>NW_028317883.1:977500-3377500 GCF_062004578.1 Staurois parvus
GTTTATCAAGACATTTTGCAGGAAAACGTACGACCATCTGTCTGCCAACTGAAGCTCCACAGAGGATGGGTAATTCAACAAAACAATGGCTGCAACAGCACAGAATACGCCTTCTGGAGTGGCCCAGTCAGAGTCCTGACCTCAACCCGATTGAAATGCTGTGGCATGACCTTAAGAGAGCGATTCACACCAGACATCCCAAGAATATTGCTACACTGAAACAGTTTTGTGAAGAGGAGTGGTCCAAAATGACTCCAGATCGTTGTGCAGGTCTGATCTGCAACTACAGGAAACGTTTGGTTGAGGTTATTGCTGCCAAAGGAGGGTCAACCAGTTATTAAGTCCAAAGGTTCACATACTTTTTCCTCCCTGCACTGTGAATGTTTACATATTCTGTGCAATTAAACCATGGCAACATCTAATGTTTGTGTAGTATTATGTTCAGCAGACTGTGTTCTTCTAATGTTGTGACTTAGATGACGTTCAGAGCACATTTTATGCCCAATTCATGCAAAACTCCACGTAATCCCAAGGGGTTCACATACTTTTTCTTGCAACTGTATATCCAAATCAGGTGAACGGTGTAGGAATTACAACAGTTTGCATATGTACCTCCCACTTGTTAAGGGACCAAAAGTAATGGGACAGAATAATAATCATAAATCAAACTTTCACTTTTTAATACTTGGTTGCAAATCCTTTGCAGTCAATTACAGCCTGAAGTCTGGAACGCATAGACATCACCAGACGCTGGGTTTCATCCCTGGAGATGCTCTGCCAG
Source organism: Staurois parvus (assembly GCF_062004578.1). Lineage (NCBI taxonomy): Eukaryota > Metazoa > Chordata > Amphibia > Anura > Ranidae > Staurois > Staurois parvus. Next base: position 978,282 of record NW_028317883.1, read on the forward strand.
GCCTCTACTGCAACTGTCTTCAGTTCCTGCTTGTTCTTGGGGCATTTTCCCTTCAGTTTTGTCTTCAGCAAGTGAAATGCATGCTCAATTGGATTCAGGTCAGGTGATTGACTTGGCCATTGCATAACATTACACTTCTTTCCCTTAAAAAACTCTTTGGTTGCTTTTGCAGTCTGCTTTGGGTCATTGTCCATCTGCACTGTGAAGCGGCGTCCAATGAGTTCTGAAGCATTTGGCTGAATATGAGCAGATAATATTGCCCGAAACACTTCAGAATTCATCCTGCTGCTTTTGTCAGCAGTCACTTCATCGATAAATACAAGAGAACCAGTTCCATTGGTAGCCATACATGCCCACGCCATGACACTACCACCACCATGCTTCACTGATGAGGTGGTATGCTTAGGATCATGAGCAGTTCCTTTCCTTCTCCATACGCTTCTCTTCCCATCACTCTGGTACAAGTTGATCTTGGTCTCATCTGTCCATAGGATGTTGTTCCAGAACTGTGAAGGCTTTTTTAGATGTCGTTTGGCAAACTCTAATCTGGCCTTCCTGTTTTTGAGGCTCACCAATGGTTTACATCTTGTGGTGAACCCTCTGTATTCACTCTGGTGAAGTCTTCTCTTGATTGTTGACTTTGACACACATACACCTACCTCCTGGAGAGTGTTTTTGATCTGGCCAACTATTGTGAAGGGTGTTTTCTTCACCAGGGAAAGAATTCTTCGGTCATCCACCACAGTTGTTTTCCGTGGTCTTCCGGGTCTTTTGGTGTGGCTGAGCTCACCAGTGCGTTCCTTTTTTTTAAGAATGTTCCAAACAGTTGTTTTGGCCACGCCTAATGTTTTTGCTATCTCTCTGATGGGTTTGTTTTGTTTTTTCAGCCTAATGATGGCTTGCTTCACTGATAGTGACAGCTCTTTGGATCTCATCTTGAGAGTTGACAGCAACAGATTCCAAATGCAAATAGCACACTTGAAATGAACTCTGGACCTTTTATATGCTCATTGTAATTGGGATAATGAGGGAATAACACACACCTGGCCATGGAACAGCTGAGAAGCCAATTGTCCCATTACTTTTGGTCCCTTAACAAGTGGGAGGCACATATGCAAACTGTTGTAATTCCTACACCATTCACCTGATTTGGATGTAAATACCCTCAAATTAAAGCTGACAGTCTGCAGTTAAAGCACATCTTATTTGTTTCATTTCAAATCCATTGTGGTGGTGTATAGAGCCAAAAATGTTAGAATTGTGTTGATGTCCCAATATTTATGGGCGTGTGTGTGTGTGTGTGTGTGTGTGTGTGTGTGTGTGTGTGTGTGTGTGTTGCTCAAAAAAGATTAAAGGAACACTTTTTAAGCAGACTATAGCATCAAGTCAATTAAACTCCTGGGATATTGATCTGGTCAGTTAAGTAGCAGAGGGGGTTGTTAATCAGTTTCAGCTACTTTGATGTTAATGAAATTAACAACAGGTGCACCAGATGGGCAACAATGAGATGATTCAAAAAACGGGAGTGGTTTTACAGGTGGAGACCACTGACAGTTTTTTCCCTACTCATCTTTTCTGTTTGTCACTAGTTTTGCATTTGGCTGGGGTCAGTGTCACTACTGGTAGTATGAGGTGATACCTGGACCCTACAGAGGTTGCACAGGCAATCAAACACCTCTAGGATTGCACATCAATACGTGCCATTGCTAGAAGGTTTGCAGTGTCTCCCAGCGCAGTCGCAAGAGCATGGAGGAGATTCCAGGAGTCGGGCAATTATTCTGGGAGAGCTGGACAGGGCCGTAGAAAGTCCTTCACCCATCAGTAAGACCGGTATTTGCTTCTTTGTGCAAGGAGGAACAGGATGAGCACTGCCACAGCCCTACAAAATGACCTCCAGCAGGCCATTGGCGTGCATGTCTCTGACCAAACAATCAGAAACAGACTTCATGAGGGTGGCCTGAGGGCCCGAAGTCCTCTAGTGGGCCCTGTGCTCACTGCCTGGCACCATAGAACTTGATTGGCATTTGCCATTGAACACCAGAATTGGCAGGTCCGCCACTGGCACCCTGTGCTTTTCACAAATGACAGCAGGTTCATTCTGGGCACATGTGACAGATGTGAAAGGGTCTGGAGAAGCCGTGGCGAACGTTATGCTGCCTGTAACATTGTTCAGCATGACTGTTTTGGTGGTGGGTCAGTGATGGTCTGGGAAGGCATATTCATGGAGGGATGCACAGATCTTTACAGGCTAAACAATGGTACTCTGACTGCCATTAGGTATCGGGATGAAATACTTGGACCCATTGTCAGACCCTACGCTGGTGCAGTGGGTCCTAGATTCCGGCCTCATGTGGCAAGACTATGCAGGCAGTTCCTGGTGGATGAAGAAATTGATACCATTGAATGGCCCCTATGCTCGTCCATCCGACGCTGCCAGGTTGCATCTCAGACTGTCCAGGAGCTCAGTGATGCCCTGGTCTTGATCTGAGAGGAAATACCCCAAGACACCATCCGTTGTCTCATTAGGAGCATGCCCTTATGTTGTCAGGCATTCATACAAGCTACGGAGTACCATTTTGAGTTGCTGCAACAAAATTTCAGAAAAATGAACTAGCCTGCTGCATCATTTGTTCACTTTGATTTTGGGGTGTCTTTGAATTCAGTCCTCTGTAGTTTGATCATTTTCTTTCCCATCAAACGATGGGGCATCCTTATGTATTTAACACATTACCCAGTCCATATCATCAGTATAAATATCCAGCATGATATTTTTCCCCATTGAGATCTGATGTGTTTTTCAAAGTGTTCATTTAATTCTTTTAAGCAGTGTGTGTATGTATGTATAAATGTGTGTGTGTGTGTGTGTGTGTGTATATATATGTATGTATGTATATATATATATATATATATATATATATATATACACCCTGTTCCTAATTATTATTCAAATTCTACTTAAGTGTCACAAAGATTAAATATTTTGTTTTTCAGTTTAACTCATGGATGGCATTGTGTGTCTGGGCTCTTTTGATCACTAAAAACAATCTCGGACACCTGTGATAATTAGATTGGCAGGTGAGCCCAATTTATGGAAACACTACTAAAGGAGAGTGTTCCACATTATTAAGCAGAGCACCATTTTCAAGCAATATGGGGAAGAAAAAGGATCTCTCTGCTGCCGAAAAGAGGGAAATAGTTCAATGCCTTGGATAAGGTATGAAAACATTAGATATTTCACGAAAACTTAAGCGTGATCATCGCACTCTTAAGAGATTTGTGGCTGATTCAGAGCACAGACGGGTTCGTGCAGATAAAGGCACATTGAGGAAGATTTCTGCCAGATCCATGCATCAGATCAAGAGAGCAGCTGCTAAAATATCATTACATAGCAGCAAACAGATATTTGAAGCTGCTGGTGCCTCTGGAGTCCCATGGACATCAAGGTGTAGAGTCCTCCAGAGTCTTGCAACTGTGCATAAACCTTCTATTCGGCCACCACTAACCAATGCTCACAAGCAGAAATGGCTGCATTGGGCAGAAAAATACATGAAGACTAAGTTTCAAACAGTCCTGTTCACTGATGAGTGCCGTGCAACCCTGGACAGTCCAGATGGATGGAGTAGTGGATGGTTGGTGGACGGCCACCCTGTTCCAACAAGGCTGTGACGTCAGCAAGGCAGTGGTGGAGTCATGTTTTGGGCAGGAATCATGGGAACAGAGCTGGTCGTCCCCTTTAGGGTCCCCAAAGGTGTAAAGATGACCTCTGCAAAGCATGTGGAGTTTATGACTGACCACTTTCTTCCCTGGTACAGAAGGAAGAACTATGCTTTCCGGAACAAAATCATCTTCATGCATGACAATGCACCATCTCATGCTGCAAAGAATACCTCTCCATCAATGGCTGTTATGGGGATAAAAGGAGAGAAAGTTATGGTGTGGCCTCCATTCTCCCCTGACCTCAATCCTATTGAGAACCTTTGGAGCATCCTCAAGCAAAAGATCTATGAGCGTGAGAGACAGTTTACATCCAAACAGCAGCTCTGGGAGGCTATTCTGACATCTTGCAAACAAATTCAAGCAGAAACTGTCCAAAAACTCACAAGTTCATGGATGCAAGACTTGTGAAGCTGCTATCAAATAAGGGGTCCTATGTTACAATGTAACGTCACCTGTTAAAATGTTTAAAAAGTTAAAATGTTGTTAAAAGTTTGATTGAAATAGCTTTTGATTTCAGTAAATACGCTGCAAACACAACAAATGACAATTTTCAGTTCTTTACAACCTATAAAGTGTTTTGAAACGTACTGTGCATAATAATTTGGAACAGTGCATTGTAAGTTTTTTATGTTTAAAAAAAATCCTGTTATCATTAGGAGATTTGTTCAATAAAATGTGAATTGTACTCTTAATAGTTGATAACACGAGAATTATGCTGACTGTTACTTACATCAATTATCTAGGTAAATGAGAAAAATATAATTTGCATAATAATTTGGAACACGGTGTATATATATATATATATATATATATATATATATAATTTATTTTTTGCAAAAACAAATATGTTAAACTTACCTGCTCTGTGCAATGGTTTTTGCACAGAGCAGACTCGATCCTCCTCTTCCTGGGTCCCCCACTGGTGCTTCTGACTCCAACCCTCCACCGAGTGCCCACTATAGCAAGCTGCTTGCTATGGGGGCACTCATGCATGCTCACTCCCAAGCTGGCTCTGTGTCCATAGACAAATTACATCACGTGATTTTCACCCTATTTTCCTGCAAAGGAACAGTTTAAATTGGTGCGACTTCGACTTTGCGGTGCTGCACCAATTTGAAAAAAAAGGTTCCTGCACTATTTTTTGAGATTTCATGTGCGACTTGCATAGACATCTGTGCATGAATTTGCACAAATGTCAGCCAAGTTGCACCTGAAGTTGCACTGACATGCGTCTTTAAAATTGTGTGACTTCATATGACGTCCTCCCACTCTAACCACGCACGCGTGGCTCTGGGAGCACGCAGCGCGGCGATCGGTGGTGCTCTGTGTCCAATCAAGGGAAAGAGCCTAAGATGTTGGCTCGGTCATGTGATCAGCTGTGTCCAATCACAGCTGATCACATGTAAATAGGGAAATGCCGGTTATCGGCATTTCTCTCCTCATGAGCTGTCACGCTGAAAGCTCAAGAGGAGAGGAGAGCCGGTAATCAGCATTCCTCGGAGGGGACATGGGCACTGATCATCAGGGCACTGATGATCAGTGTGGCCTGATGATCAGAGTGGCCCCAGCAGTGCCACCTGTCAGTGCCCATCAATGGCACCTGTCAGTGCCACATCAATGCCACATATCAGTGCCTACCAGTGCACATCAATGCCACATATCAGTGCCCATCAGAGCTGCCTTTCAGTGTCACCTGTCAGTGCCGCCTATCAGTGCCAATCAGTGCCACCTAACAGTGCCAGCCAGTGTCGCCTATCAGTGCCTTATATGAGTGCTGCCTTTCAGTGCCCATCAGTGATGCCTGTCAATGCCCATCAGTGCCACCTATCAGTGCCCATCACTGCAGCCTCATTAGCACACATCAGTGAAGGAGAAAAATCACTTATTTACTAAATTTTATAACAAAAACTAAGAAAAAAACGTGTTTTTTTTTTCAAAATTTTCTGTTGTTTTTGGTTTGTTTAGCAAAAAATAAAAAACCCAGAGGTGATTAAATACCACCAAAAGAAAGCTCTATCTGTCTCAAAATAATGATAAAAATTTCATATGGGTACAGTGTTGCATGACCGCGCAATTGTCATTCAAAGTGTGACGGCGCTGAAAACTCGCAGGAAGGGGGTGTAAGTGCCCTGTAGGCTAGTGCTTAAAAAACTGAAACGTTCTCAATGTTCTACAGCATTCCTACAGGAAACTCATCTAACGCACACAACCTCCACCAGACCTAATTCCCACTATTATCCTTCTTGGTTTTATAGCCTTTCTGATACCAACAAAGCCAAAGGGATGGCCATATGTTTTCACAGGAGTATCTCCTTTACAGTTGAAAAAATGCTGACAGACGATCACGGGAGATTCCTCTTTGTCCAAGGTATGTTAGGTAACACGCGATGCACCTTGGCGAATGTATACTGTCCTAATCATAACCAACCAACTTACCTTTCTCAAATCTTGACTAAATTGAAAGAATTTGCCTCAAAAGTAATTATATTGGCTGCTAATATTAATATGCCTTTGGTTCCTCTTAGATACCTCATACAGCCACTCTACCATCCCTTAACGCTTATCCTACCTTAAAAGATGTTTACATACAGCCCAACTGGTCGATGTTTGGAGGATTTTTCATCCTAAAGTACAAGATCATCCCTATCATGATTCTTGCTCTAGAATAGACGCTATCTTTTTAGATCGCTTTTATCTGCCATACATACACTCTGCCTTGATAGGGGTAATTTATTTTTTAGATTAGGCCCCAGTTTCGGTACACATAGAATTCCCTTCTTTATTCACTCGCCAACCCAATTGAAAGCAAACAACTTTCTTCTGTCCGACCCAATTGATTTTGCCTCTTTATCTAATGACTTGACCCAATATTTTGTTGCAAATGCCTCATTGGATTTGTCTCTGTCAGTTGTTTGGGAGGCCTACAAAGCTACCATGAGAGGTAAATTGATTGAATTGGGGTCAAGAAAGAAGAGAGAGAGTCACCAAAAACTTACAGACCTGCAACGACAAGCTGCTGACCAAGAAAAATCACACAAATTAACCCTTTATAAATCCACCTTATTGACTCTGACACAGAAAAGAGAGGAACTTAAGTCCCTAATGGATGTAGACCTTAAACAACATTTTCAGCTGGTCTCTCAGACAGTGCATGAATGGGGCGTTAAACCTGGTAGAATGTTAGCATGCTCTGTACAGGAAAAGAAAACAGCCTCTTTTGTATCTAAAATTAAAACCTCTAATGGTAACTTAGTTCATACTACCCCTCATATTGCACAAGCCTTCCAGGAATTCTACTCCAACCTCTGCAATGTCCAGGCTGATTTAGCTCACATCCCGCCACATGAAAAGAGAAAAAAAGATAGTTGATTATCTCAAACAAGCTCACCATCCTAAGCTTTCATACAAATCTCTCAAAAAGGTGGAAGCTGACTTTACTGAGGAGGAATTCTATGCAGCATTGAAATCCACCCCTTCTGGTAAAGCACCCGGGCCAGATGGTTTTACCACTCTTTATTACAAAAAAATCTGAGATATTTTGGTCCCTTCCTGTAGCTGGCCAGCTGAAACCAGTCCTAGGTTGTTAATATGGTTCACATATATGTGTATACCAAACCTGCCAATAACCTCAGTACAGTATATATGTGCATATGTTAAAGCCAAAAGTAGAATCATTGCTGTGATTTATGTCTTTGATTGTTATATGACATTTTTATATTAATTGTGTTAGCAGAAGCAGAAAAGGAAAATATGCCTTTAAGAGTTAGTATAAGGTGAGCCAATCACAGACAGCCTCACACTGTACAGAGCCTTAACCAATCCCAGCCAGTTTCACATTTATGCCTGTGTAAAACTCCCTGCTAGGATTTTCTAGAGACACATGCTCACCAGACAGAGGAGGAAACGGACAAAGTTCCAATCAGAGAAGCTCCATGGAAGTAGAGAAGGCCAAATAGGTATTTAATGCACTTGTGTGTTCCTCTACTGTTTAACAGTGCAGGTAGATCTGTGTGTAAAAACTGTTGTATGTGTTTACTTGTAGTTCCACCGTACTTACGAACTTAGGAATCAAGTCACTGTAGAGTAATCATAATCGATACAATTTACCGAATCTATTGAACCTATCGAGATAAGCTATCGAATCAACCCAATGTAATACGAATGAAACCATTGTAATATGAAAGAAATAAGCCATTGTAAGCAGTGTTATATGAAGAAGATTGAAGTTATTAAAGAAGTTAACTAAAGTATTCGGTATGCTCTTTAAACCTACTGCATCCATAGAGCGGCATTGGAGGAATTACAGAGTAAAGTCAGTCTAATCAAATAAAGAAACAGCAATTGCATAATTTTTCTAATGCCACAGCGCACTAGGCACCAAAGGGTGCTGCGCCTGCCACACTTCCGTATCCTAATTTGCATAGTGGGAGAGGAGTTTTTTCTCCCTGAATCTTTACTGCACATATAACAGTCATCCCAAAACCTGGGAAAGACCCCACATGCTGTGGAAGTTATCGCCCTATATCTTTGCTTAACACTGACATTAAGCTCTATGCTAAGGTTATGACTAATAGGCTGCTTCCTCCAGATCAGTGCGACTTTATTCCAGGCCGAGAAGCTAGAGACAACTTTCTTAGGACTTTATCCCTAATCTCCTTTATCAGCTATAGCTTTGTCTTGTATTGCTGACTGGGGATATGCTGGGCGGTCCAAGATCTGGGTTTGTCTGGAATCTTCCCTAGCCTCCACAGATTTATCTATCATACCATGGCTCCCATGTCCTTTCAGATATCTGACGCCCACGGACTCTTCACTCACAATATTAACCTTATCAATTTGGGATGCACTCCATAACCACCATAAATGAGTGCACAACTACCCACTCATGCCACAATTACTTCCTTCCAGGTTCTATAGACAGGGGCTTTAGACAGTGGTTTTCTGATCCCATACCACTGTTACACCATGTTTTTCAGAACACCACCATAGAACCCCTGCAGACTTTATGTGGCTCATCATGCCCTACTTTCATGGACCGCTGGAGGTACACCCAGCTATCCCACTTCCTATGATCTCTGCCTCAATCACTACAATCCATACTGGACTTAACTCCAATTGAGGCCATCCTCAGACCAAGAGATCCTCTGTTGCATTGTGTCTCACAGTTCTACAAAGCCCTTCTTTCATTACAGGACCAGTCTTATCCTAACTATCTCTTCAGCTGGGAAATAGATATGCAAAACTTATTGAACAAAAAACAAACAGATAATTATTTTACTCAGAATTCCAAAGGCATTTTTTTACAGTAAAGAAACAGCAAACCCAAATACTCCGGCACTTAGGGATGGACTCAGTATAGATTAGGACCACATCACAAATGACCTGGAATGTGCACGCCTTGCTGCCCTCAAAAGACCAAAGAAGCACAGGGAAGTCCAAATGTACTGAATGGAGAAAAAAACAAACAGAGGGCACTCCGACCTAGTGCATTACCTTAAAAAATGTATTTAACCTCCCTGGCGGTATTCCCGAGTGTAGCTCGGGGTAAAGTTTCAGTACCACAAGCAGTAACCCCGAGCTACAGTCGAGCTACACCATGCGGCGCTGCTCCGCGATCCCTCGATCACTTACCTTGTCCTGCGCTCCCGCGATGTCCCTCCTGCAGTGTCCCCGGCAATGTCCTCCGGAAGATGCCGGCATCTGTCATCTGGGTTCCATCCCATGCGAGCGTCGGGACGTACGGGGGATGGAACGGCGGGAAATTTGAAAATGATAAAAAGTGACATTCACTAAATACACTAAAATCACATAGTAAAACATTACTGTATCAAACCATTTCACATACATTTTGTCCCGAGTGCTTTGTCCTGTGCCCTGCCTGCATTTTGACTGTTCTTTCTGCCTGGAAACTGAGAAACGTCCATGGCATCCAAAAAACGTCCCTTTATGTCAAAAGCGGCTTTAGACCAGCTAGAGAACAGCGATAGTAAATCAGAACCACTTGCAGAATTGAGTGATAATGATTTGTGGGGAAATTCGTCATCCGACACTGAAAACGATTTTGCGAGTTTGCTCAGCGATGTGCGAACTTGCTGCTACATTTCAAATTTCAGTGTTTTTGGTTTGATTATATTATTGAATTAAATTTATTATTATATTATTATTTTTTATGATTATTTATTAAATTATAATTTATGATTTTGTGTTTCAAATTTTATCCTACCCGGGATGTTTACTAGACTCTTGTTCCAACAGATTTCAGTGAGTTATTGCTAAAAATTACAGGACTACGATAAAAAAAAATACATATTTCCATGCAAAAAAATGTAGCGCTTTGAGCACAGAAATAGTGACATAATCAGACCGCTAGGGGGTTAATAAATGATAACGGTAGGTATTGTACTCACAAAACGACAATACAGTCAAAGGCACATCATGAAAGAACAACTCTGTCCAATCCGCACTATGTGTCTGTCAGCAATGTGGACTGTGGACTTCCAAAAGGCTAACGCTTTTCGAGGACTTGCCTCTTCCTCAGAGTCCTCACTCAGTATTCCAAAACCATTTTTTTTAACATGTGACAAGAGGCAGAGGACTAGAAGCTTCTCCTGCGTATGTCTCCCTGCAGACAGACTGGGAAAGAGCTGGGTCATGTGACAGCTGTATATTGATTAGGAAAGAAGGTATTGTGTTTTTTTTTTAATCAAAATAATGAGAGTGTCATCATCCACATACAGAAATACAATTAAATGAAACAGTGTGTGTTTAGTATCACTTTAAGTACTCAACTAACCATATCTCTCCACACACAAACCTCTTATAGATCTTATTCAGAATTCTGTGTTTCCTCTGGGTCTCTCCACTCCATTGACATTCCGAGAATGAGTCACTAAAAACCTCACTCAGGTAAGACATCTTGTAACTAAAAAAGGGGTGAAGCCTTTGCACCACTGCAACAAGAAAAAGAGTTGCTGCAAAATGATCTTTTTCAATATTTACAGATAAAGCATTTTCTCTAAACCAATGCCTTGCCGTGCTGTGCGATTTAGACCCCCCATGCCCTTTGTCTAATTTTCTTTCTCTATTATTTTATAGCTCCCTCCTCCCAAAAACTTCCACCTACACTCATGAATGGTCATCAGACCTAGGCACAGAGTTGGATGTCCAAATTTGGGAGACATGTAAATCTTACTCCACCATGTTCTGTCAATTAAAACAAACTACAAAGTTCTAACTTGATGGTACCTTGTCCCCTTTGGAGTTGCTAATTATAACTGTCATGTACCTGGTCGAGGCCGAGCTGAGGAGGGGGCTGCCCTTATACCTCTTGTCCTGTTTCCCCTGGAGATGATGACAGGGTATAACAGGGCATAGAGTTGCATGGGTGCCTGTAGGAGATCTGGTTCTGAATATCTTGGAAGCAGATGCAGAGATGGAGCAAGTCAATGGATAGTAGGAACATACTGGATTTGGGAGCGTAGTCAGACAGGCAGAGGTCGGAAACAACTGAGCAGCAGGAATGCAAAGTCAGGAACCAGAAGCAGAGTCAGATCCAGGCCAAGGTCAGCATATGTAGGCAAAAGATGTACCAGGACAGCAGGTAGGAAGCAACGTCAGGTCACAAGCCAGAATCAGCAAGAGAAGTTCAGGAACAAACAGGATGAGCAAACCGGGTCAGGGAACAGATGAGTACAGGGTCAGGTCATAAGCAGAAGGAGCTGATGACCACTCAGCAATGAACCTGAGCCCTGTAAGGCTTTAAATAAGCCACTAGGTGCAAAAGTCCATTAAACAAGCGCACACACATATATGAGCACATGCACAATACTAATACGCACGTGTCCGTATAGAAGGCGCATAGTCCTAAGGCTGTGCACAATTCTATGGACTGTTATGTGTGCTTGCTCATTTCTTTGAGCACAGGTATTCATTTGAGCATGAACATTCCTTTTGAGCATGGCTTTCCTGACGATAACCTAGGGTGTTCCACTCAATGCTTTCGCAGTTGTGGACAGGTTAATACTTTTCTCCACATGTGGTGGACTTGTCCTGTAATACACTATTTCTGGTTTGCTGTATATCAGGAGTCCTGGGTTCCGATCGTTAGTATCTGTGCTGGGAGTATGCTGTGCAGCACATTCCCAGCACAAACACAAGTATGCATATATGTGGCCCCACTGAAAAAGGCATTTTGTAAGGCAGCATATATGCATACTGTCGGCGTTAGGGGTTAAAGGGCATGTTGAATGAAGCAAAAGCCTTTTTGTTCACATAAAATTGCTGTGCCACAAGTAAGAGTCTCAGAGACATGCATAAACCTCAGCATAATCATTTTCCATTCATTCCATTACATATGATTTGTTCACATTGAAAATAGGCAGCTAACACTTTGTCTGAGCCTAGCTTAAATAAGTACTTCAATAAAATAGACAGGGTCTGGTTAACTACCAGCAACTGTTGAGACAATAAAAACATTGGCCAGAAGTATGCAATGTACAACATAGTGTATATAGTTCAGGAGGAGTGTATAATGTACAATATAGTGTATATAGTTCAGGAGGAGTGTATAATGTACAATATAGTGTATATAGTGCAGGAGGAGTGTATAATGTACAATATAGTGTATATAGTGCAGGAGGAGTGTATAATGTACAATATAGTGTATATAGTGCAGGAGGAGTGTATAATGTACAATATAGTGTATATAGTGCAGGAGGAGTGTATAATGTACAATATAGTGTATATAGTGCAGGAGGAGTGTATAATGTACAATATAGTGTATATAGTTCAGGAGGAGTGTATAATGTACAATATAGTGTATATAGTGCAGGAGGAGTGTATAATGTACAATATAGTGTATATAGTGCAGGAGGAGTGTATAATGTACAATATAGTGTATATAGTGCAGGAGGAGTGTATAATGTACAATATAGTGTATATAGTGCAGGAGGAGTGTATAATGTACAATATAGTGTATATAGATCAGGAGGAGTGTATAATGTACAATATAGTGTATATAGTGCAGGAGGAGTGTATAATGTACAATATAGTGTATATAGGGCAGGAGGAGTGTATAATGTACAATATAGGGCAGGAAGAGTGTATAATGTACAATATAGTGTATATAGATCAGGAGGAGTGTATAATGTACAATATAGTGTATATAGTGCAGGAGGAGTGTATAATGTACAATATAGTGTATATAGGGCAGGAGGAGTGTATAATGTACAATATAGTGTATATAGTGCAGGAGGAGTGTATAATGTACAATATAGGGCAGGAAGAGTGTATAATGTACAATATAGTGTATATAGTGCAGGAGGATTGTATAATGTACAATATAGTGTATATAGGGCAGGAGGAGTGTATAATGTACAATATAGTGTATATAGTGCAGGAGGAGTGTATAATGTACAATATAGTGTATATAGTGCAGGAGGAGTGTATAATGTACAATATAGTGTATATAGGGCAGGAAGAGTGTATAATGTACAATATAGTGTATATAGGGCAGGAAGAGTGTATAATGTACAATATAGTGTATATAGTGCAGGAGGAGTGTATAATGTACAATATAGTGTATATAGTGCAGGAGGAGTGTATAATGTACAATATAGTGTATATAGGGCAGGAAGAGTGTATAATGTACAATATAGTGTATATAGTGCAGGAGGAGTGTATAATGTACAATATAGTGTATATAGTGCAGGAGGAGTGTATAATGTACAATATAGTGTATATAGTGCAGGAGGAGTGTATAATGTACAATATAGTGTATATAGTGCAGGAGGAGTGTATAATGTACAATATAGCACATACAGTGCAGGAGGGTGTAATGTACTTCCTAATATTGTATACAGTGTTTAATGCACACTATAGGAACATCGCTAACACCCACAGTTCAGGCTCCCTCAGCACAATCAACATCCCTTCCCAGTTTAAGGTCCCCCAGCACAATCACCATCCTTCCCATTTTAGGGTCTCCCAGCAAAATCACCGTCCCCCAGTTCAGAACCCCCAGCATTATTACCACCCCCCCAGTTTAGGGTCTCCCAGTACAATCACTATCTTCCCCCCAGGTTAAGGTCCCCCAACATAATCACCATCCTCACCAGTTTAAGGTCCCCCAGCACATTCACCCCCCCACCAGCTCACGGTTTGCCTGCACAATCACCACCCTCCCCCCAGTGTAGGGTCCCATAAGCTCAATCACCATCCTTCCAAGTTTAGGGTGCCCCAGCACAATCACAGCCCTCCCGTTTCCCAGTTTTGGGTTCCCCCAGCACAACCACCATCCCCCCAGTTCAGTTTCCCCAAATACAATCACTATCCCACCAAGTTCAGTGTCCTGAGTACAATCACCACCCCCCCAGTCTAGGGTCCCCCAGGACAATCACCATCCCCCCCTAGTTTAGGCTGTCCCAGAACAGTTACCACCACCCCAGTTTAGGGTCCCCCAGTGCAGTCACCACCACAGTTTATGGTCCCACCGCACAATAATCATCCCCCCAGTTTAGGGTTCCCCAGCACAATCACCCCCCCAGTTTGAGGTTCCCCAGCACAATTACCACCTCCCCCTCCTAGTTTCCCACTTCAGGATCCCCAGCACAATCCCCTCTCCCAAAGTTTAGGGTCCCTCAGCACAATTACCATCCCACCCCTAGTTTAGGGTCCCCCAGCACAATCCCCATCCCCCCAGTTTAGGGTCCCCCAGCACAATACCTATCCCCCCTAACCAGTTTAGGTTTCCCTAGCACAATCACCATTCTCTCTCCCCCCCAGTTCAGGGTCCCCCAGCACTATTACCATCCCCCAAGCTGTGTGTAGTGTACAATATAGTGAATATAGTGCAGGAGTGTGTAATGTAATCACCTCCCAGATCAGTGTCCCACAGCACAGTCACCCCCCCAGGTCAGTGTCCAGCGCTGTGCTTTCTCAGCTCTCTCCCTCCCTGCAGGGCAGTTTAATAGCAGCAGGAGCCATTGGCTCCCACTACTGTCAATCAAAGCCTGTGAGGGGTGAGCCATTCTGTGTGTGTCAATGGACATGCATAACCCAACTTGGGAGTGAGCCAGCATGAGTGTGTATCAAGCAACTGGCAGGAGACCCCAGAAGAGGAGGATGGGGGCTGCTCTGTGCAAAACCATTGTGCAGAGCAGGTAAGTATAACATGTTTATTATTTAAAAAAAAAGAATCTGCTACAGCCATGCATGGTAGCCAATCAGCTTCTAATTTCAGCTTGTTCAATTAAGCTTTGACAATAAAACCTGGAAGCCGATTGGTTTCGATGCAGAGCTGCACCAGAATTTGCATTCTCCAGTTTTAGTAAATCAACCCCATTGTGAGTGTATTTTTATATATATTTTGATTAGCTGGGGGCTGTGTTGGGTGGCTTCTGTTTACTTCAAGCAGGGTTTGCATTCTCATACAAGCCACCTGTCAATGAATTCTGAATGATCTCAGAAGAAACTGATGTGAAATCAATAAGATTGACATAAGCCGTAATATAATACACCCTCATGCACACTTGATGTATTGATAACGCTGGTAACGTTAGCTGTGGAAACTTATGTTAAAAACATGACTTTTTCAGCTTTTTTTAGCCTGTTTACATTAGCATTTAGTGGCGTTTTGCCACGATTAGCGGTGTTTTCCCACGTTTGCATTTTTAAAGCATCTTTTTTACCCCCAAAAATATTTTTTTGGATCACAAAAATGTCCAAAAAATGCTACTGTTTACTGCGTTTTTACAGCGTTTTTCAGTGTTAGAGCATTTTTATAGCTAAAACACTCCTCTAGAAACCCACTAGTCCTGTTTTTTTTCCAGCCAAAAAACATTGCTTACAGTCAGTGTGTGTATGGACACATAGGAAAACATGCTGGGGGGATTACTGGCTGTAGAAAAAAACATCAAAATCCAAAAACAGCAGCTGTAAAAACGTCCAGTGTGCATGAGGACTTATGGTGATAAGATTGACACAAGCCTTAATATATTTATGGTGATATGATTGATACAAGCCTTAACTACTTGCCAACCGCAGATAGCCGAATGACGGCTACACTGCGACCGGCCAGTTCTGGGAGGGCGTCATATGACGTCCTCCCAGAACGCGCTCTCCTGCGCCCCCGGCGATCTCCATGATCGCTGTGTCCTACGGACACAGCTCATCACGTGATGTGGTCAAAGGCCAATCACAGCGGCCTTTTACCACATGATCAGTCATGTCCAATGACACACTGATCACAGGGAAATGCAATTGCCGGTTTTCGGCTGCACTTTCCTCACGCTGTCAGAGCATGAGGAAAGTACTGCCGAGAACCGGCATTTGTCAGAGCGGGGATCGGCACAGCAGTGCCACCCACCACTTCCGCCCACCTGTGCCCAGCAGTGCACCCACCTGTGCCCAGCAGTGCACCCTCCTGTGCCCAGCAGTGCACCCACCTGTGCCACCCAGCAGTGCCACCTACCTGTGCCCAGCAGTGCCACCCACTGGTGCCCACCAGTGCAGCCCACCAGTGCAGCCCAGCAGTGCTGCCAGTCAATGCCCAGCAGTGCCGCCAGTCAGTACCCAGCAGTGATGCCAGTCAGTGCCACCTATCAGTGCTGTCTATCAGTGCCACCTATCAGTGCCGCCTATCCGTGACACCTCATTAGTGCTGCCTATCACTGCCGCCTATTCGTGCCACCTCATTAGTGCTACCTATCAGTGCCGCCTATCAGTGCCCATCAGTGCTGCCTATCAGTGCCCATCAGTGCCGCCTATTAGTGCCCATCAGTGCAGCCTCATCAACGCACATCAGCGAAGGAGAAAAATTACCTGTTTGAAAAATTTTATAATAGAAACAAAGAAACTTTTTTTTTTTGTAAACTCGATCAGGTATAGACGTAGCTAATCCCCTTCTCAATGGCACACAAAGCCATTTGACTTTCAACTGTGATCAGATGTGGTAATTTTGATTAGCTCAGCATGAAAAGAGCTTTCCTGAAGCATTTTAGTCCCTGATAGTGCAACTGAAGCAAACAATCAACTATGGATGGCAAGGCACTGTCAAAAGATCTCCGGGATAAAGTTGTGGGCAGGTACAAGTCAGGAGATGGATACAAAAAAATGTAAAAGGCTTTATCAATGTCTTGAAGCATAGTGAAGTCTATATTAAGAAGTGTAAGGTATTTGGTACAACACAGACCCTCCCTGGATCAAAACGTCGCTCCAAACTGGATGAGAGCCAGGAGGAAACTGGTCAGAGAGGCTACCAAGAGGCCTAAGCAACTCTGAAGCAGTTGCAGGAATTTATGACAAAGAGTAGTCATTGTGTGCAAGTGACAACAATATTAAAATACTCCACAAATGTCGCTTGTATGGGAGGGTTGCAAGAAAAAAAACACTCCTCAAGAAAGCCACATATAATCTTGATTGAGATTTGCCAAAACGCACTTTGTAGATTCTGAGGCCACAAGGAAAAAGGTGTTATGGTCACATGAGGCTAAAATTGAATTATTTGGTCTCAACCCTAAACAATATGTCTCGCGGAAATCCAATACAGCTCTCCATCCAAGTAACACAATTCCTACAGCAGGGCTGGTGCTTGCACTAGGCAGTCGCCTAGGGTGCACTGCCACTTAGGGGTGCCTGGGCACAGCACAGACCAGCACTCTCTCTGTGTGGGATGCTGCCACATCATGAATAATCTTTCTGCTGCGAGGAGGGGCAGCAGAGGGGAGAAAGAAAGAACAGAGGAAGATGCCGGGTGTCTGGGGCAAGTGTAGCAGCTGAGCTGCAGCTCCTTCCAGTGTTCCTCTCAGACACAGTCCCTTATTACAAGCTGGCTGGTGACTGCTGATCACTGTGGAGTTCCAGCCCTTCTCTTCCCATTCATCAGCTGAGGTGGAGCTGCACCTGCGGAGGAAGGTAATGTCTGACTCCATCATATGTGCAATGTGTCAATGAGTGATGACATCATCACGATCCCACAGCCTGCTCTTCTAGTACCTGCTGGGCCTGTTGATCTGTGTCAGTGTTAGTGGTGGTGTGTTGTGTCGGATCCATCACTGTGTGGGATCGCTCAGTTCAGGTGTTCTCTGTGTGTGTGTAGGCTGGGCTGCCTGCTGTCACAACATTTTATCTCCCCCCTTTGCCTGAGGAATTCCAGCCTGGGATCTGTCAGAGTATTAATCCATCATCCTCCACTCACTGCAACTGTCACCCTGCCACTGCCAGCTACAGATACAGTCCGTCCATGACATTGATTTTGTCTTTAATATTGGTGGTGTTGGTGGCATTTTATGACACTTATTTTTGCAGATTAAAATTTACTAATTTCATGTTTTGTTGATTTAATTTTTTCTACTATTTTTTTTCTTAATATAATTTTTTTTTTGGGGGGGAGGGGGGGGGTGCAAATAGCTGGTCTTGCCTAGGGAGCAAAATAGTCTAGCTCTAGCCCTGAATAGAGGTAGTGATATCCTGTTATGAGGGGGGCTTCTCTGCAGCAGGGACTGGAGCACTTGTCTGGATAGAAGGAAAAATGGATGGGGCAAAATACCATCAAATTGTTGAGGAAAATCTGCTGCCCTCTGCCAGAAAGTTGTCAATGGGAAGAAGAAGGTTTACCTTCCAACATGACAATGACCCAAAGCACACAGTGGTTGTAGGGGGAAAAGGTGAATGGCCTAGCCAGAGCCTAGCGTTAAACCCCATTGAAAATCTGTGGAATGACTTGAAGACTGCAGTCCACAAATGGGCACCATCATATTTAACTGAACTTCAGCAGTTCTGCAAAGAAGAGCGGGCAAATATTGCAAAGTCTAGATGTGCAAAGTTAGTAGAGACATATCCCAACAGACTAAAGGCTGTAATTAAAGCAGTAGGTGGTTCAACAAAATACTGACACAAGGGGGTGATCCTTTTTTGAACTCAATGAATGTGGTTTTGAATTTTTTATTATTTTTTTCTGACATGTTGGTGCTATATCTTTCTCTTGGATGTTGTAAGTTGCACTCAGTAAATACAGCTAGGTAAAACAAAAACTGTCTATCTTCATTTCAGGCTGCAAAGCAACAAAATGTGATTATTTTAAAGGGGGGTGATTCTTTTCTACACCCACTTTATACAGAAAACTGGAGTTATAACCAATCAGATTAAACATTAAACAAGTTGCTGTGGGATACAACTGCAATTGTGTGGTATTTTTCTTCTCTTTAGTTTTAATGGACCAACCCTATAGCTTCTCAGGATTATGTTATGGATTTAAAGCCTAATCGTAGCCCAAACATTTTTTTTGCTTATCTTCCCTATGGCTAGAATAGGGAACATTTAGAATGGGGGTCAGCAACTGGCTGATCACAATCTACCTGCTGATCATGGCCATGTTGGGGCAAGGAAGGTTTTGAAGAGAGAATTTACTGAGCCCTGGTCTCCCTAAGGTTGAGAACCACTGCCTTGGACAATAAACATAAGACCGGAATTCATCATATACCTACATACAGCATGCTGCTCCAACTTCACAGGGTCTATGTACAGACTGGCATATTTGGTGACACAAATCATTAAGAACTATTACATTCTTTTCAGCCATGCATCATAAGTAGACTTGAATGTTACAGTGAGCTGATGGATGGCGCCATCCCACACATAGTCCACAAACTAAAATAGTCGCCATTGTGCTATAACAGTGTGTCCATGATAATCTTTAAACCTGTAGATGATGCAGCGCTGTACACAGATATACCATCCTCTGCCAGTCAATAATGCCAAAGCCTGTGGGTACTGCGGCTGCTGACCATCCATGATGTGCCACAGTCTCAGGGCATCTGTACTTAAGTACTAAGTACACTGCAGACCCTTTTCTACAGTTGCATTAGGCCATGCCCCTTAAATAGAGAGACACCCAGTGTTTGTGAGAGCCTCATCCTTATCACCATGCCTGGATACTTACCTGGTAATGTCAGATTGTTGCTAACTTTGCAGGGTCTTTAGCCACTTGCTGACTAGCAAGTGGGCGCACGCTTGTGCATGTAAGCAGGTTAGAATTAGCTAGGTAGTTGCTGCCCCGGACGGGAAGGCTAGGGTTTTTTGTTTGGTGGGATATTTGGGTCTGACCCACTGCTCCTGTGTATATAAGAAGGGACAGTGGTTCGGAGCCCGAGAGCTCCTGGAGAATTCTTGTTACTGTAAGCCACAATGCTGCTGTAAGAATCAAGGGGTCCTTCCATAAGTCCATCGGCCTTGACGATGTGAGAGCTACACACCTGGGGTTCTCCCCCAATGATACCATCCACTGAAGCCTGCCAATCATGGACCCCTATAGACACAGACTGTACCTTTGCAGGTACGCCAGGGCAGCACATAGCCTGATTAGGATTAGGGACTTAGGGAAAAGGACTGTTTTTTTGCTGGACTTTGTACCGTTTTGCATTTTGTTCAGTAAAGCGTTCACACCTTGCCTTCTGCCTGGTCTGAAGTAATTTAAAGGAGTGTAATGCAAGTAACCAGCACATTGCTACATTTTTGGTTTACTAACATATTGGGTATGAAGAGTGTACACATTAAGTGTCATCCTAGTGCAAGTTATAAATGTGCTTGCCATGAGCAAAGGATGTGCATTCAACAAGCAGCCTGTCAGAAATATGTACCTGTTATAGGTGGGACAGCCTCTAGCCACGAGGGAGATGTTGGCATTCCGTACACCGCATTCCATTTCCCTTAGCAACCAGAGTGGAACTGCATTGCAGAAGTCCCAATCCTGCACAGAGGTACAGAAGCTCAAGAGTTAATGTCAAATGCATATTAAGTATATGTACTTGTGAGCTACTATGTGGTATTAAATAAATAAAAATACAAATAAAATAATTCCTATTGTTGTGGTTCACTGACACTTTTTACACATACCCATATAACACTGCGAAAGTGATTAATATATTTTTTTAAACATGTCGCGCTCCACTATGAAAAAAATATTAATTTAATGAAAATATGTGTATTTATAACACCATTAAAAAAATAAATACCTGTGCCAAACTTTAAAATATATTAATGTACAATATGTGCACAATTAAATTAATATAAATATACTCAAAATTTATAAGATATAATCATGTCTAAATAAAAAATTAAAAATCAATGCAATAAATATTAAATTCACAATATAATGTCCAAATCAATCAATCAAACAATTCCAAATGTAGTCCACTCCATGATTGTAATCAGGATATATCTAGCTTATTTATGCGCTCACCTCAATTTTAGCCAAACCGTTAAGAAAGGCTAAAATAACTGTTATGTCCTTATGTGGACAAGATGGTAATTATGGTGCTTGAATCCTGTTCCAAGTTGATGGGTAAACTGTAATATTGCACTTTTCCCACTGGGGGTCTCCTGGACTTGCTGATTTCTGTTGGTGTTATGGATGGATGGGGTTTTCTCCCTCTGTCCTCCAGGGGCCTATGCACTTCCTCCACCTTTCCTCTTTATTCCTCTTGAGACAGTCATGGCATCAAAGTCGGTGAACATGTTGGATCTAGAGAAGAGTTGTGTGCTGTGCTGTCAAGAGCTGGATGTATATGCTGTGGGCAAATGTGACCATCCCATCTGCTACCGCTGTTCCACCAAGATGAGAGTGCTGTGTGAACAGAAGTACTGTGCCGTGTGCAGAGAAGAATTGGATAAGGTACGTCCAAAAATTGTTGGCAGATGTGATTTTGAAAAGATCAGTTAATTGACAGCACAGCACACAACTCTTCTCCATTTGTCCCCTGCCAGCTCTAAAAGTGAGAACTCAGACACCCCAAGGTATTTGCTGAGAGGCAGGTTGAGTCCATGGAAGATTTTATTTTTTCAACACGTTTTTTTAAAATGTACAAAAAAAATCTTTTTATTTTAACACAAAATCGGCACTATAATGAGATTTCTTTTTGCACATGCCCTGGGTACACATGGAATTATACCCAAAAAAGCACATTCTGCTTCTTCTCTTGAGTATGGGGATATCACATGTGTGAGACTTTTTGGCAGCCTAACCACTTACAGAGGCCCAAAATACAATGAGCACCTTCAGCCTTTCAATGGGCATTAAAGTGGTTGTAAAGGCTGAAGGTAAAAAACCTTCTGTGTACAGCAGTGCCCCCAGCCCCCTCAATACTTACCTAAGCCCCATCAAGATCCAGCGATGTGCATGACAGCCTCGGCTATCCCGGGTCTCTGCATCCTCATTGGCTGAGACCGCAAGCGGGAACCATTGGCTCCCACTGCTGTTAATCACAGCCAGTCAACCAATGAGGAGAGACAGGGGGTGGGGCCAAGCTGCGGCTCCGTGTGTGAATGGACACACAGAGAAGCAGGTTGCTATGGGGCACCTGACAGAAAGGAGGAGCCAGGAGAGCCTGTGGGGGACCCGAGAAGAGGGGGATCCAGTATGCTCTGTGCAAATCCATTGCACACAGCAAGTAAATACAGACATGTTTGTGATTTTACAAAAAAAAAAAAGAACCTTTAGTTTCGCTTTAATTATGTATTGAGTTTCCTGACTACCTATCAAATTTTTGGAAGTCCTAAAATGCCAGGACAGTATAAACACTCCCCAAATGATCCTATTTTTGAAAAGTAGACACCCCAAGGTATTTGCTGAGAAGCATGTGAGTCTTTGGAAGATCTTATTTTGTGCCAAGTTTTTGAAAAATGACAAAAATATACATATGTTTTTAAACAAAGTTGTCACTTTAGTGAGATGTTTCTCATACATGTCATGTGTATACACATGGAATTACACCCCAAAACACATTCTGCTATGTCTCCTGAGTATGGGTATACCACGTCAGACTTTTCCGCTTCGGAAGCAGCAGGAGAACAGGAGAGGGCTCCAATCTGTCTGGGAGCTCTACTTTATATCGGCAGATCAAAGGAATATATTTCATCTCTCATAAAAGCTAAAATATTAGTTGCAGAGAGATGAAAATACTTCCTGCTGATTGGACATACTGTAGTCTACATCTGCATGTAAAACTGTATTTGTAGAATCCCAGAGAAATGCAGAAAATGGTTATATGGCGCCTGATTGCGACAGCTGAACAGTGATTGGTACTGTCGCGATCGGACTGATGCGCTGGTGTCAGAAATTCTGTCCCTGACTTGGTGAATCAAACTGTTCCTGGTCCAAACGACTTTGGGCACTTCAGTACCCAGAACGTCCTGTGGGCTGGTACAGGAACACCCCATAGGGTTGATTGGCCAAGGGCTAATGTCCAGCCCACATCATTATGCCAATAAACTGAGGACCCTGAGATATGGACGGGGTAATTCATACAGAGCCGGTTCTATTGACTGGCAGATCGCAGACTTTCTCTAACTTGCTCCAGTCACAGGATAACTCTTGGTACAATCTGGTGCACACTAAGGGTTGGGGAGCAGTCTAGCAATTGGCACACCCTTCTAGGATTCCTCCAGCTATCCTACAAGCTAGAACCCCAGTGTTAATCACTCTTCCACTGTTCACACACCCCCACACCAAACACACAACAAACGGTAGCTTGCCACCACCCAACAGTTTGTCCGCAGACTGGTCTGCTGGGCCACCACACACACACACAGATCTCTGTCTGGCAGACCTGCTACCTTACAATCTGCATGCAATCTGCCAACACGCAGTGCATACAGATAGGCAATGAACTTGACCGAGCATGTAAAGACACTGCAATACAATACAATCTCTCCGGAGCTATGAGCCCGAGCTTAAGTACCCAGAAGTCACTTATTAATTTTATGATTTAATATCCCGAAAGTGGGCAGTGCATAAAATATGTACAAAGTATAAAGAGTTACAAATAATACGGAAAATAGAAGAAGACACACAATTGGCTATTGACTACAAAATAAAAGGAAATAAAAACAGAAATAAAACTTTTACCAAGAGTTATCCTGAGTTATCATTTATGTTACATGGTGCATGTAAGGCATGTCAAAAGAAAAGTGCTTACAACAGGGGATTGGAGAAGTTAGAGAAGATACAGTACACAGAGAGCTGTCCAGAGGAAGCTATATTGCTGTTGCTAATGACTACCATATTTGAATCACTTGCTAAATCGACCAACAAGCCAGGAAATGGGTGACATGGCAGAGGTGATGGATGCTCTGGTAGTAAAGGGGAGTTATGCTTGGCCCCTTCACTAGCAACCGGTTCCCCATGTACTGGGACCAAACTCGCGGTACAGAGTACCTAAGAGCCTAGCTTGGGAGTCAAGGGTAATGTACTGAGGCCTCAGGAGGAGAACAAGCATGGAATAATGGATAAGTGGGTTTCCTATGCCCAATAGCAACATTGAGATATTGTCACTTGGAGTGAAGTGACTGAACTGCTGATTTGGTGGAGACTGGTACATGCTACGCGGTACTGGCTCAGTAATGCTGCACAGCTATTAGTGTTTCCACAACACCTGGCCCAGGATGGCTTGGAAACTGAGATGGAAGGATTGGAGGATTAGGGCCATTCTCTCAGTGGAAAATCCTGCAGGATTTCAGGAAGGATGCCAACAAATGCCATTTACTCCGAACTCTGGAACAGGTTCAGTCTTTGCAGTTGAGCAGGATTTTGATCCTAGCAACCCGGGGGTCACCCACTTGCTATAATTTCCTCACACAGATCTGGATTTGGGGCTCAGCCTAGTTGTGTAAGGGCTCGAAGTTCAGCCATTTCAGCTTCATCAGGGAATATGAGCGTGTGAGCTGCCAGGGGAGTGTTTCAGGAGGTTAGTTCCAAGACTTTGCCCTGAGGAGGAAAAACGTTTCCCCTGTGGGATTGTATTCTGACAGTGGATTTCCTTGCCAGGACTCTGTTTTCACCAATAGAAAGGAGTCCTCAGTAGGACAGCACTTGAGAAGCAGTGTCCCTTGATAACTTCAGGGGGCAGAGTTTTGGATCTGCAAGCACTTCAAGCTACAGAGTTCTACATCTTATTTCGTCTGAACACGTTGGGGCCTATGCACCTTTGTCCCCAGGTGGCTTCAGTTTTCATCTTGCAAATTTGTGGTTCCATCCTTTCTGGCACAGATAGTACCTAACCTACACAAGCTGGATGTTTGTGTTTCCAACCTTGTCATCTTGGAGTGTCAAAGTCATCCGGAAAACATAGTGCAGCCAGGCTAGAGGCTCATTCAGCCAGGTCCATCTCTACATTCGGGACAGTGCATGCAGTGTCTATGAAGACTTTTGCAAAGCAGCAGGCTAGTTACCACAGTGCACCTGCCTCAGGCACTACAGGGAAGATCCAGGGACTTATACATCAATGGACTTCAACAGAATGGTAGTCTAGGCTTCCATGTCCATAGTCTAGTCTTCCATGTCCATTGTAATGCTCTTTGAGTTATTCAGTTTAGCCCTCTCTGGTTAGCTAGTTATTTATCACATGTATGCTGCCATGTTGGCATCAGGAAAATGGAAAATTGTATCAAATACTTATCGTAATTTTTCCTTTTCTGACGCCAGTCCATGGCAGCATACCAACCCTCCCTTATTTGAACTTGTACGGAGAACGGGGGAGGTTGCTCTCAGACTTTTATAGATTTTCACAGGTCCTGTGGCTGGATACAGGGGCGGAGCTATATCATATGTATGCTGCCATGGATTGGCGTCAGGAAAAGAAAATTACAGTAAGTATTTGATACAATCTTCTGTTTTTTAAGTTTTGGATAGAGTGGAGAGGGATTAGTACACCTGTCATTTTTTCTGCAGTCTGTGCCCCTGTTAAGGAGATTCACCCCTCTGTATTTGTCCTGTTTACCATTATTATTGAAAGTGAAATTTTGGGTTGCCCCCAGAAAAGTAATAGAGGGGAAATTTTCCAATGGAGACACTAGTTCTGGTGATCTGGGGATCCCCAAGGAATTCTCTTAACCACTAGCCTACAGGGCACTTATACCCCCTTCCTGCCCAGGCCAATTTCCAGCTTTCAGTGCTGTCGCACTTTGAATGACAATTGCGTGGTCATGCAACACTGTACCCATATGAAATTTTTAGCATTTTTTTTGTGACAGAGCTTTATTTTGGTGGTATTAATCACCTCTGGGTTTTTAATTTTTTCTTAAACAAACCAAAAACCACTGAAAATTTTGGGAAAAAAAAGTTTTTTTCTTAGTTTTTGTTATAAAATTTTGTAAATAAGTGATTTTTCTCCTTCACTGATATGCGCTTATGAGGCTGCAGTGATGGGCACTGATAGGCTGCACTGATGGACACTGATAGGTGGCACTGATGGGCACTGATGAGGAGGCACTGGTACGTGGCACTGATGGGCATTGACAGGCATCACTGATGGGCACTGAAAGGCAGCACTGATACATGGCACTGATAGGTGGCACTGACTGGCACTGTTAGGACGGCACTGACTGGCACTGTTAGGTGGCACTGATGCGCACTGATAGGCTGCACTGATGCGCACTGATAGGCAGCCCTGACTGGCACTGATGGGTGGCATTGACTGGCACTGATAGGTGACACTGAAAGGCAGCTCAGATGGGCACTGATATGTGGCATTGATGTGCACTGGTAGGCACTAATATCTGGCATTGATGTGGCACTGGCACGAAGCACTGATGAGCACTGACACAAGGCACTGATGGACACTGACAGGTGGCACTGCTGGGGCTACACTGATCATCAGGGCACACTGATCATCAGTGCCCTGATGATCAGTGTACATGTCCCCTCCACGGAAAGCCGATTACCAGCTCTCCTCTCCTCTCGAGCTGTCAACGTGACATCTCGAGAGGAGAGAAATGTAGATAACCGGCATTTCCCTGTTTACATGTGATCAGCTGTGATTGGACACAGCTGATCACATGACCAAGCCAACATCTTCGGCTCTTTCCGTGATGGGTGATCCGCTGTGTCCGAGGGACACAGCACACCGCCGATTGCTGCGTTGCGCGCTCCCTGAGCTGTGCATGTGTGTGAGAATGGGAGAGCGTCATATGACGTCCTCCCAGAACGAGAGAACCACCTTGCGTCCATCATATATGGCGGGCGGGAGGTGGTTAATTTGCAGGGATTTCCATTCACTTCCTGTTTGATTATGGGACAGGAAGCGAAGGGAAATCTCCACAATGGGACACAGATGGAGAAAGGGGTTATAGGGGTTATACCCCTCCCTTTCTCTATCTTTCTCTATGGGGGGAAAACATTTTTTTTGCTTAATAGTTCTACTTTAAAGTGTTACTAAACCCAGGACCCTGCATTCACTATATCTGGTCTCCCACAGTATACAAAACAAGGAAATCTCATTATTTTAGTAAATATAAACTGCTATATACTGCTGACAAGAAAGGGTATTTAGCAATCTTGTGACTTCTATCAGTGTCCAGCAGAGCACTGGTTAAAGCTTGTAAGAGGAGTTTTCGTTCTCCCCTGATTGTCCTATGAGTCTGTAGGACCACTGACTCTGTCTGGACAGTGCTGATTGGCCCTGTGCTGATCACATGCACCCTCTCAAGGAAAAAAAAACCTCTAGCAATACACACCAAACTGAGCATGTGCAGCTTGCCCCCAAGGCTCTGTTCTGTCAGCAGATGGATTGGGGACTGTAGAAGGGGAGGATCAGAGAAGACAGGATCAAACAGCCTTTTTACATAATATGAAGGATTAACCCCTTAGGTTCCACAGTGACTATGCCAAGCATGCTTTACTGCATATACAGACTGATTGTACTGTTGTGGGTTTAATATTACTTTAAGTAAAATGAATTATTTTAGCACATCTGCTACAGAACGGCGTGCTTTGCCTGCAGGTCAGGCGTGCGATTTTCAGTGTGATCCTGACCCAAATGTGATCTGAGGCTAATGTGTGCAAACATGTGCATGCTTTACCACCCTACACCCCAGCTAACCTGTAATAGTATTCTATGTTTCAAGTGGCATTTATTTTTTCCTTATGCACCTTTACACTGTGATCTCCCCAGCAGCAGGTTATGTGTGTAAATGTGTTCTCTCCATTCAGCTGCTGCAGTCATAACCCTGCATTATACAGAACAAGACGACAGAGGAATTCGCAGTGTGAACTTATTGTTTACGTTCCGTCCCTTCCATCATTTGCCGCATGGTGTCACTCTGCAGCAGCCGCAGCGTCTTTGACGTCACTGTCGCCATGGAAACATGGTCTCTGCACCAGCCGTGCGTCACTGCTCTGCGCACGACGTTGTCCAGCGTGGCGTCAGCACGTTGATGAGCGCCCTCAGCTCTTATGTTTCTATAGATGTAAACAGTGTCGGTTGATGATGCTGGCAGTGGGTTAGCTGGGTGTTGTTATGAGATGTGACGTTCCTTCTATGGGGGATTGGGGCTGAGCTCCTGAGGATGAACCTGATCCCCTCCAGTGATAGAGGCAGCAATAAAAGACCCTTTAATGTGCTGCCATTGTGTGCTATACACAGCGAAAAAGCTGTCATTTAGTGTTGATGTGTCATATCAATGCACAAGCAACCAGGTGCGTCATGTCATGCATTCCCGTACTGCTGCGTGTCCATTGAAGTCTATTGAACCAGAAACGCACCATGTTGTGTTTTTTTAAAAAAAGTCCCTGCTCCTTTCCAAAAACGCAGCGGCTGAAAAACGCATTGATGTGACTGTGCCCCATAGGACACAAAGTTAAATGGCCTGTAGTGTCTACAAAATGCACAAAAAATGCCTAGGTGTGAACCAGGCCTTAATGTGTTGGCAAACTATTCAAAATAAATGGCAGTGTAACATGGTAAACATACACTGCAGTAACCAAATGGCGCCCCCAGCTACCCTGGCATGACGCACTTTAATGCACCTCCATGCAATGTGCTGGGCTTGCTGCATGATTATTGGTCCATTGTGACGCGTTAGGCTGGCCATTCATACTAACAGGCTGTCGTCACACAATGCACCTATGACCTATGCACTCAACTCCCCGCAAAGGACCTGATACGTGATCAAGGATTTGCTTCCTAGTTTTGAAGCTTCATAAATCCAACAACCATTCTGAAACGAACGCTCTAGCACTCACGTGAAATTCAGAATGCGCCCATCTGGATGGCAGCTTTAGCTTCAAAAACATTAAATCTGATTAATGACAGCATGGCCCCCAATGGGCCCTAGTTGTGTCTAAGGCCAGGTTCACACCTCTGCAGGTTGCGTTGGAGCCGTTTCTGCATTGCGTTTTTGCACCTGTGTTTTTGACATGTTTTTGATGCATTTTGCGGGGTTTTTTTTTTCTTGCTAGGCAGATTTAAAACACGAAATGCATTAAAACCAGCAAAAATGCAGCAAAAACGCAATACATGCTTTTCTGCAGCATTTCCATTGAAGTCTATAGAATCAAAAACGCAACTTTTTGCGTTAAAAAAAGTCCCTGACCCTTTCCAGAAAACGCACCGGGTGAAAACGCACAGGTGTGAACATGTCCCAAAACGCTGCAGAAAAAATGCTTAGGTGTGATCCTAGGGTAAGACATTTCAAAATATTTTGTTGTATTTAAAGTGGTTGTAAACCTCAGACATTAAATATTTTATTTATTTATTTCAGGCACTTATATAGCGCCGTCAATTTACGCAGCACTTTATATACATATATTGTACATTCACATCAGTCCCTAACCCTCAAGGGGTGTACAATCTAAGGTCCCTAACTCACATTATTATTATTATACAGTATTTATAAAGCGCCAATAGTTCGCTCAGCGCTGTACATTACAAAGGGGGACAGAACATGTGACAGAACAACAACAATACAATGCAAAACATGAGGGGGTCGAGGGCCCTGCTCTTTTGAGCTTACAATCTAGGAGGGAGGGGATAGTGGCACAGGAGGAGATTGCTGTGGGGGATGGGGTGGTAGGAAGAGTGGAGGAGGTTGGCAAGTTAGCAGGGGGTGGGGTAGGCTTCCCTGAAGAGGTGGGTTTTCAGGGTGCGCCTAAAGTAGAGGAGAGTAGGTGAGAGTCTGATGGGTTGGGGCAGGGAGTTCCAGAGGATGGGTGACACCCTGGAGAAGTCCTGGAGGCCGGCATGGTTGGAGGAGACCAGGGATCTAGAGACTATACACATACTAGGGCCAATTTAGACAGGAGTCAATTCACCTACCAGCATGTCTTTGGAGTGTGGGAGGAAACCAGAGTACCTAGAGGAAACCCACGCAGACACAGGGAGAACATGCAAACTCCAGGCAGGTGGTGCCGTGGTTGGGATTCGAACCAACGATGCTAGTACTGCCAGGCGGAAGTGCTATCCATTTAGCCAATATGAACAAAGCACGTCCTTTATAGTGTGTATTTGTCTCAATCCAGGGCACTAAGTGTCATTTCTTTCTGCTGCCTCATTCCTCTATCAGCATAAATCACTTCTGACAGGTTTTCCTGATGGTGACAGGGGAGGGCACATCTGTGATTGACAGCCTCAGCTCTGTTCCTGTAAGCTGTGTGGAGAGGGTGTCTCTTTCCTCCAATCAGCTCTTAGAGCTCTCTTCGCTGATGTAACTTCAGCTCCCTACCCCCTGCTTTTCAGAGCTGAGAGATCCTGTGCAAATTCTGCACTTTGAATGGATGTACAAGACAGATAATCAGGTACAACTTATGTAGGAGGATTTGTTTCATCTGTGTATCACCTGAGGCCAGTCACTTCACTGGGTATATGGAAGCAAGGCTGCTTTAAAGTGGTAGTAAACTCATTAAAAAAAGTTTAAAAAACCCCAAAGTTTCCTGCTGCAAGGTCACATGGTATTGTTAGTATGCACCACATACTAGCACATTATGAAAGACTTGCCTTAGAACAAAGCCCTCCAGCTTTCTGTCACTGCTACAGAAGGCTTCCTTCACCCGCGTGATCCTCAGGCATGGCACACAGCTCCGAAGGAACGTCACGGGTATAAGCCAATATTATCACCGGCTGATGCTTCGTAGAATATATTCTAAATGGTGAAGATTTAGGAGATTTTCATTTTACCTATAGGTAATCTGTATTATAAACATACCTGTAGGTAAAAATATACAAAGTGACATTACTACCACTTTAAAGCATGACTACACCCATTACTTTAACAGTTTCAAAAAATGGTTACATTCCTGGCATTCCAGAAATACTAACTGTCACAGTTGCTTGTGCTCTCAACCAAACTGTCAAACCATCAAATGGCTGGTGTCATAACTGATCACAGGTGCAGCTGGCAGCTCCCTTGGCTGAAAAGGATGGGAGGGTTGAGTTCTGTTTTACGTGAACTTTGGCCGCCAATGCATATATTGACTTTTGGAAAGATGGCACTTGCACAACGTCTGTTTAGAAGAAAGGCAGACAATGACCGGTATCCTAAGGCTACATTCACACTTCATCATCTGTGCCTTCCCTTGTCAGTCACTAGAACTAGACCATTGTTGGGTGTGTAATTGTCTGCACAATGCACGTTGAGCTTGGTTTTTAGCTGCTCCCATTAAAGTCTATTGTGGCCAAAAGTGTGCATTTGTGCCCCAAAGAAGCTGTTGTGCTTTTTCTGACCATTGAGTGACAAGCACATTGCTCTTACTCTATGTGAACAGGCAGAATAGAATAACATGGCATTGTGAGTGTTGGAGCACTTCTAGAAACGCGTTTCAATTAGCTCAGGTGTGAACAGGGCTAAGGCCTCATTCACGCCATATGTGCATGAAAACTGATGGAAACTGATGCACAGTTTTCACTTAGAGACATCCGTTTACATCAATTTTCATGCACTCTGCAATGAGTTTTATACACGTTGCAGATTTCTGTGCAGAAAAAATCTGCACTTGGCACCAGTGTTGTGGTGTGAACAGGGACATGGAGAACAATTGATTTTGTTGTGCCCTTGCAGAACGCGTGCAGAAAAACTGATGTCTCTGCACCATGGTGTGAACCAGCCCTAAAAGGTTCACTTTAACCACTAGCCTACAGGGCACTTATACCCCCTTCCTGCCCAGGCCAATTTCTAGCTTTCAGCGCTGTTGCACTTTGAATGACAATTGCGTGGTCATGCAACACTGTACCCATAAGAAATTTGTATCATTTTTTGTGACAGAGCTTTATTTTGGTGGTATTTAATCCCCTCTGGGTTTTTTTATTTTTTCTTAAAACCAAAAACCACTGAAAATTTTGAAAAAAAATTTTTTTTTTGTTTTTGTTATAAAATTTTGTAAATAAGTGATTTTTCTCCTTCACTGATGTGCGCTAATGAGGCTGTAGTGATGGGCACTGATAGGCTGCACTGATGAGGAGGCACTGGTAGGTGGCACTGATGGGCATTGACAGGCATCACTGATGGGCACTGAAAGGCAGCACTCATATATGGCACTGATAGGCGCACTGACTGGCACTGATAGGCGGCACTGACTGGCAATGTTAGGTGGCACTGATAGGCAGCACTGACGGGCACTGATAGGTGGCACTGATGCACACTGATAGGCGGCACTGACTGGCACTGATAGGTGGCACTGACTGGCACTGATAGGTGGCACAGACTGGCAGCACTGATAGGTGGCACAGACTGGCATTGATAGGTGGCACTGACTGGCACTGATGGGTGACACTGAAAGGCAGCTCAGATGGGCACTGAAATGTGGCACTGAAATGTGGCACTGATGGGCACTGGCAGGTGGCATGGATGAGCATTGAGAGTTGGCACTGATGGACACTGACAGGTGGCGCTGATGGGGTACACAGACCATCAGGGCACACTGACCATCAGTGCCCTGATGATCTGTGTAGATGTCCCCTCCGAGGAATGCCGATTACTGACTCTCCTCTCCTTACGAGCTGTCAGCGTGACAGCTCGTGGGGAGAGAAATGCAGATGATCCGGCATTTCCCTGTTTACATGTGATCAGCTGTGATTGGACGCAGCTGATCACATGTCCGAGCTGACATCCTCAGCTCTTTCCGTGGATTGGTGATCCGCTGTGTCCAAGGGACACAGCACACTGCCGATCGCCGCACTGCGCGCTCCTGGAGCCGCACATGCGCGGTTAGAATCGGAGGACATCATATGACGTCCTCCCAGAACGAGAGAACCACCTTGCGTCCGTCATATTACTATATGGCGGGCAGGAGGCAGTTAAAGCATACATGCATGGTAAGTTTTCCATCTCATAGCGGACCTTTCAGCAGATTTACAAGTCTGCAAGAATAAATTCTAGACATGATAATACAGAGCAACAGTATGAAATTAAAGTGTTACTAAACCCAGGACCCTGAATTTACTATATCTGGTCTTTCACAGTACACACAACATGGAAATGCAATTATTTTAGTAAACAGAAACCACTAATACCTTTTCCCGTCAGCTGTATATAGCAGTCATGTGACTTCTATCAGTGTCCAGCGGCGCACTGGTTAAAGCTTATAGGAGGAGTTTTCATTGTCCTCTGTCCTACGAGGCTGCAGGACCCCTGACTCTGTCTGGACAGCGCTGATTGGCCCTGTGCTGATCACATGCACCCTCCCAAAGGAAAAATTATATATCTAGCAATACACACCAAACTGAGCATGTGCATCTTGCCCCCAAGGCTCTGTTTTATCAGCAGATGGATTGTGGATAGTAGGGGAGGATCAGAGAAGTCACGGTCAAACTTCATTTTTACACAATGCAGAGGACTACGCCCTTAGGTTCCACAGTGAGTATAACAAGCATTCTTTACTGCATATACAGGCTGATTTCACTGTTGTGGGTTTAGTAACACCTTAAGAAAAAAGTTCCTCCATTTACTATTAAAAGTCCTTAATCTCCAGTGACTCTGCCTAGGCTGGGATGATGTCATCAGTCTGCTGCAGGTAGCAGGAAGCATTTTCAGTCTCCACTCCCCCAGTGATCAGATATCCGCATTGAACATTGCAGCAATAACAAGGTAAGAGACTGCAACAGGGGCTGAACTGTGTCAGACAATTGTGAACACAGCCAAGAGCTGCACAGGCACCAGTCTTTACAGCTCAGTCCAGGAACTAGATGGTGATCCTGGGTAATGCTTAAAGTAAGATGGTGCTATCCTCCTGGAGATAAAATCAGATAAAGTCATTTTAATGGGTGAGCAATATTTCCGTAAGGGGTAATAAATATCTGTAAGCATTATGTAGCATGCATGCACTTTACATAAAAAACATCTGATGCTAGGTTCACTTTACCTTGCCCCTGCTGCATTCTGCAATAAGTTGGTTGCAGGGGGCATCTGCTCTCCTGGTGTGTGCACTTTCAGGGGCACAGCATTCTGCTTGCGGTTGTCACCCTGCAGTGGTGCTCCAGTCTGCCACTAGTAGGAGCTCTTCTAGGAAAGGAGACAAACTGCTCATTTATTCAGTAGGGATCCAATCTGTTGTCTCCTATCCCTTCCCTCTGCCGGAGACGCTGAGACAACTGGTAGTCATTGTGATGCAGGCTCTGTCTGATACTTGTGAATGTCCTTGAAGCAGATATCTCATGTATTGAGGAATATGGAGGCTGGCATAACTCATATGCTTCTAAAAAATCTTAGTTGCCTGGCAGTCCTTGGCTCAGTACTTCAGCACTCATGATTTGATCATTTCTTCCAGGTCAGGGAATATGGAAACACTGAAGCCATTGAATTAGCATGACAGCCAGGCAACTAGCATTTTCAGAGGTAAGCAATGGCAGCCTAAATATTTATTTGAATCTGAACTATGGGAAAAGCAAATATTGTCTAAATACTGCGTATTATATTTGTGTGCTTTGTGTATTTCTTCCAGATCTGTGCAATGTGATCATTTGTTTTGGCGCAGGAGCTTCCTTTATAAAGACTGGGGATTGCTGCTCTCTCTCCTTGTGCAGGGTGATTGGTCTTCTCTCCGCCCCTCCTGTAGACTTATACAGGGGGCCTGTAGTGGGTGGAGCCTGCTGGGCCCCTCCTACAGCTCTGCCCTCATCATGGGCTTTGTATGGTGATGATGTCACAACCAGTTTTACAAGGTAATATCTGGATTTCCAAAGGCATCTGGTGCTTTCTAAAGTAGATTTATATCCTTTTTATGGCATTACGTTTTGTGCCTGGAGTTCAAGAACCGTTATCAAGTCATAATGGAACCATTTTCCGTTCGGCAGCTTTTGTGTTGTGCTATGTCTGCAGCACCAACATAGGGAGCACCCTACACAGACATGAAAGTCAGCTCCACTTCATTGAAGTCTGCTTGTGCTTTCTTAGGATTCATCTTTACTGACCACAGCAGAGCCTCAGTCCAACCACAGGCTGCACTTCAATCATACGTAGATATCATCAATGCCTCCAATGACAGCACCGTTCCTCCTCTCTATTCACCTAATTACTACTCCCATTGTGCCCCTCCAATGACACTCTTACAGTTGCTGCCATTTATTTTACAGTCTGGTAAGTCGTCTGCTGGTTTCTTAAAGGGGCGGCACACTTCAAATGTTTTGTGTTTTGTTGTTGTTTTAACTAGAAATGAGTGTAGTTATATTCCCTGTGTTTGCTTGCCTTACCTTGTAATGATGGGCTCACATGTTGTGGATGCAGGCTGTAGTGTCATGCGGCTGATCAAATCTGCTCAGTCCATGCATTCATTCACCTAGCTTGCCCCTATTCTCTAAAGGGAAAGGCAATTTCTTATTCCAGGTCACGCAGTGTTCAATCCATGCCTCACCATTCCCTCTGTGTTGCATCACAAATGTTGGAGTGCTATTGTGATGAAACCCATCTCTTCCAGCACAGAGATATCTCTGTGAATGCTCTGCTTGTTTGTATTTGTGTCCAATCTAATTACTGCATGTGCACCAGTGCTAGATTGAGAGACCCAGGAATTGTGGGATATATAGTTTCTGCACAGGAAGTGTCAGTTCTCAGACTACAGACAGACATCACACAATAACCTGTGCAGAGCCATGCTGCATGCCTCACGTTTCTACCCTACAAACTTCCCTACCCTACAATCTTCTGACTTAGGAATGTGAATAGCGGACAGCCAGTGACAGCATTAAACTGTGATTAATGCACATCTTATATAGGTTAAAACACAAGGTGTAGGTAGGAAGGCTTAAAGCCTATACAGTGTACATTTGTCATGTGTGTTCATCATAGTAAGGGATAGTTACCATACTGGCAAGGCTGTTTTCTAACTCCCCCTCCCATTTTGTCCCGTATAATATCACCATTACTGTACTGTAAATATTTAAAGTGGTTGTAAAGCCTTACATATATCCAGTGAAGTGACTGGCCTCAGGTGATACACAGAAATGAAACAAATCCTCCTACCTAAGTTGTACTTGTTTATCTTGCAAAAACTCCTTATAAATACACTCTATTAATGGATCGCAAACCTATAGCACATAACTACCAATGTGATAGACCGCAAAAATAAAATATATAGTGTTGCGCTCCCAAATCTCAAATCAATATATTCTCTAAAAAAATAAATCTCTATTTTAAAGATTTCAGTAATTAAGAATGATGTGTACGAATAAACTTATATACTAATATTCTTATACTTTGAATTAATACAAATAATTAATGTGCCTGGAGAGGAGATTCATCCTATAGCATATGTTGCACACCATGGATATCCTAAAGCAGGAGTTCTAAACAAGCAGGTTCCAAAGGAGGTGAACCACAAGTTTATATAGCCTAATTGCAGGCTTCTTATGAGGTGAGCGCACATCTTCACTTGAGGGAGGATTCACAAGCAGTCACCAATCATTGTAAATTGAAGATTTTCCAGCACAAAGTCACTTTTTTGGGACATTATTTTTATTTTTATTTTTTATTATTTTTATTTTTATTTTTATATTTTATTTTTTGTTATTTATTTGCAGTTTATTTTTTCATGCACATTAATTATTTGTATTAATTCAAAGTATAAGAATATTAGTATATAAGTTTATTCGTACACATCATTCTTAATTACTGAAATCTTTAAAATAGAGATCAAATTCAAATAATAATATATTGATTTGAGGTTTGGGAGCGCAACACTATATATTTTATTTTTGTACTTGTTTATCTGCCAGTCTTTTCTCTTCTACAGCTGTTCAAAGTCCAGAATTTATAAAGCTTGTCTGAGATGTCAGAAAAAAGGGAAGGGAACTGAAATTACACTGCAGAACTCAGTGAAGGGAGCTCTGAGAGCTGATTGGTGGTAAGGGACACACCCCCTTCACACAGCTCACAGGAACAGAGCTGAGGCTGTCAGTCAGCTGGAGGTCCCTCCCCTGTCACCATTTTTCTCTTGGCATCAGGAAAACCTGTCAGAAGTGACTTATGCTGATAGCAGAGAAGCGAGGCAGCAGACAGAATTGGCACTTAGTGCTTACAACCACTTAAATAAACACATGTGAATGAGTGTCCCCTGTGCTGCTGCCTGCTGTAGTTGGTTGGAGATCCTCTGCCCTCTGCCCCCAGATACCACCCCCATCAGTTCTCTAACAGTGGTGCTGGGGGGTAGTAAATATGAGTGGCTGCAGCTGTGACAGGCACTTATCATGTGCTGACTATGCCCATCCTTTCCATCCCCTCCTTTATTCATAGAAGATGTACTATTGGTTCTCACAGTGAAAAGCATTCTATGAGTGGAGGAGGCAAACCTTTTATTCACCCACCTGTCCTCGTTCATGAAGCACTTTTATTGCAAGAACTGATAGTATGGCTTCTAGGAATGGAGCGGGGAAGAAGGAAAATCTGAATGCTTGGATTGATTGATTTATAAATTATTGGACACTGTCACTACTTAGCTTACAATTTTCCACCCAACTCCCAATAGGGGCACGCACAACTCAAATTACAGCGCAGTAATCATCCAAAATTGCAGGAGTGTATGGCTGCCTTAAAGAATATGTGATTGCAGCATTTCATATTCCTGATATGTGCCTGCTGTACCATGTACTGGTATGAAAAAGCATCCTGTTCTCTATGTATTGCTTCCTTTGTGTGAAATCCCTGGTGTTCCTGCTGCTTTCCTTTTAAGGAAGAGTCAGAGTACAGCGTGGCCAGTTCTCTAGCTGTGCTGGGAACTCCACTTGCTCTCCTCGAATGATCATACTTGTTCTGACCCCCCCCCCCCACCTGGACAGACTTACTGGGAAGTTCAGTGTGCTGTTATTTCTCCTTCCCTACCTCTGTTCTCAGCTGCATCAGGAGTAGACACCTTATGGTTTCTGTACATATCTTTTGGTTTGTAAATAGTGCTTGAATACACCATGGGAACTCCTAAACGTAAGGTACAGTACATGTTATATACAAGTAAAGACTTCTCTCAAGCTCATTGCTAAATGAAAACTGTCATTATCATAATATCCTGTCTAAACTGGTGGAAGAAATGAAATACTGGCACATGCATACCCTCAGCTTCCTTCCCTGGGGCCCCTATAACCCATTCAACCCACTCATTCATTCAGATTTCAACTTTTGACCCATCTCTTCTTAGTAGACAACAGTAGAAATTAGTGGTAAGGGTCATGCTGTGGTTCCAGATGAAAATGTCTATAGAGGAGAATTAGGGAGAAGGTTTACTCCAGATTAGAATATTTTACTCATACATCTGCTGGATGGGCAGCTGGGGAACTCACCAAAGTTCTTATAAGGAAGATTGAGCTAAACTCCGGACACGATAACTTTTATTCACCATTTTCCCCTCAATAGCCACAAAGGATGTTAATCCACTTTGTACCAAATGCCTTTGCAAACCCAGATATCACCTAGCAAAAGTAGAGGTGAATCACTCCGAGATTCAAGAAGGAAAACACATACACCCTAAATTTTGACAAAATTTAAGCTGGAGTTCAGAAATGAGTTACATAGTTAGTCTGGCTAAAAAAAGACAAAAGTCCATCCAGTTCAACCATAGAAAAAAAAAAGTTATCCTATACCCACAGTTGATCCAGAGGAAGGCAAAAAAACCCAGCAAAGCATGATCCAATTTGCTCCTGCAGGGAAAAAAATTCCTTCCTGATCCCCGAGAGGCAATCGGATATTCCCTTAATCAACTTTACCTATAAATGTTAGTACAGTTGCAAGAAAAAGTATGTGAACCCCTTGGGATTACGTGGAGTTTTGCATGAATTGGGCATAAAATGTGCTCTGAACGTAATCTAAGTCACAGCAATAGAAGAACACAGTCTGCTGAACATAATGCTACACAAACATTAGATGTTGCCATGGTTTAATTGCACATAACATGTAAACATTCACAGTGCAGGGAGGAAAAAGTATGTGAACCTTTGGACTTAATAACTGGTTGACCCTCCTTTGATAAACTCTGGAATTCATTTTCCCATCAATGACAACAATCCATCCAGGCCCTGAGGCAGCAAAGCAGCCCCAAACCATGATGCTCCCTCCGCCATGTTTTACAGTGGGGATGAGGTTTTGATGTTGGTGTGCTGTTCCTTTTTTTCTCCACACATAGTGTTGTGTGTTCTTCCCAAACAACTCAATCTTGGTTTCATCTGTCCACAGTATATTTTGCCAGTAGTGCTGTGGAACATCCAGGTGCTCTTTTGCAAACTTCAAACGTGCTGCAATATTCTTTTTGGACAGCAATGGCTTCCTCCGTGGTGTCCTCCCATGTACTCCATTCTTGTTTAATGTTTTCCTTATTGTAGATGTGTCAACAAAAATGTTAGCATGTGCCAGAGATTTCTGTAGGTCTTTAGCTGACACTCTGGGATTCTTCTTTACCTCATGCAGCATTCTACGCTGTACTCTTGCAGTCATTTTTACAGGACGACCACGCCTAGGGAGAGTAGCAACAGTGCTAAACTTTCTCCATTTGTAGACAGTCTATCTTACCGTGGACACATGAACATCAATGCTTTTGGAGATACTTTTGTAACCCTTTCCAGCTTCATGCAAGTCAACAATTCTTGATCGTAGGTCTTCTGAGAGCTCTTTTCTGCCAGGCATGGTTCACATCAGACAGTGCTTCTTGAAACCAGTAAACCCAAAACAGGTGTGTGTTTTTTAGGGGCAGGACAGCTGTCAGCAGCACATCCAATATCATCACACTGATTGGAGTCAAGGTTGGCTTACTGCTGGCTCCAATTAGCTCTGGGAGAAGTCATTAAGCTAGGGCCTCACATACTTTTTCCTCCCTGCACTGTGAATGTTTACATGTTATGTGCAATTAAACCATGGCAACATCTAATGTTTGTGTAGTATTATGTTCAGCAGACTGTGTTCTTCTATTGTTGTGACATGGACGACGTTCAGAGCACATTTTATGCCCAATTCATGCAAAACTCCATGTAATCCCAAGGGGTTCACATACTTTTTCTTGCAGCTGTATCCAGTTATATTCTGTGTATCTAAGAAACAATCCAGGCCTTTTTTAAAGCAATCCACTAAGCTAGCCAGAACCAACTCTAGAGGAAGTCCACTCCACATTTTCACAGCTCTCACTGTGAAGAAACCTTTCCGTGTTTGGAGATTAAATTTCTTTTCTTCCAGACATAAAGAGTGCCCCTTGTCCTCTGTGATAACCTCAGGGTGAATAACTCTACATGGAGTTCACTATATGAACCACTGATGTATTTATACATGTTGATCATATCCCCCCTTAATCTCCTCTTCTCAAGAGAGAATAAATTCAGTTCCTCTAATCTTTCCTCATAGCTGAGCTCATCCATGCCTCTTATCAGTTTGGTTGCCCTTCTCTGAACTTTCTCCAGTTCCCCAATGTTCTTTTTGTGAATTGGTGCCCAAAACTGAACTGCATATTCTAGATGAGGTATTACTGATGATTTGTACCGGGGTAATATGATATCTCTCTCTGGAGTCTATACCTCTTTTGTGTGTGGAAGGGGGGACTGGGGATCTGGGTTCACAGATCTGACCATTAATATAAAAAGTTGGAGGATTATTTATCCCTGCAGTGGTCAGTCAACATTTAAAGCCCAACTTCAGGATATTAGTAACCCCCTCCCATTCACTGCTATGTAACCGCTAGACATGTGTACAATGGAAATTTTTGTTTGTGTCGCATGGATTTGTTCATTGAAGATTATTTTTGTTTTGTCATATTATTTATGTTGAACCGAATTTGCGTTCAGAATTCATTCCGTATCTTTGGCAATCGTTTAGTATATTCGTTGGTCCGGGTGGATTCTAAAAAATGTAGCAGTTTTTGCAGAAAATTGCTATATATTCAATATTTTAGCGAACAGATTTGAATCAGGATTCAATATTTTCGGACGTTAGTCCAACCCACCAAGAGAAATGTCATGAGCTGATTGGACAATATTGATTGGCGTTATGTGCATCCATATTAATGAATGGAATATGGAAATGTGTCAGCAGGGCAGAAAAAGACCAAGTGGTCCATC
The DNA here is from genome assembly GCF_062004578.1 of Staurois parvus. NCBI lineage: Eukaryota > Metazoa > Chordata > Amphibia > Anura > Ranidae > Staurois > Staurois parvus. The sequence goes on from NW_028317883.1 coordinate 1,019,276, forward strand.
AAGTTTGTTGTGTGTATGTTGGTTTTTTTTTTTTGTGTTGTTTTTTTTTTGGGGGGGGGGGGGGTGGTTGTTTTTGTTAACTTTTTGTCTGAGTATAGATCTATGCTTGTCCCAGGCATGTTTGAAGCTATTTACTGCTGACTGGCTCACTACCTCTGCTGGAAGTTTATTCCAAGCATCCACTACTCTTTCAGTAAAATTGTACTTTTGGAAATTAGTTTTGAACTTCCCTCCAGTTAGTTTAAGGTCATATCCCCGTGGGAACAAAATTAGGATCCATTCATTTTTCTGAATCTGAATTATCGAACAAATTTGAAAATTAAATTTTTTTCCCCATGGGCCCGAACTACTATTGCATCATGTGACATCATCCAAATGAGACGAATGCATTTGATAATTTTGTTATAACTTTTTTTCTAATTCGTCGACATTCCTTACTATGTTCATTCGGAGATTCGTATATATCTGAATCTTTGAAAATGAAAATTTTGCCTAAAAAATGAAACGTAATGAAGCGAAAAACCGCTGATATGGAGAAAAAAATCTTTGCTAATACCTGTTTTACTTACCTGACAGCCACAGTCATGTGATGATCCTTCTCTCTTTTTCAGTTTACTTCCTGGGGTCTGTCTTTGGATATCCACCTCCTATTGGCGGAGGCAACACTTGGTTCTCTCTCATAGGCCCCAGAGGCAGGAGAACTCACAGGGGAGGTGGAGAGACCAGTGCCCAAGTAGATGATGAGCAGGGAAAAATGTCTGGTCTCCAGTGCAGGATATTCTCTTGGCTTATAAAGAAAACTGTGACTGTGATCCATTAAACTGCAGAATGGCTTAGAAAGAGGTGTTTGCAATCAAGGAGGGGTATGGTAGTTGAAGCACAATGCACTATTTAAATGTAATTTTTTTCCTGGAGTTGGGCTTTAAATGTCTATTTTAGTTGGGTTGTTTCTTTAAACGTAATAGGAAGAACCTACTTGATTAAAAATTTTTGGTCCAAGACCCTAATCAGCAAAGGCTGACAAATACCAGCTGCCAGGTTGCTGTAGTGAAGAAAGAAAAGTAATCATTGTGTAAACAGAAATAAATCACTAGTGAGCCTATATAATAATAATCCCAGTGTGCAAACATATATATCGATTCACAACTAGCAGAGAAATATTCCCTGCACCCGTAGTTAGAAGAAAAAGGAAATGTGAAGCAGTAAAAGGTGTTCTTTAATATTCTTATACAGGTTCATAAAGCACCAACAGTTTGCACAGTGCTTTACAACGTAAAGGGACACAGTACAGTTACAATACAATTCAATACAGGAGGATTCGGAGGACCCTGCTCACAAGAGCTTTTAATCAAAAAGAGGGGCAAGTGATACAAAAGGTAATCATTGTGAGGGATGGGCTGATGGAGTAAGTATACAGTAAGTACAGTTTTTAGGTGGCAGTGGGATAGACTTCCACGAAGACATGAATTTTCAGTGATCCCTGAAGGGCCAGTTCACACCAGAATCGCACAGGAATGCGATCCACTCCAAAAATAATGCCCCACTTGATCAGGAACTTTGAAGAATCTTTTGTGTCTAGATGTTAGCTGTAGTCACTCCAGTACAGGGGCAGACTGACCATTTGGGAACTCGGGCACTGCCTGAGGGCCTGGGGTCAGTAGGGGGCCCCATAAGATGCCCCTGGTACCTTTCATGGGCTTTTTTGGGTGTGCATATACAACCTTTTTGTGAATTATAAAAATAAAATAAATAAATAAATTGATTTTAAACATATAATATGCAACAAAGTCCCACTAATCCAAAAAAAATTGTCCAAAAAGAAAGTCCAAAATAGTGTCCACAAATATCCCAAATTTATTCACTCTTTTCATCCACTGAAAGGATTGGCTCCTACTTCATCCAAAACGCACCTCGAAGTAAAAATATAATAATATCTAGTGCATTACCTTAATAATATAACAATAATCACCCCGTGCAACCAAAATACACTTCAAAAAAACTTTTGTGCAAAGAAAAAAAAAAAATATTATTTTCTTATAGTGCATATAATCACACTAATCAAACTGTGAGCACTCTGTGGTCACTGCAATTCAGTATCTGCCAACAACCAACACACAGTAGTACTAAATACTATTACCCTCTATGAGTATTTGAAATGCTCAAACAATACTATGGAAAAGTATTCCTCCACATTATCTTCCAAAAAGTTTTTCCAAGGTCCTCAGAGAGATAAGAAGGGTCTCAGGAATAGTATTCAAAGCATAGGGATAACTTTTTATTCATCACTTACATTAAAATTTGAAAATATCAGCTCCAGACATGGTTTCAAGCTTTTCCACCAAACACCATAAAAAACCATGTGTTGAAAACCAACAAAATGGCCACGGCGACACCCCTTCGGACGAGGTCCAGGGGGTGACGGGACGCGTTGGGGGAGTGGCGTCGGGACGCACGTGCATGGACCGGGGGTGTCGCCGCGGCCGTTTTGTTGGTTTTCATATTGACTGAAACTGACGTTTCATTGATTTGCGTGGATCTTTTGTGTCACTAGCAGGGGGTGGAAGGTTTCTGCAAGGTACAAGCACTAGTAGTGCCAATATGTCACCAGAAACTTTCATGGTGGGTTTTTTTTTTATTTTGTTAAATATTAATGGCACCCCCATGCATTGGAAAACTTGGTTCGTTTTCGGGTACAGGACACCACATGGTGCCAAAGCACCATGTGGTTCCATGCGGCTGTGTTTTAAAAAAAAAAAAAAAGGGTCAGGGACTTTTGAATGAATGGGCTGCTGTGCCCGTGCAAAATGCGAGCAGCACCACCTGCACAGATGTAAACCTTGACTTACATGTGCTAGGGGTCCTAAACGCAGCTCAACCACAGGTTTTTACTTCCTCCGAACTACAAGCCCTTAAATTGGCACTCAGTATTGCTAGTTGTGCATTTGTAAGGTATACTTGTAATATATAACCCCCTGTGTACACTCTAAAATATTTAGGGGCCTGGAACTGCTTAAAACATTCCTGGTCCTTTTCATGGACATCAGTTCTGGGCTCCAGACGTTGTTGTCAAAGCCATTTCAACCTTTCCAATCAACACCTCTAAACTGTCTGTCCTAGAAGGCTTCATTCCTGGTTGCAGTGACTACTGCCAAGAGGGTTGGAAAGATCATTGGCCTCTCTCATAAACAGCTATATCCATGTTTGCTGACAGATAAAACTGACCTCAGAACCTTTGTCTTCACAGGCAAACATCAGTCAAGAGATTACCTTGCCTTGTCTGTGAAGGTTCTCATGTGTCCAGGAGGTGGTATAGAGAATAGTAGTTAGTCACATTCAATTAGACAGCCCATTTAGCCAGATGAAAATGAAGTGATATGCAGCGGAATAGGCACCAATAGGATCTTCCTTGAAAAAAGAGGTATTTTTGCCATAGAAGATCATTTTTTTCTTGTGATTGTCTGTATGAGCTGGGGTATTTTGGGGCCAAGAGCATGCTACAGGACTCGCAGTCAGAGGTGTATTGGAGGACATGGAAGAGGCCACTGAAGAAATAGAAGGCCCATCATCTGCAGGGGAAGCAGCAGGAGGATGTGTTGATGGACTCCCATGCCACAGAAGCATGCCATACTCCTAGCTGGATGGGTTCCTCACAGGTACGCCCCACATAAATTCCTTCTTTTTTGCTAGTAATAAATTAGTGCTGGAGACTACATGTCTAAATTTGACAGAGAAACCTAAAACTGAGATGGATAAGAGCAACTAAAGGGCTTTTGGTAAAATTGTAATAGAGGAAACCATGTTATAGAGCAAACCATGCATCATTATGATTCCGTTTACTCCCTCTCCGAGAATCTGCCTGCCTTGTCGAGGGTCTTTCCAACACAATTGCTGGGTATTACTGGACATATTATTATGGACATTACTCAAATTACTGTTTTATGCCAGAAAGGCGCTCACGCTGCACTGGAAAAAAAATGGCTCCCACAATAGAAATTATCTCCAATCCCAGAGGATGCCAGTTTTGGAGAAATGCGTTGGGCGGAGTCTTCTGTGACGTCACCACGTTCCAGCCGGTGGTATGACACCGTGGGAATTTTAAATTTGTACACTGCCTTTATGCACCTTATCTTTGTAAGCGCAATATTTTACTGAATACATTTTTGAGTTTTATCAGGTTGCACTATGAAGTTTGTTTTATTCCTTCTCTTCATTGGAGAGTGGTTCGATGTGAGAAATTTGTTTGGGTGAGCCCATCTATCTCCCTTGATATTGCTAGCACTGGTGTCAGTGTGGAATCTGGACACAATCTGCTCATTTGATCTCTTGATTGGAGCTCAATTTGTCTGGTAGGGGGCTGATCTGTTTGTTGTGGTGAGCACTTGTGGACACCATAAAACTCTGTAGGATGATTTTTTCAGCATGCAGCACTTTCACATTGGATTTGGGACTTTTTGATCATTTGTATTATGTACATGGACTTTTAGCACTTTAGATGTATTTTTTTGTATATGCACATATCTATTTATGATCCATTTTTCGTATATTGTGTTTAGTTATTGTGACAGATTGGTTTAGTGTACATCACACTCATTTATTTTTCATAATAGTATACTGGAAAAAACTATTTAATTCTCAACTGCCGCTCTTTAAAGCCATTTGTACAAATAGGGGTTTGAAAAAGTTTGGGTGAAGTGGTTAGACGATGCCTCCACTGCGTAGTTTTTACTTATGTCTGGGATTGGGCTGATGGTTGAGAAGCATAAAGATACATTATTCCTTACTGTATCCCGTATTTTGAATGGGGACCAGTGTTAGGCTATTTTCAGTGATCTTCTCAGCCAGTATAACATAAGTCATATACTGTATGCACACACCCTTTGTTTTTTATATTTGTTTTTTTGTTGTGTTTTTTTGTTTTGTTTTGTATCGAAATACTGTGGTATGATGTACCTGTATTGCTCTGGATAGCATGCCCCTGCGTGTTCTGGGCTTTGGTTTTTGTCTGTTCATGCTGAAAACCAATAAAGCGTTTGTAAAAAAAAAAAATGCATCATTATAGTGATTTGTCTTTATGTTGTAGCTGGTAATGGTGCATTGGAGAATGTATGCAAGAATTTCACAATAAACATTAGTGCCCAAAAAAGAACCTGATTTCTTGCTCATGTAGCACCTTCCTAGATAGGTGCTAGGTATAGATAAATTTAGTTTATATTTTGATAGGTAAATTTAGTTGTCACACTGTAGACGGTGTGGTTGTAATTGCTGTTAGGTAAAATCATAACTTGCACACCGTAATTAGTGCTGCTTTGTTCTGCTAGTTAGATCTGTTCAATGTGATCAGCTTCAGCCAGCCTGTCAGGGATTCGGGTGTGACCAGAAGTGTGTGGACTGACACAGGGAAACGTAGGCTTCAGATATAGTAAATAATATAATTTATTGAGACTAACAATACAAATATAAACGCAGTGCACCAAACCCCAAGCTAACACAAATACATACAACAAGGTGAAACAAACCCAAACCTAAACTGATATAGATACACAGGTACATACACATATAGAGCACAACGTAGTCATGCAGGCCGGGTCGATAACTATCGGGCAGGTAGGTACAGGAGGAGCAGGCGGAGAGAATGGTCAGGGTCACAAGCCAGGGATCAAACAGGAGAAGTCAGCAGAGGTCAGGATCAGGCAGGGTCTGCAACAAGTCAGGCAGAAACAGGAACAGGAATGCAGGTTACAAGATACAGGGGCCCATGGAAAAACACACACCAAGGCCCTGACTGTGAGTCTGGCCATTCCTTAAATACAACCCCTGCAATCAGCTTCAGGTGTTTTGGCTGACTGCAGGGGTGAGTCTCTGATTGCTGAGAGCACCCGCTGGCCAGCCCTGGTACTGCAGCCCACAAGGCAGGTGAGTCCCACCGTTATTGGCAAATCCATTCCTGACACAGCCTGTAAGCTCCCTCTGCATCTAGAAAGCTTGAAGTTTCTGGATGATAGGTGTGGAGCTATGCAGATGGCACCATGAATATTGATCCAGCCCTGACCTGTCCCAGAGAGACTGACTCTGAAGGCATGCTGGGTAACTGTATGTATTCAGTGAGCACACGGAGTTCTGGGTCTTTCCTGTATAGGATTGTTCCAGCCTGGTTGCTGTCCTCCCAGGCAGTGCTGCTGTATCTACTGCCGTGGGCAACCTGAGGGGCTGAATGCTGAGACCTGGGTTCTGTTAAAGATGACCGTGGGCACGTCTACTGAAGATTTGATCTAGTATGACAGAAGAAGGCAACTATCTGCTCTTGGGCCTTGTGAGTACAGACACCTCCAATGGATCTTAGAGACTGTGTGCTACTTTAACCCTTCTGGTGCTGGGGAGTCAGCTGCGGGTCTAGCTAAATGGGACACTGGGTGGTGTTCCAAAAAGTGTTGTCCACATAATCCTAAAAGGACTCTGCTCTGGTTACTACTACTGCCTTAGAGCTGAAGTCTACTTTTTCATGCACGGATTTTGCCATAGCTTATCTGAAAGAATACCTAAAGTCTTCAACTGTACATAGTTTCTGTTCTGTCTCTCCAATCTAAGCATTGAAAGTGTGATCTCTGTAACTTACAGTTGTGATGAGATAGCGATAACTCCAATCTTATTTGAATGACACATCCAGTGACTCAATCCAGAAGACATCTTGTGGATCTTGTGAAGTTTATTCCATAAACTTAGAGAATCTTACAACAAAGAACATCGGATAGGTCAAAATATCATAATGTAATCTGCTTCAAGAAATGAGGCTAGAAGCTGCAATGCCTTACTGGGAAAAAGGGAGGGCTATCTATACAGCATTAACTACACTAAAGGAAAGGGAGGAGCAGAGACAAATTACAGAGTAAACTAAAAGGCATATGACAGTCAGGTGAAACATGACAGCTTCTGTTTTTGGAGTATCCCACCTAATTCCCTCATCTCTATAAAAGTACTCCAAAATTAAAAACAGTACCCCGAGACAGGCTCAGTTGCACATTTCTTCAATGAACAATGTGCCTGGCTGTGCAGCAAAGCTTTTTTTTTTGGGGGGGTGAGAACTAAACAGTATTCCTGCGACTCTTGCAGGAGTAGCGCTACATTCATCTAGAACAATATTTTGTTTTCCTTAATGGTCATTATGCTTCATATTAACTAAGGCTGACAATGTTTCACTGACTTGAGTGGCTCTTTTGTGTCACCAGCAGGTGGTGGAAGGTTCTAGCAAGGTACAAGAACTAGTTGTGCCAGTATTTTATCAAAAACCCTCATGGTGATTTATTTATTTTTACGAAATTTCGATTTTGGGTGAAGTCATGTTTTACTAAGAACCAACATGGTTTCTTACCTATTGAAGTACATGGATTAAACAGGAACCTGTCCTACTAGCCACATCAGCTGTCCAACATATTCTCCAAGTCTGTATTGCATAGTGGCCAAGTTCCTCTAAAACTGGCCATAGATGGGTCCATTTTTTTTTCTTCAACTGTTGGGTTGAACAAAAACTGACCAGATTTCCCCATCCACACCTGAGATGTGAATGGGGGAATCCCCTCTGCTGTGTTGTTGTATACTGATAGCAGGTAGACTTGCACACAATCAGAACCCACCATAGCAGGACGGTTTTACAGTTGTCAATTGGTAGATTGACTTCTGTACACCCACAGTTCCCATACATGCATGCATGAAAATTCATCCAATCCCTCCTGAACCAGCCACATTTCAATCTATGTATAGTCAGCTTAAGTTGGCAAAATAATTGAGAAGTTAGTCATTTTCTAAATAATTTTATCACTATCTGTGAATAAATGATATAAAAGGGTTACAGGATTGCACACATTACAAAAAATAGGACAACTGTGTAATACACTGCTACTCGACTGAGGAGGGCAATAAAGTGAGGAACAGAAGTATTTGAACACCCTGCGACTTTGCAAGTTCTCCCACTTAGAAATCATGGAGGGATCTGAAATTCACATTGTAGGTGCATTCCCACTCTGAGAGACAGAATTAAAAAAAAAATTCAGGAAATCACATTATATGATTTTTAAAGAATTTATTTGTCTTGCACTGCTGAACAGAAGTATTTGAACATCTGAGAAAATCAGTGTTAATATTTGGTACAGAAGCCTTTGTTTGTAATTACAGAGGTCAAACGTTTCCTGTAGTTCTTGACCAGGTTTGCACACACTGCAACAGGGATTTTGGCCCACTCCTCCACACAGATCTCCTCTAGATCTGTCAGGTTTCGGGGCTGTCGCTGAGCAACACGGAGTTTCAGCTCCCTCCAAAGATGTTCTATTGGATTTAGGTCTGGAGACTGACTAGGCCACTCTAGAACCTTGATATGCTTCTTACGAAGCCACTCCTTGGTTATACTGGCTGTGTGCTTTGGGTCGTTTATATATCATATATCATTATATCATTTATAATAATATATAAATCAAAAGAGAATAGACCGCCAATGTGTATAATATCAATGTAATAATATTTATTATGTAAAAAAGCGCTTACAACTGTAGGATGTACGTCAGTGTTGGTACAAATCAAAGAACAGGACCTCTTCCAAAATGGCCACCGCACCGCTTCCGGCTTTGCGTCTGATGTCATTGCCTGACACGTTTCGTCATTATGTCAGGATTGTTCACACATGCTTCAAAATGTGGTTTCAGACAAGTTTTTTTAAAGTGCTCTGAATGCCAATCAAAGCCGGTCACTAAATAAAATGGTTAGAGTACAGTCCTGTTTACATTATGCTTTTGCTTCACTTCAAAAACTATACCCCGTGTCACTTTAATGGTGCATCAAACCATCTCCGATACCTCCATAGAAGTCTAAAAGAAAGCTTACTTGAATCACCTGCAGCTTTTTAGAGGCTTTCATTCAGCTTTAGCTTCGCTTTGGAGGTATTGCAGGCATGAGATATCCCAGGATGCACTGGGAAACCAAAAAGCAAACCTTTCCAACCAGATTTAAAGATAATAGAGAAACTGATGAACTTTTAATTTCAAAATATGTGAACTACTGAGGAAAATTATATATTGAAATAGATACAATATTGGGACGCCTGCCTTTACACACATTAACTTTAATAGCATTCCAGTCTTAATCTGTAGGGTTCAATATTGAGTTGGCCCACCCTTTGCAGCTATAACAGCTTCAACTCTTCTGGGAAGGCTGTCCACAAGGTTTAGGAGTGTCTATGGGAATGTTTGACCATTTTTGAGGTCAGGCACTGATGTCGGATGAGAAGGCGTGGCTCGCAGTCTCCGCTCTAATTCATCTCAAAGATGTTCTATTGGGATGAGGTCAGGACTCTGTACAGGCCAGTCAAGTTCCTCCACCCCAAACTCCCTCATCCATGTCTTTATGGACTTTGCTTTGTGCACTGGTGCACAGTCATGTTGGAACAGGAAGGGGCCATCCCCAAACTGTTCCCACAAAGTTGGGAGCATGAAATTGTCCAAAATGTCTTGGTATGCTGCCACCTTAAAAGTTCCCTTCACTGGAAATAAGGGGTCAAGTCCAACCCCTGAAAAACAACCCCACACCATAAGCCCCCCTCCACCAAACTTTAAACTTGGTACAATGCAGTCAGGCAAGTACCGTTCTCCTGCCAGCCACCAAACCCAGACACATCCATCGGATTGCCAGACAGAGAAGCGTGATTCGTCACTCCAGAGAAACCGTCTCCCCTGCTCTAGAGTCCAGTGGCAGCGTTCTGTACACCACTGCATCCGGCGCTTTGCATTGCTCTTGGTGATGTAAGGCTTGGATGCAGCTGCTCAGCCATGGAAACCCATTCCATGAAGCTCTCTTTGCACTGTTGTTGTGCTAATCTGAAGGCCACACGAAGTTTGGAAGTCTTTAGCTATTGACTCTGCAGACAGTTGGCGACTTCTGCACACTTTCTACTTCAGCAGGCACTGACCCCGCTCTGTCATTTTATGTGGCCTACCACTTCATGGCTGAGTTGCTGTTGTTCCCAGATGCTTCCACTTTGTTATAATATCACTAACAGTTGACCGTGGAATATTTAGTAGCAAGGAAATTTCACGGATGGACTTATTGCACAGGTGGCAACCTATCACAGTACCACGCTTGAATTCACTGAGCTCCAGAGAGCGACCCATTCTTTCTCAAATGTTTGTAGAAGCAGTATGCATGCCTAGGTGCTTGATTTTTTACACCTCTGGTCATGGAGGTGATTGGAACACCTGAATCCAATGATTTGGAGGGCTGGCCCAAATCATATATGTATATCGAAGGCCATTCTGTATGGGTACTTTGTCTCCCTTTTTAGACATCCCATTCCAAAGCATAGGCATGTTGCCACTAAGCCCTCACCGCCCTTTCCCGGCTTTGTGGCTATAACCGTCTACATTCTTCTAGGAAGGCTTTCCATGAGATTCTAGAGTGTTTCTGACATTATGTGACAGCAACTGGCTCTCAGAAAGACATCATCAGCAGTCACGTCCAGTTCATGTGTATATATTCAGCACAGTGGCTAAATGGTTAGCACTTTTGCCTGACAGCACTAGGGTCATTGGTTCGAATCCCAGCCATGGCACCACCTGCCTGGAGTTTGCATGTTCTCCCTGTGCCTGCGTGGGTTTCCTCCTACACGCCAAAGACATGCTGGTAGGTTAATTGGATTCTGTCTAAATTGGCCCTAGTATGTGTATGAATGTAAATTAGGGACCTTAAATTGTACGCCCCTTGTTAGGGACTGATGTAAAGTACAATATATATGTAAAGCGCTGTGTAAATTGACAGCGCTATAAGTACCTGAAATAAATAAAATATTTTGGGAGGGTCTGGTGCAGAAGTCATATCTGGTGAGCAGCAGGAAGGTGAGAGGGTCCGGACCAAACAACACTCATGGTGTGCAACATGAGAATGCTATAGCAGAAGGTGAGAGAGTACTGAGGATCAGCAGAGCTGGGAGGGCCTGAGCAGGAGATACTAGCAATGTCACAGGTGCTGTGCTGCATGGGAGCAATATAGCTGGAGGAGAGCGGGGACCAGAGAGAGAGAGGAGGAATGGCAAACCGGAGGAATGGCAAACCAGAGGATCAGCAGAGCTGGGAGATACTACTGAGCAGGTGATCTACTGCACAAGAATACCAATGAGCTGAGGATCTGCTGAACAGGGGCACTAATGAGCTGGGGATCTTCTGCACAAGAGTACCAATGAGCTGGGGATTTGCTGAACAAAAGTACCAATGAGCTGGGGATCTGCTGAACAGGGGTAATAATGAGCTGGAGATCTGCTGAACAAGACTACCAATGAGCTGGGGATTTGCTGAACAGGGGTACCAATGAGCTGGGGATCTGCTAAACAAGAGTACCAATGAGCTGAGGATCTGCTGCACAAGGGTACCAATGAGCTGAGGATCTGCTGAACAAGGGTACCAATGAGCTGGGGATCTGCTGAACAAGAGTACCAATGAGCTGAGGCTCGCTCAACAAGGGTACCAATGAGCTGGGGATGTGCTGAACAGGGGTACCAATGAGCTGAATATCTGCTGAACAAGAGTACCAATGAGCTGGGGATCTGTAGAACAAGGGTACCAATGAGCTGGGGATTTGCTGAACAAGAGTACCAATGAGCTGAGGATATGCTGAACAGGGGTACCAATGAGCTGGGGATCTGCTGAACAAGGGTACCAATGAGCTGGTGATCTGCTGAACAGGGGTACCAATGAGCTGGGGATCTGCTGAACAGGGGTACCAATAAGCTGGGTATCTGCTGAACAAGGGTACCAATGAGCTGGGGATGTGCTGAACAAGGGTACCTATGAGCTGGGGATCTGCTGAACAAGGGTACCAATGAGCTGGGGATCTGCTGAACAAGGGTACCAATGAGCTGGGGATCTGCTGAACAAGAGTACCAATGAGCTGAGGCTCGCTCAACAAGGGTACCAATGAGCTGGGGATGTGCTGAACAGGGGTACCAATGAACTGAATATCTGCTGAACAAGAGTACCAATGAGCTGGGGATTTGCTGAACAAGAGTACCAATGAGCTGAGGATATGCTGAACAGGGGTACCAATGAGCTGGGGATCTGCTGAAAAGGGGTACCAATGAGCTGGGGATCTGCTGGACAAGGGTACCAATGAGCTGGTGATCTGCTGGACAAGGGTACCAATGAGCTGGTGATCTGCTGGACAAGGGTACCAATGAGCTGGGGATCTGCTGAACAAGAGTACCAATGAGCTGGGGATCTGCTGAAAAGGGGTACCAATGAGCTGGGGATCTGCTGAACAGGGGTACCATTGAGCTGGGGATGTGCTGAACAGGGGTACCAATGAACTGAATATCTGCTGAACAAGAGTACCAATGAGCTGGGGATTTGCTGAACAAGAGTACCAATGAGCTGAGGATATGCTGAACAGGGGTACCAATGAGCTGGGGATCTGCTGGACAAGGGTACCAATGAGCTGGTGATCTGCTGGACAAGGGTACCAATGAGCTGGTGATCTGCTGGACAAGGGTACCAATGAGCTGGTGATCTGCTGGACAAGGGTACCAATGAGCTGGTGATCTGCTGGACAAGGGTACCAATGAGCTGGTGATCTGCTGGGCAAGGGTACCAATGAGCTGGGGATCTGCTGAACAAGAGTACCAATGAGCTGGGGATCTGCTGAAAAGGGGTACCAATGAGCTGGGGATCTGCTGAACAGGGGTACCAATGAGCTGGGGATGTGCTGAACAGGGGTACCAATGAACTGAATATCTGCTGAACAAGAGTACCAATGAGCTGGGGATTTGCTGAACAAGAGTACCAATGAGCTGAGGATATGCTGAACAGGGGTACCAATGAGCTGGGGATCTGCTGGACAAGGGTACCAATGAGCTGGTGATCTGCTGGACAAGGGTACCAATGAGCTGGTGATCTGCTGGACAAGGGTACCAATGAGCTGGTGATCTGCTGGACAAGGGTACCAATGAGCTGGTGATCTGCTGGACAAGGGTACCAATGAGCTGGTGATCTGCTGGGCAAGGGTACCAATGAGCTGGGGATCTGCTGAACAAGAGTACCAATGAGCTGGGGATCTGCTGAACAGGGGTACCAATGAGCTGGGGATCTGCTGAACAGGGGTACCAATGAGCTGGGGATCTGCTGAACAGGGGTACCAATGAGCTGGGGATCTGCTGAAAAGGGGTACCAATGAGCTGGGGATCTGCTGGACAAGGGTACCAATGAGCTGGTGATCTGCTGGACAAGGGTACCAATGAGCTGGTGATCTGCTGGACAAGGGTACCAATGAGCTGGGGATCTGCTGAACTGGGGTACCAATGAGCTGGGGATCTGTTAAGTGGTAACTACTGCGCCGGGGTTCCGCCGGGCCCTCTGTAACTAAATCATGTCTACAACTTCCATCCTGATAAAGTTCCATCAGCTGTAGAAGGTGTTTGTAGCCGGAGCTCTTTACATGAAGATAATGTTGAGGATTCCTCCATGGCCGATGGGAAGTTGAGTGCTTGCGGCCACACACTCCTCCCAGAGCCCACATATCAGTGTCCCCATCCCGTGTGATGACTGTATGGCAGAATAACAGGAAATGAAGGTTTATTATGAGCGATGAGCCCGGCACACAGCACCGCTGCTAGTCCTGAGTGGGAGGAGCCACCCGGTGACAAGCGCTCCGCACCGCCCCCCTCTCTTCCACTGACACAACGCTCACCCACCAGTCCCGCCCCTCTTCCCTCTGCCGTCAGCAGGCCACGCCTCCGTGACGTCAGGCCGCGGTGTCCGCCGGTCAGACCGGGACTTGCTAGCAAAAAGATGGCGGCCACAGCGCCCGGGGGTCCCGGGACACAACTCCCGCCGCACCGTGCGTCCCCGGCTCGGATTGGGTATTACGAATTAGACAGGACCATTGGCAAGGGCAACTTCGCCGTGGTGAAACTGGCCACGCACATCGTTACACGGGCAAAGGTAAGAACACGGGGGGGAGGTGAGGGGGGCACCGGGCTCCTGTCTGGGGGAGGGGTGCGGGGGACGGGCAGTCATGGGAGGGGGGTTAATGGAGGATTGTGGGGGCTCCGGAGGAAGCGGGTCAGGTGATGGGGGGGTCACATGGACAGGGTAGGCCCCGGACATCGGGGGATCCGGGCTGATCTGCATGGAGGATGGTCATGTGAGAGCCACTCATCTACATACAGTACAGTGTGTATGGGGGGGGAATCACCCAGTGCTGGGGACACTTATCACCGGGGGACCAGGAAGGTGGCACTGCTGCTGGCGTTGTCACCTGTTTATTATCCTGTACCTGACACTACTGCACCTCCCTGACAGCCAATGGGATGTCTGATCACAGCCTGACCCTTCTCACAGCACCTCCATTGATCACACTGCGTGCAGCTGCTCCTCCACCTCTTCATCCTCCTCCTCCTCATCTTCTGCTCCTCGCCATCCTCTGCTCCTCGTCATCGTTATTCTTCCTCTATCATCCTCCTCGTCCTCATCTTCTCCTCCTCCTCGTCATCCTCATTCTTCCTCTTATCATCCTCCTCCTCGTCCTCCTTTGGTCCTCGTCCTCCCCCTGCTGGCCCTCCTCCTCTGCTCCTTGTCATCATCATCGTGCTCCTTGTCCTTTTCCTGTGCTCTTCGTCCTTTTCCTGTGCTCTTCGTCCTTTTCCTGTGCTCTTCGTCCTTTTCCTGTGCTCTTCGTCCTTTTCCTGTGCTCTTCGTCCTTTTCCTGTGCTCTTCGTCCTTTTCCTGTGCTCTTCGTCCTTTTCCTGTGCTCTTCGTCCTTTTCCTGTGCTCTTCGTCCTTTTCCTGTGCTCTTCGTCCTTCTTCTGTGCTCTTCGTCCTTCTTCTGTGCTCTTCGTCCTTCTTCTGTGCTCTTCGTCCTTCTTCTGTGCTCTTCGTCCTTCTCCTGTGCTCTTTGTCCTTCTCCTGTGCTCCTCGTTGTCCTTATCTTCCTCACCCTCATCTTCCTCCTCTGTCACCCTCATCTTCCTCCTCTGTCACCCTCATCTTCCTCCTCTGTCACCCTCATCTTCCTCCTCTGTCACCCTCATCTTCCTCCTCTGTCACCTTCATCTTCCTCCTCTGTCCTCCTCATCTTCCTCCTCTGTCCTCCTCATCTTCCTCCTCTGTCCTCCTCATCTTCCTCCTCTGTCCTCCTCATCTTCCTCCTCTGTCCTCCTCATCTTCCTCCTCTGTCCTCCTCATCTTCCTCCTCTGTCCTCCTCATCTTCCTCCTCTGTCCTCCTCATCTTCCTCCTCTGTCCTCCTCATCTTCCTCCTCTGTCCTCCTCATCTTCCTCCTCTGTCCTCCTCATCTTCCTCCTCATCTTCCTCCTCTGTCCTCCTCATCTTCCTCCTCATCTTCCTCCTCTGTCCTCCTCATCTTCCTCCTCTGTCCTCCTCATCTTCCTCCTCTGTCCTCCTCATCTTCCTCCTCTGTCCTCCTCATCTTCCTCCTCTGTCCTCCTCATCTTCCTCCTCTGTCCTCCTCATCTTCCTCCTCTGTCCTCCTCATCTTCCTCCTCTGTCCTCCTCATCTTCCTCCTCTGTCCTCCTCATCTTCTCCCTCTGCTCCTTGTCTTCGTCCTGCTCCTCATCCTCATTTTTCCTGTGCTCCTTGTTGCCCCTGTTCTTTTCCCCCTCATTCTCCTACTTGTTGTCATCCTCTGTTCCTTCCCATCATGCTCTTCCTCCTTCTCCTCCTCTTCCTCCTTCTCCTCCTGTGCCTCTTGTTGTCCTTGTTCTTATCCTCCTCATCCTCAACCCTCATCTTCCTCCTCTGTTCCCCCCCCTCTTCTTCTCCCTCTGCTTCTCATCCTGCTCCTCCTCTTCGTCCTACTCCTTATCCTTCCTGTGCTCATCGTTGTCCTTGTTCTTTTCCCCCTCATGCTCCTACTCATCGTCCTTCTCTGTTCCTTCCCTTCGTTGTCCTCATCTTCATTGTGCTCTTTGTCCTTCTCCTCCTGTGCTCCTCATTGTCCTTGTTTTTATCCCTCTTATCCTTGTCCTCATCTTCCCCATCTGCTCCTCGCCGTCCTCTTCTGCTCCTCGCCGTCCTCTTCTGCTCCTCGCCGTCCTCTTCTGCTCCTCGCCGTCCTCTTCTGCTCCTCGCCGTCCTCTTCTGCTCCTCGCCGTCCTCTTCTGCTCCTCGCCGTCCTCTTCTGCTCCTCGCCGTCCTCTTCTGCTCCTCGCCGTCTTCTTCCTGCTCCTTGTCCTCATTCTTTCTGTGCTCCTTGTGGCCCTTATTCTTTCCCCCCTCATTCTCCTACTCATTGTCCTCCTCTGTTCATTGTCCTCATCTTCCTCCTCCTCTGCTCCTCGTCTTTGTCCTGCTCCTCGTCCTCATTCTTCCTGTGCTCCTTGTCCTCATCATCCTCCTACTCATTTTCCTCTTCATCCTCTTCCTCTGCTCCTTGTCCTCTTTATCCTCCTCTTCTTCTCATCCTCCCCCACTCCCTGTCCTCCCCTAGTGGTTCCCCCAACACACTGCAAGAGTTTATTGGTTGTGGGGAGTATTAAAAGATGAAAGATTTGCTGTTCGTCCCGGCCCCGAGCTCTCCTGTGTACGATGCTTTGCGTTGTGGGTGGGCCCTTGGGGGCCCATTGTACATTGGCACGGTCTGCACTGACCATCCTAGCGGAGAGATTCTACGGTTTCCTGTGGCTAGGATTGACAGGTGTGTGCAGATGGCTGCGGCCGCTTTGTGTGCATCCAGCCATGATCACAGGTAATCGCAGGCTGTGTGAACAGTCACAAATGGCTACAGCCGCCAGCAGCTTGTCATCGCACTGTACGGGCTCAGCGGCTGCAGATATCCTCATACAGCTCCAGGAATCTGATCCTTGCTGCTGGGGTTTGCAGTGTGGTTAAATGTCCATGTGAATGCAGCCCTATTGAACAAGATGAAGACAGAAGCTGATTGGATGCCACACAGAGGTGCTGCAGCTTTTATAAATTCCCCTCATTGTTTTCTCTTTAGGACCCAACGCATTACAAGGCAATCTGCCTCCTGTCCTGTTTCTGTTCACACCAACATGCTGCATTGATGCACACTGAGAAGTAGGACAGGTTGCATTTTTGCACACTGGACTGCATCATAACATGCTGAGCTGCAGAAGGTTGAATGAATTGTCAATTTGTGACATGTCATTAAAGTTGAAAACAGTAAACGGTGCGATTGTTTCACCTGGTGATTCTGCCACTGACACACTTCATATCCTAGGCTGACAACACTCACAGACTGTACTGAATGAAGGAGCAGTGTTGTCACCCTAAATCTTCTTATTTGGACTGCAGACAGCACCAACTATCTATTAGATAGGGATGAGGGGTTTGTAGTTCTGATAATGGCTGGAAAGGCTGATGACATTGAGATTTCAGCTCGCAGGAGATGACCAGGACACTAGAATTCAGGCAGAATTAACAGGTACTTCTGTACTTGTTGAGAATGTTGTCAGCCTGAAAAAAAAAGAAGAAAACTAATGCAGCCACTACACCCAGGACTGGTATGCTGCAAAATATTACATTTTGGTCCTGGGTAAAAACAGCATTTCTCAGCCATTTTACCCCAGAGGAACTCCTAAAATATCTTTGAGGACTCGGGGAACCCCCTGCTCAGAAAATATCTTCCAGTCCCAGTATGTTAACTTGAGTATTTGAAAACCAGAGCAGATTATTTTACATCAGTCCTCTGCTCTATATAGCAAAAATAATGTCCAGAAAAGAAACACAACCTGTGAGGTTTGTAGTGTCTGTTTACACTACTTGTCAGTGGAAATCTGTCCACTCTGGCGATCAGTGGAGAGGTGACCCCTTGAGATTGGCGATCAGTAGAGAGGTGACCCCTTGAGATTGGCGATCAGTGGAGAGGTGACCCCTTGAGATTGGCGATCAGTGGAGAGGTGACCCCTTGAGATTGGCCATCAGAGGAGAGGTGACCCCTTGAGATTGGCCATCAGAGGAGAGGTGACCCCTTGAGATTGGCCATCAGAGGAGAGGTGACCCCTTGAGATTGGCCATCAGAGGAGAGGTGACCCCTTGAGATTGGCCATCAGAGGAGAGGTGACCCCTTGAGATTGGCCATCAGAGGAGAGGTGACCCCTTGAGATTGGCCATCAGAGGAGAGGTGACCCCTTGAGATTGGCCATCAGAGGAGAGGTGACCCCTTGAGATTGGCCATCAGAGGAGAGGTGACCCCTTGAGATTGGCCATCAGAGGAGAGGTGACCCCTTGAGATTGGCCATCAGAGGAGAGGTGACCCCTTGAGATTGGCCATCAGAGGAGAGGTGACCCCTTGAGATTGGCCATCAGAGGAGAGGTGACCCCTTGAGATTGGCCATCAGAGGAGAGGTGACCCCTTGAGATTGGCCATCAGAGGAGAGGTGACCCCTTGAGATTGGCCATCAGAGGAGAGGTGACCCCTTGAGATTGGCCATCAGAGGAGAGGTGACCCCTTGAGATTGGCCATCAGAGGAGAGGTGACCCTTTGAGATTGGCGATCAGTGGAGAGGTGACCCCTTGAGGTTGGCGATCAGAGGAGAGGTGACCCCTTGAGATTGGCGATCTGCGGAGAGGTGACCCCCTCAGATTGGCGATCTGCGGAGAGGTGACCCCCTCAGATTGGCGATCTGCGGAGAGGTGACTCCATATATTGGATGTCAATGAGAATTTGTCTCTTTACATTAGTAGTCATTGTATGTTGGAGAATAATCTGTCAACAGCTCGATGAACCTTACTTGAGGCCTTGCAAACTTTAATCACAGTTGATCTTTGTTTAGAAGGTTTTGTTTTATGTTGTTGAAATGTAAAGGTCAATTTAAAGAAGATGTAAACCCAATTACTAAAATCTCCTATAATCTTTTAACATATTAAAGTAATTTCAAATAGTTTTATGTCTACTACTAATATAAAATACCTTCTTATCCTGACACGATAGTCCTCGTTCAAGCAATTCCTGGAATAGGGTGACAACACTTTGTCCCTGTATCCCAGTTTTGTTTTTTTGTGGTCATCCTCTCACATGCACACCTATTGAAGACTGCAAGTGGTTGCACTGACCCTCAATGTGCAGGTATGTTCTACTGATGTCTTTAACAAGAAGCCTGCCCTGAGCAATATGTAGGTACTGCTGGAGTGTTGCATATGCATATAAAGAGGCTGCATGAGAAATAATAAAAAAAACAAAAAACTATTTTCTATAAAGGAATCCTGGCAATTGTTTGGCACACAGTGCTTTGCAAGCTACATGCCATCTATTCAGGGTTTACATCTACTTTAATATCTGGGCTTTGGCTTTCATTTTCATACAAAATAATTTATTTAAATACACACTGCTCAAAAAAATTAAAGTAACACTTTTTAATCAGAGTATAGCATCAAGTCAATTACACTCCTGGGATATTAGATCTGGTCAGTTAAGTATCAGAGGGGGTTGTTAATCAGTTTCAGCTGCTTTGGTGTTAATGAAATTAACAACAAATGCACTAGATGGGCAACAATGATATGACCCCCAAAACAGGAATGGTTTTCCAAGTGGAGACCTCTGACAATTTTTTCCCCTACTCATCTTTTCTGACTGTTTTTCACTAGTTTTGCATTTGGCTAGGGTCAGTGTCACTACTGTTAGCATGAGGCGATACCTGGACCCTACAGAGGTTGCACAGGCAGCCCAACTTCTCCAGGATGGCACATGCGCCATTGCTAGAAGGTTTGCTGTGTCTCCCAGCACAGTCTCAAGAGCATGGAGAAGATTCTAGGAGACAGGCAGTAACTCTAGGAGAGCTGGACAGGGCCGTAGAAGGTCCTTAACCCATCAGCAGGACCTGTATCTGCTCCTTTGTGCAAGGAGGAACAGGATAAGCACTGCCAGAGCCCTACAAAATTACCTCCAGCAGGCCACTGGTGTGAATGTCTCTGACCAAACAATCAGAAACAGACTTCATGAGGGTGGCCCAAGGGCCTGACGTCCTCTAGTGGGCCCTGTGCTCACTGCCTGGCCCCATAGAGCTCGATTGGCATTTGCCATTGCACACCAGAATTGCCAGGTCCACCACTGGCACCCTGTGCTTTTCACAGATGAAAGCAGGTTCACCCTGAGCACATGTGACAGACCTGAAAGGTTCTGGAGAAGCTGTGGAGAACATTATGCTGCCTGCAACATCGTTCAGCATGACTGTTTTGGTGGTGGGTCAGTGATGGTCTGGGGAGGCATATCCATGGAGGAACGCACAGACCTCTACAGGCTAGACAATGGCACCCTGACTGCCATTAGGTATCAGGATGAAATCCTTGGACCCATTGTCAGACCCTACGCTGGTGCAGTGGGTCCTGGGTTCCTCCTGGTGCACGACAATGCCCGGCCTCATGTGGCGAGAGTGTGCAGGCAGTTCCTGGAGGATGAAGGAATTGATACCATTGAATGGCTCCCACGGGGACTTGCCTGACCTAAATCCAATAGAACACCTCTGGGATATCATGTTTCATTCCATCTGACGATGCCAGGTTGCACCTCAGACTGTCCAGGAGCTCAGTGATGCCCTGCTCCAGATTTGGGAGGAAATACCCCAGGACACCATCCGTCGTCTTATTAGGAACATGCCCCAATGTTGTCAGGCATGCATACAAGCACGTGGGGGCCATACAAACTACTGGGTACCATTTGGACTAGCCTGCTGCTTCATTTTTTTACTTAGATTTTCAGGGTGTCTTTGAATTCAGTCCTCTGTAGGTTGATCATTTGCATTCCTATCAAGTGACGGGGCATTGTTACGTTTCTAACACATTACCCAGTCCATATCAGTATAGATAACCCAGCATGATACTTTTCCCCATTGAGATCTGATGTGTTTTCAGAGTGTTCCTTTAATTTTTTTGAGCAGTGTATATATTTTATCTGAGTATAAAATAAAAATAAGGCAAATATGAATTACGGTATATGGTAGGATCTTGTGGCTCACAATTCTGAGAAAACGGAACACCATTAAGTCCTAGTCCTAGTGTATTTGCGCTGAGCGTACTGTTGGCGCTTCATAAATACTGTATAATAATAATTTGCGATATTCTGTAATTAAAGTAGGAGTTCTAGCTCCTTAATCCTGGCTTTATGATTGTATTATATACTGGGCGAAAGTGTAATAATGACAGCGGTCTATGTATTTAGGAAATCCTGAATCTTCCGGTCCATTGAAGTAAATTCCTATACTGTTGAGTTACACGGCCCAATGTTTGTGATCTGTAGCCAGTGGTGGCGGATGGGATTTAGTTAGAAATAGCATCCTCCTAGAGAAAAATGAATGGTATGCTTGGTCTAGAGGGGAACTCATGTTCTTTAGTTTAGAATTGAAGGTGAGATCTGATGTTGGTAGAAGTCAGTGGCAGTCTTGTATAGTCGAAGCCGGCCAGGCATTGTTGGCCCACTGCTTGTCCTGTGCTGTTGGGTCCTGAATCCTGCTATTTCCCACCACTGTGATTAGGGTCCCCAAAGTATTACCGTTTGAGAAAGCTGTGCCAAAAAAAATATAAAGATTCCTAATTGCCAAAGCTAACCATTTAGCAATAACTGTGCTTTATAAGACACATGGGAGAGATCAGTGCTGATCACCTGTGTTAGGCGGGTTGTAGCTCTTTACTCTTCTACATTGAGGCCTCATGCACACAGGGCGTTTTTGCAGCCACTTATAGGCAGTTTTTTTTTTCTTTTTTTTTACTGCTTCCAAACAGCCCTCCATATTATCCTGTGTCCATACACACATATACTTTTCGAAGCTTTTAGGGTTTACTAGCAGGATAAAAAAAAAACATGGCCAATGCGTCCGGGAGCAGCAGTGTTTTGGCAGAAATACGCTTGACGCGTCTTAGGTGCGTTTAGCACTTGAGCGTTAATTGATTTCAGTGGCCAGAATAAATTATTATTCTGGCCAATGAAATTAATTAACACCCAAGCACTTGATGCCTGTAAACCCACCTAAAAGTTTTTAAAAGCAGACACTTCAACAAGCGGCAGGTGTTTTTCTGCCAAAATGGCGCTGCCAAGAGGAGGAGCGTAAAATGGGCAGCACAATGGCTAAATGGTTAGCACTTCCGCCTGGCAGTACTAGGGTCGTTGGTTCAAATTCCAGCCACAGCACCTCCTGCCTGGAGTTTGCATGTTCTCCCTGTGCCGGCGTGGGTTTCCTCCGGGTACTCTGGTTTCCTCGCACACTCCAAAGACATGCTGGTAGGTGAATTGGGTGCTGTCTAAATTGTCCATAGTATATGTATGTATGAATGTAAGTTAGGGACCTTAGATGGTACACCCCTTGAATGTTAGGGACTGAAGTGAATGTACAATATATATATGTAAATTGACAGGGCTATATAAGTACCCGTAATAAAATAAATAAAACCTCCTGTGTGGCCGGATACATATTTGTATCTTCAGTACTATACCATTTCAAAAACCTATAGATATTTGAAAACAAAACTCACTTCAGAAAAATGCAACTTACCTATATTTTTTATGAATCAAAGTTTAAAGTCCCCCCCCCCCCCAAAAGAGACTTACAGAGGTGGAAAATGTGTAAACAGTGGCAATGTGACCATAAGGACTTGTTTATCTGCTTGAGATGCATTGTAGAGATGTTGTTATTCCCGGTTCACACTGCTGTTACTTATCATGCGACTTGCAAAACATGAGAATGTCACCAGCACACTACGGATCTCCAAAATGGGTCCAGAACCTTAATCAACGATCAGTTTTACAGCAGAAGACGTTTCGGAGCCTCGCAGGACCTCTTCATGTGACCATGCCTGGATCACATATGTGATGAAGGGTCCTGCGAGGCTCCCAAACGTTGCTTCTGCTGTAATGAACTGATCCTTGATTAAGGCTTTGGACCCATTTTGAAGATCCGTGGTGTGCTGCTGACATTCTTTCATTCTGATTGTCTTCACTTCCAGCAGATAGTCATAGTTAGCTGCAGCCCCCGTCTACATACATAGTCATTTCTACAGGAATGTGTGCGTTGGGAATAATATGCTAGAATCGCGCAAGACCTAAAGTCGCATGACAAGTCAAAACACATTCAAGTCTCAATCAAAGCTACTCAGATCATAGCGACAAAAAAAAAAAAAAGGTTCTTGCACTACTTTTCTGTAACTTTGGTGCGACTTGAGTGTCTTAGACAGCAATGGTAAATCACAAAAGTCGCAAGGAAATTGCAAGCAAGTTGCACGAGCAGTGTGACCTGAGCCTTAGGAACCCAAGTTTGTGTTCACTACTTCTTGTGGTTGAGGAATCGGTAGTAGGCTTTGTGGGAGAGTGGTGATCATATGTAGGCTCGGAGATTGATCTTTGTTGGGTCTTCAGCAGGGTGGTGGTGTGGTTTATCTTGTAAAAAAGGAGCATAAAGGGGGTCTGCGTTGAGAAGGAGGGATTGCTTTGTTGGGCTTCTACAACTCTCTATAGCAGATCGGCAGTAGAATTGTCCACATACTATAGATTCAGGACGGTGTGGAAATTTATGGGTTAGTCATGAGGCGGTTGTATTGATCTGAGTAGTAGAACAATAGTGACGGGTACCATGTGGCACAACGTTTTTCTTCTTGATTATTAAGGACATAGTCACATCTGTAATTTGGATTGAATATTCTAGTAGCATTGATCAGGAGTAAGAACTTCCTATACGTATTTGTTGGGCTTCTGTCCTTCAAAGCAGGACATATGTGGGGTCTTTGGGAGGAATTGGGCTAGTTAATGTGGTCATTATGGGAAGGATAGCACACCTCAATGTTCAGATTTTTGAGTAGGACTGAAATAAATGTCTTGTAGGCGTGTTTAATGTGTATGTATTGCCAAAATGGATTTTTTTGTATTTTGGGTACAGCAAGGTTAAAATCGAATCATGGTATTTTTGATGTCTGTTGTGCTGGGGAGATTTTCCTTTACTTATGTCCTGCAGTCACAACAGGAAATGAATGTAATTTCCAGCTTAGACAAATGACATCAGAACAGGTGTCCTCATTGGATAATTTGTAACCACTTGTTCTGGTGGCAGCCCTAAAATGTTGGTCACTTTTGGTTTTGTTGACTGGGGTAACCAGGACGAATAGAGATGTGAATCTCTCCAGCTGGGACTTGGCAGTAAAAACTTAACAAGACATGCTAAGCCTTCCACACTCTATGCAAAACTAAAAAAAACCTTTGACTTTACTGCCACCATCCAGTGTTTTTCTTCTGCTTGTGAGTGGGTGGCCAGTTTCATGAGTATGTAAGCTCAACATTTCATATTCCTGATCAGTGCCTGCTGTACCATGTACTTGCATGAAAAAGTATCCTGTTCTCTTTTTATTGTTTCCTTTGTGTGAAATCCCTGGTTTTACTACCAGTCCCTCTGCTTTTCTATTAAAAATTGACCACTCTAGGCAAGAGAGCACAGCATGGTCCGTTCTCTAGCTGTTCTGGGAACTCAGCCTGCTCTCCTTCAGGTGTTGGCAACACCCCCAACCGCACAGTCTTTCACTGGGAAGATCGGTGTTCTGCTGTTTCTCTTCCCCTAGCTCTCTATTCTCAGCTGTATAAGGAGCTTCGAAGCAATGTAATCACTTATTCAAAAAATACTTTTTTTTTTCCCTTTTTATATCTATGCACAAATGTGTTGTCTTTCATTTCTATTTTTAACTGAATGGGTGGTTTTACAAAGCCAGGCTGGATATACTTTAGGAAATGTTGCATCTCCTCTGCTTCTTTCATAGCAATTAGCAGGAAAAACCCTTGCTTCTCATCAGTTTCTGCCACCCAGCAGTAATGGTCTCTCCAGTTATTTTGGTAAGTAGCATCCCTTTAGGAAAGGGTTGGAGTGGATGTTGTGAAGACCGTAGCACATAGGTTTTTGGTATGTTAGTTATTTCCCAAACCCCTTATTCAAAGAAAATAACATAGTATATACTGCGATTCCAATTTAGTACATTTGAACTCCTCTTGAAGCGTAAAGTACCGGTAATTGTGCTTTTATTCTTACAACTGTTTTGTTTTTTTATACTGAATTTAGCTTGGAGAGGGAATTAAGCAATTGCTTCAGTCTCCTTCAGTCTGATAAGGGTTGCGTTTTCTAAATAGATCAGAATAGTCCTTTTAGTGAGTATAATGTGTGCGATCCTTGTGGTGGTCCTTCCTAAAATAACACAGAGGTACTTTGTCCCTTCTACTTAATAGGAGCAAAGCTGAATTAGAGATCTGAGGGCCAGGAGTGGGTCATTCTGAATTCCAGATAAAGGAACTATATTCTGGGTTCCTGAAGAACATTCTGTTTTGTACTCGCCTGAACTGAACAACAGTTCTAGGGTGGGAAACGCAGTGGCCTGTTTTCGTATTGCTGTGGGCCAGGCTTTACTGTGCTAGCTTTAGACATTTGCAGAAATAGAGAATTTGTGAAAGCTCCATCTGTATCAGATCTTGTTGGGTAATGTTATGTCTGTGGGCCTTCTCCAACCAATGGCCCTTTCCTGAACCTGTTTGGGTCATGCATGGATGGATTTTCCTGTCCTCTTTACTGTCTTCCCCCAACATAGCCGGAGTTCTCGGTTTTCCATGTGCATGATGTGGGTACAAACATGGAAGTCTTCCCCGTGTGTGGTCATTACTGGTAATAATCATTTGGATGATGGATTTTGCACCTGTATCAGCTCCAATCTAACATTTTATAGGCACAGTCCATTTTAAAAACCTTTGATTTGGATTTCTGCCTAGATAATACCCAGATGCAAACTTAGGTCATGCTAAGGGGGATTTATTTCTGTCGCTTGTATTAAGCCAAAAAACTGTGGCCAGTGGCCATGACTTCTAAGGGTATTAAACCCAAAAACAATGTATTAAATTGCAGCTCACCAGTCCTTCGTTATAGTGGCTGCATTCGTTTCCTTTTTTAGGCTTTTTTTGGCCAGTAAGTCTGTTATTTTTTAACGTTAACAGCCCAAGCCATCCAATAAAAGTGGCAGTTAGAGCGGGGGTCTCCAAACTTATAAAGCAAAGGGCCATTATTGGGAGTCAACAATGCTCCAACTTTGGTATTGGGGGGGGGGGGGGGATAGTTCCCCATGGTTGGTGTCAGTGGGAGAAATATGCCCCATCATTTGGTGTCAGTGGAAGGCATAGTGCCACAGGGGCCAGATAAAAGCAAGCGTAGGGCCACATTTGGCCCCTGGGACACGGTTTGAAGACCATTGAGTTAGAGGTTTTAGACAAACCTTTAATCTTGACAACCAGTAATGTACCCATAGTGATTATATGCAGGCATCATCGTGGTACTGTTTTTTAGAGCCAATGGTCAGCTTTCTTGTAAAGTTCCTAGTGGCTAATTAGCCGCTGGATTGCTTTTACAATCAGCAGGAAGGGACATTTCCACCCAGCCATTTAATGCAACAGTGTAAAAAAAAAGTACAGTGTCTTCCTTCCGGATTCCCTGGCTTCCCATTTGGCCGAGGCACGATGATGTCACTCCCACACATCTCGGCCGCAGCACGCTCTCTCAATGGACGGCACAGTGCACACGTGCCGGTGCTGCTCAAGTAAATATCTCCTGAATGGTGCACGTTTTAGCAGATATTTACAGTACCCACCTTACTAGAGGTTTACCTGCAGGTATAACAAAAAAAAAGACTTTACTTTCACTTTAAGGGCCTCATGCACATCAGGCATTTGCCCAGCGTTTCTGAATGCCCTTTATCCTGGCAGGAGAAACGCAGTGTAAAAAACATGATTAAAGCCGTGTTTTGCAGCCTCTTCTGGTTGCCTTATGGTGTTTATTCTGTTGGTTTATTCTGTTTTTCTGGCAGTGGAAATGAATAAAGGCTCAAGCGCTAAACACACTTATTGTTTAGGTATGTTGGATTTTTTTTCTGCCGCAATGGTCCTCTCCTAAATATTAAGGCATTTTTTTTTCCTGCCTTCATAGGGATTCTAATTGGTCAGCGCCATCACATGGACAGCACTGAGCAATCGGAAGCAGTCTAGCCCGTACTGTCAGCACTGCAAGGGGAGGAGAGAAAGCTGCAGGGATTTCAAATCTCTGGACCTGTGAAGCGGCTTTTCTGTGTCTGACAGCGTGGGGATCGGCAATCTAGTACAGCGGGTTCTGGAGGGATGGGGAGGATGTCCGGTGGATGTCTGGAACCGCTGGAGGCTGGGGGGGGGGGGGGGGGGAAGAGCCTTGGGAGAGGCAGGAGGAATCCAAGCAGCAGCCGCTGATGTCCACAGTGGGACCAGGAGCATGTAGAGATGTTTCCCACACCACTTCTGTGTGGCTCAAAGTCACTATGACAAGCCTTGGTGCACACAGACGCTGGGAGGGAAACCACATGCGATTCAGACAGGAATTACACTACAGCATTCCTAGTCAAATCGCATGCAGTTTTTTTGTAGTAAAATTTGAGCCCATTTATTTTTGTATGGGCGAAAATCGCACCGCAAAGGTTTTGTCTTCGGTATCGGGAGAATTTGCGCGAGTACTTGTGTAAGTACTCGATATTGGCACAGATAGCGATATCAGTGCATCTCTACTAACTGATTGGAAAGTGTTGGCTGGAGTTCAGCTTCAGTGTGTTGGTCTAGTCCAGGGGTAGGCAACCTGCGGCTCTCTAGCTGTTGTGGAACTACATTTCCCATGAGGCATTGCAACATTACAAAACTGACAGTTACAGCTATGACTTGCAGAGGCATGATGGAACTCGTAGTCCTGCAACAGCTAGAGAGCCGCAGGTTGCCTACCCCTGGTCTAGTCCATCTAAACCAGCTATTCTAATACTACCTTCTCCCCAGACTGACAATGCTCCTGTCCAAGGTTGTCTCCATCACTCCCCCATCCAGAATGGGAACGCCTTACCACAGGCCATGTGTTACTGGCCGGATCACCAGGAGAAAATATCGGGAGAAAAACTCCCCTTCTACCTCATTTCCTGGCTGGATGGAGGATGTCTCTCCCACCTGACTGTCCCTGGCCTACTCCTTCCATTTATTAGATGTTGGTTCTTTAGGTCATGGAGGGTCAGCATTACATGTGGGCATTACCTAGGGCAGTCTGCTTGCAAATACAATATGTTATTTGCATTAGGGGTGCACCGAAATTTTGGTGGCTGAAATGCTTTGGCTGAAAACACCCCTATCGGCCGTCAGCTGATATGAAAAAAAAGCACCGATACAGGTGCCGATAAAACCCTGGCCACCGCTCGGTCATTCTCAGCCTCACCAGTGAAACCATCAAACGATCCTGGCGCTGGGCATAGAGATTAGTGAAAGAAAGATGGCCTCCACTCATCTCTATGCCCTTGGAGGACCGGAGCGATGTCACTTTCGGTTACGGCTCCTTGTAAACAAGGACTTTTTTTTTTTTTTTTAAAGCACTAAATCAATGCTTTTTTGATCTAATGCTTTACATTGCAGAGGAGAGATGTGGGGTCTTATTGACCCCATATCTCTCCATAAAGAGGACCTGTCACTAATTATTTGTATCACTATGGCCGTCAGCTATGGCCGTCAGCAGTAATCACTGTATTTGGATGGCGGGAAAACCTCCCACTGTCAGAGTACAATACTGCAGCGGTAGGGATTTACCCAACAACACCGTTGATGGGAATCGAGCGATTTTCTTTCCTTTAACCTTTGATCGAAGGTAAGTAATTTGCATAATGTATGTCCAGCCTAAGGCGTGTTATTTGAGTGTATGTTGACTGAATGTGATGGATTCAGGTGTGATCACAGCAATCCGACTACAGGCTGCACAGACACTGTTCATCTCGTTGGTGATTGCGGATGTCAGAATGGGTTGTCACTATTACCGTTCACTTGATGAGCTTGAAATGGTGCTGACAGATACTATGGTGTGTCCAGCATTTGGAATGCTGACAGTATGTGGTTAACACTGCTCTCTCTTGAATGAACAAAGTTTCATTGTAGAGATCTATGTTATCTACTATGACTGTAGCCTGTGGGCAGGTTGATGTAGACACAGCACCATCCAGCACAGTTATTATGTATGGGGCCTACAGCTATGAGCTGTCCTGCCTGAGTGCTGGGTTGCAGCAAATGGCTGGGCAGACGTTACATTGCTAGAATAGAAGCTGGCTGGTGACACATTGGAGTGCTGAAGGGAAGGAGTAAAGCGTCCCTTTGTGTGTCTTCTTTTTTTTTTTTTTTTTAATCCTCCTTGCTGTATCTCTGGTATTATAAAAGAGTGAAAGCGAATTATTCAGTCGGGTAAAAAAGATATGATGCTGCGGTATTACATCAAATCCGAGATATGTATCTGTCCAAATAAAGAAGTCCTCTGAAAATCGAATGTGTGACCAGAGAAAGTTATACTTTGTAAGACCTATTGCATATCTTTCCACCAATGTCTATGTAGCTGTTTATTATAAAATGCTAAATTGTTTTAGGTCTTACTGTCACTAAACCCACATCATTAAAACTGTCCGTAAATGCTGTATTACATACTAGTCATACTCCCTCAGTCACTAAGGGATTTATTTTCTGTATTTGCAAAAAACCTAGTTGATTCTGCCGTTCTGTCTCCACCTTCTGTCCATGTCCCCACTGCAGTTAGAGATTGTGCAGAGCAGTGTTGGCAGCTAGTGCACATGCTCAGTTTTCAGTGAGTTTCAATACTGAGCATTTCCTCCCTATTAGATGGGAGCAGCCCATGTGACTATAGAGTCACAAATGTGGGCGTATACATAGTGGGAAATGACAGCCCACTTCCTCCCTCCTCCTCCATGCACACTAACCAGCTGAACACAATGAGGTCGGGTATTACATCTTGATAGGTGGAAGCTTCACTTCCCTGTTATTTTAAGACACAGGCTGGAAGGGCATGACAGCTTGTGATTGGCAGACGTCCTCCCCCAACATGCTATTGCCAAAAAATAATAAAGATTTGATATCAAATATATATTTGTATGACAATATAAAACATTTTGATATTATTTAATTTTACTTTGTATCCCAAAGGGTGTTTTTTTTTTTTTTTTTTTTTATTTTGAACATATGACCAGCGGCAGAGGACGAGAAGCTGCTCCTGCCTCTGTTTTCTCTACTGACAGGCTGGGAAAGAGCTGGGTCATGTGACAGCTATATATCAATTAGGATCAAAGGTACTTAGATTTTTTTTTTTTTTTATTAGAATAAAAACAGTGCCATCATTTATATACAGAAAGAGAAGGGATAATGTAAATTAAACAGTGTGCGTTTAGTATCACTTTGAGTGTATATCCATGTAAAGGGCTGGGCTTGTCTGCAGGGGATAAACAGATGTCCTATACATCCATGTGCAGACAGTCTCATTTATATCTATTGGGATGCAGTGGCTGCATGGACACAGCCACTGTTCCCAATTTGACACCTGTGCCGGTATATGTCCTCCAACTCGTACTGTGCCTGTTCAGGGACACACGTGTCAAATTGGGAGCAGGGGCCCTTCACATAGATGTACGAAGTCTGCCCATGTGCCTTAACCCCCTTGGCGCAGGTGCCTCCTGGCCCTTTAAGGAGTATTTGATGTGGGGGGGTGGAGTTTAGTGTCATGTGGCCACCGTGATTGGTTATTACAGTGGTCACATGTTCACAAAGCTCCTGATTGCAAGCTTTACGTGAGGCACCGGTAACTGTGCCGGGTGCTTTCTTTTGGCACATGTTTGTTTACATCGGGTACGCAAATATGCTGCCTCTCGACATCAAGACCCAGTTGCCTAGAGGCCGCTTTTGCATACTGTCGGTGCCGGGGAGTTAAAGTGGTTCCCTGCAATAAGGTAACAAACATTTCCCTTAACTTACCTGAGTCCTATTCTGATCCAGCGTTGTGCCTGGCTGCTGCAGTACAGATCTGTCTCTGTTATCACAGGCACAGAGGCAGCAACGGGAACCATTGGCTTCTATTGCTGTCAATCAAATCCTGTGTGGAGGAGTGTGGGTTGGGGCTGAGTCGTGCTGTGTGTGTCAATAGGTGCACATAGCCCAGCTCGGAATCAAGCCCACACATTTGCCTCCATAGCAAGCGGCTTCCTATGGTGGCACACAGAAGCGTAGGAGCCCAGAACAGAAGGATTGGGTTCGCTCTGTGCAGTACCATTACCGGTAACCATTACATGTTTTAATGAAATAAAAATACCCCTTACAACCACTTTCCGAGAGTGAAATTTAATTGTATGTACTCTAGCAGAAAAGACTGGATTTAGCTCACCAATTGAACTTACTATTATATAAAGTCTTTTATTTATTTTTTTGCTTAAAGTTATCCTATATTTTGATCTCCATGGCTCCTCCCTCCTCCTTTCATTAATATACTAATGCAATTTTGAATGAAATCTTTTTGGTTTTATTACATACTTTATTTTAGACCCAATGGCGTTGCCCAATCGTCTCTGTGGTTATGTATGCAATTTAGGCAGATCATGGCTAGTGGGGGGAATGTCCATAGATTCCTGAAAACGTCTCAGCACTCACTTCAAGAGCCCTTAGTCCTGATGCAGGCAGTGGTCTGGCTTTTCGGTTGGGTTCACACTAGGCTGCAGGCTGTTTGCGGGTGTGGGAATTGATGTGATCCCCCACCTGCAGCCGCATTGCACTTCTCTTGCGAGGGGGGGGGTTTGCTATTCATTCTGAATGGCACCCCAATGCATTTTATCCCGCTGCATGATTGCAAATGTGGGAGCCACATGGAAACAGCATGGTCAAAAAGACCATGCGCTTTCTGTGCAGATGCGTTTCATGCACCTTTTTCCTTGCGTGAAATGCGGGCACTGCTGCCAATTCAAATGACTGGACTGCTGTGCCTGTGCAAACGCAGGTCACATGGCCCACGCTAGTGTGAACTGGGCCTCAAGGGGAGATGTGCAAATATCAAAGTGCCTTGATGGGCAGGTGTCAGGTTGGAGGTGGGGGTGTTGTGCTTACACCTAGGTGATGCTGAATGTCCGGATCTGGACACAGCTTTGTGTGCGTCTACATTTGAACAGTTGTCTGCCTGGCGTTCATTTCTATAGGTTGAGTGGTCGCTGCTCTTGACTCTGGAGGTTGCATCAAAACAGCCGTGTGAAGGAGGCCTCACAGCTCAGGCTGGATGCTAACGTCAGCAGTCATCATCCATGGCATGCCTTGATTGTAGCTGTCTGAGAAACTGGGGGTTCAGTTCCTCATGTATGTAAGGGATGTGCATCTCCACCTGCATGCAACATGGATTTTTGTATTGTGGGTAAAGGTCCACTTTAATTCTCCAGCTGCCTTACTTAGAAAATGCCGGCTGAAGTTTTTATTTTTTTTCAGAAAACAACACTTCTAGCGTAGATTCCCCAGTGATTTCTACAGCTGACCCCTATACCACTACAGGATGCCTTTTGTCCAGGTGATCATTTGTCATCAAGTCAGAAAGTGATGGGAAACCCAAAATTTGATATTTGTCCCCAAAGGAAGGAAAGGTGAGGGTGAGGGCCCTTTCACACAAGCGTTAAGTCTGGATCGGTCTGTCAGTTTTTTCAGCCCGTTCCAGACTGAACCGCAGTGTATGTCTATGAGAATTTACATCCGAGTCCGTTCAGGTCTGTGGAAATAAACTAAAAAGATCTGTGGCCTTTTCCATTGTGCGGACATAAACTGATGGCGTCCGTTCCGTTTACATCCTTCTGTAGACAGTCTTTGCTTTAGTCCTCCGATTACTTTATTCCTCAACACCAAAACAAAAAAAAAACACAAGACAACTGAAAAACAGATCTGAACTGGAGAAGGATGTACAAACTGATGGAAAAGGAATCGTTTTCATGCATGTTTTTATTTTTGTGATGGAACCAATGGCGATAATGTGGTAGGATCTTAAAGGATAAGTTCACCTTTAATATTCAGGGTGTACCATGTTAATACAGCACCTGCCGACACCCCAACCCGATCCCCAATTGTGACAGCGGGCAGGGGTTCTTCTTCCTGGACCTGCTGTCACAATTCATGTGGGTGCACCCACACAGCCACGTCATTCATTCACCGAGTTCTGTGAATGAATGGACTACAAGTACCATCTGCCACCGCGGCTGATAGTTTGTAGTTCTCATTGAACTGTGAGGGTGCTGGTGAGTAATTTGTGGTTCATTGATACTTTTGCTCATCAGTAACTGTCTGCCTGTAACCAGTGTACTGAGAGTCTACAGGACCCTGACATTGCTTTACGGTGCAATGCATTACAGGCTCCTAAGAAAAAATATAAATAAATAAATGCACATTTTTTTACACTTTTTTTTTTTTTTTTTTTAAGGTGAACACAAAGAGGAGTTCCACCCAAAAAGGGAAGCTCCGTTTGTCTGCCTCCTCCCCCTCCCTGCCACATTTTGCACCTTTTTGGTGGTACCTGGTTTCGACAAGTACCCATTCCCTCTTCCAGCTCTGTTTGCTGAGGTGAACTGACCTGGAAGCTTTGCCCCCCCCCCCCCTTCCACAGTCTTCTGGGATGCGCAGTAGGAAACCGGCTTTGAAACCACAAGGCTTCACTGCCGATTTCCCTTAGTCAAGATGGCGGCACCAGCACCTGATAGCCAATTGAAGAATCAACTTGGGTGAGGACACCGCTGGATCCCTGGACAGGTAAGAGCCTTACATTAAAAGTCAATAGCTATAGTATTTGTAGCCACTGACTTTTAATTTTTTTTTTTTTGGGGGGGGGGGGGGACTCCTTTTTAACTTAAAGCGGAGCTCCACCCAAAAGGGGAAGTTCTGCTTTAAGGACTGCTCCCCCGCTCCCCATTAAGGATTGGCACCTTTGGGGGGCGGGCTGGTACCCGAATTTGACAGGAAGGTGTCCTCCCTTCCTGTATTTTTCTGGAACACGTGACAGGTCCCAGAAGGCTACAGGACCATTCATGAAATGCAGCGCTACTCGCGCATGCGCAGTGGGTACCCAGCTGTGAAGCAACAAGCTATCACAGCCCGGGTGCCCATAGTAAAGATGCTGGCCTCCTGGAATCCAGGACGGCCAGTGAAACGGGCTACAGGGGACACACCGAGGGACAGGTAAGTGGCTGTTTTTTTAAAAGTCAGCAGCTACAGTTTTTTTTTTTTTGACAGGTGGAGTGGAACTCCACTTTAAATAGACCTCCTCTCATGACAGCTGTCTGCGAAGGGAATTCCCCTTACTCTGTAGAGATTTTCTCTCACTTCCTGATGTGACTGGTAAAACAAAAGGGGAATCTCCCCAATGGTACACAGAGAACAAAAAACTGACATGGATTTAACCCTTCCCTACCCTATCCAAAAATAAGTTCTGGCTGTCCATGCATGTCTTGGATTGCAGAACTGGATCGGTGAGCTGATGGCAGAGGGGATTTTTAGTATTTGTTCATGTCTGGTGAAGATATTTTTAGAATTAAAAGAGCCATAAATTTGCAAGAATCCAAGTGCACTGATTTGCAATTTTTTATTATTTTTTTTTTTTTTGTGTATTTTTTTTTTTTTTTGTTTATGTCAAACCACAGTTGAGCATGTAGTCTGCTGAACAGAATAAAAATTTTCTTCTGTTTTTTAAATGGGCCATCTGAAATGAATAGTAACATGACATCAGTCATTCGAATAAACAGAATGGGGAAAGAACAAAAAGAGGGCGCACAGGCCTAGTGCATTACCATAAAAAATGTTTAATAAAAAATAAAGTAGGTGTTGTACTCACAAACGACAATATAGTCAAGGCACATCATAGAAGAACAGCTGGATCAACACCGCGCTGAGTAACAGTCCACAATAGGGAGTTTAGACATCCAAAAGGCTGACGCGTTTCGAGGACTTGCCTCTTCCTCAGAGCCAACTGACCAAATGTCTGCTCCCTCTTTTATATGCTCACTACTAGTTAACTAGTAGTGAGCATATAAAAGAGGGAGCAGACATTTG
The DNA here is from genome assembly GCF_062004578.1 of Staurois parvus. Lineage (NCBI taxonomy): Eukaryota > Metazoa > Chordata > Amphibia > Anura > Ranidae > Staurois > Staurois parvus. The sequence goes on from NW_028317883.1 coordinate 1,054,161, forward strand.
GTCAGTTGGCTCTGAGGAAGAGGCAAGTCCTCGAAACGCGTCAGCCTTTTGGATGTCTAAACTCCCTATTGTGGACTGTTACTCAGCGCGGTGTTGATCCAGCTGTTCTTCTATGATGTGCCTTGACTATATTGTCGTTTGTGAGTACAACACCTACTTTATTTTTTATTAAACATTTTTTATGGTAATGCACTAGGCCTGTGCGCCCTCTTTTTGTTCTTTCCCCATTCAGTATATTTGGATTCCCCCGGTCCATTTGAGGGCAGCAAGGTGTGCATGTTCCAGGACATTCTTAATGTGGTTGTAGCATCGAGTCCATCCCCAAGCGCAGGAGCATTTGTGTTTGCTGGTTCTTTATTCGAATAAACAGAGGCTGCTTGGAGTTTTCCAGGCACCGCACAAACGCTGTATTTTTCAGCAGTTCAGAATTTAGTTGGGGACTTCCTAGAAAACAGAATAAAATACAAACAAGTCCCCTTCATTTTTGATGGCCAGGATTGTGGGGGTTATTTTTTTTTGTAAACTAGGTGAAATGTTTGCCAATGGCTTAGCAACCACCGAGGAGTAGGAAAGGTCTGAGAAGTGAGGGGTTTGCTTTCTGTGTTGCACTTTGTATCTTGGATGTTTTTTCATAGGAAATTACAGGACCCAATACTGTTGTGAAAAATATCCATCTGCAATGTTTCGGAATACGAAGATGAAGAATAGCCAGCACATTGACTAAGGCCTGGTTCACACCTATATGTGTTGCAATTGCTTAGTTTTTCCAGTGTGTTTTGCATTTCTAACAGGTGTTTTTGATGCTTTTTTTATGCGTTATGCATTTTCTTTTGCCAATAGAAAAGTATTGAGTGTGACTTTGATGCAGCTTTACATTCCCTGGCACACAAAGTTGCAACAAAGTAGTGCAGGAACTTTTTCAAAGTTGCTGCAACTTTGAAAATGTTCCTGCACTAATTTCAGGTGATTTTGGTTCAACTTTACACTCTCTGGCAGAAAAGTCACATCAAAGTAGAATAGGAACCTTTTAGAAGTCGCTGTGACTTTGAAAATGTTCCTGCTACTTTGAGGTGACTTTACACTCTCTGGCACTGAAAGTCACATCAAAGTAGAATAGGAACCTTTTAGAAGTCGCTGTGACTTTGAAAATGTTCCTGCTACTTTGAGGTGACTTTACACTCTCTGGCATTCAAGTCGCATCAAAATAGTGCAGGAGACTTTGCAAAGTCGCTACAACTTTGAAAATGTTTCTGCGCTTCTTTGATGTGACTTTATACTCTCTGGTACTCAGTCGCATCAAAATAGTAACATTTTCAAATTCACAGCAACTTTGTAAAGGTTCCTGCACTACTTTGATGCAACTTTGAGTGCCAGAGAGTGTAAAGTTGAACCAAAGTCACTTCAAAGCCGCACTCAATACTTTCCTATTGGCCTAAAAAACCTGCAACAAAATGCATACAAAATGCAACACTTGCATTTTTAGTCCTCATGCACACTGGACATTTTTACAGCTGTTGTTTTTGGCTTTTGGCATTTTTTTCTACAGCCAGTAACCCCCCCAGCATGTTATCCTGTGTGTCCATGCACACACAGACTGGAATCAACTTTTTTTTTTGGCCGGAAAACCCCCCAGGACTAGTGGGTTTCTAGAGGAGTTTTTTTAGCTGTAAAAACTCTCTAATGCTGAAAAACGCTGTAAAACACAGCAAACCTGCGTTTTTAGATGTTTTTTGAGCAAAAAAAAAGGTTTTTTTTTTTAGCAAAAAAATAGTTTTTTGTGGTTAAAAATTTAGAAAAAACTCAAATGCAGCAAAACGCCGTTAAACGCGAATATAACAACGCTAAAAAACACTGAAAAACTCAGGTTTTCAACGTGACTTTACACAGCTAACATTACCAGCGTTATTAAAACGCCCCGTGTGCATGGAGCCTTATAAGTCTATTGCACTAAAAATGCAGTCTGCTGTGGGGAAAAAAGTCCTTGACCCTTTCCAAAAATGCATCAGATGAAAAGACATAGATGTAAACATGTCCCATAATAAACTGTTAAATGGACTGTAGTGCGTTTTCTGCAAAATGCATAGAAAAATACATGGATGTTAAACAAGCCTAAGGGCTCATGCACACAGGGCTTAAAATGCTCAGCTTTCAGAGGCGTTTGGTGTTTTTTTGTTTTTTTCCTGCCTGTGAATGCACCTTTTATGTTAGCCTATGCGTCCATGCACACATGGGTGGTTACGGGCTGGAAAATAACCCCAAAAATATCACCACTGTGTCCAGGAGAGAAGCTGTTGGGCAGATGTGCTGAAACGCGTGTAAATGCTCCTTAACGCTAGATGCGTTTATCTCTTGAGCTCTCATTCCAATGGCCAGATAAATGGATAAACTCTCAAATGCTTGTGTGTGCAATACGCAGCTTTAGGTTTGTGCGTTAAGCTGCTTTCTCCTACCAGGGGTAAAAGGTGTTCCGAGGAGACATACAAACACCCAGTGTGTATGAGCCCAAAGGTGTTGGAGTTCTGGATTGATCTATCCGCATGATATTTTGTATTTTCTCTCTTTAGCAGTGTGGGTTCAGGTGTGCTGTGCTTTTTTTTTTTTTTTTTTTTTTTTGTTCCAATTCAGACAAACCATTGGCATCTGACCAAATGGCCTTGGAAATGTGTGTGCCTGGGTAGACCGCCTTTAGGAGATATCATGTGTGTCTTATCAATTCTACACCATCATCACCCATCTCTCATCCTGAAATATATCATTCCATTCCTGCTTGGAACCGATGATCTCTATGTATGCCGTTTCTTCATTCTCTTTCCTACAGATGCCTGGACACATAACTACTAGTGAAATTATGGTTTGAAGTAGTTTACTGGGGACCATAGTGGTTGTCTGGAAAAGCAACAAGTTACTACTCTTTTCAAATAGTCTTTTTAAAACCGAGCTTGTAATATTTCCTCCCCCTCCCATCCCCCACTCATGACTTTAGCATTAGGATTAACAGCATAACCATTGGTCCCTCCCCATATTCCAGGGTGCTGGGTGTAATCCTGGACTCTGACCTCTCCTTCGGGCCCCACATCCAATCACTGGCTAAATCCTGCCGCCTCAACCTCCGAAACATTTCCAGAACTTGTCCTTTCCTGACCAATGACACCACAAAACAACTTATCCACGCCTTGGTTATATCCCACCTCGATTACTGAAACTCCCTCCTCACTGGTCTACTTTTACACAGGCTTTCCCGTCTTCAGTCTATTATGAATGCTGCTGCTAGACTCATACACCTTACCAACCGATCAGTGACTTCTGCCCCTCTCTGCCAATTCCTCCACTGGCTTCCACTAGCCCAACATATAAAAAGAAAACTACTAACCACAACGTACAGAGCCACCCACAGCATTGTCCCTAGGCACATCACCAACCTCCTCCTGCAGATATCGTCCTCTCCGCTCCTCCTAAGACATCTTGCTCTCCAGCTCCCTTGTCACCTCCTCCAATGCTTGCCTCCAGGACTTCTCCAGAACCTCTCCCATCTTCTGGAACTCCATACCCCAGTATGTCTGGACAGCCCCCAGGCTGTCCATTATTAGGCAATCTTTGAAAATTCGCTTATTCAGGGAAATGTACCCTACCTCCACCTAAGAACTGTACTTGAGTCCCCTCCATCAGATCATCCCCTGCGGCTATCACCTTCCTTTAGATTGTAGATGACCAGGACCCTCCTATTCCTTTTGTATTGTAAGTGTACTTTCCCCCCTTTATATTGTAAAGCACTGCGCAAACAACTAAACAATTAATAACATTTTGAAAATCGTTTCCATCGGAAAGGTCCCGATCTCCTCTTTCGATTAGGACCTTTCCCGATCATGTGACTGCTGTGACAGCGAATCACAGCGGTCACATGAACCTAAAACCCCCACCCTGGCTTCTGGAACCCTTAAAGGACCGGGAGGCGCCGGTGCCAAGGGGTTAAGCACTGCAGCTTACCTGAAGGCAGCATTGCAGTGTGGACAGTTGTTTTCTATGTGCCCTTGCTGTGACTGGTGTTGATCTGGTGCATAAAATTATAGGGCCCGATACAGAGTGAATGGGCCCCAAAGGATTCCCATCACTGGCTCCTAACTCGCTTTTGTAATATTTTAAATGCTCATTTTGAGTCAATAGTTTTCCTCTATAGTACTCTTTAATCTGTTCATCATAGGCTTCTTAAAATGTAAAGTATCTGGCAGATTCCCCTTTTGAGGTTGTGCTGCCTGGTTGTATCTCGGCGTTGCCTTCTCTCTGCCAACATGAGAGCCGCTGTGTAGGGGAATGCAGGAAGCTAAAATTAAAGGAAACTTTTCCTGAGGGAAACTTTTCGGTCTCCAAATGTTAGCTGCCTTGTTTATGTTGACCCTTTTGCTGTAGTATTTTGAGTCACTAATCCATAAAAAGCACGCACTTTCCTAATGTGCATCTACTGTAGTCTTGGTGACTTGGCATTGACGTTAAAGGGACGGAATCTTCCAAAGCAATGGCAGCCGTCATACTTTACTTCCAAGACAGAGCTGTGTTTAAAACGCATTTTTTTTTTGGGTAAGACATGAATGGGTTACATGGTTATCTTTTATATCTGGTTGGAGCTCTACTCAGCCACACCCCTCAATCTGCTCCAAATCACATACTGCACCCCCCCCCCCCCCATCGAAAAATAAGCCGCTCCAGATCTTGCACAGCGCATGCACTGATCCCTACACAGACTCTCAGAGAATAACAGACAGCGTTGAATCCCGTACAGCATGTGTGTGCGATCAGGCAAGATTTCCTTGCAGTATAGGTGGTGTAGCCTTCCCAGGGGACATGTGTGTGGCTTGGGCTTTGTCTTCAGTGCCTTAGGAAAACCTGGAAGTGTGAACCAAGATCATGACATAAAAAATATTTTGTTTCATAAAAAGCTATGAGATGATTGAAAGGCTAAGTTCTCCATTGGTAGCATGTTACACCCTTATGCAGAGAGTAACATGTTGCCAGAGAGCACCTACCCACACTCCCCTGATCTCTCCTTGTATCGGCAGACAGGGGATCCTCCCCCTGAACCCGCTGTCACAAGTCAAAAACTGCGCTGTCACACGGGGCTCTTCCCACACAGCCACATCGGTCGGTTTATGAAATTTAAATGGACTACAAGTCTCGTCTGTCGTCACAGCTTGTAAGTTCTCAGTGAACTCTGAGGGTGCTGGTGAGCACACTTGTAGTTCAATGACTTCCTGCAGTTCAGTAACTGTCTGCCCATATGGGGACTGACAGCTATACGGACAGGAACCTGTCATCGCATGTGCAATGTTTTACTGGCTGCAGTGTAAAAAGGAAAGTAATGAATGCATATCTGTTAACCTGCAAAAATGGTGTGCAATTTCTTAATAATAATTAATAAATATAATTATTATTAAATTGTATTTATTTATTTTACAAAAGGTGAACTTATCCCTTACTATCGGCATATAGAAATGCATGTTCAAGGGTTTTTTTTGCTGATGGGGATCCTCTTTAAAATAGTTGGTATATGTGTGTAGATTTTTTGGAGAGTGTGTTCTTTCTCACCATGTTAGACAATACATCTTTGACACATCTAGGTACACGGGGTTCTGTGCCATCCTGCATTTGGTGTGCCTAGCATTTGGCTCTCGTCTTGGGTTGTGGTTAGCATATCCTAGTCGGGTTTTCAGGTTTCTGTTGAGCGTCCAGAGCTGATTTTAATAAAAAGAGTCTCTGTTTGAAGCAATGTAATCAGAAGTAATGTATTTAGTCTTCTGTAGCCCTCTATGTATTTTCTGTCAGTTGTGAGCATTGAGATAATATTAAAGCAGGATATAGAACCGGGAATCCTGTTATGGCAGGCTGGTTTTATATAGATTTTTGTGATTAAGATGGTTCTCCTTACAGATTAGACCAGAACACTTGGGAAGCACTCTTCCCATCTGTCAGGTTGATGATGACATTGACAATCGTTCATTGCAAAGTAAGAGGTTGCTCTGTGTAGTGATTCATGATTTATCCTTTTTTTTTTTTTTTTTTTTCCTGGGAATGTCAACAAGAAAGTACATATCTGAATGCTTAACTGTAAATGTATTTTTGTCTGTGAAAATTCTAGAAGAGAACACGGTCTAAATACAAAAACCAACTGACTCATGTTTTCTACTTCACACAGTAGTGCAAGCTAAGTAAGTATTTTGGTTCTTCTAAATTCCTCCCAATAAATGTGCCTGTACTGCGCATACAGCCGGCCGTAGAAGTGAACGCCGATTCTCCTGTACATCTACGATTACCACACTTGTGTACTTCACATTTCCCTAAACATGAAATCGTCGCGTTTGGGGAAAATATGCCATACATGCATGTGCAGGTAGGCTCTGATTCAGAAGCTATTATATATTATATTAGTGCGGCCACATACAGCCTTTCATTTGGATGCACGCTCCACCTGTGGCTCCCTGGGTGGAGGAAAGCGCCAAAGATTTTATACTAGAGCTACAGTCTCTAGATGTCCATGGGCATTTATCCTGTGATGAGTATTCCAAGGGTTCCTAGTAGAAACACCTGCAAATGCTTGAGCCAACATGCATACATTGCTATGCGTTTTCAATCTTGAGTGCCTTGCATTTTGGAAGGAACCTCTTCCATTGACTTACAGTGTCTTGAAAAAAATATTCATATCCCTTGACACTGTCCACATTTTGTCATGTTACAACCAAAAATATAAATTTATTTTATTGTGATTTTATGTGACAGACCAACACAAAGTGACACATAATTGTAAAGTGGAAGCAAAATGATAAATGGTTTTCAAAATGCTCTGTAAATAAATATCTGAAAAGTGTGGCGTGCATTTGTACTCGGCCTCCTTTACTCTGATACCCCTAACTAAAATCTAGTGGAATCAATTTCCTTCAGAAATCACCTAATTAGTAAATAGAGTCCACTTGTGTGTAATTTAATCTCCATATAAATACAGCTGTTCTGTGAAGCCCTCAGAGGTTTGTTAGAGAACATTAGTGAACAAACAGCATCATGAAGGCCAAGGAACACTCCAGACAGGTCAGAGATAAATTTGTGGAGAAGTTTAAACCAGGGTTAGGTTCTAAAAAAAATATCCCAAGCTTTGAACATCTCACGGAGCACTGTTCAATCCATCATCCGGAAATGGAAAGAGTATGGCACAACTGCAAACCTACCAAACCGACAGGCCAGGAAGGGAGAGCATTAATCGGAAAAGCAACCGAGAGGCCCATGGTAACTCTGGAGGAGCTGCAGAGATCCACAGCTCAGGGGGGAGAATCTGTCCACAGGGCAACTATTAGTTATGCACTCCACAAATCTGGCCTTTATGGAAGAGTGGTAAGAAGAAAGCCATTGTTGAAAGAAAGCCATAAGATGTCCTGTTTGCAGTTTGCCAGAAGCCATGTGGGGGACACAGCAAACGTAGAAGAAGGTGCTCTGGTCAGATGAGACCAAAGTTGAACCTTTTGGCCTGAAAAGCAAAATGCTATGTGTGGCAGAATGCTAACACTGCACATCACCCTGAACATGCCATCCCCACCATGAAACATGATGTAGGCAGCATCATATTGTTGGGATGCTTTTCTTTAGCAGGGACAGGGAAGTCCCGTTTGTAGCGAAGTCTTTTCTTTTGATCTACAAAATCACGGAGATGTAAATTTTACAGATGTAGCTTAAGTTGACCAGGAGGGCACAAGGCCACAGAGTCTGCTGAGAATAGTGAGGGCAATACTATATTGGGCAAAGAAAAGTCTAGTTTATCTGTTTGTGGTTCATTCAAAGGATGCCTTGACATGCTAGCACATTGCCTCAGCTGTCATGTACTTTTGTGGGTACTGCAAGCGGATCCTTCATTCTACATCAGAACCTCTGCATTTGCTTGTAGAAGTTTATCAACCTCCTAGTATGATGGAAATGTAGTGTTTTGTAGAGATTTTCCCTGGATCAGGTGATTGCAATCTCTTCATAGGCTGCCTCTTCAGGAAGCAGGACAGTGGGATTGCGTTACCTGGCTTTAGAGGATGATTGTATGGTACTTGACAGTTTTTATGTGTGCGGAGGTTTTTATGGCTCGTCCCAGGGGTTTCTCTACTGAAGTAGCCTTCATTCTGTTTTCTTCACTGCTGACTGTTCAGCTAATCTGGAAATGGCCAAAGGTCGGAAAAAAGCGGGCACCTTACTGTCTTTCTTGCTGGATTACATTCTGCTTCTAAAAAAATTATCCATACGTTGTTGATCAGACTAGCTGTTGTCTGGAATACAACTTTAAAGCAGAACTCAAAGTACAGCTATAGGCAAAAATTTGTTTTTTTAATTTTGGACAGTGAGGGAGGGTTATAACCTCATCAGGTATTTTTTTTTTTTTTTTTGCCATCTGTGTCCCATTGGGGAGGCTTCCCTTCACTTATAGATCTTGCCAGAAATCCAATGTCCTTGTCACTTAGGCTCCATGCACACGGGGCGTTTTAATAATGCTGGTAGCATTAACTGTGTAAAGTCACGTTAAAAATGTTTTTCAGCATTCTTTTGCCGGGTTTTTTTAAAATTTTTTTTTTGCTTAAAACAAGTCCAAAAATGCTGGCTTGCCGCGATTTACCACGTTTTACAGCGTTGAGTGTTTTTACATCTAAAAAACTCCTTTAGAAACCCACTAGTTCTGTGGTTTTTTTTTTTTTCGTTTTTTCTTCTTCTCCCCAGCCAAAAAACGTTGATTACATTTTATATGTGCTTGGACACATAGGATAACATGCTGGGGGGTTTACTGACTAGAAAAAAACCCCCAAAAGCCAAAAACATCAGCTGTAAAAACGTCCAGTGTGCATGAGGACTTATGTCGGCACTAAATTATGCAGTTTTCTTTCCTTCATCCACGGGTTGAAGGAAAGAAAATCGTTCGATTTCTCCCATCAACACAGTCAGTGTTGATGGAGGAATTCCTCCCGTTATTGTTTTTTGACAGTGGGAGGCTTCCCTGCTGTCAGAATACAGGCTATAGCCGCTGGCAGTGATGGAATGAAAAAACCTGACAGGCTGGTTGTACTGAAGTCAGTCAATAGATCGACTTCAGTACAACCAGTCTGCCCATAGATGGATTGAAATTCGTCCGGTTCAGCAGGAACCGTGTATGGCTGGCTTTAACGTCAGCTGGAAAGGAAGCACAAAGAACCTTCTTTCTTGCATAAACGAATAGTCCCATCAATCCACCGTGTAATGTAGGTGGACAAAGGCGGACATTCCAGTGTGACAATCATGGCTCCTTTCATAGAGGAGAGATATCCGTGTAACCACAAAGCAATAGAAAGTGTTATTCTAAAAATGACCAGATTAAAAAAGGTAAAAAGTCTGAAAACTATTGCGGCCATCACATATATTGACTTACATTTAATGTATTTCGACTTACATTTTCTCTTTGTTTAGGTACAATTTAATACAAATCGGTCATGTTGGCGTAACATTTTTTTCTGAACTGAAAACAAGTATACTTACCATGGATAGGTGCAAAAGGTTTGAAATAAACTGGAAAGAAAATGTTGAGTGTGAGATGGCCATTTCATTTTGCAGTCGCTCAGATTTTGTTGACATTATTTACCTCCCTGTCCCGTGTACTGTAGACAAGCAGGCTCTGTATTTTAATAAATGTATATTTTAGCTGAGTGACAGAACTTTCATGATCATTTTGGGCCTATAAACATAGACTTTGTGCTCACACTGCTCTGTGATTACAGACCTTCCTTTGTTGCAGTCTTCGGATACTATGTGCATTTATTTCTTTAACCTCTTATTGGTCTCTGCGCTGCAGAGCTGTATCTAGGCTCTGCTAATGTGCGTTGGGCTTTGTTGTGCTCACCTTTCGTTTTCATACTTGTAGTTTAGGTGCTTACCCATGGTTGTGCAGTTGTTTGTCCTGTTTTTCGTTTTTCAGTGCTTTAACATTTTTTGCATTAGATTCTGATCATTAAAATGGTTGTAAACCTCAAACATGAAATATGAACAAAGTGCAACCTTCTGTAGTGTGTATTTGTCACTATCCAAAGCACTGTCATTTCTCTCTGTTACCTAGTTCCTTTGCTATCTGCATGAGTCACTTCTGACCAGTTTTTCCGACACCAAGAGATAAAAAGGTGACGGGGAAGAGAGCTTCAGCACACATCCTGATATTGTCAGCCTCAGCTCTTTTCCTGTGTGCTGTGTGAAGGGCAGTGTCTCTTCACTCCAATCAGCTCTTGGTGCTCTTGTACAGTGTGTAACTTCAGCTCCTTGCCAGTTGCTTTGTGGGTCTGTTGAAAATCATCTTTATCTCTACATTTTACAGGGCTGAAGAGAACAGATGGCTGCAGATAAACAGATACAACTTTTTGTAGGAGGATTTGTTTCATCTCCGTGCATCACCTGTCACTTCACCTAAATGCTTGTTTGGCAGGGTCTGAGGAAAAAAGTGCAAATACATACCTTATTTCTCGCTCCCATAGGCTTTTCTGCTTTCTGTTCCATTCCCCTGAAGACCCATTTGCTTCACTGCCCAGCTGCTCACATCTCATGGTGTCATTATTTACTATGCAGGGCAGCAAGAGACTGCCTACAACCCAGGGCAGAGGGATCGAAGAAAAAGATAAGTACTTGTACCTATTCCTTCCCCATATAGTTTGTGGGGGGGTGTAACCACTTGACCTCAGGAAGGTTTTTACCCCCTTAATGGCCCGACCAGTTTTTGCTATACAGCACTGCGCTACTTTTAAATGGCTATTAAGCGGTCATGCAACACTGTAGCCAATGAAATGTATATCATTTTTTTCACACAAATAAAGCTTTCTTTTGGTGGTATTTAATCACCACTGTTTTTTTTTTTTTTAATTTTTTGCTATATAAACGAACATTTACTGAATTTTTTCAAAAACGTTTTCTGTTATAAAACATATCAAATAAATAAAATTAAATTTCTTTATATTCTTATACATATCTTTGGTTAAAAATAACCCCAATAAGTGTATAATAATTGGTTTGTGTGGAAGTTCTAGCGTCTACAAACGTTGGTATATATAATGGAATTTATGCAGCTATAAACTATACTTTTAATGGTGATGATCAGCGACTCGTGTGATTACAATAGTGTGCAGGCAATCTAGTGCTAACTGACCCTGACGCTATGTGGTGTCACATGTGACGCTAATATAGTGATCAATGATAAATACACTAACACTGTACTAATGGCACTGACTGGATGACGGGTGACCAAAGGGTTAATTGAGGGTGATGAAAGGGCTAAATGTGCCTAACTAGTGTGTGTAAATGTGCTGCTTCAACTTGCTGGGATCCTGCTTTATTCTCTTCCTTAACCAAAAATGATGCACTGAGAAGATCCTGTATCTGTGTTTACAACAAAGGACCCTGCTGTGATTGGCTACAGCCGATCAGCAGGGTCTTGGCTAAAATCATTGGCCGGGACCTGATGACAAATGTGCTGTAGCCAGTGACAGCGCTCCCGCAGACTCAAAAAATGACATTCACGTGTATATATACTTGACTGTGCCTCCACTTTCTGCAGTAAATGTACTGTGGTGGGGCAGCAAGTGGGTAAAAGCAGCCAGAGTTGGGCTGTAAGAGGTTAGGTGTAATGCTTTTACTTATGAAAAGACCTAAGGTTTTGCAGTTTGGAATAACACCAAAGTGCACGTACTTCCCCAAATTCAGAAATATGGGTTTTGTCAGACGGCTCCAACTGGGATTGTGGAAGTGAGGGAGCACCAGGAATATGTGTGCACAACTGAGAAGGTTTTGCATTGTGTCTCTGTGCCATCTGGATAGAGGGGCTGAACTTTGCTTCCTCATGTCAAAACTTCCCCAACTAGTACCTGCACCCCCCTCTCCAATCATGACTGTTGGAGTAATGAACAAGAGAACAGTAGAGGTGTACAAAGCACACATCAACAGAATGCAGCAGAAGCAGGGAGATCCTTGCACTGCACATCATCAGGTGCAGCTTTCTCTCCAGCAAGAAGTGTAAGCAGCAACAGTATGGACATTTTTTGGGTTTTGCTTAGACATAAGTGACACTGACAAAGTAGTATTTTAAGAAGGGAAAAACCAGCAAACCCTTCATGAGGTCTTTTTATTGATTAATCTGCCTGTCCATTGTCTTTTTTTCTTAAAGTGGTAGTCAACTCTAGTTCAAAACACAAAAAAAAATTTCTCCTGCAAGACGAAGGCATAATGTGCTTGTGTGCATCACATACTAGCATATTATGAGAGACGTACCTTAAAACAAAGCCCTCCAGTGGCGCGCTGTCACCGTTGATAGGGCTTCCATCTTCACTCTATCCATCCAGGGTTTGCAGGTTCCCTGCGGCTTAAATGGCTGAGCTATGATGACGTCAGTCACGCGCATGCGCGCAGGAGTCCTTTTTTACGGCACACAACTTTATTATAGGCTTACCTGTAGGTACAAGTAAAAAAAAAAAAACAGACTTTACTACTACTTTAAATGAAGTCAGAGCACCTGGAAGGAATTCATTCATACAGGCAGACTTTACAGGCTTCATAGTGATAATCTCAATAGTAGAAATCAAGCTATGGACTCCGGAGCTGCAAGACAAGGTCGACACCATGTGCTTCCTTCCTCCAGCAAGGAGAGACCTAGTAGCGAATAACGAAGGGATTTTACATGCCTGGCTTTACATTCCTTAAGGTAGTGAAATCTGTAACTCGTGCTTCAGTTAGTAAATAAGATTTTGCTGCTCCTAAAAGTTGAGGTCACATTGCTTCTAATCTCAAGGGCTCACCTTGTGCAGTCATCTTGATTAAATCTTCCAGGGAATAGGTTGTATGTTTTATCCTTTTTTTCTTTTTTTTTTAATTATATCCTTTTAGCCACCATTTAAATAAAACAGATGATTAAGCCCTGGTTAATACTGAATGCAGCTTTGAAATTGTGCGACTTCACATCAAGTTATGACCGAAAAAATTGATCTTTCAAGTTTGCCCATTGTTTTTTTTTTTTTTTTAACCTTTTTTTAATGAGATCCATCCATCTGAATGACTGCTTTTGTTTAAATGTTAGTTGTCAGTGTACTAACTGCTACTTAATAATAAATATGTTCATTAGGGTGGTTCTAAAGTCAAAATGTTTTTTTTACCTTAATGCATTCTGTGCATTAAAGTATAACTAGGGCTAGATTCACACTTACACAGTTTGTTTGATCTGTTTCTGCAGTGTTCTTTTTGATGAGTTTTGCATTTTTGATGGGTTTTGTGTTTTTATGGTTTTTTTTTTTTTTGCCAACTTGTTGCTGAGCAGATTAAGACGCAACAATGCAAAAAAAACGCACTACATACATTTCTGCAACTTCTCCATTGACGTCTGTTGAACCAAAATGCAAAGTTTTGTGTTTAAAAAAGTCCCTGACCCTTTCTAAACAACTCACTGGATGAAAATGCAGAGATGTAAATGTGTCCTATAGGAAATCATGTTAAATGGACTGTAGTTTGTTTTCTGCAAAATGCACTGCAAAACACTTAGATTTGAACCTAGACTAAAGGCAATTTTTAGTTTGGGATAGAATAAGGAAGGATTAGACCCCCCGTCCGTTTTTATTGTTATCTGTGCCCCCATTAACGAAAATCGCCCTCTCCATTTGTCCTGATATTTATTTATTACAGGTACTTGTATAGCGCCATCAATTTATGCAGCGCTTTACGGTATAATGTATCCTTGAAAGTGAAGTGAAAATCCCAAATTTTGGGTTGTCCCAGAAATGTAATAGGGGAGGGAAATCTTCCAATGGGGGACACTGTTTCTGGTGACCAGGGGGGCACCAAGGAATTCTCATAATTTGCAGGGATTTCCTTCCATCCTATTTGGCTATGGGACAGGAAGTGAAGAGAAATGTCTGAAATTGGAGGCAGGTATTCTAACCCTTCCTTTCTCTACCCATAATGAAAAAAGTTTTGCCTGAAGTTCTACTTTAAGGCAGACCCGCTCTCCTCTCATCCTTTATTCACGGGACACAGAGGCAGCAGCAGCCTGCTGTCAGTCAAATCCTGTGAGGAGAGACTGGGGGGCAGGGCCAGGCAGAGCTGTGTGTGTGTCTATGGATGCACACTACCTGGCACAGGAGCACACCCATACAAGCAGGGGCGGACTGACAACTCATGGGGCCCCCGGGCAATAGGGTATCATGGGGCCCCTGTGTCCTTGCCCAAACTCAAAAAAGCCTATGAACAAGGTACCAGGGGCATCTCATTGGGCCCCCTACTGACCCTGGGCCCTCGGGCAATGCCCGAGTTTCCAAATGGTCAGTCCGCCCCTGCGTACAATTGTCCCCTGACTTTAGCGTCGTTTAACTTGGCTGACAGGAGTGCAGAACTAAGTGCACTCCTGTGACCCACAGGAGAAGTATGGACAAAAGATCCTGTTTTTTTGTAAACCTGTTTTGTGTTTTTTTTTTGTTTTTTTACAAGGAGAAATCTGGCCAATCACCTTAAAATCTGTTTGCAGTCTTTGATTCTTTTTATGGACTTTGCTTTTTGTATGTAGATTAGGAAATTGCAGTGTTCGTGATGCTGAGATTTAGTCTTTTAAATAGATGACTGCCAGCGAAGGTGGCTCTTCATCTAAGTGAATTATGTTGTGTTGATGCTGCACTGCAGATCTTCGAATGCAGACATTCCCCACTGCAAGAGGCCCAGTGTACATATATTATTACTATGAAACAATGGCTGGAAGATGGAAGGAATAGGCTACCTGGTTTAGGCTCCATGCACACTGGCTTAAAAATGTGCCAGTGCTCTTGGCAGAAAAAAATGCTGATTTTGAGTGTTTTTGTTCTAGCGTTTAGGAGTGTTTAGCTTTTTTTTCTGCCAGAAAAATGCTTTAAAAAACACAAAACAGGAAATGATGAGCTTAAAAAACGCCTCTAGACCACCTAATCTACATGGACACACAGGGTAAGATGAGTTGCTTCTACTGTCAAAATGCTCAACTCCTCTAGGAGCAGGGTTTGCCTAAGCCGGTGTGTATGCTTTAATTTCCAGCATGGGGGGTATGCATGCAGTGGTCATCCAGGGTGTTGGCAAGCTGCACACAAGTTGATCTGGTCTGCAGTAAATGACGGCTCTATATATGTAGTGCTGAAGGAACTGGACCCCCGCAGCTTGGGGAGGCACATGGGGCCCACAAGTCCATATATACACCCCCCCCTATCAGTTTAACCACTTCCTGACCACCCTATAGCAGAACTACTGCTACAGGGCGGCACAAAATCACATGTATATATGTGATTTTGTATTTCCGGGTAATGGCGCACACCCTACCCTCGACATCATTGGTGGCTACAGCTGTCGATCACCAGGTCCAGGCTGGAGATTCTCCACTGGCACTCGATCGCCGAGGAACACTGACAGGGGAGAGGTCTGTATGTAGACAATACAGAACTCTCCCCTGTCAGCACCAGCATGCTGCTTTGTATGGCTCTGCTCTAGCAGAGCCATACAAAGCGGTGTGCTTACACAGTAAAACACAGCACACGGTTAACCCTTTGATTGCCCCAGATGTTAACCCCTTCCTGCCCAGTGCCATTAGTACAGTGTCAGTGCTTTTTATTAGCACTGTTCACTGGTGTTACTGGGGATGTCAGTGGCAGTTAGTCAGTACCCCCCCCCCCCCCCCCCCAGTGTCAGAATGCCTGCCGTAGTCCTGCTATAAGTTTCTGATCACCGCCATTACTAGTATTTAAATCAGATAAAAAAAAAAATTGCAGCGTGTATATACCGTCATTTAATTTACACGTATTGGGATTTTTTTTTTCTTCTTTAGCAAAGACGTAGCAGAGTACATTTTGGCCTAAATTTATGCCAAAATTTTTTTTTTTTTTTTTTTACTGGATGTTTTATAGGAAAAAGTCTAAATTTTTTTTCTAAATTGTCAGTCTTTTATTGTTTATAGTGCAAAAAATAAAAAGTGCACAGGCAGTCAAATACCACTGAAAGAAAGCTCCATTTGTGAGGAAAAAAAAAGACATAAATTTCATTTGGGTGCAGTGTTGCATGACCGCGCAATTTTGAGTTAAAATAACGCAGCGACGTTTCGCAAAAAATGGCCTGGTCAGGAAGGGGGGTAAATCCTCTGGATGGCAAGTGTGAGGGCAAATTGCTCTTCAGGGCATTTTGTGTGTAGAGGTCCCCTGTGCTGACATGTGACCTGTACACCCCTCGTTCTCTAACACATCTGGATGTCAGAGGCCTGGAGTACATACGCAGTACATGTCCCCTGCCTAGAGGTGGCAGAGCTGTGAAGGAAGGATTATAAGGGTTGGGGGATTTCAGCGGAGGAGGGAATAGGGAGTTCACCTCAGATCTACACTCTAAAGTGACACTAAACAATATCCTTCTCCAAGAAATAATCCACGCACATCCACTATGCAGTGGCCTGTAATCTGTTTTTAATGAAATGGTTTCTGACTGTATTTTTCTGCCTCTTTGTAGCATCCTCTCAGCTCCCAATCCTTTCCTTTTCTCTCTCACATTCGTTTGTTTGGAATGAGTAGCGCAGGTTAGTTTCTACAAATCCCATTGGCCATAGTCCATCTCGGGGGGAGAGCATAGAGGGTGGCTGTGTTCCTACATACAGTGGGACCATGGAGGATGAATGTAGCCTCCCTGCAACAGGATTTGAAGATTTGGAGGGGGGGAGGTGAGTGATAAATAGTACTTTTTTGAATGCGGTAAAAACTTGGCTTTTATAGTTTGCAATTCTGTGAGTATAAAAGTTGGCAAAGTATGTGTGATACATAGGCAGGCTCTCATTTAAAGTGTTACTAAACCCACAACCGTAAAATCTGTCTGTATATGCAGTAAAGCATGCTTGTTATACTCACTGTGGAACCTAAGGGGTTAATCCTCTGCATTGTGTGAAAAGGCTGTTTGATCCTGTCTTCTCTAATCCTCCCCTTCTTCCTGTGTCTTCCTCTTATCTCCTGATTAAGACATATGGTGTGGAGACACTCTGCACATGCTCAGTTTGGTGTATTGCTAGAGAGGTTTTTTTTTTTTTTTTGGGGGAGAGTGCATGTGATCAGCACAGGGCCAATCAGCACTGTCCAGACAGAGGTCAGGGGTCCTGCATCCTCCTAGAGAAATTCCTCCTACAAGCTTTAACTAGTGCTTTGCTGGACACTAATAGAAGTCACAAGACCGCTCTAACTGCTGATGAGAAAAGGTATTTAGCAGTTTATATTTACTAAAATAATTGCATTTCCATGTGTGTACTGTGGGAGACCAGATATAGTGAATGCAGGGTCCTGGGAGAGCAGATATAGTGAATGCAGGGTCCTGGGAGAGCAGATATAGTGAATGCAGGGTCCTGGGAGACCAGATATAGTGAATGCAGGGTCCTGGGAGACCAGATATAGTGAATGCAGGGTCCGGGGAGACCATATAGTGAATGCAGGGTCCTGGGAGACCAGATATAGTGAATGCAGGGTCCTGGGAGAGCAGATATAGTGAATGCGGGGTCCTGGGAGACCAGATATAGTGAATGCGGGGTCCTAGGAGAGCAGATATAGTGAATGCGGGGTCCTGGGAGACCGGATATAGTGAATACAGGGTCCTGGGAGACCGGATATAGTGAATGCAGGGTCCTGGGAGACCAGATATAGTGAATGCAGGGTCCTGGGAGACCGGATATAGTGAATGCAGGGTCCTGGGAGAGCAGATATAGTGAATGCAGGTTCCTGGGAGAGCAGATATAGTGAATGCGTGGTCCTGGGAGACCAGATATAGTGAATGCGGGGTCCTGGGAGAGCAGATATAGTGAATGCGGGGTCCTGGGAGAGCAGATATAGTGAATGCGGGGTCCTGGGAGAGCAGATATAGTGAATGCGGGGTCCTGGGAGAGCAGATATAGTGAATGCGGGGTCCTGGGAGAGCAGATATAGTGAATGCGGGGTCCTGGGAGAGCAGATATAGTGAATGCGGGGTCCTGGGAGACCGGATATAGTGAATGCGTGGTCCTGGGAGACCGGATATAGTGAATGCGGGGTCCTGGGAGACCGGATATAGTGAATGCGGGGTCCTGGGAGAGCAGATATAGTGAATGCGGGGTCCTGGGAGACCGGATATAGTGAATGCGGGGTCCTGGGAGAGCAGATATAGTGAATGCGGGGTCCTGGGAGACCGGATATAGTGAATGCGGGGTCCTGGGAGACCAGATATAGTGAATGCGGGGTCATGGGTTTAGTTACACTTTAAATGTGCCTTTTTGATCCTCACTACAAGTTCACCTGACGGGTGAGTCTGAAGACATGGACACTGCAGTTTATAGTGATCTCAAACCCCCACAACGTTTCTGGTAGCCAGAGATGATGGGATCTCTACTTTTTGGGTCTTTGTGATGCGAGGGAATATTTCGTGTTCATTTCAAGAGGTAGATTTTTGAACTCCAAATACTTGTGTAATGTAATGCTTCCATCATTGTAAATTTGAAAAATCGGTCTTTATAATGAATAATGTTCTAATAAAGTGGTTGTACACCTCAGACATAAAATATGAACAAAGTATATCCCTCTATAGTGTGTACTTGTCTCTCTCCAGAGCACAAAGTGCCATTTCTGTCTGCTGCTTTGTTCCTCTATCAGCATGAGTCACTTCTGACAAGTTTTCCTGACACCAAGAGAAAAATGGTGATGGGAGGGAGCTCCAGCAGATTGACAGCCTCAGCTCTGTTCTTGTGTGCTGTATGGAGGGGGGGGGGGGTCACATTCCTCCAATCAACTCTCAGAACTCTCCTCACTGAGCTCTGCAGAGTGTAATTTAAGCTCTCCACTCCCTTTTTTTTCCTGAAATCTCAGAGAAGCTTTATAAATTCTGCACTTTGAACGTATGTGGAAAAGAGAAGACTGCAGAGAGACAGGTACAACTTATGTAGGAGGATATTTTCATCTCTGTGCATCACCCAAGGCCAGTCACTTCACTGGGTATATGGAAGGGTTTTCATCACACATTAGTATGTTGGTTTTTTTTTTTTTTTTTTTTTATCTGACCTGCCACAGACCTTCAGCAATGTGGCTGCAGTCTTCTACTCTCTGTAAATTGGTGTTTGAGTGGAAAATGAATATCCGAATTCTACAATCTGTACAGTGACCACAAACACATCCAGCTTTAATGCAAAGACTGTAAAAGATGAATTCTGATTGGTTTCTGTTCAAGTATGGTTCCTATAGTTTACCTGTCTCTTGGTGAATCCTGTATGTGGTACTGATTACTCTTCTAAGGTTCATATGCACAGCCGTCTATTAAACTGCCTGAAAGGAGATGTTCATCTTTGAATGAACAAACTACAAGTCCCATCGGGCACCATTGCCACCTGCTGCTTCCAAGCTGACCATCCGTATGAAGGAACGGGCAGAAAGCTGCAGAAGCCTGACCACTGCTCCCCATGATCCACTGATTACAGGTGCAATGCTTTCCAGGGTTCTGCAGGGAAAAATAATAAATGATAAATGTAAAACACTAATTTTCCCAACTATTTATAAGCACACTTCACCTCTACCCTTAAAGGTGTACAAATATAAATACAAATATGCTCAGTGATAATTAATAAAAGAACTTTTCTTATTATAATAATCTCAAAAATCCAAAATCTATAATTTTTCAAATTAAAGTCCAATTTCAAATTAAAGTCCAATAAATAAATAAATACGTGTAGTCCAAAAATTGATTCAAGTGTAAAAAACTCTCCGCTGCTTGCAAAACCTTGATTACCTCAAAAAAACAAAAAAATATACATAGTGCATTATCCTTTATAAATAAAAATTTACATATAAAATCAATCCAATAATATTCACCCAAGTGAAAACACGTGTATATATCAAACCACATACACATGCGATGTACTGTGCAAAACCATGCATGTGAAACACTCTACTGTGCTAAAAACTCATGACACAGGTGCACACTTCTGTCAGGGTAAGGAATGGATACCCTTACCAATATTCGAAGAAATTTATATTTTTGATCTCAATCCACAGAAAATTGTCTGGTGATATAAATCCTTTTAGAGATGTCCTCAGGGTTTGCTTTGTGTGGATTCTTCCACCCTAGCAACTGAGATATGCTTCCACCATATACGCCAGCCAGATACCCATATACAAGGAACAAATCATAGCGTGATACTGCCACATACTAAGGTGAAAAGCTTTTAATTATCCTGCTTACATTAAAAACATCTTTCATCGCATATAGCACATAAAGACCTGTCTGCCATCCGGAATCCGGAGTCTTCTCTGTATTCGGATGATCCTTATTTGGTCCAGCAGATTGTCTGGCTTTTGAGATGATCGATTGACAAAGGGACCTCTGCAAACACTGGCTGGGCAATCTCGAGGACAGAATCAGTCAGCTGGGTTGGCCAATTGACTTTGAATGGCCAACCCAGCTGACTGATTCTGTCCTCGAGATTGCCCAGCCAGTGTTTGCAGAGGTCCCTTTGTCAATCGATCATCTCAAAAGCCAGACAATCTGCTGGACCAAATAAGGATCATCCGAATACAGAGAAGACTCCGGATTCCGGATGGCAGACAGGTCTTTATGTGCTATATGCGATGAAAGATGTTTTTAATGTAAGCAGGATAATTAAAAGCTTTTCACCTTAGTATGTGGCAGTATCACGCTATGATTTGTTCCTTGTATATGGGTATCTGGCTGGCGTATATGGTGGAAGCATATCTCAGTTGCTAGGGTGGAAGAATCCACACAAAGCAAACCCTGAGGACATCTCTAAAAGGATTTATATCACCAGACAATTTTCTGTGGATTGAGATCATAAATATAAATTTCTTCGAATATTGGTAAGGGTATCCATTCCTTACCCTGACAGAAGTGTGCACCTGTGTCATGAGTTTTTAGCACAGTAGAGTGTTTCACATGCATGGTTTTGCACAGTACATCGCATGTGTATGTGGTTTGATATATACACGTGTTTTCACTTGGGTGAATATTATTGGATTGATTTTATATGTAAATTTTTATTTATAAAGGATAATGCACTATGTATATTTTTTTGTTTTTTTGAGGTAATCAAGGTTTTGCAAGCAGCGGAGAGTTTTTTACACTTGAATCAATTTTTGGACTACACGTATTTATTTATTTATTGGACTTTAATTTGAAATTGGACTTTAATTTGAAAAATTATAGATTTTGGATTTTTGAGATTATTATAATAAGAAAAGTTCTTTTATTAATTATCACTGAGCATATTTGTATTTATAAAAATAATAAATGAACATTTTTTTTTTCTGCAAAAATGTGTTTTGAGTATTTTTTCTAAAAAGAACTTGTCCTTTTAAAACCATTTATAAATTTCATACATTTGGAAAAAGATACTCTGATGGGTTTGTAGATGATTTTGGAAGGTATGTCTGCTAATGTACGAAGCGTCCTCCGTTCTCTAATTAAATAGATGCTGGAATATG
The DNA here is from genome assembly GCF_062004578.1 of Staurois parvus. NCBI lineage: Eukaryota > Metazoa > Chordata > Amphibia > Anura > Ranidae > Staurois > Staurois parvus. Next base: position 1,075,655 of record NW_028317883.1, read on the forward strand.
GGACTCTTGGGAGGCCGCTAATAAATTGAGGTTTTGGTAATGTGCAGGCGGTAAAGGAGGACAATGTTCAGCAAGTCGTATTAAACACATGGCCAGGCCTGAGCTGGTTTGCTGATAATTGATGGAGGTTAGGACTGCTGGGTGTGGAGACCTTTTTGGCATTTAGCTTAGTCTATGCTTTTTTTGTTTGGCTTTGGTTTTAGAAATTCTGGTTGGCCTCAGATTGAAGAACATTTTATTCCAACATCCAGAATTGTCTCTGGTGTGTATGAATAAGGTAGGGATGTAGATTGCAAGCCTCTGTGGTTGATCACAAATTATGTCAATGATGTCTCTGCAGTCTGTAAAGTGCTTTTTAAAATGTTGGCACAATATAAGTGTAGGAAATATTTTCCAGAGAGGTAGCCCAGCTTCCAAAATCTATATATTCTGGAGAAAATATTGTGCCTGTGATGTTTAGTTTACTATTAAAAGTTATAAAAAAAAATCTTATAAAAAAACAAGTTATATATATGCTCTTAGTATTCCCTCCAGCCTGTGCCCCCTCCCCTGACTTCTCCATCAAGATCAATAACACAATCATCAGCCCCCCCCTCATGCCAGGGTACTAGGTGTAATCCTAGACTCCTATCTGTCCTTCCAGCCCCAGATCCAATCGCTGTCCAAATCTTGTAGACTTCACCTCCGCAACATCTCCAAGATACGCCCGTTCCTAACCTCGGAAACCACTAAGAAACTTATCCACTCCCTTGTTATATCTCGCCTTGACTATTGTAACTCCCTCCTCATTGGCCTACCTCATCGCAGGCTATCCCCTCTTCAGTCTATCATGAATGCTGCTGCCAGACTCATCCACCTTACTAACCATTCCATATCTGCCTCCCCTCTCTGCCAATCCCTCCACTGGCATCCCATTGCCCAACGGATAGAATTCAAAACATTAACAATACCATATAAAGCCATTTATAACTCTTCCCCAAATTTCAACACCAATCTTGTCTCTAAATATCACCCAAACCATACTCTGCTCCTCGCAAGACCTCCTACTCTCTAGCTCAGAGAATTAGCCGTCACTTTCCCCAGAGCTAAAGGATAGTTTGTTTCTTTTATCTCTGGAAACAAATTAAAAGGAAACATTTTATCTTTTAACTCCGGGAAATAAACTAAAAAGGTAACTTTCTTTATTTTAGCTGGGTGAAAGTGACAGCTGACTCTCTGAGCTATAGTGAAGAAAAAATAAAAAGCCGGTAAGCGGCACAGACCTATAGTGACAGCGACTTTTTTTTTAAACTTTTTTCTGACCTCCGGAATGGATTAATTGGTTTTCAATGCATCCCTATGGGAAACCACATTTTGGTTTATGAATTTTTTCGCACTACGAAACATCCCGGAGAACGCATTAAATTCGTAAACCGAGGTACACCTGTATCATTGAAGGTGACAGTAAAAGAAAATTTTGGGCTTTCCCCAGAAAAGTAAATGAGGGGAAATCTTTCACTGGGGACACGAATTCTGGTGACCTAGAGCGACCCAAGGAATACCCTTAAATTTTCCGGGATTTCCTCCCATTGCCTGCTTGGCTATGGGACAGGAAGTGAAGGGAAATCTCCAAAACGGGAAACAGATGGCAAAAAAAATCTGGTTAAAAAAAAAGTTTTCCCTATACAGTTCACCTTCCAGCAGGATAACGACCCCAAACATACAGCCAGAGCTACAATGGAATGGATTAGATCAAAGCATATTCATGTGTTAGAATGACCCAGTCAAAGTCCAGACCTAAATCCAATTGAGAATCTGTGGCAAGTCTTGAAAATTGCTGTTCCCAGACACTCTCCATCCAATCTATTTTGCAAAGAAGAATGGGCAAAAATGTCCCTCTCTAGATATGCAAAGTTGGTAGAGACATCCCCAAAAAGACTTGCAGCTGTAATTGCAGCGAAAGGGGGTCCTACAAAGTATTGATTCCGGGGGGCTGAATACAAATGCACACCACACTTTTCACATATTTGTAAACAAGTTTGAAGATCATTTATCATTTTCCTTCCACTTCACAATTATGTGCGGCTTTGTGTTGGTCTATCACATAAAGTCCCAATAAAATACATTTATGCTTTTGGTTGTTACATAACAAAATATGTAAACTTTCAAGGGGTATGAATACTTCTTCAAGGCACTGTAGTTCTACTTTAACACTCCTCTCCCCACAAGACTGACAATGCTGCTTTCTGCTGTGCCCCCTGTGCTCATTCCTCCAGAATGGTGTCTCACTAATACCGGTGGTGTGTTACTGGCCAGATCACCTGATGAAAACAGAAGGATAAAAGCCAAAGAAAAGAAAACTAATGCAGCCACCACATCTAATGATTAATAGGCTGCAATATAATATATTTTGGGTTTAATACCACTTTAATGCAGACCCTACCTCCGACCCTTACCCCTTTGCTTACTACATAAGAAATCTTCCTCTGCTAAAAAGCTGTGCTCCTATAACCTCCTGGAGATCTGGTGCTGGACCGAAAGGAGCCATCTGCACTCCACATACAGTGTAGAGAAGACACTGCTGCACCCCAATGGGATCTATAGATTTTAAGGATCTTTTGGTTTTACCAAGGTTAAAGATTAGTTCTATATATATATATTCATGTACAATATAAATTGGATTATCAAATGTACGGATTCATGAGTGATTTATATTTGGGTTCATGAAATGTGCATATTTATTCTGATCCGAAGTTGATGGGGAAATTGCACAATTTTTTTTCCTACAACCCGTGGCTGCAGGAAAGAAAATCACATTGTCTATAGCCTACCGAATCCTTTAAGGCATGAACAAAATCCTTTGAGGAGAAGATCACCAATTCCAGGACAGCTGGTTTAAAAATCATCTGCGCCAGTGGACTCCAAACGGTGGCCCAGGGGTCAGATGTGGCCTTTGGGTTGCATTTACCTGGCACTATTCCTCCCGCTGACACCATCAATGGGGCGCTATTCCTCCCGCTGGCACCATCAATGGGGCGCTATTGCTCCCGCTGGCACCATCAATGGGGCGCTATTCCTCCCGCTGGCACCATCAATGGGGCGCTATTCCTCCCGCTGGCACCATCAATGGGGCGCTATTCCTCCCGCTGGCACCATCAATGGGGCGCTATTCCTCCCGCTGGCACCATCAATGGGGCGCTATTCCTCCCGCTGGCACCATCAATGGGGCGCTATTCCTCCCGCTGGCACCATCAATGGGGCGCTATTCCTCCCGCTGGCACCATCAATGGGGCGCTATTCCTCCCGCTGGCACCATCAATGGGGCGCTATTCCTCCCGCTGGCACCATCAATGGGGCGCTATTCCTCCCGCTGGCACCATCAATGGGGCGCTATTCCTCCCGCTGGCACCATCAATGGGGCGCTATTCCTCCCGCTGGCACCATCAATGGGGCGCTATTCCTCCCGCTGGCACCAATGGGGCGCTATTCCTCCCGCTGGCACCATCAATGGGGCGCTATTCCTCCCGCTGACACCATCAATGGGGCACTATTCCTCCCGCTGACACCATCAATGGGGCACTATTCCTCCCGCTGACACCATCAAAGGGGCACTATTCCTCCCGCTGACACCATCAATGGGGCACTATTCCTCCCGCTGACACCATCAATGGGGCACTATTCCTCCCGCTGACACCATCAATGGGGCACTATTCCTCCCGCTGACACCATCAATGGGGCACTATTCCTCCCGCTGGCTCCATCAATGGGGCACTATTCCTCCCACTGGCTCCATCAATGGGGCACTATTCCTCCTACTGGCTCCATCAATGGGGCACTATTCTTCCCACTGACGCCATCAATGGGGCACTATATCTCCCACTGACGCCATCAATGGGGCACTATTCTTCCCACTGACACCATCAATGGGGCACTATTCTTCCCACTGACACCATCAATGGGGCACTATTCTTCCCACTGACACCATCAATGGGGCACTATTCTTCTCACTGATACCAACAATCAATGGGGCACTATTCTTTCCATTCAAAGAAAGTTTGGAAACCTCTGATCTGCACAATGGAGATGATGGGTTCTTCAAACCAAATATTGGCTGGTTTTAAAAGGTAGTAACTGTGAGGGATGGACTAGTTGGAAGAGTAGAAGATTCCATTAATAGCTGAGGGCAGGATAGGGTTCCCTGAAGAGATAGGTTTTCAGAGATCGCCTAAAAGTTAGCAGAGTAGGCGATAGATAAAGATAAATTGGGGTAGAGAGTTCAGGAGGATGGGAGAATCTCTGGAGAAGTCCTGGAGACGAGATTGGGAGAAGGAGACAAGGGAGCTATAGTGAAGAAAAAACCCCCCAAAAAACTGGCAATTGCATTTAGAAATCGGCACCGACATACACTTCGTATTGTGAAAAAAATTCGTAAAAAAATTCATAAACCGAGGCATTATTTTCAGTGGATTTTCATTCGGAAACCGAAAATTACGTTAACCGAGGCATTTGTAAACCGAGGTACACCTGTAATTGTAAACAGGAAAAATAGAGGGGGAATCTCCCCAACGGAATCTCCCCAACAGGCGTTTTTATTCTCCTGCACTCTCTCCAAAAAAAAAACAAAAAAAAACGAAAACGTTTTGCCTTTAGTTATACATCAACTGCACCATCAGATTTAAATACAATAACAAATTGAAGCCAAACTTCAGCTCACACCTTATCCATTACAGTAAACGGGCTTTTTCCTTTTGGGATAAAGGTTTTCCATGAATAAATGAAAGCTGACCATTTAACCACCCCTGCCAGTGGTAAATGAATGTCATCCATGTAAACTGATACATTCCGTAGGAGAGCTTGGGTTTTTTAAAAACCACAAACTTGCTGGCTGGATCACCAGATGAAAATAGAAGAAAGAGAGCCTAAAAAGGGAAATTATTGAAGTCATATCTAAAAATTGTTAAGCTGCAGAAAAATAAATGTTTGCTTTTAATACTGCTTTAGGAATTCCTGAATTTCTGTGTCCCAAAACGGATTAAAAAACAATATTTACAGGAAGTATTACAATTTTTATATATATATATCAGGGACGGACTGACAACTCATGGGGCCCCCGGGCAATAGGGGATCATCGGGCCCCTGTGTCCTTACCCACACCCAAAAAAAGCCTATGAAAAACCCACTGAAAGGTACCAAGGGCATCTCATGGGGCCCCCTACTGACCCAGGGTCCTCGGGCAGTGCCAGAGTGCTCAAATGGTCAGTCCGCCCCTGATATATATATATATTTATTTATTTAATTCAGTCTGGCTGGAAAAACAACAAGGTTTTGATTGGGCTTTTCTAAATGTGTCAAGTTTTCTGGGGAATAAAAGATTTACATAGAAACAGTTATTGCAGAGAAAGTGATCTTTCAGGTTTGCCCCTTTTTATTTATTTTGTTCTTTAACTTTTTTGACTTGAGATCCAGCCATCAGAATGCCTACTTTTGTCTACATTTTAGTTGTCATACCTTCCTTTGACTTCCCAGCCACATTTGTCCACCGAAAAAAACTTATAACTGATTTGAAAGTGTACAATCCCAAGGCACACGTTCCTGCATTGAGTAATGGCTGTGTATATGAATGGGTGCTGCAGTGACCGTTGGTTGAACTGAACAAAATCAGCAAGGGAGAATGTCACCATCACACCGAGAATCACCAATATGGATCCAAAAGCTTTAATGAACGATCACATAGTTACAGCAAGGCAACGTTTCAGAGTCTCCCGGGACCCCTTCATCAGGCATGTGACGGTCATTAAATCTTTGAGACCCATATTGGAGATCCTCAGTGTGCTGGTGACATTCTCCCTTATAACTGATTTGAAGCCCATTTGACATCACTGGCTGCCCGAGTGGCCAATATCCGAGCGCCAGTGTTGTCATGTGGGAGGGGAGGAAGTCACATGGTCCCTGTACCTGGAAGTATTGGATATATCTCAAACTGAATAATGGGGGGTCCTAGTGAGCCTGTTATGGGCAAAGCACTGGTTCACGTTCAGTCCAATCTCCGTAATCTGTTTATTTCACAGATTGTGTTGAAATGCCACCACTTGGGCGGGGTTGATCTGCGTTTTTGCCGCCTACCAAGCTTTAATAGTCATTGGATGGGGATGTTTACATGCCACAGGCATGAACCTAAGCAAGTTAATTAGGGATGCACCGAAATTTCAGCCACTGAAACATATCGGCTGAAAGTAGCCCTATCGGCACAAAATTTAGCCGATACAGGGGACTGTGTGTCCTGCAGATGTTAGGGGGGGTGGGGTGGAGAAAGACAGGAGAGGAGCAGTGTATACAGTGACTGGCTGTCACTATATGTCAGTGCCAGTTTTTAAATGTAATTACCGGCTTTTTTTTTTATAGCTCAGAGAATCAGCTGTCACTTTCCCCGCAGCTAAAAGAAACAATGTTTCCTTTTAGTTTCTTTCCCAGGATTAAAAGAAAGAAAAAGTTTCCTTTTAGGTGCAGGGAAAGTGACCGCTAATTCTGTGAAGAAAAAAAAAAGCCGGCAATTGCATTTAAAAATTGGCACCAGCATATAGTGTCAGCCAGGGAGGGAGCCTCTCTGTATACACTGCTCCTCTCCTGCCCCCTCCACTGCTCCTCTCCCCACCCCCTCCCCCCTACAAAGAGGACCTGTTACTCATATGCTATCACATAGGGGACTATTGGTCCCCTATGTGATAGCAATAAAAGTTAGCAAAAAAAAAAAATAATAAAAGTATACATGAAAGTAGAAAAAAAAAAATAAAAAAATTGGAGCCTCCCCACCCCCACATACGCAGACAGTTCGGTTTGGTTTTCAGCCACATGCATTTAGAATTTTCGGTATCCGTTTTGGCACCAGAATTTTCATTTTGGTGCACTACTAAAGTTAACCCCTCATTTAGCGATACTACACATTCAAGTAAATGGGGGGGGGGGAACATGGTTATATCAGGTGGCGAGGAGGCGTCGCATTGCTTCCTCACCTCCTGTCTATGGCCTATGGAGCGCGATCTGAACGTGGATCTGGGCTTCAGAGGCTAGGGAGATTTAGGAGCATATCTAAATCTACCCTAAGGATGAGTTTACATTGCTATTTCACGTTATATGTAATAATATTACAATAAAACAGTATATGAATGGGGTTTTCAATTCTTATTGACTCTCATTGCTGAAAATACCTTTTACAATGTGTGTGTGTGTGTGTGTGTATGTATGTGTGTGTGTGTGTATATATATATATATATATATATATATATATATATATATATATATATATATATATATATAATCTCCATCCATCCCCCCACTATTCGTATTGTAACGGTGTGGTCCAGGTTTGTGAGCTGTGTCTTTATGATTCATAGACTTTGTAGTTTGTCCGTGGTGTTTGCTCGCAGCTCCATACAGAGGAAGACGCAGCATGAGCATGTACTGCTGTGCGTATACAGTACGCCTGCTCTAATATGTCTGTATGATGCTCGGTGCCAGCCGTTAGCTGCATTTATTGTGTGTTTGGTTTCCTGGCAACGTGTAGATCAGATGCTCTGACTCTTCCTGGAAACTGCATTCCTGGTGTGAGACTGACACAGTGAACTGCCTCGGTTTTCCTCCAAGCCTCCCTTAGCTGCTTGTCCCTCACTGCCAGCTGCTGCCAAGGCCGAGGCCTATGAACTAGTGACTGTGGCCGTAGTCGCTCCCTGCTCATCCTGTTCCTAGTATCCAGGCCTTGTGCACACATCGTAAAAACCAAATCAAGAATATAATGAATTGAAGTCTACCACTAGTGACAGGTTTTCTTTTTTTCAGGCATTTTCTTTCTTTTCACATGAAAATAGCACACTTGTGGTGGCTACACTCACTCCACTGTGTCTGTGGAGGGAACCATGGTTGTCACCCAGGCTGGCCTTCACACATTTTCTTCTCCATCTCCATTACATGGGGGGAATTAGTTTACATGAGATGGATAACATTGTGCTTTCAGTTCCGCTCACAGGGAGTCACAAGGACACTACATTTCTGGCAAGATTAACAGGTATTTCCTATGTTCTTAGTCTGATAGAGGAAGACTAATGCAGTTGTTTTTCTTGGGTATTTTGTAGTGATTCACCAAAAATGATTGGCCGAAATTAAGGTTATCTGTGTGTTGCCAGTTTAAAAAAAAACCAAACAAAAAACATGCCAATAATAATTGACAGTGAAAGTTATTTTACATTACTGGATTGTATTTGTTACATTCATATTCATTTAAATTCATGATATTTCAAAATTCAAATATAATAAAATTCTATATAAAAAAAAAAAGGAAAAAATGTTTTTTTTAATAATTGTCCATTTTAGTTTTCAGCCACATGGATCCTGAATTTTCAATTTCAGTCCAGAATTTTCATTTCGGTGCACCACTAATATTTTTGCAGTACTTAATTTTTTTCTGTGTTCTCTCAAAGAATCTAGTTATTCATTCCAGTTCCTATTTTTGACTACTTACAGGATAAGGGGAGGGTTTAAAGCTGAAGGATAAGCGAATACGGTCTAAATACAAAAGTCATGTGAATTCCTACTTGAATCTTGGTATACATTCTATATTTCTTCCAGATCTGTGCAGTAACCCATTGTGAAACTTTACCTCTGTGAAGGAGTCTCATGTAATAAAGTTTGGTTCCTGCCTCTCTAGTCTTGTGCAGGGGGACTGGTCTTGTCACCGCCCTCTTCTTGTGCAGGGGGACTGGTCTTGTCACCGCCCTCTTCTTGTGCAGGGGGACTGGTCTTGTCACCGCCCTCTTCTTGTGCAGGGGGACTGGTCTTGTCACCGCCCTCTTCTTGTGCAGGGGGACTGGTCTTGTCACCGCCCTCTTCTTGTGCAGGGGGACTGGTCTTGTCACCGCCCTCTTCTTGTGCAGGGGGACTGGTCTTGTCACCGCCCTCTTCTTGTGCAGGGGGACTGGTCTTGTCACCGCCCTCTTCTTGTGCAGGGGGACTGGTCTTGTCACCGCCCTCTTCTTGTGCAGGGGGACTGGTCTTGTCACCGCCCTCTTCTTGTGCAGGGGGACTGGTCTTGTCACCGCCCTCTTCTTGTGCAGGGGGACTGGTCTTGTCACCGACCTCTTCTTGTGCAGGGGGACTGGTCTTGTCACCGCCCTCTTCTTGTGCAGGGGGACTGGTCTTGTCACCGCCCTCTTCTTGTGCAGGGGGACTGGTCTTGTCACCGCCCTCTTCTTGTGCAGGGGGACTGGTCTTGTCACCGACCTCTTCTTGTGCAGGGGGACTGGTCTTGTCACCGCCCTCTTCTTGTGCAGGGGGACTGGTCTTGTCACCGCCCTCTTCTTGTGCAGGGGAACTGGTCTTGTCACCGCCCTCTTCTTGTGCAGGGGGACTGGTCTTGTCACCGCCCTCTTCTTGTGCAGGGGGACTGGTCTTGTCACCGCCCTCTTCTTGTGCAGGGGGATTGGTCTTGTCACCGCCCTCTTCTTGTGCAGGGGGACTGGTCTTGTTTCCACCTCCTCCTGTAGTTTTCTGCAGGCTGAGCATGGCGTGTTGATGTCACAGCTAGTTTTACAGGGTAATATCTACGGTTGTAGAGGCATTTTGGTGCACACAAAATAGATTGATATCCTTTGTGGCAACTGAGGGATATCTTTATGTGAGTTTGTGCCCGGAGTTCAGCTTTAAGTAGTTAAAAGATATTTTGAGGGGTGGTTTGGGGGTGATATACTGAAACAAGAGCAGACATAATCAGGAGCAGTGGTGCTCAGTAACCAATCAGCTCCCATCTTAACTGTGTTCAGTTAGGCTTTGAAAATAAAAAATGGAAGCTGATTGGTTTGCATGCATGCTCCGGATTCTTGTCACTGCAGTCTCTGTGAATTCCCCCGTGTCTGTTGTCAGCCCACAGCAGGATTTAAAGTGCAACTTAACCCTCTTTTTGTCATTCAAGGAAGCTGCCTTCTTACTTCTGATTGATCTGCAGTTGCCTGGTGCTGCACATGTGACCAGTGATGACACCAGCCATTTCTATTGTTTGACAGTTTGGTTGCGAGCACAAGCAAATGTGACAGACAGGATTCCCGGTTTGCCAGGAATGTAACTGTGTTTTGCAATGAAGTCAATGGGTTTAGTTCCACATCAAGAGCTAGGAACATTTCTGGCAGATCAGCAGTTATGTTCTGTACTTGCAGGGTCTCTAAAGGGCTGAACCATGGGGAATTGTGCATATGTTGCAGAGATGTACTGCATTTTTTTTTTGTTTTGCCATGGCTTATACAGTATTTCCCAGAAGTGAGTACACCCCTCACATTTTTGTAAATATTTTATTCTAACTTTTCATGTGACAACACTGAAGAAATGACACTTTGCTACAATGTGACGTAGTGAGTGTACAGCTTGTATAACATGTAAATTTGCTGTCCCCTCAAAATAACTCAACACACAGCCACTAATGTCTTAAGCCGCTGGCAACAAAAGTGAGTACACCCCTAAGTGACAATGTCTAAACTGGGCCCAATTAGCCATTTTCCCTCCCCAGTGTCACGTGACTCGTTAGTGTTACAAGGTCTCAGGTGTGAATGGGGAGCAGGTGTGTTAAATGTGGTGTTATCGCTTTCACTCTCTCCTACTGGTCACTGGAAGTTCAACATGGCACCTCATGGCAAAGAACTTTCTGAGGATTTGAAAAAAAGAATTGTTGCTCTACATAAAGATGGCCTAGTCTATAAGAAGATTGCCAAGACCCAGAGAGAGAGATATCAAATTACCCGTTACAAGGTCTCCGGTGTGAATGGGGAGCATATGTCTCCAAATATGTGGACACCTCTCCAAATTAGTGGAGGGTACTGTTTATTCTGTAGCATACAAAGACATGTAATTTATTATTATATTTTTTATTACAGTTACTTATATAGCGCCGTCAATTTACGCAGCACCTTACATATATATTGAACATTCACATCAGTCCCTAACCCTCAAGGGTGTACAATATAATGTCCCTAACTCACATTCATACATACATATACTAAGGCCAATTTAGACAGGATCCAATTAGCCTACCAGCATGTCTTTGGAGTGTGGAAGGAAACCGGAGTACCCAGAGGAAACCCACGTAGGCACAGGGAGAACGTGCAAACTCCAGGCAGGTGGTGCCGTGGTTGGGATTTGAACCGACGACCCTAGTACTGCCAGGCAGAAGCGCTAACCATTTAGCCACTGTGCTGCCCAGTGGCTAAATGTTCCAACCTTGTGGTAATGGTTTGGGAGAGGCCCTTTCTGTTCCCGCACAAGGTGTGATTAGGAGTGTGCAGACACGGGTCTGAACCCACCTGAGCTATCCTGCCAGGAAGCTGCCAGTGCGGATAACCTGTCATAAGTGGCGGAATTCTCCCTTCCCCCCCAACCACATGTATACACATCCCTTGTGTAGGTGCAGCTGCAGGGTGGGGAATCCTTCCACCGCTTATGATTGGTGATCCACACTGACAGCTTCCTAGCAGGATTGTCCTGGCGGGCTCAGACCAATGTCTGGACATGAGATGTGAGCTCATCGCTGATAAAGATATGGTTTGGCGAGGTTTGTGTGAAGGAATTCCTTGCACAGAGCCCTAATGTGTTTCACCTTTGCAATGAATCGGGTTGCCATTTGCAAGTTAGGCCGCCTTGTTCAACATTAGTACCTAAAATCACAATTGCTCCTTTGCCTGAACGGGCACAAATTCCTACAGACACACCATAAGATCTTGTAAAAAGCCTTCCTAGAAGAGTGAAGGATGTTAGAGCCTCAAAGCAGGACCAAGTACATATTGATGTCCATAGTTCTTAAATGTGATGTCCAGTAAACGCATATAGGTGTGATGATCAGGTGTCAGCCAACATAGTATATAGCCACATAGCATTGGAATTGGAACATAGATATGTTATGAAATGGTGTCTTTTGCCATTGTTTCTGCTGCAGCTCCCTGTACGGCTTTGGCTGCACATCATTGCATTACGGTTATTATACTGATAAATTACATTAGTGTGTAAGGCTTCCAGAATGATCATTGAATTAATGTACACATGTTAATGCCTTTCCTACTAGCTGAGGGAACTACAGGCTGTATAATTTATTATGGTTTTGAATTATTTAATTAAACAACCTGATAATTAAGTGTCTGTTTTCACACGGTCCTTCTGGGATTTCCTTAACATTGCTGTGTACTCTTAGACTGAATTACCTTCCAAGTCTCTGGCATGGACAGCATAAACTGATTTTAACCTGTTACTAACTGTACCCATAGCAACAGTCAGCAGCCACGGGTGCAATACCATTAAATATTTAATTGCTGAAATAGATTCAGAAGATAATACATAATATAGGATACAAAATGTGGGTTTTGCCATTGCTGACTTTTTTTTGAAAGTGTGTCCTTCAGGACCTTCTTCCTTATCTTTGCAACAATATTCAGCCACAGACCTGGAACAGTCCTTTACATGGAAGAGATGTCTGGAAGCTTCATACAGTATGTTCTTCCTTTTCCCAGCGTATTCACTCGTCATAGAGAGAAGAAAGGGGCAGGATGACCGTCATGGAGCTTGCACCTTTAAAAGCAAGTCGGAAATTCCAGCTCCTAAATTTCTGTCCTGACCGTTACTTAAAGCAGAATTAAACCCAAAAACAAAAAATGTGTATATTGCAGTTTACCATTTCAAATGTGATGACTGCATTTGTTTTCATTTTTGCCTTTTTTCTTCTATTTTCGCATGTTGATCTGGCCAGTAACACACTTTCCTGTCTTAGAGTGTCTCAGCTCCACTGGAGAAGCAATGGAGACTCCCTTGGACAGCAGCATTGTCAACCTGTGGAGAAAGGTTAATACTAGATATAACAGATTTAGATGGACATGACTAACAATTGGTCGACCTTCAGCTAACATTTTTTAAGCAGTTACTTTTGGGATAAAGGTTTTAGGTAAATTAATAAAATCTGACCAACGTAAGCACCCATGTCAGTGTTAAATGGTTTGTCTCAACCCTCCATCACTTTTGTTGTACAGTTTGGTCTGTTAAAGGAAAATAACAGACTTACTGGCTTGGATCAACAATTGAAAATAAAGGAAAAAAAAAACATATGTAAAGGAAGTTAATGCAGCTACCACAGAGCAAAGAAATGGTAGGCCGATATCTAGTACATTTTGATTTTTGAGTTTAACCACATGAAAACTGGCTAATGTACATGTACATTTCTGGTATACAGTGGTATATTAGGATGATATCTGTAGCTACATCCCGGTATTGTTTTCTGCAGGTGATGCTGCCTATTTTAAAAGTAATCCTAGTAGCTAATTAGCTTCTGGATTGCTTTTACAGGCTGCAGAATGGTCTCCCCTGGCTGCTCTCCAAATGCCTCTCTGGGTTCTTCTGTCCCACTGGAGAGCCCGGCACTGAAAACAGCAGTTTCGCTGGCTTACCATAGATGTGATCAGGGACCAGAACGTCCCCAATCATCTCTGGTATTCAAAACCGATGATTATTTCGTCACTTCTGGTTTCAGTTGTTTGTTTGTTGGCTATTTCCAGCTTGTGAAAGCTTCCAGTCAAACCAATTCAGGTTTGATCCAAAGCTTTCAAGGACAGAGAAAAGATTGGGGTCTAAGAGGACCTGTCACTGCTTATTGTTATTACAAGGGATGCTTACATTCTTTGTGATAGCAATACAAGTGATCAAAATTTTTTTAAAGGAACAGTGTAAAAGTAACACATTTTTAATATGTTTAAAAAAATATTTAAGTGGCCCGTTCCCCCCATGCTTGCACACGGCAATAATTCTAGCACCAGACCTCCTGTAAGCATCGCTTATGGCAGGGGTAGGCAACCTGCGGCTCTCCAGCTGTTGTGGAACTACATTTCCCATGAGGCATTGCAACATTACAAAACTGACAGTTACAGCTATGACTTGCAGACGCATGATGGAACTTGTAGTCCTGCAACAGCTGGAGAGCCGCAGGTTGCCTACCCCTGGCCTATGGAGATTAAGCACCGTAGTTTGATGCCATTCCATGAGCGTGTGCAATTTTAAAGTATGACATATTGGGTATCTATTTACTCAGCACAACATCGCTTTTATATTTTAACAAACAGTTGTTATATTTTTTTGTGCATTAAAATTCATTAAAATGTATTTTTTCCCCAAAAATACTTTTGTAAAACCGCTGCGCAAATACTGTGTGACATAAACATTGCAACAACCACTATTGTATTCTCTTTGATCTCTGCTAAAAAATATTTAATATTTGGGGTTCCAAGTAATTTTCCTTAACAAAATACTGATTTTGACGTGAACTTTTGCAAGCAATGTTTGGGGTAGATGTGTGGGACAGTCTACACTTATATGTTCTACTACCTAACAAGGCCCTGGATTTTTGTGCCTTGGTAGTTCCAAAGTTTTTGCATGGCTGTTACCCATGCCAGTTGCATAGCACTTCACTTTTAATGCAAAAATGTTAAATGAAGGTCTCTGTGTAGGTACACTTGAAAACATATACTTTAATGCACTGTGAATTGCAATCAACTTGTGCTCCATGTCTCCATGCTGTGTTTTGTTGAGAAATCGCTTTGAAAGACACCCCCTAGCATTTCTGGCTGTGGCCATATTGAGTAAGGGCACATGATTCATGTAAATTTACTTAATGTAATCCATCTGCCCTTAGTTCAGGCATGCAGGCAGAAGGGTGTACTTAGCTGAGAGAGCCCCCCCTGAAGATTCCTGGGATTTATGACCTCATTTGCCTAGGCATGGAAACTAGGAAGTAACTAAAGAAATGTAAAAAAAAACTGTTTAAAACATGTAAATATGATATGCTTTCCTATCTATTTACTAATGATTGCAACATAAGGATTCAAAATGGTCAATGTTGATTGGGAGAATGAAGTTCCACTTGAAAGTGATTTTTTTAATAGAAAAAAAAAAACTAATAAAAAAAAACATAGCATTTACAAACATGTCATACTTACCTGCCCTGTACAATGGTTTTGCACAGAATAGCCCCGATCATTCTCTTGGTCCCCCGGTGGCACTCCTGGCTCCTCCGCTATGCCGAGTGGACCATAGCAATCTGCTTATTATGGGGGCAATCATATCTGCTGGCTCCCGAGCCCTGCTCTGTGTGCACCCCCCACACCCTCACTTTTTCAATGGACTGCTGCAGATTAGGAGGAAGAGAGGTGTTGCTCTCATGTGCATCGCTGTATTGAGATTAGGTTCAGGTAAGTATTAGGGGGCTTGAGGAAGGGGGGGGGTGCAGAAACGGTATGCAAGAGGTTTTTTAACTTAATGCAGAAAATGTATTAGGTAAAAAACTCCTGCCTTTAGATCCACTTTAATGCTTCCCTTCCCAGTTGTTCAAATTCACCTTTCCTTTATTTCTGTGCTGCTTACTTCAGCCACTAATCACAATGAACTGCTATGTGTGAACACCGGGCCTAAACCAAGCTACGTGACGTGAGCTGCATACTCCAATACTTTGCCTATGTTACAGAAAGGGCTGAAAAATGGTACAAAAACCCATCCAGTGAGAATGGACCCTTAAGGATTGGTAGTGCCTCCAAACTAACATTTTTATTACTTCTCTCAGTAGCAAGCTAAAGTTCATGTCCGGACTTTGCCCTTTAGCAAATAATTAGTTTACTCTTCTGTTCATTTCTGGGTTGATTCTCAGTTTGGCACTTTAGGAGAAGGAGGTTGGGTTCTCTTTGTCCATGACCTTCATCTGCAGCACACAGATGTGATGTCAGACGTCTCTTAGACCCCTTGTCTGTCCCCTAAAAAAAAAAGGAAAAAAAAAAGCTTTTTAAACAAAAACACACTATATCCACACACTTTTTTTTCTTTCTTTTTTTTATTTTTAAAGCTAAAGTAGGAAATTGGTTTTAACCTAGGATGAAATCACTACACTGATTTTGGACTTCAGATACAAGTTTATTCAGTGTAAAGTTAATTGCAAAGTATGTAGGAAGCCACCGCGTTTCAGGGGTATCTGTCTTGCCCCATCATGAAGGCTTACATAATAAGAACTTGTGTATGCAGACTTGATAGTTGCTACTTGGTTGCTGTTGTAATTGTTGGTATAGATACATGCTCATTGGCTGCTGGCTGTCTCCAAAGACATTTGTTACCGACACAAGTGTCCCTGTTGAATTTTTGCTCTCTATTCTTGTTTTGGTGACCAAAGTAAAATTTTGGATTTTTCCTCACTTTAAGTCCCAGTGACAATGGTCACCAGACAGATAGATTGGGTGGCTGACACTGAACTGAAAATCTCCCACTACCCACTTGAGTGGAAGTTTTCTACTTGAATTCTTATATTCAGTGCCAAGTGCTACTCCCAAGATCTTCACTTTGCGTCCCTGCTCAGCACTGCACTGCTTGTACAGAAAAGCCTCTTCAGTGTCCATCATCTTCTCATTTCCCTCCCTTCCCCCCAGTATTTATTCCTCTGGCTGGGTCCATTTTGGCCACCATTAACTTTTTTGTTTTTTTTCCCTTTGTGCCAGTTTCGGTGACTTTACCGACATGTGCACTGTACCAGTTCCTTACAGATTTATCCCTGAGCTGTCGTATAGATGTACGCCAGTGCACAGAGTGGGGCATGTCTGTGCTTGGAATCTGTAATGAACGTACAGTGCTCTACCCTAGTCCTGTACAGCTGTCAGCTGGGGGGGTTCCCTGACCAAAAGCTAAATGTAAAGAAAGGGGCTGGGTTAGTAGTGATGTCATTGCTGTAGTTTGACAATACCCATATTTTGAGAAATGACAAGCTCACAGGGGAGGCAGACCTGATGAGGAACTTATTCCCACGGCGCAGAGTGAGTGGAGCCTGATGGGGTACAAAGAGACCAGTTCCTCATCAGGTCCACCTTCCTTTTGTTTGCAAACGGTAGTGAGCAGATTCAGAAGCGACCATTAGACTGACTAACATCCATGGATCCATAGTTACTGAGGAAGGAATGGCCAGATATTTCAAACGCTGTGCCGGCATATGGCAGATTCCTGTATCTGTTGTTGAATCCGTCACAAGCATTTTGGTGTGCTGGTCCAACAGAATTCCAAAGAGTTTTTGACACTGTTTATGGATTCCTTTACAATCAATAGCGATTTTGGGTTTGCATACTTTAAGATGGTGTTGCAGGTTCTGATTATGAGCCTAATGTGTTTTTAACAAAAAATTGTTTATATAAACATTTGTCTCACTGATCATCTCAGTTGCTAAGTAGGCAGCATGCAGCAACAAAAGTGTTAATGGTACTAAGCCATGTGTTTCTTTCATTTGCCTATTAAATCCGGTAGGAAGCCAGTGAGCCTTTTATTTGAAGATCTCCACTTCCTTTCTAAGCTAAGAGGCCCAAACTTTGTGGCCTTTGGCAAGCATATACTGTGGTGTCACCCTACTATTCTTGTCTGATGCCAAAGAGTGATAGGAGCCCAGCCTTCAGATATTGTGGTAACACTGTCTACATTTTGAGTATAGAAAAGACTTCTGTCCAGAATCTCCTACAACAGTGGTTGACAGCCTGATCCATGCATTTTCCAGAACCAATATGGTCGATCACATACTGTGACTTTTGCAGAACCAATATGGTCGATCACATACTGTGGCTTTTGCAGAACCAATATGGTTGATCACATACTGTGACTTTTGCAGAACCAATATGGTTGATCACATACTGTGACTTTTGCAGAACCAATATGGTCGATCACATACTGTGGCTTTTGCAGAACCAATATGGTCGATCACATACTGTGACTTTTGCAGAACCAATATGGTCGATCACATACTGTGACTTTTGCAGAACCAATATGGTCGATCACATACTGTGACTTTTGCAGAACCAATATGGTCAATCACATACTGTGACTTTTGCAGAACCAGCTGCAGTCTTGAAAGCTATTTTTGTGGTCACACTAGTACCTTAAAGTGTCATTAATCCCACATCAATGAAAACTACGAATAAATGCTATATTACATGCTGTTCATACTCGGTCACTATGGTTTTTGTTTTCTGTATTCTGCAAAAAAAATCTTGTTGATCCTGCTGTTTTCTGTGTCTCCCTTCTGTCCATGTCCCCACAGCAGTTAAGGATTTTGCAGAGAGGTGTAGGTGCTAGTGCACATTCTGTTTTCAGTGCATTTCTATCCTAAGCATTAACTCTATAGTCACTTGGGCTGCTCAGATGTGATAGTCACACATGTGGGCGTATACACAGTGGTATACTCCCTTCCTCCTCCTCCTCTATGCCCATTAACCAGCTAAACACAATGGGGGTGGGAAATTACATATTGATTGACGGAGGCTTCATCTCCCTGTTGTTCTAAGGCACAGGCTGGATGAGTGTGGCACAGCTTGTGACTGCCAGACATCCGCCCACACCATGGTTTTGCCAAAAAATAATAAAGATTTGATTTCAAATATATATTTGGATGACATTTTAAAACCATTTATTGATATGAATTATTTTTGCTCTGTATCCCAAATGGATATTTTTTTGTTATGGAAATGGATGTTTTTTTTTTTTTTCGTTTTGAACATGTGAGCAGTAGCAGAGGACTAGAAGCTCCTCCTGCGACTGTTACCCTGCAGACAGGCTGGGAAAGTGCTGGGTCATGTGACAGCTGTAGATCAATTAAAAAATGGGTACTTTAGATTTTTTTTTTAATTAAAATAGAGTGCCATCATCCATATACAAAAAGAGAAGGGATGTAAATTAACACTGTGTGTGTTTAGTATCACCTTGTTATTTATGTCATCCACATGCACATTACCGTAAAATGTTAGAAGAGGAAAAAATGTCCTTGTGTTATATTGAAAAGGTTTCCTTTTAATTTTTTTTTCGCTTACTACACATGTGGAGCACATTCAGTGGTTGCTGTAATCCTTCCATTAAATTGTATTATGTTCCTAAAGATACAGGGTTAACTGGAATCTTTAGAATTTCAAATGCACAGGCAGATATACAGAAATGTAGGCCTCATTCACACGGCTGCTGTGTACATGGGGATGTGATGGTGCGTACACTGCCAACAGGGAGCGTACTTCTGCACCCGGGTGTCACAGATGTCGGCATAGAACCAGAACAGCAAAGTCTGCCTTCAGGGCCGCTCATCCATCCCATGTGATTACATGCATGCAGCATGGCATCTGTTAGCCTGTCATTGATTTGTACAGATTGCTGGCTGTGGCTGTACACACACACCTGTGACTCCCGGTCACAAAAGTACTGTTTTTGACTGCGTGTGCCTCTGAGGACTAAGGTCAAATGCTTGCTGCAGAGCTGACAATTAAATGACGATACAAATGCTTATAAAACCCCAACAATAATGTAATGTTTCTCCTCCAAGTAGAATACACGGAGGCCCCAATGTGTTGCTTTGGCAACCTCCTAGATTATCCGCTTCTGACAGATTCTCTGTTCACCAAGGAGCGCCTAAGTGTTCCAGGCGAAGTGATCGTATAGAAGTGTTTGGAGTACAAGATTAAGACTAGCCTGTTTCTATGAAATCCCATGCACATAGCTGCTCTACCTATTACCAGTAAGATGCTGAGCTTCACTCTACAGCCCAGCTTGATTTCTCTTGAATGAGCCAAACAGTGTGCATTGAATATATAGGAAACGTAGCTCATCGATGGTCAACTTTCTTGAATTAGGGTGTCTGAAGTCACAGCACATAATATTAAGTGAATTTTGTGCCCCAGAAACCTGACAGACTGCATACAGGCAACCGTTAAAGACTATGGACTTACTACAAGAGATGGTCGGAAACTGCAAACATGCTTTAGAATTCAGAGACTGGAGGGATGTTTCATAGACTATTGACACATTCCACAAGACTGCTAGAGATTACAGTTATTAATTGGCATTTGGCAGGGACAGGCTACTGTCTGCAAGATCCCTGAGGGCCATAGAGAAAGTGTTAAAGGGGCCACAGATTGGGCTCAAGGGCTATAGCTCTTGCTGGCCGGTAACCTTGCTCCCATGGTGTTCCTCCAGTTAGTAGGCTTCGGAGACTTTACCAAACTGATGCCATGTTTCTCTTTTTTTTAATGGCAAATGCGGGTGGGGAGCTGGATTTTTCCTGCACCCTGTTACAGTGCAGGAGCAGTGGGGGCACTGGACATGCTTTTACATAATTTACCTAAGATCCTGCAATGCTCTGGTTATCTAAAGAGCTGTATGTAAAGCTGGTGTGGCTACTCACTGATAAGGATCTTGATGATGCCAACATCTGTACAGCTATCATTGGAAGTGGTTTTGGCATTGTCAACAGGTTCTAACAAAGAGCCCAATCAAGACGAACTTCACCCTTTTCTTAAAAAAACAAAACAAAAAAAGAACCACACACACGCACAAAGAAAAGTCCATAAGGTGTGTTAAGGGCACCATTCAGAATGCTTGATATTTTTCCCAACAGAAGACTTGGCCAAAACTATTATAAGCTGTCCAAATAGTTATTAGATGTTCATTAGGTCATCATCTAATATCTAGACATAGTAAGAGAAACCTCTTACTGCTGTATTGAGTAAAACGAGGCACGATGTTAAAGCAGACCCTCTGTCCCTTTCTGTAGGCATCCAGGACTTTACTGGGTCTCACTGTGGGATCCAGGAAATCATGAGTGTCCCTTGTGTCACAAGAAGGAACTTCAGCAGTAGCAAGTCCTTGCTGAAGGTGAGATCCAGTGATGTCACCCCTTGCCTAGGTGGGCTCTCTGCAAGCCAAGGTGTATAACAGGAGTGCTCAACCTGTGGCCCTCTGAGCCCTCTGAAGTGGCCCTTGACCTCAGACCGGAGAAGTGCATGTCCAGGGTCAGTAGACCCTTTGATTGCGATCTGAGCTTGCCTACCCACCATCCCAGAGCATCAGAGTGCATCGAACTGGCAGTAAAGGAAGCAGGTGGCCTCGGAGAGGGCAGGAGCTGCATAAGCTGATGCTTCCTCTCTAGTGCCTGCTCTTGTCCCTGGTGGAGTGGTACCAAGTCCACCTCACCTGGGACCTTTCTAGCAGCCTGGACAGCAATGCTGGAGCGAGGGGGAAAAAAAGGTCATTGCATACATTGCACTTTTGCAAAGGACATATTCACACCTATAAGAAGG
Source organism: Staurois parvus (assembly GCF_062004578.1). Lineage (NCBI taxonomy): Eukaryota > Metazoa > Chordata > Amphibia > Anura > Ranidae > Staurois > Staurois parvus. The sequence goes on from NW_028317883.1 coordinate 1,096,771, forward strand.
ATACCAACTAACAGGCTGCTTTCACACGGATTACCCCCCAAACTTCAAATGTAAAATGTAACGCAGTGCACCTGCTACTTTCCTGCAGGTTGGCCTCACTGAGCCATAAACTTCTATTATATCCCGCTGGTTTGGTGTGCTTTTTGAATGCGCACCAAAACTTCTGAGTGCATCACACCCGCAAGATATAATGGAAGTCTATGCTAATAGACTATGTCAGTCTATACCCGCAGGAAAGTGGAAGGTGCACTGCACCTGTGGTATGGGTAAACCGCAGCACATTGGTGTGAAAGCAGACATATAGGGGGCTCAGGATAGTAAAGGCTCATTTACATTTGCAGTTTGGGGGGGGGGGGGTGATGAAACCCCATAGTTGAGACATGTTTTTAACCCCCCACCAATCACTGGTGTAGTGTCAGGGGTTGACCCTGCCCATTGCTGGGGTATGTGTGGCTCTCCTGTCACATTCTGTCTTACATTTGGACAGGAGGAACGTTCAGTGGCTGCAGGAGGAAAATGTTCATTATGCTATTCAAAGTATGAAAAATTTTAAATTCTGAACCATTTTGTTTCCTTGTAGCTTGTGACTGGCTACCAAATCACTTAAGTGGTCCTCACTGTACAAAAGGTTGAGCACCACTGGTCTAAGATGGGTATTTTGTACATTTTTTTTTTTACTTAATTTTTTTTATTTTTTATTTATTCAGTTTGTTGGTGGCCCTGTAGATAAGCAGACCTTGCATTTTCACACATGGTCCATTTTAATACAAGTGTACATAGTCAAGGTATGTTATTGACATCAGCAGGCCACTATTAGATATGTATGTCAAGTGGCAGGTTCATTTGGTTATGGCTAAATGCTGATGAAAAATTAATTTTGATGGCAGTGTGACAGACCCAACTGGGACGGGCATTTGGAGGGGGACTATGGGCTAGTCTTCTGCCCACTGATTGCCTATGGAGGAGTCTGAAGTCCGGGGAATTTGTCTGCTTCTCCTTGTCAGAACATGGAGGAGAGCCAGGTCCTGAAACCCTTTGACTGGCCGGGTGTATCTGCTGGGAATATGCCGCCTGAAATCCCCAGGCAGTGGTGCGTCTGTGGGAACATTGGATTGGACAGATCTTACAGATGCACCTTCACCAGCCAGGAATATGGAACTCCTTTTGGGTAAATTTCTTATCTTGACCTAGCTGGTCCTCGATAGCTGCATAATGCAATATTTGCCCATTTTGCCCCAAATACTTCCAACTTTATAATAACTGTTTTATACTATTTCTGCTGAAGATGTGCCCCTTGATATCCAAGATCCAAGCTAGATCTGGGATGGGACATTAGAAATGAGTGGTGTAATGTACTTTATCTGGGGCTGTGGAACTCTTCCTTGGTATCCTGGTGGGCATGCCCTGGCTAATCAGTACTTATTGTGGACATGTTTTCCAGCACATAAACACGGGAGGCAGGGTGGGAATTGCTGTAACATGTAGCCATACTGAGAAGACTTGTCTAGGCGCCTAGCTGTTAGATTAATGTTTAAAGGTTGCTTTATGTTTTTACTGGTTGTACATTTTCTTATCTATGCTAAAATCCCCAAGAGGGGAATGTCCTCCTGGGAGTCTGAAATATGTGTTTGGGTTTCAATAAAGTTATTCCTTAGGATTTACCTCAACATCCTGTCTGCGTATGAAGCTTGGGGTAAAGGGCTGGTATTAGCTATCGGTCTGCAGGAAGGGTTTGGGGGGCAGGAGGCACCGTTTGGCAGAGACATACATTCGGGGTGCCAGGGGGTTTGTCACAGGCAGAACCTGCAGATTAGTGTATACACTGTGAGTTTTCCATTTAAAGTGCTTCTAAACCCTGTCATTAAAATCACATATAAACTTTGACATGCAATTTCATAATTCTTCATAAATATTCAGCTTTCCTCATATTAATACCTGCTGATCTTAACATGAATGGCATGAATTTAGGCACTTCTTGTTTTGAGGTGACCGCTGTCAGCCTAGTGTGGTCCTTTGTTGTAATAATGCACACACTGGGCAGGGATGGTGCACACCACCAGGAAACCTGTCCTGAGAAATGTCATGCAGCCAACGCTGGGTAGAGCGCATGTAGACCCATGCTGATATAGGAGATCATTAGAAAACAAGAGGAAGAAAAGGGATGGAAAGGATGAGAAGTTCTGTATTTAATGAAAAAAGGCATTGGATTTATTTATGATACACATAGCTTTAGCAAACTGTCATGCAGGGTTTACATCTACTTCCAGTGCCTATGATGATGCCGCAGGTACCACAGTCCCTTACATCTCAATGACTGTAGTGCTTGTGGTGTGCTGACCCATTTTGAAAGGGGTTTTGTTCTGTGCATAATATGGTTGGTAAAACCCCATTTCTTAGTGTGATAAATAGGGACAGTTGGAAGGTTTGCATGCAGTAATAAAATGAATGTGGATATGTATGGTTGGCCCATATGTGCTGCCATTCCACAGAGCCCCCGTGACGGCCCCAGTGATATTGCCGAGAGCTGATCAGTTCATTATGCCCATCAGGTTCGTCATGCAGTTGGCTCCATTGAGCTTTAAACTTGTTGCTTGGCACTCTCAAGCATCGCCAGGTTTGTTCCTTCTATGCCAAGCAGATAGGGTTTAAATGAACAGAGTTAACCCTGTGTGTGTATTTTTTTTATTTTATTATTTTGTTTAATTTTTGATCGTTTGGTAACCATAAGTATGAAGAAGCTGGAGTTTAGTTGTAATGCAAAGGTCATTTTCTAGACATTTTGGCCATGACTGATCCAGCTGCAGATGACTTCTTCCAGTTGGCCTCCTCTGTGGCTTAGTTGTTTTGCCGGAGATTCTTTGAAAAACTCATTTTGCAGCAACGAAATGCAGGACTTTGTTTTTCACCTGAGAAAATGGGTTTAGTTACTTTCTCACAGCCACGGAATACGACCATCCGGTACTCGCTGTTATTTATTGCAGCTAAATGATGTGAGCTGCATTCGTCTGACATGCAATGTGGACGCTGCTGGTAGTCCTTTGTAGTGCAGTTTTTTGTAGCTTGTGTTTCTTTCCCACAATCTGTCATTTGGGTTTTCTCTGGAGCATATTTTCATGATTCGTTCTATATTTTTATGCAAAGGCCTCAGGACAGAGGTCACCTTGCATGTATAGACGTATGCTGTTCCCGGGTATGTGAAATATCTACTAGTTCCCCTAATAATAATGTAAGCTCAGTGCCCCTCCTCCTCTCTGTGTTCCAGTGATTCAATGAATAGACTGTAGGAGGTATCCCGTCTTTACATTGATCAGAGAAGGCGGCAAGTGGGAGAGAGCTGTAGGCTTTGTAGAAAGTAAATGAATTCCTGTTTTGAAGGAGGAACCATTCAAGATGGAGATGACCGGTTTGTTACAGTAGAAACTGCTTGAGATCTGCATAACCTGCATTCATTCCCAGCTTGGTAAGATTAGACGTTTGATTGCCCAGATGTTCAGCACTTTTCCCCTTCAGGCTACTCTACCTGTGCGGAATGTGTACCATGATTTCCCCATTTATTTCTATATTGAGTTTTGTGACCTAAAGAGCTGAAGGTCTCAACTTTTAAAGTGATATTAAAGGCAATTCGTTTTTTTTAAAAATTATTTATTTTGGGTACTTATATAGCACCATCAATTTACACAGCGCTTTACATATATATTGTACATTCACATCAGTCCCTAACCCTCAAGGGGCATACAATCTAAAGTAACAAACGTCATCCTTGCCTGCTCTGTGCAATAGTTTTGCATAGAGTGACCCTGATCATCCCGTTCCCAGATTCTCCGCTGTTGTTCCTGGCTTCTTTCTGCCAAATGCCCCCAGAGCAAGCAGCTTGCTATGGGGGCACCCAAGCAGGCTCGCTCCCGAGCTGCTGCTCTGTGTCTATCCACACACACAGCTGCAGCTTAGTCCTACCTCCTCTCTCTCCTCATTAGCTCACTGGCTGTGATTGACAGCAGTGTGAGCCAATGGATCCTGCCGCTTTTACAGCCAATGAAGAGAGAGAGTCCCCAATGAGCCAAGGCTCTCATGCACATCGCTGGATTGCAATAGGGCTCAGGTAGGTATTAGGGAGGGGCTGTTGCACACACAAATTTTTTTTTTTACCTTCGTGCATAGAATGCATCAAGGTAAAAACCTTCAGCCTTTACTACATAAAAAGTCAAAAAGGTATACAATTAGACTAGGTTCACACCTAAGCAGCTTTGAGAGACGCATGTGCATGGGCATGGTGGTCTGTTCATTGGAATGGGCTGCTGCAGAAAAGCGGTTTCTGCATTTTTTTTTTTTTTTTGCAGCTGCAAGAAAAAATGTGCTGTTTTTCCTTTTCTTTTTTTTTTTCTTTAGATTCGTGAGGGTGCCGTAAAAATTAATGGCAGCCGCACTTGTCCTGGAAAAGTTCAGCAGGGTGTGCTTGTGGGTGCTTGTAGGTTTGGGAACAGGTGCGATTTACACTCTGTCCCACACCGACAATCACCTGTATAAGTGTTATCCTAGCCTCAGAGTCCTCATACTAACATCCTTCATTTTATTGTCTTGCCTCCACTTTTCTGTTACAGGAGTCTAAATATCACTGTGCCTTCCCGAGCTGGACTCATTGCACTTAGCTTGCGATCCATGCGTCTTTCCTGCATTGTATTCAAAACTGCTCCTGGGATTTGTAGTAGGTGTTAGTGCAATGTTAACACTCCAAACACAGGTCACAAATGCAGTATATCTGTCTGCACTGGACCACATGGTACAAAACCACCGTGCGCTCCTGTTGCAGTGCGGTTCCAAAAGTAGTGCATGCACTACTTTGGTGTGATGCAGTGCAGTTTGAGCCCATTCTAAATGAATGGGCTCAAATCGCACCACATGGAGTTGTAAATTTGTCAGGAATACAATGTGCATTCCTGTGCGATGCCTAGTGTAAAGCTAGGCTAAGTCATGTAACAGCCCTTGCCTTTTTGAGGATCAGTGATGAGCTTGGGCATGTTTGATCTACGATCCAAACACATGTATGAGAGCCTGCCCAGGAGCAGTCACCTGTACAGGCCAATCATCTGTGGCCAGGGCATTCTCCACCCCACAGCCTCAAGTATGCACACCCTGGCTGCGAATGATTGGCCCATACACGTGACAGCTTATTGGTGGGCTTCTAGTCTGAACATCCCAGATCCTATCAGTAGTGAGGACACTGGAGTGTATCTGTTACTGAGCTCTGCCAGCACAGAGGGCTGGAGTTTGGGGGCAGGAAGCTGCATTTGCATGAGCATTTTAAGGCATTTTCTGCCAAACAGACACAATTCATAACATGTCAAGATACCAAACTTGAAGGCAGAACTCCAAGCAAAAATGTTTTTCCATGTCCTTGCTGCTGATCTACCTTCACTGAATATTTATCTATTTATTTATTACAGGTTCCTTTGTAATGTTGTCAATGTACACAGCGCTTTACATATATATTGTACATTCACATCAGTCCCTAACCCTCAATCTAAGGTCCCTAACTCACATTCATACATACACATACTAGGGCCAGCTTAGACAGGAGCCAAGTCACCTACCAGCATGTCTTTAGAGTGTGAGAGGAAACTGGAGTACCCGGAGGAAACCCACACAGGCACAGGGAGAACATGTAAACTCCAGGCAGGTGGTGCCGTGGTTGGGATTCAAACCCACGATCCTAGTACTGCCAGGCGGAAGTGCTAACCATTTAGCCACTGTGCTGCCCATATGTCCTCCATCTTCTGGTTCACTTAGCAGTTGCTCTAAAAAAAGCTGAAGATTTTCAAATAAAACTGCTAATCCCTTGTGGTTTCCTGTTTGTAAGACCAGCGGCTGCTATGCCTCCTATTCCCAGAGCCACTGGTCTTGGCACGTCTCTTCTGTAGTTCTTCCTCCAGGATTCTGTGATGTATTTCCTCCCTGCTCACTGTAGTGGGTGGAATCGGACTCCTGCTTTGTACCTCCCACCCAGGCAGTGTTCTCAGAATGACAGCTCAGGACACTCTGACTCTGTCCCACTTCCATAGCTTCAGCTGGGGGTCTCTGCACCTCCTCCACTAGTAACAGTATATATTCTACATACTAGGGATACGCCCATATATCGGCGGCCGAAAATAGTCTTTCCAATGGGAAAAAAGGTGCCAATAATGGCCACCGAAAATACGATTTTACCCAGGATTTTGCCGTGATTTTACCTGTAGTTTTGCTGCATTTTTATCCCTGATTTTGCCACAATTTTTCCTGTTATTCTTACCCGCTATTTTGCCATGATTTTACCTGCAATTTTAACTGCGATTTTATAGCGGTTTTACCCATGCTTTTGTATTTTTGACTAGTTTTTTTCTGCGTTTCGTGTTTTTTGAATGTTTTTTGGCCAACTGTTTGCTGGGCAGATAAAAAAATCGCAAAACGCATTAAAAACTTGCCATGTGTGTTTTTGACGCATTTTTGCTGTGTTTTCAATGCATTTCAGGCCTGGTTCACACCAATGCAATTTGTGTTTTGTCCCTTTTGCTGTGCATTTTGCATGTGAGTTTTTGGCACATTTTTTGACTCGTTTTGCTGTTTTTTTTAAAAAAAATTTTTGGGCTAAGGCTCCAGTCGCACTAGGGCAAATCAAAAACGCGCAATCGCATGTTTAGTTGCAATTCATTTTAATGGCACCTCAAACCACAGGGTGTTTTTACCATGATAGCGGTATGATTTTCCATGTGACAAACGTTTCATGATTATGTAAACAAAATTGTGGGATGCATGATGCCCGAAAATGGTCGGAACCTTTTTTGGGCGTCTTGCGGCACCCCGTGTTTTTGTTTGCACGATCGCGGCATGTTTTTTGCGAGGATCACGAGGAACATGCATTTTCTCAGTGTATTTTCAAATCGCGCTGATTGCGCTGGCGATTTGAAATGACCTAGTGTGAATGGAGCCTTATGTCCCGGTGCTTTGTTTCTGTTCTGTTGTGGCCGGAGATGTGATCACATGGCAGCATACAAACAGTGGCCGCTGTTAGAAAAATAGGAAAAATGATCATATTTAGTTCCAGCAGACAACAGTGGATAAACAATCTAATTCTGGGCATGTGGCCATATTTATTCTGGGATTAAAAACAGAATGTTTCTTTTGTGACTGGAGGGTGAGTGATCACATGTGAGGATAGCAGTGGCAGTTGGGTGATGTGTGGGCGTGTTTTCTGTTGAAGTACACAGTCAACATGTACAGGCCTAGTGTACCCGTCACATTCAGTACAATTCCCAAGGGTTGATGGGACGTGTAGTTTCCTGAGAGGATATAATGTAATCCCTGCTGTTACACTTCTTCCTTGACAGAGCAGAAGCTGTTATTTTTTGAATTACAGAGATGACTTCCTGAAAATTCAATTAGACTTTTCTCTTTAATGGTAAGGAATTTCACAAATGTATTAAATGTTTAGTGGTTTATGTAGGGTGTACTAATGGGTGATTTTTTGCCTATCCCAGAGCTCTTCCTTAAAGAGGAGGTCCAGGTTCCCCCCACAAAAATAAGTCAGCAGCTACAAATTCTGTAGCTGCTGACGTTTAATATAAGGACACTTACCTGTCCAGCAGTCAAGTGCTGTTGTCACCCGGGCTAGTTCTTCACTAGCCCTTGAGTTCCCTGTGCCGGCATTGCTAATGAGGGAAAATAGAAGTGAAGCATTGTGGCTCCACAGCTGATTTCCTACTGCGTATGCACGAGTTGCGCTGCGCCTTCAGATTGGGACCTTTTAAAGTGTCCAAGAAGGGGGGGGGGGGGCCGAACTTCCAGCTCTGTTTACCATGGTCGATCAAAACCTGGTACCCCCCAAAAAGTCCCAAATGTGGCAGTGAAAGGAAGGGGGGGGGGGGGAGGCAGACAAGTGGAGCTTCCCCTTTTGAGTGGAGCTCCACTTCTGTGAAGGGGGAAAGTGGTCAGTCACATGATTCTCTACCCTATTCACATTGTCGATAGTACATGGCTGGTCACATTTCTATTAATATTCCTAAACTGCATTTTGTCTTGATGACCAGCCATAATTTTGACCATTGACAGATTGAGTAATGTTGCTTATTTCGTTACAATGGCACCTGAAATTTGGTGGGATGTATTAGGCAGCAAGTAATCATGTTGTCCATGAGGTTGATGTATTGAGAGAACAAAAGAAGTAAAATGGACATCAAAATTTGTTGTGTATGGGACTGTGTAGCCACAGACCGGTCAGGGTGCCCATGCTGACCCACGTCCACAGCCAAAAGCACCTACAATGGGTACGTGATCATCAGAACTAGACTATGAGCAACAGAAGAAGGTAGCCGGGTCTTATGAATCCTGTTTTCTTTCATATCATGTGGATAGCATGGTGCGTTTACATTCCTTACTTTGGGGGGAAAAAGGGCACCAGGATGCAGTATGGGAAGAAGGTAAGCCTACGAAGGCAGGGTGATACTTTGGGTGATGTTCTTCTGGGGAACCTTGGGTCCTGCCATTCATGTGGATGTTGCTTGACACATAACACCTACCTAAACATTGTAGCTGACCAAGTACACCTCTTCATGGAAACGGTATTCCCGGATGGCAGTGGGCTCTTTCAGCTGGATAATTTGTCCTGCCATACTGAAAAAGTGGTTCAAGAATTGAGGAACACGACAGCCAGTTTGAGGTGTTGACTTGGCTTCCAAAATCTCCAGATTTCAATCCCATTGAGCATGTGTGGGATATGATGGAAAATAAAGTCTGATCCATGGAGATCTGCCTCGCAATTTACAGGTCTTAAAAGATCTTCTCCTGAAGCCTTGGCTAGTTTCTACAGGCGGACAGATTTGTTGGATCCAGAGAGATTGTGCTTGTTTTTCTGCATTGAAATGCACATGTATTGTGCACAAAAATAACTAAACGGCTTTACAATTAAAGCAAAACTAGAACTGTGATATTATTACTTTGTTTTGTTGCTGAAATGCTTCTTGACTTCCACAAAAGCTTGTAGGCATTTGAATATGCACAATGGGCCCTCACTACACACTAGAGCTAAGCCTGTCTCAGAAACAAAGACTAAGCTGCTATCATTCAGCGGGTTCTTTGCTATGTTGTTGGATTAGGCCTCATGCATACTGGACGTTTGGCCCATGTGCATCAAATCCAGGAGTTTTCAGGTGCCCAGCAGGCGCAGGTACAGCAATCCAGCTCTGCTGCCAGCAACCTGTCAAACTTTATAGCAGGCTGAAATATGTGGCGTCTGGATGCTGTACTGGGTGGTCCTTGCATTTAGGGTTTATTATGTTCAGGGATGTAGACCTGTAATGTTGGAATTCTGAACTTGGGGGAATATGTCCCTGAGCGCATGCGGTCCTAATGCAAGTACCGCTCAGTTCAGGATAGTATAACTGAAATACACTTTGAATCCCTGCATTGACCTTGTGCATCCCTTTCATTTCTTCTAATATTTTCTTTCCTGTAATCCTCTATTGGGAGAGGAAGGAGGGCCTGCATGCTTTTGAACACAGGCAGTGTTTACATTTGATTGGTTTACAGCCATCACTTGGCACACAGCCAGTATGATTGGCTGTGCGCATTTGGCCTATGATCTGCGCTGTCTAATGACAACTTGATCAATGATTGTGTTTCAGAGGGAGTCTATCATGAACCAGAGCACTTGGGGGAATGGGGTCTAATGGAAGCAGCTATTGTCTGGCTTCACACTTGCTCTGGGCCAGTAAAGGTTAACTTGTTCACTGAATCAATGCTTTGAAGCAGGTACACAAGAACACTTGGGGACTGTCTGCTTTAATCAGGGCCTAATCACACAGGCATTTTGCTCTATCCCCTTTAAGAGGCATTATCAGAAGACATTAGAGAGTAATTCTAAGATATATTGCATTACATAAAAGCTGGAGATGTTTTGAATATTTTCCCAGCAAAAGTGGCAGGCTAATGGAGTTAAGGAATTTTAAAATGTTTTAAAAGCTCAGACCTATTCCAACACCACAAAAAACATGAAGTTAAAATGAACAGTTTCTGACTTTTTTTTTTGGTCCAGTGCCTACAGAACTTTAACCAACAATTACTCTCTGAAGGCTTCATATATCTTCACAGAAATATGCACTCTTCATATAGCAGTGTAGGGTGGTTTTTTTTCTTTTCTTCCTTTTTTAAGATATAGATGTTAACCCTAAGCTGAATTATATACACAATCATTGTTGTGTGTTAAAATATATGAAAGCCCGAGCATTGAGGGCTTGTTCATACCAGCCTGCATGGTGAAATGCGTGCACGCTGATTTACCTTGTGTAAGACCAGTGAGGGACAGTGCATTGCGTTGGGTGATGTTTGGGGATTTCACGCAATGGTGAGGAGCCTTTTTCGTGAGTTCACGCCAGTCAGGAACTGTGTCCTGGCTCACTTCTATTTGCAAGGAAATTAAATGTTCCATAAGATGAATGGTTGCCATTGCATGTTTCCACCATCACTTCACAAGGAAAATGACATTAACCTCCTGGCTCGCTCTTGTAGCACTGTGGCTTAGATCTCACACTCAGACCTTTTGGCTGGTTCCTCTGGCCATTACTCAATACTGCTGTGCTTGAGTACACCTCTCACAGCTCTCTGCTGCAACCACTCTGCAGTCTTTGCCCAGGCCTGGGCAATGGACCTCCTGTCTCCCTGGTGGTGATCTGTAGCCAGCCCCTACATTTTAAGGGCTGTTCGCACACTGCCTGCTGGTTCTCCATAGAACCAGGACACCAGTTTTGAGGCTCATACTATTAGAAGCCTCTGGACTCCAGACCCCGATCTGGAAGATGAAAATCCTGGAGAAAACCAAAAAGTCAATTTTCTTCAAAACAGGCATCCTTGAGAACCCGGTGTCATTTTTACTTATTTTAACCCAATGGCAGGGCACAGTATCGTCACTTTTGTTACACTGGTAAATTATTTGTTTTTTTTTTTTCAAAGCTTCAGTTTGGCAAAAAAAATCTTTTAGTCACATCACTTCCTAGTTATGAAGTATATCCCATGTTGTCCAGGCAGCTTAATCCTGGAGAAATCTTCACTGTAGGAATGCCTGTCCTCTTCCTGGCTCTGAACTCCTAGTGCTGCATTGGTTAATAGCTTCAGGTCTTCAGGCAGAACAGCAGTAAAGATGGTCTGACAGGGAATCACCACCTCCAGCCATCTCAGTCATTTTCCGAGTTCTGACACTGCCTGTAGCATGATCTGTGATTGGGGGAGAATCCTGTGACTCATCATACTCTCTAATTCATTGATTGTGTTAAGCTGGCAATGCAGGGATCCGTTAAATTTCAATCAAGGTACGGGCATCCTGGTTGTATCAACCGTTTTTTTTTTTTTTTTTTTTAACAACCACCTTGATGTTTTTTCCCCCGAATAATCAGTGCTGCTGGCTATAGCCAGCGACACTGATCAGTGTGTTCTGATGGCAGGGAAATTGTGGATAGGGAAATTAGCACATCAGCTGGTTGAAGAAAAAAATATATAATGTATTGCCAGCCTTAATGGAGTGTAATCAGTGATAGAACTTGATACAGGGGACGGGTCCCCGTAGGAGCATCTATACTGCTGTTCTGTCTGAACACCTAAAACTGTTAATTCTTGTAGTAGAAGAGGACAGGTATCCCTGCAGTGGCGATTTTCTCCAGGATTCAGCTGTTTGCACAGCATGGGGCTTTTTTTCATTACAGGTAAGTGATGTGACTAAAGCTGTAGCACTTCTTTGTTTTTTTTAAGCTAATCTTTTGCTTTAACTGTATTGTGTCACAAAAGGACACTTTATTTAACTCTATACATGGCAGAGCTTTGCTACATGTTGTCTTCAGTTGTGCTACATAAAACTACATACATGCATAGCACATAGAACATAGGATATATTTTTTAAGTGACCTTGGGTTAAGCCTGCATAGATCTGCTCCATGAACATGCTTTGAATGAGCCCTTTAACTGTCGATGACTAAAGTGCATGTATGAGCAAGTAGCAGACCATTGTTTAAAAAAATTAAGCATTTTCAGCATAAATGTTTTTCTTTTCTTGGTAATCACTGTGGTTACAGCACTTTGTAGGGTTCCTGGGACCTGAGCCACAGAAACAGAGAACGTGCGGGGTCACATCACTTCTTGATGTTTATGATTGTATAGGACAGGGGTCAGGCAAGGCAAGAGAAGGCAACCAAGTGCTAATATCCTGCAGTGCTGATGGGACCTGATGTGTGAAAACTACGCAGAGGAAACCAGAATGACACCTATGCAAGAAATTCAATTATATTATACATGTACAGACACAAGTGAACTACCTATGTACTGATCACAGACGGGGAAGAAGGGAGGTCGGGGAAACCAGGTATTGTGGGATCAGGCAGGTGTAGAACGTCACAAGAAGCTAGCAGCTAAACGGATAGCAGGATCAGGATATGGGTCCAGGGTATGCAGCCTTAAAGAAGAAACGTGTGTGAATCTTGAGGCTGGGCAGCAGGAAGACTGACTGGTGGACATTGCACTTAATTCAAGTCTGGGGACCTCCATGGCACCAGTGTTTTAGTTGCGGACCTCATGATGTTACATGGGGTATAATTCACAGAAGGTATTACATTGGGAATCCTAGTAGGCTCGTAGAGCTAAAAAAAAAAAAAAAAAAAGACTCTCCTGAACAGTCCTGCAGTCCTTCCATGGTGTCAAGTATGACAGGGTCACAACATTGCTGCTACATTGTCCCTCCAAAATATAAGAGTAAGCTGGTAGAATTATTAGGTAATGATGTACAGTAGAAAAAAATGAGCTGCAGCCTTTGCAGTTTAGTGTAGATTCTCATACACTTGTATTAACCCTTTTGTGGCCATAGGTGGTTTTTTTTTTTAACCACTTCAGTCTCAGCGACATACCGACACGTTGCCAGGTTGAAGTAGTTATGCTGGGATGATGCTTTGGCCAATCAGTGATCACATGAATAATAGTAAACAAGATGTCACTTCCTGACATCATTGCTTACTACTTGTGAAATCTGTGAATGATCACAGAGATCACATGGTACAGGGCTATTCACAACATGTACCATGTGACAAGCTGGGACAAATCACAGCTCGCACAGTTTCTCAATAGCTGCAGGAATGCAGCCAGAGAGGAGGAGAAATTATTGCTTTTACAGCCTTTATGGGTATAAAAGTAATCAGTGTGAAAAAAAAAATCTTCATCATCCCCCAGATGCAGTACAGTGTCACTATGGTGACACTGTACTGCTAGGGTGACAGTATGTTAAAAACAAAACATAAATAATATAAAAATGTAAGAAAAAAGTTTGAAAAATTATAAGGTTAGGTTATAAACTAATTTTGGGTTTTTTTAACTAATAAGATTAATACATTTTAGGCCAAGCTATATGAAGAAAGATTATTTGCAACATTTTGGTAAGAAATTTTTTTTTTTTAATTTTACATTTTTGGACTTTTTCATTTATATAGTAAAATAAAAATCTCAGTGGTGAATAAATACCACCAAAATAAAGTTTTATCTGTCTCAAAAAATGTCATTCAAAGTGTGATAGCACTGAAAGCTGAAAATTGTCCTGGACTGGAAGGGGGTGAAAGTGTCCGGACTTGAAGTGTTTAATGTTAGAACAACATTTAGAATAGTAGACGTAATTATCAGTATCCATTTTTTTCTTTTTTTTTCTTCTTTTTTTTAAATATATGTGTGTGTATGTGTGTGTGTGTGTATATATATATATATTTTTTTTTTATAGTTTGTATATGTACAAAAGGACTGCCATACTTGTTCATTGCACATTCAGGCTGTGTTTCTAGCTTAGTAACAGTGCTTCATTGTTCGCTGTGTCAGTGCAGGTCTATCACTCTGTTCAGATGGAAAACAATAAAGTCTCTGTGTGGCTGAGCTTTTATCTCAGCAATTTTTCTGCAAGGATGCTGATTGCCTGTATATCAGACAGCTGTAGAAGGAAACCATGAATCTCTATAAAGTACAGTCTTATGACTTCGTGCCCGTGTACTGTAAATGTGTGAAAGTCACATTAGTAATTCTTTTAGGGTAAGGTTACTTCAATAACTTTAAAGCAGAATTCCAGTCAAAACTTTAATTTTCCCATGCAGTGGGGCTGTGCCCTCACTGCATGGGTTAAGTGCTCATTTTGTCCAGGGGCTCAGGGAAAAGCTATACTTTCCCCATCCTCTGATCCTTCGGAAAACGGCGCTCCTCCGTTTCCAGCGGTGGATTGTTCCTACCATTCTTACGTTTGGAGCAGGTCTATGGGCGTGATGACGTCAGGAACAGCCCATTCACAATACTGCTAGTGTGCAGGGGGGGCAGGAGTGGCGGGGACTGGTCTTGCGCTCAGAGGATTAGATAAGTATATCTGTTTTCCGAGCCCCTACACAAAAAAGAGCATTTAACACATGCAGTGCAGGCACAGCCCCACTGCATGGGAAAACAATCATTTTTCCCAAAATTCTTCTTTAAACTTTTTATAACCCTATCTTTTACATTTTTACTTTGTAGAAGGGATAGAAGTCAGGTTTTTATTGCTGTCCCTGTCTTCACTAGGGAGTGTCCTAGTGACCATTGTTACAAGAAAAGAAAGGGAAAATTTTGGGCTGTCACCATAATAGGAATAGAGGAGGAAATCTTTCAATGGAAGCACTTGTTTTATAGTAGTCTGAAAGGGGATTTCCCTTACTTCCTGTTGTGTATCGGAAGCAGGAAGAGGATGGAAATCTCCCCAAGAGACTGACAGCAGAAAACTGATAGCTTCAGCAGAGGTAACTCATAATGCTAGCATTTTGCTGACATCAACTTGGCTAAGAACAAGTAGAGTGACTACTCTACTGGAGGATTCCAGGGAGGCCTTGATCACATTTATTTACTACAGGTACTTAGCCCTGACAATTTGTGCAGCGCTTTACATATATATTGTACATTCACATCACTCACTTTCATGCATATACATATTAGATAGGGCCAAGGTACAGCCAATTAACCTACCAGCATGTCTTTGGAGTGTGGGAGAAATCTGGAATACGCAGAGGAAACCCACGCAGGCACAAGGAGATCATGCAAACCTCAGTGCAGGATTGCTATGGTTGGGATTCGAACCAACGACCACTGCCAGGCTGAAGAGCTAACCACTTAGCCACTTTAGATACTACCAGGCTGAAGTGCTAACCACTTAGCCACTGTCCTGCCCTGTTCCATGAATACTTTTTGTTGAAGTTTAAACCCCCTAAAGTGTGCTCACATCTAAAGTAAAACACAAAGTGTAAAGTGAATATTCTCCAGATATCTGAATGTCCTGATAAATATTTAATTTTCCGTATGTTTTTGTATATTTAAAACCACTTGCTGCCGGTCACAGCACATCTATAGAAAATGTTCAGTCTTTTTTTTTTTGTTTTTATATAATAAAAAAAATTAAAAACCCAATGGTTATCAAATACCACCAAAAGGAAGCTCTGTTGGTGTGAAAAATGTATATATAGATTTCACTTAGGTACAGTGTTGCATGACTGAGCAATTGCCAGTTAAAGTAGCACAGTTGAATAGTAAACAAAATACCCTGGTCATGAAGGGGGTAAAACCTTCTGGAGGTCAAGTGGTTAAAAATGTCAAAATACAGACAATCTCGGTAAAGAGAATGTATATATGGACAATGTAAAATGAATTGCCAGGACTGTAACAGCCAGTGACAAAGCCACGTTCTAGCACAACAAAATCTACAGATACAGACCAGTAAGTCAATGACACAGGAGTGTTCTACAAGAACTTTCTGGCCAGAATGTAATGTAAGATTTGGTTGGGGGGGTATAGTCTACTTCAAAGGGAAGGTAGGGATGGGAAAGTAGAGGGGTCCCCTTTTGTAGAAAATTAGAGGAAAGTGTAAGAAGAGGAAGTTGCAGTAGTGCATGAAAGAGCTAAATGGGAAGAAGGTAGACACCAAAGTCAGGGACCTTGTGAGGGAGGGACAGGGAGGACATCAGGGCCACCTAAGTAGGTGTCCTTGGAGTTCTACACCAACAGGAAAGAATACCTTGCTATTGGCAATGAGGGATGGGCATATTGTATACAAGGAGACCATATAGCAAGAATTGTGTTCTTTATCAATGAAAAACTCACCAGTGTTCTTCTAGATTCCCACAAGACATCGATTGGTCAACAGACTTCAGTAAAACAAGTGAAATGCTTTTCCCGGGCTTTTGCTATAGTCTGTTTTATAGCGAATAAAATGTAGGTTGTCAGTTTGGATTTGGTTTTAGTGAGAGCAGGGGGTTTAAGGTGGAAAAAAACCTACCAGAGATCTCTCAGGAAGGAATGATTAAACCGATTCTGCAAAAGATTGAGAACTGTGCTCCAAAACCTGGGGAGCATGGGACAGGTCCACCACCTGTGGAAGATGTTTCTTGAGACAGTTATGCTGTCACATTTTTAGTACAGTATGCCAGATTCTGAAGCATGCTTTTATTGCAGATATCAACCCCTGAGTAAGTGATCTGGAGCTCTGCCCACATCCTCTGCCTTGTTACTGTGATCATTGACCTCAACAACAGATATTGAGGGGATCAATAGGTAGCAGCGGGTGGGTCAGGGTTGGATTCCCCATTAGGCACTGTAGTCATTTAGCTATGTGCGCCATTCATAGAGAAGTGCCCGTCTGAATGAGTAGGTCCACTGATAAGGGGTCTCTGTCTCTGGTTTTGGTGACCAGCGACCATCATACATCAGAGTTCCCCCATACAGCATTCCCCTTATATAAAAAAAGTTCTCATGAAAAAAAAGTATTTACTGTCTTTTATTGGGGGGGGGGGGGGGGAGCTTCAGAATTCTCTGCCTATAGGCTCCTGAGATGTAAATCTGGCCACGTGTAATGTTGGGAACCAGGAAGGTGGTCCGTGACTGAGAATTTGGGGCGCTCTACTGAAAAGCTAAAACTTGTATAGCATTTAGAGGTTCGTACACTACACTGTTCATGACATTTTGTTTTTCTGATTACTGCTGCAGGTTTGCTTTTAACTCCAGATATCATCTTGTTAGGTTTGATAATGTGGTATTTTTATTCTTTTTTTTTTTTTTATATCGGAAATTTCTAGCAGCAAAGATACTCGTTTTTTATTTTAACAAGTACCTAACATTTCAGCCCGTTTGTTTCTGACCCACTTTTTTCCTTGCGGATGACACATTTGTCCAAAAGCTTGGATACCCAGGGGGTGATTCCGGAGTGTGTTGGCATGCTTTTATTTCCACAGAGAAAGCAGGTTTGTAAGAGAATTACACAAACTATTTGAATGACTCACCCGATTCTTTACACCTCCAGGCAACATAGTTAATACCACCATCCCTGGAACATGGCAATGCATTGTCTGCCAAAGTTTCACTACTTCTCTACAGACCAGCTAATGTTTGACGGCTTAGGTGTGGATATGAGTAATATGAAAATTAAAGCTGGATCATTAGAAAACCTGCCATACAAGTATAAGTAAGTGTGTTTGTTGCCTGGACCTGACAAAGGATCCTAGCCTTTGCATATGTTCCCTTTCTAAACCTTTCATTAGAATTTTTCTCCACAGTCACATGCTGCTTTGCTGTTGAGTGAGGCGACACTGCTCCTGAGCTGTGTGTTTTTTCTAAAACTGACATATTACAAGAAACCATTAATAAGAGAAACCTGGAGGTTGCCATGGCTGATGTTCTGCGCATGCTAGGTGCCTGGCTGCCATGCTGACTCTCTGGCTTCCATAGTGAATCTAAACCAAGTTCAGGGTCTCCACTCTGGCAATTATTTCCCCCATTCAGTATATTCCACTGAGGGTGCAGGTCAGGCTCGGAGTCCATCCTGACCTCATAATTCATGAAACAAGGGGAGAAATCTCAGCCGCTGCACATCATACATGGCCAGTGTGTAATAGGCGATGTAACTCCAGAAGTGCCTCGCTAATAATAATAATAAATGCATACATAAAATATCTGTAAATATTCATAGAAATAAACCAAATAAAGTGAAAGTCCAAAAAAAGTGCAAGTGACATAAGCCAAGTGACTGACAGTCACCGCTCTCTGCTCAGAGTGACTGTGGAACTCAGCGGTCATGTGATCATGTTCTGAGTTCTCACCCCTAGAGCTAGCGGGGGACAGATGCTGCATCCACCTAGGTAAGTAGAATAAAAAATAAATAAAAAAATAAAACAAGCTCGAAAGAGCAGGGCCCTCAATCCCCTCATGTTTTGCATTGTATTGTTGTTCTGTCACATGTTCTGTCCCCCTTTGTAATGTACTGCGCTGAGCGAACTATTGGCGCTTTATAAATACTGTATAATAATATTTCTCTTTTAAGGTAAAAAGAGTCGAATGTGCTTGTGTATCCAAATGGTCCCCTGCTCAAAATCATGAGCGTTCACTGGGTTCTGCAGCCAGCCTGCAAAACATCCGAACTGCCCCATCTAATGTTAAAAACGGAGCGTTTTGTTTGTACATATTTGCATATATATCGGTACACCAGGCGGTGGAGCACATGAGGAGTCGTGATCTGCAGCACTAATCAACACTGTGGATTAATTACTTCCATCCAGTTTCATTTGAACCATTTGGGATTGCTTATGTCACTTGGACATTTTTCGGACTTTCACTTTATTTGCTTTATTTATATGATATTTTACATATGCATGTTTTGTCGTCTTTCTTTGTGTGGCACTTTTGGAATTATACTACTTATACCTTTTGTATCGATGTTTGTGCCAGCAGCTTACTAAGCCTATGTAGCCTGATTCAATTTTTTGTTTAGCTATGTAATAGTCGATAGCAGCCTTAGACGTAGGCTGGCCATACATTCTACAATTTTCTTGAGAATTTTGCTTTAGATTTACCCAAAACCATATTATATGAGGTCAAACCTAAACAACACTTTCATTTGTATCCAGTTAGACAGGCCCTTTCACTAAATAGCTGAAGGTAAATCTAAAGGAAATTGGGCAGGAAATTGTAAGAAAATTGTGTAGTGTATGGCCAGCCTAACTTCATCCAGTCCACGCTCCGCCCGAGATGTTTCGCCCCACCCATTGTGTTAGGCTGAGGCTGCTATCACCTCTTACACACTGGCCTTGTGTGGTGTGGTTAAGATTTCTCTCAACGTTTTCTGGATTCCACAGTTTACTTACCCCGAACAAGAATGCAGTTACAGCCTTCTGGCTTTCCTGATATGCATGTGTCTGTGATTGAAGCCAGAGACAGCTAGGGTTGTAAGAGTGAAAATGGTGCTTTTTACACCAGGCTAACTGTATTTTAAAATAATATGCATTTCTGTTTTGGAATATGTAATGATGACTAGAAAAACAGATCCAGTATCACATTTTTGTTTCTATCCCCTTTCTCTATAAAGCATGCTTACATATCATAGATCATTTCTCCTAGATTGTAAGCTCCAAGGAGCAGGGCCCTCCTTTCCCTCTTGTATTGAACTGTATCGTTGCTGTATTGTCTCCCGTTATATTGTAAAGCGCTGAGCAAACTGTTGGCGCTATATAAATTCTGTATAATAATAATTTTTGCTTTATGTTGGGATGCAGTATGTAACAAAAGGTTGAATTGTCAAGCATTTTCTGCCTATTGAATAGAAGTGCGTGTTTTAGGTCCTCGACCCCACCATTTTTCTTGGTCGATGCAACAAAGTTTCTGGCTTCTCTGTGAAAAATCTATTATCGAGAAGAGAATATTTGGAGCTAAGGGGAACTTACTTTTAGTACAGGTGTCCATTACAAGATCGTATGAAGTGTTGAATGAGCTCCATTGGTTGTGAAGATGAATTAAAGACATCACATGTCTATAGTGCTGATGTCCGCTTTATCTGATGGTTTTGGAGCAGAGTAGATGTCCTCAACATTTTGAGCTAGGTTTGGAAACACTTTAGACCAGCCTTTCTTAGCCTTTTCAACACAGAGGAACCCTTGAAATAACTTTCCAGTGCTAAAAATGACTGTATCTACATACACTACTATGATACATTAGTTGGTGGTCAGTAGGAAGAATATTCCTTATATTCGTGGACATTGGGAGGAATTACCCCTTTACAAATAGCTAAAAGATAAACTGTGTCAGTGGGAACTATCTTAGAGGCAGAAATTGCTCTTTGTTCAAGGAACCCCTAGCAACGTCTGGAGGAACCCTGGTTGTGAAACCATGCTTTAGACTGTGCCAAGTATCCCCCTTCCCATTACAGAATTGGCGCAGAAACTCTGAGACTGGACACCAGGAGCATCTCATTGTAATTTGGTAGGACCATGCGTCAAACCATTCTAGGAATTGTATCCATCTTTCCTTTGCCTGTACTGTGTCATATCTGGCATAGCTTGCTACAGTAAAATATGCGGTTCAGAGGCAAAGGAATAACAATCAACAAACCTGGGCAAGCAGGAACGGAGATGCTTGTGACCTGTGCTTGCATGTTTAGAACTTCCCACTATATCACAAAAGAAAAAAAAAATTGGGCTGGGGCTCAACTTACAAATTTGGTTATATTGTCATCTGTTTTTAAATATAACAACTCTAACTGGTAGGTGGTACACCTCTAAAGTCACTTGAGGAAGAAGCAGACACTTACTGAGTGAGATCAGGCAGTGTGGCCACCTACCATGTTGTCAAGTAGTTTTAAAGTGTCACAATACGAAGTGCCATGATATTATGGAGGTTTTACATTTCCATAAAGCAACTGCCTTTAAAGCTGGAGTTAAATCTGCTTATATTTTGCCTTCCCTGTTTCTTCCTCCCCCCCCCTTCATCCAAATGCTAATACGTTTAAAAAAAAAAAAACAAAATAAACAAACTTTTATGTATAACTTTAGAGCCAGTGATTTCATCTCTTAAGTCTGTGCTTCTATATGCAATGCAGACAAATTATGGCTGGTGGGAGGGGCCTGCCGCAAAACTCCTATCAAAGAGCTCTCAGCCCTGATGAAAGCAGTGAGCTGGCTCATGAGATGAGTTGTGCAAATAATAAAATACCTTGATGGATGGATGTCAGTCTAGAAAAGTGGTTGTTGCTACTCAGACTATGATAAGTCTTCTATGGCTGAAATTAGTTAGTGCAGCTGTACTTTATGGATTTGCTGTCATGTTAGCAATAAATAGTTATTTTAGTTTCTGATTGAGTTTGAGCTTTTTTCCTACGCACACTAAATTTGCATATAGATTGCACTAGGAGTCTATGAAATCTCCATAGCTAAAGTGGAGTTCCACCCAACAGTGGAAGCTCCGCTTATCTGCCTCCTCCCCCCTCCGCTATCACATTTGGCACCTTTTAGGGGAAGGGGGGGGGGAGCAGGTACCTGGTTTTGACAGGTACCCGCTCCCACTTCTGGCTCAGTTCACCGCGGCTAACTGGGCCAGACATTTGTGCCCCCCGCAGCCCTCTGGGAAATTTCACAAGTCCCAGAGATTTGCGGTCCATTCACAAAGCGCAGTAGTAGGAAACCTGCTGGTTTCCCTTACTCAAGATGGTGGTACCAGCATCCGACATCCGATTGAAGAATCAGCTTGGGTTGAGGACATCGCTGGATCTCCGGACAAGTGCGTGCCCTAATATAAGTTTACGTAGCAGTTAAATTTAAATTTGTTTTGGTGGTGGGGGGGGGGGGGGGAGAACTCCGCTTTAAAGAATTGCATGAAAAGGGGCAAATCTGGGGAGGAAAGTTCTAGATCCGAATTGCTGCAGCATCCTAATGCACTGTGAAAGGCTTACTCTGCATTCTGAATACTTATTTTCAGTACAGGAGAGGAGCCTGTACAACTCTGCAAGACTGAAAGTATGGCTTGAGTTCAGCTTTAAAGTGGTTGTAAACGCTTATATATACTCTGTGAAATGACTGGCCTCAGGCATTGTTCAGAGATGAAACAAATCTTCCTACATAAGTTGTACCTGTTTATTTGCAGCCATATCTTCTCTACAGCTGTTCACAGTCCATAATTTATACAGCTTGTCTAAACTTTCATAAAGCAAGGGGGAGGGAGCTGAAGTTACAGTGAAGAGAGCTGATTGGAGTTCCCCCTACACATGGCACACTGGGACAGAGCTGAGACTGTCAAGTACAGGCTGTGTGCTTAAGCTCCCTCCCGTCATCTTTCTTCTCTTGGTGTCAGGAAAACTTGTCAGAAGTAATTCATTCAGCTAGCGGAGGAAGGAGGCAGCAGACAGAAATGACATTGAGGGCTTGTTAACACAACATGCAGTCCACTCCCTTTTTTTTTCTGCATCAAAACCACATGGACAGTAGGTTACATGGATTCCAGTGGCAAAGCGCACACCATTGTAGTGCGTTCCAGTACAATCAACAACAGTAGAACTTGCTTCATTTTTTCTGCCAGGAACTGCATTAGAACATGTCTAAACACATAAAAAACGCACCAAAAGCAACCCCCCCCCCCCAGTAATCTTTTGAAAAAAGAGGGGGATTACCGCAGTGGAACACATTGAAACGGATCGAAAACACGCTGAATGCATCAAAAACACATTACAAAAAAGTACATGCAGAAACGCAACCCAGACTGCGGTTTTCTTTTGTGAACCGGCTGTTGGTGCTCTGCATTGAGACAAGTACACACTATAGAAGGATATGCTTTGTTAATAATTCATGTCTGAGGTTTACAGCCACTTTAAAGTAGAAGTGCATCTGTTTCAGAAAAATAATAAATGCGCCTACATTGAGAAAAATGTGCATTTATTAATTTTTTGCATGGAAGCCTGCAAAACCTTGCTGCTGCGATCAGTGGATTGCAGATTTAATTAATGAGCTCCTGCAGAGCTCCATGTCCATACTGCTGTACAGGCTTTCAATTGCAGAGCTGGAGGGAAGTGTCAATGGACTAGAAGTGTGATAATCACTGCTTTTATGTTCCTTAGGTAACTTCAATTCAGGGGTGAGGACATTTTTGAAAAACTACTTGTCCAGGGACTAAATCGGTGCCCCAATCTACTTGTCCAGGGACTAAATCGGTGCCCCAATCTACTTGTCCAGGGACTAAATCGGTGCCCCAATCTACTTGTCCAGGGACTAAATCGGTGCCCCAATCTACTTGTCCAGGGACTAAATCGGTGCCCCAATCTACTTGTCCAGGGACTACATTGGTGCCCCAATCTACTTGTCCAGGGACTACATTGGTGCCCCAATCTACTTGTCCAGGGACTACATTGGTGCCCCAATCTACTTGTCCAGGGACTACATTGGTGCCCCAATCTACTTGTCCAGGGACTACATTGGTGCCCCAATCTACTTGTCCAGGGACTACATTGGTTCCCCAATCTACTTGTCCAGGGACTACATTGGTGCCCCAATCTACTTGTCCAGGGACTACATTGGTGCCCCAATCTACTTGTCCAGGGACTACATTGGTGCCCCAATCTACTTGTCCAGGGACTACATTGGTGCCCCAAACTACTTGTCCAGGGACTACATCGGTGCCCCAATCTACTTGTCCAGGGACTACATCGGTGCCCCAATCTACTTGTCCATCATGACAATCTACTTGTCCTGATGAAAAAAAATTATAAATTTGAACCAAAACCGTATTTAAATCTGAGGGGCTTTATGGCAACTTAAACGTGTAATATTTTTAACATTTCGCTGTTTATCTCCTCCTCCCCTCCCTGCCTGTCTCCAGCACCACATCACAGTGTGATTAGCACTGATTGGCTGCTCGTCAGGAAAGGGGAGTGTCCGGCTTATTCTTTATCCCTTTCCCTGCCAGAGCCGTTTTTTGCATTTTTTGCACACTTTTAAAAAAATAACTTAGGCCTGAAGATTACACAAAAGCCCCAAACATTATATATTATCTGAAAGCAAACTCCCTAGAGAATAAAATAGTGGAGGTTCTACTTTTTTATGTCGCATGATATTACTGCAAAATTTCAGTAAAATATACAGTTAATTTTAGGGCACAAAAGAAGCAATAAATTACCCTTTTTTTGTAAAATATAAAAGATGAGGTTGCACCGAGTAAATAGATATCCAATATGTCAAACCTTAACCCCATGATGCCGACGTAACACAAATATGTGGCCTCACAGAACTGGGCTTTTTTACGTGGGGCCGCATATTTGCGTGCCTGTCTTTCTGCTGGGAGCACAGCGCACTCTCCGCACAAAGACCGCGGTGTCATTGAGAGCCCTGGGTCCCGTTCTAACTATCGCCTCTGATTGGCTATCACAGTGATCAGTCACCGTACAGCCCGGCCCCCTTGTGTTTTTTTTTCTTCTTTTTTTCTTATTTATGAATGGAGGAGACAGGTACATTGTATCTCTCTAACTCCTGGCATAGAGGGGGAAAAAAAAAAAATAATATTAAAAAATAAACACAAAATACCTAGATCAAGGTTTGATCTAGTTCAGTGCCAGGGTAAGTGTTTGGGTATAGGTCAAAGGTCAAGATTAAGAAAAAAAAAAAATTTGGTGTCAGTGTGTTTTAGGTAAAAAAACAAAACGCACACTATTGTTTCTGGGCTGTACTACGGGTACAAACAACAAATAACATACACATATATGGTATCGCTACGATTGTCAAGAGCTGGAAAAGTTATTTTGGGTTGTTCTTTGATGGTAGGTTATGGTAGTAACAAGAAACACGCAGCTAAATTTAAAAAAAAAATTTATTTTTTTTTTTACTATTTTGGGCCAATTTTACTTTGATAGTAAAAAAAAATCAGGAGATATCCATTACCATTTACCACCAAATGAAAGCCCAATTTGTCCTGAAAAAAACAAGGCATAATTCACCTGGATGTACAAAGTAGTTGTGATGATATGTACGGATTTAATAACACGTCAACGTAAATTTGTGCTTAGGTGTTTAGATTTGTTTTACCCTTAGGCGTGAAGGGATTAAATTTGTTTGCGCTTGTGAAATGGCAATGGACTTCAATACCCCATATTTTCTATAGGCAACACTTTTAAAGCCCCCTTATCAATATAGTGTTAGGGAGGAGGTCTGGTGGAATATGGGGCAGCTTGGTACCATGTTATACTCTAAATCTGAGTGTAACATGGTAGAGAAATTGGACTTTGAACAGAATGGGGAACATAGTGCCATTGTACTTAGAAATTGTCAGGGAAGCTGTGTGGCTTTCATCAGTATTTGATGACTGTCCGTTTTATTTGGTATATTTGTTTGATTCTGGAGAGCAGTAGTGATGTTGATGCTGAGTGAAAGCGCTGATGCTTGTTTACCTTCCCAGGATACGTGTAGATGAGATGCATGTCTTGAACTATGTCTCCTGGTTCAGACATGTAAAATAAACAGACGTGGCTTTGAGTTCACAAAGATCAAGAGCGAGTTAGATCTTACACTGGAGAGATGCAGGAAGGGAAAGGATTTGTTTCAAAATGTACTTCTATTTAACCACTTGAAGACCAGGCCTATTCTAACCTTTTTGTTTATATGTAAAAATCTGTATTTTTATTTTCTTTTTTGGCTGGAAAATTGCGTAGAACATCCAAACATTATATTTTTTTTTAAGCAGAGGCCCTACAGAATAAAATTGTGGGTTTTGCAATCTTTTTATGTCACACAGTATTTGCGCAGCGGTTTTTCAGTTTTGGGAAAAAATACACTTTGATGAATGTTAATACACAAAAACACAATATAATACCCAACTGTTTGGTAAAACATTAAAGATGTTACGCCGAGTAAATAGATACCTAACATGTCATGAATGACCCATCCCACCATCAGTAAAAGTGATCTAGTGACTAATTAGCCAGAAGGAACGCTTTTATATTGTAGGTCTTCTCTGGCTCTAAAAAAAAAAAAAAAAAAAAAAAAGCAGCTGCAGCCATGGCCCCTGTATAACCACTCAAACTGCTACGATGTAGCTGTACGTTGTTTGGTGGTTGATTGACAGAAAAAATATTTTCTAGAACCTTTCTTACTGATTGAGATATGACATGCTGTGAAGGATGGCCAAATTCAAGAAAATAAAAAAACCTTACTGAGGCTCCATGCACATTGGGAGTTTTAATAATGCTGGTAATGTTAGCTGTGTAAAGTCCCAATAAAAATGTGAGTTTTTTTTAGCTTTCTTGTATTAGCATTCAGCGGCGTTTTGCTGTGTTTTTTTTTTTTTTTTTATGCATTTGCTAGCGTTTTTTAGAGGGTTTTTTTACCCCCCCCCCCCCCCCATGTTTTTTTTTTTTTTTTTAGTAAAAACAAAGTCCAAAAATGCGTGTTTGCTATTTACCGTGTTTTGCTGCCTTTTTACAGCTGAAAAACTCTTTTGGAAACCCACTAGTCCTGGGTTTTTTTGTTTTTTTTTTTCAGCCAAAAAACGTTGATTACAGTCTGTGTGCATGGATACATAGGGTAACATGCTGGGGGGATTACTGGCTGTAGAAAAATGTCAAAAGCCAAAAACAGCCGCTGTAAAAATGTCCAATATGCATGAGAACTCAAGCACGAGAACATGGGCATTAGGGTCATATAGGCACCATTAACAGATTTTTTTTTTTTTTCCAGAATATGGTGATTTCTTTTCTGATTTTGTATTATGTTATATGGCCAATTTGGACTGTACTGTTGTGTTTCGTTATGTTTTACATGCTAAAAAAAAATTGGCTTCCCTGGTACAATTGTGTTAATTCTCGAACGGAAAAGCCGTTTATACAAACTTTCAGTTGTCATTTTTACACATTACAGATTTCTGCAGATTTTCAGAACTGTACCTGTTTGCTAAATGGGGGAAAATGAAATGTGCTAATGTTTGAGCACCCTGTCAGTCAGTCCTTTTGGCAACATAATCACAGCCTCCGAATGTTTCTTGAGGTTAACTAGCAGTTTTTGCTATTCTTGCTTTTGGAATATTTTTCCTTCTCTTCCTTGGCAAGTGCTTCTGGGTCAGAAATATACTTAGGTTGTCTTATGTGCACTGCATGTTTAACATCTACCCACAGATTTTCATTAATATTCAAGTCGAGACTGTGAAAGTCATTCCAAAAATGTTATCTTTCATCTCTTAAAAATGTTTATAGTTGATTTTGACATGTTTTTGGATGATTGTTTTGGAATAGTCAACCTGCATTTTTTTTTTTTAAGCTTCTGTCTCCTAATGACTGTGACATTAGTCACATTAATGGAGTTTGATTCTTAGGGAAGAATGTATTCTTCTCTACCTGCGCAACATTTTACATGTCTCTAACAGCCACACAGTCCCACAGTATTATGCGTTCACCCCCAAATGTATATTTGTTGGATTTTTTCTCCCTTTTTTAGGGGCCGGGGGGGAGGATATAAATGTATGAGTGTCACATGTAACTAAAGAGTCTAGTTTTTGTTTCATTGGACAAAAGCACATGGTTCCAGAATGCCATTGTCGAAGCAAGCATTTATCATTTTGGGCTTTCAGGATCTCTTGCCATAATGTTCAAGCATGCACAGATATTTGCACTTTATGGAAGACTTACCTCCCAAAGTACACTTCTTCAGCAATGTGATGTCTGCTTTACTCCTTGTCACTCCGTGCCCTGCCATTTTCTTGGCCCGGAGTCCTCTTTTCTTTATTGGCTGGACTCCTTTGTCCGCATGATTGACAGATGCCCAGATTGTACACTGAGCTGTGCATATGGAGATGTCGGTGTACAATTTACATTTAGAGCGAGCAGGAAAAAAGCTTTTATGGCATTTCATTTTAAGAGAAGTTTTATATCTTTTATGTCTCTTCTGCCCTAAAAAACAAAACAAAAAACACTGCTAGAAATTTTTGAAAAAAGAAATGAAAATTGTATTCTATATTTTAAATGTTGACTTTTCCAGGATTGCAAGTATAGATAACGTTTCCATACAGGTCCTATTTTGCTAGCAATTCTACACAATGAACCAGTTCTTACTACTCCCATGACATCTAAACCTTCCTTTATATTTGGAAGCTTTAGTTTGCATTCCAGATCTCCAAGTCATTTTGTCCAAGATCATTCTTGGTCTTCCAGATCTTGATTGTATCTGTTCAGCTTTTTTTTTTTCTTTTTAATAATTCTACATTTTTATAGTGGAAGTACTTATTTCTGTTTATTATTTCAGGTACTTATATAGTGCTGTAAATTTATGTAGCTCTTTACAAATTTGTACACATTAACATCAGCCCCTGCCCTCAAGGAGCTTACAATCTAAGGTCCCTAACTTACATTCATACATATAAATACTAGGGCCATTTTAGACAGGAGCCAGTTGACCCACCTCTATGTCTTTGGAGTGTGGGAGGAAACCAGAGTAGCCAGAGGAAACCCACACAGGCACAGGGAGAACATGCAAACTCCAAGCAAGTGGTGTCGTGGTTGGGATTCGAACAGACAACCCAAATGTGGCTAGGCGGAAGTGCTAACCTCTTAGCCACTGTGCTTCTTAATGGCTGTTTAAGGGCACCTACCCTTCAGGGAACTAAAGAGCACAAATGTGAATGCAATGTGTTTTGTGATGTGCTCATGAAGGGCCCATTCAAAGAGAATAAACTATCTTAACACTGTACACTTCAACTCCTGGTTAAACCCAGTGACACACCTGCACATGTGGGAATAGAGTCTAAGGGCCGCTTCACACTATAGAAGCGAAGTCCAGATGCGTTCCAGATGCGTTCTTGCATGTGCGCTTTTTTACTTGTTCCGTTGTGTTTTTAAAGCATTTTTGAAGCGTTCCAGTGCATTTTTTTTATGCATTCCAGTTCATTTTCCCCCCTCTTTTTTGTCAATTTAAATAGGGACATGTGCATTCCAGTGCTTTTTTGGTGTGTTCCTTTGCATTTTTGATGCGTTTTACTGTGTTCCAGTACAGTTCTATGCAGAAAAAAATGCAGCATGTTCTACTTTATTTTCTGCAACTGGAACTGCGAGCACTGATTTGAACTATGACGTTGTCAACCATACAACCTACTTTCTTTGCATTTTGGATGCAGAAAAAACAGCAACTGAAATGCATGTAGTGGGAACTGGCCTTAAAATTAACCCAGATTTTTCTCCTGTAAATCCTATTGTCGAAAAGGTTAGTATATGTGGAGTTTAAATTGTTAAAGATGTGATTTCTTTTGCTCCTCCAACAGTGATCCACGTACCTTTAACTCTTGCACCACTTAAAGCTATGTTCTTACGTTGGTTGTGGGTGTAACGTGTAGTATTGGAAGTGTGTTAATATTTTCCCTTGCGTGTTTCAAAGTGGAAAATATCAGAATCGCGGTCACTCGCTTGTCATAGGAAAGGGAGTGAGAAACAGTCAGACATTGTCCGAGTCAGATGAAGTAAGTCATGATGGGGTTGCTGTGTTAGTGATTGAAACAAGGAGAGTTCAATTCAAAAATTTACATTAGCTAATGCACAGTTATTCCAACATCACACTTGCTATCCTGTCAGAAGCAAAAAATTGCCAGCACCAGGATAAGTCGAAAATGCTGGGAGAACTCTGTTGCTCACTCCTTGCTCTGCTGAGAACGTTTCAAAATGCAAGTCGGCAGCAGGAGAGCAACACCTTCGTTCATCCAGGTGGCGACAGAGCAACGCATGCTCAGATGTGTCCTCCAAAGCCATCCTGCTACTGACAAGTTCTCACAAATGTGACTTTAGTCTGAGCGCTCACACTGACAGTACTGAGGTGTGACAACAAATAAACTCTGCTCCTGAAATGTCCTGTCTTCCCTGACCTTTCCTGAACGGGCTGTCTTGCTGATCTCATCACTTACTGTTACTAAACCCAGGACCCGGCATTCACTATATCTGGTCTCCCAGGACCCGGCATTCACTATATCTGGTCTCCCAGGACCCTGCATTCACTATATCTGGTCTCCTAGGACCCTGCATTCACTATATCTGGTCTCCCAGGACCCTGCATTCACTATATCTGGTCTCCCAGGACCCCGCATTCACTATATCTGGTCTCCCAGGACCCTGCATTCACTATATCTGGTCTCCCAGGACCCTGCATTCACTATATCTGCTCTCCCAGGACCCTGCATTCACTATATCTGCTCTCCCAGGACCCTGCATTCACTATATCTGCTCTCCCAGGACCCTGCATTCACTATATCTGCTCTCCCAGGACCCTGCATTCACTATATCTGCTCTCCCAGGACCCTGCATTCACTATATCTGCTCTCCCAGGACCCTGCATTCACTATATCTGCTCTCCCAGGACCCTGCATTCACTATATCTGCTCTCCCAGGACCCTGCATTCACTATATCTGCTCTCCCAGGACCCCGCATTCACTATATCTGCTCTCCCCGGACCCTGCATTCACTATATCTGCTCTCCCCGGACCCTGCATTCACTATATCTGGTCTCCCAGGACCCTGCATTCACTATATCTGCTCTCCCACAGTACACACCACATGGAAATACAATTATTTTAATAAATATAAACTGCTAAATACCTTTTCTCATCAGCAGTTAGAGCAGTCTTGTGACTTCTATCAGTGTCCAGCAGAGCACTGGTTAAAGCTTTTAGGAGAAGTTTTCATCTTGCTCTGGGAGGTTGCAGGACACCTGATTGGCCCTGTGCTGATCACATGCACTCTACCAAGAAAACAAAAAAAGCTCTCCTAGCAATACACACCAAACTGAGCATGTGCAGAGTGACTCCGCATGATATGTTTTATCAGGAGATAAGAGGGTGGACACTGGAAGAAGGGGAGGATCAGAGAAGTAAGGATCATATAGCATTTTATCCAATGCAGATGATTAACCCCTTTGGTTCCACAGTGAAGTATATCAAGCATGATTTACTGCATATACAGACTGACTTTACTGTTGTGGGTTTAGTAACACTTTACTTTCTGAACCAATGACTTGGAACAAGCTCTAAATACTACCTTTACTTGGTGCAAGCTTTGTCTAGCTCAGTATTTTAAGACCGAGATAGTCCGTCAACAAGCATTTCTTTTTCATTCATTGAAGGCACAGTTGAGATCTTGATCAATGGTAATTGCACATCTTCAGGATAGAACATTAGGCAAAAAACAAAAGCACAGCCCTTGACAGTGGTCAAACCCCCTATTTGCCTGAGGCAGCTCTGTTTTTAGCCTAGTGTCAAGGAGTATGAACCTATGATCCCCACTTCATATCTTAGTCCCCCGATTTGCAGGATTATTCCTTTTTTTATTCTTTTTCTCAAGACCTGCCATTATCTGGGCTGGGTGACAGGCAAGATGTGTATGTGCGGGTGCCTTGCTGATGACGTCACGCCTGGAGTGTGGTCTCCCGCTGCAACAAAGGAGGTGCGTGCTGTGGGCACTTGCATTCTTCAGTCCTTCTGTGTATAAAATGGTTCTGTGGGATGATGAGTCTGTTTTCATCCTTCTCTTTCCCCCTATATCAGACCTGGGGCATCTAGGGTTCTGCAGTCTCCTTTCGGGGGGGGGGGGGACATAGGGGGATGATCTTTCCCTTGTTTACTCAGACTTCTCTGCTTCCAGGGCGGTCTCTATGCCTTCCTCCCTAAGGACCAAACAGATACTGTCTGGACCGCTGATTTTCACTGTGGGGTCCCCCTCTTTTCATGCTTGCTTCTTATTCTGATATTCTGAGTAGTGCTTGAATGTGGAATATAGCTTGTCATGATTCATGTATCATTTACTTCCTGGAATCCATCTGCCCTTAGCTCAGGCATAGGCTGAGCTGAGAACCCTCCCTCCCCTCCTGAAGACTGCTGGGTTGTGTGATGTCATTTGTCTAGGTATGGATCCAGGAAGTAACTGAAGAAATGTAAAAACAAGTTTAAAACAAGTAAATACAATATACTTTCCTATCTATTTACTAATGCTAGCAACAGAAGGATTACAGGTAGTCCATTCTGATCGAGAGAGTGAAGTTCCACTTTAACAGCCTCTGAAGCTTTGTTAAGCACTCTGTACTGCAGGGTTCATTTCCCCTTGACAGTTTCTGCTGTGTTTGAGTCATCGGTGGTGAATCTTGCCATAACTATGTTGCTGCGTCGTCTAGCTTTGGGCATATGGACTGGCTCATAGTAAGAATCCATCCTTCATTTACAGGATCTTTTCTGGTGGAGCTCTGGGAGCTGTTGTTGGCATCCTTGTCTATTGCAGTGCCAGGCTGGTAGACTTTCCCATACTAATTTTGTCTGTTTTTTTTTTTTTCCTGATAGTCTAAATGCAGTGTCCTCCTGTATATGCATTTCCAGTGCATGCTTTTTGAGGGGCAGTACCCCTGATTTTATTATATCATTCTTGTAGCAGGTACTCCCCTACTCTGCATGGCAGCTGGGGTATCAGCTGGGAGAACCTTCTCCAGCCATTCTAGCTTCAAGGGATCTTTTGTAGTTCCCTTCTTCTACAGCAGTCCTTGTCCTGGAGCCCAGTTGGGCATATTCCTGGGCCTTGCACCTCTGAGCTGTGGTCTAGTCGTCCTCTACTGAAGGTGCATTTACTCTACGCGGTAGATGTCTGTTAGGCCTGTGGCTACCTAGGCAAGAAGCATCTTAAATGCCTGGTTTTTGGTATGTAGCCCTCAGGGGCTCCTAATAAGGGTCTAGTTTGGTTTGTCTTGTCTGCTGTTCTGTACCTATGTGGCTCATGAGATTCTCTTGGATCCTGTGCTAACCTGGTGGCAAGTCCTCTCCTCTCTGTGGGGTGCTTGGTCACCTCCTGTCCAGTATTACTGACAGTCTAAGCTTTGTAACTTTTGAATGATGATTCTCCTGGACTCTGCACTGGATCCGAATCATTGCTTGTAGTACCTGGTGACTTATCTTATGGTTTGGAGCAGTCTGACTTCGGCATACATCCCCAATGCCAAAAAAGTTGGGATGCTATGTAAAATCTGCATAAAATCAGAATACAATTATTTCAAATCTCGTAAACCCCTATTTTATTCACAATAGAAAATTGAAAACAAATGTTCAAACTAAGAAAATTAACATTTGTTAAGGAAAAAACATGTTGATTTTGATATTGATGGGAGGCTTGTATGGTAGGTTATTTTTGTGGTTCATTTTGCGCAACCTTCAATAGTTGATGTTTTATCTTTTCCCTCTCTGAGCCTATTTTGGGATATAGCAGTACTGAGGTCCAAAGCTTTCTTTCTTTTTTTCGTACTGGAATAGTTTGCAGTACTAGTCCAAGTCTGTTCATCTTGTCTGTGCAAGTATCGGGTGCAAGTCCAGGTCATCACTGAAGGAACTGAGAGATGTTGGGGGATGACCTCACACCGATGAACGCAACGTCCTTGTTGTAGCACGTCTATACAGTGTGATACAGCCGGGAGAGTGTGACCTACAGCTAGAGGGTGAGGCTTTCTGCCTTCCCCATACATCATCTCTTCATCTCTTTCTGGCTCCAGTGCGTTGGTTTTTTCCACTATTTCTGTTGGTATATCTGGCTCCATCCAAGTTTGTTGGTGGAGGCTTTCAAGTCTTTAGGGCTGTTTGGTTACATTGAGATGGCTCCTGCTTATTTCTCTTCAGAGGTCTCCTCCTGTGGGGAAGGTCCCGAATCCCAGTGCAGCTTCTACTTCTGTTGGGTGTTTTTTTACAGAACCAGTTTTGGGGTAGTTGTGTTGTTTCCCATCCCTCAATAGACTCTACTTTGGGATGTCCCAATGTTCAGATCAAGATCTCAGCTGTGCCTTTCAATGAATGCAAGAAGGAAAAAGATTTTTTTCTTTTTTTGTCCTCTCCATAAAATCCTTTTCTCTGTGTTCATTGAAAGGCACAGCACCCGCCCTATCTGGTTGTTCTGATACAGTACACTGCTTTGTGATTAAATGAGCTGCCTCTAGCAAAAAGTAAGTTTGGCCACTGTCACAGGCCACCCTAGGCTGTGCTTTTGTTTTGCCTTGTCTCTGACTCCTGAAGGTGGTGCCATAACCTAATGGTCAGAGATCAAGATCTCAGCTGTGCTTTTCAATTAACACAGAGAAAAGGATTTTATGGTGAGCATAAAAATGCCTATTTTTTAGATGGAGATTGAACAATCGCATATTTATCACAACACGGGTTTCCTTTCTGTACTACGTAAATACTGCAAATTGAAGATGATAAAAATATAATTATTATTATTACAGGTACTTGTATAGCGCCGTCATTGCATGTAGCTCTTTACGCGTGTGTGTGTGTGTGTGTGTGTGTGTGTGTGTGTGTGTACAATCTAAAGTCCTTTATTCAGTTTCATACATATCTACTAGGGCCAATTTAGACAGGAACCAACTATATCTTTGGAGTGTGGGAGGAAGCTGGAGGAAACCCACGCAGGCATTGGGAGAACATGCACACTCCAAGCAGGTGGTGCCATGGATGGGATTTGAGTCAATGACCCCAGTGCTGCCAGGCAGAAGTGCTAATCATTTAGCCATTGTGCTGCCCCATCATTTCAAATATGCAGATGTTGAAAATAGTAGGAAGCCTACAGTATCTGAACTAGAGAATCACCCAAAGAAGCAATTCACCAAAAACAATTGGCATTTATTAATCAGCTGTAACGTTCTTTATTTTGTATGTTAATTGGAGGCTATATATGGGGCAAATATTTGCTTGATAATTTGGACGGGTGGGTGAGATCTGTGATCGCACAACGTTCTTGGCAAGAGATCTGTTTGTAATGAGATTTTTTTTAATGAGATTTTTTGTCTAGTGATTCCTAGTTAGAAACCGCCTCTAAACATCCCAGACAGCAGGATGATGGTTTACATTATGCTACATAGCACGTCCTGTATTTTCTCAAATTTATGTACTGCATGTCAAATCATTTTAAAATCCTATATACGTATAACAAACCACTAAAGATTGATCCAAAAACCGTATAGTCCCCCCCCCCCCCCCCCCCACATACTCTTACACTATGAAAACACAGCTCATTTTTTCCCTCATTTCCCCCCTTGGAGTTGGAGAGGTTCTTCATACTGGCCAAGTGTTCAGTATATCACATCTGATAGCATTCAGCACTGTGTACGGCTGTATTCACACTATAACATTTTATGAATGTTCACCAAATCTCATGAAAACATGCATGTTGTACTTTTGGTTCCATTCATTGTTAATGGCACCTCAAACTCAGCAAAACATGCACTTTTATATGCGGAAAACAATCGTACAAAGCTCAAAGATACATAAGCTTCATAGCTGTGTTTTGTTGCGCTTAGGGCAGTTCATTGAAATAAATGAGATGCCCTATGTGTGCAAAAAATGTGCATATGTGTGACATGATTTTGCACGTGTGCATAAAATGTGAATGCAACCTTAAGGTGATGTGGAAAATGAGCTGAGGACAAAGTGAAGGTGCTTGAATTGTTAGCATGTGCAGATTTTATGCCTTCATGCAGAAAGTGGCAGATGGTAAGGGGTTCGTTTATTATATCATGGTTAAGATAGTTGCCTACACAGTGTTTTCATTCTTTATCCTAATCACCCACATGTACATGTCATAGAGCATGTTTGCCGAGAGATATTGAAATACCACCTGAAAGCGTCATTGTATACTGTATGTGTGTATAAATAATATAATGAGACATATATACAATTTTTTTTTTTTTTAAAGCTTTGTATACAAGCTTGAATTACTCCTGCAGCTAAGACTAGGACAAGTAAACATGTGCAAATGAGCCAAGAGCTCCTCCAGCTGGGTGGAAGTGAAAATACAAAAACGTATATGTCAAGTCCTATTTATCCAACTAAAATTTTAAAGTGTTATAAGTCATTTTGTTCTGGGAATAACAAACAAAAAAGAAAAGATATAGGAACAGGGGTATGGAAATTTTTTAAAAAATTACTTGTCCAGGGACTAAATCGGTGTCCCAATCTACTTGTCCCTCATGACAATCTACTTGTCCAGATAAAAAAAAATGTACATTTTAACCAAAACTGTATTTAAATCTGCTTTAAATAATATCTGGGGCTTTTCAAAACAAAAGAGGCTTTATGGCGACTTAATATTTTTAACATTGCGCTGTTAATCTCCTCCTCACCCCCTGCCTCTTTCCAGCACCGCACTCGGGGATGAGCAGGGAGACACCATGCAGTATAGTGAGCACTGATTGGATGTTCGTCAGGAAAGGGGAGTGCCGGGCTTATCCTTTATCCATTTTGCTGCCAGAGCTGTTTTTGCGGGTTTTTTTTTTTTAAATGTTTTTTTTTACTTAACCCTTTTTTCTTCCATTTTTTTTTTAATCACACAGGGGGACACAAAGTTCCCGATGTGGTGATTTTTTTTGGTGACAGGTACTTTTTTTGAGACATCCAGATTCTAAAAGACCCTGGATATCTCACCTGTGCTCCCCTGAATGTAATGCGGTGCTCATTGCACCGCATTACATTCTTTCACGGTCTCAATGACTGGAAATCTGTCAAACGGACCCGGAAGTGACGTCACATCAGTTCCGGGTCAGGACAAGAAGGGGAGGGGAGCGGATGTGTCCGTTCTCCTCCCTCCCCTATACCACATCCCAGTGGCACCCACTGAACCAGTCCCGGGCCCGCAGATGGGCAGGGGGGAGAGGCTGGCACTGTGGCCTGTGTGGAAGTAATTGGGCGGCAGCGCTGCCACCCGAATGCTTCCACTTGACAGGTGAGCCCTACTGCTTGCTTGCAGCAGGACTAAAGGCAAAAAAAAAAAAACCTACCTGCCCGGCTCCTGGAACTGCATGTCCCAGGCATCGTGCGATATGAATTGCACATCCCTGTAGGAAAATATTACTGGACTTCATAAAGACCCGCATGCACAGATTTAGAGAAAGTGTGTCTCGTGCCTTCTAAAAGTGTCTAGAGCAGGGTGGATTTGATTTAAATCGCTAGTGAAAAGGCTCGATTTAGATCATAATTTTAAAAGAGCAACTGTCATCTCTGTCCCGCAGCGGCTCCTCCTCTGTCCCGCTGTTGACTCACTTTGGGACGGCTGGTGATGTGGCAATGACACAACAAAGTGAGGGACGTGGGGGCAGCAGGTGAGTGGATGCTCGCTAACAGACGCTGCTATGATGGATCTAAAATGACAGGTGCTCTTTAAATGTAAGGAATCCGACTCATTCTTGCTATTAGTTAGAATCTTTAATATTTGCAAACCAAATGAAGGGTTCCCTTTTAGAATAGGAAGCTGTGAAGTTAGTAAAGCAGCGATATCCGAACTGATTTTTGATTAATAAGTTAATCACACATAGCTGGAGAACGACTCAAATTCTTTAATTTCATGTTTTTTTTCCTCATGGTTACTATGAAATTGTGTGAATACATCAATGCAGTGCATGTTATCTCAGCTTGTAGAGCTTGGATTCATTGAATGAGTTTACCAAAAATGTAAAAATTGCAGAATGTACAGCCTCATGCTACATAAGTAAGCTCCATTTCATGCTGAATAAACTAAATTATTAATGTTTCTTAAATCGAAAACTATCTTTAGATAGATTACTTCATAAGCATTTTATTAAAATAAATTTGATAAAAAATCTGATGTAAATTAAAAAAATCATTGATTTTTATCCACCCTGGTGTAGAGCTTTTACTTGAATTTGGCACACATTACGCCTCATTAGAACGCCTCTGTTAGAACTGTGTCTGCCAACTTCTCTCTTTGTACGCCAAAGGAGCTGTACTTTCCGAAGATATGAACTGTTGGTATTGTATTTTGAATTTGGCGCATTTTAGAACTGCCTGAATTTGGTGCATGAGTCGCTGTCCGAACCGAAAGTATCACAAATGCTTCATGAATTTACATTAAGAAAAGGGATTAATGCCAGAAAAGTGGCACAGCAGCTTTATTGAATTCCGCTCAGTGATTCCTATGACACACTCTGGTATAAATACATTCTTTGTGGCTTGGGGTGCAGAAGTATTCATTTTTTTTCCTTTCTGTGCTTCTGGTCTACTGTCCCATTTTTTTCAAAACAATAGTCTCAAGCACACCATCATTTACTTTTTCTTTGGCTAGTGTCTGATCTGTTTGGTGCATCAAAGATCTGCCATAGACAAGGCAGCCATTTTTATAGGATATAAAATAGTTTGTTTAGAGCACTTGTTCTGTCTATTAAACATTACGTTTTTTGTTATTGCAGGTTGCCATCAAAATCATTGACAAGACCAAGCTAGATGGGGAAAATCTGAAAAAAATATTCCGTGAGGTGCAGATTATGAAAATGCTTTGTCACCCCCACATTATTCGGCTGTATCAGGTAGGTATTTTCCAGAGACTTTTTTTTTCTTTTGCAAATATCCTTTTAGGGGAATATTACACCTGTGCTGACTTGGATTCTGTGTACTACTCAATAGATGTGCTGTAAGAAACCACTTTAAAAGATAAAATCACTTTTCCCCAAAAAAATAATAAATGCACGGTGGTGCGCATTTGCGGGACCACCGGATCAGACATGTCCATCTGAGGCTCCGTAACATACGGGGAGAAGCAGCTGCATGTAAGCTGCTCCCAGCCCGCCATGCATCACCTCCTGCAGTTTCAGAGCACGTTCCGGTGCCCATCAAGATGCTCCGTGGGGCCGCAAAAGCTCAGACTAAGCCCATTTAAAGGGGCCCTAGCACGGGCCTCCTCCAAGATGGCGGTGGAGCTTGCATCACGGCCGCATACACCACAACAGGCTGCACATCTACAGTCCCAATACACTTCAGATGGTGGGTCTTACACTGACCTAGGGACTTCGCTGGCTTCCCTCCCAAACTGTGCTCACCCTGACCTGCTTAAACAATTCTAGAAAATGCTACATGAAGCCCTGAAGCAGACCTCTGACCACATTACTGATAAACTGTCTAAAGAACTCAGGGAATCGGGGCAACGCACCTCCGACTTAGACCAGTGGGTTGACAACCTGGATGCTACCATACATAATCATTCAGATGAGCTGAAAATCTAACCCTGCAGTCCCGTCTAGAAGATTTCAAAAATAGGGCCAGACGCTCCAATATTCGTGGACTCCCTGAAACCATGACTGATGTCCTTTCCATGGTTTTGGCTCTTTTTCAAGAGCTGGCTCACGCTATACCGATTGAGCTTTCACTGTGCGCTGGTCCCTCGCCACCTGAATGGCCCGCCTCGTGATATCACCAAGTTCCACTATTTCCGCACCAAGGAACAGCTCTTACAAGCGGCTCGCAATGCTGGAACTTTAATCTTCGAGGGCCACAACTACCAGCTAGTCCAAGACCTATGCCCTACTACGATTGCCAAACGTCGAGCCATGAAGCCCCACCTACAAGCTCTACAGCACCAGCATATTGCCTACAGATGGAGCTTTCCTTCTGCTGTCCTCTTCTCCTACCACTCCTGTGATTACACCTGCAGGTCTCCAGAAGATCTCCTAGCTACTCTTCAGCATCTTTAGCTTCAACCACTGGCAGCTCCCCAGGACGGCTCCCGTCGCCGATCGGCATTGTGCTCCCCACAGAAAAGCCGATCCTCTCAGTCTGCCAAAGGGTCAGTTCATATAAGCGAGAGTGATACTCCTCTACAACTCTGGCTCCCCAGGACTCCATTGACTGAGATATGCAATATCTTGATAGGATGATCCAATGCCCTAACCTGGGCCATGCTTCCCAATGGGAACTGCCATTTTTTTCCCCCATTTCTGCATACCCTTGTCACACTCTTATTTACCTGCTGAGTTCTTGTAAAGCGCTTCCAGCTTGACCCGGCTTTCCAGCCAATCACCCTGTATATGACCTTATCAGATGGTCGTACCCAGTAGCAACCTACCACTGATCCTACGTTCACCCGTTCCTTCACAAGAAGCTGCTTTGGATTCCATGCAATCCACAGTGCCCCCAGGCTGACAACCACCGATTCAAGTAGCTGTACTGTTTGGACTATTTCTGGTCCCCCAGACTTACTTCTATGCATTTGTCGTGGGGATCAGGCCGAATGCCTCCGTTGTGTTCCCACTTTTCTACATGTCACTGTTTCTTACTTACACTCTTCCGTGTGACTACCCTTTTCTTTTCTCATTTCTTTATTTCATAACTCTTCTGCATGACCACACCATGCATACCCTGTTCAGGAATTATCTTTTTTTTTGATGATCATGACATTCCACCATGGGACCCTTAAA
This sequence comes from Staurois parvus, assembly GCF_062004578.1. Classification (NCBI taxonomy): domain Eukaryota; kingdom Metazoa; phylum Chordata; class Amphibia; order Anura; family Ranidae; genus Staurois; species Staurois parvus. The sequence continues at coordinate 1,136,803 of NW_028317883.1, forward strand.
CATTCTTACCCTGAATATGCAGGGTCTTAATGTCCCTCAAAAACGCAATAAAGCCTTCTGATCTGATTTGCAGGAAACGCATTTTACTCCTAACTCCACCCCCACATTTTTTGGCCCACACTGCCCTGGGAAGTATGTTCCCAGGCATCATGTAACTGTTTGTTTCGATTACCTATGACATGTTTTTGTTGTCATGCTAAGCTTTAATGGCTCTTGCAAACAGACCTAATAAATTACTGCTGTTTATACACAGAAGAGGCTTGCAGAAAGATCTTGAGTAAAAACAAGTTTATGTTCTGTAAAGACCATGTGTATGTGCACGTACAGGCGTGTAAATGTGTGTATGTGTATAGGGGTCGAATTCTTTGTCATCCTCTTCTAGCTGTTAAAATATAACTTAAAGGCAAAAAGGGTTTTTTTTTGTGTGGAGGGATTAGAGAACTTGTCAATTTTTTTTGCCGTTTGTGCCCTCATTCAGGAGATTCCACCTTTCTGTTTGTCCTGTTTACCATTATCCTTGAAAGTAAAAGAAAATCCCAAATTTTGGGTTTTCCCCAGAAATGTAATAGAGGGAAAATCTTCTAATAGGGACACTAGTTCTGTTGATCTGGAGGTCCCCATGGAAGTCCCCTAAATTGCAGGGATTTCCTCTGACCTGTGTGGCTATAGACAGGAAGTGCATGGAAATTCCCCCAATTTGAAACAAATGGTGAAAAAAATAAACTGACGGGTTTTAACCCTCCCTTGCTTTATCCAAAATGGGGAAAAAAGTTTTGCCTATACAGTAATACCTCGGTTTATGAATTTAATTAGTTCTGCAGGACTTTGTGTATAGCGAAAAATTCATAAACCGAAATGCCGTTTCCCATAGGAATGCAGTGAAAACCAATTAATCCATTCCGGAAATCCGGAAAAAGTAAACGCTACTAGAATACCGCATGAGTTATTTTATCAAGTCATGCGGTATTTTAGTAGTGACAACCATGTGTTAATGTTTCAGCTGTCATTTAATTTAAAAAAAATGGTGTGGGGGTCCCCCCCAAAATCCATACCAGACCCTTAGCCGAGCATGCAGCCTGGCAGGTCAGGGAAGGGGGGGGGGCGAGAAACCATGTGTTAATGTTTCAGCTGTCATTTAATTAAAAAAAAATGGTGTGGGGGTCCCCCCCAAAATCCATACCAGACCCTTAGCCGAGCATGCAGCCTGGCAGGTCAGGGAAGGGGGGGGGGGTGAGAAAGTGCGAGCACCCCCCCTCCTCAACCATACCAGGCCACATGCCCTCAACATGGGGCGGTGCTTTGGCTCCCCTTCCCCCCTCCAAAGCACCTTGTTGATGGGGACAAGGGCCTCTTCCCCACAACCCTGGCTGGGGTACATAGTCCCAATCAGAGGCAGACTGACAACTGATGGGGCCCCCAGGCAATAGGGGATCATGGGGCCCATGTGTCCTTGCCCAAACTCAAAAAAGCCTATGAAAAAGGTACCAGGGGCATCTCATGGGGCCCCCTACTGACTTGGGCCCTCGGGCAGTGCCAGAGTTTCCAAATGGTCACACCGCCCCTGGTCCCGATACTCATTCACAAAAAGTTTATGAAAAAAGACAGGACATGGTCTTTGACAAGTCCTTGTTTAAAAGAAAAAACTAAAAGAATGTCCCCCGCAGTAGATCCAACATCAATCACAGTTCAGTTTTGGGCACCAATTCACAAAAAGAACATTGTGGAACTGGAGAAAGTACAGAGAAGGGCAACCAAACTGATAAGAGGCATGGAGGAGCTCAGCTATGTTATGTTCTCGCTGCTACAGCTTCTTTTAGACAGACTTGCTCTCTTTGGTCATTCCTGATGGTCCTTATAAAGGACAACTTGTTTCTCATTCCACTATCTTTTGGTGGATTTGGAAGCTCCTCATTCTAGCCTATAGATTTAAGGACAAGGTTCCACCTTTTCCTGTTCAGGAGCACTCTACTAGATAATTCAATTTTTGGGCTCTTTAGCAACAGGCCTCGCATCCTTCTGGTGATGTCACAATGCCGGACGTTGCGGTTCATGGCTGTGAACGGCCAGTGAACGCTTCGGAGCAGCAGAGCTGCCAGCCATCTTCCTCTATCCAAGCCAGCAATGCATCTTGGCTTCTGCAGAGTCTGACCCTCATGAAAATGCAGTTTGGTCACTGACTCTTATTGATGTGACTGTTATTTTGATGTACGTGTGACTTGCCTAACCTCTTTGGTATTAAGATTTTCAAAAGATTACAGTTAGAAGCACTGTTTTCTCTCCGTTTGCATATACAGAGTTGGCTTTTGCTCTCAACCACAGCCTGCCCACAGTGTCTGGACTTTTCCCTTATATATGCCTATTCCATGCTGGACATTCCTTTTATTGTATGGATTATAGCAGTGCTCTCCAAACTTCGGCCTTTGTTTTATCCGATCCTTGGGGCACTTTAACCTCTCACAGACATTAACAATGGGACATATTTCTTCCCACTAACACCAACAGTGTAGCACTATTTTTACTAATCCGCCCACTGACACCAATGATGGGGCACTATTCCTCCCACTGACACCAATGATGGGGCACTATTCCTCCCACTGACACCAATGATGGGGCACTATTCCTCCCACTGACACCAATGATGGGGCACTATTCCTTCCACTGACACCAATGATGGGGCACTATTCCTCCAACTGACACCAATGATGGTGCACTATTCCTCCCACTGACACCAATGATGGGGCACTATTCCTCCCACTGACACCAATGATGGGGCACTATTCCTCCCACTGACACCAATGATGGGGCACCATTCCTCCCACTGACACCAATGATGGGGCACCATTCCTCCCACTGACACCAATGATGGGGCACCATTCCTCCCACTGACACCAATGATGGGGCACCATTCCTCCCACTGACACCAATGATGGGGCACCTTTCCTCCCACTGACACCAATGATGGGGCACCTTTCCTCCCACTGACACCAATGATGGGGCACCTTTCCTCCCACTGACACCAATGATGGGGCACCTTTCCTCCCACTGACACCAATGATGGGGCACCATTCCTCCCACTGACACCAATGATGGGGCACCATTCCTCCCACTGACACCAATGATGGGGCACCATTCCTCCCACTGACACCAATGATGGGGCACCATTCCTCCCACTGACACCAATGATGGGGCACCATTCCTCCCACTGACACCAATGATGGGGCACCATTCCTCCCACTGACACCAATGATGGGGCACCATTCCTCCCACTGACACCAATGATGGGGCACCATTCCTCCCACTGACACCAATGATGGGGCACCATTCCTCCCACTGACACCAATGATGGGGAAATGTTACAGACTCCAGGACATTTTCTATTCCCATTGCCACAGTTCGGCCCCTCTAAAATCTGAAGAATAGTAAAGTGGCCCTTTTGTTTAGAAATTTTGGAGTCCCCTGGATTATAGGACTGAATGACTGGATACCAATGTTCTGTTCACCTTTATCCACCTTTGCATTGTGTAAGTGCTCATTCAAGCTTTGCGTTTGAAGCATCTATTCTTAACCAGGGTTTCTCCAGAGGTACCTTGAGCTGTGAATAATTGATTTCCCATTTGATGGTGCCTTCATAATTCCAGGTATTTTGCCAAATTGCAAAGCCAATAGAATGACACCAGTGATTTATTTTTTTTGGCTGACTTTTAGGGTGGCATTCTGACCACCACTGTAAGTAGGACATTCTTCTTACTGGCCACCAATGTAAGATGGGCATTTTCCTAATGACTCCGGGTGGACTAATCCTAGCAGGGATTCCCTGGCACCCCAGGGTTCCTCTGGGGTGAAAAAGTTCAGAAAAGCTGGTCTAAAAAAATAGGATTTCTTCGCTATCTGTTAAGGCACACTGTACCAGAATCATTAGTGCTTCGTGGGCTTTTCGGCATCAGGCACCCGTTTATGTGCAAGGCTGCCAGAAGGCTGGTTTTTGGTTCACGTTTAAAGTTTTTACCAGGTGATGCCAGTTTTCGGATGTGTTTTTCAAAACCCTTCTTGACCCTTACTCATGTTAACCTGTTAGTTTTTGTTTGTGGTGTTGCCCACCCCTCAGTTGAACTGCTTTTGGATGTCCCATGCTTAAATATTAAAGATCCCATGTCCTGTACTATGCGACTAAGAAAATAGGATTTTTGACTGACCAGTAAATTCCTTTTCGTGGAGAACTGTACAAGACAGGTCCCTCCTACATTGTTCTTTATGATCTTTCCATTGCTTGCTACTAAACAAAGGCTTAGGAAGGGTTATGGAGGGGACATGCGGCAGCTTTTATTTTCGCTGGTATCTTGTCACCTGACAGTATTTGCACATTAACCATGGTGAAAGAGTAAAGTGTTCTATACTGCACTCCAAAAAACAGATTTTTTTTGGCAATTAAAAAAAAAAGTTGTATATACTTAGGCCTCTGAGTTTTCAGCCAGGTAGATGGATGCCCACTGGTTGGGTCAAAGTGGATGTATAGGCTCCTTCCCACAGGGTCCTGTACCAGAAAAGCTGTTGATTTGTGGTGGTGTTCAGCAAATAGAGAACACAAAAGAACATACGTTGTATCAGAAAAGGCTCCTACTAGGGTTTGAATTAAAGCCTTCCTCTCTTCTGAATCCTAGACAGGCTAAATGCTGCAAAGTTACCCCGCATACTAATAAAGACAAGGTAGCCTAGAGCTGCCTGATTTCGACAAAGCTTTTTCCTAAAAATATACAGCATATACATAACTCCTTTTAAGTACTTAAAGAATACAGTGTGTAAACCCAACTTTTCATATTTCTGATATGTGCTTGCTGTACCATGTACTTATATGAAAAATATCTATTTTTTTGTGTGAAATCCCTGCCAGTCCGTCTGGCAGGTGTGGTCAGTTCTGTGTTTGTGCTGGGAACGCAATGATCAGATATGTGCTGACACCTCCTCCATTCCCCTTGCACACTGTTCACTGAGAATATCCGTGTGCTGCTGTTTCTCTTTCCCCAGCTCTTATGCTGCTGTGAACAGAGGATATGTGATCTCTTATAAAAAAAGGAAAAAAAGTTATTTGTGATGTTTTACTATCTATACACAAATGTTTTGCCTTTCATTTCTATTTTGAACTGGGTTGTTTTACAAGGTGAGGGTTTACAATCACTCATTTTGAGTCAACTGATTTTGTTGATTGTACAGTTTCATTGCCTCATCTTTGTGTATTTGCATCATGTCTTTCTTTGATTCATCTCTCATAGGTGATGGAGACTGAAAGGATGATCTATCTTGTGACAGAATATGCCAGTGGAGGGGAGATATTTGGTAAGTCAAGCAGTTAGTATTGTTCGTTACATTTGTTAATACATTTAAAGAATAGTTAATGTCAGGCTTTACTACTACTTTAAACATTTCCTCCCCCCTCCTCCTGCTCATCCTGCATACCCTGCATACCCTGTGTAAAAAGATCTGTGCACATAACCTTTTCTAGTCTGTTATCCTGCAGCTCCAGCTCTCTTGTGTAAAGGAGTGCTTGGCCATGCCTGTCAGTTGCTGGAGCTGTGACATCTCCCAAAGGCAGCCATAGCCTACCTTTTGTCTGTGCACCCTCCTCTCCCCTGCAGCAGTCGCTCACTGACACAGGAGCCATGGCTGTAGGATCACAAGATAGGTAAGTACACAGATCGTTTTTATGCAGGATAGGGAGGAGAATGTTTTTAAGAATGGTTAGTGCTGGGCTTTTCCTGATTGCAGTAGTGACATATATGATGAAGTGTAAGTGGTGTAAGTAAGACCACATCTGGAATGTGCAGATCAATTTTGGGCACCAATTCACAAAAAGAACATTTGGGAAATGGAGAAAGTACAGAGAAGAAAATAAAGAGGCATGGAGGAGATCAGCTATTTCAGAGAATATCAATTTACTGAATTTATTCTCTTGAGAAGAGGAGATTAAAGGGGGATATGATCAACATGTATAAATACATCAGTGGCTCATATAGTGAACTCGGTGTAGAGTTATTCACCCTGAGGTCATCACAGAGGACAAGGGGGCGCTCTTTATGTCTGGAGGAAAAGAAATTTAATCTCCAAACACGGAAAGGTTTCTTCACAGTGAGAGCTGTGAGAATGTGGAATAGACTCCCTCAAGAGTTGGTTCTGGCCAGCTCAGTGGATTGCTTTAAAAAAGGCCTGGATTCTTTCCTAGATACACAGAATATAACTGGATACTAACATTTATAGGTAAAGTTGATCCAGGGAGTATCCGGGGGATTAGGAAGGAATTTTTTTCCCTGCAGGAGCAAATTGGATCATGCTTTGCTGGGTTATATTGCCTTCCTCTGGATCAACTGTGAGTGTAGGATTATAACTTTCATTTTTTTTTTTTTTTTATGGTTGACCTGGATGGACTTTTGTCTTTTTATAGCCAGATTAACTAACTATGTAAGTCCAGGCAAAAAAAAATAACTCCACTTAGTACATCTATGCAATATATACACATTTCTTTTAACCACTTCCCGACCGGCCGTTGTATATTAACGGCCACCCTGCTTGTGCGCGCTCCCCGGGAGCGCGCAGCACCACGATCCGGTGCCCGCTGTGTTCTCTGGACACAGTGGAACACCGATCATTGTACGGAACCTCTGGGCGAGGTCCCGATCATGTGATCACTCACTGGCCAATCAGTGATCACATGCAAAGTAGTAAGCAAGATGTCACTTCTTACTACATCATTGCTTACTACGTGTGAAATCTGTGAATGATCACAGAGGTCACATGGTACAAGGTTATTCACAACAGCCTTGTACCATGTGACAAGCTGTGACAAATCACAGCTCACTCAGTAGTTCTCAATGGCTGCAAGAATGCAGACAGAGAGAAAGAGAAATGATTGTTTTTACATCCTATATGGGTGTAAAAGCAATCGGTGTAAAAAAAAAATCTTCATCACCCCCCATAAGTAGTACAGTGTCACCATGGTGACACTGTACTGCTAGGGTGGACAGTATGTAAAAATAAATAAATAATATAAGAAAAAAATAAAAATTAAAAAAAAATGTTTAAAAATTATAATTTTTGGTTATAAACTAATTTGGCTTAATTTTTTTTTTTTTACTAAAAAGATGACGGAATACATTTTGGCCAAGATTTATGATGAAATATTTATTTTTTCAAAATTTTTGGACATTTACATAGCAAAAAAAATTAAAATCCCAGCGGTGAATAAATACCACCAAAATATAGTTTTATCTGTCTCAAAAAATGGTAAAAAATTCATATGGGTACAGTGTTGCATGACCGCGCAATTGTCGTTGAAAGTGTGATTGCGCTGAAAGCTGAAAATGGCCCTGGTCAGGAAGGGGGTAAAAGTGTCCGGACTGGAAGTGGTTAAGGGGGACATGTGTTTTGTCCATGGAGGGAAGAACAACAGATTCTTTTTAACACTTTCACCCCTTCCTGTCCAGGCCAATTTTCAGCTTTCGGCGCTATCACACTTTGAATGACAATTGCGCGGTCATGCAACACTATAACCATATGAATTTTTTAGCTTTTTTTTTTTTTGAAACAGATAAAACTTTTTATTTTGGTGGTATTTATTCACCACTGGGATTTTTATTTTTTTACTATATAAATGAAAAAGTCCAAATATTTAAAAAAAAAAAATGTTTTTCTTATAAAATTTTGGAAATAAATAATCTTTCTTCAGAAATCTTGGCCAAAATGTATTCGGCTATTCAGACTTTGCTTTTGCTGTATCTTATCTCTGTTTGTTTAATTTCCCATCCCCTACATCTCTTCCAACATTCTGCTAAATCTTTGTTTCAGTACTGCTTAGACCTGAAGAAGGGGACATTCCCCGAAAGCTTGTCCTCAAAATTGTATGTTAGTGCAAATAAAAAAAATATCACGGACAGCACTCAGTTGTTCCCGTAGTAAAGAAAAAATAACCCAAATTAGTTCATAACCAAAAATATTAATTTTTCAAAAATGTTTTTTACATTTTTAATTTTTTTTATATTATTATTAGGATTTTTTTTTTGTTCACATACTGTCACCCTAGCAGTACAGTGTCACCATAGTGACACTGTACTACTTGTGGGGGGTGATGATTTTTTTTTTTGTTACACTGATTTGCTTTTACAGCCTTTATGGGTGTTAAAGCAATCACTTCTCTCTGGCTGCATTTTTGCAGCCATTGAGAAATACTGGGATAGCTGATTTGTCACATGGTACAAGGCTGTTGTGAATAGCTTTGTACCATGCGACCTCTGTGATCATTCACAGTGGGCACTGGACCGCGGTGCCGCGCACTCCCAGGGAGCACGCACAGTCAGTGAATGCGGAGGCTGTTTTATAAACGGCCACCCGCTCCTGCATTGCTCCCGTTCGGCCGTTTATGTATATGGACCGGACGGGAAGTGGTTAATGAGGCCTCTGCCAGCAGCTTAGGGTCACTTTCCTTTGCTCTGGTCAGCTGCTAAGAGCAAAGAAAAATACCTAGTGCTTGGGCAGCACAGTGGCTAAATGGTTAGCACTTCCGCCTGGCAGTACTTGGGTCACTAGTTTGAATCCCAACCACGGCACCACCTGCCTGGAGTTGGTATTTTCTCCCTGTGCCTGCGAGGGTTTCCTCTGGGTACTCCGGTTTCCTCCCACACTCCAAAGCCATGCTGGTAGGTTAATTGTCTCCTGTCTAAATTGGCCCTAGTACAGCAATGGGCAAACTACGGCCCGCGGGCCGTATACGGCCCGGCGGACCTTTTAATCCGGCCCGCAGAGCGTGATACAAAAAAAAAAACAGCCAGGGCAGCGCGCTCAAATGCAATGATTGGCCAGTCTTGCTGCCACTCACATCCTGATAGCCAGTGATTGGCTGTCAGGATGTGTGTAGGCGGGGCAGCGTGACAAACGTGAGGGGAGCTAGGCTCCTCTCACAGTCCGCCCTGAAGACCGGAACGGCGCGGGAAGACGGCGAGAAGAACGCGCGGAGCAAAGGTAAGTGAATTGACACAGGGGGGACTTGGCTTACTACTTGCTACTTACTACTACTATATGAGGGATGAATTACTATAGGGGGAATGAATTACTATAGGGGGGATGAATTACTATAGGGGGGATGAATTACTATAGGGGGGATGAATTACTATAGGGGGGATGAATTACTATATGGAGGATGAATTACTATAGGGGGGATGAATTACTATAGGGGGGATGAATTACTATAGGGGGGATGAATTACTATAGGGGGGATGAATTACTATGGGGGATGAATTACTATATGGGGGATTCATTACTATGCTTACTATGGGGGAATATTACTATACTTACTATGGATGGCATGGTAGTGGCTGGGCCGGCCAGCAGCTAGTCCGGCCCCCGGGTCCAATATATGAACGGGGAAAGAACAAAAAGAGGGCGCACAGGCCTAGTGCATTACCATAAAAAATGTTTAATAAAAAATAAAGTAGGTGTTGTACTCACAAATGACAATATAGTCAAGGCACATCATAAAAGAACAGCTGGATCAACACCGAGGAAGAGGCAAGTCCTCGAAACGCGTCAGACTTTTGGATGTCTAAACTCCCTATTGCGGACTGTTACTCAGCGCGGTGTTGATCCAGCTGTTCTTTTATGATGTGCCTTGACTATATTGTCATTTGTGAGTACAACACCTACTTTATTTTTTATTAAACATTTTTTATGGTAATGCACTAGGCCTGTGCGCCCTCTTTTTGTTTTTTCCCCGTTCAGTATATTTGGATTCCCCTGGTCCATTTGAGGGCAGCAAGGTGTGCATGTTCCAGGACATTCTTAATGTGGTTGTAGCATCGAGTCCATCCCCAAGCGCAGGAGCATTTGTGTTTGCTGGTCCAATATATGAACCCATTGCGGCCCTCAAGTCAAAAAGTTTGCCCACCCCTGCCCTAGTATATGAATGTGAGTTAGGGACCTTAGATTGTACACCCCTTGAGGGTTAGGGACTGATGTGAATGTACAATATATATGTAAAGCACTGTGTAAATTGACGGCACTATATAAATACCTGAAATAATAGTGCTTCAGATATTGGAGATCATGTAACTTATCCCCCATTTTGGCATGTATGATGACGGGCTTTTAAGACGCATAGCACGGTCAGCCTTATGTAAGCCACAGATCAGGACCTTGAGTTTCCACAAGATTTTCTCTTTCATTATCAGCAGATGAACAATGCAGCAGAGTAGTGAGGGAAAGGAAAGGTGGTGGGGTTGGCAAGCATTTCTGTTGTTGTGTGCTGCTAGGCAAATGACAGGTTCTCTTTAGTTTTGTTTAGTTGACGTCTACTTTGCTGTGGTACTGGTAAAGCTGAGCTTTGTTTTTTAGGTTAATTTAATCACTAAAAGTCTGTAAATTCTATTTACTTGCGGAGATTCCCTTGGTAGGAGTATTTTCCAAATCCTTTTTATGTGATGATCCATTTATTTGGTGCAGAATGGGAGCTGGCAGGATGTGAACACACTGTGATGACAGTTGCTCTGGGTGAGTGTACAGCAGTCCTCCCAACAATCAGAGCAGCCGATGAGGCCATGCTACTGCCTAGACATGGTGTAGGGCACAAACAACATTATTGTCAGTCGGGAAAGGGTTAAATTTGCCTCGTGACTGGTAATGAGATACGGGTCCTTCATGCATGCAGCAGCAGCCTGACATTGTAAACAGGATGTATGGTGTGTGGGAGTCATAACATTGTTTAACCCATTCACTGCCGGTGGGGGCTATGGAGGATCACGCAGGAATCTGCAAGAGACATGAAATGAGTCCAGTTCACTATTAGAGTACAGCGTGTAATGCTACATCAAGTCATCAAGTTGTCTTTATCACTTAGTTACATAGAATAACAGTCATGGAATTTCAGCTAGAGTACTGCAGGGGATTAAAAACAAAAAAGAGGGATTAGGAAGGAAACATTCAACTACTACCAGAGTGGCCTAATTTCTGAAGGTCTTAGGGGATCCCAGTGCCCCCATTTACTTGGCTGAACATCATGTTCTGAACCCTCCTTGTTAAACCATCTCTTTGCCTCTCTTGCACCCGCCTCCTGGCTATCCAAATATTCCCACTGCAGAGAAAAACTTTGGTTTTCTTGCATTCCTCCAGCAACCACCCCTATAAATAGGATCAGTGCTCTCCCATCTTTACAGCAATGCAGGATGAATGCTGGACACACAGTTGGCTTAATAAAAGTTGCAGTGAATTGGATCACTTTTAGGTCCTAATGTTGGGGTGTCAAGTAACAGTCAGCTGCAGTCCGCTCTCTGCCAGACTAGTAGCAAGTGTTAAATGTTAGGTCTCCAATGAACTGACAATATGCTTCAACTTGCAAGTAATTCAGATCATTTCTTGAAAATGTTTTTATTCCAGATACCAGAGAATGGAAATGTTAGCAAAATGCCAGGTTCCCCTATCATGAAACAAAGGGAAAAAGTGTGCTGTGGTTAGCTTTTACTAAATAGTAAAGACCAATTTACGTCAGTGAATTTGTAATGCAGGTCCCACCAGATGGAAATCACTTTGAAGCTACTTCTCATTCTTTTCTATAGCCTTTACTTCACCGTGTTTTGCTATAGGCCTGTAGAAGTAGATAATGCCTACAGCAGTTTGCATATATTACCATTAAGTGCAGTGAATGTTATTCCCTGAAGCATGTGACTTAAAGTATCGTTAAACCCAAATCATTATAAATGTCAATACATGGTATAATATATTGTGTTCATACTCCCTTTGCACTAGAGCATTTGTTTTCTATAGATTGTAAATAAAATGTTGATTCTGCTGTTCACTGTCCCTCCCTCTGTCTGTGTCCCCTCTGCAGCCTGAGATTGTGAAGACCAGTTGTTGCCATATCTACTGAGCATGCTGCAGTTTCATATCTCTTCTAAGCTGTTAAATTCCCCGTTTTTCTTTTTATCTGTGCAGCCCCATGACATATGCACGCGTACACACACTGTTAAATGGCAGTCCCTCCCTCCTCTTCCATGTCCTTGTATTGCTAAACATTATGGGGGCAGGATATAAGATGGTGATTGATGGAGGCTTCTCCTTTTTTAGTCCCAGCACATACACTTTATAGACACAGGCTGGAGGGGCATGACACAAGTCTGTGATTGGCAGAATCTTCTCCAGATATCGTTAGTGTAAACAAAGTGAAAGCTATTGTTAAGTCAGCTTAAACTCCGCCTACACCATGTTATTGGGAAAAATAATTGCTTTGAAATATAGATTTGTAATAAGCCTTAAGGGCCACTCCAGGAATCGTACAGAAATGCACTGAACGTTCCAGTGCGACTCACATGTAGTGCAGTGCTTTTTAAACCCATTCATTTTGAATGGATTGAATTGCACTGGACTACACCAAAAGTAGTGCATGTAATACTATGGGGAAAAAAAAACACTCACTGCAACCGGATCGCGTAGTAATTTTGTACCATGCAACCCTCTTAAGGCAAAATCATTGCATTTGTGGCCTGCATTTGGGGTGTCAGAAACGTAACATCGACATCCACTGCAGATTGCAATTGCAGTTACTTTTTGAGTGCGGTGTGGGGAACATGCACAAAACGTGAGTTTCCCGCATTGTGTTCTTGTGTGAACAGGCATTAAAACAATTAGTTGCTATTAATTTGATTCTCTATTCTGAAATTTTTTTTTTTGTGTGTGCGCACCAATCAGCGATGTGCAGACACAGATTCATAGTCCAGTGCTGTTATAGAGCATACATCAGCAGAGTGCTAGAAATGCCTCCTCCGGATCTTTCCCTGAGCATAGGAAACTTCACATGAAGACTGAACAGCAATGATTAAATAAGGTACTCAGATGCTATTTTATATTAAATGAAATGCAGTGGCATGCTCTTTATATATAAATAGAAAGGGTAATAGCAATTAAACATTGTTTTAGTGTCATTTTCTTGTGCAATTATTTTTTATTGGTTTTTCACTTTTTTCGTGTTTGAGGTAATAACAAAGTACAATCATTTAGAAAAGAATGATTGTCAAATAGGCAGTACAAACAACGACACATAAACAGAATAGCCTTCAACCAGAACATTCCCTAATTAGAGTGAGATGAACCTGAGTAAAATACTCAGCTGAGGTAAATCACGGTGGAGAGCTGTGGGAGAGGAAGGGGAGATAACCTCCCAGAGAAGCGAGGAGAAAGGAAACCTAGGAAGCAAAAAAGATGAAGAAAAGATCAAAGAGACAGTATTGAGAGAACCTGAGCGCTAAAATTGGTGCAAACCCAAACTGTATTCAGGAAGTGAAGGATGAGCGTAAGACCACCAAGGGCTCCAAATTTTCAGGAACCAAGGATGAGAGTCATTAGGAATACTCAACATTTTTTCGTGAATCATTAGGGTGATCATAATAGTCCTCACCTCCGCAAACTGAACAGTTGGCTTCTTTAGGCCCTAGCAATGGACCTTTTAGCCGCTATAAAAAGATAGGTAGCCGATCTTTGCTGGTGGGAGAGAAGGCCAGGGAGTGGGCAATGGAGGAGCACATGACTAGGATCTCTACGGTAAGTAGAGTGAAAAAGGGTCAACAATAGACTATATACTCTGGACCAAAAGCCCACTAATCGTGGGCACTTCCACCATACGTGAAGCTTGTCTCCCTGGATTTCGCAACCTCTAAAACAGCGATCGCCACAGGTCAGGTTTGCTTGGGCAATCCGTGCTGGGACCCAGTACCATCGGAGAAGGGCCTTATATGCCGCTTCCATGGTGGTATTAAAAGAACATTTGGCCACAGCTGACCAGGCCCTACTTCAAACCTTTGGGGCTAGTAAGACAGTAAGATCACATTCCCATTTTGAAACATAGGGATGGGGGCGAGGAGAACATGCCAAGAGAAGATGTGAATAAAGTAGAGAGATGGTGCCCCTGGCTCCAGGGGAGTGTTGGCAAACATGTTCAAACAGTGTTTCCCTAAAAGGAAAGATGGAATCACAACAAAGGGAGGAAATCCAATGTCTGAGTTGTGCATAATGATACCATTCTGCCAGTGGAGCTCCATGGACTACGCAAATAGAGGACCAGGAAGGAAACAAATGAGAGTTCAAAAAGTGACATACATGGGAATAGCTGTGAGCAGGCCACCAGGCAAAAGCCTGAGGTTGTGTCAGACCCAGGGGGAATAGGGGACTGTGCAACAAGGGCAGGAGAGGAAGAAAGTTTAGTGTCATTTTAAGGAAACTTCTGCAAGTTCAATTTTACTCTTACAGCCAGAAAGGTTTAGTTGCAGATCTGACACTTTTAGGCTCCATGCACACTGATTTAAAAAACCTGCTCCTAGAGGAGTTTAGTGTTTTGCCTGTAGAAGCAACTAATGTTTTCCTATGTGTCCATGCACATAGAGGCGTTTTTTGAGCTCAGCATTTAGAGGCAGAAAAAAACCTTTCTGTTTTGTGTTTTTGAGAGCGACTTTCCATAGGCTCCATATGTTCACACAGGCTTCAGTTTGTATAAGAGCTGTACCTACAGCAAGCTTTTACAGAGCATTTGCTAAGTTTTCAAAAAGCTGTAGGTAGCTAAGCAACCTTCAGCTCCAGTTTAAGGGTTCATACAAACTGGACGCTCCCTAGGTGCCTTTCTCCTGGAATCAGAAAAACTGTTGACATTGGTAATAGTGTGTACTGGGTTTAGCCTCATCAAGTGCTTGGGCTTGAATTCATTTAATTGGCCAGAATAAATCAATTATTCCAGCCATTGAAATGAATTAACACTTAAACGTTAAATGTGCCTAGCACTAACGCTTCTTTAGATGCGTTTACATGCGTTTTCTTCCAAAACTCTCCTCTCCTTAACTCGATTCTTCTGTGCTCAGGAGAAGAGTATTTACCCTGATGCTCCTAAACTCTGATAAAAGTTTATGTATGCGTGAGTTTAGGAACAGCATCTATGCATGAGGCCCAGGGATAAGAAACACAGGTCTGAATGAGAGTCCACAATGAACATGCAGCTAGCTGGCTTCAGTAAGCTTTAGCACAGCTTAAAACTTGATTAACCACTTCAGTACCAGACTGTAATAGTCGTTTATTACCAAGCAATTCATTCAGTTTTCAGTGCTGTGATGGTTTAACAGATAATAACTCGGTCTTGCAACACTATACCATAATACATTTTATATATATATATATATATATATATATATATATATATAGATATTTTTTTTAAGATGCACAAAGCTTTCTTTTGGTGTACTTAATAACCACTGATGATAATGTATGAAAAAAAACCTGGTTCTTTTACTTTCTGTTATAAGACACAAAAATGCCAGAACACGACGAAGACCCTCAAAATGACCCCTTTTTGGAATGTAGACACCCAAAGATAAACTCATATTTTCAGGACTGCCTTCCCGCAATATCCAGCTGATCCATGGCCCGTACAAGCCCAGCAACATACCTGTAAGTCGCTGGCCTCATCCAGGTACAGGGTGTGCTGCCTCCACCTGCCTACTCCCTCTCATTAGACACAGTGGGATTTGGTCAGCAGGTCCCAGCTAATGATTCATGGCCAGGACCTGCTGATCGGCTGTGTCCATTCACAGCCACCTGTGTTGACAATCAGCACAGGGCTTTGTACAGGGGAAATGATCTTTGATTCTTCTTCCTGGAAAGCTGGGAGGAAGAACAAAGAGATTTCTAGTACAAAGTAGCACATGATACACACGTTAACCCCTTCCCAGTATTACAG
This sequence comes from Staurois parvus, assembly GCF_062004578.1. Classification (NCBI taxonomy): domain Eukaryota; kingdom Metazoa; phylum Chordata; class Amphibia; order Anura; family Ranidae; genus Staurois; species Staurois parvus. The sequence goes on from NW_028317883.1 coordinate 1,152,548, forward strand.
TACATTAGTACAGTGACAGTGTATAGTATTATCACTGATCACTATATTAGTGTCACTGGTGGTGTCAGTAAGTTGCCACCCAGTGTCAGATTGTGCACCGCACTGTATCCTAGTTCCACTATAAGCCGCGGAGCACTGCCATTTCTAATATTAAAAGAACAAATACAAAACAGTATCTATACCATAGTTTGTAGATGATTTAACTTTCACATAAACCAATCAATATACACTTAGTAGGAATATTTTTTTTTTCTTACCGAAGACATGTAGCAGAATACGTTTTGGCCTAAATATAAGAATTTTTTTGGGATATATTTTATAGCAGAAACTAAAAAATGTTGTGTTTTTTTTCCTTAATTTTTGATTTTTTTTGTTTACTGTATATGTTAAAAAATAAAAAAGCCGGTGGTGATCAATTACCACCAAAAGAAAGCTCTATTTGTGTGGAAAAAATGATATAATTTTTTTGTTTGTGTACAGTGTTGCATGGCCGTACAATTGCCAGTTAAATTAGCGCAGTACTAGAAAGAGAAAAATGGCCTGGTCATGAAGGGGGTAAAAGCTTCTGGAGATGAAGTGGTTAATTGTACATTAGAGGACACAAGATAGACATACATATACCAGGGGTGCTGAGCCTATGGCCCTCTGAGCCCTCTGATGTGGCCCTCGACATCAAACCATTGAATTGCATGCCCGGGATGGCAACACTGTGATCGTGCTCTGGGCTTGCCGACCCACCAACCCAGAGCACCAGAGTGCATTGAGCCAGCAGCAGAGGAAGCAGTTGGCCATGGAGAGGGCAAGAGCCGCATGAGCTGGTGCTTCCTCGGCTGTCCCAGGTGTTGATATCCAGTGCAATTTGTCTGGGACCTTTCTAGTAGCCTGAAGACAGAGAGAATGCCAGCAGAAGCTGGAAGAGGAAAAGAAGGTCAGTGTATTAAACATCACATACACTGTGCTTTTGCAATGGGCATATTAGCACCTATTAAAGGGTTAACAACTATTAGGCTGCTTTCACACTGATCTGTGTGTGCCGATCAGTGTACATGCGGCTTTCCTGCACTGAGCCATAGACTTCTATTATATAGTGTGGGTTTAGTGAACTTTCTGAAAGTGCACCACACCCACATGATATAAAAGAAGTCAATGGCAAAGCGCAGCGAACCGTCAGGAAAGCTGCGCTGCACCTGCACATCAGTGTGAAAGCAGTGGGCAAAATAATTATTTGATCCCCTGCAGATTTAGTTAATTTGCCCACTTACAAATAAATGAAGGGTCTATAATGCTTTATCATAGGTACATTTTAAATGGTAGAGACAGAATATCAACCGAAAATCCAGAAAACACACAGTACATATGTTATAAATTGAGTTGCAGTTCAGTTAGTAAAATAAGTATTTGATCCCCTACCAACCAACAATAACTCTGGTTCCCACAGACTGGCGTTGTGCTCATGTGGTACACAGATTATTCCTGTCAATTTTATGAAGGTGCTCCTAATGACAACTCGTTATGTGTATAAGACACCTGTCCACAGAATCTTTCTTCCATTCAAACATCGCCTTCATGGGCAAAACCAAAGAGCTGTCAAAAGGACATCAGGGACAAGATTGTATACCTGCACAAGGCTGGAATGGGCTACAAGACTATCAGAAAGAAGCTTGGTGAGAAGGAGACAACTGGAGATTTGCAAGATTTCGCCTCATGGGGTAAGGATGATCATAAGAAAAGTGAGGAATCAGCCCAGAACTACACGGGAGGAACTTGTGAATGATCTCAAGGCAGTTGGGACCACAGTCACCAAAAAAAACATTGATAACACAATATGCCGCCATGGATTTAAATTCTGCAGCACCCGCAAGATCCCCCTCCTCAAGAAGGCACATGTACAGGCATGTCTGAAGCCAATGAACATCAAAATTATTTGGAGAAGGTTTGGGAGAAAGTGCTGTGGTCAGATGAGACCAAAATTGAGCTTTTTGGTATTAACTTGATTCACCGTGTTTGGAGGAAGAAAAATGCTTACTATGACCCTAAGAACACATCCCTACAGTCAAGCACGGAGGTGGAAACTTTATGCTTTGGGGCTGTTTCTCTGCTAAAGGTACAGGCCGATTTTGCCGCATTGAGGTGCCAATGGATGGGACCATGTATTGTAAAATCTTGGATGAGAACCTTCTTCCCCCAGCAAGAACACTGAAGATGGGTCGTAGATGGGTGTTCCAGCATGACAATGACCCAAACCATACCGCCAAACCAACAAAGGGGTGGCTCAAGAAGAAGCACTTTAAGGTCATGGAGTGGCCTAACCAGTCTCCAGACCTTAACTCTATAGAAAATTTATGGAGGGAGCTGAAACCTCGCGTTGCCAAGGGACAGCTAAAACCTTAAGGATTTAGAGAAGATCTGTAAAGAAGAGTGGACCAAAATTCCTCCTGAGATGTGTGCAAACCTGGTAACTAACCACAATTAACGTCTTACCTCTGTGCTTGCCAACAAGGGTTTCTCCACTAAGTACCAAGTCATGTTTTGCTTGGGGATCAAATACTTATTTTACTCACTGAACTGCAAATCAATTTAAAACATTGTTTCATGTTTTTTTTTCTGGACTTTTGGTTGATATTCTGTCTCTATCATTTAAAATACACACAAGATAAAAAATTATAGACCCTTAATTTCTTTGTAAGTGGGCAAACTTACAAAATCTGCAGAGGATGAAATAATTATTTTCCCCACTGTATACAGGAACTGTTCCTCTCGATTTTCCTCTTGCAACCGCTGAAAACCAGCTTCTACTCCTCTCCCTCCCTCCTCCACTCAGTTACTGCAGAAGGAAAATGTTCATTATGCTTTTCACAATAAAAAAATGTAATTCTGAACCATTTCATTTCATTGTGGCCCGCAACTGGTTGCCAAGTCACTTAAGTGCCCCCCCCCCCCTTTTCAAAAGGTTGAGCACCGCTAACATAGACCCTTGGGTTCAGGTGACAGGACACTGAAAAAGCTTTAGTCACTCTTCCTGGTCTCACAATGTGAGACCTTGTTTTTTTGTCCTAAAGTGATGGACTTCCTCTCTCTTATGGAGAAATGATTTGTTTCACTAGTTTATTTTACTTTGAATTTTTCTATTAACTCTTCAGTTGATTCCTCACTGTCTTCTAATTCAGCAATAGAGGCAGTGTGTCCAAATCAGTGCCACCTCAGTGAAACCTTGTGAGCCATACCTGGCTCCCACGATGCAGGGGCAGCCTGTATTGTTGGTTCAGGCACTGAATCTTGCTTCAATGTTAATATTGTCACATTGTGCAGCATGTGTAGTTAGCTGCAGGGTGCTTTACAGGTCCAGGGCTGTGCTCCATCCCTATGGTTGTTTACATATATGATTACTGTGATTGATCATCACAGCAACCATAAGGTACTGAGCCACTTTGATCAGCTCTGTACATTGTTTGTGATTTGAGCTGTCTAATGGCATCTCAGAACAGTCATTTTCTGGCTAATAAAATAAAGCGAGCGCTCCTAAAATAGAAGTAAATAAAAGCAGCTAAAGCACTCGAGGGAATCCGCATCACGTCCTACAAATGGTAAAATATAAAGTGCAGCTCTAAATGGATAATCCTCAAAATATAAGTTTGTTTGAAAGTTCGTTCAATAAATCAACTTATGCGCGGTACCAATCGAACACTTCCCCAGCTATAGATATCTCATAATGGCTTGTGACAGAGGAAATGAGAAATGCACACTCAACGACCGCGCATAGGAAATGCGCATAATGTATCCATCAACCAAGATGTAACACAGTGGGTACAGTATTCCTCAGGGAAAAGTTGTCATCAAGCAGTGATCAGCTGGGCTCAGAGGACTCCTTTAGGATGTGGTAGACCGCCTGGATGTATGGCTTCCTCCTCTGGATGTTGAATGCAGTAAAGGCTGTATTTATGGATCTAATAGCCCCTCAAATTGGGGCCAAAGGAAAGAAAGTGCCAATAGTGTAGTATTTCCAATGTAATTAGATCCATAATTGCATTGTCTGCAGACTCTCATGGGATGGTGTAGGGACTCTCCGCCTGGAATGGCATAGGCCATAGGGGATATCCTTGGCCTTCCTTGTCTTGAACCATTTTTCTGGTCATATAATAGGAAGGTTGGCATATAATAACTTGGCTTGTCATTTTTGTTGCAATCACGGAGCTGATAGTACCCATTTACATTATATTATGTTGGCCCATTTAGAAGCAAACACCAAATATACACACTGTTCAACTTCTAGATCTGTCCACTATAACCCAGATGATTTTTCTGTAAATTTCTACTCATCAGCAAATCCTTCTGTCTTGAAATCTTGAAAATGTGAATAATAAACAGCCCTAAAGGAGCATGGACAAACATACTGTATTTTCCTGTATGTATGGAAACCCTAACAGTGGATTTCTTGTTTGGTCTGGTAAATATGCCATTAAAATGTCTTAAGTGAAAAAAAAACAAAAACATTTTTCGTTGATTTTGCCAGAAATTTTGTGAGCCGATCATTTCATGTACTCTTTTGTCATTGGTATCTCAAGGAGTCTACTCGGCTATCTCCTATGGACTACAAAACACCTCCTAAGCTTTGTTGTGGAGTTAAGAAAGGGGCAGATATTCTGTAGTTTAGCAAAAGAAAACTGGGCAGGGCTGACACCAATTCCTGTGTTTTTTTTTTTTTTAGTCTATAAAGAAACTGTTTCAGTAAGCTACAGGAAATCCCAAGCAGAGTACATTTCTGCCAGGAACAACAGCTATTCTATAATTGCAAGGGATATAACATGTATATGTATAGCTTTAGTTTTGTGTGGGTTGTTTGGCAAACACTGACCTGAATTATATCCTCTCTTGTGTTTTTTATTTAGTCATTTCTGTCCCCATTGGGGAGATTACCCTTCGCTTCCTGTGTTGGTGACCACAAGGGAAGGAGTTCAGAAAACAAAATTATCTGAAGTAGCACATTCAGGGCTAATCCCTGCCCACTGCCATTCCCTTGTTTTTATATCACCCCTTGTTTTATATCAAACAAATAACTAAATCTGCCTCTACCTACTCTTTATTATCTTTTTTTATAGATCATTCTTCTATTGTGAGAAGAAAGAGAGTCTCAAATATAAGCAATAGTACTGTTTACTTTTGTGATGTCCTCAATCACAAGGCACAGAGCCTCTTTTTTGGCTCTGTGCATTGCATTTTCCATATTATCCTCACTGTCTATTTTCACATTTGCTCCAGAACACCACAAAACATTCTGTTCATGAATTTATTTTTTGTATACCTTTTTTCAATGGTGAAAAGTTTTGAGGATGTCATTAGCTTCCTGTCTGGCTATTGCTAATTTGTTACTGGGTTAGATGACCACTGACAGTTGGTTAACCGACAATGGAGAACTGCAAACTTTGTTGTTGTGTGTTTTTTTTTTAAATATGTTTTTGAACCTGAAAGCGGAAATTGCAGCAGTGGACAGGCAAATATATAGTAAAACCGTGGCAGTTTTATCACTTTTGGCAGTAATCTATAGTTTATTACTATATTCAGGATTCTGAATGTACTGTATATTATAAATAACACTTCCTCCTAACCGTGCCCATACATAGATGTGTCCAGCTGATTGATGATGCTTAGCTGCCAGGTCTGTCTACCATGCGTCTGCACAATACAGGACATCTAGCAGGCATCTGGTCTACATTGCAGTGCTCACTATGTTTGCAACCTTTCACTTAAAAACAGTCTTATTGCATAGGAATACTTCAGTCCTCATTCACACAGGCACAGAAGCCCATCCGTACTGAGAGAATGAGGTGTTTGTTGGTCTAGATCTGTGTGCAGGTAGCCAATGTTATTGAATGGAGACACATTGGCTGTATGGACTCACCTGCACATCCACGTTTGAAAGACTTGTAGGGGTGGAATGCATGGCCCTGAATGCAGACAGTATGCGTCCACACTGTATGGGCCTTGGCCCCTGTATGAATGAGGTGTTAGAGAGCAAATGATGAGTTTTCTGTACTGGAGTATCCTCTATGAAATTTGTATAATTTATAATATATTTGTTACTGGAATTACATTTTAATGTGAATTGTGGCTGCATGCCATGTTAAGTCCATTGCCTTATGTGAGCGTGTGATATGAGCTGTATGTATCATACATGGATCTCACATACAGAGACATACATGTTCTCTGTCTTCAGTGTTTCTCTAACACAGCTATAACTATAGCATTTTTAAATCTAGACGGTTTTCAAGTACTTTTTATATGTTTTGATATATTTTAGCATGGCTTTTATGCATTTTTATGTTTTAACGTGCATTATAATATGCCAACAAAGTGAATCTTTTATAGTAGGTGGGACAAAACTATTATGCCATTATGTCTTTTGGGTGGTGGGTACTGAGGAAGGTGTTAGTAGCTTGTACAAGTATGAGGAACTACTTCACCACCATGCTAAAAAATCTTTGGGCAGCAGAGCGGACAGCTAATTTATCACGGTCATACCTATATTTTTTATGTTATTATATAAGAGTTATATTAGCCCCAACAGTTTGCGCAGTGCTCTCCAACAGGAGGGCAGAGACAAAGATACAGTTTAATACAGGAGGAGTCAGAGGACCCTGCTCATTAGAGCTTACAATCTAAAAAGGGAGGGGCAAGTGATACAAAAGGTAATGATTGTGGGTGATGAGCTGATGGAGAAAATAAAAGTCCAGTTGTTAGGTGGGGGCAGGATAGGCTTCTCTGAGAAGGGCTTTTGAGGATCGCCTAAAAGTGGAGATAGTCAGATGGATTGAGGTAGGGAGTTCCATAGCATGGGAGAAGTTCTGGAGGGGAGCATTGGGAGGAGCTAAGAGAACAGTTTGGTTAGTATTTTGAGACAAGGAGGGGGGGGGGGGGGAGAGTTGGGGATGACTTTGTAAGTTATTGTTTGTATTTTGAATTTAATTCATTGAGTGATCGGAAGCCAGTGGAGGGGTTAACAGAGAGGGGTGGCAGACACTGATTGCTAGGGTGGTTGGTATATCATGCAGAGTCTTTGAGTAACTGGATTCAGAACATGCCTTATGTGCATCTAATTTACACACAAAAACCTTTGTTATCCAAGTGTGTCAGTAATGAAAAGTGTAAGTTGACAATTAGGATAGCTTGTGTCTATATGAAAGTTGACTGAAGTTACCCCCCCACCCCTTCAAGTAATTTGTCTGATTCACTTGACTTGTACTTGTTTTTGTAGACTTTAGCACTTACTTTTTTTTTCTCTTTCACAGATCACCTGGTGGCTCACGGGCGCATGGCAGAGAAAGAAGCACGCAAGAAGTTTAAGCAAATTGTTACCGCAGTTCATTTTTGTCACTGCAGGAACATTGTGCACCGAGATCTGAAGGCTGAGAATTTATTGCTCGATGCAAACCTTAACATCAAGATTGCAGGTACACAGATAAAAAAAGGCAAATTGAGGTTTTGGACATTTTAAAAATAATCACTCAAATCTGTGTACTGAAGAATGGCAGATGCTTTTCATTTTGGTAACGTGGCTGCTGGGATGTTGTATCTTAAGTTTTTGTCATCTGCCATATTTCAGCAGTACATTCTCCAGAGCTAACTTGGGTGGGCTTTCATAGTCCATACCTTTATGTCAAAAGATTGGGATGTCTACATGTTCACATTGAAATGATGATGACCAAAATCAACTTATCCAATCATTTATTATTACCCATTATCAGTTTGTCCATACTTTTAGGGGTTTTCTCTGGATTAGACGTTTGCACAAACATGGAGGGTTTATGTGGAAAATCATGAGGCCTAGTCAAAGGCCTGATTTGAATTGCATTGAAATGTTATAGGAGAAAGTAAACGGGGCAGTTCATGCAGGGAAACCCACAAACCTCTTGCAGCTGAGGGAATTTTGCATGGAGAAGAGGTTAAAAAATTTCACAAAGTTGATGTCAAAAGCTGGTGAGCACATACTGCTTACATGAAGACCAGCCTGCTAAAGAGGACAATATTGGCTTCTGAGGCAAAGGGTGTACTTTTTTTTTTTTTTTCTCCAGAACTCACTATTAAATCTATTGATATTTTTGTTATTACAAAGCAAATTTACCTTTGCTTGTATGAATTCAAGTACTATGTGGGCAGTATATGAGTGAAGCTCTAATATTTACCTGTTTTAAATATGCTGAAAACATCGGGGAGGGTGGGGACCTAATTTTTTCACACGACTGTATACTGTCATTCCCCTGTCCTATAAGAGTTCCCATGCTGCCCATTTAGACAGTCTTATCGGGAACTGACAGTTGTCTGGGTTTAGCCAGGAAAGCAGTAAATGTCAGGCACTAGTAACAAGGTGAGTGTCTATGAGAGAGAGGCACAGAAGGAGCTTGTCTGACAAAGGCAATAGTGGCATCTTTACCTGTCTGGCATTAAGCAAGACTTTTTTTACGTTTGAATTGGAGTATCATTTCACTTTAAAGTAAGTGTACCCTGTCTTGTGCAGCTCTTGAACTTGGCTATTGTACATTATGTATTCTACAACTTGCTTTTTGTACAGTTGGTTCCATACAGCCGGGAGCTAAGGAAGACAAGGTGGAGGTGACATCCCTGCAGGAAAGGGCACTGGTTTTGGAAGGAAGCCTGAGCTTCAGCCTTTAACCTAACTGTCCTTACAGTTCACTGTGACGGGCTTTCAACATCTGTAGTCTTGTCTAAAATTTACTCATGATCAGCTTTTTCTCACCTGTCAGTCTATAGTAACCTTATTCAGAATTTCCTCTTTTGTTTCCATGAATATGTGAATTAGACTTTTGAATGCTTAAGCTAAGACACTTAAAGTAGAAGTTCAGCCAAAACCTACAGTGAAGGAAATAAGTATTTGATCCCCTGCTGATTTTGAATGTTTGCCCACTCACAAAGAAATGATCAGTCTAAAAATCGAATGGTAGGTGTATTGTAACACAGAGACAGAATAGCAACAAAAAATTCAAAAGAAATGCATGTCTAACAAATTATGCACTGATTTGCTTGTTCATGAGGGAAATAAGTATTTGATCCCCTATCATTCAGCAGGTCTTCTAGAATGTGGCTGCGAGTAGGTTTAGAGTTAGCTAAGTTTTGGGTGAACTTCTGCTTTAATTTGGTGCATAGCAATTAAAATAACCACGTGGCGATATCAAACAATCAGTCCAGACTTACTAAAATAGCTGCTTATCCTAGTTCCGGAAGGAGTGGCATGACGTCAGCACATAAGGCCCCTCCCAACACGTTTTGTGCACAAACACGTCTTTATGCGCATCCCCAGAAGATGTGCGTGTGCACAGAATGCTTTGGGAGGGGCCTTACGTGCTGACGTCACACCACCTCTTCCGGAACTCGGATCAGCGGCTATTTTAGTAAGTCCGGACTAAATATTTGTTTGATATCGCCACGTGGCTATTTAAATTGTGTGCTGGCTATTTTATAATAAAATACTACACCATATACCTTCGTCTGGGCTCTGTGGTGTGAGCTCTTTTCCATTCAGGATACTTGATTGGCGTCCAGGGGCTTGAATGCTGAAGAGAGTACCTGGGATATGCAGGCGGCCTGGGGCTTGAATGCCAAGGAGAGTACCTGGGATATACAGCATTGGCTATAATACATGCCTTTGTATTGCAGCCTTCTGGTGAGTGCATAGAGGTGGAGGATTGCACACTGTTGGTTACAAGGTGGAGACGTTTTTTTGCACGTTGGAACTTGCTCATCTGGATATACACTATACAGATTGGACACATGTACAGTATATTATAGCACTGTTGATTGATTCTTTATAGTTATTGTATTCATTCAACCATTTATGATATACTGACCTATGTGGAACTTGTCACACCAATTACATTGGAGGTGTCCCTTTTCCTTTTCTTTTTTGCTTTTTGCACAAATATAATGATTGGTGTTTATTTACAGGTAAAATTTATGTTTATGTCACAGCAATATTTATTATAAACGCTGCACTATTCTTTTTCCAGTGTTTTGTGAGCTTGGTGTGTCAACTTTTTTGGTGCTAGCGGCTACTTCCTCAGAGTGCTCACTTTTTTTGCTTTCTTTCTACTTTAAGTTGACCATAGACTGATTAAAATGCGGCCAGTTCAGCGGGGAACAGCTACAGTTGTGGCCAAAATTATTCAACCCCCACTGAAATTGAGTGTTTTGGCCAGTTTGACATTGCTTTTGATCATTCAGTCATCTTGCTTACATTTACATTAAAGAGGCACTTGTAGGTCAGACAAATATAACATAACAGTTATAATGAAATAACCACAAATGTCTTTTCTGTGCTCACAGCATTATCAGTTTTATTCAACCCCCAAGTGACATTCAATCTTAGTACTTAGTACAGCATCCTTTTACAGTTATAACAGCTTTTAAACGTGAAGCATAGCTTGACACAAGTGTCTTGCAGCGATCTACGGGTATCTTCGCCCATTCTTCATGGGCAAAGGCCTCCAGTTCAGTCACATTCTTAGGCTTGCGCACTGCAACTGCTTTCTTTAAGTCCCACCAGAGGTTCTCAATCGGATTTAAGTCTGGTGACTGCGATGGCCACTCCAAAATGTTCCAGCCTTTCCTCTGCAACCATGCTCTAGTGGACTTGGAGGTATGCTTGGGATCATTGTCCTGTTGAAAGGTCCAACGTCTCCCAAGCCTCAGGTGTGTGACGGACTGCATCACGTTTCCATCCAATATCTTCTGGTACTGAAGAGAATTCATGGTACCTTGCACACGCTGAAGCTTCCCTGTACCTGCAGAAGCAAAACAGCCCCAAAGCATGATTGACCCTCCACCATGCTTCACAGTAGGCAAGGTGTTCTTTTCATCATAGGCCTTGTTCTTCCTCCTCCAAACATAGCGTTGATCCATGGGCCCAAACAGTTCTAATTTTGTTTCATCAGTCCACAGAACACTATCCCACAACTTTTGTGGTTTGTCCACATGGCTTTTGGCATACTGCAGTCGACTCTTCTTATTCTTTGGAGACAGCAAGGGGGTACGCCTGGGAGTTCTGGCACGGAGGCCTTCATTACGCAGTGTGCGTCTTATTGTCTGGGCTGAAACTTCTGTACCCACATCTGACAAATCTTTTCTCAGTTCCTCAGCAGTCACACGGGGACTTCTCTCCACTCTACGCTTCAGGTAGCGCACAGCAGTCGAAGTCAGCATCTTCTTTCTGCCACGACCAGGTAGCGTTTCAACAGTGCCCTTTGCCTTGAATTTGCGAATGATGCTTCCTAAGGTGTCTCTTGGTATGTTTAACATCTTTGCAATCTTCTTATAGCCATTGCCCTTCCTGTGAAGAGAAATCACCTCTTCTCTTGTCTTCCTGGACCATTCTCTTGCCTTCACCATGTTTGTAACCACACCAGTAAATGTCTAGAAGGAGCTGAGTATCACAGTCATTTTAAAGCTGCCTAATTGGTGCTTATTATGCTTGATTGCTGCTCGGTGACATCCACAGGTGTTTTCAATACCTGATGGAAAGCACCTGTATGAACCTCTGTTCTTCAGAGTGGTAGTCTTTAAGGGGTTGAATAATTGTGGCAATGAAGAAACCACATAAGAACCATTTACTACTGTATTACATAAACAATTGATGTCATTTTAGTTGCATTTGGGTAGTTACAACGTCCTTGTAGGATTTGATTCTGAATACAATTCCAAATGTACACTATAGTCCCTAAACCCCTTTACAGCATTGGGGGTTGAATAATTTTGGCCACAACTGTACATGTCCATCAATGTGTGGCCATTTCAGCTTGACCGATGTCATGCGTTTGATCACCCTCTGTCAAAGGGACATGCTGGGAAACGTTTTACTGAACAGTGGCTGTAGCTGCCAATGAGTATATTCTGAAAGTGTTGAGTCCCTCTGTCAGAACGCAGAATTCTGACGGGGGATTTCGGCATCCACCTTATTTGTGTGGGTGGAGAAAACTGGTACCTTTTTTTTCATTTTTGTGCTTGCTTGACAAAATTTGCATAATAGAGCTTCCAATGTCTGAACTTACAGTTCTTGTCATTCTGAGCAGTATTACTATTGCAAGTAAACACTATCAATATAGTAAACCTGACCTGGCTTCCTGCAGTAGACGTTTGGTGTATATGCTGGGCTGAGGAGCCAGCGAGACAAAGCTACCATTTGGGGTATGAGTGAACACTTCTATGACAGAATCCCCCTAAACAAGAAGATACCTCAGTGTCATAGAGCCTCGGGACCAGAGCCACGGGTGTATTTACACAAATGCAAACAAGGCATTTGCCTAAGGCTGCATTCTTTAGGGGGGCAGCACTGCCCCCTGGAAGAAGGGACATATGTGTCATGGGGACCAGGTGGGATGCAAGAGAGGCTGCAGGCTGCTTGATGGTGTATGCAGAGCCCGACTGTCATTCCCGGGAATGTCCAGAGCTGTAAAGGTGAGTGTCTGTCTCTCTGTCACGGGGGGGGGGGGGGGTTTAGTGGAAGGTTCTCTTGGGTGGGGGTGGGGGGGATGGGGCAGGGGTGTTGTTGGTCACTGTCAGGCTCTCTCCGCCGTGGAGGGGGGGGGGGGGTCTGAGGGCGGCTGATTTCTGTGTTGCCTAGGGCAGCACAAAATGTAACTACACCACTGACCAGAGCAATGATGGAAGTGGGCAACCTCTGTCCCCAAAATAATCCTATAGTCTTTTGGAGTTCAGTGCTATATGGTATTCTTCAATGAACTGATTGCTAGGCTCCATGCTGTCATGGTTTTTAGCATTTTTCCATTAGTGTTTAGCCGCATTTTTTTGCTTTTGTAGTTTTTAGTGGGTTTTTTGATCAACAAAATGTCCAAAAAGGCCGGTTTGCCGCATGTACCGAGTTTTGCCACATTTACTGCATTTTACCGCTTTTTGCTGCGTTTTTCAGCTTTAGAGCATTTTTACAGCTAAAAAACTCCTAGAAACCCACTAGTTCTGGGTTTTTTTTCTCACCCAGAAAACACCCCTACTAAACAACACTGATTACAGTCTGTGTGCATGAACACATAGGATAACATGCTGGGGATAACAACTGGCTGTAGAACAAAAACGCCAAAAGCAGCCGCTGTAAAAATGTCCAGTGTGCATGAGGACTAACACATGAACAGAATGCTTTGTATGTTAGAACTGCTGCTGTGTTTTTCTTTTGTTCATACATTTTCTTGATTTTTTTTTTTAATGCATGTTTGAATTCTTTTTGCACCATACTTATATAATCATTGTAAATTTATACTAGTTTGGACATAGCGCGGAAGGGTACCTGTTTGCTTTGTATGTTGCTCTGCTCATATTTGATGTACTTTGGTGGTGCTGAAGGATATCTTAAAGCTAAGATGTTCTTCTGAAGTCCCTGGTGCTGATCTATGACTGATCATGGCTTCCCCAATTACACATACTGTATAATTACACTTCTATAAACAGAAACCGTTTTTGTAAAACATCAACACATTGTGATTAGTATACTTTTATTTGGCCAATTGTATTCACAATCTTAAATTCTAGGGGTTGGGTGTATATGTGTATATATATGTGTATATATATATACAGTGGGGATTAAAAGTTTGGGCACCCCAGCTAAAAATGTGTATTAATGTGCATAAAGAAGCCAAGGAAAGATGAAAAAATCTCCAAAAGGCATCAAATTACAGATTAGACATTCTTATAATATGTCAACAAAAGTTAGATTTTATTTCCATCACTTACACTTTCAAAATAACAGAAAACAAAAAAATGGCGTCTGCAAAAGTTTGGGCACCCTGCAGAATTTATAGCATGCACTGCCCCCTATGCAAAGCTGAGACCTGCCAGTGTCATGGATTGTTCTCAATCATCGTCTGGGAAGACCAGGTGATGTCAAGCTCAAAGGTTTTAAATGCCCAGACTCATCTGACCTTGCCCCAACAATCAGCACCATGGGTTCTTCTAAGCAGTTGTTTAGAAAACTGAAACTGAAAATAGTTGACGCTCACAAAGCTGGAGAAGGCTATAAGAAGATAGCAAAGCGTTTTCAGATGTCAATATTCTCTGTTCGGAATGTAATTAAGAAATGGCAATCATCAGGAACAGTGGAAGTTAAAGCAAGATCTGGAAGACCAAGAAAAATATCAGACAGAACAGCTCGCAGGATTGTGAGAAAAACAATTGAAAACCCACGTTTGACTGCACGATCCCTCCAGAAAGATCTGGCAGACACTGGAGTTGTGGTACACTATTCCACTATAAAGAGATACTTGTACAAATATGTAGGACCATTAGTCAGGGGCAGGGGTAGCTCATGAGGAAGCAAAACCTTGCTTCATTAGCGGGTTGGTCACGCCACAAAAAGGCACAGTGCAGAACAAAGCATGGTATGTCCATAATGGGGGAAAAGGTCAGCTGCAGGGAGCCCAGAGGCAATAAAGGCATCTATTCTTTTGCCTTAGCTTGCCTTTTCTGGGCATAACTTGCACAATACAGGTCTTCTTTTTAATCAGTTGCAGCTAATATATCAGAATCAGAGCAATTTATATTCTGATTGCTTCTTGCAGTATTGAGATATACAGTGGGGATCGAAAGTTTGGGCACCCCAGTTAAAAATTTCTATTAATGTGCATAAAGAAGCCAAGGAAAGATGGAAAAATCTCCAAAAGGCATCAAATTACAGATTAGACATTTTTATAATATGTCAACAAAAGTTAGATTTTATTTCCATCATTTACACTTTCAAAATAACAGAAAACAAAAAATGGCATCTGCAAAAGTTTGGGCACCCTGCAGAGTTAATATATTGTACTGCCCCCTTTGGCAAGTATCACAGCTTGTAAACGCTTTTTGTAGCCAGCCAAGAGTCTTTCAATTCTTGTTTTGAGGTATCGTTGCCCATTCTTCCTTACAAAAGTCTCTTCCTTTTCTTTGAAATTTCTGGGCTGTCTGTCACGCACTGCTCTTTTAAGGTCTATCCATAGATTTTCAATTATGTTGAGGTCAGGAGATTGTGAAGGCCATGGCAAAACCTTCAGTTTACGCCTCTTGATGTAATCCCCCGTGGATTTTGAGGTGTTTAGGATCATTATCCATTTGTAGAAGCCATCCTCTCTTTGACTTCAGCTTTTTCACAGATGGCATCAAGTTACCATCCAAAATTTGCTGAAATTTTATTGAATCCATTTTTCCTTCTACTCGTGAGATGTTCCCTGTGACACTGGCTGCAACACAACCCGAAAACATGATTGATCCAACCCCATGCTTAACAGTTGGACAGAGGTTCTTTTCATTAAATTCTGTGCCCCTTCTTCTCCAAACGTACCTTTGCTCATTCCGGCCAAAAAGTTCAATTTTAACCTCATCGGTCCACAGAACTTGTTTCCAAAATGCATCAGACTTGTCTATATGTTCATTTGCAAAGTTCAAACGATGATTTTTGTGGTAAGGACGTAGAAGAAGTTTTCTTCCGATGACTCTTCCATGAAGACCATATTTGTACTAGTATCTCTTTATAGTGGAATAGTGTACCACAACTCCAGTGTCTGCCAGATCTTTCTGGAGGGATCGTGCAGCCAAACGTGGGTTTTGAATTGTTTTTCTCACAATCCTGCGAGCTGTTCTGTCTGATATTTTTCTTGGTCTTCCAGATGTTGCTTTAACTTCCACTGTTCCTGATGACTGCCATTTCTTAATTACATTCCGAACAGAGGATATTGACATCTGAAAACGCTTTGCTATCTTCTTATAGCCTTCTCCAGCTTTGTGAGCGTCAACTATTTTCAGTTTCAGTTTTCTAGACAACTGCTTAGAAGAACCCATGGTGCTGATTGTTGGGGCAAGGTCAGATGAGTCTGGGCATTTAAAACCTTTGAGATTGACATCACCTGGACGATGATTGAGAACAATCCATGACACTGGCAGGTCTCAGCTTGGCAAAGGGGGCAGTGCATGCTATAAATTCTGCAGGGGGCCCAAACTTTTGCAGACGCCATTTTTTTGTTTTCTGTTATTTTGAAAGTGTAAATGATGGAAATAAAATCTAACTTTTGTTGACATATTATAAGAATGTCTAATCTGTAATTTGATGCATTTTGGAGATTTTTCCATCTTTCTTTGACTTTTTTATGCACATTAATACAAATTTTTAGCTGGGGTGCCCAAACTTTCGATCCCCACTGTATTAAAAAGTCCCATACAGGTTTTCTTTATGGAGGATACTATTTCAAGGGGATGAGGGAAATGATCCTGGGAATCCTAAGTCCAGGAGCTGCTCAGGAATTGCTTGGATCTTCCCATCTGCTGTTTTCTTTGGCAGCTGCTAATTTCAGTCATCTGATGAGTAGGATGGAAAGACTGAGTTATTGTCAGAACATCACAGAGTATATCTTGCTTGTTTTTTTATTTGTCTTTCCCAAATTCCATGGAAGCTACAGA
Organism: Staurois parvus; assembly: GCF_062004578.1. Classification (NCBI taxonomy): domain Eukaryota; kingdom Metazoa; phylum Chordata; class Amphibia; order Anura; family Ranidae; genus Staurois; species Staurois parvus. The sequence goes on from NW_028317883.1 coordinate 1,168,988, forward strand.
TGTGACAGGAGATAATGTCACTTTTTTCATGCTCCAAATGCTTCTTGGTTGACCATGAACCCGCAGAACCATGTTTCCTACATTTATATGGCCTAGTTCTTGTGTGTTTGCTTCATATAATCTGGATTCTGAATTTATGTGATTCATTTTTTTAGTGGCTGTTTTGTTTAGACTGATGAAACACTTTCTAACTGTGCAATGAATTTTCTGTTAAATTCCTGTAGAGCTGGAAGATTAACTTCTAGAACTATTTAACTAGCATATTTTAGATAGCCTGGGTTGATGATCATCATTAACTTGCCACTTATTTGTTTCAACTAGCCCCAAATCCTGCTAAATTTCTTTTACTCTAATTGCATTGCATCTTCACAGGGGTCAGTTAAAGGGAATGTATAGTCTTACTAGGATTTTTAGATTTACATGTATTAGTCTTGGTTCACACTACTGCGACCTACAGTGCGACTTTGCCAGGGGACTTGAGTACTACTTTGAAGAAACTCTGAAGCAACTTTTAGGGAATGCCTGGGTAATCTTCCTGCAATGTCGGATCCAAATCACATCAATATAGATGAGGATCCAACTTGGAAGCAGTTTCCATTAAAGTCTATGGGCACAAGTCGGATAGAAGACACCTTGAAGTAGTACAGGAACTTTTCTAAAGTCAGATCGACTTCAGTAGTGCTAATTAAGACAGCTCTCATTGACTAACATGGGATTTCACATCATACAACTTGGGGTTTCCCAAGTAGCGGCAGTGTGAACGGGAGCCTTAAAGTTCAGCTTTTAGCAAATGTCATTGTTTGCAAATATTAGTAAAAATCCCATTTCTTTGTGTAGTTTGTAATTACATATGTACTCTTGGGAACCCATATTTGCTCATTACGTACATAAATTTTGTTTCTTGCTTTGCAATGCTATACAATAGTTTTTCTTTACTGCTCCATGTCACAATGCAAGTCTATGTGTTTGCAGACTAACTGAAAAAAAAATGTATTCGCTGTCTGGTATGTTTTTTTTTTTTTAACCGTTACTAAGAAGATAGCCTTAATACAGCCATCTTTGTCCAAGGCTCAAAATTGCCACGCCTCTACTCCTGTTTCCTGATATGCTGGTTCTAAAGGACGCAGAAGGGAATGAAGAGGATATTGAAGCAGTATTGGAGGAAGCTGCAGAAGATTTTTCTTCCCCAGTCTGCCAACATGTTGAAGAAGGAGCTTCACGCAAAATTCTTGCTAATGTTGGAAACCTCATTGCCTCTGTTCACAAAAGTCTTGGCATTTTGCAGTCTAACTTTGTCTTGCCATATCTCTTTGGATGCAAAGAGACCTGAAAAATCCTATAAACATTCCCTGTACATGAACAGAATATACTTGATTGTACCTCTCTGAAAGAATTTTCACCATAAAATTTTGCTGAACTCCTCTATCCAGTGGAAAAAGAGTTTGCAAGGAAGTGAGCTATTCCTGTAGTTGATCCTGCCATCTCTCCTAAACAAACATCTCACTACAGTTAGGAAATCTAGGATGCTCATAAAGCCTCATTACTCTTGCTGGCCCACCCATTTTACCAGCTCTCACTGCTATTTCAGTATGTCAAACTGCAGCTAACTGCACTAGGACAATGAACAACCAATACAATCCTGTATTTCAGGTTCGTGCTTTTACAGAGCAATTACAGCTATTACCATAAAGAAAAGAAAAAATGCCATCCAAATTGATACAAAACCGTATCTTAATAATATCTCCGACTCACTTATATGAAAGTGTGGATTATAAACCTGATTATACTGGAAAACAAAAAATGGCAGTTGACTAGTGCAGAGCCGCCTGAATAATGGTTAATTAAATCCTACGCTGAGTAATATGTCACTACAAAAGTGAATGCAATAGTGTATTTATTAGATCATGAAAAAGGTTGACAATGACAAGGTGAACATGTTGCAATCATATTACAATCAAATAATTAAAATAAAGAACCGTTCGGCATCTTCAACATGGCTGTATGGGCACAAATAATCGATGTGAGGCAGTAGAGTTTTCCTTCTATATTCATCTGGTGTAAAGTTCCATACTGTTTGGTCTAGAAATTCGTTTTCTTCTTTAGCTGTTCCTTCATGAATATCACAATATAAATAGATGAAATCCTAGGAATTAGATAGTTTATTATTATGAATTCAGAGGAAACAAGGACTGATCATCTATTTTGTTTTCCAATTACAGCTATTGCCTTCTGCTGTTTTTTTTGTGTGGATGCCCTAGAACATGTCATGAGAAACATTTCTAGAATGGCTCTAATTATTATTAACATACATAGAATCTTATGGCTGTAAGTTTGGACACCTGATGCTGCCTGCAAAGGTGCCCCACATGTATTCCTTTTTAAGAAAGACATATGTTTGGGCAGGGACTTGACCAATTGATTAAACCGGTCACAGGTGGGAAGGTTTCACTTCCACAGTGGAAGATTCCAAAACTCCCCTCCTCAGTAGTTCCTGGTGCCTCTAAATGCAGAGCACCTGTCTGCCCCAACCAGGCTTAGACTTCCAAACCTAAGTTCAGCCCTTCCCTTTGGCACTAGGCTTGGCCCTCAAAGGCCACCAAGCCTTCTCCAAAACCCTCTTCACAATGAAGTTAGGGAACATCTGTTACAGTTTGCCTCTCTCTGGGTCACAGATGTCCCATACCCATGGTTTCAATTAATGGTTTCAGAGGGGTACAAAACAGGAGTTCAATACTACTCCCTCATTGCTTTCTTCTTTCAGATCTACCAAAAACTGCCTAAAGACAGTTTGATTTGCAGAATGCCCTGAACTATCTCTTTTCCCAGGTAGTCATTGTGCCAGTGCTGTCACAAGATAACTTCAAAGGATTATACTCAAACCTGTTTGTGGTACCAAATCCCAGCAGGGGTATTCGTCTTATTCAGAACGTAAAATTCCTCAACAGATACTTCAAATTTTTAAGTTTCTTATGGAATCTGCAAGGTCAGAATTGCCTCTCTGAGACAAGGAGAATACATATCATCCATGGACATCCGAGATACCTATCTGTATATTTCCATTTACCCACCTCATTTCAGTGGCAGACAAGCACTTCCAGTTTGTTGCACTGTCCTTCGGCCTATCCTCTGCTCCCAGAGTGTTCACAAAGGTCCTAGCACCTCTGCTTGCCCTTCAAAAAACAGCCAAGTCACAGGCTGTCTAGACAACCTTTTTCTGGAGTGTGCATCTACCTGCCAGCTATCAGAAAATGTCCATAGGACAATTCAGATGCTCCAAGTCTTGGTCTGTGTGATCTGCTCTCCATTCCTCCCTTTGCTTGAAATACTTGGGTTGGGTCCTGCACACATCCCAAGGAAAAGTCTTTCTCATACACAAGTGATACAGTATCTAGGAGACATCACACAAAGAGATAATCTCATGCACACAGCTCACTGTCCAGCAAACTTTCCGGTCCACATCACATGAATGGACAACTGGAAAGCTGATTACGTTGGCCACCATTGCCTGGATCTGGTGTGGTAAAGCTAAACCTCGCTTGGGGGAGGGGAATTGCAGGGACAGACAGAAAAACTAGGAATTTTGGGGTGCCAGAAAAAGATGGAAAGCAATGAATGTTTTTTTATTTAAGTAAATTTATAGGGATGTATATCATGCGTGGGGTGGGGTAAACATTTATAGAAATTGTGGTTACAAAAATCAATAGGTTTACTCTCTTGACCAAAGTAAAACAGGGTATACAAATATTGAAATTCTTCTCCTGCTGAGCCGCTCTAATTTTGATGTTTATGTATATCTTGCTGTTCAAAAGAAGCCGGTCGCTCCCCAAAAAGGGAAGCAGGACATATGTTTTTATTGCCTGACTCAAAAACAGTTTTCAGCTGGTAAAGCAGTATTTTGTGAGTGTTTTGTGTTCTAGTTAAATTGTTCAATTTTTGTGAGTGTTTCCGTGCTTGCAAACTGACGAATGAGGAATCCTTAGTATAGGAGTTGTTTGCTTCCAATACTGGCTGGCCTAACGGGGACAATTTTTCTCCTTTTACTTCTTTTTTTTTTTTTTTGTGGTTTTTTTTACGTTTGCACACATTAATCATATAGGAGCCTCTCATAGTGTCATTTAAAGGCTCCTATTTAATAAATTCAGGAGGAACAAAAAGTTTCAACCTTTGTACTCTGTGCAGGAGAAGATTCCATACACCCAGAACTTTAATATATGGTTATATCCTAGTATGTACCGACTGCTGCAATATAATTGTAACAGTTGCAACTTTTATTGTTTTCCTTTAGATTTTGGGTTTAGTAATCGTTTTACCCCAGGACAGTTGTTAAAGACTTGGTGTGGAAGTCCTCCATATGCCGCACCAGAACTGTTTGAAGGAAAGGAGTATGAAGGACCCAAGGTGGATATCTGGGTGAGTAAAAAATCCTTTGTTCAAAGGGTTATTGGTATCACTACATTGTAATCCTGATTTTGTGTGAGCGGAGCACTGATAAATGCAGGTTACTAAGTTTAACTACTTAAATACCAGCCTGTAAGACCCCTTCGTTACCATCCTTTTTCTAGTGCTGTGATACTTTTGACAAAAAGGAATGCTATATCATTTCTTTTTGGAGACAGAGGAAAGAAAAGTGGACCAAAAATGTTGAATAATCACCTGTTTCCCTTTCTTTATGGTAAAATAAAAATGCCTTCAAAGTGCTAAACCCCCTAATTTTTGGGGGAAATTAAGAAATGCGCTGGTATGGGCGAAAGGGGGGGGGGGGGGGGGTTATAACACTGAGCCTGGCAATGTCATCCATTCCTTCATTAGTTCCTGCTTCCTCCCCTTCTTCCATTGTAAGAGATGTAAACATATAATGTTTACATCAGAGGTACAGGGGTGCTCGGATTGGCTCTGTACTCAATGCCTGTACACAGGTTGGCTCAGTTCACCAGCATCAATGTGCAAAAGAGCCACCTATTTTATCAAGTATGGTTTATAAACAGCACTGGGTGAATAACTGTCCACTACGTTACAATTTTTTAAAATAGTTTTTTAATTGCTTTTTTTTTTTACACAGCAAAAACATACGTCTTAGATTATTCAGTTTGTTCTTAGGTGGATTACATACATCAATTGCCTAATATTGATCACAGAAATGGAAACTTGACTGTTATCCAGTTTTCACTATGTATAGACTTTCCATTAACTAAAGCTGTGGCTTGACCTGTCAATTATATAAGGAAGTCAGGTAGTCCAAAGTGGTCTTATAATTTTATTTCCCCTTGTTAAATATTTAAAGACTGGAAATTAATTTGCGTTGTGATACTTATACAGTACCTGTTTACCTATACAATTATGAAATATGTATTACAGGAGTCTAGATCTTGGGAATTGTAATAGCCTCTGTGAAAAGAAATTGGTGCCAGGTCTGAGATAGACAGGCATGGGCTCCAAAATTTCGTAAATTTTGGGAAATTCCTATACTTAAAAAATAGTTTTTTTTTCTGGCAAGGGTAATCTTGACCTGATTTCTCCATTGTTGGTGGATTTGAGGATGTCCATTGTTTGGTGATTATTTTACGTGCCAAATATAATAACCTGACTATTGGAAAATAGATTCCTGAGGGGATAGATTCTTCATCTAATATGTGTAACAAGGATATACCCAGCTTTATAATGCTCAAGTTTAGATCTTTTTTTTTTTGTTAAAAAAAAATTAAAAAAATCAGCACAAGGGATGATATTTGCATTTTAGTGAGAAGTGTCTCTTGTGCTGGTGCTAGCTGTCCTAGTTGAAATCTTCTATCTACTGCCCCTCCACATCCCTGCAGTGGTAATCACCTAGCTATGTACGGGTTAATAAAACTGCTGGACCTGTCATAGGGATCCTTTGAGAGTGCAAATTGGGTCTACTCTTTCTGCTGCCTCCTTCATTCACAGAAGTTGAACTATAGGTTTCATCAATGAAAAGTTCTCAATGAATGGTGGAGGGGGTCAATGAAAGGTCCTCCCTCTCCACTCATAGGCGCTTCTAACCCTACAGTACTACAGGGAAGTGAATTTATTACTGCCTATATCTCCATTAGTGGAAGCTTAACTAATGGGCACAGATTGAAAAAACTGTCAGTTTTTAGTTTCCTCACTGTATTCAAAACTAAAGATTGACATGACATTCTGGCACTTTCTGTAATCCATTGGACTATCATGTAAGACCCAGAATGCTGAGGGCAGCTGAGAACATGCAGGGAGAGGAAAAGGCTCTGTCTATTGTGGAATAGTGATTCCCTGTAAGGATTAAAGTACAACTAAAGGCAAAACCTTTTTTTTTAAATTTTGGATAGCGTGGAGAGGGATTAGAACCCCATTCAGTTTGTTTTACTGTCTGTACCCCCGTTAGGGAGATTCATCTTCTCTATTTGTTCTGTTTGCAACTATCATTGAAAGTGAAAACAACAGAAAATCCCAAATTTTGGGATGCCCCGAGAAAAGTAATAGAGGGGAAATCTTCCAATTGGGACACTGGTTCTGTTGACCTGGGGGTCCCTAAGGAGTTTCCATAATTTGCAGGGATTTCCTCTCACATGCTGTCTTGGTCAAGGGACAGGAAGTGAAGGGAATTATCCCCAACTGGACACAGATGATAAAAAAAAAAAGACTGACGGGGGTTATAACCCTCCCTTGCTGGAAAAAAAAAAGTTTTCTCTATAGTTCTACTTTTAGGGAATTAGTACTCCCAAGGGTGCAAGAAAACATTGTTATTCAAGTTATGTATGATAATGTCTCTATGTACTTACCTTTACCTTGTACATCCAATGTAGAATCAAACAGTTGATTTGGGTGCCAGGATGGATTTAAGCAGGCAAGCTGGCACTGCTTTTTGGAATTCCACTTCTCTTTATCCTTTTTTTTTTTTTTTTTTATGTTTCACATTCAGAGTTTGGGAGTGGTCCTGTATGTCCTGGTGTGTGGTGCTCTCCCTTTTGATGGAAGCACATTACAAAATCTACGAGCCAGAGTCTTGAGTGGAAAGTTTCGGATCCCCTTCTTTATGTCCACAGGTATGAGTTTTTATTAGTGTGGTTGTTGTCCTCAAAGGCTTTAAACTTTATGAAATTCAAATTAAAAAATCAAGCTATCACTGATGATGTAAACTTGCTTTTGGCATGGAATTCCTAATTTTGAAATTGAGTTTTTTGACCTTGCCTATCTGACCAAGCTATTTTAAAGCTGGGAATACAATAATAGAATTTCGTTTTACACTTTTTATTTTAAGAATGTTCATTTTTAATCATTAGTGAGGTATGATTAACATTTGTTTTTGACTACAGTGATGAGAAAATTTGAAGGAGCAGGATGGAAACATTTTCTTGAATGTACAAATTGTGTGTGCTTTTTCATTTGGTAAAGTCCATTTATTCCAAAATTGAATGTGGAAAGCAAATTAAATCTTGAACTACTTTCAAACGACATTCAAATATTCTGAGAATGTTTGTATGAATTTTGCTAAGAAGTTTCATACAAAATCTTATTAGTGTATACCCAGCTTTACTATGTTAGTTGAACTTATTGTGCATTTACTTTAGCCGTGGTTGGGAGGGTACAACAGCAGCTCTTTTCATAATGAGCAAATGTACATGGCATACATGAACATTGTGAAGGTGTTACCTCTCGGTTTGCGCTCCCTTTTTCATGTGCGTTGCAGAGAGCCATAGCCAGCACCATAGTAAACACCTGCATTCAACACTCTCAGACTTGAGCGGAAGGATTCTTGTAAAGCTTTAAACAAAGCTACTTGTATCTGTTAATTGCTTACCAAAGATTTTTCAGGGCAAAGTGGCGGTGTCTTCAAATAGTCCTCAGGACCCCCCCCCCCCCGCCCCCCCCCCCGGATTTATACTTACCAAGCCACCCTTTTGCACCACCACAACCCTAATTAACAGTGTGAGGCTGTCAGGTTTCAAAGAGCACATGACTAGGCCTAACACTGTCACATTTTGGGGTCTGTGACATCATTCCTATTTATGGGATGACAGCAGAGCTTAGTCTGTTTGGGATTTTGCAGTGGGGAGGCGGTGAGGTAGCATGGCTTGATAAATATAGAAGCCTTGGCTGAGGAGGTGAAGCTGGCTATACTGTAGATAGATCAAAATTTGACAGGGGCCTAGCTGAATTTTGAGCCATCTATGGTCATTCCTGTTCATGAGAGGTTGATCTAACAATTGATTTCTCATGAACAGGTTTGTTGCAAAAATGTGGTTTCAGTCAGTGCTGCAGCCCATCGGCTGCCAATGGACAAGGAGGTGATCCAGGCAGTTGTGAAGCTGAACTAGGAAAATAGTTCAGCCATCATAGATGGTGTCATAGAGATGTTTGGGTCAGAAGACTAGCTGAACTGAATCTGAGCTGAACGGTAACCAAAATGCTTTGTGTTGATTAAAGTGACTGAAGTCTTAAATATTTTATAATAACAAAGATATTTATACTTATCTGCTCTGTGCAATGGAATTGCACAGGACATCCCCAACTCTGTGCAATGGAATTGCACAGGACACCCCCAAACCTCCTCTGGTGCTCCTGGCTCCTCCTCTTCTTGGTGCGCCTCCATAAGAAACTGCTACCTATCATGACACACCCGCAAGTTTGATTCCGAGCCGTGCTGCCTGTGTCCATTAAGACAGACAGCGTGGCTCGGCCCTGCCCCCTCTCCCTCGTCACAGGATTTGACTGACAGCAGCAGGAACCAGTGGCTCCCACTGCTCTCCGCAAAGCCTGTGAGAGTGAAGAGAGGAGGAGTGAAGAGAGGAGGAGAGATCCTCTGCTCTCGAGGATTGCAATGCACAGCTTTGGTTAGAGATAGGGTTCAGGTAAGTATTAGGGGGTGAGGGAGGGATACTTTAACCTAAACATTTTTTACCCTAATGCAAGGAATGCATTAAAATAAAAAAGAACCACTTTAAACAGGTAACCACTAATCTGCATCAGCCTATTTATGTTAATATTTGTAGCTTATGTTTTTAAACATCACTTTTCTCATTAAGGAACTTTATTCTCAGCATATGGAAGGGACAAAAGTATAGCAAACAATATTCTGGTTATGATATATTTTTGTTTTACTATGAAGTAGTATCAAGAAAGTAAAATAAAGGTTGTAGGTATTGAAGATTTATCAGCACACTAATTTGTGATCTCAGTGTACGCAGTGCTGTCTCTCCTGAATAGAGAATGTAATACAAGCATGTGTTGTGATTCTAGCCATTAATCTCTCCCTCAGAATGTGAACACCTTATCCGACACATGCTGGTTTTGGAGCCCAGTCGGCGTCTGTCGATGGAGCAGATCTGTAAACATAAGTGGATGTGTCAGGGAGAGCAGGATCTGGAGTTTGAGAGGGTGAGTGTATTTTACAAAGGCCAACCTTCATTTACTACACTACCAACAGACTATTGTCTTCTTCAGACTCCTAATGTTTGCCATCATTTTGTATTAACTTTTTTTCTTTTGCATCATTTTTCAGTTAATAGCAGAATGCCAGCATGTGAAGATGGAGAGGCAGAGGGAGCCTATCAATGAGCAAGTTCTAATTACTATGGTGGAAATGGGCTTAGACAAAGACCGCACTTTACAGGTGATTGTGCGATTGGTCAGAAATAAACAATCTCCTGTTATCTGTTTAGCTGTTGTCCTTTGTGCCTCAATGTCCTATATAGATTCCATATTGGTTCCTATCAGATCTAAGACCTCATGCACACTGAACATTTGCTTGTCTCCTCTGAAGGCCAGAACTCCTGGCAGGAGAAAAGCTGTGAATTGCACATTATGCATATAGGTGCGTCAAGCATTTGAACGCTAATAGATCCCATTGGCCAGAATGTTATTTTATTCTGGCCATTGGGATCCATTAACATTCAAACATCTCAAGTGGTTTTTCTGCTCAAAAGCTCCCATCCCTAACGCACTTTTGATTTAAACACTCCTCTTCTAATATGCCTGTAAGTACCTATGTGTGTATGGACACACAGACTAACATAGAGGTGCTCGTACAGGCTGCAAAAATAATTGGCAAGTGCCCGTGAAATCGGCATTTTTTAAACCCATTGTGCATAATTAGTTTAAGAATATCTAATATATATAAAGCCAACTTTTGGTTTTATTTGACAAAGAGTTGGAAATAACAAACAGCTAAATCCCTTGCTGTTTTTTGTGTGATCCATTATGAAGATTCTTGTTCTGTAGACATTCTACAGTTTATACCCCTCATTTGGGAGAACAGTTGTCCTTCAGAACAAACAATGACCCTGGGCATATAGCAACCTCCAAGGCTGTCGTCATCCAGTCCTAACAGTTCTTGTGAGGTTGTATACACATATTTGGTTAAGAAAAAGCACCTCTAAGAGTAGCAGCAATTCAATAACATGCTTACTGGGAATTAATGACAGGATAATGGTTTAGAGCCTGAGCCATCCCCTCCACAGCCCAGTGCTCTAGTGAGCACTGCAGGGGAACATCCGAGAACCGGAGACTGACAATCATGGCTCTCTGCTCAAAGTGAAGGGGAGAACTGCGGAATCAGCGGTGTTTGATCGCTCGGTTCTCACTGCAGAGCCTAAATAAGTATAAATATTTTTTCTTGTTCAACATCATTCATTCACACATCTGTGAATGAATAAACTACAAGTTCTGTCTCCCACTGTAGCAGACAGCTTGTAGTTCTCAATGAACTGAGGGTGCTGGTGAGTGCTCTTGTTGTTCATTGATTTTTTTCCTGCAGTTCATTAACTGTCTGTACAGACAGACAGTGATAATGAGAATCTGCAAGAGCCTGACATTGCACCTGTGATTTGCTGATCACGGTGCAATGCTCTATAGTGTAAAAAATAAATGCACATTGCTTACCTGCAAATGATGTGCGTTTATTATTTATTTTATGAATGTATCCCTTTATCATAATTAGTGGTGCACCGAAATGAAAATTCTGGTACTGTAACCGAAAATTCAGGATGTACTTGGCCGAAAACCAAAATGTCTGCGTATGTGGGGGTGAGGAGGCTCAAATTTTTTCTAATGTGTGTTTTTTTATTTTTTTTAACTTATGATTGTATTGCTATCACATGGGGGACAAATAGTTAAAGGTCCTTTTTGTGGGGGGGGTGCAGTGTGTGTAGGGAGGGGACAGGAGAGGAGCAGTGTATACAGGCAGGCTCCCTCACTTGCTGCCACTGATTGTCATTGTTGGTTTTTAAATGCAATTGTTGGCTTTTTTATTTTTTCTTCACTTTATAACTCCTAGAAAGAGCTGTCATTCGCCGTGTCGCTAAAGTAAACAACTAAACTAGCAGCATTGCGATGGCGAATGAATGGCTATAGTGGAAAAAAAATAGCCTGCAATTGCATTTAAAAACTGGAAATGACATTCGGCAGCGGCAAGTGAGGGAGCCTGTCTGTATACACTGTGCCCTCACTGTATACACTGCTTACTTCTTCTCTTGCCTTTCTCTGTCACGTCCCCAACCCTTACCTCCCCCCCCCCCCCCCCCCCCCAATCTGTACTACACTCAGCCTCCCAACACCCCCCTGCCAAATAATCCGTCGGGTCTCTCATTATCGGCACCTAAATCGGCTCACTTTTTTCCTATTGGCAAAATGCAGATAGGGCTATGTTCGGCCGATATGTTTTGGCCACCCAAATTTCGGTGTATCCCTAACCATAATCTGCTGGTACTCTTAGAGGGGCCTTTTCTTTTCTTCAGACAGAGGAAGAAGTAAAGGAAAATCTCTCCAAATTAAAAGGAACTCTCATTTTAGGCAGTTTCTAGAATACGTTTTGCTATTGGAATATTTCCCCTCTACTCCTGTTCCAGGAACAACTCATATTTTTGAAATTCCTGTCATTTCGGTCCCTGTGATAATGGTCACCAAGACATAGGGAGGGTGAATCTCCCAGCAGATACACAAATGGCATTGAAAACCCAGAAGTATAAACCCTCCACAACATATAGCATGTAAATATTTCATATACTTGACAATCAGTGACAATAAATAGCAATCTAGTCAAATGGAACCTGAAACCTTGAGAGGCTAGGTGGGATATACTCCCAAAATATTTGGTCACTGACAGTTTAAATATTGGTGTAAATGGTTTTTAAAAATCTTTTTTGTATATGTAATAAAGTACAATTGTATGATTATACTATACAGTCTCAGACTGATATTTGGCACCTTTTAGTCCCACTCAGATTGAGAGCTTGTATTTCTGGCCATGACTGGTGTTCTGGGAATATCCCTCTTACCACAAAGTTAATATAAAGCTTTAGATGCACTTTTAATTTTTTTTCTTTGTTGAACGTACTTTGAACTCTCTTACCTTTCTTGTTCTCTGATCAGTCTTTGAGGACCGAAGCATATGATAACTACAGTGCTATCTACAGTTTGCTGTGCGAACGTTTAAAAAGGCATAAAACTCTTCGCCTACCAAATCCACCAACTGCGCCTCGCCCTGTGTCCTACCCTGCTTCTCCATTGCAAGTAAGTCCTCCTGTAAAGCTTGTCTGTCACTATTCAAGTGTGGGAAAGTGATCTTCCAAGTGTAGTTGTCTGATATATACATTTGTTTCATTAGGGTGATACAGGTGGCAGTGCCATCAGTATGAATGTGCCCCAAGTCCAACTCATCAACCCTGAGAACCAAATTGTGGAGGTAAGCAGAATGATTAGTGGCTGCAATACCAAGATTTGGAATAGTCTATTATAGCTAGGATCACAAGTCATAACATGAATGTAATGTGCAGAGTTACCAATAATAAAAGGTAGCTGGAATGTCGATTGGGCACTGACATGAAGCTTTTTTCTTGTTCACATCTATGTTGAGCACATTTAAACTAGCGTTTATGATAAGTTATGGAGCTGTTCACACCTCAGCATTGGTCTTGTGTGCATTTGGAGGTACGCTACTTATTTTTTTATCGGAGCAAAATTGGACTTTAGCTCTTTTTTGGAGAGGCAACTAATGTTCAAAATCGGCCCTAAATGTCGCCTTTCCCTCAGACTGATAAATGTGACACAAGGCAGCAAAATACTATGATGTCTTTCTTAAAAAATGCTTATATATTTGTTTTATAATCTTTATATGTATGTAAGCATTTGAAGTGACAGTCTTGAAAAACTCACATGGAGGAACTGTTGAGGCATGAATGCTGTGTCTGAGCATTCTGTGACTAGCTATCCAAGTAACAAGGTTGCCATCATATTTGTTTAACTGACATATCCCAGTTATAGGTCCTAAAGTTAAAGGCCAAGTTCACATTTTTGGGAACATATAATAACTGCACATATTTTTGCAGGAAAATGTGCATTTATTATTTTTCCTTCATGAGTCTGCAAAGCATTACACCCATGATCAGTGGATCAGGGGTGCAATGTCAGACTCCTGCAGACAAGCCCTGCAGTTTTCAGCCCATATCTCTGATATGGGTTGACTGTTTTGCAAGTTGCAGGGCTTGTGAATGAACTACTACACTGCTCATCAGCACCCTCACAGTTCATTTAAAAATACAAGCCATCAGCTGCAATGGCCTGTCGGTACTTGTAGTTCTTTCATTCACAGAACTCTGTGAATTTGTGACACCTCTGTGTGGGCAGAGCCCCACACAGCCACTGTATTTTCAAAATGTGACAGCGGGTGTAGGAAGAAGATCCCCTGCCTGCTGTCACAGGGAGGGGGGATGGAGAGTGCTAGTCTGGAGCATGTTGCACCTGAATTACGTGTGTAACGTGTAACATTTTCTGTAAGGTGAACGTATCCTTTAAGTAAATTCAGTGTGTGCCTTAAAGTGGACTTTGTGTTTTAAAAAGGCAAAATCCACTTATTAAATCAGGCTCCCTTTAAAATTGCTCCATAGTAGTAGAGGTAAATTGCTACTTGTATATAATGTTCATTGCAGTTTAAACAGGGGAAGAGGGACTGGATCTACTAAGGGAGGTTTTTACTGCAAGGTCTGCTTTTAAAGTGACAGAATAGACAAAAATTGTTTTAGGTTTGGATAGAGTAGGGAAGGGTTGAAACTCCTGCCAGGATATTTTTCCACCATCTGTCCACCATTGGGGAAATTTCCCTTTACTCCCAGTCCTAGAGATGTAATAAGGAAAATCTCCCAAAGTCAGGGAAATTCCCCCTCTCTGCAATAAGCATCCCTTTTAGACAATTGTCATGTACCTCTTGTGTGGAGGACAAATCTAAAATGTTGGAGTTTCCCTCAATTTAGAACAAATAGACAAATAATGCGGGCTTTAACTGATTACTTTTAATTCATTCTGTTTGTCATCCTCTGGCTTCAATACTTTTTAGCCACTGGCCCAGAACAAGTATACATATCAAGAATGTCAGAGAAAATGCAGAGCCCATTATCTGCACACATGTTCTAGGTCAATGACTTGGTACTGAAGCAAGAGGCAAAGCATGACACCTTTGTTTTTCTAATACATTGTTTACATGCAGCACAACCCTCTTCTGTACTTTTCTGCTACATTAAATAATGTGCTGTAATAATCATTCTGCATTTTTTCTGTTTAATTTTAGACAAATGGCACCATGAATCTGGACAGTGATGAAGGAGAAGAGCCTTCACCAGAGGCATTGGTTCGATATCTGTCAATGAGGCGGCACACAGTTGGGGTGCCAGATACACAGTTAGTGACATTAATACTTAAATGCAAGCATGGAAAAATTGGGGGGGGGGGGGGGGTGATACATACTAATATGCATGTTCGCATTTGGATTTAATCTAACAACTGAAATTGTCTACTTTTGCTAATTTTGTTGTCCTGTTATTTGGCTGTTGATGGCTTGTAGATTCAGACTTAACTCTTTTTCACCACCTTCTTCCCCTTTGTTGTTGAAAATGTATACCTGCTTTTCGGCATTTTAGTTGTTAGCATGTCATTTTCAATAGTGGTTGCGTATAATAAGCACACTTATATTATATTGTTAATATTCCCATCACACATTCCTGGGTCACACTCAGCAATAGTGGGTGCTGTAGCAACATCCAGAAGGAAACTAACCATCACAGGTCAACAAACTTATTTGCCAGCACACCATGGATCATCATAGTTGTCCAAAAAAGTTTTGTTTTTTTTTTTTGAATGATCACATTACAAAGAGAAATGTGCAGCGTTTTGGAGCTGTGCAGGACCCTTTGTCAGGCATGATCACATATTTAAAAAAATAAAGCTTCTTCAGACAACTTTGATGATCTGTGAAGTGCTGGAAAATGTATGTCAATAAGCAAAGCTGGTAGATTTTTCTGTGACCATGTGTTAACACTCTTATATACCGCACAGTGTGTTTATTGAATATGAAATCTTTTTCAGCAGTGAGGGAGGAGCAGAGGAACTACAGAAGATCATTCCTGGATTCCCACGAGTCACTCCACAGACACCATTCCTTCCAGTGACACAGAACGCAAATACTCTTCATCCACTGTTGCCAATGCAGAACATGCCTCCCAGCGGTCACCTTGAATACAAGGTAAATATAACCTGAACAATTCACAGTGAGGACAAAGAAATATTACATATGTATCTTAACCCCTTCATGCCAATGTCACACAAATATGCGGCCTCACAGAACTGGGCTTTTTTCTGTGCGGCCGCATATTTGCGTACCTGTCTTTTGTGCTGGAAGTGCGCCGCACTGCACGCTCCCAGCACAAAGACTGGGGTGTCACTGTGGGCCCCGGTCTAAAGATCTTTGCACATGTCAAAGTTGCTAAATTGTGCTTAGACGTTAAGATTTGTTTTACCCTTGTGTGTGAAGGAGTTAAGATTTAAAGTGTATTTCCAGTTTTGCAGCTAAATTGGGATGACATCGGCTTTATATTTGTTACATGTTCTCATTCACACAGCATTACTCTAATATAGTAAATATAAGATCATTTAAAAATGATTCGTACTTTTTTAGATGCTGTTTTCTGAGAACTCCAGCACTGAAAAATCTTATTCAATTTCCTTTTTTTTATAAAGCAGTTGGGGAGCTGTTTGTCATAACCGATCATGCCTGTACTATGCCTACAAGTGTGAACTAGATCTGAACACTGTTTGGTCTCTCCCAGCCTTTAAACCTTTACCTGGTGTCCTCCTCACAGCTGCTGGTTCCTTCATGGTCAGTGCCATTCTTGAGCATCCTGGTTGCAGAGGGGAATTGAGGGTATGCACATGACTGGCTCCTGCAGCTCTCAGGAGCAGGGGTGTGGCTTGCATGACTCCGTGTTTGTCTATGAATGCACATAGCCTCCACTGGCAGTTCACATGCACAGGTGTCTCCATTGCAGCTGGCTTGGCAAAGGAGACACCCGCAACAGAATCAGCAGGTAGTGCTTTGGAGACCTGCCAGGCATATAGGAAAATCCTGTTTCAGTGAAGCAGACATACAATGTGTTTGTCTTCTCTGAACTATAACTTTTAAAAATGGGTTTAGCACTGTGAGAGGAAACTGCCTCTCCTTAGCCTTTCTGTTGGGACAGATTCACTCTGAACTTGTTCAGGAATGCTTGCAGCCTGCCATGAACCCTTCTATTAATAAACCTCTAAAGGTTAAGAAATATTTTTTTCAAAATTTCCTTTATGTATGCTGTGTGAATGGGCATAAGCATCTAATAGGGTTTCAATAATTTAACTGCTAAAGTGGAAATATACTTTAAATTGGGACTTTTAAATGTTTTAAAAGTAAAAGTCCTGCCGAAGAGTGGGCGCCGTGAAGTACCTGTTACCATTATTAATCAAGAAACTGTCAAGGAGTGCTGTATGCGCATTATACTTCTCTGACTTGCAGATATCCCAGCTGCTACTGCCTATCATTGTTATTAGCCACTGAGGCTCTCTCAGTGGATAGTGGGACAGTGGCCATGTACAGCTGGCCATACACTGATACAGTTTTTTTTTTTTTTTTTTTTTCCCCCTGCAGCATAAAGCATGGATGGAGAAGTCTCCCACTGTCTATTTTATTTTGACAGCCGGCACTGCTGGCTGTCAATTACCTTAACAGTGTCTGCATCTAATTGGATGCAGATGATTTTTGGCTGACAATTTTCCATTAGGTTCCTTTGATTTTTCAGTTGAGGGATGTTGGGTGGAAGAAGTCAACAGGGCCACTCGGTGATCAAATTTCCAACCATTCCTCAGGAACTGGCTGAAATTCATACAGTGTATGGCCAGCTTAAAAATCATTTTAATGCTTCTTGTATGTACAGCCAAGGCCAAAAGTTTTGAGAATGACACAAATATTAATTTTTACAAAGTCTGCTGGTTCAGTATTTTTAGATCCTTTTTGTCAGATGTTACTATGATATGCTGAAGTATAATTACAAGCGTTTCATAAGTGTCAAAGGCTTTTATTGACAATTACTTGAAGTTTATGCAAAGAGTCAATATTTGCAATGTTGACCCTTCTTTTGCAAATCACCCTGGCATGCTGTCAATCAACTTCTGGGCCACATCCTGACTGATGGTAGCCCATTCTTGCATAATCAATGCTTGGAGTTTGTCAGAATTTGTAGGGATTTTTTGTTCACTCGCCTCTTGAGGATTGACCACAAGTTCTCAATAGGATTAAGGTCTGGGGAGTTTCCTGGCCATGGACCCAACATTTCGATGTTTTGTTCCCCAAGCCACTTAGTTATCACTTTTACCGTATGGCAAGGTGCTCCATCATGCTGGAAAAGGCATTGTTCGTCACCAAACTGTTCTTGAATGGAAGGGAGAAGTTGCTCTTGGAGGATGTTTTGGTACCATTCTTTATTCATGGCTGTGTTGTTAGGCAAAATTGTGAGTGCGCCCACTCCCTTGGCTGAGAAGCAATTCCACACATGAATGGTCTCAGGATGCTTTACTGTTGGCATGACATAGGACTCATGGTAGAGCTTACCTTTTCTTCTCCAGACAAGGTTTTTTCCATATGCCCCAGACAATTGTAAAGGAGGTTCATCTGAGAAAATGACTTTACCCCAGTTCTCAGCAATCAAATCCCTGTACTTTTTGCAGAATATTAGGCTGTCCCTGATGTTTTTCCTGGAGAGAAGGGGCTTTTTTGCTGCCCTTCTTGACACCAGGCCATCCTCCAAAGGTCTTTGCCTCACTGTGCGTGCAGATGCATGCACACCTGCCTGCTGCCAATCCTGAGCAAACTCTGCACTGGTGATTCCCCGATCCTGCAGCTGAATCAACTTTACGAGACGGTCCTGGCGCTTGCTAGACTCTCTTGGGCACCCTGAAGTCGTCTTCACAACAATTGAACTTCTCTCACTGAAGTTTTTGATGATCCGATAAGGATTATTCTAATGGAATCTCCTGCGTTTCACTGTGTGGGTGGTTGCGGCTGTGAGAAGAGGTGTGCTGGTTCCGAGGTGAACCTAGCCTTAGGAAGGACTTTAATTTTTAATAATAATAAAAAGTATGACAGGTTTGCTTTAAGTCTTGTTAGTTAGATTGACATATTTTTTACTTTTTGTTCCAAAATGTTGTTCTCACTGTAAGCAATAAAATGTCTGGTCTCTGTTGAGGTCTGATGACCACAGATGTGGAGCACTTAATCTTTAGCAGCCACCGTTCAAGGCTGTTTTATGAGAGTCGCTAGTGATTGTGTTCCTTCTGGACCTAAGCACCAGAATTGGAAGCAGCAGATTCAGACCTTAATTGGAGGCCTTCTTAATGAAGGTGAACTAAACACTAAGGAGAAGTGATGGTAGGTAGACAAGGTTGTGCCTGGGGTATTGAGCCAAGAATCTAAGCGAAAGGGTTGAGCAGGGCATAGTCATTGACAAAGACATGGTCAGGGCAGATGGCATTCTAGTGAAGTCAAGTCAATGTAGGTGCTCAAATCCAGGGAGTCCAGCTGGTCAGATAGAACAGGCAAGGCAGGTAGCAAGGATTAGGACTAGGCAGGAATCAGCAGTGAAAACAACCTGAGGGAAAAAAGAGTACAGGTAATGGAACTAGAAACACTTCAGGGATAGGATCACAAGACCCAGAGCAGAGACCAATGATACATTATACAAAGTGTCAGAATCTACCCTAGCTTAATGCTATTACTAGCAACTGTAGCATGGTTAGTAATACCCATTTAAAAGAGGACAAACAATTAGAAGATGAGGCCTTACCTATACTTTTGCACGTGCACAACCCACCTAAGCAGATGAAAAAGGCAGGTACAGATTGCAGGGAGAGCCAGACATTAAACTGGCAATGCAACAGGACCCTGAGAGGAAAGCAGACACAACAGCAAATGTAACAGGTGGACACAGGTAGGTTCCTGACAGTAGATTTGCTGACGTGCTGGCTGTAGGTAGAGAGGTATCACATCTTTATTTACACTATTGTAAAGTAATCTTTCTTGTTCCATTAATATATTATTTTACTGGTCCCTAATTGTAGCAATGGGTAGGCGGTAAGGATGGTCTAAAGACCTGTATTGAAACAAGAGGCTGTAGAAGTCCTTTTTTTCTGTTTTCCTCACATTGCGGTTGTCATTAAGCCAAACTGGTCCACAGTTCTTGAACAGCCAAATGGACAAAGCAGGCCTGACTATTGGACACTATAGAAAATGTATATTTCTTTCTGATTAATTTTTTTCAGATTTTAATTTCTAAGCATGTCATTAAAGAAGTTACCGATTGCATTTTTTACACACAGGAACAGTCACTGTTGCAGCCTCCAACCCTTCAGCTTCTGAATGGCATGGGGCCTCTTGGGCGTAGAGCATCTGATGGAGGGGCAAACATCCAGTTACACGCACAACAGCTCTTGAAGAGGCCACGTGGACCATCCCCACTTGTCACAATGACAACTGTGAGTGCTAGATTTCTCTGTTGTTAGATACCTGATTATAGAAAATGCTTACAGATACAAAATAAACTACATACGTGCTGATATTGCATGGGAGTTGGATTGCAGCCATGTTTACTGTGCCTCTGCAAGTCACATCTATGATTTTTTTTTTTTTTTGAGGATACAGTAAACAGAACCATATATGCTCACTGGCCACTTTATTAGGTACAGAATGGGGAGAAAGGGGATTAAAGTGACCTGGTTGGTGCCAGATGGGCTGGACTGAGTATTTAAAAACTGCTGATCTACTGGGATTTTCATGCACAACCATCTCTAGGGTTTACAGAGAATGGTCTGAAAAAGAGAAAATATCCAGTGAGTCAGTTGTGTGGATGAAAATGTCTTGTTGAGGTCAGAAGGGAATGGGTTGAAGATGATAGAAAGGCAAACTAACTCATGTCAATATGAACCAAAATCCCTGAGGCACGTTTCTAACACCTTGTTGAATCTATGCCATGAAGAATTAAGGCAGCTCTGAAGGCAAAAGAACATCCAACCCAGTATTAGCAAGGTGTACTTAATAAAGTGTCCAGTGAGTGTATTTGTTTAAAGTGCATGAGTCAGATTTGGCAACAGTTTTCTGAAGTTCTTGGGTCTGCAATGTTCTGAAAAGTATAGAAGAGATTTTTCATTTTTTTTTTTATAAATAAGTAGCTATGCATATTACTTCCATGTCTTCCTCTCATTTCTATTATTTTACATATGTTTATATTAGTTCATTGATGATGTCTAGACTGCAAATGCTAGAAAAGAGCTAATTGTAAAATGTTACGCTAAACAACTCTGCTCTCAGGATTTAGTAAAAACTGAAAGCAGAGCTTTGTAAGAATTTTTTTTTTTATCCTTTTTTTTTCCACATTGATTTTTCCTTTTATTTTCCACATTGATTTTTTTTTTGTTTTGCTTTGCGTCATAGGCAGTACCTGTGGTTACCCCAGTGGATGAAGAGAGCTCAGATGGAGAGCCTGACCAGGAAGCTGTGCAAAGGTAACCAATACTTCCATCTAATATGATTTTATTTTATGTCCACTTTAAAATGTGCAATTGTATTTCATGGCACTGCGTGCATAGCTGGCAGTACAGAAAGCTATAGAAGCATAAACTCTGACAGATTAATCATACCAGTGTACTTGTGTAATATATTCCAGCAGAATTATATTTTAAGGCTGCCTTCGAAATTTCCACTCACCCCCTCGAATGGGGCGAGTGGAAATAAGGTGGGGGCTAGCAGCGCCTTGACTAGGGGTGTGTGGGGGCGGTGACCAGCAGCGATCTCCTGTATGGCTTTCTATTAAGTAGCTGAAAGCCGCAGGAGGGAGAGGAGGAGAATCGGCTTCCAGCTGCTTCATTGAAAGCCATACAGGAGATCGCTATTTGTCACCGCTGCACAGATCATGCCTGATCATTCTGTTCCTCTCCCTCCCTTCCTTCTTTCCAGCCCTCGCTCCCTTCCTTCTTTCCAGCCCTCGCTCCCTTCCTTCTTTCCAGCCCTCGCTCCCTTCCTTCTTTCCAGCCCTCGCTCCCTTCCTTCTTTCCAGCCCTCGCTCCCTTCCTTCTTTCCAGCCCTCGCTCCCTTCCTTCTTTCCAGCCCTCGCTCCCTTCCTTCTTTCCAGCCCTCCCTCCCTCCTTCTTTCAACCCCTCCCTGCTAGGGGTAACCCTGTATTCTGAACTATCCTTTCAGGCCCTCATCCAATCCCTGTCCAAATCATGCCGCAACAACCTCCACAACATCTTCAGAATATGTTCCTTTTTAACCAATGATACCATAAAACTCTGAATTTACTCCCTGTTTATCTCTTGCCTTGACTACTGCAACTCCCTCCTCATTGGCTTTCCTCTACCTAGGCTATCCCTCTTCCAGTCCATCGTGAATACTGCCGCCAAGCTCATCCACCTTTCCATCCGTTCAGTGTCTGCGATCCCTCTCTGCCAATCCCTCCACTGGTTTCCACTTGCCCATTGAATAAAATTCAAAATACTAACAACAACTTACAAAGTCATCCACAAATCTGCCCCCAGCTACATTACTAACCTGGTCTCAAAATATCAACCAAACTGTTCTCTTCGATCCTCCCAAAACCTGCTCTCTAGTTCCCGTGTCACCTCCTCCCTTGCTCGCCTCCAGGACTTCTCCCGAACTTCTCCCATCCTATGGAACTCCCTACCCCAATATGTCTGGGTATATCCTAATCTATCCACCTGTAGACGATCCCTGAAAAACTTTCTCTTTAAAGAAGCCTATCCTCCTTCTAACTAGTAAACTGCCTTTTATTTCGTCCATCAGCTCATCCCCCACAGCTATTACCTTTTGTATCACTCAACCCTTCCTCCTAGATTGTAAGCTCTAACGAGCTGGGCCCTCTGTTTCCTTTTGTACCAAATTATATTGTAACTGTAATGTCTACCTTCATTTTGTAAAGCGCTGCGCAAACTGTTGGCGCTAAATAAATCCTGTATAAGAATAATCTACAGTATGGTCAGGCTTAATTGTGATTAGGGGCTTTTTTTTATATATAACATGCATAACCTTGTGTTGAGAACAGAGGTTTCCTGTTAGGTATTTCTTTTAGCCAGCTTACACTAAAAGGTATGGAGGAAGGTGTTTAATTTGGTTTAATTTGCTCTTCTGCTGTGAATGCCATTCCTGGTATGTTATATGGCCAGCGAGGCAGAGATCGACAATGGGACACATTCAGAGACGGCCCCTTGGACTCCACCTCCAGAAAAGACTTATTTTGTGACCAGAAGGAATGTACTACATAACTAGATTTGAAGGGCAGCATGTACTAACACTTTACATTGAATTTGAACATGCACCTCTCCTAGTGGCAGCTTAATTAGTTATGCATCAACCAGTGGAACATATCTGTAAGAATGCCGTCTCTTCAGTATGGAAAGTTTTGAAAGGTTGTATGTGCCACACAAGCTTGTATAGTCCTTATTTTGCAAAAGCCAATGTGTTTCGGGGGCTCAGCATTCCCCCTTTGTCAGGGCTTCACACTAGACAGTAAAGAAAACACAAAAATTCATTAAACCGTTTTAAAAGCTATACTGTACATGTGTACAGTATGTATATCAGATACATTCTTATTAGATCCTAAGAAGACGCATGCCATTGCATAACTGAGAAGTATAAAAAAAAACCTAAATGGGGTTTAGAGTGCAAAATGTGGTGCAGCTGTGCATTGAAACCAATCGGCTTTCGTTTTTTTTTTTTTTTTTTTTAATGCTTTAATTGAGCTAGCCTAAGTTAGAAACGGATTGGCTACCATGCACAGTTGCACCAGATTTTACACTCTACAGTTTTAGTAAATCAACCCCCATGTGTTCTTGTTTTAACCACATGACCTAATTTTTTTTTGCTAATCAGAACTGCGCTACATTAACTGGCAATTGCTCGGTCATGCAACACCATGTGAAAAAAATTATACGACTTTCATTTGGGTACAAATCGTGCTTTTAGTGGTATTTGGTCACCTTTGGGTTGTTTATTATAATTATACAGGATTTATATAGCGCCAACAGTTTGCTCAGCTCTGTACATTATAATGGGAGACCGTAAACGAGACAGTACAGTAACAACACAATTAAATACACGAGGGGTTCGAGGGCCCTGCTCCTTGGAGCCTACAATCTAGGAGGAAGGGGATAGTGGTACAGGAGGAAATAGCTGTGGGGGATGGAGTGGTATGAAGAGTGGAGGAGATCGGCAGTTAGCTGAGGGTGGGGTAGGCTTCCCTGAAGAGAAGGGTTGTTTATTTTTTATTATATAAGCAAAGACAGACCAAAAACTCTGGGGAAACCCCCCCCATCCTCCCCGATATTTTCTAATGTCTGTTATAAAATATATTCAATAAAATCAAATTTCTTCATAAATTTAGGTCAAAATGTATTCTGCTACATGTCTTTGGTAAAAACCAAGCTGTGTTTTGGGGGACACTATACTAATGGGAACATTAGTATAGTTCTGAACGTGATCAAGATACTGATCCATACAGAGACTAGACTAGTAATGCTGATGATCAGCGACTTATACTGTGACAGTGTGGTGGACAATCTGGCGTTAAATGACACTGGGTGGGAGGAACACTCACTAACACTGCTGTTTCTAGTGACAGTGATCAGTGTACACTGTACTAATCACACTGGCTGAGAAGGAGTTAACATCAAGGGGCAATGACAAATCCAGCACAAGTTAGCACGCGACTTTGCGCATGTGCACCTGAAAACCAGGAAGTTCACCGCGATGTATGGGTATGTTGCAGTGCCTGGCTGTACCGCTCACTAACAGTAAATGTACTGTTAGCAGGCAGCAAGTGGTTAAAACCACATATATTGAAAGACTAGTTAACCCACATCATTGGAGCTGACGCATACAGCTGATTGTCAGTCTAGTTAATATAACTTGCATTTGCAGCTACAGGATATTTACATTGTGATTTAGTCACTTCAAAGAGAAACTCTTTTATAATTTAGTTACATTATATTTTCTACCGTCTGTGTAAATTTACCGGGTAAAATGTCCCTTATGGTGTTCTGTATTCACAAGCCTGGCTAAACGTAATGGAAAAAAACTTTGGTAGGTAGTACAGTTTGCATATTTTCCAACTGTACATTTAGCTCATTTTCCTGCAGTTCCGTTATTATCATTTGCAGTTTGTTTAACCTCTCACAGAATTACAGAGCAAGTAATGAAGTAGGTAACCATACAGTCATTCAAATATTTCATGGCATTTTAGAAAAACCTGAATAAGTAAGAAGACTAAATGGAATGAGTAGTGTACATGAATGGTCCACCAGATAGCAGCAATGTTGCAAAACCAATTTTTGACATTTTGGATTTCATGTATAGAGTCTGGGTAACCCTAATGAGATTAGACTCTGAATATTATCTGCTAACTTGTACTGGAAATCGAAGCTTATTATGTGACTATTTGAAGCTTACAGCACGTTTGCTTTCAGAATCTAAATACATTAGGCCCATTTAATGTGAATCTGGCATGACAACAGACATTACTGTACATATATAACAATAACAAAACTGTTTCTGTAGACGCAGGGAACGCTAGAACTCAAATTCATTATGTATACAACCCTCAGCTTAACCTCCCCAGCGGTAATCCTGAGTGTGGCTCGGGGTTAATTCTCAGTACCAAAAGCGGTAACCCCGAGCCACACTTGGGATTACACTGTAGAGTGTGTGTGTAGTGTAACTTACCTTGTCCCTGTGATCCCCCGATGTCCTCTGGCCTATACCGGCATCCGTCTTTCGGGTTCCCTTCCCTGTGAGCGCCGCAACGCAGAGGGGTGGAACCGGTGGAAGATTAAAAAAAGTCAAAACTTGACACACACACACAATACATTGTAATCTGTTAGGATTACATTACTGTATCAAACCATTGCACCCTAGTGCTTTGTCCTGTGCCCTGCCTGCACTTTTACTGCTCTTTCTGCCTGGAAACTTGAGAACGTCCATGGCATCCAAAAAGCATCCCTTTAGGTCAAAATGGGTTTTAGACCAGCTAGAGAACAGTCATAGTGAATTAGAAACCCTTGCAGAATTGAGTGATAGTGATTCGTGAAGAAATTCGTCATCAGGCACTGAAATTTCCATGAAAAACAATGTACCGCTTTGACATTCAAAAATATTCAGACCGCCAGGGAGGTTAAAAGAATGTTCCCTGGCATTCCACATTACAGTGCAGAAGGACTGACTATTGAGATTGAAGTACCTTCACTGGATTGAGGCATGCCTAAGGAGGATCAGGGCTTTCAGTCTTTTTGAATCCTTGAATTGCATATATTCAGGCCGCTCAAGCTTGATAACTGTTTTGGTTAGATATCTGGTTTGATTCAGTAACTATTGCCATTATAAAAGGGAATCTTATTATTGGACTCTCTGCATTTCGTTATCATCCATTAAGGGATGTAGGAATTCCATTACAGTTGGGTTAAACTGCCACATACAGGAGGTTGGGACATTGGGGGGAAAAAGAAAATTGTTGCAAGTGATCAGTCATAACCGCTCCCCTATCGGAATGCTTAGGTGTTTGCAGGTGTTCTAGGTGGTTGGATATTTTGGTTTTCGGCTTTGCGGGGAAAAAGTCTTATATTTTCTTTTCTTTTGCTAGCCTCACTTTTAGTTTTTATCTGTTTATTAACTTTATGCAACATTAACTTTTTTTCTTGACTTCACTCAAGAATTCCACAACTCTGCTTGAACTATTTTGTATAGCATCTCTCAGTATATTCTCAGCAACGGCTTTGGAAAGCTGTAATTGGGCCTTGCTGCTTCGAATCTCAGCTTGTTACCTTTATGAAAGACACCTGGTAGCCAGAAATCCTGCTGAATGATAGGGAATCAAATACTTATTTCCCTCATGAACATGCAAATCAGTGCATCATTTGTTAGACATGCATTTCTTTTGAATTTTTTATTGCTATTTTGTCTCTCAGTGCTACAATACACCTACCATTCGATTTTTAGACTGATCATTTCTTTGTGAGTGGGCAAACATTCAAAATCATCAGGGGATCAAATACTTATTTCCTTCACTGTAGCAAGGTCAGTCGGGCTGAAGCAGTGGGAATTACCCCACCGCTGGTACCATTGGGCACTGTTTTAAAATATTCTCACATCTTACAGTAACATTTTAAGGTTGAGGAAAGTGACATTGTGAATGCTGATATCTCCTAGGTGGAGTGTTGTGTATGCACACTCTGCGCTTTTTTCCCTTCTTTCAGCCTAAAGGAAGCACCATCCTGCTTCTGCTCCTGCTTCTCATGCATCATGTAGATCATCCAGTCTCCTTCCACTGCCAGCCTACAGTGAATTGGTCATCAAGTCTTGGTAACATCCCTGATTAGCACCAGCTGCTAGAGTTGTGATGCCTTCTGCAATATTGGGCCTAGATGTTCTCCGCTATGCAGTGCAACATGTCTAGTCAAAGATGCACAGAAGACAATCCCGCTGCAACAAGTGACCTCAGCCCATGTTCTTCTACTGGTTCTGTCCTGTTAATCTGGTATCCCCAGGATAAAGTGATGCTTCTAATCTGGAACGTGTGTGTGTTTTCCAAGGATCATCTGACTCTGTTTTCTTTCAGAGAGTTTTGCCTGTTCGAACCTGCTTTTGGAACTGTCCTTATCAATGCCACTGGTGGGTTGAGTGTGTTCCTGCTTCAATGCAGGAGGGGAATTGAAGGAGCACAACGACCTTAAGCGTTCTGAACTTTCCTCCCACTCAGAGGACCTGCAGAGGACTTTGAGCACTACAACTTAACTCCTCTGCTGAGCCTTCTGCATGAGCGTATGCCCCTACTTTTTAAGTAAGGGGGGATTTCTGTTCATTCAGCTGGGTTCTGGGACATTGTACCTCCCAAGCATTTAGGCATTGAAGTCCTCCCCAGTAGCTATCAAGCAAAGGTAACTGTTTAATAAACCGTAATGGCTGCATTATCACAGTTTATCCTTTCTCTGCACATCACTTTTTTTTTTTTTTTTTTTTAATCACTGCTGGAGCAAAGTTTCCATCTGTAGCTAAATTACCACTATGATAAGTAGCAGTGAAATGTCACCACAATGTGCAGAGTAAAGGCTGGAAAGAAGACCGGGTAAGGCTTTGCAAGGTTGAAAATAGGCATGAGAAGAAACCTATGATCCTGATAGGGTCAGATTACTCCTCCTTCATGTGTGAGTCACAAATAAACTCGCATAGCTCCATATTAATATATGTATTATATAAAGCCCCCTACACAGTAGAAATGTTATATTAAAGCTTGTGAGAGGCAAATTTGCTTTTTTGCGCAGTCTTTTTTTTTCTTCTTCCAAATGTTGCAAACACTAACATTAACCTCTTCATCCCCAAAATGGGCTCATTCACGGGCTTCATTGAACTGCATTCATCTGCATAGATAAGTTCATTTCTGTGTGTCTGGTTCACACCATAATGCTTTGCTGAGGTACTTTGTGTTTGGTACAGTGCGTAGAATGCAGCACAGTGTACCTCACCACATGCCACCACATCGAATGTTGCAATCTGTTGGATCTCCTGGTCCACAAGGTTCACATTCCTACAGGTGTTTTATTTGCTGTTAGGTATCTGTCTGTTCAGCATCTCCTAATGTACCTACTCTTGTAAGTTGTAAATGTAATGCAACTTAATTGCGGAACCATTAGCAGCTCTCACAGTCCAAGTCCTTCTGATGGACCTTACTTTCGATGGCCTTTTCCAGGTTCACTGGTACCTTTGTTTCTCCTAAGACCAAGGGAGTTCAGAAGGTCCCTTCTTGGTTGACCTTTGCTTTCTTTTTTACCTTTTTGAAAAATGGTACCTTCTCTCTTCAGAGTTTGTGAAGTATCAAGTATTTACCCTTTTATTACAATCTTTTCTTAGTGACTTTCATCCATTTTCAGGCTACTTTTTGCAAGATTGTTCAGACTATTTCACAGCCCTTTCCTCATTATGGAACCTCTTACCCTGCTTTGAACAGTCTCTTTTTCCTGTCTGAAAAGTGAAACACCAACACTCGTCCTTGGGCTTGTAAATCTTCTTTTTCGAAGCCGTGGTCTACCACTTTATATTGTGTATCTCAGCCATATGCATAACATGCACCACTTTTAAGTCCTGGGACACATTTTTGACCCACAGTGACCATTTTGCATAGCTCTGCACTCTGTAGAAGGTATGCTGCCCTACCCCTGACTTTGCGTCCATCTTGAGCACATTGCTCTTCTGTGGACAGGCACACTACAGTGCTAGCTTTTACTCTTCTGCAGTTTGTGGCTCGGGTCTCCATAACAGCAACCTTAGTCCTGGGACACAGGATGGCTGCACCCTTTTCTGCTTTGCAAAAATAGTCTCTGCACTGATTTGAGGTATTATTTTTATAGATTATTTAATTATTTATTTATTTATTTTTTCTCACCCCACGTTTGTCACTTTTACTTATGTGTGTGTTTTTCTCACAGGATGGAGGGTGTGGGTCCTCGGGCCTGCCCTGAAGTCTAGGGGGAGCATGTGTAGCCTTTTGGTTCCTTCCTCCCCTGTCCCTGGGGGGTTTTCTCTTCGGGAGAGCCCCCCGACCAAGTACTGGATGTCCGGCTTCGGCTGGACATAAGGAAAGGTGGTTCACCAGGCCTTTTGGCCAGGAGGACCAAACGGGAACCTTGTCCCTGTCAGGAGCTTCGTGCCCCGGGGGATCAGGGTAGTGGTCCAACCCCTTCGGGGGTAGGTCAAAACACACCCCTAAGTGCACTTTTTGTGTGGTGTTTTTGCACTTGCACTTTTTTGTGAAACACTTACGGGTTTTTCGTTCTAGTTTGCACGTTTGCGGACTTAAAAAAAAACAAAAAAAAAACGGGATGCTACAACAGAAGGGCAAAGGAGCAAGGGGGGAGGCAATAACATACTGTCATCAGGGCCATGATGAGGTTATTCAGAAGTCCTATAAAAACTACTTCTGGTACTTTGGACCTTAGTTTCTTTACCTTGGAGTCTCCCTCTATTTTTTCTAGTACCCTCTCCATTCCTTCTCTTTATCACGGGAGGAATTTTCTGTCTTTTTGACAGACCTGATGGGGCAAGCTCTCATAGAGTCTACAAGATGTGCAAAGCATAAACACCACCAGTCAGCATCCCCTGCTGAGTCATTGTCTGATTCGTCCATAGTGACAATTTTGTTTACAGATAATGGAGGGGAGGAAGATGAAAAAGTGGAAAGTAAATCCTCGGAGTCTGAGATCTTCTCCCTGGTGGATGGGCATTCTCCCTCAATTTCTTTCAAACTAAAATCAGCAACTAAGATATGATGGAGTGCTGAGCTCCCTTGAGGGTCTGGCTTCGACAAAGCCTTTATTCCATACGGTTCAATTTGAAGATGTTCCAGTCTTCAAAGGCACAGTGGGCAAGAGGTTAGAAGCTCTCCTTAGAGCATCTTTTGCTTTGTTGCTCTCGACCATGCAACTGATGCTGGTGGCTTTAACCATTTGCCAAGCTCTGGCTATCTGGGCCAGGTGCGTAATTCACAACCCAGGATTCATCCTGATGGATTCCTTAGTACTCCATACATTGGAGCTCCTTTTTATAGCATTGTGCTGTGTAGATGGTTTGGCGGAAATCCCTGTGCCAAATTTTTCACCTGCCTCTTATGTTCATACAGATGCCCAAGATCTTTATCTGGAAATGGTTTACAGAAACACTTTGTAAGAAAGGACAGTTTTGGAAAGGATTCCGTTTAATGGAGATCGAGATCTCTAGAAAGTCACTTATTTTGAAATCATGAGTGAAAAAAGCACCCAATAAGAAGAAAGCTTTGGTGCCCATGGCAGTCTGTCAAGTCCTTCTCACAATGAAGGGGCACTTCCACAGTTACAAGTGAGTAGGTGTCTTTTGTCTTTTTTGCCCACCTGAACTCAGGGCATTTTAGATCTATGGATCCAAGAAGTGGTGTCCCATGGTTACAGGCTGTAGTTTTGTTCTGTACCAAATCTTGGCTTAATGTCCTCTGACTTTCCGGCCTTTCTGGTGAGCTGGCCCTCCAGGCTGCCTTTTATCAACTCAACTCTTAGTGAGTGACTGTGTCAGTTAACTCCAATGATCGGTTTCAGGGCTTTTATTCAAACCTTTTTATGGTTCCAAAGCCCAATAGCCCAAACTTCAACGCACAGGTTTTCAACGCTTTTTTGTGGGTCCAACAGTTCCAGATGCAAATGGCCTGGTCTGTGATTGTATCACTGCAGTAAGGGACTTTTTAGCATTGAAAGACATCAAGGATGAGTATTTATTTTTTTCCCTGCTTTGGTGGTTTTTGCAGTGGGCGAGTAGCACTTTCAGTTTGTTGCTTTTTTTCTTTGACCTGTTCACAGCCCCTTGGGTCTGGCTGTGGTGCGTAACCTGATCTTGGTGCTGCTATGCTCTCAGGGAATCCACATTATCTAATAATGGGAGGACTCTCTTGAAGGATCATTCTGCCCTGGCAATCAGAATGCAGTGGATGATGTGGATACTTCAGAGCTTGAAGTGGATTCTCAACCTACAGAAGTCTACGTTGGATCCAACCCACCACTTGGAGTCCCTGGGCCCAGTCTTGAACGTGGCTCTAGCCTCAGATGTTTCTGCCACGCGATCCAGTGTTGACCAAGGCCCTGTCTGGTCCCTGCATTCAAAAAAGCATCCTACAGTCCAATTTTGCGTGAGGGTACTGGGCCTCACGATGACCTCTTTTGTGGTAGTAATGTTTGCCCAGTTTTACTCCAGGCATCTGTAGCTCAGTGTGCTGACTGAGTGGAACAAAGCCAGGAAATCTCAGACTTAGTGGCTGACCAACTCTGTGCTGATATCAGAAAAGACCTTTCTTCCATTAACCTGGATGGCTGTCAAAAGAGATGCCAGCATGATGGGCTAGGGGAGGTGTCCTAGTAACAGAAACAGTCCAAGGGAATAGATTGTTTGCCAAATTGGGACAGGTTTGTGGCCAGAAACAGGGATCCAAAGGCCTTTGCAGTGGATGCACTGGTGAACCATGGAATCAGCTCTGGCCGATATACCCCTTCCCTCTGGATTCTTCTGTGACTGCTTCACAGGATCGAGATGGAAAGCATTTTGGTGATCTTTGTGGCACCAGTTTGGTCCATAGTGACGTGGTACTCTGACCCCTGGAAGGTACAACATGGGAACTTCACATGGTGTCATGTGGGAAGTTTCACCCTAGAGGATACACCCTGGACCATATGCTGTCCTTCCTCCAATCTGGGCTGGAGCAGTGTTTTGGCCTGGAGCACCCTGAAGAGGCAACATTGGCCATTCTGTTTGAGCTGGACTGCTTCCAGGCATTTTGACTGTAATAGAATTCCTCTATTCTGCCTTGGACAGTAAAGTAAATATTTTTTTTGTCCTTAAAGTAAATCATTTTCTTTTTGTCTATTGTCAGAAGGTGATGTGGTCCCTCTGTGTTATTGGAACTATGTAATGCTTTTTCCCAAAATTAGGGCATGCCGGGTGGAGGAGGGGCTATATGGCGACTTATTTCTTTTTGCAAGTGTTCCAACCTCCAGTAGATGGCAGTATAGCACAGCTGTGAAAGCATTCCTCTGTCTTATTGTACCAGGAGTAGGAAATCTTTGGCACAGTAAACAGTAGGATAGCTTGGATCAGACGCTACTTAACTCTGCAAATTGGATTTTGTCATCCAGCTAATATAAGTACGGCATAATTTGTGAGTAAACTAATCTTTTTAAAAAGCACATGGTCTTTTAATATGACCTATTGTAGGCTCAATTCACTTAACTATATTACATGTTTTTATTTCCACAACATTGTCACTTTCCTCTAATCACGTTGCTGTTCTGTTAAATGGCCAGCTCAGATGAGACGTCTGTTATATCTTGCCTTACCCGTTTACTATTACACTTTAAGAATACTTTTTTTTACATCTCAATGCTGAATCACAACCCTGATTTTCCCTAGTAGGAAGAATTAATATTTGGTTGGATTGGACTTTAAGCTTTGCAACATTTGTGTGATAAGCTCTGAGACTGTTTCTTTGAATCGGTGATCCACACATACATCAAACTACCGTGTTTCCCCGAAAATAAGACATACCCATAAAATAAGCTGTAGCAGGAATTCTAAGCATTTGCACAATATAAGCCATACCCCGAATATAAGACATAGTGATGGACGGGCAGCCCTTCTCATCTCCCCCATTGTGACAGCTGCTATCTCAGAGGTGAAGGGAGGGGTTACGGGCAACCCCATCAACAAGGTCGGATCCCAATCATTCTGTGCTGCAAGTTGATTTATAGTGGGAGACAGTGAAGAGGTAGAAAGTGAAAGTAAAAGTCTCCTCAGTGAAGTGAGGAGCAGGACGCTCTGCTTTAGGTACCGTATTGGGTGTTCTCAGGGGGAAGAAGTAAAGCTGTGCCTGCTGTTTTACTCAGCACTGTGGGTCTCTCTCCCCCAGCACCAACCAGCAACAGTCTGTGGGTCTCTCTCACCCCCCACAAACACCACTAAAGCTGCTGCTCCCCAGCACTGACCAGCAACAGTCTGTGGGTCTCTCTCACCCCCCATAAACACCAGTAAAGCTGCTGCTCCCCAGCACTGACCAGCAACAGTCTGTGGGTCTCTCACCCCCCACAAACACCACTAAAGCTGCTGCTCCCCAGCACCAACCAGCAACAGTCTGTGGGTCTCTCTCACCCCCCATAAACACCAGTAAACTGCTGCTCCCCAGCACTGACCAGCAACAGTCTGTGGGTCTCTCTCACCCCCCATAAACACCAATAAAGCTGCTGCTCCCCAGCACTGACCAGCAACAGTCTGTAGGTCTCTCTCACCCCCCACAAACACCAGTAAACTGCTGCTCCCCATACTTACCATACTTAATAAAAATAAGACATTCCTTGAAAATAAGCCATAGTGTGTCTTCTTGAGGAAAAATAAATATAAGATAGTGTCTTATTTTCCGGGAAACACGGTAGTAAACTCGTACAACCAGTAAGCATGGTCTTAGCCTGACACTAGGAGGCGTACTTGGACAGCATTTGTACACATTTGAATTTCTTTCCTTCTCCTTTTGCTGTTTGTACTGGGCAAATGGTGCTGACAAATTCTATAGCATACTGTTGTCTAGGACGCTTTCAGTCTGGTACCCTTACTGCTGTTTTACTGATGCATACATGAAGTGGAATTGAGATTGAACTGACTAAAGCAGAACGTCCGTTAAAAATAAAATGATAAAAATGAACAGCCCATTAAAACATAGAATAAAAATAACGCTTTGGCTGCATTATTAAATTTCAACGCAGAGAATTCTTCTGAATACATTTGTCCTGCTATAAAATGTTCTTGGTTTGATTGCCAGCATCACTTCCTTTGAGCCCAGGTGGTCTTGGACCCACTGCAGCCTGTGACTGGATAGTGAAAGGAGAAGCAGCACATATGAGTTTTGTCACATTACTTTCGCTTATCAGCATGCTTCTTGTGGTTGCAAGAACTGATTGGTGCCATGTGCCGCTTCTTCCTCTCTTGCTTTAGCCCTGCTTGCATTTACGAAGTGTATTTAACTGCCTCCTGCCCGCCATATAAGGAAATGATGGGCGCAAGGCGGTTCTCTCGTTCTGGGAGGACGTCATATGACGTCCTCCCACTCTAACCGTTCGTGTGTGGCTCCGGGGGGCGCGCAGCACAGCGATCGGTGGTGCGTTGTGTCCCTTGGACACAGCGGATCAACGGAAAGAGCCGAAGACTTCGGCTCGGTTATGTGATCAGCTGTGTCCAATCACAGCTGATCACATGTAAATAAGGAAATGCCGGTTATAGGCATTTCTCTCCTCACGAGCTGTCAGGCTGATCTAATGAGTTTGATGCTGCAAAACACTCAATGGTTTATATACTGTATATTTCCATCTAACTAAAATATACTTGTAATTATAACATTATTTACATCCATTAATGAAGATTTCACATCTAACAGTCCGCCCCTTGTGGCCAGTGAAAAAATGATTTATGTGTAATCTTCTTTAATATTCAGAATTTTGCTGTTACCTTCTGAGTAAAAAAAAAAAAAAACTCTTTGAAAAGACTATTTAAATTCTCTATATCTACAGACCACATTTCTGCATCTCAATATCTGTAGTCCATATCTTGTGTTGGATGTAATAAGTCCATATTAATAATAAGAGACACAACCGAAAAACTGAGGATCTTGTTCCTCAACAGTCCCATAATATTAAGTCCTTAATGCCGTTTAGATCTCGTTGCACTTGCTTCTGTGACGTCCTTCCATGGTGATTTTTCTTTGGTATACGTATGCTTTCTTATTGTGGGCACAAATATAATAATGGAAAACACAGGTTTCCTGAAGAGTACTTGTAAGACAGATTCATTCAAAGTGATGATTATCTAGTACTTAGTACTTCTGATTATTATGGACCGTTGTTGGCAATTGGTATAGATGTACTGTGACATACTCATGAGACCCTTTTACATTGCCACATTAACAATTTGGATGGATATCATCTTCAGCCAGTTTCTCTGGGTTGAAAACACCCTCTATCTCCATCCATTGTCATAAGCCTGCAAGTAATTCCCCACCTTCTGCTGATGCCCACTGTGTGTTTGACCCTTCACGTCTCCATTGGGGATCTTGTTGCCATCGCAACTCACCACTGTATGCTTTTACTGGAATCTGTGTCCAGTTATACAAACCCTGATGGGCTAAAGCCTTGGCTGGTGCCAAACATTTGTGCACTGAATTCTGTCCTTGGCTACTGGGTGTAGCTAATGTATGAGCCATGGCTTTAGCAGGCTAAGTTGAGGTCATACCTTTAGCAGGCTAGGGAAGAGTTCTCAGAGCTGAGTAGGCAGTTTCATATAAGCAGACCAAATAACTTAATTTCCGAATACAGAGAAGTGTGATGTCACCTGTTACTTGTGGCTTCAGGAATAATCCAAATAAACTACACTTAAGTACAACTGTACTATACTATACCTGCTAATGGCCAATCACTATGAATCTCATCTCAAGTCCCAGTATAGCTATATGATACTCCAGCAATGCCCTTTGAACTTAGTTATGGCAAAAACCAACAAATAAACAAAAAAAGAACGTATATGAGGACTGATGGATTCTAGGACTGTAGAGAGGATGTCATGTGAGACGTAGAGATAGAATGGATACACAACTGTTTCTTAAACCTGGTGTTACTTTTGTTGTAGTTGGCAATAGTTTAATGACCATAAAGGAACTTCACTACATTTATATAAAATATTTATTCAATGTTGGAAGAAAACAAAATGCTGGAAATTCACTTAAACACACAAAAATAATGTAAGGCAGCTTTAATATTCTATAATAAACATTTAAAAAAAATAAATGCTCTACCTGTGCAATTTCAAAATGTTCTCCATATCCCCCCTCCTTCTTTTTTTTTTTTTTTATTTCGCCATAGCCAAACCAAACAACTTAAGAAGCACCCAGGAAGAAAAATAGTGCTAAAAGGATAGACAGAAAAAAGAGCAAAAAAAAAAAATAACAAAAAGGTACAGATTTAATGCTGACTAAGCATGACATTTATCCTACACCTTTCTCATTAACTTGTTAGAGTATTGAATCTGTATTTGGTCTCAAACAAAATGCACACTGCATTACAAAAAAAAAACCATTGCTGTTATACAGTGATTTAGCACAAGCCACTCCTCTCTTATAGTGAGTAAATTGATCCATTTTAAACTCACTTTGCAAGGCAGGGACACATTAAAAAAAAAAGTGGAGAGAGGGGAAAAAAAACCCTTTTATTTTAGGGTTTTAGGTTGTCCCAACTGCAATTCAGTGGCTTCTCCTTAAAACAAACATAAAAAGTTTGCTATGCTTTAAGGTCCTCTTTTCCGAGTATTTTGCTTAGTCTGGGTCAGGTCTGTATTATCCGTCAATGTTTTAGTATTTTTCCTAAAATACAAAACTCAAAAACCATCAACCCCTCACTCAACCTCTGAGATGCTCCCAATGATTAAACTAGTAGTGAATGCTTGGAACTAACTTCCAGCAGAGGTAATGAGTCCATTTGGAAGAGAAAAACAAAACAAAGACACAAAAATACTAAATTGACAAAATATCATCAAGTGCAAAATAACATTATCATGTATTTCCCCAGTGTCAGAGTGAATGAAAACTTCACTCTGAGCCACAGGAAAGAAAAAGAAAAATACAATGCCTACATTTTCTGAGTTATTGTGATTAAGATGATATATCTGTGCACAAGTTCGCTAGCAGGTAAGATTGAAAAAAAAAAAAGTTTGTACCAGTACTGAGCTCATTAGAAAGGGGACAGAACAAAACACACATAAAAAAGTAGATGCATGCGCATAAAATTGATCACATTTCTAATTGATGGCCATCAAACAATGGTGTGTTCACACCCCTGAAATAAAAATTTTTTTACACATGATCTCCATGTTTGTATCCCTAACCTAATATACTTTACCTTTTGTTGGGTATGTGCATTTATGTATATAGACATCTATATGCATACACCTATCTTTATATGTAAAACATCTTTCATGAACTCACTGAACCTGAAAAATATAACCTAAAAACAAAAGTTATTACTCTTTTCCTTTAACACACAAAGAAAGTGAACAGTACAACATTGTTACATTTGGTCCCTGACATTCACACTTTCCTCCGGTGAAAATAAAATACTCAGACCATAGACATCTGAATCACACATTATATCTGGCATTTCATCCACTGTTTCCACATTGCTTGTATTCAAGTTTTGTTCCCAGTTAGGTGGAGTCCTATCAAACAACATAGATATGTTGGGGCTCCTTCCTGTATATTCTGTTTGAATGGGACAGACTGTTTTTTGTAGAACCTTGACCATTTGGCCAAACTATTTTTTATTGCATTCATTTCTTTCCTGCACTGTACCCCTCTGCATGGCATGCTTCATATTTTACCTTGAGAGTGATATTTCTATCATTTTATTGCTATTTTCTCAATTATGAATATTAGACTTCAGTAGTTCAATCTCTGTTTTAAGAGCACTAATTATGGTATTTAATTCAAGCTCCCTTAGAACAGATCTTCTGTGCTGTAATCTTAAATCACTTTCTACAGAATTTATGCAGGCCATAGTCGGGTCGTTTATCGGCCGAATTTTCTGCCGATAAACAAAAAATCGGTTGTTGCTAGCAGCGATGCTGCCACCAGTGTCCACAAAAAATGGCCGTTTTTCGTGGATTTTCCAGCATGACCGATAAAAGTAAACAAGAAGATCCGCGAAAAACGGCCGATGGTATTGCCCCACTAACGGCGTGAATATCGGCCGATTTTTCATGCGGATGAAAATTCGGCCGATAAACAACCCGTCTATGGCCTGCCTTACAGCTAAAGTGAAACCTGATGCTATTTGCCTATGACTGGTAACTGGGGCCATGTCTATTGATCTTATCTTTGGGGACAATGTCATTGTTATGGTGCCTCTTTTTGTTTGAAAAGGTAGCCAATTCTCTTGCATTGTAACTTGCTAGACAGGTATTGTTTGTATTCTCAGGATATTCTTTGGGTTTTAATGACTTGGACCTTCTGAATACATGGGAAAACTTGTGCATACAGTCCATAATGTATGTATATGAGTCTTTAAAGGGATCCATGAAAAATCAACATTTCATTTAAATTTAGGATGGGCATTCGATATTAGAAGGGTTTTGTACTCTGGGTCTTCTCTGTGGCCGTTTCTCCCTTTGCCTAAATGGTAGGCTGACCATAGCCTGTTTGCGTAACAAAGTGGATTCTCATTATTTTCCTGCTTTGTTCTATAAGCTGCTTTTAAGCCTATGGCAAAGGGATGTAATACTTCTAGCAATTCATCTACAGTTTCACTGTAATTTGCTCTTCCTTCTTTAACATGGTCTGGTAAGCAAAGCCATGTGTTCACTTCAGCTGTTAAAAGCAAGATTTTTATCTGGTCACTTGAGTTGGTAACTCCTAGTAATTTACATTATTGCATGAAATGCTGTGTGCACTCCTGGCAATAGTTTGCCAATATTATTAGCTACAAGTAGCACACTTTCTAAAGACTGCATGTGCTCACTAGCCATCTTTTGTGCTATGCTGGCAATTCCTGTTGATCTGCATACACGCCCTTTATAAAATGCAAGAAAAATCTTTAAAAAAGTAGACTGTATCTTTGTGCATAGAAATTGATTAGAAACTGCACCACCCAGCTATTTGTTATAGCCCATGTCTGTATCTAGCATATAGAGCACCCAATGTTCCTTCTTAGCATTCAAATGAAAACCTATCCTTAGTGTGCTTTCGTAGATATTGCAGCCCCTTAAAATATTGCTGAAATAGACCACCAAATTTGTGTCCCTTCGTGGTCGCCATCTGTTGACTAGGTTACGTGTATTTGTGAATACACCCCAATCCTTGTAGGAGTATTTACATATATCCAGCTAGATCTGAGAGTTCCTACACAAAAGAGATAGTTCCATCTGCAATATACATTTATTGATAGAGGTACATAATATATACAAGTTACACGCTAAGCAGTATTTACCACACAATGTACAGTTTTTAAGTCTCTTGACTTCTACGATATTTGCAGTTTACCCACAAAACCATGTTTAAAATACAATGTACAATACAAGTATGAAGTTAGTTTACTTCTCAACTTCAGGTCTAGTCATCCTGCCTGCTGTGTGTGTCCCATCACAATGAGACCCCCAGCTGGGTGACCAGGCCTTACCCCCCCCCCCTCCTTTCTGTACTGTGGCCAATATAATGCTCACCAATTGGACACTGTACCTAGCCAATGTATATTGGGCACAGCATGATTGGAAGTTCAAAGAAGGCTGCTGTTTACCACTTATGTGGGATGTGCTAAGGGGACGACAAAAGGCCAGAATTTGTAGTGGAAAACTCTCTCTCTCTCTCCTCTCTCCCTCTCTCTCTCCTCTCTCCCTCTCTCTCTCCTCTCTCCCTCTCTCTCTCCTCTCTCCCTCTCTCTCTCCTCTCTCCCTCTCTCTCTCTTCTCTCCCTCTCTCTCTCTCCCTCTCTCTCCCCCCTCCCCCCCTCTCCCCCCTCCCCCCCTCTCCCCCCCCTCTCTCCCCCCCCTCTCTCTCCCCCCTCCCCCCCTCTCTCCCCCCTCCCCCCTCCCCCCCCCCTCTCTCCCCCCCCCCTCTCTCCCCCAGTATGGAAGCTAGAAAGTTTGATGCTGCAAAACACTTAATGGTTTAAATACTGTATATTTATAAAATATACTTGTAATTATAACATTATTTACATCCATGAATGGAGATTTCACATAAACTCATTATCTAACAGTGGGGACATGATGATCAGTATGCCCTGGTGATCAGTGTAGCCCCAGCAGTGCCACCTGCCAGTGCACATCAATGCCACATATCAGTGCCGTCTATCAGTGCCACATATGAGTGATGCCTGTCAATGCCCTTTAGTGCCACCTATCAGTGCCCATCACTGCAGCCTCATTAGCGCACATCAGTGAATGAGAAAAATCACTTATTTACAAAATTTTATAACAAAAACTAAGAAAAAAACATTTTTTTGAAACTTTTTAGTTGTTTTTGGTTTGTTTAGCAACAAATAACCCAGAGGTGATTAAATACTACCAAAAGAAAGCTCTATCTGTCTAAAAAAAAATATAATAACAATTTCATATGAGTACAGTGTTGCATGACCGCGCAATTGCAGTGATAGCGTTGAAAGCTGACAATTGGCCTGGGCAGGAAGGGGGTATAAGGAAAGTGGTTAATAATGTATAAAGGATCACAGAGCTGTAATAAATTGGGTCTTTATCTGCCTAGAGTTCAGCTTTACATTGGTTCTAAAGGTGGAGGGTTTTTTACCTTAATACATTCTCTGTTTTAAGGCAAAAAAACCACCTGTGTGCAGCTCCCCCAGACCCCCTTATAACTACCTGACCTTGATCCAGCGATGTGCAACAGCTTTCTCGGCTCTCTCCCTCCTCATTGGCTCAGAGCCATTAGCTCCCACTGCTGTCAATCGCAGCCAGTGGGGAGGGAGCAGCTTTCTATGAGGCACTCATCTTGGGGGAGGAGCCAGGAGCACCAGCGGGGGGACCCAAGAAGAGGAGGATCAGGTCTGCTGTGTGCAAAAACCATTACACAGAACAGGTAAGCATAACAGGTTTGTTGTGTTTAAAACCTCATTTCCAATCACTTTAAACTACGGATGTGTTTTGGGTTGTATTACAACGTGTGACACCCAGAGGAAACTTGGGCAAACACAAGAGTAACATATAGACTCTTGTACTTCGAAAAAGTGTTTTCCTGAATTAACGTTTGTGTGAAATTGTTATTGTATGTGTTGGGAGCATTCCTTTTTTTTTTTTTAAATGCCAACAATAATCAGCTTATATTTCACGTTAATGCTGCTGTGATTTATCAGAGAACTTTGTAAGTGTAACTAACCAGTATTCATGTATTTCAGGTATCTTGCCAATCGCACCAAGAGACACACATTGGCCATGACTAGTCCTTCAGCTGAGATTCCTCCAGAACTACAGCGTCAATTGGGGCAGCAGCAGTGTTTTAGAAACAGAGTTTGGCCCCCTCACCTTGCTCCTGACCAGCACCGGTGAGTACATACCAGCCATAAAGCCTGGAGAATCATTGAAGTGATTAGCACAGTATAGCCAAAACAAAATCACAATACTTCTTGGGTAGCAACTCACTGTGTTGAAAATACAGATTGCATATCTGCTGCGGGGGCCTCTCAGCTTCAGGGAATACTTAAATGTGGGCAGCACAGTGGCTAAATGGTTAGCACTTCTGCCTGGCAGTACTAGGGTCGTTGGTTTGAATCCCAACCACAGCACCACCTGCCTGGAGTTTGCATGTTCTCCCTGTGCCTACGTGGGTTTCCTCTGGGTACTCCGGTTTCCTACTACACTCCAAAGACATGCTGGTAGG
Organism: Staurois parvus; assembly: GCF_062004578.1. NCBI lineage: Eukaryota > Metazoa > Chordata > Amphibia > Anura > Ranidae > Staurois > Staurois parvus. The sequence goes on from NW_028317883.1 coordinate 1,210,312, forward strand.
TTAATTGGCTCCTGTATAAATTGGCCCTAGAATGTGTGAATGTGAGTTAGGGACCTTAGATTGTACGCCCCTTGGGGGTTAGGGACTGATGTGAATGTATATAAGAAGCAGAGGGTGCACGGGCCTAGTGCATTACCTTTAAAAATGAAATTTATTATAAATAGTAAAATACTCTCAGAAAGAGGTACCTCCTCGAAATGCGTCAGTCACCAGCTATCTAGGGGTTTACAGTCCCCCACCAGACCACTTCCAGGGGTTTTGGACCACATTGCATCCTTTGTGACATGCTTTCCATTTGATTTTATTTCTCTTGTGAGTATTTTACGATTTATAATAAATTTCATTTTTAAAGCTAATGTACTAGGCCCGTGCGCCCTCTCTTTGTTTCTTATATACAGTTCTCTTTGGATTTCCCTGGTCCATTGAGGGCAGCAAGGCTTGCATGCCTTTCATACTCATGTGCGGATTTTGACATTGTGGAGTCCTCGGTCCAGCACAGGAGGACATGCATGCAGTTGCTTTATTCTTCTTACTGATGTGAATGTACAATATATACAGTATGTAAAGTGCTGCAGAAATTGACAGCATTATATAAGTACCTGAAATAAAAATGTTTAAAGCTTTTGATTGGGGACTGGGATGGAGTAGTGGTTTTCTTTTTTTTTGCCCCATTTCTGGCCCATTGTAGAGATTTCTCCCTACTTTCCATCCTAAGGACACAACAGGAAGTGAAAGAAAATCCTTGAAGGGAAGAGAAAAGCTCCTGGATAGTTGTCAGTGTCCTGATAAGAAAACCTCCCCTCTATTACTGTTCTAGTGACAACAATTTAGGACTTTCCCTCGATTTCAGTCACAGAACAAAAATATGATGGATATCTCCCCCTCTAACCCTTCTCGATTTTATCCTAAAACAAAAAAAAAAGTTTTTGCTTTAGGTACACCTTAATAGTGAGCACGCAAATCCTTCCATTTACAGAACAGAGGAGTACAGAAGGCTTTGGTACACCTGAATCTGAACAGTATGGTCACAATGTCAGGTCTTGCACTAGTGTCACATCTCATTAGGAACATATTTTATGCCACTTTTGAAATTCTGCATTTATAATTCAGTCTGTAATTTGATCCCTGGTTTGTTTGGTGTTTTTTTTTTTTTTAGTTTTTTTTTTAATCTGCCTTATCTGGAATTTATGTTTTGTTCATTGCTATGGTATTTTATTGATTGGAGTACAAAATGCCCTGTGTTTTCCTGGGAGTCATGCGATGGTTTCCTTACAACCTTTGGCCAGTGAATGTATACGCAAGCATGCAAACTTTGTTCAACTCCCGCTGAGTGCCACGCTGGAGCAAATAGAGGAGGGGGTGCAGTGTTTTCTCAGCACTTTCAGCTGGTGTGACCTTGTACTAAATCCTGGCAATTCAGTGGCCTATGGCATTATTTCCCCTAACCTCTCAGAATATTTGTTCTGCTATAAGAAAACACAGGGATGTTGTTAGCCTTAAATTGCAAAATCTCTGAAGGAGCTGTTTTAAAGAATTTAATTACGATATCATTTAAAAAATTTTTTATTTTCAGTAGTCGATATCTGTAAACTGTGTTTTAGGGCTCGTTCACACCATACGTGCATGAAAACTGATTGAAACCGACATGCAGATTTCACTGCAGAGACCTCAGTTTGCATCAGTGAGTTTTATACACATTGCAGATTCCTGCGCAGAAAAAAACGAATTGAGGCAACATGAAAACTGATATCTCTGCAAGTGAAATCTGCACATCAGTTTCCATCAGTTTTTCTGCACGTATGGTGTGAATGAGGCTTTAATAAGTCATTAAACTGAAGAACAATAGTGCAGGTTTTTAAATCTGAACTCCAGACAGATATTTTAAAAACACAAATTCTGTTAAGAATTTATTAAAAATCATTGGAATGTATTTGTCTTAAAGCGAAGTTCCACCTGAAAAAAAATAAATGTCAGCAGCTACAAAAACTGTAGCTGCTGACTTTTAAAATACAGCCACTTACCTGTCCCTTGGTCCAGCGGTGTGCTCACCATGACTGGTTTCATCGGCCGTCTTCTCTCCTTGGCGCTGGCATCTGCAGTGTGGGCACCTGGCTGTGACAGCTTGCGGCTTCACAGCCGGATGCCCACTACGCATATGTGAGAAGCGCTGTGCTTTGTGAATAGCCCCCGTAGTATTCTGGGACCTGTCACGTGTCCCAGAAGACTACGGGGAGGGAGGGGGGAGGACAACTTCTACTTCCGATCGCTTAGACAATCACAGCAGAAGTGGGCACCTGTCAAATTAGGGGACCTGCTCCCCAAAGGTGCCAATCCTTAATGGGGAGCGGGGGACAAAGGCTTAAAAGGGAACTTTCCGTTTTGGGTAGAGCTCCTCTTTAAAGAGGAGTTATAAGAACAGGTATGCCCTGAGGATTTTTGCTCACTTCTTTTTCTGGTGACAAGTCAAACCTTTGAATCTCCCATCATGCTGTCCCAGAGATAATGGTCACCAGGATAGATTCATGAAAACAGTAATCAAAACTTGAATCTAACCCTTCCTGCTCTATCACAAAAGTGGCCTTTAAATGCACTTTACATTTATTTTAATCACATGTGTTTTCCTTTCCCCTTGCAGCAGCAGGTTGGCTGTGCAGTCTGGCAGAGATGTGTAAATCACAGGATTTGGTGGACAAAAATAAAAATCCTTTGGCAGGTTAAAACCAATCCCATGTAATTTATATAAATTCCACATTTCGTTTTCCCCCTGGTGTTACAGCAGTGAGTGAACAGTCTGTCTTCAGATATTAATGTTACCTGCTCTGTCTTGTCCTCCTGTTTTGTGTTAATATAAAATACAAATTCAGGCACATAAATGTATGGCTTAGCAGCTGGCAGCTGTTTCCCATACCATGTTTTTTAGGGTATTAAATCTGCAGGACAGTTTGTTCTGTTGAAAAACAACAGACTTACTGGCTAGATCACCAGGTGAAAATAAAAGAAAGCAAGCCCCTAAGGGCTCAATTACACTTGCTTCGACTAGCTTAAAGCTTCATCGTGCTTTTTTGATTTGTTTTTGATGCTTCAGGGATACTTTGTTTATGTTTCAATTATGCTTTTTTTTAAACTTTAATGAAGCGTGGCAAATGCCCTGTGTGTTTGCTGATTTTCTGTTTTGTTTTAAAGGGTCCCAGTAGAACCCCGGCTCACTAGTACCACCACTCAGCATATCCCCAGCTCGTCAGCACCCCTGTTCAGCAGATCCCCAGCTTATCAGTGCCCCTGTTCAGAAGATCCTCAGCTCATTGTTATCCTCGTTCAGCAGATCCCCAGCTTATTGGTTTCCTTGTTCAGCAGATCCCCAGCTTATTTACACCCTCATTCAGCAGATCCAGTGTTCAGTAGTAACCCCCAGCTCTGCTGATCCACCTTTCTCTCTGGTCCCCATTCACCTCCTGCTATATTGCTACCATGTTGCATACCACATGTGGCATTGCTAGTTTCTCCTGCTCTGGTCCCCCAGCTCTGCTGATCCTCTGCCACTCAGTCCCTTCTCTCCAATCCAGCTCACCTTCCGTTATAACATTCCCATGTTGCACACCACGTGTGCCATCTGCTAGTTGCTCAACTTCAGTCTGGACCCTGCTCACCTTTCTGCTGATCCACACTGCACACCAGATGTGATGTCTGCACCAGACAGAATTTATACACAAGTGGGAAGTGACTGCTGATGATCTCTTTCCTATTCACTTGTTGGTTTCCCAATGCATCCTGGGATATCTCATACCTGCAATACCTCCATAACAAAGTGAAGCTAACTCTGAATAAAAGCCCCTCAAAAGGTGCAGGTGCTGTTAGTGAGCTTTGCTATAGAATTCTATGGAGGCTTTGAAGCACCAATAAAGCGACGTGGGCTATAATTTTTGATGCAGAGCAAACGCAAAGTGTGAACAGGACTGTAAGCTAACAGTTTTATTTAGTGATAGGCTCTTTGTTTGGCATTCAAAGTGCTTTAAAAAAGCGGGTCCAATACCACATTTTAAACCGGTGTAAAAAAGCCCTAAAAATGGAAACTAGTGCAGCCACCATATCTAAGCATTGTAAGCTGCAGTGTAAAAAATGTTTGCTTTTGGGTTTAATATGGCTTTAGCGAAACTGCATACAATGAGACATGATGCCAACATGCTGAAAAATTGTTTTAAGGTTAAAATGCACTCCCAGAGCATGTCTGAATTTGTCAAAGCTAGCATAACAGGATTCTTTGTAAGCATAAGATTTCATCTACAGTTGTGTTCACAATAATAGCAGTCAGACATCACTAACCTGATCAATCACTGTTTTTGGTAGAAATGATATTTCTACATGGCAAATAATTTACTAGCAGGTGTAGTAGAGTAATAGAAATCCAACAGACCCAACAGTCATGACATGCATGCTGCTGATTCTGTGTAATTGAATCACTAATTGAAAGGGGCATGTTCAAAATAATAGCAGTGTGGAGTTCTATTAGTGAGGTCATTCATTCTTTGAAAAACAGGTGGCAATTATTGCCCTTATTTAAGGAAGGAAGGCAGCAAATGTTGTACATGCTGGTTACAGTGCATTTCTCTCTGATATTCTGAGAAAAATGGGTAATTGCAGACATTGTTCAGAAGAACAGCATACCTTGATTAAAAAGTTGATTGTAGAGGGGAAAACATCTAAAGAAGTGCAGAAAATGATAGGCTGCTCAGCTAAAATGATCACAAATGCTTTAAAATGGCAACCAAAACCTGAAAGACGTGGAAGAAAGCGAAAAATTACCATTCAAATGGATAGAATAGCCAAAATGGCAAGGACTCAGCCAACAATCAGCTCCAGGAAGATCGAAGAAGGTGTAAAGTTACCTGTGAGTACTGTTACAATTAGAAGACACCTATGTGAAGCCAAGCTATCTGCAAGAAGCCCCCGCAAAGTCCCACTGTTGAAAAAAAGACATGTGCTGAAGAGGTTACAATTTGCCAAAGAGCACATTGACTGGCCTAAAGAGAAATGGTGCAACATTTTGTGGACTGATGAAAGTAAGATTGTTCTTTTTGGGTCTAGTGGCCGGAGACAGTTTGTCAGACGACCCCCAAACACTGAATTCAAGCCACAGTACACTGTGAAGACAGTGAAGCATGGTTGTGCAAGCATCATGATATGGGGTTGTTTCTCATACTACGGTGTTGGGCCTATTTATCGCATACCAGGGATCATGGATCAGTTTGAATACATCAGAATACTTGAAGAGGTCATGCTGCCTTATGCTGAAGAGGAAATGCCCTTGAAATGGGTGTTCCAACAAGACAACGACCCCAAACACACCAGTAAATGTACAACATCTTGGTTCCAGACCAACAAGATTGACGTTATGGCGTGGCCAGCCCAATTCCCGGATCTTAATCCAATAGAGAACTTGTGGGGTGACATCAAAAATGCAGTTTCTGAGGCAAAACTAAGAAATAGAGAAGAACTGTGGAATGTAGTCCAATCATCCTGGGCTGGAATACCTGTTCACAGGTGCCAGAAGTCGGTTGACTCCATGCAACACAGATGTACCGCACTTCTCAGAAACAGTGCTTATACAACTAAATATTAATTAAGTGATTCAAAGGAAAGCAAAATCTTCAAACATTTTTCAGTTTATATAGTGAATGTTTGAGTTTGTAAAGAAGAATACAAACACTGCTATTTTTTTGAACAGTCTAATATTCACTTTTCTTCAATTTTTTTAGAGGAACAACACAAATTTGATATATTTTTCTTCATGTTTTGATTTGGAATAGAATGTGTAGTGTTCCCAATGCATTTGTGTGTATGGAAATAAAAGCTATTAGAAGGATTTTGAGCTTTATTCACTTTTTTCAACACACTGCTATTATTTTGAACACAACTGTATTTCAGGTTTGTAAGGGGAAAATGAGGATGTTTCCTATGTAGATTTGTGGTGCATGTCTGTTGTTTCTGAATACAGATAACAATGAGCTTTTGATAGCTAGGTTTACAGCTAAACTGTTTACCAATATTGTGTTTTGCTATATCAGCAGGAATAGTAATTCTTAAAGCCTAATGCTGGAACTTACAGAAAAAATACCCTTGCAATGCCCCCCCAGCCTCACTTCAAAGGTTAAATGCTTATGTAACATATGGTGTAGAACAGGTATCACTAAATGGCGGACTGGGGTCCGGATGTGGACCGAGTCGCTGTCACATCCGGACCCATACAGCCCTGCCATTCAAGAGCCTTTTCTTCCCCCATCTGACTCACGGTCATCCTCACAGAGCTGACAGCCGGAGGTAGGACAGTTCTGTATGGAGGGTGGGAGCTGCCTGAGGTTAACAAGCAGATGATTGGTTGCTAGGATGAAGGGCAGTCCTAGCAATCAATCACTATCTGTGTAAGGTAGGACAGTGGAGGTGGTGGCAAAATTAAAGGGGCTAAGGACCATTAATGTGAAGGGGGGCTGAGGACTGAATGTGGGGGGGACTGATGACAGTAATGTGGGGTCTAAGGACTGTGGTGTGTGGGGGCTGAGGGCATTAAAGTGGAAGGGGCTGAGGACAGTATTATGAAGGGGGGCTGAGGACAGTAGCATAGAGGGGGGCTGAAGCCAGTAACATGGGTGGGTCTGGGGACAGTAATGTGGGGGGATGATTTAAAAAGGGCCAGAGTACACTTCAGTGAAGGGGGCAGAGGACAGTACTGTTGGGGGTGGGGGGGGGGGGGTGGGGGTGCGATTTGATGTCAAGAAAGTGTGAGAACACTACTGTGAAAGGGGTGGAGGGGGGTGATGTAAAGGGGGAGCTGAGGACACTCTTCAAGGGTTCTTTCTGTGGATGAGGAGGGGACTATGACAGTGCAGTGGGGACTGAGGACACTGATGTGACAACAGGTTCAGATCTGTACATGTGAATTTGGTGCACATGTTGTCGGTAGGTCAGCACTACCTGCTAGAAACCTGAGATAGTCCCTGACCCTTTTTTTCAAAATCGCACCACAGCAACACATGGTTTGGCGCACACAAAAATGTACCACAGGGGCCTACCTGAGATTCGGACCTCTGATGCATGCACATTTTATTGCCTGGACCTTGGTGAATTTTAATTCAATACCCCTGGTGTAGAAGAATGAGGTGATATACTTACCTTATTCCTCTCTTTGGTGTGTGTTGTTTTTGTTCTGCTTCTTCCTGACGCTCCGGGCTGTGGGTGGTCCCTTTCTGTCGTCTGGTACAATGGTGTTCATTATTTCCGAGGGGGCCTTTGCTCTATACTGGATCCCAAAGTTCTTGGGTCTTTCCATAATGCACATATTTCAACAACATGGAACCTACAAAGTCAGTCATAGCATTCCTCCATCTGGGGGATTTCATTGCCTCTGGGGACATCAGTGGTATCTATTCACATATTTCCATCTTTTCAGGGCATCAATGCTACCTGCATTTTGCTGTGGGCATGCAACCCTGCCAGTTCAATGCCCTTCCCTTTGATATGTTCACTGTACCTCTGGTCTTTACAAGCTGCTAGGCCTGTACTTGCTGTGCTTCATTCACATGGAAGTCTCATACGGGGATTGCCTAAATGACTTCTACTGAGGAAACCGTTCAGATGCTTTCAGTCAACACTTGACAAAATTCTACAAAGGTTCTGGTAAATCCTGATCCTCCAGAATTCAGCACTGATACTAGCTCATCACTTGGAGTATCTGAGCCTTCTCCTGCACACTATTCTGTACAGGTTTTTTTTTCTTCCACTGGATGAACTGCACACTTACCCCCCTTTCGTGTGTGGACTCTGTAGTCTGGGAGCCAACTGTCACTCTGACTTGAGTGAGGGTTCTGTTTTTAATGGTGGCCTCCATCTAAGTTGATCTTTATGCCCTCAGGGCACTCCATTCCGTTGCATCTCAACATTTTGGCTGCGTGGGACCCCTCAGTTGGACTCTTTTTGAATGTCCAGAAGGTTTAAGGCTTCCTTTGTCCCTCATTGGACAAGAAAGAAAAAGGGATTTTTATACTTGCCATAAAATTATTTTTTTGGAGTCCATTGAGGGAAATTCATTTATTATTGTGAGCCAAGACCGTTTTATTGGTTGTGACATTTACGGAGTCAATACCAGCAACATACAAGATTGGTGTAATCAGATTGGATGGTGTATGGCAGTCTGCATGAGTTTATTGGGAATTAAAAGCTATTGATGTACTTTCTAAATGTAAGTGACTTACTTTCTGATTTTGCCCACGTATCAACATTACTACAGTGTGGGAGTGTATTCTTTTTTTTTATCATTGCACAATTCCAAGTTTTGATACATAGCTGATATACTAGTTGAAACTTTTAAAGGCACATCACTGGCAATGTATATGATCAGCTTGATTGGATAATGTATGGGATTCTTCATGAGTTTGGTTAACGATATATGCTTACTTTGACCTTCCTTTGATCTAGAAGGCCATATTTGGTGAGTGTTTTTCCATGAGGTGATGTAGTGGTGATTGTATATCAAGAAGCAAATCTCTACATTTTATCACATGTATACATTTAGGCCTCATACACACTGGACATTTTCTTGAACTCTTTGAAGCCTCCTCCTGGCAGTAGTGTTTTGGCCAAAAAAAAAAAGCCGAACGCTTGTGAAAGTGTGTAATGCGTTTGCCCACATCAAGATTTTGGACGTTTAATTAATTTCATTGGCCAGAATAAATAATTTACTCTGGCCACTGAAATGAACTTTCAAGCACAACTCCCCCCCCCCCCCCCCCCCCCCCGGCTTACCTTTAATGCACATTTAGACACGTTTACTTGTGTCTTTTTCTGCCAAAACTTTTTTTTTTCTGCCTCTAAACTCTCCTGCTAAACGCTTTCAAATGTTTGTGTGTGGATAGAAACAAAGGATAAAATGCAGTTTGAAAGCAGGAAAAAAATGCCAGATGCCCCTCCTAGGAGCAGCTGTAAAAATGTGCAGTGTGCATGAGGCCTTATTGTTTATAAAAAAAAAGGACTTTTTTGTTCACATTCAGCATTTTGTAGGAACTGTTTAGGCACTGTTTTTATTTGTCAATTGGTGTTTTAAGTGGTCGCTTTTCATTCACATTTGCTTTCAGGTTTTATTTTATTGATGCAAATTTCACGTAAATTGGGTGCAGTGTTACCACAATTTAATTCTAAAGACTGAATTTGTCTGCTTCCAGTTCCATGTATAAAGACTCGAACACTCTTCATCTTCCTGCTGAACGATTCTCCCCAGTACGTAGGTTCTCTGATGGAGCTGCCACAATCCAGGCCTTTAAGGCTCACTTGGAAAAGACAGGGAACCAGAACAGCAGCATCAAACAGCTGCAGCAGGTATCATTTCTATTTGTATATTGTCTACGGGCTAACTGATCGTAGCTCAGTTACTGTTATTGCCACACACCGGGGACATTTAATAAAGCAGTTACTTATCAATGAATGTGCAAGTTGCTTGCAGAAATGTTAGCATTAATCTTTTGGGTCTCTTGTGTGAACAGTCCCGACAGTTTTATAGTTGCGTGATAGTGTGGAGAAATAGCGTCTGTCTGGCTCTTTTCTCAGTTGTACCGTGACTACCAGCACAAGTGTAGTCAGGAAATTTAATCTTAGAATTGTCACGGAGTGTAGATGTGCTAAGGAGCACTTTTGAAATGGAAAGTTGTGTTCAAACCATGCATTTTACATAAGAGTAACAACAAATTAGCAACTGCAAACAATAGGACAGTTTTGATAAATGTCCCTATTTTGTTTTAATATCTTTCTAATATAGAGAGCGTACATGAAATGTATCACTTTACTTTCTATAAATTCATTTTGTAAAGCGCTGTGCAAACTGTTGGCTCTATATAAATCCTGTATAATAATAATAATAAATGTATGCCTCTTACTGTACTTATAACACAAGGTTCTAGTTGTCAGTACAATACTGATTTTGTGTCTGCAGAAATGTTTCTGGGTGGTTGCCGGTGTAATACACATTGGGGGTTATTTACTAAAACTGCATGGTGCACAATCTGGTGCAGCTCTGCACAGAAACCAGTCAGCTTTCAAGTTTTATTGTGAAAGCTTAATTGAACCAGCTGAAGTTAGAAGCTGGTTGGTTACTGTGCACAGTTGCACCAGATTCTGAGTATAAGTAAATCCCCCCATTTTGTCTGCGCACATATTAACCGCAATCATAAATGGTCCCACATAGGTTTAAAGGTCAACTGACTGCTTAGCTCATGTTATATAATCACCTGCAGATCAAACCTAAATACTTTCTTAGGTTTATATCATGAGCAGGGCAGGGGGTGGTAACTGATAGTAACCAATCAGATCTTACCTTTTATGGAGTCATGTCAGCTGAGAAGAGGTTTTTGCGCCTAATCTCCTGTACACTGCTTTACTGGATGAACATTCAGTATCTGTATAACTACAGTGTATCCAGAAAGTATTCACTGTGCTTCACTTTTGCCACATTTTGTTATGTTACAGCCTTATTCCAAAATGGATTAAATTTCTTTTTTTTCTCAACATTCTACAAACAATACCCCATAATGACAATGTGAAAAGTTTGATTTGAAACCTTTGCAATTTATTAAAAATAAAAAACGACAAAAACCACAAGTACGTAAGTATTCACAACCTTTGTCATGACACTCAGAATTGATCTCTGGTGCATCTTGTTCCCACTGATCATCCACAACTTGATTGGAGTCCACCTGTGAGAAATTCAGCTGATTAAAAATAAAAATCAAAAAAAAGCACATGTACATAATAATTCACAGCCTTTGCTCAATACTTTGTTGAAGTATCTTTAGCACCAATTACAGCCTCAAGTCGTTTTGAGTATGATGCTACAAGCTTGGCTCACCTATTTTTGGGCAATTTCTCCTATTCTTTGCAGTTCTTCTCAAGCTCCATCAGGTTGGATGGGGAGCTTCGGTGCACATCCATTTTCAGATCTCTCCAGAGATGTTCAATCGGGTTCAGGTCTGGGCTCTAGCTAGGCCCACTCCAGGACATTCACAGAGTTGGCCCGTAGCCACTCCCTTGTTAAGTGGGCTGGGTGTTTAGGGTCGTTGTCCTGTTGAAAGATGAACCGTTGCCCCAGTCTAAGGTACAGAGCGCTCTGGAGCAGGTTTTCATCAAGGATGACTTGCTTCATTCACCTTTCCTTCGATCCTGACTAGTCTCCCAGTTCCTGCCACTGAAAAACATCCCCACAGCATGACACTGCCACCACCATGCTTCACTGTAGGGATGGTATTGGCCAGGTGGTGAGCTGTGCCTTGTTTCCTCCAGACGTGACACTTGGCATTCATGCCGAAGAGTTCAATCTTTGTTTCATCAAACCAGAGAGTTTTGTTTCTCATGGTCTGAGAGTCCCTCAGGTGCCTTTTGGCAAACTCCAGGCGGGCTGCCATTTGCCTTTTACTGAGGAGTGGCTTTCGTCTGGCCACTCTACCATACAGGCCTGATTGGTGGAGTGCTGCAGAGATGGTTGTTCTTCTGCAATGGTCTCCACTTCACAGAGAAACGCTGGAGCTCTTTCCGAGTGACCATCAGGTGCTTGGTTACTTCCCTGGCTAAGGCCCTTCTCCCTTGATCGCTCATTTTGGCAGGGTGACCCGCTCTAGGAAGATTCCATTTACGGATGATAGAGGCCACTATTCTCATTGGGACCTTCAATGCTGTAGAAATGTTTCTGTATCCTTCCCCAGATCTGTGCTGTTATACAATCTTGTCTCGGAGGTCTACGGACAATTCCTTGGACTTCATGGCTTGGTTTGTGCTCTGACATTCACTGTTAACTGTGGGACCTTTATATAGACAGGTTTATGCCTTTCCTAATCATGTCCAATCAGCTGAATTTCCCACAGGTGGACTCCAGGATGATCAGTGGGAACAGGATGCAGCAGAGATCAATTTTGAGTGTCATGGCAAAGGCTGTGAATACTTATGTTTTTTTTTTCATTTTTAATAAATTGCAAACATTTCAAAATGAACTTCTTTCATGTTGTCAGTATGTGGTATTGTTTGTACAATGTTGAGGAAAAAAATGAATTTAATCTATTTTGGAATAAGGCTGTTACATTATAAAATGTGGCAAAAGTTAAGCTCTGCGAATACTTTTTGCATGCACTGTAAGTAGAATAGGTGCTGAACTTTACATGTATACACAGCTCTGTACTAGGTAACATTTAATGATATATAAATGACGTTTCCCCTCCTTTATCCTGTGCAATAGGCAAGGAGGAAACTGCAGGGGAGGGAAGGCATAAAGCACAAAAAACTGATCCGATGGAGTAACTAGGGCATCTATGGCAAAAGCTTCACATATTCCCACCCTATTGCCACCTTACACCACATATGCTTGCTGTTTAATAGTTCTTACAATCACATTGCATATAGATTTTGGCCTATCAAAGGGTATCTGCCATCTCTGTTAAGGTAAGACCAGTAAACCATACAGTAATGCATTGATTTCATTCATTGCTGCCAGACTGCATCTGTGGTGATTCAACTGCCCAACAGGAGGCAGTCCTTAATCCTGTCAGTTACTAGTCCCTCTGACCCTCTAAGAACCATCATTACTAGGGTACTTGCAGACAGCCATAATGAAGACATGGTAGAAGTGTTAACCATTCCATAAATTAATAGTAAATGATGGGTGAAGCATGCTGCATAAAAAATGGGATGTGGCCTAATGATTAATAGGACAAGTACTTTAGCATACTCTCAGTAAAAACTTTCACAGTAAGGGTTTGAATGGTTTGTATTCCTAATGTATGCATCAAAAAGCATGCGTGTGTGATGTGATAATTGGATGATTTTTTTCACAATTATAGGAGTGTGAGCAGCTTCAGAAGATCTATGGTATAACCATGGATGAGAGAACTCTGGAACACACTCAGCAGCAACATGTCATGTATCAGCACGAGCATCAGCAGCATATCCTGCAGCAACAAATCCAGGTGCCAACTATGATAATGATTCGACAGCATTGTCTTGTATCACCTTCTGTTTGCATTCGTATTTACATATTTTATTCCCTGTGTGCACCTTAAGTTCCTGACTTTCACTTTTCTTCACCCTATTTATATGGAGACCAGGGCTGCCCACTCATAGCTTCACATTTGTATTTTTTGCTTCTTATACAATACATACAAAAATTATTCATACACTTGCAGTTTACTACTCAAAAAACAGTGTTTTCTTTAATTGTATATCGTAAGACACAGAGGAGTTCGTGTTCATTGCTACTTGGGTTATCTTTCCACCTTTAACATGAATGGACACTGGCCACAAAATGACAGGGATTGTTAACTTGGCTCCCATAAATTTTGGCCTGTTCCGAATACTCCTGGTGCGACAGAGCCCCCTGATTTATTTGAATAAGTCAGGACAGGAGGGACTCTACCTGGATGGCCTGTAATTCTGCATGTCAGGGCTGGATCCCGCTGAAAGCAATCTTCTAGATACACTGGAAGGGTGCTCTTCAGGCCCAAGGCAGTGATCCCCTGGAGGGGAAGTCGTGTCCCTGAGGGTACTGCAGAGGCATGTCTTTCATAATGAGTCGAGATTGGGCCTATTGGCTCTGCTACATGAAGTGGTGAGTACCTCTATGCTATGTGGAGCTGGCAGAAGTGTTTCCCGCTGTGTTTGTTCAGGCTTGTCCAGCAAGTGCGTGCATGTGTGTGTGATTACGTAATTTCACATTTTCACCATTTTCCTGGTTTTCTTCTGCAGACAGCACGTGATGTCCATAGATTACAAACTGGAGTTTTGCTGCTTTCCCCCTCCAAACTTTATGCAGTCAATGCTGTCTTCAGATTCCTAAATAAAAGTTTACTTTGCTGCTCTGGAAAGACTTACGTTCCAAGGGATCATCACACTTTGACAGAGTAGAGTTCTCATGGCTTCTATTCAAACCTATTCATGGTTCCAAAACCAAAAGAGGAGATCTGACCTATTCTGTACCTCAAGGGTTTCAACAATTTCCTGAGAATACAAAAATTCAGGATGAAGTCCAACCGGTCGGTGGTTGTTTTGCTTCACCACAGGGACTTCCTGGTATCAGTGGATATCAAGATTCTGGAATCGCCTACGGTTTCCACGATTTTCAGTGGAGGATTGCCACTTTGAGTTTGAGGTGTTTCCTGTCCTTTTGGCTCTTATAGTGTTTATAGTGTTTATTAAAATGTTGGCTTCCATTCTGGGGTGGTTGAGATCCCTAGGTATCTCCATTGTGGCCTGTTTCTCAGGGAGAAATTGGCTCAGAAATTGGCTCAGAAGTTGATGTCAAAAGACTGTACAAGTCCCGAAGAGGTTTGTGTGGGTGCTAACTCTTTAGAAATCGGCCTTGGTTCTAACACCGTGTCTGCAGTACTTGCGTTTAGTATACAGCACGTGGAAAGGTTCTGCTTCTGCAGAAAAAAATCCCTCTATGAACCCAGGTGGAGTCCTTGAGCTTGTTCATTTGAAAGTTTCAGTTTAGGCTGCATGGAGATACTAGGGAAGATGGTACCACCTTCATGCCCGGTTTCACTCCAGAGTTTTAGAGCTCAATAACCTGCCAGTATGGGACAAATGTCAGGAGTCCTTGGATATGCTTATACATTTGACTTCCAAGACCAGGTCAGTTCTGGAATATTGGTTATCCACAAAGATGCTGGATACCAGGAAATTCTTCCAGTGAATTGGAAGGTCTTGACGACAGATGCCAGCTTGTCAGGCTGGGAAGGTGTTCTGGGGAACCTCCCAGTTTAGAGATCGTGGTCATCAGAGGAGCAGAAGTTTCCCATCAGCATCTTAGAACTTTGGGTGATTTGGTTGGCTCTCCTACTCTGGTCAGTCTACCTTGAGGGTCTGCTTATGAGGGTGTAGTCTGACAATGCCATGGCTGTGGCATGCATTCAGGAGGGACAAGAAGTCATGTTGCCTCTGATCTTGTCTTGGGCAGAACTTCATAGTTTCTCTCCCTGTCGTCCACGTTCCTGGTGTGGAAAGTTGGTAGGAGGACTTTCTCAACTGTCAGTAGCTGAATGAACGAGAATGTCCAAATTCAATAACAAATTGAAGCTTTTGCCATAGATGCCCTAGTTACTCCATGGGATCATTTTTTTGTGCTCTATGCCTTCCCTCCCCTGCAGCTTCCTCCTTGCCTATTGCACAGGATAAAGATGGAGAGCAGTCTAGTGATTCTGATTGCACCTATTTAGCCAATAAGAGCTTGGAATGCAGACATTGTATATCTTTTAACAGATAAGCCATGTGCTCTTCCAGATCAGCCAGATTTGTTGTTGTAGGGTCCATTCTTTCATCCTGCTTAATGGTTGTTGGTTTTGACTGCATGGCTGTTGAAGTGTAACTCCTGAGGGACTGGAGTTTTTCAGACTCTGTAATCCCTACCCTTCTCAAGGCTAGGAAGTTGACCCACAGGAAGGTCTACCTCCATACATGGAGCTTCTTACACCTGGTCTGAGACTTTTAAGTTTTGTTGCTGACAGGATGTGTTGTGGGGCATATTTTGGTTTCTGTCCAGTCTGGTATGTAGATGTCTGGCTTGTAAGTACCATCAAAAAACAGATCTCAGCTTTGGCTATACTTTTTCACAAACCTATTGCATCTCATTCTTCAGTTACAGCCTTTGTTCAGAGTGTTACGTGGAGTGTGCAACCCCCCTTCCCCTGTGTCTATGATACTCTAACTTGGTCTTTTATTTTTTGCAGACTTCTTCTTTTGAACCTGTCTCAAGAGATTTCCATGTCAATCCTAAAGCACAATTTTGCCTTTTGGGTTGCCATTACCTTGGCTCACAGGGTTTTGGAGTTGGCTGTGCTTTCCTGCGAAGAAGCCCTTTCTTGTTCCTCACCAGCATTTGGTGGTGTTGAGGCCTCAGTCTTCTTTCTTAGCTAAGGTGGTTTCTTCATTCCACCTGAATCAGGTCATTGTGTTGCCATCCTTTTACCCTAATCCTAAGCATCCTATGGGGATGTTTTTGAGTTTATCTGAAGCCTACAGCTTTGTTTCGATAATCTAATTCCCTGTTTGTTCTGCCTGAGGATCTTCGCAAGGGTCAGACTGCTTCTCGATCTTCTATTTTTAGGTGAATTCATGAGCTCATTTCTCAGGCCTATGGTTTCAAGGGCAAGGTTCCTTCTTTCTCGATTAAGGACCATTCCACCAGAAGTGCCAGTACATCCTGAACTTTTCATTATGAAGCTTCTGTTCAGTTGTATGAATGCCGCCTGGTCGCCTTTTCACACATTTACTAAGTTTTACCAGGTAAATGTTCATGCTTCTGCAGGACACCAGTTTTCGACAGAAGGTCTTCAGGCAGCTTTATTTTGCAGTTACACGTTTTCTATTTTTGGGTTGTCAATGTGTTGGCCTTTCTGTTGTTTTGCCCAGACCTCAAGAACATCCCAAATAGTCATGGATATGAACTCCTCGGTACAAGATATACAATTACAAATTAAGGCTTAGCTGAGCTATGAGGTGTTATTCTTGAGCGGTCTTCCAGTCTTTTTTAGTCAGCGTCGGTTCACCTGAAGCTGACAGCTTAACCTAAGTCATCATAAATATGAGGACCTGTGTCCTTTGGTTTTCTCCAAGAAAAAGATTTTACAGGTGAACCAAAAATCCTTTTTTTATTTTTAACCTACTTCATAAGTTAGGAGCCCTGGCAAGCTATATCCACATTGGTTTCATTTGGTTTGGGTAAAGAAAGTGGTTGTACAAAGATGCTGTTCTAGTACAACCAATTCTATTGTATAGAGAGCAGGCATTGAGTACCCCATAAATTTGACAACATTTGAGATGTGACCACATACAGCCAAAAAGATAAGTACACTAGAATAAAGGGGGCTGCCATTAGTGAAATGTCCTTTGAGAATACTGACTTCCATACTTATGTTCTGATTTCCAGTGTTGTATGAGTTGCTGACCTGGAAACAAGTGTAGAGATAAGTAGCTCTGACACTTATTTACTGTATGCTTGTTGCAGGACTGTGACTGAAACATACAGAAGTCAGACACAGTTGGGCATCTAGTATTTTCATAAGGAGCCCTGGAATGGCGTCCCCCAAACTTCTGTTATGACTGTCTCGCTTTAAGTTCTGGGCAACTGAATCTGCTTGTGCATAGCAAGCTTTGCACATCCATATGGACCTATCTCAATAGTACAATCCTGCAATAAGGTCAGAAATAATCAAATCTCTTTTGTATTTCAGGACTGTATCCGTTCTGCACAGCCATCACCTCCTCTTCAGTCGGCAACCATAGTAACAGCCGGGGAGAATCAGCCAGCCCTGCTTACCCACCAGCTTCAGAGGTAATGTCTCCTTCCCCCTAGGTGAACTGAGAACTACAAGAGTTTGTGGGCATGTAACTGTGTGATGTGTATTTGTAAAGTGTTATTTTTAATCACCAAAAAAGTTAGTCTGCCATTAAAAAAAAAGCACTATAAAAATGTATCCTCCAGCCTCAGGATTGTAAGGTGCTATTGTCCTGCTGTAGGGAGTGCAAGGGAGGGAAAAGGATCGCCGACGCTGTGCACAGTACTTGTGTGGTTGTGGCGGTTAGACTTGTAAAAAATGTTTTCTTGCCCAGGCTGCACAACGCAGATTCAGTCTTTAGGGCAAGGTTAAATTTGATTGGTGGCTGAAAGAATGTTGAGAACATATTTACACATCAAACCTCTTGTCTTTGTCATTCTTCTGTGATCTACACACGCAGCAATTTTCTGTCCGTGTCAATCACTTTCAAACAGTTGCAAGTGCAAAAACAATCGAACTGGTCAAGGCAACCTACCACCAACCTATTATATATGTATATCACTATGAAGGGCCAGTGCAAAGATTCATGTCTACTCTGGCGTAGGTAGCATTTTTTTTAAATATTTTTATTTTATTTTTTTTCTTCATTTTTATTGGTATCACATAGGGGACCACTAGCCCCCTATGTGATAGCATATAGATGACAGGTTCTCTTTATGAGACATCGAGGGTCTATTAGACCCTTTCTCCTTTGTACTCCACTATAGCTGATGGAACACTGATCGGTTATCAGCTGTTTCCCCGGGCACTGATCCAGGTGATTGACAGCTCCAGACCAGAAAGTGACATCATAAACGGCACTTCCTAGTCTGTGCACTGGGGGGAGGCTCAGTGGATGGATGTCCGCTGAGCTTCTGCCGCCCTTTACAACGACACCCGCAGTTGGGACAGTGGAGCCCAGTAAACATGGCGGGGGCACGGGGTTAGGGGCATATTTCGGAAGTTGTAGAAGTGATTGGTGGTTGCACATCCGCTTGTATCATTTCCACATTGAAAGCAGACAGTCGGCTTCACTAAAGAGCACACGCTTGTGTCTGGAAGTGTGTTAACACACACGTCTGTAGCATGGTTAAAAACCCGAATCCCAGCAAGTGGCTGGGGATTCAGATTTTACCCCCCTTTCTCCCATCCTGGTGCCATAAGGCAGCTGCCTTATGCTGGCAATGGCCCTGGCCCTGAGCATGGCAGGGATTGTGATTAGATATGTTGATCATTTTTGCAACTAAATGTTGGTTGAAATTCCATTGACATTTATCTCTGTATTACAAGTGATAGATTTATTACATCCCCTCAGTCCTCTAAGTGCAGCCCACCTGGGATAACTTTTCTGGGCTGCATTGAAAGTGATGGACAACTTCTCTAAGGGCTCATGCACATGGTTGCATTGGGGCATATTATATAAATGATGCCAGTATTTTGGCACCATAGAGCCACAAGTGTTGCACACAGCCACATGCACAAATAATTAACATGATATGGCTGCACAGAGGCATATGCAGTTCTGAGCGAGCTTTAAATCAAAATAATTTTCCTTATCTGTATATCACAGGTCATAGGGTTTCTTCAAAATTATGACTACATGGGTTTTACTGCCCCTTACAGGTGAATAGACACTGGTCAAAAAAGGGAAGACTTTCCCGCCCAGGCGAAATCCCTTCACTGCCTCAATTTTGGGCTGGTGTCCAGAAGTCTCTGAAGATTTCTTGCTTTGGGCATTTGCCTATGGGTTTACTGCCTGTTTCTGTACACTTCGTCTGGGGAAAAGGGAAAGGGCTGTATCTAAGTCGGTCATCTATGACTCTGGAGCTAAGAGGGGTGGTACTTGAACCCCACTGCAAAGAAAGATTGGGAATGGACCTTAATATTGTCGGTTGGCACTGGATCCTGAATGCAGCACTGACCAGAGTACTAGTATCCGGTAACGTCGCTGGCATTGTGTTCTACAGGTCCAGGGAGGTGGTCCATGGGGGAAGCCATGTCCCTGAAGGTCCCTTTGTGCCATGCCCAGCATGATGAGTCAGGGCTTAAATATTGTCCTGTGGCTTGGAATGGTGCCCTAATTTGTGGAATCCTCCATTGTGAAGCCTCCATTACTCCTTCCCTACTGCAGGGGCACTTGAGAGGTGTGCTGCTGGTGTAGGGGCGACTGTTTGGCCAGGCTGTGTGGAGAGTGTGCTGCTCTTTTGGATCCCCAATGCACTGATTGCACACAAGGAAACACCATACAAGTCCTCCGCTTGCAAGGACTCTCCTTTCACAAATTTACCAGCACTGGCAGTAGGTTCCCCTACCTAGGTGCATTTGTAAGTAATTAGGGCAGTCTATACTGTGGGTATGCTAATCCACTAGGTGTCTTGCTGCAAGCAGACACTCCTCTATGCCTGGGTTGCCATTCCTGTTCAGAAGTAAGGCCTGGTAATCCTCAACAAACCATGGCAGTACACAGGTTTGAGGGAAGGATGAAGGGGTGAGCTCCCAAATACCTTTCACTGGTGGGGAGAGCTTCCTGCATAGTTTGCCCTGTATTTGTTCCCCTTAGTGTCAGATGAGTCCCAAATCCCTGCCTTTATCTGGTCTTTCCATCATTCTGGGTCTTATTTTTCCAGTTCATTTGTATCCAGGGAGGAAATTGAAGCAGCCATTTCTGACCTACATGACTAGCTCTCAGGAGTTCACTAGGAATGCCTGGTTTACGAACATGGGTGCTCTCTCTTCCTTTCTCCCCTGCTGTGGGCTGATGAAGTATTAGAGGATCATCCTTTAACCATTTCAATACCGTGCAATTTTACACCTTCCTGCCCAGGCCATTTTTCACGTTTCAGCGCTCTCACACTTTGAATGACAATTGCGCGGTCATACAACATTGTACCCAAACTAAAATTTTATCATTTTCTTCACACAACTAGAGCTTTCTTTTGGTGGTATTTAATCACCGCTGGGGTTTTTATTTTTTGCTAAATTAACAAAATTTTTTTGTTAATTTAGCAAAAAATAAATAAATAATTTAATATTTTTTTTAAGATTTTTTTTTTTATATTTTACTATGACCAAAGTAGTACAGTGTTACCATAGTAACATTGTACTACTTTGGGGAAGTGATCAGTATTTTTTTTTTTTTACACAATTTGCTTATAGCAAAGAATTACTTTGCTATAAGCAAGCATTTACCTGAATGAAATCGATTCATTCAGCTTTTTTTTTTTTTTTTTGTGCTTAGCTGTGATTTGGTCACAGCTAATCACATGACATGTGCATGTGATTAGCTGTGACCATTCACAGCTAGGCACTAGTATACAATGGATGGCATGAATGAAGCCATCCATTGTATACAACTGTCATGTGACCTGCTGTGATTGGTCACAGCAGGTCACATGGTACCTGCAACGGGGGCCGGTACTCAGATCTGTCATCGGCCGTGTCCGAGGTACGCGGCCAGTGACAGATCACGCTGCTGCGCCGCTCTGCATTAGCGCAAGCTGCGCATGTGCGGGAGCACGCCAAATGGTGTGCACCCGAAATACAGCAGCACATTTGAAGCCGCCAAACGGCCATTGGCCGGGCGGCTAATGGTTAAACAAGGATGTGAAAGAGATGGAAATTGGAGAGGATTGGGGCTCTTCTCAGGAAGAAGGCTTATTTTGCCTGATATGAGGCTTGAAAGGTTTACCTCGACATTAGGTCTTGGGGCACATTTTGGCTTTTCTCCAACCTGGTCTGGAGGTTTCTTTAGCCTTGAGTACTATCAAAGTTCAGATTGAGCCTCAGCCATCCTCCTCCAGAGACCCGTTATGTCTCTCTCATTGGTAAAGGCTTTTGTGCATGGGATCATGAGAATTGTTCCACTTGTCTGGTCTCAATTGCTGTTGTGGGATCTTAATCTGGTATGGTCTGTTTTACAACATGCTCTATTTATATCTCTTTGCCATTTCTTTTGTGCATGATGACCTCTTTGTTGGCCATTACTTAAGCTTTAAGGGTCTCCGTGCTGGATGCACTCTCCTGTAAGGAACTGTTTCTGGTCTTTTACCAAGATAAGGTAATCTCATCTTTCCACTTGAACCAGGACATTGGGCTAGATTTACTAAAACTGGAGCACTCAGAATCTGGTGCAATTGTGCATGGTAGTCAATCAGCTGCTAATTTCAGCTTGTTCAATTGTGCTTTGACAATAAAACCTGGAAGCTGGTTGGTGTCTGCGCACATAGGTACCAGATTTTGCACCCTCCAGTTTTAGTAATTCTTCCTCATTATCTTACTCTTTTTGCCTTAATTACAAACACCATAAGGAGAAGGTTATGAGCTGAGGGCAGATGGATTCCAGGAAGTAAATACTACATGAATCCTCTGCCCTTACTTAAGATGACCACAGCTATAATTGATAGAGCGGTGTATTTCAAAGCGATTTCTAAGTTAAAGCACTGAGATATGGATGGATGAGTTTGCTTTACTGTAAAGATTAAAATGAATTGACATTTTCAGTTTGTGATCTTCAGATACAGTTTTATTTTCCACTTTAAGGTCTTACTTGGTTTACAGTTAAGGTCCTTTTTACCAGTGTTGTGTACCTTCTGGGTGATTCAGCATGAAACTTCAAAATTGTAAGGCTGATACCTTGTACTTTGTTCACACATCAACAAAGTTTTACCAAGAAGATGATCTTGTAATTGAACACAAGTTTTGGACAGAAGGTGGTTCTGGGGGTGGTTTGGGCTTGTTGCTGTTTTGCCCATACCTACTGTTCAATAATTTAGAAGGTCTCAAATAGTCAGGAATTTAAAGAAATTCTGTATGCTGTAAGGTACGATTATAAGTTTAGGCTTTTTTGGTTTGCCTGTAAAATTTGTTTCTTGAAGTACATCACAGGACACAGTGACTTCCCCTGTTGGTATGGTTCCTCATTGCCTGGGTGGAGAAGCCTCTTTTTTTGGCCAATGTGAATTCACATGTAGGTGGCAGCATAACCCAAGTAGTTAAAAATATAAAGAGACCTTGTGTCCTGTGATGTACTGCAACAAAAGGATTTTACAGGTAAACCACAAATCCTAATTTTAAAAACCTGTTCATACAGTGGGGCAAAAAAGTATTTAGTCAGCCACCAATTGTGCAAGTTCTCCCACTTAAAAAGATAAGAAAGGCCTGTAATTGGCATCATAGGTATATTGTATATTGATGAATTAGCGGCATTAAATTGCTAAGATGAGCCACATTAAGGCAGTTATTTTCTCATATATGTAAATGAGAAATGCTTACAGATGAATTTTAGGCATGGCAGTTTTTATGTACATTACATTGGTCCAAGCTGTGTCATACATATAGGATCCCTGCCCAAGCTAGATATCACTGTAGTGGGCACCCTTACTACAGTGATCTCCAGTAGCTCTGAGGTTCCATGCCAGGAGCTGCCTTGCTGCATTGTGAATAAAGAAGGCCCTTTGCTTGGCACAGCTGCCATTCAAGAAACACTTTGCATGTTCTCAATTATTTCAAAGCATTCTATGATTGGATGAGGTTCACCTCATTCAATTAAAGAACACTTTGCAATCATTGAGAAAAAGGAAAGTGTCCTGAATGTCTCCCATGCTGTGCGAGCAACCTCCTGTGTTTAGTAAGCAGCAGTGCAGCTGCTCAGCACAGGAACCAGATGCTAGTGGCAATTACTGTAGTAGAAGTGCCTACTACAGTGATCTCAGCTTCCCTGGGTATCCCAGAGATCTGGCATTTGCATACTTACATTGGCCAAAGGTAGGAACTGGTATACCTGGAATTCGGTTTTAAAGCCTGTAGGTTCACTTTAATATTATGGGAAATGCACCCACCACTGGAAATGGGTGAAAGGTGTCAGAATCGGATGGCTATATTTTATTACTGCAGCTTTTATTGACAGTATGCATTGTCCGGTACATACCCTGTATGTACTGAGTCCTGAGAGCTGCACAAGCTAGATTACTCGTACACAACTTACAGTAAATGTAACTGAGTCCAAATTGAATGTTCACTGGAACACACCTGTATACAGCTCAGTCTGTTCTACTAATACTTAAGAGAGGCTTTTTGTGTTTTAGTATTTGATATTCTCTTTTCTTTCAGACTGCGAATTCAGCCTTCAAGCCCTCCTCCAAATCCAGCCAGCAACCACCTCTACAGACAGCCAGACAACAGTCCTCCGCCATCCTCCAGTGCCATGCTCCAGACACATGGTATCTTTTCTTATGTGATTAGCATGAAATGATATATTCAGTGGTTGGTTCTAAGTCATTAATGGTTTGTTTCTTTCCCCCCCCTCCAGGAGCCCAACCTTCCACTCAGTATCAGGGGATGCCTTCTCATAGTGGTCTTTACCAGCCCTCTAGCAGTGGCTCCCCTCCACCTAGCATTACACTGCCTCGCATGGGCATTCAGCAGCAGCAGAACCAGCAGCAATCTGCACAACAAGTCACCATCCAGGTGCAAGAGCCATCAGACATGACTGGAGCTTCGCGGGCTATGCCAGTGAATCCTTGTGCCAACCACATGCAGATGCAGCGAGCCTCGATTATGGCTTCTTTGAGCAGCTACACCCACAGACCATTATCTAAGCAGCTGAGTGCTGACAGTGCTGAGGTGCACAGGTAACCGTGGACAGAGGAGGGTGGATTTATGGCAGAAGAAAAAACTGCTGCCTGTAGTATTTGAATTATATTTTCTTGGTTCTCTGGCTGATTAAATCAGAACTCAGATGTTTGCAAAAAGAGAAAACATGGCTTTGTTTTCTATCTTTTAGGTTTGCTTGAAAATCGTTACCTGATACTTATTTAATTTATTGACTGTATAGTGTAGTTTAGTGTATTTTAATGGTGTGGTTTTTACATATTTGTGTGTATGTATAAGACTCAAAAAGGATCGCCCAAGTAGTGTAAAGTTCCATAAAAGAAGTTGAAACATGGGAGACAGTCACATGAAGTAATAAAATCCAGCATGGTCTGATATACAGTACTTTCAGAAGTACCCAGATGGAGTTTCACTGTAAGGGAATCAGACTAAAGGTCCCCAGTGACTGACCACACTGTAACAGAAATGGTTTTGGGAGTGGGCCCTTCTCTTGGTGGTGTTTGAAGATATGTTTTCGGTGGGGGCACCAAATGAAGATCCCAGCTTTCCGATTCAACAAATGGACAAGTTTGTGTCCTGCACCAGAGATATTTTGGCTATTGCAGTGGGTGCACTGGTGACTCTTTTGGATCAGTTTTCTCTGATTTATGCCTTTCTTCCACTTCATCTTCTTCCTCACCTGTTACCCAGGATAAAGCTGGAGGATGTTTTGGTGATGCTGATCATCCTGGCCTAGCCAAGAAAAACATAGTATGCAATCATTGTAGACCACTTAGCAACCGAGCTGTGGACTCTTCCAGAATGGCTGGACTGCTTCCACATTTTCGATCCTGCTTTGCAGTCTCTGGCTTTGACAGCGTGGCCATTGAAGCCCAGGTCCTGTTCTCCCTGAAGGACCTCATAAGGGTCAGATTGATTCTAAATCTGCTATTTCCAGGTTGATTCATCAGTTTATTTCTTAGGCCTATGAGATCAAGTGCAAGGTACCTGCTTTCCTGGCGAAGAAACTAAGATTTTTGGTTTACCTGTAAAATCTTTTTTTAGAGTACATCACAGGACACAGAGATCCCTGCCTTCTGGCTTGTGTCCCTCGTTGTTTGCTTAAAAAAAAATCAACACTTAAGCCAGCCAAATACGGTTGAAATCATGTATTGGCAGGCTGAATGAATTCAAGTTGATCGATCCATCAACCTGGGTACAACCAGCCGGCTGGATTTTACATGCGATTATAACAGCCGCTAGCAATAATCACTGTGCTCTCCCAGCAAGGGATGGCTTTCCCCGCCAGGAGAACAGATTGGATTCCCCCATCCACACTGACTGCAACCAATGTTTGCAGGAAAGAAATTCGCTCCGTCTATGGCCTGCTTTAGCTAAGCTGGGAGGGGTTATGCCTGGGTGGGATTCCTGCCTTGTTTATTTCTGTAGTTCATGCAGTAATGACTATTAACTCCTCTGTGTCCTGTGATGTACTCCAAGAAAACTGTTTTAAAGGTAAGCCAAAAATCCTAAATTTTATTTGTATACATTTTAAATACATGTAAAGCCACACTACTGCATCT
This sequence comes from Staurois parvus, assembly GCF_062004578.1. Taxonomy (NCBI): domain Eukaryota; kingdom Metazoa; phylum Chordata; class Amphibia; order Anura; family Ranidae; genus Staurois; species Staurois parvus. The sequence continues at coordinate 1,235,816 of NW_028317883.1, forward strand.
ATGCCAAATTCTGTCTCTAAACTATCTGAGCTTCCAGCTTGGGAGAATAATTGGGGCGGGGGGATAAATATATATATATTTTTATTTTATTTGGAGCAGGTATGCCTTGGTGCAAATCTATTGTCCCTAACGGCCCAGCAACATGCCAGAAGCCCAAACTCACTGAAGGCAGCCCCAGTGTGTGTCTGTTCGAATTCAGCAAAGCAAAAATGGCAGTTGCTCAGATCCCTTTTAAAACTAGTAAAAAGAACAGTGTCTGAAGTGTTCTTTTTTTTAAATTTTTTTTATGGTCAACATGAAAAAACATTTAGCATATATTACGCAATATGTTATGTTGAGGCAAATGTTGTTAAAATGTGTATTCTTTGGGGTATAGTAAAATAATTCTTCAGCTTTGCATGCATTAACATCTGTTAAGAGCAACAAGCACATCAAAGGAAGTAGAGCAAAAATAGTTAATATAATTAATGATATTATGCAGAACTGGTATAGCCATAATTATTTGTTCTTCTTTTTTAGTCTGAATGTGGGTCGTTACTCTCCTTCAACAAATTATGACCAGACTCACCTGCACCCTCATGTGTTTTCTGATCAGCAACGGGCTCCCCCCACAAGCTACACTACACAAGGAAGCGGGGGGTACACCCCATCTGGTAGCACTGGTTATCATCAGGCCTTGAAAGTTCCTCAACTAGAACAGTACCCTTCATTCCCACAAACCCCCCAACAGAACTACACTGCATCTGCTCTGCAGCAGGCCTTGCTCTCACCCACACCTAGCACGTATACAAGGCACCACCAGCAACTTCCGCACATGCTTCAGGGTCTGTTGTCCCCACGGCACTCTCTGACTGGCCATGCAGATGCACGCCTGCCTCCTGCTGATTTTATGCAGCTTATTAAACAACACCAGCAACAACAACAGGAGTTGAATGAACTGTTCAACCAGCACCTGAGTCAAGGAGACACAGGCAACCTTTCCTTCCAGAGTCCCCCTGAAACTTATCACAATCTTCTTCAGATCCGAGCACAAGAATGTATGCATCAAGCAACGCCTACTCCTCCACCGCCCCGATTCCACCCATCTATACTACATTCAGAGAGCATGGAGGAGGACTGTACTGGAGAAGGACATAGGATGGGTGAAGGGGAGACTGTCAGAGGATTAAGCAAACCCCATCAAGAGACTGGGCATGGGGATTCAGAAACTCTTCTAGGGACACTGGCGCTTAGAGAGCATGAATTGGGGACGCAACAGTATCAGCCACAGAATTCGTACAGTGGGACCAAGATGACCAGTAGAGGTAATTGGAAAGGGATAAATAGCACCAACTGCCTGCTAACTGGTTATTTTATAGTAGATGTAAATCCTGATTGGATGATGTTTAATTCACTACAGTTATTAGGTGTCATACATACGGGACGTACTATAGTGTCCGCCTGTGCGAAGGCTGTGTTTACATGCGTGGGAATGCGCAGGTGTTCTGTGCATCCCTGTTCAGGCAGTCTCAATTGGGTCAGAGCAGCTTCACGGACACGGCCACTACTTGCAATTTAACATTGGTGCGATTGTCCCCGAACTCACACTGTCTGCATTTGGGCCCATGCACCCTCACAGATATCAGGCGCTGTGTCCCAATTGACATTGATGGGCCTGCCTGTACGGGGATGCATTGAACACCTGTGCAGGTAAATACAGTCTTTGCACAGGTGTACATTATAGTACTCCCCATGTGAACAAGACCTAAAAAGTAAACCATTACCATTTTTAAAAATAAAATACTTTTCAGTAGGCATGCACCGATACCATTTTTTAATTTTTTTTTTTAAGCACCATGTATGAGTACCAATCCTTTTTTTATGGTACTCGCCAATGCCAGTTACCGATACCTATTGCCTTGGAAAGGTAAGTGGAAAAGAAGCTGTGGGTAAGGGGTGGGTAAATCTGGCTATGGTTGGGAAAAGGTGGGGGGGGGATTGGGGTATGGTAGTTGGAATGAGTGTTTGAGGGATGGGATGGGTGGACAAGGCTGGAATCCTAATGCCATATGGAAAAAACCAAGGGAAAGACCTCAAAGAAAGTAGTGATCACAAATGGTAACATATTAAAATTAGTGACCGGGCATTCACCAGCTGACAGTGAGTCTGCATCCCTTAAGAGCGCTGCATAGCTCAGGTTTTTCTTTCCCTTTGACAGTTTTATTAGCCAACTTGTCACACACATGGGAAATATGTTTGTATAGAGCCAAAGGAACTTATGGTGTCCTGATATATTACCGGGAAAGATCCTTGACGAAAGGAATGCACAGCTCATACATAATTACCCCCACTGCGGTTACAGTGACTTGATGGGCTGTCAGGACTGGAGAGCTGAAGAAACATAAGGGGTTGGGTGGAGTATGTGGGAGACAGCGGGCAGCTGTGACAGATGGAGAAGGGAATGACAAGCCTGCCAGATTTAGTTAGCAGTGGTGGATGACCGAGCTGGAGAAGGTAGCTTTTGTGGGAGGGATTCTGAGTGGGTGAGTGACAGTGTTTGACAGTTGTGATAGGGCTTGTTGTTTGCAGGATGAGGGAGAGGGATGAGTCAGCGGTTGTTAAGGACACGGCAGCCTCGCTCCCTTACAACAGATAATTGACAGCATTCTTTTGTTTACATTTCAGCTGTCAGCGGTTAAATCCTGTTGACGGCTGAAAGAACCAGACTTTGGAGGTATCTGTATTTAGTATCAGTGCCTTTGTACAAGTACCGATACTCGTGCAAATGCTTCGTGTCGGCACTGATAATGGTATTGGTCCAACCCTACTTTTCACACTTCTTTCATCTTTTGTTTTAGTGCTGTAGGATTCCTGCAGCTTCATCAGCCCTGAACATCACTGATAACTGTACAGCATTTTCAGGGTGGGATTCCTGATGGGAATAAGAGGACCATGTCTGTGCTAGAATAAGAGGACCATTGTTGTGCTAGAAAGTCCAAGAGCATCCCATGTGCAGCTTTTGTGCAGAATAATGCAAGTTGTCTGCAAGTATTTTTTTGGTAACATGCATTCATCTTGCCATCAATTTTCACAAGATTCCCCTTGCCTTTAGAGCTGTCACACCCCCAAAACATCAGTGAGCCACCACCATGCTTCACAGTGGGGATGGTATTCTTCTTGCTATAGGCCTTGGTGACCCCTCTCTAAACACAGTGCTTATGTTTGTGACCATTTAGCTCTATTTTGGTCTCTTCACACCAGATTGCAGTGTACCTGAAGCTGTGAGGCATGTGAAGGTGTTGTCAGGGATATTATAACTGGGCTTTTGTGTGGCATTGGAGCAGTAAAGGCTTATTTCTGGCAACTTGACCATGCAGCTCGTTTTTTTTTTTTCATTTTGTTCAAGTGTTGTCACATTGTGCTCCTTGAAACAACCACACAGTTGTTTTCGAGAGCCGCCTGTATTTCTCCTGAGGCTACCTGTGGGTTTTTCTTTGTATCCCAAGCAGTTACTCTGGCAGTTGTGGCTGCAATCTTTCTTGACCTACCGTACCTTGGCTTGGTATCAAGAGATACCTGAATTTTCCACTTCTTAATAAGTGATTGAACAATACTGACTGTCACATTCAAGGCTTTAGGATATCTTTTTTTTATATCCTTTTCTATCTTTATAAAGTTCCCTTACCTTGTTACGCAGGTCTTATGACAGTTTTTTTCTGCTCCCCATGGCTCAGTATGTAGCCTGCTCAGTGCATCTACATGAGAGCTAACAAACTCATTGACTGTTTATACACAGACACTAACTGCAATTTAAAAAGCCACAGATGGGGAAATTAACCTTTAATTGCCATTTTAACCTGTGTGTGTCACCTTGTGTGTCTGAACCAAGGCCAAACATTCCAGGGTATGTAAACTTTTTTGATCAGGCCCAGCTAAATGCAAACTTTACTCATCCTATAATACGTAAAATACTTGCAAGTTAAAGCAGACTTGTCTTTCTAGGGTTAGACAGATTAAAGAAGAAGTAAAGCCAAACCTTTTTTGGCTCTACTTCTATGGATTACAGGAGTGCAGTTCTTTCTGCACTCCCGTGATCTGTTTTCAACCAACAGCAGGCTGAAACCCACTGTTGGCTGACGTCACAGAGCCAGTCCAGGCTCTGAAAAGATCCCAACCATATGGTGGGGATCCACCCAGAACCCTGGACCATCACCTGGCTCAACCTCCTAGTAATCCGCCGAGAGCCTGAACCAGCCCCTCCTGCCCCCTCCACTGCCCAGCAGAGAGCTTGAGGCTGACATTCCTGGCTTTCTGCTCAGAGCAGAGGGGGAGAACTGAGCAAGCAGCAGTGTCTAATCACTCAGTTCTCACTACAGAGCTGACGGGGGACAGATGCAACATCCACCTAGGTTAGTGTATTTTTTTTTTTTTCTTAAAAGCCATACTTCTCTTTCAATCTTCCATCACTGTCATTACCAGAACTGAGCAAGCAGCGGTCTCTAATCGCTCAGTTCTCACTACAGAGCTGATGAGGAACAGATGCAACATTGGATCAAAGCTGCATCCATCTAGGTTATTCTATTGTTTGTTTTTTTAAAAGCCATAATTCTCTTTTAATGTTCCATCACTGTCATTACCATTTTCTCCGTCACTTCTTCAGATCTGTGTCTTCTTAATTTGGTAATTAGGAGGCCACTGATCATGATGCAGCTCCTATGTGAACATGCTGGAATTGTATTATCCTGGCACTCTTACAGATATCAGGAATGGGTTGAGTATGTACTTTGCAATGGGCATGTACCTACCTGTTGTTTATTTATTTTTTAGTAAAGATTACCTACATGGAATATTAACTATTTCTGCAGCCAGTGACCTCACTGGCGCATGCTCACTGCGCTCTGAAGGGATGGCGTACTCCGAGATCCATCCTTTCAAAACATTGTTCCGCAAATGTCTCTCGAACGCATGGGAGTGTTGTCATCGCTGCTCGACCATTTAAAAGGCCAGAGCCTGTGAAGTTGGAAGCCCTGTCAATGGTGACGGCGTATCACTGGAAGGATTGACTTGCAGGGAACCGGATTTGTTTTTCCCCAGATTTTACAACCACTTTAAGACTCCGTTACATTTTATATTAGAATCCTGAAATACAGGGTAGAGAAGGATTTGTACTACGGGCAGGAGATTCCTCTAAGTAGTTCAAAATACTGAGTCTTTACTTAAGAGCTTCATTATACTTGTAATGTAATATATAGGTTGCATCATCATTCTTCAGGCCAAAGAAATAGGTCTCCTTTTTATTGTTTGGCTGATTACAGTTTCATGGTTATTTCTCAAAGGCTGTAAAATAAAATGTCTACTGACCACTATATTGTGATAAAGTGTCATATTTCCCAATGTGACATGTAATAATGCAGTTATAATGTAATGCAGTTTTACATGCTACTTGTTTCTTATCCTTTAACCCTTTGCCGACACCTTCCAGCAGCCCTTTACTATTATTAATGTTGGGAGGTGGAATTCCTAATCCTATTACCATTGTGATTGGCTGTCAACCTGATCACATGATCAGGAGCCATCCTACCAGCTCGTGATCATAAGCGGTGACTGGGAGCTGTCAGTGACAGCTAGTCAGTGTAGCGTGAGTGCTCTCCGCACACAACAGCACAGCCCCATGAACTCATATGTGTGGCAGCCAGGCATTAAGGCACTGTTCACACCTTCACATTTCAACACGTGTGTCATAAAGCAAAAAAACAGATGTCATAGGAAGCAATGTCATTCAATGAGGCAACGCAGAACTATGCTGTGCTGTGCAGTTTGAAAAAATGAGGTGTGTCTGTTTTTCCTTTGCATTTTCATGGAAAATATATGCAAATGTGCTACAACAGACCTTAAAAATGAATTATAGAAAAAAGACAAATGAGGACATACAGTGGATATAAAAAGTCTACACACCCCTGTTAAAATGTCAGGCTTCTGTGATGTAAAAAAATGAGACAAAGATAAATAATTTCTGAACTTTTTCCACCTTTAATGTGACCTATAAACTGTACAACTCAGTTGAACAACAAACTGAAATCTTTTAGGTGGAGGGAAGTAAAAATAAACTAAAATAATACGGTTGCATAAGTGTGCACACCCTTAAGCTAATACTTTGTTGAAGCAGCTTCTGATTTTATTCCAACATTCAGTCTTTTGGGTATGAGTCTATCAGCATGGCACATCTTTACTTGGCAATATTTGCCCACTCTTCCTTGCAAAAACATTCCAAATCTGTCAGATTGCGAGGGCATCTCCTGTGCACAGCCCTCTTCAGATCACCCCACAGATTTTTGGTCGGATTCAGGTCTGGGCTCTGGCTGGGCCATTCCAAAACTTTAATCTTCTTCTGGTGAAGCCATTCCTTTGTTGATTTGGATGTATGCTTTGGGTCATTGTCATGCTGAAAGATGAAGTTCCTCTTCATGTTCAGCTTTCTAGCAGAAGCTTGAAAGTTTTGTGCCAATTTTGACTGGCATTTGGAACTGTTCATAATTCCCTCTACCTTGACTAAGGCCCCAGTTCCAGCTGAAGAAAAACAGCACCAATGCATGATGCTGCCACCACCATGCTTCACTGTGGGTATGGTGTTTTTTTGGTGATGTGCAGTGTTGTTTTTGCGCCAAACATATCTTTTAAAATTATGGCCTAAAAGTTCAACCTTGGCTTCATCAGACCAGAACACATTTTCCCACATGCTTTTGGGAGACTTCAGATGTGTTTTTGCAAAATTTAGCCAGGCTTGGATGTTTTTCTTTGTAAGAAAAGGCTTTCGTCTTTCCACTCTACCCCATAACCCAGACACAGGAAGAATACGGGAGATTGTTGTCATATGTACCACACAGCCAGTACTTGCCAGATATTCCTGCAGCTCCTTTAATGTTGCTGCAGGCCTCTTGGCAGCCTCCCAGACCAGTTTTCTTCTCGTCTTTATATCTAATTTGGAGGGACGTCCAGTTCTTGGTAATGTCACTGTTGCACCATATTTTCTCCACTTGATGATAACTGTCTTCACTGTGTTCCATGGTATATCTAATTCCTTGGAAATTCTTTTGTACCGTTCTCCTGACTGATACTTTTTAACAATAAGATCCCTCTGATGCTTTGGAAGCTCTCTGCGGGCCATTGCTTTTGCTGTAGGATGCGACTACGAAAATGTCAGGAAAGACCTACTAGAACAGCTAAACTTTTTATTTGGGGTTAATCAGAGGCACTTTAAATAAAGGCAGGTGTGTACTGAGTCCTGCTTAATACGATTTTGAATGTGATTGCTTAATTCTGAACACAGCTACATCCCCAGTTATAAGAGGGTGTGCACACTTATGCAACCACGTTATTTTAGTTTTTTATGTTTACTCCCCCCCAAATATTTCAGTTTATCTTTCAATTGAGTTGTACAGTTTATAGGTCACATTAAAGGTAGAAAAAGTTCTGAAATGATTTATCTTTGTCTAATTTTTTTTACATCACAGAAACCTGACATTTTAACAGGGGTGTGTAGACTTTTTATATCCACTGTAGATGGACCCACTTTTGCTGCTGCATATATGCGTTTTCTGGAAGGAATAGATTAAAGTAGTAGTGGTCAACAAACTTAAAGGCGGTGTTAAAGTGCAGTCCATAACATCGCCAAGAGGCCACACACAATCAATGAATGTAATGTTTCAGAAAACTATCCGATATATTGCAGACATGTAATGTGAGATATTTAGACTATGGGCATGCTACAAGAGATGGTCAGAGACTGTGAGCATATGCGGTATGGACAGGCTTTATTGGTGTGACCAAAGTTAAAACTGAACATAACAATAATTGCCCTTGTTGAAGGGGACCTCAAGAAGTATATCAGAGAGAGAATACTTTGTATTTATCTGAATTATATATACAGCTGTACTTCGGTTTATGAATTTAATGCGTTCTCCGGGATGTTTCGTATTGCGAAAAATTCGTAAACCAATAGGAATGCATTGAAAACCAATTAATCCGTTCTGGAGGTCAGAAAGAAATTAAAAAAAAAATCACTGTCACTATAGGTCAGTGCCGGTTTTTAAATGTAATTACCAGTTTTTATTTTCTTCACTATAGCTCAGAGAATCAGCTGTCACTTTCCCCCCAGCTAAAAGAAAGAAAGTTTCCTTTTAATTTATGTCCACAAGTTAAAAGAAACCATGTTTCCTTTTAGTTTGTTTCCCAAGATAAACAAAGTTTCCTTTAGCTCCAGGGAAAGTGACGGCTAATTCTGTGAGCTATAGTGAAGAAAAAAAAGCCGTCAATTGCATTTAAAAATTGGCACCGACATACGCTTCGTATTGCGAAAAAAAATCCGTAAACCGAGGCATTATTTTCAATGGATTTTCATTTGTAAACCGAGGTACATTCGTAAACCAAGGCGTTCATAAACCGAGCTACACCTGTACTGTGTTTTTGTCTTTCTAAAAACGCTGCACATAAAGGAAAAAGGACGCACCAGAAATCCAGTGAGCTCTGAACTGCCTGTAGTAAGCTGACAGCGCTGCCTCTGCTTAAGTGTTTACCAAGCAGTGTCATCAGCCCGTTCTGATTTCTCCTTCCATTAAATACAGAACACATCCACCTCTTCTAGGGTAGGTGTTCTGTTGTCAGGGGAAAACTTAGGAGACCTCTGTCATCATACCCAAATGCCAGATGGCCAAAGCTCCAGCACTTTCTGGTAGTGTTGAAGCTTACCTGCTCAGTTTTCAAATATCAGTATTTTTGGTGCAAATTTAAGTGTTGGTAGTCCTCTTCACAAACTGATGGAAAATCTACTTACCTCCACACGTATGTTGGTTACAGTGGTTTGAGCCTTTTGACTGTAAGAAACCTCAGTTTGTGCTACAATTCCTGCTTGCCACACTCCACTGGTGTCCTACTTTTAGGATATAAAAGGTAAAGCCTTATGGGGAATGTGTCACCTCTGCAATCACGTTGGCCAAACAATGTGTATGTTTAGGGCTTCATGACTACAATCCAGCAACTACATGTACTAATCAGTTTCTTTTTTTTTCTATTTAAGAACCAGGTGCTACGGTGAACTGCATGGACAAAGTTTCTCCTCCTCATGCCATGGACGTTCCAGACCATAATGGTGTCCCTTACTCTCCCAGGTCGTCAGTTAGTGAGCATGCTCGTTCCAGGATGTTGCAACGGCACCACACCATCCAAACTAGTGATGATGCCTATGTATGTATTTCATGATTATAATGTGAGGGGCTGTATACAGATATTTTCCTGAAGGAGCAGTTTATAAACGAAGGGATTTTGTGTAATGTGGAGCAATTTGTAAATATTAACTTTTTTGTATCATTATTCTCAAAAGAGAGGTTTAGGATTTTTTTTTTTTTTTTTTTTTAATTTAAATTATACTTACCTAGGTGGAGGCAGCATTGGTCCCCCGCTGGTTCTAAGGGTGAGAACTGAGCGATCAGACACTGCTGATCGCTCAGTTCTCTCCCTCCACACTAAGTAGAGGGCCAGGTCTCTGGGTCTGCCAGTCTCTGTCTCTCTTCTCCCCCCCTTCCTTTCCCCAGCGCTTACTGGAGCACTGGGCTGCGAAGGGTTCTTTCCCCAGCCTGGACTGGCTAAGTGACATCAGCCAACAGCAGACTTCAGCCCACTCTCAGCTGAAAGCAGGTCACAGGAGTGCAGAATGAACTGCACTCCTGTGATCCACAGGAGAAGTACAGCCAAATGAGCTCTGGCCGTACTTCTCATTTCATGGTCTTCTTGCTCTTATGCAGGGTGTTTGGGTTTCTTACATTGGAAGTACAGGGGTTAGACAAAAAAAACAAAAAACGGAAACACTACATAATTTGCAGGTGTGAAAGTGACAAAATGTTTGCATTGAAGGTGGAAGTGATGTAACATTCTTTGGCTTCTGCTGTGTGACGAGACACCTTGTTAACAGGTGGGAAGCCTCATTTCGTCATTCACTGCCTGCGCTGCTAGTGATACAAAGTCATGTCAGAGCTTACTGAGCTTCAGAGAGGGCACATTGTTGGTGCCGCTTAGTTGGTGCCTCTGTGACTGAAGTTGCTGATTTATTTGCCATGTTGTGAGGTACAGTACCAAAGGTTATGACGGCATATGCTTATCAGACGACGTTTTCCTGGAAACTGTATAAGTGCGGTCGACATGGTCAACTGACCGAAAGCAACAAAAGGACATTGCTCAGGACTGTGACTCGGAATAGGAAAATTGCTGCAAAAGTGACTGCAGAACTCAATCTCAGTCCCAAGAAAACTGAGTTTGAGCTCTGCACGGTTTCCCGGAAACTGTGTATGCCGTCATAACCTTTGATCCTGTACCTCCCGACACGGCAAATAAATTGCCAACTTCAGTCACAGAGGCACCAGCTAAGTGGCACCAACAATTGGTTCTGTTTTGTAGCTCAGTAAGCTGACATGACTCCATATTGCTAGCAGGTCACGCAGTGAATGACGAAGGTGAGGCTTCCCAGCTGTTAGCTAGGTGTCTCATCACACAGCAGAAGCAAAAGAATGTTGCATCACTTCCACTTTCAATGAGAAACATGTCACACCTGCAAATCATGCAGTGTTTACTTTTTTGCCTAACCCCTGTATACTCTAATGGTGACCACACATGCATCAAAACGTGGTCATTCGTCATCACACATTCAGTTGATCCTTCATTGCAACTAAATTCATCAAATCTAATAAAATGTGCAAGCTAATGACCCTCTATTTGATTGTTTTAGTGGACTCTTGAACGACTTTGATTTTGCTAAGTCGATTGACATTTATTCTACAGATTAAAGGATCGCTTGTAATCATTTAGACTTAAGATTGATAATCGGCATATATGCTCAGTGGTTTCAGTTGATTGCAAAGTGTATATTTTATCATTCATTTCATTTATCAGTAATTTTAGCTGGTGATAAATCACTTGTTTACAAATTGCTTGCCCCAGTAGACCTGTGGTTAAGGAATGGCTTGTCTGTTGTGGAGCCATCTTTGTTTAGATACAGTGTGGCTTTACTTACTGCTCCATCTGTTCTTCCAGGTGCAGCTGGACAATTTGACTGGCATGAGTTTAATGGCGGGTAAGGCTCTAAGCTCTGCACGCATGGCAGATGCAGTTTTGAGTCATTCTTCACTTATGGGAAGTCAACAGCTCCAGGATGGCGAGGAGAGTGAAGGTGCGTAGACAAAAGCTGCCTCTTGCCTATTTGCTTTTTATTGTTTTAGTTCTGCAATCCCTCTTTCCCAGCTTGCTCCGCTGTATGTGTTGCTTCTTCCAATAATTGAATGGTTATGTTGTATTACGTCATTCTTTTTGAATTTATTGCTGATTCATCAGTTGTGTTAAGTTGTTGCCACCTGTGTAATATGTATGTGTGGCATGTGGGGGGTTAATAGCCCACCCTTTTTCTGCCTTACATATGCATCACTGAGCGGCCTATGATATAAAGACAGCTCTTGGTCCCCGTTAAATATCAGTAGCTAGCGGGACTGGATCCCAAACATGTAACTGCTTATATAGTTTGGTTGAAAAAAGTCCATCCAGTTCAACCCACACAAGAGAAAAAAAAACACACAGACAAAGAGAAACCTCCATATACAGAATTTAATACTCACGGTTGATCCAGAGGAAGGCAAAAGACCCCAATAAAACATGATTCAGTTTGCTCCAATGGGAAAAAAGAATTCCTTCCTGATCCCCTGAGAGGCAATCAGATATTCCCTGGATCAACTTTACCTATAAATGTTAGTATCCATTCTGTGCATTTAGGAAAGAATCCAGGACTTTTTTAAAACAATTTACTGAGCTGGCCAAAAGGAGGGTAAGACAGGAAGGCGCTTCTAAGTGCAGTATATCCAAATTCACTTTAATGACAACGGTTAGTAACACTTACAAGGTGGCAGTAAAAACAGGCTCTGTATGATCTGTCATGATGAGGGGCTCTATCCACTGTGCGAGAACCTGCTGTGCCGGCCAGCAGCTGCAGGGGGAGCTGAGAATGGGGTGTCCAAGATGGCCGCTGCTCTTCCGAGGCTGCTGGAGCGCACGCTGTCCAGGGGACCGCAAACCGGAAGTGATGTGGAACGGTGACGCATTTTGGAGCATGCACAAAGCTGGTTCTTCAACACTGTTACCAAGAACAGAGGAGAGCCAAATAAATAGGATGGAGGGATGGGAATAGGACGGCTTGGGGGGACAGAAGTTCCCACCTCCTGAAGACCACAAAAGAGTGTGGACAAACTGGGAACAATATAAAATACAGTAAGAGAAGAAATAAATTAACCACTTGCCTACCGGGCACTTATACCCCCTTATTTACCAGGCCAATTTTCAGCTTTCAGCGCTGCTGCACTTTGATTGACAATTGCGCGGTCATGCAACATTGTACCCATATGAAATTTTGATCATTTTTTTCTCACAAATAGAGCTTTCTTTTGGTGGTATTTAATCGCCACTGGGCGCTTTACTTTTTACGCTATAAATAAAAAAAGTGCAAAAAATTTGAAAAAAAAACAAACATTTTCTTTGTTTCTATTATAAAATTTTTCAAACAGGTATTTTTTCTCCTTCACTGATGTGCGTTGATGAGGCAGCACTGATGGGCACTGATAGGCACTGATAGTCAGCACTAAAGGGCACTGATAGGCAGCACTAATGAGGTGGCACGGATAGGCGGCACTGATAGACAGCACTAATGAGGTGTCACGGATAGGCGGCACTAATATGCAGCACTGATAGGCGGCACTGATAAGTGACACTGATGATGGGTACTGATAGACGGCACTGACTGGCACAACCCCTGGGCACTGACTGGTGGCACTGACTGGTAGCACTGCTGGGCTGCACTGGTGGGCAGCACTGGTGGGTGGGCACAGGTGGGTGGCACTGGTGGACACAGGTGGGTGGGCACAGGTAGGTGGCACTGCTGGGCACAGGTAGGTGGCACTTCTGGGCACATGTGTGTGACACTGCAGAGTGGCACAGGTGGGTGCACTGCTGGGCATAGGTGGGTGATCTGCTGGGCACAGGTGGGCGGAGCTAGTGGGCGCACTGCTGGGCACAGGTGGGCGAAACTTGCGGGTGGCACTGCTGGGCACCGATCATCAGGGCACTGATCATCAGTGTCCTGATGATCGGTGCCGATCCCCGCTCTGACAACTGCCGGTTCTCGGCAGTACTTTCCTCACGATCTGACAGCGTAAGGAAAGTGCAGCCGAGAACCGGCACTTGCATTTCCCTGTGATCAGCGTGTCATTGGACACCGCTGATCACGTGGTAAAAGGCCGCTGTGATTGGCCTTTTACCACAGCACGTGATCAGCTGTGTCCGTAGGACACCGCGATCACGGAGATCGCCGGTTGCGCGCCCCCTGGGGCGCGCAGGAGAGCGCGTTCTGGGGGGACGTCATATGACGTCCACTCAGAACTGGCCGGCCGCAGTGAAGCCGTCAATCGGCTATCTGCGGTCGGCTACTAGTTAAAAAAAAAAAAAAAAATTTATATCCTATTTATCTTTATTTCTTCCCTCTTATTGTATTTTATATTGTTCCCACATTGTCCACACTCTTTTGTGGTCTTCGGGACGTGGGAACTTCCGCCCCCCCCCCCCCCCAAGCCGCCATGTCCCCCGGCCCTCCATCCTATTTATTCGGCTCTCCTCTGTTCTTGGTATCAGTCTTGGAAGAAGGAGCTTTGTGCATGCTCCGAAACACGTCACCGTTCCACATCACTTCCGGTTTGCGGTCCCCTGGACAGCGTGCGCTCCAGCAGCCTCGGAAGAGCAGCGGCCATCTTGGACACCCCATTCTCAGATCATACAGAACCTATTTTTACTGCCACCTTGTAAGTGTTTCTAACAGTTGTCATTAACCATTTCCAGTCCGGACACTTTTACCCCCTTCCTGCCCAGGCCAATTTTCAGCTTTCAGTGCTGTCACACTTTGAATGACAGTTGCGCAGTCATGCAACACTGTACCCATATGAATTTTTTTAGCATTTTTTTGAGACAGATAAAGCTTTATTTTGGTGGTATTTATTCACCGCTGGGATTTTTTTTTTTTGCTATGTAAATGAAAGTCCAAAAATTTTGATACATAATAAATATTTCATCATAAATCTTGGCCAAAATTTATTCTGTTATCTTTTTAGTAAAAAAAAAAAAATAACCCAAATTAGTTTATAACCAAAAATTATAATTTTTAAACTTTTTTTTTTTATATTTATTATTTTTTTTTAACCTACTGTCACCCTAGCAGTGCAGTGTCACCATGGTGACACTGTACTACTTGTGGGGGGTGATGAAGATTTATTTATTTTTCTTTTTACATGGATTGCTTTTACACCCATAAAGGCTGTAAAAGCAATCATTTCTCCTTCTCTCTGGCTGCATTCTTGCAGCCATTGAGAACTACTGTGTGAGCTGTGATTGGTCACAGCTTGTCACATGGTACAAGGCTGTTGTGAATAGCCTTGTACCATGTGACCTCTGTGATCATTCACAGATTTAATACATAGTAAGCAATGATGTCACAAGTGACATCTTGCTTACTACTCTGCATGTGATCACTGATTGGCCCAGCAGTGATCACATGATCGGGACCTCGCACAGAGGGTCCCGCACGATGATCGGTGTTCCACTGTGTCCGGAGGACACAGCAGGCACCGGATCACGGTGCTGCGTGCTCCCAGGGAGCGTGCACACGCAGAGGGCGGGGAGGCCGTTTATAAACGGCCACCCGACCCTGAACTGCCACTGTCTGGCCATTTATACTGCACTTAGAAGCGCCTTCCTGTCTTCTCCTACTTCACATACAGAGTCTGCTTCAACTCCCAGAAGTGCTGCCCAGTGCCTGTGTTCTAGTTCATCATCTATCACTGCCTGACATTCTTCCATCCACAGCATCCTCCATTGATGTACCCTACATACATCTATTGAGCTGGCCAGAACCAGCTCCTGCGGGAGCCTGCAAAGCACTGCCCCTGTTATCAGTGGATCACAAGTGCAATATAAGGCTCTTGCAGATACTGCCTACAGCTCTCTGTGCCTATGGTTTGGGCAGACAGTTACTAAGCTGCAGGAAGTGTCAATGGACTACAAGGGCACTGATCTGCACACTCGCAGTCCATTGAGAACTATAAGTCCATCTGCTGCAGTGGCCGATGGGACTTGTAGACTGTTCATTAACAGATCTCTGTGAATGAGTGAGGCAGTGTGCGGGCTGAGCCTCACAGCTATGCTGAGTTTAAATGTGACTGTGGGAAGAACCACCCCTACCTGCTGTCACAGGGGAAGTGACTCTGGGGTGAGGGGGCTGGAGATGACTAACAGGTTACATGTTACAACCTAAATAAGGGTGTAAAATAATCCTTTATTCCTCACCTTTACTGGAGGTTAAATGTCAGTGCCTATTCCTTCAAAATGTAGCCAGCACTGCAGGGAATCTGAGGCAGCATTTTCTCCTGGAAATATAAGCATTTCTGCCCTTCTGTTCCTTGTCTTTCCTACAAAGACTAGTGACAAAGTTGAGCATAGTTTCAGTTGAAAAGAACTGGCCATTGACTGAACACAGGTACACAAAATGAAATATTGATGTGTACATGTAATAATTACAACAAACATTTATTGGTTCTTTTTTTTTTATCTGTATGCCTGTTGCCTCTTTACAGACTGTGAGAGAACTCCAGAGGATACAGATTTACCTGTTATTGGAGACAATGGACAACATCTCTCCACCTCTTGTTACCCCACAACCATGCTGCTGGGGTACAAGCACACCGATATGAACTTCAGTATGGAGCAAGCCGGCGTGTGAGCAGAGGTATGATTTTCATTTAATGCATTGCTTGGAACTGAGATGAGCTGGCCATGCACACAAATTACAGGCAATTACAATTACTTCACACCTACCAGTGTTGATTGTTTTATGACTTCCCTTCTAGGTTGCCTTGATTAGATAAATCATTTTTTCAGTTCCAAGCTGATTAAAAAGTTGTGGGTGCATGAAATCAATCACACGTCAGCATTATTGAACCCCTTATGTGACTGTTTCTTTTGAGACTTTTTTTTTTTTTACTATTTTTGGCTTGTCTGCTGGAAGGTGCATTGATGAGTTCAGCAATTTATGGGAGGTGTATATAAACTCTGGCCTTATTCTGTTTGCATTCATTGAAGTTAAAACAGTGTTTCTTGTAGGTTCAACCAAAATCTGGGCATAATTCCCCAGACCATGTGTGAAGCTTGTAGGGTGCATAAGACATCATGAAGTTTGCTGTTCTCTTGTATTAAGCCCATCTACTTCATCCTCTGCGATGCACCTTTACGTCGCAAGGTTGAACTGGTTATAGTTGGCAAAAGGCTGTAATTTAAAAGCGATCCTAGCGATCCCCCGTCGCTTTCTGCCGGCTCACCATAGCGATAATCAAGGACTGCAACATCCCAAATCATCTCTATGGTATAAGAAACCGGAAGTGATGAGTATTTTGTCACTTCCAATTTCCCCGGGATGTAACCAAGCCAATACTGGTTTGTGAAAGCATTTGATCATATCGATCAATGTTGTTCATCCCTTGTGATAGCCATAAAAGTGGTAAAAAAAAAATTAAAAAGGCATGTTAAAAATAAGTAAATAAAGAATTTTAAAGCTCCTTTGTCCCCCCATGTTTGCGCGCAAAGACGAACGCATACACAGGTCGCATACACACACATAGGTAAACGGTGTTCATCACACTGTGATGTAGCGCTGCAAACAGTATAACCAGAACAATAATTCTAGCACCGGATGAACAGGTAACCTGTAATAGCTCTTAAAGCCTCTTCTATGGATAATTTAATGTACCATCGTTTGTTGCTGGTCCATGAGCGTGCACAGTTTTAAAGTATGACATGTTTGGTATCTGTTTACTAATCTTTTATATTTTACCAAACAATTGGGTTTATATTGTGTTTTTGTGCATTAACATTCATGAAAGTGTATTTGTTTCCAAAACGATTGCATTTGAAAAACCGCTGTGCAAATACCATGTGACATAAAAAATTGCAACACCCGCCATTTTATTCTCTAGAGCCTTTGCTTAACAAATATATAATGTTTGGAGTTCTTAGTAGTTTTCTAGCACAAAAAATGCAGATTTTTATGTGTACTGTAGGAGAGGAATGTCAGAATAGGATTGGGATGACATGGATAAGGAATTTGTCAATATTGTGCAACATGCCCCCGTTGACTTGGTGAATCCTGCAACACAAGCTCATTTCTTTTTGTTCAGCAATAAAAGTTCTCTGGTATAAGGGTCTTTATGGACACCCTCTTAATCAGTTTATAATCTAGAATACGACACTTTTCCTGAGGGACTAATGCTACTTCTCACAAGTAAAAGCCATCAGCTCTGCGTTCTCTGATCTGGATGCATGGGGCCACTTGGCAAAACTCTTTGTAATGCATGTAATAGGACATATTATTCACTGCTTTTAAAACCCGTTGTAGATGTACATTGTGAACATGTTTCACGGTTTTATTTGTGAAAGGCTGTGGTTCAGGTTAGTCAGTCATTTTGTCTGAAAACATATGTCAGATTGCTGCTGGGTGCTGCAATATTTGTTTCAGGATGGTTGTGGCCTCCGCAATGCTCTCTGATATTCCTGTGCATGTGCGGTACACCTAATCCTTACATCGACTCTGACTGCAGAGAGTAAGAGCTTTGTTTACATTTGTTTAGTCGTGTGACTATTGCATGGCTGAACAAATGAAAAACAAACCCTTACCACTTCTGCTAAGTCCTGGGAGATTGCCCTCTGCCATGTCATTACAGAGAGCTGAGCTCCTCACAGACCGGGGAGGGGACAGGAATTTAACACCATCAGAATTGTCAGCTTCTTGTGGGACTTAAAACACCTAACAATAATAATAATAATAATGTTATCAAGAGTTTTAATAAGATGGGGGCGGGGGGTTTGGATTTTGTAAGTTTACATTTCAGAGAAAAATTGAAAGGAACTTGTTTATTGCATGTCTTTGCAAAAAAATAGGCAGGTTTTTTTTTTTTTAATACAACATTGCAGCTCCGAGATCTAAACTGCTGACAGACTTTAGATTATTTGTGTGCCCTCCATTTACCTGACATGTAAAAAAAAAAAATGTTTTAGATTACTTTTACACAGGCAGTGGTAAAAACAGGTGGTTGATCCACGTTTTACCTGCAACTCCTGACCATCCAGCTAAAGGCGGACATGATGCTGCTCAGATGAGTACACACTGTGCAGGCACCACCTTGGTTGGCTCACGGTGGTAATATGGTCCCGTAATGCAAAATCCTTGCCTTGGCAAAGAAAAAAAGAGCCCTTTAGAGGAGATTGTAGAATCGCCTTCTGATTGCCTGCAAACATCCTCTCACGAAAAGTGATCCACCATGGACCGCTTTACAGGGGGGTGTTAAGCACTGCGGTGGTTGTGCAAGCAAATAATGCACTCAAAAGCAGAGATGTAGATAAAACCTACTCGTGAAACATCTTCACAAACATTGTGAATAAATGAAACTATTGACTGGTCTTTTTTTCTTTTGATTTAGGAAGTGTCAGGTAATCTCTGACGCTTGTTTATTTAACACACTAAAGAAAGTTCAATTTTGTCTTACAGGTTTTCTGTCGAAAAATCGAGGGTCCCATCTTTCTGAACACCAACAGTATCTGCAGCTTTAGCGCCAAATTTCATTTGTATTCTTTCCCTGAACTGACTCGCCGTACCCCACCCCATCACGGACGGATTCTTGGATTGCCCCCCATCATTTAATTTGTTTTATTTTTATGTACTTGTTTAACCCTTCCTCCATTCAGGAGTATGAGGCTTCAAAAGCAAAAGGCAGGGATTAGTCGTGGGGAGGGGGGGGACACCCACTTGTTTAATGGAGAACTATCTGTGAACTTGCCACCCTTGCAGGCATTAGCAGAAAAGGAGGAGGGATTTTATTCAAAAGGCGCTTTTGGGGGGAAAGGTAGCATTGGTGGGGTGGGAAAAATTTGGTTGCTGAAACATAGAAACACCAGCACAGAATTCTATATAAATGTCTGGCACCTATTGTGGCAAGAGAGACTGCAGCCTCACTATTGAAGCTGCTGGTTCCCAAGCAGGGACGTAAGACACACTGTAGCCTGTGGGTAACCAGTGGAAGAGACTGGTGTCCAAGGGTGGTATGGCAGGAGTGACTAGTGCCGAGGGTGGAGTTCTTTTTAGAATATAAGTGACAGCAGGTATTCCACAATCTACACTAGCTTGTTTTTTTTATGTTCTCTGTCTAAGTTTTTAGGTTGATATATCCACTGGGTCTGGAATCTTACTTATCAAGCTCAGTTTTTCAGAAATTGCACTATTTTTATTTGAACCAGTATAGCTGAGAGCATTTAGGTTTCTGTATCCTTCCTAAGGTGAATAAACAAAAAAGCCAAAGAAAAGAAAAAAAAAAGGCCTATCCCTTCACAGTGGATAGGATGTATGTGCCATTTTATTTTGCAATGTACTATTTTTATAGCTTTATTGTGTAGAAAGTAGATTCCTTTCCAGCATTGTAAGATTTCATTCCTTATAGCCTGTATCCTCCCGTTCATGGCCAAATTTCAGAGGATTGTATCTTTAATGTCAAAGCATATGTGGCTAAGTCGCATGGTATAAAGACAAGATTATGTGATTTAAAGAAATTAAAGCAGAACTTCAGAGAAGTAGAGCAGTCCTGTATTCAAAACAATGAAATGCAAGCTGCTATAAAAACATAAAAGGTTTCTTTTTAAATGCACTTATTCCCCTCCACCCTAGTAAACAGACTGAGAGTGGATGGCCAACACCATGAGCCAGGTAAACTCTGCATTTCATGGTGCTGCTTTTCCAGCATGGTTTAGACACTTAAGGTGGCCATAGATGGGTAGTATTTCTAACGGAAATTCTTGGGAAAAGAATATTCTATGACGTTTGTTCATTTTTCATATCATTAGTGGGGTCAAATCAGCATTTGTTTTTGACCGCAGTGACAAAATTTGAAGGAGCAGGATAGAAAATTATTCTCGAACAAACAAGTTTTTAACAGTGTATGTGGTTTTCATTCATTCCAAAATCATATGCTAAAAGCAAATAAAAGCTTTTGAATTTTCTGAGAATTTTCGTACAAATTTTCCTAAGACTATAAAGCGGATTTTAATAATGTTGACTACATAGTGTGGCAGGGATAGCTGAATTGTCAATTTTGACATGTACAGCTTACATATCCAATTCAGCGTGTATATTTCATAGTTTGGCTGAAGCTCTGCTTTAATATCTGATACTGGAAGCAGCATCCTATTGGGATAGTACTCAGTCTGCCAATACAGAATGCACTGGCACACAAGCATTGTGTTTTGTGTATAGGAAGGATTAAATACATAAAGACTCTGACAAGCCTATGAAGATATTATCTGAAAAACACTATATCAGTGCTTGAAGTCAGAGTGAGTTTCTTACTAGTCTGATCTAGTAGCAGTTATTGTTTTTACTCAGTACTTTTAAGTACTATATCTTGGCACCATTTTGCACACGATAAAGCTGCTGTCGTTGGAAGATGTATTTTGTAGTGACAATAATGAGATGTGCCATGCCCAACTGTCAGCTCTTCTTTGTTGTAGTTTTTATCATTTTTGTGTAGTTTTTTTTTTTTCTTTTGAGTATTGTATCTGTTGCTGTAATTATGGCTGTTCTGAAATTTAGCATAAACAAACGCCCAAGGTGTCTAACTCCTCCTGCCTATCCACCCTGAGAGAGACAAATCCCACACAGTGCCTGTGAGGCCCTTGGGAGATTAGGCCTGGTGCAATATGCTACTTATTTTACATATGATTATTTTTATTATTGTTTTTTTGTGTTTTGTCTGTCATTCATCATGGTCAGAATTAACCTACAGTATGCCTGGAGAACATCCTCTCCATGTGGCAGCCAGTGGGTTAAAGCGAGATCTTAGTGTTCCACGTGGAGTGTGTGTAGGGACTGTGTACATTTGTATGTATGTGTAAATATGTCTGTGTATGGATGTATATATATATTGAGCGTGAATTGGTCTGTATAAAGGCATTTGCTCCTAGAGATTGATCATTATTACTGGTGAGCAGTTTTTTTTAAAACTTCTTATATAATCATACCAGTCTGGTTGTGCTTTCATTTATCTCCGTCACCGCCTAATTAATCAGTAAGGGACTTTATACCCAGCTGATCTGTAACCAGCTCACCCAGGGAGAAGAGTTCAGACTGCATTGGATATTTTGCTGGTAAGGGTTCATGTTTGTGACTCCTGCTTTTAAGCCATAAAAGCAGGTCAAGTATCACTGAGTGCAAACAAGACTTTGTCCCGGTAATACCGGCCACGATGTATATTTTATACATCACACGCACAATGGTTCCTCATCCTCACCTCTGCTGCCCGATGGTTATCAATCTCCAAACTTCCATGTCTGATAAGCCCAGCAATTATCTCTTGTCTGATTACTAGCAGGTTATACTGCTGGAAACCTTACATCTGCTTACTGTGCTGTCAGCTGTGGACAATTATATCCACCTTTACAGCCACCTTCAACACCTTTTGTGTTTTATTAGAAAGCTATCCATAGACTTAAGAGTAACTCCACTTTCATAGGAAAAAGCAAAGAAAAAAAGAAAAAATAGCATATTCAATTGCCACACAATATGTCATATTCTAATTTATAGTGGTTCTAAAGGCTGCAGATTTTTTATTCTAATGCATTCTTTGCATTAAAATTATATTAAAGGCATATCTTTTTTACTTAAAAATAACAAACATGTCATGCTTACGTGCTCTGTGTAATGGTTTTGCACAAAGCAGCCCCGATCCTCGGTTCCCCCGCTGGCACTCCTGGACCCTCCTTCCTGCCTAGTACCCTCATAGCAAGCAGCTTGCTATGGGGGCACTCGAGCAGGCTCACTCCCGAGCTACTGCTCTATGTGCCCATTCACACACTGAACGTGGCTTGTCCCTGCCCCCATGCTCTCCTCATTGGCCCACTGCCTGTGAGTGACAGAAGCCAGGGCAGGAGACGATCACTACCACTGATGTATCAACCAATGAGGAAGGAGAGACCTGGGAGAGCTGAGGCTCTTGTGCACATGGCTGGATCAGGTTCAGGTAAGTTTTTGGGAGGCTGCTGCACACGGGTTTTTTTTTTTACCCTCATGTATAGAATGCATGAAGGTAAAAAACCTTGAGCCTTAACAACCACTGTAGGGTAAAAATCCTTCAATGCTCAACTCTCCCCTCCAGCACTCCCTTATACTCACCTGAGCCTGATCTCGATCCAGCACTGTGCATGAAAGCAGCGGCTCTCTCCCTCCTCTCTGGCTCATAGACAGCAGTGGAAGCCATTGGCATCCGCTGCTGTCAGTCACAGCCAGTGAGGAGGGGGTGGGGCCGAGCTGCACACTGTGTGTAAATGGACACACAAAGCAGGGCTCAAGAGAGCCTGTGTGAGTGCCCCCATAGCAAATGGCAGAGGGGAGGAGCAAGGAGCACTGGTGGTGGACCCAAGAAGAGGAGGAACGGGGATACTCTGTACAAAACCATTGCATAGAACAAGTAAATGTAATTTGATATGTTAAAGAATAAAAAATTAATGTTTACAATCACTTTAACGTTATTATAAAATACCTTTCATTTTCAATCTGCAGCACTGTAATTTTCTATAAAATGCAATATGGCAATCTGGAGGCATTCTGTACACAGAAATGTGATTGTGTGATTGGCTTATTGATTTTCCCAAAAGTCTGCAATCAGTCAGATATTTGGCATCCCCTGCAATGAAATACTCCTAAAGGGAATTAATGTCTAAAGGAATGCAGACCCTGCAATTTTCCTCATTAGAGCTTTACAAGTGCAGCAGCTGATTGATAATTATGAAGTCACTCCCATACACATTCATTTTTGTACATGAACACCGACCAACAAATAGCTATTTCTTCAGAATATTGAAAAGGTAGGAATCTGCAACACAGTTTGTTAAAATCCTTGCAAAGTACATAATCACCCAGTGGAGAGTTACTCTTCAAAACAATTGTTGACTAATAACAGATTGTAAAATACCTGTATGAGCTGCCAATTGGCAAAATAATCATTTTAACACCCTTTCACTCTGTCTGAGATAGGTTTGGTTTCGAGCATGTCTAAAACCCCGTACAGACGAGGAAAATTATTTTTTTTTGCATGCTAGTTTCATATCGAAAGTGAAGAGGTTACAACAGAAAATTTGGAAGTGATTTTTGGATGAAAACGAAAAAAAAACCTGAAAATCATACAATCTGATAGCGTACAAAAAAATTTTCATTCTTGTCTTTTCAAATAATTTCGGACAAAAGCTGTGTACTAATGGTCAGATTATTGTACGATCACTTTCGATTATTTTTTGTGCAATTTTCTGATTGTGTGTATTAGCCTTAAGGAGGGTATAATCATGTACAATCAACTAACATGATTGCAACTTTTATGGTCCCCTTATGTCTATGGCTACCTTGGAATATCTCTTTCAATCTCAGTAGTGATGCTTCTGTTCTCCTCTTTCATAAAGATTACAAACGTGAGTTTTTATTTGTAGCTTTTAAGCCTTGCATGTATTACCTGCCCATGGTTTGGTTTTAAATTGCATAAAGCATATCAGACCTAATATAAAGATAGCAACGTAAACAAAACATTGTCACCCATGGCAATCAGATTTCATAGGTGAGACTATGAATACATTTTATTGCTTTGGGAAATCCAGACCCTTCTTCTTTGATTTTTTTTTTTTTAAACCAGGCACACCAGGAGTGATGACATCTGTCATGTGATGCGGCGTATGTGTAATCAGAGAGCAGTCTGGGTGGAGCAATATGTCTTTATATACCCCAGTGTGTGTGTGTGTTGTCCCTGCACTCCTCACCAATTCATTTCAATTGTGGCCCAAAGAGCCTCTCTTTTCTCTTATAAACACAAATATCTAAACAAAGGAATATATATATATATATATATATATATATTTATTCATGTTCGCCCCTGCTAGTCTGAGCAGGCTCCCTCTGCATATCTTTCATTTGACATAAGAAATGTTTTTTTTTTTCATAGCTCATTGTTCTTGTTTCCCTAAATGTTGTTATATAATTATTATTATTGGTAATAAAAAAAGAAAGAAAAAAATAACTGAAGTTTGTGTTTTAAGAGGGTAGAACATATAGGTCTGCATGTGGGTCCTCACTCACTTAAGTCCATCTTTGTGTTTGTTTTTACATTCGATGTTTATTGTTTAAACTTTTTCTCTTTTTCTTTTCTAAAATCTGTGATCATTGCACTTAGCACAATTTTAGTTTGTAGAGGGCCAAATGAACTTGTCCATAGGGGAAGGATTGAAGTAAAAGGTTTAAAAAGATAAACATAGTGTGCGATTACCCTGTTGTGAGCGGTTTCCCTGCAGAGTTAAGAGAGCAAATACTTAAATGAGAGCACAGCCCAAAACCTTTGATTTTAGTTTTGGATGTATGATGATTAAATCTGGACTCCAGGCAAAAAGAACAGACACCAATTCATGCAGCTCTGTATTTGTCAATAATTGTATTTTTTAAGGCAAATATATCTTGGTATCAGCCTCTTGCAATCCACTGTACAGCAGAGCTCAAACTAGGAGACAGAGAAGCAGCACGAGGAGCTCATCAGCTGTTCTGCAGTGCTCATATGGTGGCAAGAGGCATGCTGATGGAAAAAGAGAGCAGAGTGACAGAGAAAAGTTCAACAGTGTGCTGCTTCTTTTTCTTTCAAATTACATGCTGGAGTGGGAATTTAGCTGCTGCAGCAGAGAACAATCAGGTTTGCAGGCTGGCCATGGTATATTCATCTCAAAACCAGATGAACAGAGATAAAAATCCTTTGGCAAGTAAAACATCGCCTATATACAGTATGTATTTTATCTATATGTTTAGCTGTTCACATGCAGTTCAGCTTTAGGATTCTTTTTGTAGTGGCCTGTCTCCAAAGTTTAAATGGTGCCAGTCCACATGCCAGTCCTCCAAATATAAGAACAATAATCTTGATTCCAAATCTTGAAGACTATCCACCACCAACCTTAGAGGGCCACACTGAGGCCTCGTTCACACCATGTGCTCAGATATGATTTTTTTTTTTCTGCATCTGTCTCCAAGGGCACAAAGAAAACAATTGTTCTCTATGTGCCCTGTTCACACCACAACACTGGTGCCATGTGCAAATGTTTTTGTGCAGAATATGCATCATTTACACATCTTTCTGCATAGAAAGACTCCCATGACCCCAAGATTGGTGTGGACGGAGCACAAATCTTTTTTACAAATATTGGTGGTGGATGACTTGTTCTCACACTGCTGCTCTTCTTGGATAAAGAATATATCTTTAAACTCTTGATATTAGGAGTGCTGCCATCTTTCTTTTTGCCTGTTTTTTGTTGTAAGGTGTGCAATGTAAGTAGGTACATAACCTTCCAGGTGTAGGGAGAGATCATCAGAGAGGACTTTCTTTAGATATTCACTCTGAGACAACTTCATCCTTCTAAACCAAATTGATTCGTTTTGGCCATTGTTCTCATTTAATATTTGACATTTATTCTGGTCACACATTTCTTTTTTTGCTTGACAAGCTGGGGATTTTGTTAACTTTCTGACATGAAAACAAATGTGTCAATACAGCGTTGTAGTGGTAAGTGACTTCATTCTTGTGGGTAATCGAATACTAACGGTAATCACAATAATGCCAAAAAAAAGCTCTTATAGTTAGAAAAAGCAGAGGTGTTTTTTTTTCTTTTTATACTGATGTGCCTACCATATCTATGAAATATTTACAAGTTATCTTCTCCTTTCTAAGATGCAATGGTACGGGGTTCAGGCACCCAATGATTACATTGTGACATTTGCACACAGTTTCTGTTTGCTGCCTCAGCATTGTTGCTATACCAAGCAGCAAAAGATGGGATGAGCAGTTGTAAGGGTTTATGCTTGTGTGTTATGACATTCAAGACTAAGGGGGCCTTAAATAAACCTCCAGCAGTACCAGTTTAAATATGATCGAAAATGATCCTTATTCTTTGCCTTGGTGATTGGCTTACTACTTTTTCCAGAATTTTTTACTGATCTTATAAACAAATGGCAGGCTTCCCCTGCAATGTCCTTTTAGTATTGTGCACTGAGAGTTTCAACTTTGAGATACTTATATGGAGTGCTGATCTAGAGTGACATCAGTAGAAGCAGTGTCTGCTATCACAGTCCTAACACTGGCTACATGATTTACGTTCTAAAAGCAGCCCCCAATGTGAATTTAAAGTGTGTCAGAACATTATCTACGGAAAAGAAACACACAGCTTTGTAAAATCCTTACATAAAATCAACTTTTAATTCCTCAACAAAGCTGGAGTTTCAATTTAAAGCCCATTTACCTGTCTTGAATGCATGACAGCCACATTCCAGCAACCTCTGATCTAATTATTGGATTGCTTCTTGAAGTAATGGTCGATATTCTGTATCTTTGATTTGCATGCTTTTTATATGCATCCTTTCTCTTCCTGGAAATTTTTGTATCATTTTTTTTTCTCTGTTTAAAGATTTCTGTTATTTTTATATTCTTGGAAGATATGTTGTGTTTGCTTCTACCGGAAAGTGGCAAACATTCCCAAGAATTAGCTTACTTAGAACAAACTGCAGACATGTCAAACAAGCATTTGCTGAACATCAACAAATGTGTTTAAAAGCTCAAACAGACAATCTTGGGAGTTTAATGGACTTGAGACCTGAACACTTTTGTGATCGCTCACTTTTGTGAGTGTTGGAGTAATAAAAATAAATTGCCTGTTGTGGAATCTCCTGGCAGACCTAACAGAGAGACACCAATCAGACATCTTACCTTTGCAATATAATTATTTTGAAGAAAATTTGGTTGGTGACTGGTTGAATTACTGGTGTCATCCCAACTTTTTAGCAATCAGTCTCACTCCAAACCCAGAGAGAGGAGCACAGTGTTCTGTTTTCCAAAGCTCCTTTTAAGTTTTAACTATAACCGCAAGGGCCACTTCAATCCGGCAATTCTATTTCCAGTGACAGAAACATTTAAACTCAACCTGCATTTTCCTACGAAGTTGTTACCTGAATCAATAATAGAATGTTCCAGTAATAATTGAGCTTCTACAGAGAAGCTGTACAGAGATGGTCCAGTTTCCACTAGTGATAATGGAATATGAATTTCAATAATTCTGCTGCTGGTAAAGTATTGCCGCTGAGAGAATCACCCTTGGCCCATGAGGTTATTATGAGGAAAGCCAAAGGAACCAAAACGCCCACCACTAAAATACTGTGAATTAAATCTCCACCATTTCAACAGGAGCTTTTTACTGTACATGTGGGAACTTGTGTGAAAATACTTGTTTTAGGAAGAAATGTATTAGATGCAGGAAACAGACCAGGTTTTCATTGGTTGACATTGGATACAAGCTTAATCACTCACCAGCTTATTTGCCTTGGGGCACGGTTTCCAGCTCCAACCTCCTACTGCAGTCATTACAGTGTAGGAATTTACACGTTTTGGTTTTTTTTTTTTTTTTAATCCTTCTAGTTTACGTTATGGAGAATGCAGGAACAATGGAATGGTGAGACCCTCACAGAGACCATCTTTGAAACCCTCTTTATTAAAAAAAAAAAAAAAAAAAGCTGTGCATTCTACAGAGGTCATCTCATTGAATGCTTTAGGGAAATGATGACTTGATTTTCTCCATCAGTGGTATTATTAGCCATAGCCCAAATATACTGTCCCATCTTTCCCAGGAAATCCCAGTATCAGTCATTTTTGGTCTGATGCTTTGATTTTCAAAATTGTAACCCACTATGTCAAACATAGAACCCCACAGTAGACTTCAAAATGGTCCTAGAAGCACAGAATGCAAGGCTGTCATTGACGGTAAGGTCCAGAGTCTAATGTCAAGCAAGCAGTTTTGCTCCAGGAGGAAAAGCTTAGCTTCTGGTTATGATTATCTAAGCCATATTAAAAAAAAATATATAAAAAATCTTTTAATGTTAACATTCTAAAGAGATCAGGAAAGTTGCCGCCGTCCTAAACAATGTTTTTAACAGCTCCTTTTTGGGTGAATCAATTTACAAAAATGAAAAGTACACTGAATCCATCTGTGACATTTTTGTTCTCTAAATATATAAATATCAATTCGATATTAGGAGTCGCATACTGTGATGTTTCAATTGCATAGTCATCTCAGCTCTGCATCTATTGGGGAAAAATAGAGATCTGTGGTCAAAAATTGCCAAAAGGCTGACATCGTTCCGACAGAGAGACCTTGGGGTGTCTTATAAACCGTATTCCCACAGTTGGTAGAAAATGATACCAAGACAAAGGCTTAAGTTTATAGTAATAAAGCACTGGGAACACAGGTTCTTTATGTAATGATGGGTCTTCTGTCCCCATTTGTTTTTGGTAGGAGCAGGGGGAGAGAACGTGTCACAAGAGGATTTTGTCCTGACAGTTGTGGGAAGTGGCTATTTGTCGCTGTGTACTCCTGTACTTTACTACTGGCCACTGTACCATCAAAGCATGTCTCTCCTGTTGTTTTGCTAAAAATATGGCTAGAAGAGACCTCATGCTTACCTACATAATTACATTTGTATACCTTTACATGGGTACAAAACAGAATTGGCTTTAAGAAAGTCTGACAAGCAGATGGCAATAACCTCTAAAGTCAAACTCAAATGCAAGTTGCATGGCTGTCGTGATTCCTCTGAGTTAGTGTTAGCCACAGACCTAGAACAAGTGTGAAATCAATTACTGATTGGTATACTTTCATGTAGTGCCTCTAAAAACATTGAAGTCAAGGAACTGACTTGATAACCAGTCTCCTTGCATTTCAGTAGGAGGTTCACAATATGATGGTTTTGTGATGGTAAAAATCTATTACAGAATAATTCACGATGCTTCCCACCTGGATTGTGGGAATAAATGCAGTCTCGCATAATGTAGTGCATTGTGACCTCCGCTAATGCAAAAGTGTGTTTGGGGGGGTACCTGCAAAAAGTTTAGGGAAACTGCTGCAGAACATGCATTTTCATAGGTGTATATTCAGGGTCTGCCAAGAAATAATAGATGAGAGCTATTTGGATATCTGAGCAGCAAGATGAACACAATGGCTGCCAGCATGTAAATTAGATTTGTCCAACTGATAGTCTTGTTAGGCAATTAGACGCACACTTAAAAAAAAAAAAAACTTGCCTGATTTTTCACTGGTACTACAGCATGTATATCAGGTTAGTTCTCAGCATTTTAGAACACCTGACTCCCAGGCTGTAAAGGTCAACCTAGAAATAGCCCCCCTAAGTCCTATATTTGGTTTGCTAATGGGATGGTTGGCTTGACTGACTTGGAAAAATGAAGTCCGATGCCTGCCATTTTGTGTGTCAACAGCTTTCCAAGGCCATTGGACTTTTGGCTGAATCACTTTTGGCTGCAAGTCTTTAGGTGCAATTTATTACCGTTTTGCACTTCTGGATCCTGCAATCCTTGACAATTCCTGGCAATATTACTCTATGTCCATGTTGTTGGATGTTGTTCATTTGTGAACTGTAGGTTCTCAATTGGATAACAGTTTGGGGTTTTCTGCTGGGTCTTTCTAGGATATTCCTGCTCTTGACTAAACCATTTTTGTAAATTTGGATGTTTATCTTGCTGAAAGGTGAACATTCACTAAAAGCTCTATTTTTTTGCTGACTGAAACAGGGTTTCTACTAGATTCCATACCACCCTCAGTCCTGAACAATTTTTCAGTGCCTTTCAAAGGAACACACATGCAGCATGGGACTGTCACCACCATGCATCACTGTGGGGTTAGTGTTTTTGAGGCAATGAGCAGTGTTGGCTGTGTGGCACACAATGTTTTGTGCTTCTGCCAAAAGGGATCATTTTGGTCTCATCGTGCCAGAGGAGCTTTTTTCACATTGGTTCATCTCCCATGTGCCTTATGGTAAAATGCAAATGGGATTTGATATTGGACTTTTGAATAATTCAGGCTGTTGATAGCCAGTTTATAGTTGATATAGTTTAAAATTGCAGTTAAATCCATTTTAATTCCACATTGTAACACTCAAGAGGAAGTATACTTATGCAAAGCTGTGTACATTTTTTTTTCTTTGTTTTGCTGTAAGGCTGAATTTTAGGAAAACCACTAAATGTACCATTGAAAATACAAATGTGAACCAAAGGATTTTTAGTGTTCTGCAGCCACTCTTGTGGCAATTCTGGCAGACTGCATGATAAAATGGTATGGAAGTCCCCTGTATTAAATTTATATTTTTTAAATAAAAGTGTATGTATCTTAAAAACAGAACAAAAAAAAAAAACGGGACCAGTTTATAAACCTATATACAAATTTACCTATATGTAAAAAAAAAATAAAAAAAAAATTAGATTGACCAAAGATAATTTATCGCGACATTGTTTCTTTGAAGAACATTTCCATGCTAGCGCCAAAGTTTGCTTGGGAAGCTGCATGGTGAATTTTAAATCCTATAGCTTTAGGCTTTGTTCACACTTACGTCACAAATTTAGCCTGTATGTTTCATAAATGGCATATCAAACCAATGTTTTCTGTGCCCTTGGTTTACGAATTTAATCTGAATGACACCCCAGCTATTCTCCAGTTAATAAATTGTATTGCTTAGGTAATATTGCAGCCTAAAAAATGTTGAGCCCCCTTTCTCTGGGGTAAAATGTTTATTCTACAATTGTTATAATCCATGAAATAAACACAGTATGCCCCTTGAAGAACAATTAGCTCAGTTTCCTTTGAGCCTGACCCATTAAGAATCCCTTTTTGCCTGACAGGAATGGGAAAACGCAGTATACCAACACATTCTAGATTCTAGGTGTGAACAAGACTTCTAAAGAAATGTTGACGAAAAAAATTACTTGATTTGCCCCGAAAAGTAGAGGAAGCCACATTGTGTCAATTAGGTACATCTAAACCGATTCACTGGCTCCTACTAGTTAATTATGTAATTTATAATGCCAGCTGATTTGGGGGAGGGGGGATAATACAAAAACAGGAAGGCAGTCCACAAAGCTATGTGGCCAAAGTCAAAGCTTTTATTTATATAAAAGCAATAATACAACAGGTCACTACTGTCATTTTTTTTTTTTTGTAAATTAGACTTTTATTTGATTCTCCAGTATAAAAAGAACACGTTTGCAAAAATAATTCACATATACATATTTCCATTTACCCCAAAATTACCCCCACCCACCCTTCCACTTTTCCCCCAACCCATTTTCCCCTTCCACCTCCTCTTTCCTAAACTATATCTTCTCTCATATTTATGTATCTATCTCTGATGCTGCTCTCTCTCGGATTCTCAAGGCTCTCTCCTGACTTCTAAGCTTCCCTCTCAATTCCGACCAGTTCCATATATCTTTCATAGGTTTTAAATTTCAACCAGCTCCACCACGTTTTCCTTTAATTTTCCATTTTATCCTCCTCCATGGGACATAGCTCCTCCATCCTATAGATATTTTCAATTTTATTTATCCATTCGTTAATTCTTGGTGCTTCAGGACCTGCCAAAACTTGGGAATCAAACCCTTAGCCTCACTAATTAAGTGATAAAGTACCCTATTTTTATATAATTTCGCGGAGGGCTCAAGGTTATAGAATAAACACCTCCACGGCAGTCATCTTGATGAATTTTGCACCAAAAACTGCTTGATGATAAGTCTTGTGGCTAAGCACCCTTCCATGTGAAACACATCAAGGCAAATGCTGTAACCCATTGCATTCATGATTTTACATAAATAAAATTGACATTTGCCACGTAGTTCCATGAACTGCTTCCTTGCTTGTGTGCATCTGGTGACCTGGGCTAGGCTGGGACTTTGGATGTTCTGAGTTGGTGTTAGATATCTGGTTCTCCCCAACAGCAGTATTGTTTTTTCCTCAGCAAATAAAGTGAAATTATAGTTGAGCAGTAAAACTACTGAAAAAGGGGCTGAGTGCTGTTTGAGTTTGAAAAAAAAGCTCATGTTCTCTTTTCAGGCAGTTATATTGAGATTTATGGGGACAAAAACGCTCGCTTCTGCCTGAAAAGTAGCTCAGGCTCCATTCTATGGGTGTTTTGAATTGCCACGATTCTGCCCTCAATTGAAAAATGGTCTGCCAATGTAACTTGTATAACATTCATTTTAATGGAACCTCAAAACGCGGTGGAGTTCTGCTGTGATTGTCGTGCGATAAATAACTCTGCAATCGTAGCAAACCACATCACATGAAGCGTGTTGGCCAAAAAGGAGCTTCTTTTGGACAACACGCAATGCGGATTGCCGCAATTGCAGTGCGACACGGCAGAACCGCACTGCATTTTTAGGCGCCATTAAAATGAATGACATTTGAAAATTGTGTTGTGCAATTTGTCATGTTAGCAGAGCATTTTGAAATCGCAGGCAGAATTGTGGCAATTCTGCCCATAATTAAAATGCCCTTGTGTGAACGAAGCCTCAGATGTGAACAAAAGGGCTATTGAAAACGAGGTTTTTGCTTGTTGAGTGTTTTTGAGCTTGGAGCTACAAAACACTCAAGTGAACAGTTTACATTTGTGTTCTGTGGACAGGAAAGAGTATTTTGATTGTAAAGTTAAGGTCTCATGCCTATGGGCGTTGAAAAGCTGCAAATATGCTGGATGCCCTATCTGCATGTGTGGGAAAACACCGATGCATTGAGGCATTGGTGTTTACAAGAGCACATTCTGCCATACAAGTGGCTGCATGCGACCCCTCTGCTTTCCCTGGGCACAGGAGTTTTACGCCCAGCTTATTTTCAGCCTCTCACCATTTGTGTGCGTGAAGTTTTAATTCTGTTTTTGGTTCACCTAAACTGGAGCACTTAAAAATGGCAACCACCCCAATTTGTGACTAGCTTTTAGGGCCCTTTCACAGTGATGAGTTCCCATTGACTTCTAATGGAAGTTGCCTTTTTTGGTATGCTTTTAACCACTTGACCTCTGGAAGATTTACCCCTCTTCCTGACCAGGCCATTTTTTGCAATACGGCACTGCGTTATTTAACTGACAATTGTGCGGTCATGCAATGCTGTACCAAAATGGAATTTATGTTCTTTTTTTCCCCCACAAATAGAGCTTCGTTGGTGGTATTTGATCACCTCATAAACAAAAAGACTTAGAGCAAAAAATAAAAATTTTTTTTTTTTTTGCAAAATTGTCAAACATATCCAATAAAAAAAAAATATCCAGCACACTTACGAGCTACCTAGCAAAAAAGAA
The DNA here is from genome assembly GCF_062004578.1 of Staurois parvus. Taxonomy (NCBI): domain Eukaryota; kingdom Metazoa; phylum Chordata; class Amphibia; order Anura; family Ranidae; genus Staurois; species Staurois parvus. The sequence continues at coordinate 1,269,153 of NW_028317883.1, forward strand.
AAACAATTGCGCTGGCCAAAAATTTTCATTAAAAGATGACAATCCCATCCTTCAGGCAAATATGGGGGAATATCTTTTGTTTGCTGATCGGGGAAACAGTTGTTTAGATCACAAAAATGATCACTATTTTTGTCTATTGATGACCCAGCTGCCCCTTCTCTATTGCACTGACTTTAAATCGTTATGACAGCAAGATTACACAATCAGATTTGCTGCCCTGAGTGAGGTTGGTTTTTGCATCCTTATGATGTTTGTTCTTGGCACTGTTGTTTTTCATCGTGAAGCTGGAACAAGTATAAAACCTGAAGCTGTAAATTATTTGAGACTAAAGCACTTTTTTTATTCTGGTTAGAATAGGGATTGGATAAAACCCCTTTCAGGCTTTTTTTTTTTTTGTTATATCTACAGTATGTCCTATGGCAAAGTTTTCCATTCACTTGCTCTCCTTTAGACATAACAAGAAAAAAGAAATCCTTCTAAAGTAAGGAAATTCCTGCTTAATTTCTTCTGTGTTCTTTGCTGAGGTGACAACCCAAATGTGGATTTTCCCTTTCATTTAGTCCTGATAGGAAGAGTCACCGCTCTTTGTCCTGCTTATCATTGTAACTGAAAGTGAAAATGAAAACCCAAATTTTGTGTTATCCCCAGAACAGTAAGAGGTGAAATCTTTCAAAGGGACACTAGTTCTGGTGACCCTGGTGCCAGAACTCTGCAAAATACTGGCACCAAGTTGAAAATGGACAAAACTAGAGACTGCCTTCTTATCTATGTACAGTAGGTTGCTTTTACATATTACCCTAACAAACATTTAAGACACCCATAAGGGTAATCAAAGAAAGTTTTTGGCGTATGGAATTGCCTGATCCAACAAGCTTATTTTGCTTTACGTTCTTCAAATCTTTCTAAAGACGCAGCATAGATTCTTGTTTTCACTTTAATTCCCTGTGACCTAGTCCTGGACTTAGTTGAACATGATAGATTCTAAAGCGAGGATAGGCAACCACGGCAATCCAGCTGTGGTGAAACTACAAATCCCATCATGCCTCAGCATCTGGGTAATCATGGCTGTGGCTGTCAGTTTTCGTGAGATTGTTAGTTCCACAACAGCTGGCTTGCCGAAGGTTAACTACCTCTGTCCTAAAGGGTAGTTTGCCTACGTACAGTACTTTTTTTGCATCACTCGTGACTGGATAAGTCCTATGCTGGCTTTCTTACATCTCCGGTTCTCTAGAGGTTAGATCTCCATACCATAGCTTCTGGTTCATCCTTCTGTGAAAAAGAGTGATAGTCTTTCTGGATTCTTTTTTTTCTTTCAGTGGCATTGTGGGATTGTCAGATCTTGTTACGGATTTTTTTTTTTTTTTCTTTGCAGTAGTGACTTTGCCCTTAGTTTTTAAAGTTTGGTTGATCTCTGACTTGTAATGTCGAGCACCCTTTGTTACCACCACGCATCTTCAAAAAAGCCTATAAAGTTAGAAATATAGGAGCAGCACTTGCTGATATTTTGTAGACATATTCTGAAGGGCTTTTCATTTTTATCCTTGTTGAGTCAGTGACCTGGAAAAATCATGAGCTTATAAAGTGTTGGGTTACCCAATATGCAGATGCTTTTTGTGGTTCAGTTCTTTTTTTAGTAATGAGACAGTTTGCAATAACGGCCCTGGAGCTTACACCAGCAAAAACAAATTGGTGTGCAGCTTTCATTTTGGTCTTCTAATAGGTTCTATCCCCCCTTTGCACAAGGAGTGTTATTAAAGCAAACCATAACGGAGAGAAATATGGATGCTGCCATTGCTGACCACTTTTGGAAAATCTAGTTTCCTGGCTATTAGAGATGACTTAAACACTTTGAGTCATTAAACTTCACCTTTCATAACATGTTATATGTTACACCTATATTCGGGTTGTAACATGTTATAAATGGACCAATCCCCCGCACTCCCCCGATCCCTCATTGTGACAGCTAACAGGAGATCTTCTCCCCCCACTAGCTCTCACAATTGAAAAAAACCATGACTGTGGGGCTCCGCCCACCTGACCATGTCACTCATTCACAGTTTTCTGTGAATGAGAAAGGTACAAGTTCCAACAGGCTTTGCAGCTATCGGCTTGTACTTCTCGGTGAACTACCACAGCTCTATGGTGACCCATGGTGGTTTGTGGAGTCTTCCTATCAGAGTGTATCTACTTGCCCATACGCTGTAAGGACACACACAGATACACTGACAGGTCTTCAGGAGGCCTGCTTGGCACCAGCAGTCTGCTGATCACTGGTGCAAATGCTTTAGAGGCTTCAGAAACCAAAATTAGTAAATGCATTTTTTTTTAACCGCAGAAAAATGCATTTCTTGTTTGTTAAAAGGTGAACTTATCCTTTAAGCTGGAGCAAATCAGGGATGGCTGAGTAAAGCTAATCAGCCTTATCTGTATGTTTTTTCTGGGTTAACTCAAAGTATTGAAGCATTGAGGGTCAAGAAATGAACTAAAGTTGGTTACAGATATCATCCATACTATGCCCCAGGCAAACATTTACAACGCAGAGCTTTTAACCATTTATCACATGATCAAATCAATAAACCTGGTTTCCTTCTCTTTAATTGAGGACTATAGGAATTAAGAGACTGTTGTGTTAATCTGCTGCCCAAAGGAGCAGCAGATTTCTTTTTTGCTAGTGTCCAGGAGGATGGCTGTTTTTGCTCTGCTAAGAAAAGTCTAACCTTTTCTGCTAGCTATTTTTCAAGGTTTTGCTTGTTGTTTGTTCAAGATTACTCTACAAGCTGCTTGAGCTGGACTCTATATGCAGCTAACTAAATCACAGCTTCCTCAGCAATAACTTTTAATGCTGTACCTGGACCCCCCTGAACTGGGCAATTGTGAGGCTAGCCTGAATTGTGACTTTGGGCAGTGGACTCTGTGACACTTTCTAGACTCATTCTATTAGCTGCAGACGCTTTCTGGGTCCAGAGTCATGGCAAAGCCTGAGGTGTTACCCTTTTTCTGACACCTCAATTTGTAAGTACCTTGTAAAGGCCACACAACAGGAGCTACCTTGTTACCAGTGCCACTGGGCCCCATTTGAAATCCTCACTTTCCATCAGTTTACCACAGAAGGGGTTAATGATGAGGGACTGAGTGCTGATGTCATCCAATGGATGGGGTGTCACGCATGCTCCATGGTGTTTTCTGCCATTATTGGTTGAGGAAGCACCTTCTGTCCATGGTTTTGTCTCTGCTGCCAAACTACAATGACCTTGCCACTTCTGGCCATCTGAATCCCTCCTGCTACTAGCATTTGTTTCCTGAGTATTCAAGGCCTAATCTTGTACTCTGAACTACATTGCACCTGCTTTAGAGAGTAACATGTCAGATCCTAGAACAGTGCTGCTATTCTGCGTTTCTCCAGCTCACAATCCAGCTTGGTGCTGCCTGCAGTACACCCACTGAATGACCTGACACTGACAACCTGGAATTTTGACCTCTGCTTGAGGCTAAGTCATCATCTGAGTCTTCTGTTTTGGCCTGGCCCTTCCCCTGCTTTATCCCAGCAGGATTTCAGTGCAGTCATGGAGGATTTTAGGGCCAAATTGCAATGTTGATTGCAGCCTCTGACATAAGCAAGCTTTTGCGACTTTTCAGAATCTTTATCTGAGCACCCTGTGGTGTTTGCTGGCCCTGAGCCTTCAGCCTCTGAGACTGTCTAATGCGGAGTCTCTTAATGATAGTACATCTGAGGCAGTAGCCTCTTTCAAGCCAGTCCTACTTGCCCAATTCTACACTAGACCTCTTCATTACAACATCCTGTCTCAGCCTAATCCTGAGACAGATAGCCTGGTGACTAAGGGAATCCTGGTATTTCTGGAATTACGGTTTCATGGTAGAGCCTAATGACAGATGCTTGGCTGTTGGGGAAAAATCATGGACACTGTGTGGTGCAGGGGACCTGGACTCTGGAGTTATCTTGTTTCTCAATGAGCATTTTGGAACTTCGACTGATTTGGTTGTCCCTGAATATCCTGACTGTGTAGTCGTTTGATGAGGATTCAATAGAACAGTGCTATGCCAGTGGTGTATATCAATCACCAGGGAGGAACCAGAGGTCTTGCCTTGGCAGGAGAGGTAGAAAGGAGAATGTCCTGGGCAGAACTTCGTGTTCTAGCATTTTCTGTGGTTTACATCCCAGACATGGACAGTTGGCAAGCAGACTTCCTCGGTCAGCAGTGCATGGACCCGAGGGAATGATCGCTACACCTGAGGTGTTCTAGGACAAATGTCACAGATGGGGGGATATCAGATGTGGACCTCCTGTCCTCCAGGTTCAACAGCAAACTGGCCAGGTTTGCCTCCAGATACAGGAATCCCCCAGCAGAAACGGTGGGTAGTCTGGTGGCCTTGTGGGTTTAGTAAAACCTGACATAGTCATTTCCTCCTTTGATACTCCTTTCTCATCTGCTTTGCAGGATCAAAGGTGGAGGTCATTCCACTTATAGTTTTGAAGTGGCCCAGGTGATCGTGGTACTCCAACCTGATCAGACTCCTAGCATCTGATACTTGGGCTCTTCAGTATTGTCTGGATATTCTATCCCAGGGACCAATTATACTATCCTGCTTCACAGTTGCTGGCTTTAATGGCATGCCTGTTGAAGCCTAGGTTCTCTGGGACAGGGACACTGCTGAATCTGTAATTTCTACCATCAAGGGTCAGATACCACCACCAGCAATCATCCAAAGATGACAAGCTTCTCATTCTTTGATTATGACTTTTGTATAGGGCATCTTTCATGTGGCTTTCCTTGTATGCTACCCTGTGAGATCTGAGCCTTTTTTTTTAACCCTTCAGAAAAAATGCCTTTTTAGCCTACCAGGGATATTTCTGCTCACAGTCTCACTCGCAAGGTTGAGTTCCTTATAGCCATCACTGCAAGGTGAGTGTCGGAAGAAAAACCCTTTCTGGCCTTGCACAGGAAACAAGACATGTTCAGGCCACGTAACTTCTTAAGTTAGTTTTGGTCTTTTACCTTAACCAGGACATAATCTGCCCACCTCCAGTTTATCAGAAGGGATCCTCCTTTGCTTGGATGTAGTTTGTGTTGTGCATGTCTGCCCAACAGCTACTGCTTTTATTAGAAATTCTGACTCTTTACCATTTCCGATGGTCCCCATTAACAGGAACCTGCTTCTCGTTCCAATTTTTCTAAGCAGAATTTCAAGGCTGCCACTTGGTCTTCTGTCCACATGTTCTCCCAGATTTTTCCAGGCCTCATTTTATGCCAGCTTCAAGTGTAAGCAATTCCTGGTGGCTTTGTGAGTGAGCTACAGGCAATCCCCAGTTATGTTTTTAAGGGGCTGGTAGTGTTTTGTTGCTGTTGCCCACCCCTTAGACTGCTTTTGGACATCTTGACAGTCTCTGAATTCCTATGTCCCTCAATAAACAAGAAAGACAAAGGGATTTTTGTACTTACTGTAAAATCCTTTTTTTTAAGTGCATTGAGGGGCAAAAGTCCCAACCTTCTTTGTCTATGATCATGTTCTTTGTACTGCTTTTCTACAAACTAAGGCATGCTTAGAGAAGGAGGACCAGGCTGGCCAAAATGTTTTTTTTTGTTTGTCCGTATCCAAATTTTCCTGCGGGCCAAAGAATTCCAAGAAATAGATTTTACAGTAAGTACAAAAATTCAATTTTAAATCCTAATAACCCACAACATTGTGCTGAAGAAAGACTAGAAGAGTGGTGAGCTTTTACCAAAATACCATTTTTATAGCAACTTGGTCCCTTTGGTTCCTCAATAGTGTTTTCATTTGATTCAGAATCCTACAGATGACCTTGTAAATACTGGTAGTTTCTGCTCCGTTGTTTATTTGCATCCAATACATGCAGGAATCAGCTGAATGTAACAAAACTGCTCTCTTTATCTGAAGTATGTCTAAAGTAATTTTGTTTTGTTTTCTGGTTGATATTTTTATTTCTTTTAGGCTGGACTAGAAAAAAAACCTATAAAAGATGTATTTAAAATGGCTGTTTAAGTGATTTTTTTTTTTTTTTATTTTTTTTTTTGAGACGTCAAAAAATGATTTTTTGGAAGTGAATTCCTGAAAATAAACTTGTGATATGCAGATAAAGCTCGCCCGTGTCCTGTTCTTTTCCATTTGATTATTTCATTGATATATACAGTACATAGTCTATTGCATGGGTGAAATACATTCAGTGTAGGCATACCTTTTGGTCCATGTTGGTACAACCTATATATCACTCTGATGGGAAGAGCCTAATAGCAACAAATTAACCTGTGAACGTGCAATGATAGGTGTGGCCTGAGTTCTTCATGCCACATTCATTTAATGTAATACAGCATAATATAAAGCAGGTACATCATTTTGAAATGTTGGAGTTAGACTTCAGACATTAATGCTGAAGATCCAGTTGAAAAAGAGGGTAATACCTATCAAAAAGACCTGCCAAAATCTCCTCCCAATAACTGGGTGTGTATGGCGCGGGAGAGTTCCTACAAGTTCTCACCAGCAGAAGCTACAATACAATGAACAATATAAATAATTGACGCTGAGAGAAGACAATACACCACAACACAATATTACAATATGAAAAGGTAAATGTTAAAAACTTATTAAAAAGGTCCATAAAGTCCATGTTTAAGCACTAATTGGTGGCAGCTCCCCATAGAGTGAAGCAGGCTCGGAAATATGAAGGAAACACAAGGGGGCGCAAGCCTGAGTGCAGAATGACAAGTTTATTGGAATATAGCCAAATTGCTACTCACAAGTAAAATGGGTATGTAGGCATTAAATCCACTCCCCAAATAAACCTGTACAGAGGCCGGTGGTTTCTAATGTTGCCCGGGTCCCCGGAGTAAGATGTGGATGTAGGCCGTCAGTGAGGGACGCCGTAACTACTGTGGAGCGCACAGAAGGCTGGACCAAAGCGACGATCAATGGGGATGCGAGGACAAGTCAGGTGACATGTTTTAAAGCTTCCGCTTTTTCTTCAGACCTAATAGGGTGTATCTGTGTATGTGCAGAAAAGGTCCCCATACACCGTAATAGACAGTTAGGCATGCAGTCAGAACATAACTAGAGATGAGCGAATCGAAGTAGCCGAAGTGGAATTCGAGTCGAATATCGGAAAAATTTCGATTCGCGCCGAATCCGAAAAATAGCCTAATTCGGACGCGCGAATCGAAATTTTTCCGAAAATGGCGGCTGACATGTGCGGCGACGGAGCGGGGATGTCTGGGAAGGCGCGCAGACAAGGCGCGCTGACCCATAATGCATTCCTCAACGACATGTGATCGCATCAGCCAATCAGCAGCCAGCCAGCTAGCACTGTGTAATGGTCGAGCTATAAATAGCGGCCATTTTGGAATTCTTCATTTGCCTGCAGTCATTGAACAGAGGCAGACCGCTCTGTATTAGGGACAGGGACAGAGTTAGGGCCACAGAAACGATACTTGGGGACAGAGAAACGATACTTAGGGACAGAGAACTATTACTCAGGGACACAGAATTGTTAATTAGGGCCACAGAATCGTTACTTAGGGACAAAGAAACGCTAGTTAGGGCCACAGAATTCATACTCAGGGACAGACAGAATTGTTACTGAGTGCCAGAGAATTGTTACTTAGGGCCACAGAAACGTTATTAGGGCCACAGAATTGTTACTCAGGGACAGACAGAATTGTTACTGAGTGCCAGAGAATTGTTACTTAGGGCCACAGAATTGTTACTCAGGGACAGACAGAATTGTTACTGAGTGCCAGATAATTGTTACTTAGGGCCACAGAAACGTTATTAGGGCCACAGAATTGTTACTCAGGGACAGACAGAATTGTTACTGAGTGCCAGAGAATTGTTACTTAGGGCCACAGAAACTTTAGTTAGGGCCACAGAATTGTTACTCAGGGACAGACACAGAATTGTTACTGAGGGCCACAGAACTGTTACTTAGGGCCACAGAATTGTTACTCGCACAGACACAGAATTGTTACTCGCACAGACACAGAATTGTTACTGAGGGCCACAGAACTGTTACTTAGGGCCACAGAATTGTTACTCGCACAGACACAGAATTGTTACACAGGGACACAGAACTGTTACTGAGGGCCACAGAACCGTTACTTAGGGCCACAGAATTGTTACTCGCACAGACACAGAATTGTTACTCGCACAGACACAGAATTGTTACTCGCACAGACACAGAATTGTTACTGAGGGCCACAGAACTGTTAGTTAGGGCCACAGAATTGTTACTCGCACAGACACAGAATTGTTACTCGCACAGACACAGAATTGTTACTGAGGGCCACAGAACTGTTACTTGGGGCCACAGAAACGTTAATCAGGGACACAGAATTGTTACTGAGGGCCACAGAACTGTTACTTAGGGCCACAGAATTGTTGCTCGCACAGACACAGAATTGTTACACAGGGACACAGAACTGTTACTGAGGGCCACAGAACCGTTACTTAGGGCCACAGAATTGTTGCTCGCACAGACACAGAATTGTTACTCGCACAGACACAGAATTGTTACTCGCACAGACACAGAATTGTTACTCAGGGACACAGAACTGTTACTGAGGGCCACAGAACTGTTACTTAGGGCCACAGAATTGTTGCTCGCACAGACACAGAATTCTTACTCGCACAGACACAGAATTGTTACTCAGGGACACAGAACTGTTACTTAGGGCCACAGAACTGTTAGTAACAATTCTGTGTCTGTGCGAGTAACAATTCTGTGGCCCTAACTGAGGGCCACAGAACTGTTACTTGGGGCCACAGAAACGTTAATCAGGGACACAGAATTGTTACTGAGGGCCACAGAACTGTTAGGGCCACAGAATTGTTACTCGCACAGACACAGAATTGTTACTCGCACAGACACAGAATTGTTACTGAGGGCCACAGAACTGTTACTTGGGGCTACAGAAACGTTAATCAGGGACACAGAATTGTTACTGAGGGCCACAGAACTGTTACTTAGGGCCACAGAATTGTTACTCGCACAGACACAGAATTGTTACTCGCACAGACACAGAATTGTTACTGAGGGCCACAGAACTGTTACTTAGGGCCACAGAATTGTTACTCGCACAGACACAGAATTGTTACACAGGGACACAGAACTGTTACTGAGGGCCACAGAACCGTTACTTAGGGCCACAGAATTGTTACTCGCACAGACACAGAATTGTTACTCGCACAGACACAGAATTGTTACTCGCACAGACACAGAATTGTTACTCGCACAGACACAGAATTGTTACTCAGGGACACAGAACTGTTACTGAGGGCCACAGAACTGTTACTTAGGGCCACAGAATTGTTACTCGCACAGACACAGAATTGTTACTGAGGGCCACAGAACTGTTACTTGGGGCCACAGAAACGTTAATCAGGGACACAGAATTGTTACTGAGGGCCACAGAACTGTTACTTAGGGCCACAGAATTGTTACTCGCACAGACACAGAATTGTTACTGAGGGCCACAGAACTGTTACTTGGGGCCACAGAAACGTTAATCAGGGACACAGAATTGTTACTGAGGGCCACAGAACTGTTACTTAGGGCCACAGAATTGTTACTCGCACAGACACAGAATTGTTACACAGGGACACAGAACTGTTACTGAGGGCCACAGAACCGTTACTTAGGGCCACAGAATTGTTGCTCGCACAGACACAGAATTGTTACTCGCACAGACACAGAATTGTTACTCGCACAGACACAGAATTGTTACTCGCACAGACACAGAATTGTTACTCAGGGACACAGAACTGTTACTGAGGGCCACAGAACTGTTACTTAGGGCCACAGAATTGTTGCTCGCACAGACACAGAATTCTTACTCGCACAGACACAGAATTGTTACTCAGGGACACAGAACTGTTACTTAGGGCCACAGAACTGTTAGTTAGGGCCACAGAATTGTTACTCGCACAGACACAGAATTGTTACTGAGGGCCACAGAACTGTTACTTGGGGCCACAGAAACGTTAATCAGGGACACAGAATTGTTACTGAGGGCCACAGAACTGTTAGGGCCACAGAATTGTTACTCGCACAGACACAGAATTGTTACTCGCACAGACACAGAATTGTTACTGAGGGCCACAGAACTGTTACTTGGGGCTACAGAAACGTTAATCAGGGACACAGAATTGTTACTGAGGGCCACAGAACTGTTACTTAGGGCCACAGAATTGTTACTCGCACAGACACAGAATTGTTACTCGCACAGACACAGAATTGTTACTGAGGGCCACAGAACTGTTACTTAGGGCCACAGAATTGTTACTCGCACAGACACAGAATTGTTACACAGGGACACAGAACTGTTACTGAGGGCCACAGAACCGTTACTTAGGGCCACAGAATTGTTACTCGCACAGACACAGAATTGTTACTCGCACAGACACAGAATTGTTACTCGCACAGACACAGAATTGTTACTCGCACAGACACAGAATTGTTACTCGCACAGACACAGAATTGTTACTCAGGGACACAGAACTGTTACTGAGGGCCACAGAACTGTTACTTAGGGCCACAGAATTGTTACTCGCACAGACACAGAATTGTTACTGAGGGCCACAGAACTGTTACTTGGGGCCACAGAAACGTTAATCAGGGACACAGAATTGTTACTGAGGGCCACAGAACTGTTACTTAGGGCCACAGAATTGTTACTCGCACAGACACAGAATTGTTACTGAGGGCCACAGAACTGTTACTTGGGGCCACAGAAACGTTAATCAGGGACACAGAATTGTTACTGAGGGCCACAGAACTGTTACTTAGGGCCACAGAATTGTTACTCGCACAGACACAGAATTGTTACACAGGGACACAGAACTGTTACTTGGGGCCACAGAAACGTTAATCAGGGACACAGAATTGTTACTGAGGGCCACAGAACTGTTACTTAGGGCCACAGAATTGTTACTCGCACAGACACAGAATTGTTACTCGCACAGACACAGAATTGTTACTCAGGGACACAGAACTGTTACTGAGGGCCACAGAACTGTTACTTAGGGCCACAGAATTGTTACTCGCACAGACACAGAATTGTTACTGAGGGCCACAGAACTGTTACTTGGGGCCACAGAAACATTAATCAGGGACACAGAATTGTTACTCGCACAGACACAGAATTGTTACTGAGGGCCACAGAACTGTTACTTGGGGCCACAGAAACGTTAATCAGGGACACAGAATTGTTACTGAGGGCCACAGAACTGTTACTTAGGGCCACAGAATTGTTACTCGCACAGACACAGAATTGTTACTCAGGGACACAGAATTGTTACTCAGGGACACATAATCGTTTAATTAAAGAGTATGTCAGACAACATGCAGAGGAGTGGCAGAGGAGGCAATGTTTTAGGAGCGAGCAGACGTGGCAGCAGAGGAAGGGGTCGAGGCAGCACTATTCGCAGCCAGAGGCCAGTGCTCCCGGTGTCATCCAGCGGTCGTGTCTCCACCGACAACCCTGCCGTCATCAATTGGTTGGCTCGGTCGTCTTCCTCTTCCCAGGTCACCTCTGACACCTACAGCCAACGGTCGGTGGGTACGTCAGACACAACCGTTAGTTGGCATGGCCCGGGAGCAAGCCCACTGAAATCACGTGTCCTCTACCTGCCCCTGTCCTTTGGTGTTCCCTCACCAAGCGAAGTATCGCATGCTGTGGGCTCAGCCCCACTGTACAGTGAGGAAGAGCTAACAGAGGGCGGTCAGGAACGGGGGGAGACATCCGCCTTTTCAGCAGCCAGGCGAAGAAGTAGTGGCGAGGAGAGTGGCCCGGTAGCCGGTCTAGAGACAGGTCTGTCTCCTGACCCAGACGCAGCCGAGGGGGCTAGTAGTGAGGCGGAGACCCTACTTGATGATGAGGAGGTTGATCGCACTTGGCAGCCTCGTCGTCATCAGGCAATTTCTTCCACATCATCAGGAGAAGAGGGTGGCAGCTTGGCAGTGAGCGAAACAGTCGGTGGGTTGCCCAGGAGACAGCAGCAGGGTCGCAGCAGTGTCAGTGGAAGCAGTGTCAGTGGAGCCAAACGGCCACGGAGTAGAGCACCAGCTCCACTGCAGCCTACCACCACGGCCAGTAGTGGTGCCGGTGTGCACGGAGGAAGCAGCAGTCAGCCAGTGAGGAGTATCGGGGGCAAAGTTTCCTACTCGGCGGTGTGGCAATTTTTTGTCAAGCCGCCCGAGGAAGTAAACGTAGCCGTATGTCGACTATGTGGCCAGAAAGTCAAGCGTGGCCAGGGGGCCCATGTTGGGACTACAGCGTTGCAGCAGCATATGCAGCGTCGCCATTTGGTGGCCTGGGAAAACCGTGATAAAGATACGGCGGTTCTGCCCGCCCCAGCCCCCGCTCCATCACCCGCTCCGTTACTTGCTCCGTCACCCGACGTCAATCGCCCTCCATCAGCCAGTCAAGCCTCCAACACCTCTGCTGAGGGGAGTTGTCGCTCGTTGGCATCTTCCGCTCGTTCAGATGCTCCTTCTCCTGCTACTCCTCTTCACGGATTCCGTCAGCAGTCTTTCTTGGAATCCGTTTCCAAGAGACAACAGTTTGCGAGCACGCACCCGACGGTGCAAAAGCTGAACGTCCTCCTGTCCAAGTTGCTGGTGCTGCAGTCCCTCCCTTTCCAAGTGGTGGACTCAGCACCTTTCAGAGAAATGATGGCTTGTGCCGCGCCGCGGTGGAGAGTGCCAAGCCGTAATTTCTTCGCCAAAAAGGCAGTGCCAGCCCTGCATTCACATGTAGAAGACATGGTGGGCCAGTCTTTGAGCATGTCGGTATCTGCCAAAGTGCACGGCAGCGCCGACGTGTGGAGCTGTAACTACGGTCAGGGACAGTACATGTCATTTACGGCCCACTGGGTGAACGTGGTGCCGTCACAGCCGCACCAGCAACTTGGACAGGTCACGCCGCTTTTGCCTCCACGTTTGCACGTCCTTGGTCCGGCAAAGATGTCCGCCTCTACCACCTCTTCTTCCGCCGTGTCCTCAGCCGCCACCCCCGTGCCAAGTCCCATTACCCGACCGGCATATCACATGTGCAGGGCGCAACGGTGTCACGCTGTTCTGCACCTGGTATGCCTTGGCGAACGTAGTCACACAGGGGAGGAACTTCTGAGTGTAATGAACAGAGAAATCGACAGATGGCTGTCTCCGCGCAAACTGAAAATCGGAACCATGTTGACCGACAACGGAAAGAACATGGTGTCTGCTCTGCGTCAAGGAAGGTTGTGCCATGCGCCATGCATGGCTCACGTGTTCAATCTGGTTGTCAAGCGGTTCCTAAAATCCACCATCCCACTGCAAGACATCCTTAAAATGTCACGTAAACTTTGCATGCATTTCAGCCATTCCTACACCGCAAAGCACACCCTCCTTGAGCTGCAGCGGCAGAACGGAATTCCACATCATCGCCTGATCTGCGACGTTGCAACAAGGTGGAATTCAACCCTACACATGTTAGACCGCCTTTACGAGCAGCGAAAGGCCATCACCGATTTCCTGATGTTACAAGCGGATAAAGGTACTCCCCTGTGTAACTTCGATGTCAGCCATTGGCAGCTCATGCGTGACACCTGCCGCTTGCTCAGGCCCTTTGAGGAGGCCACGCTATTCGTGAGTCGGCAGGACTATGGGATGAACGACGTCATTCCTCTGTTGCACGTCCTTGAACAAATGCTGTTAACAATGGCTGGTCAGGGTGCGGTAGACGTGGCGCACAGATCTCAACGCCACATGACCCCTGTGGGGGCAGGACAGGAAGAAGAGGAGGAGGTAGAGGAGGACATTTGTGCTCAGGAATTATTGAGTGAAATGGGTGGGTTTTCCACTCAGCGGACAGGAGTGGAGGAGCAGGAGCATCTGGTAGAGGAGGAGGAGGAGACAGAGGACCCAGACGCACCGTGGCAGTATGCTGTGGAGATGGAGGCAGGGAGTCCCTCGCATTCCTTGGCACAAATGGCCCATAGCATGCTCGGTTGCTTGCGTAGCGACAGCCGAATAATAACCATCAGACAGAGGGATGACTTTTGGCTGTCCACCTTGTTGGACCCTCGCTACCTTTCAAAAATGGTGGCCTTTTTCACACCTGCTGAGAGGGAGGCCAAAATAACGTACTATAAAAACCACCTATGTAGTCAGTTGGTCTCTGCCTTTGTGCGCCAACGTCCATCCTCAGACACTGTGGGCCCTGTGCGCTCGCGTTCCGCTGCCATGGCAGCAGGGGAGGGGTGGGGTGGTAGGAGCAGTGGCAGCTCCACCAGCAGCGGCTGCCTCAGTCTGCAGTCGATGATGAGTAGCTTTCTTCACCAGCGCAGTGAGGAAACTACTAACCAGCCGCAGCAGCAGCAGCAGCATCAGGTGGACCTGGAGCAGGACCTCAAACAACAGGCTTGGGCCTACTTGGACAGCACCCTGCCAACCGAGGTAGACAATCCCCTTGACTACTGGTCAACGAAACTTGACCTTTGGCCCCAACTAGCTGAATTTGCCCTTGAAAGGCTGTCATGCCTGGCCAGTAGCGTGGCATCGGAGCGCGTGTTTAGTGCGGCAGGAGGTATTGTAACTCCGCGGAGGACACGACTGTCCACCCAAAGTGTGGAGAGACTCACGTTTGTGAAAATGAATCAGGCGTGGATTAGTCTGGATTTCAAACTACCAGTTCCTGACACAACTGACTAAATCCGCCATGAATCATGCCTCAAACATGTGCCACTTTGAGGTCTCCTCACACACTGCTGGTGTGTTGAATTTTTTGACATAGGGTGCTGGCAGATTACGGGCCTCCCATTGCTGCTGCCAGGCCCCTAATCTGCCATGGGCCCCTATACCGCCTCCTCATGCTGCTGCCAAGTCCAGGGTCTCTCATGGGTCCCTGTACGGCCTCCCATTGCTGCTGTCTCCATCGCCACACTCTGCCATGTGCCACTTTCAGGTCTCCTCACACTGCTGGTGTGTAGAATTTTTTGACATAGGGTGCTGGCAGATTACGGGCCTCCTATAGCTGCTGCCAGGCCCCTAATCTGCCATAGGCCCCTATATACCGCCTCCTCATGCTGCTGCCAGGTCCAGAGTCTCTCATGGGTCCCTGTACGGCCTCCCATTGCTGCTGTCTCCATCGCCACACTCTGCCATGTGCCACTTTCAGGTCTCCTCACACACTGCTGGTGTGTAGAATTTTTTGACATAGGGTGCTGGCAGATTACGGGCCTCCCATAGCTGCTGCCAGGCCCCTAATCTGCCATGGGCCCCTATATACCGCCTCCTCATGCTGCTGCCAGGTCCACAGTGTCTCATGCCATGTGCCACTTTCAGGTCTCCTCACACTGCTGGTGTGTTGAATTTTTTGACATAGGGTGCTGGCAGATTATGGGCCTCCTATAGCTGCTGCCAGGCCCCTAATCTGCCATAGGCCCCTATATACCGCCTCCTCATGCTGCTGCCAGGTCCAGAGTCTCTCATGGTTCCCTGTACGGCCTCCCATTGCTGCTGTCTCCATCGCCACACTCTGCCATGTGCCACTTTCAGGTCTCCTCACACTGCTGGTGTGTAGAATTTTTTGACATAGGGTGCTGGCAGATTACGGGCCTCCTATAGCTGCTGCCAGGCCCCTAATCTGCCATAGGCCCCTATATACCGCCTCCTCATGCTGCTGCCAGGTCCAGAGTCTCTCATGGGTCCCTGTACGGCCTCCCATTGCTGCTGTCTCCATCGCCACACTCTGCCATGTGCCACTTTCAGGTCTCCTCACACTGCTGGTGTGTTGAATTTTTTGACATAGGGTGCTGGCAGATTATGGGCCTCCTATTGCTGCTGCCAGGCCCCTAATCTGCCATGGGCCCCTATACTGCCTCCTCATGCTGCTGCCAGGTCCAGAGTCTCTCATGGGTCCCTGTACGGCCTCCCATTGCTGCTGTCTCCATCGCCACACTCTGCCAAGTGCCACTTTCAGGTCTCCTCACACACTGCTGGTGTGTAGAATTTTTTGACATAGGGTGCTGGCAGATTACGGGCCTCCCATAGCTGCTGCCAGGCCCCTAATCTGCCATGGGCCCCTATATACCGCCTCCTCATGCTGCTGCCAGGTCCACAGTGTCTCATGCCATGTGCCACTTTCAGGTCTCCTCACACTGCTGGTGTGTTGAATTTTTTGACATAGGGTGCTGGCAGATTATGGGCCTCCTATAGCTGCTGCCAGGCCCCTAATCTGCCATAGGCCCCTATATACCGCCTCCTCATGCTGCTGCCAGGTCCAGAGTCTCTCATGGGTCCCTGTACGGCCTCCCATTGCTGCTGTCTCCATCGCCACACTCTGCCATGTGCCACTTTCAGGTCTCCTCACACTGCTGGTGTGTAGAATTTTTTTGACATAGGGTGCTGGCAGATTACGGGCCTCCCATTGCTGCTGCCAGGCACGTAATCTGCCATGGGCCCCCGTACCGACTCCTCATGCTGTGACGTTGCAACAAGGTGGAATTCAACCCTACATATGTTAGACCGCCTTTACGAACAGCGAAAGGCCATCACAGATTTCCTGATGTTAAAAGCGGATAAAGGTACTCCCTGTGTAACTTAGATGTCAGCCATTGGCAGCTCATGCGTGACACCTGCGCTTGCTCAGGCCCTTTGAGGAGGCCACGCTATTCGTGAGTCGGCAGGACTATGGGATGAACGACGTCATTCCTCTGTTGCACGTCCTGGAACAAATGCTGTTAACAATGGCTGGTCAGGGTGCGGTAGACGTGGCGCACAGATCTCAACGCCACATGACCCCTGTGGGGGCAGGACAGGAAGAAGAGGAGGAGGTAGAGGAGGACATTGGTGCTCAGGAATTATTGAGTGAAATGGGTGGTTTTTCCACTCAGCGGACAGGAGTGGAGGAGCAGGAGCATCTGGTAGAGGAGGAGGAGGAGACAGAGGACCCAGACGCACCGTGGCAGTATGCTGTGGAGATGGAGGCAGGGAGTCCCTCGCATTCCTTGGCACAAATGGCCCATAGCATGCTCGGTTGCTTGCGTAGCGACAGCCGAATAATAACCATCAGACAGAGGGATGACTTTTGGCTGTCCACCTTGTTGGACCCTCGCTACCGTTCAAAAATGGTGGCCTTTTTCACACCTGCTGAGAGGGAGGCCAAAATAACGTACTATAAAAACCACCTATGTAGTCAGCTGGTCTCTGCCTGTCTGCGCCAACGTCCATCCTCAGACACTGTGGGCCCTGTGCGCTCGCGTTCCGCTGCCATGGCAGCAGGGGAGGGGTGGGGTGGTAGGAGCAGTGGCAGCTCCACCAGCAGCGGCTGCCTCAGTCTGCAGTCGATGATGAGTAGCTTTCTTCACCAGCGCAGTGAGGAAACTACTAACCAGCCGCAGCAGCAGCATCAGGTGGACCTGGAGCAGGACCTCAAACAACAGGCTTAGGCCTACTTGGACAGCACCCTGCCAACCGAGGTAGACAATCCCCTTGACTACTGGGCAACGAAACTTGACCTTTGGCCCCAACTAGCTGAATTTGCCCTTGAAAGGCTGTCATGCCCGGCCAGTAGCGTGGCATCGGAGCGCGTGTTTAGTGCGGCAGGAGGTATTGCAACTCCGCGGAGGACACGA
Organism: Staurois parvus; assembly: GCF_062004578.1. Classification (NCBI taxonomy): domain Eukaryota; kingdom Metazoa; phylum Chordata; class Amphibia; order Anura; family Ranidae; genus Staurois; species Staurois parvus. The sequence continues at coordinate 1,286,796 of NW_028317883.1, forward strand.
CTGTCCACCCAAAGTGTGGAGAGACTGACGTTTGTGAAAATGAATCAGGCGTGGATTAGTCTGGATTTCAAACCACCAGTTCCTGACACAACTGACTAAATCCGCCATGAATCATGCCCCAAACATGTGCCACTTTCAGGTCTCCTCACACTGCTGGTGTGTTACATTTTTTGTCATAGGGTGCTGGCAGATTACGGGCCTCCCATAGCTGCTGCCAGGCCCCTAATCTGCCATGGGCCCCTATACCGCCTCCTTATGCTGCTGCCAAGTCCAGAGTCTCTCATGGGTCCCTGTACGGCCTCCCATTGCTGCTGTCTCCATCGCCACACTCTGCCATGTGCCACTTTCAGGTCTCCTCACACTGCTGGTGTATTCCATTTTTTGTCATAGGGTGCTGGCAGATTACGGGCCTCCCATAGCTGCTGCCAGGCCCCTAATCTGCCATGGGCCCCTATACTGCCTCCTCATGCTGCTGCCAGGTCCAGAGTCTCTCATGGGTCCCTGTACGGCCTCCCATTGCTGCTGTCTCCATCGCCACACTCTGCCATGTGCCACTTTCAGGTCTCCTCACACTGCTGGTGGGTTCCATTTTTTGTCATAGGGTGCTGGCAGATTACGGGCCTCCCATAGCTGCTGCCAGGCCCCTAATCTGCCATGGGCCCCCGTACCGACTCCTCATGCTGCTGCCAGGCCCGTAATCTGTCATGGGCCCCTGTTGTCGCTTGTTGGCATATTCCGCTCGTTCAGATGCTCCTTCTCCTGCTACTCCTCTTCACGGATTCCGTCAGCAGTCTTTCTTGGAATCCGTTTCCAAGAGACAACAGTTTGCGAGCATGCACCAGACGGTGCAGAAGCTGAACGTCCTCCTGTCCAAGTTGCTGCTGCCAGGCTCGTAATCTGTCATGCGCCCCTGTACCGCCTCCTCATGCTGCTGCCAGGTCCAGAGTGTGTCATGGGCCCCCGTACCGACTCCTCATGCTGCTGCCAGGCCCGTAATCTGCCATGGGCCCCTGTACCGCCTCCTCATGCTGCTGCCAGGTCCAGAGTGTGTCATGGGTCCCTGTACGGCTTCCCATTGCTGCTGTCTCTATCGCCACACTCTGCCATGTGCCACTTTCAGGTCTCCTCACACTGCTGGTGGCTTCCATTTTTGTCATAGGGTGCTGTATGGCCTCCCATTGCTGCTGCCTCCACCGCCACACTGTGGCTCCACACTCTGGTTTTGGCCCCGTGACTGCCCAAATGAGTGAAGTGTGCGGTGATTCTAAGATCGACGGCACTCATCTGCATGTCATACTGACTGACAGTATTATTTCTCTTCCCCAGCAGACTCCAAGGGCATTTAAATTAAAGGTACAGTGTTCAGCACTAATATTAAGTCTCTCTGAAGCCTAGAAACACCCTTTTTTAAGTTAAATTCACAGCGAATATATTCGACTCGAATCGAAATTTTTCCACGAATTCGCCGAATCAGTCGAATCGAATTTTTGAATACTTCGCTCATCTCTAAACATAACCATCTTTCATCATCTGTGACCACCATTTCCCTAAACCCAACCAGTTGCCTAAGGGGACTACTCATATTAGGCTGGGGAGGCAATTGGCAAAAACCTCATGGAAGTTTATGGTCAGCAATGTATAGCAAATGCACAACATATAACGTAGCACTATTTTATTTATTTATTTATTACAGGTACTTACATAGTGCAGTCAATTTACGCAGCGCTTTTATTTATATATATATATATATATATATATTACATTCACATCAGTCCCTAATACTCAACGGGTGTACAATCTAAGGTCCCTAACTCACATTCATACATACACATATAGACAGGAGCCAATTAACCTACCAGCATGTCTTTGGGGTGTTGGAGGAAACCAACGCAGGCAAAGGGAGAACATGCAAACTCCAGGCAGGTGGTGCCATGGCTGGGATTCGAACCAATGCTAGTACTGCCAGGCGGAAGTGTTAACCATTTAGCCCCTGTGCTGCCCTGTTTCTTCTAGGCTGCTGGTGTCTGTGGGTGCCTCATTGACTAATCGTTAGCCACATCAGCCAGATTTGGCAGCTTCCAATATTTCAAAGTAAATCAGTGAATGTTTGCTTGCCATGCAATACTTTGTACATTACATAGTTTATTGAAAAAGTTCTAAGGGCAATGTCTTGCATTGGGGGGAGACCTTTTCAATTTGACATACTGCTAGTTGGCCTATCAGCCCCAAAATATTTACAATGGTGCTTGCACCCTACTTGCCCTTCTAAGAACTTTGGACATTTAGGTCAAAGATTAACCTAGATGACCTCCTTCTGAGGGATTCAACTCCATCAAAACTATCTGCAAACGTCCAGACAACTATACAAATGCTTTATTTATTTTTTGCCTAGTAATCAACCTTCAAAAGTTTGCTTTCTGGCCCTCCCCCTCATCTAGAATACTTGGACCTCATTCTAGACACAGCCCAGGCAAAGTTTTTCCTTCCAGAAATCAATCTTGCTCATCGAAGATCACATGCTCAGATTGTCAGGTTTCAGTGGTAGCAAGCCCTTGTAGTTCACTAACTCAGGGTTCCCAGGGAGCAGAGTCTAAGCCTGCTTCTTCACCAGAGACCCTGAAGGTGGGGATGGCCTTGCAGCAAGTTGGAACCAGGTTTCCCAGCTGAGAACACCGAGTCTACTAGCATGTACAGAGTACAACAGCAGGAGACTGAAGGAAAAACCAGGAGACAAGACGAGGTCAGGGCGGGTGGAAGCCAAGCATAGACAGTAGATGAAGTTGGGATCAGTACATAGATAGTCAGTCAGAATATACAAAGTAGTAAGCAGAGAACTGAAGTTACTTATACAGCTTGGCCTGCACTGAGCATGTGTATACAGTGGGTATAGAAAAGAATCACCTCCCCCCTTTAAAATAATCACATTTTGTTGTTTTGCAGCCTGAAATGAAGATAGACGCAGTCTCTCTTTTACCCAGCTATATTTACTGTATTTAGATTTATTTAGTGTAACTTCTAACATCCAAGTGAAAAATATAACCCCAACATGTCAGAGAAAAAAATAAATAAATCACTGCATTGCAAAAAGGATCACCCCTCCTAAAAATGACTTGTAAACTCAATCAGGTGTAGCTAATCACCTTTTCAGTTGCACACAAAGCCATTTGACTTACATCTGTGGTAAGCTGTGGACATTTTGATTAGCTCAGCATGAAAAAAGCTTTCCTAGAGCATTTCAGGCCCTAGTAGTGCAACTGAAGCAAACAATCAACTATGGGTGGCTAGGCACTGTCAAAAGAACTCTGGGATAAAGCTGTGGACAGGCACAAGTCAGGAGATGAATGCAAAAAAAAATTCAAAGGCTTCATCAATGACTAGAAGCACAGTGAAGTCTATTATTAAGATGTGAAAGGTGTTTGGTACAACACAGACCCTCCCTCGATCATCACATTGCTCCAAACTGGATGAGAGCCAGGAGGAAACTGGTCAGAGAGGCTACCAAGCAGCCTACAGCACCTCTGAAGCAGTTGCAGGAATCTTTGATGACAATATCACAAATTCTCCACAAATCTGGTTTGTATGGGAGGGTTGCAAGAAAAACAGCCACTCCTCAAGAAAGGTCACATGCAGTCATGACTGAACTTTTGCCAAAATGCAGCTTGAAGATTCTGAGGCCACACGGGAAAAGGTGTTATGATCAGATGAGACTAAAATTGCTAATATCCTGTTATGGGGGGGTGTTTCTCAGCAGGGACTGGAGCACTTGCCATGATAAAAGGAAAAATGGATGGGCAAAATACTGTCAAATTCTTGTGGAAAATCTGCCAGAAAGTTGTCAATTGGGAAGAAGGTTTACCTTCCAACATGACAATGACCCAAAGCACACAGCAAAAATTACCACACAGTGGTTGAAGGAGAAAAAGGTGAATGTCCTTGCATGGCTTAGTCAGAGCCCAGACTTTAAACCCCAGGTAGACGTACACAAGGCTGGAATGAGCTACAAGACCATCAGCGAGAAGCTTAGTTAGAAGGAGACAACTGTTGGAACGATTATTCGCAAATGGAAGAAATATAAAATAACCATTAATTGCTCTCGGTCTGGAGCTCTATGCAACATTCCGCCTCATGGGGTAAGGATGATCATAAGAAAAGTGAGGGATCAGCCCAGAACTAAACTGGAGGAGCTTGTGAATGATCTTAAGGCAGTTGGGACCACAGTCACCAAACAAACCATTGGTAACACAATACGCTACCATTGATTGAAATCCTGCTGTGCCTGCAAGCTCCCCCTCCTCAACAATACACATGTACAGGCCCATCTGAAGTTTGCCACTGAACATTCAGAGAAGGATTGGGAGAAAGGGCTGTGGTTAGATGAGACCAAAATTGAGCTCTTTGGCATAACTCGACTTGCCGTGTTTGGAGGAAGAAAAATGCTATGACCCTAAGAACACCATCCCTACAGTCAAGCACAGAGGTGGAAACATTATGCTTTGAGGCTGTTACTCTGCTAAAGGTAGAGGCCAACTTTGCAGCATTGAGGGGCCAATGGATGGGGCCATGTATTGTAAAATCTTGGATGAGAATCTTCTTACCACAGCCAGAACACTGAAGATGGGTCATGGATGGGTCTTCAAGCATGACAATGACCCAACACATACTGCCATGGCAACAAAGGAGTGGTTTAAGAAGAAGCACATTAAGGTCATGGTGTGCGTAGCCAGTTTCCGGACCTTATTCCTATAGAAAATTTAAGGAGGGAGCTGAAACTTCAAGTTGCCAAGCGACAGCCAAGAAACCTTAAGAATTTAGAGAAGATCTGTAACAAAGAGTGGACCAAAATCCCTCCTGTGTTGTGTGCAAGCCTGGTAACCAACTACAAGAAACATCTTACCTTTGTGTTTGCCAACAAGGGTTTCTCCACCAAGTACTAAGTCATGTTTTGCTTGGGGATCAAATACTCACTGAACTGCAACTCAATTTATAACATTTGTATCACGTGTTTTGTCTGGATTTTTGGTTGATATTCTGTCTCTATCATTTAAAATACACCTATGATAAAAATTATAGACCTTTCATTTCTTTGTAAGTGGTCAAACTTACAAAATCTGCAGGGGATTAATTTCCCCGTTGTAAACAATCATATAAAACAAAGAAACACAGGGCACCTCCATCTAAGTGTATACTGTGTAACTGTTGGCATATAATATAAACATATATGTACTCATGCTTTTCAGGGTCCCTGCCCCTTTGTCAAACCAATTAAGTGTTTTCATTGGTTTGACAAAGGGGCAGAGCCCTAAGCCACTCCTCCTAAGTCTTGACTTCATCTCCCGAGGATTGCTCAAGGTTTTAATGCCAACAATTACAGAGTGTACACTCAGATGGAGGCACCCTCTTTGTGTTTCTTTGTTTTATATGTGTACTAGGTTACTCAAGACCTGTTCTTAGGGGAGCTGCCACTTTTCTCTTTTGAGTGATCATCACATCACCAAACTTTCCCTCCCCTGGTATTTATCCTGCTGCTCTTGTGAGGTTTCAGCAGTGTCATAGGTTGTTATATAATATAAATTATCATGAAATTCCATATACTGCAGACACAAGTGTATCAATAAGCGTGATACCAATCAAAAGCAAAATATTGATCTTGAATAAACTAAAACACCATTGGAAAAGCAGAAGATTCTGGTGGTGGGTATCTACCTAGAAGTTTCCTAATAAAGCTTAACTCATAAACTAAGATACAGTGGGACATGGTGAACATACCAAATACAGTACCTTCCAAATACCGTATTTTTCGCTCCATAAGACGCACCTGACCATAAGATGCCCCTAGGTTTTAGAGGAGGAAAACAAGAAAAAAAATATTCTGAACCAAATGGAGTACTAAAATATTTAATAAAACATACAGAATAATGTTTCAACCATGTAACGTGAACAGCAGTCAACAATGACATTTAGAACCATCATCACTGTCATTAACAAATGACGACAGGTTTGAAGGAATTGCTAGTAATGTGTCCTTCATTGTTATGAGAGCACTGTAGCTGAGAACATTACCCCCCATGTACACAGCACAGCAGCGCGGCCACCAGCACTCGCTCCTCCCACGGTATAACATGCTCATTCACTGAAAGGCTGGCCTGGCACCAGGGCTGTCTTTAATATTGATTGGGCCCTGGGCAAACATTTTCTGGGGCCCCTCCCAGGAGATGACCAGAGACTGCGGACATACTATAGGAGATGACCAGAGACTGCGGGCGTAGTACAGGAGATGACCAGAGACTGCGGGCGTAGTACAGGAGATGACCAGAGACTGCGGGCGTACTACAGGAGATGACCAGAGACTGCAGGTGTACTACAGGAGATGACCAGAGACTGTGGACACAGTCCAGGGGATGACCAGAGACTGCGGACAGTACAGGGGATGACCAGAGACTGCGGACACAGTCCAGGGGATGATCAGAGACTGCAGACACAGTACAGGGGATGACCAGAGACTGCGGACACAGTACAGGGGATGACCAGAGACTGCGGACACAGTACAGGAGATGACCAGAGACTGCGGACACAGTACAAGAGATGACCAGAGCCTGCGGACGTAGTACAGGGGATGACCAGAGACTGCGGACACAGTACAGGAAATGACCAGAGACTGCGGACACAGTACAGGAGATGACCAGAGACTGCGGACATAGTACATCATATAAAGTCCCAACAGGGCCCCTCCACCCAGAATATCAAATGATCTGACACCATACATCAAGGAAAAGGACTACAACTCCCAGCATGTCATTTTTAACTTACAGAAGGCAGGGGGCGCACTGACCTCCGAGGACAGGCCACACCAGCAGACAGGACCGGACTGCAGAGCAGGGAGCACACTATGGACACATGCCAGGAAAGGGGAGGAGCTGTAAGGACAGGCCACAACTGCAGACCGGACTGCAGAGCACGGAGAGCAGTACACAGACATGCCAGGAGCGGGGAGGAGCTCCGGGGACAGGCCATACCTGCAGGGCGGACCGGCAGAGCTGGGTTCGGTGGGGGACTGCCTGCTATGAAGAGCTGCGGGGTCAGCCCGCTGAGAGATGGGATAAGGTAGGGAGAACATCAGTGACAGGCTGCAGTGGGAGGGGACAGCCGCTGGCCCTAACACGGCGGCGGTGATAGGTGGAGGACTGTCAGTATACGGAGAGAGAGAAGGGATAAGGCAGGGAGAGCATTGGTGACAGGCTGCAGTGGGAGGGGACAGGCTGCAATGGGACGGGACAGCCGCTGGTCCTAACACGGCGGTGGTGACAGGTGGAGGACTGTCAGTATTCGCTCAATAAGACGCACAGACATTTTCCCCCATATTTTCTGGGGAAAAAAGTGCGTCTTATGGAGCGAAAAATACGGTAATCTATGAGAGTTATTCAGAGTAATACTAAAGATAATCCAAACAAGGACAGATATGGTTGGCGTGCTGTTCAAAAGTTGATAACCCTTAAAGTAGGCTTCAGTAGCTGTATAGTTAATATCTGTCAGTATGTACTCAATTCACTCATATGGGTTATTGACTAACCCGCCCTGGAAATTAGATGTCCTGTGTGGGAAGCATTGGACGTGGCTGTTAAACACAACCTTAAGTGCCTGTTCACTCCTCACCTGGTTGCCACCACACACGGTTGACACCATCTGAACCAAACAGGTTTATCTTGGTGTCATCAGACCACAGGACATTGTTCCAGTAATCCATGTCCTTAGTCTGCTTGTCTTCAGAAAACTGTTTGCGGGCTTTTTTGTGCATCATCTTTAGAAGAGGCTTCCTTCTGGGACGACAGCCATGCAGATCAATTTAATGCAGTGTGCGGCATATGGTCTGAGCACTGACAGGCTTACCCCCCATCCCTTCAAACTCTGCAATAATGCTGGCAGCACTCATACATCTATTTCTCAAAGACAACCTGGATATGCCGCTGAGCACTTGCACTCAACTTCTTTGGTTGACCATGGTGAGGCCTGTTCTGAGTGGAACCTGTCCTGTTAAACCGCTGTTTGGTCTTGGCCACCATGCTGCAGCTCAGTTTCAGGGTCTTGGCAATATTCTTATAGCCTAGGCCATCTTTATGTAGGGCAACAAATCTTTTTTTCAGATTCTCAGAGAGTTCTTTCCCATGAGGTGCCATGTTGAACTTCCAGTGACCAGTATAAGAGAGTGAAAGCAATAACACCAAATTTAACACACCTGCTCCCCATTCACACCTGAGACCTTGTAACACTAACCAGTCACATGACACCGATAGGAAAAATGGCTAATTGGGCCCAATTTGGACATTGTCACTTAGGGGTGTACTCACTTTTGTTGCCAGCGGTTTAGACATTAATGGCTGTGTGTTGAGTTATTTTGAGGGGACAGCAAATTTACTTGTTATACAAGCTGTACATTCACTACGTCACATTGTAGCAAAGTGTCATTTCTTCAGTGTTGTCACATGAACAGATAGAAGAAAATATTTACAAAAATGTGAGGGGTGTACTCACTTCTGTGTGATACTGTATGTAACACCCTGGTGTAATACTGTTTGCAGGATGTTAAATGGAAACAAGATGGTAGTGTCCTGCAGCCCAGTTATACAGAATCTGCAAAAAACCTTTGTGGGATTCGTAGGCTGAGTTTGGAGGACTTCACTGTCTGACAGGGAATTAACAAACTACAGTTCCCACAGGAGCTGGTGGATGGGTGGAGGCAAATAAATACAGAATACCAAATTAAAAAAGAAAAAAGCGCCACTTACAAAAAACACCAAAATGGCAGCAGCATATCCCACCCAAAATAAATTTTGGCAACAATAATCCTAATTAAAAGGTATGCGCTAATAACAAACTTATACAAAGGTGTATATCATCATCCAAAAAACATTAGTGTTTTAAATAAATAATTATAGTGTCCAAACAAAAATTAGTGTCCAAAAAAAAATAATATATATCTCTTCAGTGACTTGAACCAATTGTGAAAAATCCACAACCAAAGGAGATTAAATGAACTCACCAGAGCTAATGGCTGGTCAGATTATAAACCAGCAACAGCGCTTGTGCTCTGGGAGCAATGAACCCGATGTCCAAATAGATATGGTGATGTTTCAGATACTTCCAGATAATAATAATCACAGACAAACAACTTTGCAGCCCAAGCTCTTATGATGAACTTCTCCACTCTTTCTCATACCTCCATGAGAGCATGCAGTACACTCAGGGACAAAAAAGAGAACATAATGGTGCAATACGTGTTTTTCATTTATCTTTTTAATAAAAAAGGTATAAGGAAACTCACAAACAAGGTGTCCAACAGACACCAGCTTCAATCGCAAAAATGGGTTGAGATACAGTTAACGCTCACCGCAGATCTCTCCCATACAGCACAGACCAGCAAGGCTCTCTAACGTCCACATCGACGTGGATAGGCGTGGCCTACTCGATGTTTGTCTGTGATTATTATTATCTGGAAGTATCTGAAACATCACCATATCTATTTGGACATCGGGTTCATTGCTCCCAGAGCACAAGCGCTGTTGCTGGTTTATAATCTGACCAGCCATTAGCTCTGGTGAGTTTATTTAATCTCCTTTGGTGGTGGATTTTTCACAATTGGTTCAAGTCACTGAAGAGATAGATATATATATATATATATATATATATATATATATATATATATATATATATATTTTTTTTTTTTTTTTTTTGGACACTAATTTATGTTTGGACACTATAATTATTTATTTAAAACACTAATGTTTTTTGGATGATGATATACACCTTTGTATAAGTTTGTTATTAGCGCATACCTTTTAATTAAAATAAATACAGAAGCCTGGGAACATGAGGACAGGAAGTGGATGGAGAGAGCTGGAGAGCATGTGTAAGGAGAAGACCATGCAGGATGTTGGAGGTCAAAGCTGGGCCAGACCGCAGAGAATAGAGAAATTGCCGACCGCTGACAAGTCTGGCGGAGAGTCTCGTGAGCAGGAGAGCCAGAGTGCTGCTGTCCAGAATGATCTCTGAAAGAGGAACCATGAGGAAACAAGGGCCCCCGTCCACAGAGAGACCATCCATCACCTGACAAAGCCACAGATCATGTGAGACAATTCCATACTGAAGCCAGTTCCACATGACATTACCAACTCCAGTTACTTTCTACTCAGCTTGACTACCATTGTTTCTCAAGTTACACATGTTAAGGCCCAAGTTGTTAAGTCTACTAGTTACTACACTTCTAGCATATCCAATCACAAGGGTCTACTGCAGTATCTGACCTCCAGCCCATGCCCAGCTGTATTATTGCTCCCATTATAGTCTGCCCTATTTGCTAAGGATCTCCTTCATTGCTGCAATTTGCCACAGAGGTCCAAGGAAGAACTATTTTCTACAGAATTGTTTTCCTGCCTATTTTTAATTTCTGCCAAATTTTACACCCTGTGTGTATTAAACTGGTACTGTTCAAACTCAACATCACTTAAAGGAGTAGTTTCCTTTCTTTGTGTTCACCCTCTATTAAATAACTTCTGCCTTTGCCTGTGGAGCGCCGTGGTAGTTCATGGAAGCTTCCTGTCATTATATCTGTTTGTTCGTACATCCCGTATGGAAAGCAGATATTCTGGCAGGAGACATGCATGGCACCAGTGATCCACTGATCGCTGGTGCAATGCTTTCCATTCTCCTTTAAACAAAAATAATAAATTCACATTTTCTTATACCTGCAAAAAAATGTGCATTTATTATTTTTGTCCAAAAGGTGAACTTTTCCTTTAAATTCTGAATTGCAGGACATCTAGAACTGATTGAGATTGTGTTATGTTGTGACCCTTACTTGAATTAGCTGTTATGGTATGCACATATTTTCCTGTTGTTTTATTGTGCTTACGTTTGATCTCAATACAATCAAAATATAAGTTCACTCTTAACTGTGTGTGATTCTAGTTTATGGTCGCAGCCAGATGATTTTTCCTGGCTGGAGGTTTAAGGTGGTGTCAGCAGGGCTTGGGCTTCCAGAGCGGGGTCAAGAATGACAGGGAACCCGAAAATTACTCAGCGGCCCCTGAGGGGTTATTGCTACATAGAGTATATTTTCCAAAAGACATTTCTTTTATATTTTCCTTTCCTAGCAGGTGACTGTAGCCATATTAATGCTCTTGCGACAGAAACAATTGACTACTGTCTGTAATACTTTTTTTTTTAATAATTACATTTTTATTAACCAGTTCCCTACTGTGCTATAGCCAAAGGACGACTACAGTGCGGTTGTCTGTTTCTGGGATGACGTCCATGGATGTCATTACAGAACACGCCCCCTATGCACCTCAGACCGGCGCCGCTGGTGCATGGGATACAGTAATTCATGGGATACGGTAATTGGCCAATCACGATGCCCTTTTACCACATGATGAGCTGTGTCCAATGACACAGCAGATCACCGGGTAAATACAGTTGCTGGTTATCATCTGCATCTCACGCTGTCACAGCATGAGGAAAGTACTGCCAATAACGGTCAATTGTCAGAGAAGTGATCAGCGCTGATGATCAGTGCACTGATGATCAGTGCCGCCCACCTGTGCCCTGCAGTGCCACCCAGCAGTGCCACCCACCTGTGCCCTGCAGTGTCACCCAGCAGAGCCGCCAACCTTTGCCCATCAGTGCTACCCACCTGTGCCTAGCAGTTCCACCCATCAGTGCCAACCACCTGTGCCCTGCAGGGCAACCCATCAGTGCCACCCACCTATGCCCATCAGTGCTACCCACCTGTGCCTAGCAGTGCCACACATCAGTGCCACCCACCTGTGCCCTGCAGTGCCACCCACCTGTGCCACCCACCTATTCCCATCAGTGCCACCACCTGTGCCCAGTAGTGCCACCCATCAGTGCTGCCCAGCAGTGCCACCCAGCAGTGCCACCCACCTATGCCCATCAATGCCACCACCTGTGCCCAGTAGTGCCACCCATCAGTGCTGCCCAGCAGTGCAGCATCATCAGTGCCAGCTCATGAGTGCCGCATATCAGTGCCTCCTATCAGTGCCAATCAGTGCTGCCTATCCATGCCACCTCATCAGTGCCCATCAGTGCTGCTACTCAGTGGAGCCTCATCAATGCACATCAGTGAAGGAGAAAAATTACCTGTTTGCAAAATTTTATAATAGAAACAAAGAAAAACTTTTTTTTTCACATTTTTTAATTTTTTTTCTTTAATCAATTGTCAGAGAAGAGACCGGCACTGATGATCAGTGCCCATCAGCGCCGCCCACCTGTATCCGTCAGTGCCACCCACCTATGCCCATCAGTGCTACCTACCTGTGCCTAGCAGTGCCACCCATCATTGCTGCCCATCAGTGCCACCCATCATTGCTGCCCAGCAGTGCCGCCCATCAGTGCCCAGCAGTGCAGCATCATCATTACCAGCTCATCAGTGCCTCCTATCAGTGCTGCCTATCCATGCCACCTCATCAGTGCCCATCAGTGCTGCCACTCAGTGCAGCCTCATCAACGCACATTCGTTAAGGAGAAACATAAATTACCTGTTAGCAAAATTTTATAATAGAAACAAAGAAAACATTTTTTTAAATCTTTTTTTGTTCATAGCGCAAAAAATAAAAACACCCAGTGGCAATTTAAATACCACCAAAAGAAAGCTCTATTTGTGTGAAAAAAGAAAACATTTCATATGTGTACTGTGTTGCATGACCGCGCAATTGTGAGACAGCGCTGAAAGCTGAAATTTGGCCTGGGCAGGAAGGGGGTAAAAGTGCCCGGTAGACAAGAGGTTAAAGAGCTTACAACAAACAGAGTTCCATAGAATTGTGAAATAACAATAACAAAGAAATAGCTCATAGATGAGAGGCATACAGTTGTGGCCAAAATTATTCAACCCCCAATGCTGTAAAGGGGTTTAGGGACTATAGTGTACATTTGGAATTGTATTCAGAATCAAATCCTACAAGGACGTTGTAACTACCCAAATGCAACTAAAATGACATCAATTGTTTATGTAATACAGTAGTAAATGGTTCTTATGTGGTTTCTTCATTGCCACAATTATTCAACCCCTTAAAGACTACCACTCTGAAGAACAGAGGTTCATACAGGTGCTTTCCATCAGGTATTGAAAACACCTGTGGATGTCACCGAGCAGCAATCAAGCATAATAAGCACCAATTAGGCAGCTTTAAAATGACTGTGATACTCAGCTCCTTCTAGACATTTACTGGTGTGGTTACAAACATGGTGAAGGCAAGAGAATGGTCCAGGAAGACAAGAGAAGAGGTGATTTCTCTTCACAGGAAGGGCAATGGCTATAAGAAGATTGCAAAGATGTTAAACATACCAAGAGACACCTTAGGAAGCATCATTCGCAAATTCAAGGCAAAGGGCACTGTTGAAACGCTACCTGGTCGTGGCAGAAAGAAGATGCTGACTTCGACTGCTGTGCGCTACCTGAAGCGTAGAGTGGAGAGAAGTCCCCGTGTGACTGCTGAGGAACTGAGAAAAGATTTGTCAGATGTGGGTACAGAAGTTTCAGCCCAGACAATAAGACGCACACTGCGTAATGAAGGCCTCCGTGCCAGAACTCCCAGGCGTACCCCCTTGCTGTCTCCAAAGAATAAGAAGAGTCGACTGCAGTATGCCAAAAGCCATGTGGACAAACCACAAAAGTTGTGGGATAGTGTTCTGTGGACTGATGAAACAAAATTAGAACTGTTTGGGCCCATGGATCAACGCTATGTTTGGAGGAGGAAGAACAAGGCCTATGATGAAAAGAACACCTTGCCTACTGTGAAGCATGGTGGAGGGTCAATCATGCTTTGGGGCTGTTTTGCTTCTGCAGGTACAGGGAAGCTTCAGCGTGTGCAAGGTACCATGAATTCTCTTCAGTACCAGGAGATATTGGATGGAAACGTGATGCAGTCCGTCACACACCTGAGGCTTGGGAGACGTTGGACCTTTCAACAGGACAATGATCCCAAGCATACCTCCAAGTCCACTAGAGCATGGTTGCAGAGGAAAGGCTGGAACATTTTGGAGTGGCCATCGCAGTCACCAGACTTAAATCCGATTGAGAACCTCTGGTGGGACTTAAAGAAAGCAGTTGCAGTGCGCAAGCCTAAGAATGTGACTGAACTGGAGGCCTTTGCCCATGAAGAATGGGCGAAGATACCCGTAGATCGCTGCAAGACACTTGTGTCAAGCTATGCTTCACGTTTAAAAGCTGTTATAACTGTAAAAGGATGCTGTACTAAGTACTAAGATTGAATGTCACTTGGGGGTTGAATAAAACTGATAATGCTGTGAGCACAGAAAAGACATTTGTGGTTATTTCATTATAACTGTTATGTTATATTTGTCTGACCTACAAGTGCCTCTTTAATGTAAATGTAAGCAAGATGACTGAATGATCAAAAGCAATGTCAAACTGGCCAAAACACTCAATTTCAGTGGGGGTTGAATAATTTTGGCCACAACTGTATAGGTACATACAATGTCAGTGCATAACAGTGAATTAGCCATCATTTTCAGACAATTGAGTAGGCAAATCGGAAACTGAAAGATCCCACGGTTCCCAAACTGCTTCAAAGATGGGGACAGAGTTAGAATGCAAAGCAGTGAGATACTCCATTCTTCTAATCTCTGCTTCACCAATTCTGATCGTGTAGGAGGCATAATAGAAAGCCAATGCATGGGAATGGTTCTCCTCCATGATACTTTTTTTATTTGCACTAACATGCAATTTTCAGGACAAGCTTCCTTAATGTTGTTCCTAGAACTCTTCACTTTGTTTTTAGAATTAAACATTTGTGACACATTCTTTGCCTCCTGTTTCTGATGTCTAGACAAGCAGGTATAGCTTTCTATGTGTGGTGTGTGCTCCAACCATTTTTTCCCATCTTAAGGGTCATAGAGGACATTCCTTTCGGTCTCTGAAGTTTTAAGCAACCTTTAGCCTGAGCTTTCTGTAGCGCCCTCCTAGGTAGCTAGAGTTCTAATCTTCAGTCAGAAGGGCTGAGTAGCAGCCCAGGTGTGATAGAGGGGTCAAATTGTGGGTAGGAGCTGAGAGGCTCTACAGACTAGCTCTCTGAGACTTCCCCCTGCTCTGGAACTTTGGAGAAAGATCTAGAAGCAGTGGGTGGAGGTGGGAAATGGCTGGTCTGTACTCTCAGGGGATCCTGGCCAATCCCCAACAGGAGGCTTTGTAAGGGACCAGGACAGCCCTTAAGAGTAACCGAGCCTGCTCAGTAGTAGTAGAGTTCAGGTGGGAGAAAAGGAAGTGAGGCTGGGGAGCAAGAGCCTGGAAGGGGCTCAGATAGAGAGGGGCTCGCCTACAGGCAGAGGACCTTGAAGGGAGGAAAGCTCAGGACAACAGCCCCCAGAGCAAGGAAGTGCAGCAGGGAAGGAGAGGCCCAGCTAGAAGGCCTGATAGCACGCCAACCCACCAGCAACACAGGAGAAGGGGTGAGTGAACCTGCACCCCCTGGGCCAGTAAGGGGAAAGAGGCACTCTGGTAGGAAACTGGATTAGCTTTTTACCCAGGACTGTTCACACTGCAGTGGCAGGCACTGGATCCCAGGGATTCACCTAACACAGCTGGATGAGGAGAAGATTCATCTGGGGTCTGAGGTGGTACTACAGGAGATGCTGGCTAGCTCTCTAAAAGAGACTTTTTACTGCAAAGACTTGTACATAGTTCCTTAGGAGATTGTCCTTTGTTGCCATTACATTTGGACATCCCATACTCCCCCTCACCCAATTCAAGTTCAATTCCTTTAATAAAACTTCAAAAAACAAGCTCAAGGACTGGTTACTGTCTCCTAATGCAAGTCTGAGTGAAGGAAATGTGTGTTGCCTGGCTTTGAAGGACTATAGGGGGACCCCTAAGGGGTTAGTGCTACATGTCCATTCCATCTGTTCACTAATTGGTTCAGTACAAAATTACATGGTTTGCTGCTCAGCTGTGAAACTCTACAAAGGTTCTACTGCTTCCAAAACAAAACTAAAAGTTTAGGGTTAACACTTCAAGATTTTTAGTTAATCATCAGAAGTAGGTCTTCAATTATATAGTCAGCAATACATACAAAACAAATAATTATTTTTGAGTACTTTCAATATTTGAACACTTCGAATGAATTCTGTAACATGATTTTTCACTCCCATTTTACATCCATGATGTGGCATATTATCGCTTTAGTTATGATCTGTGTAAGGCAACTGAGTCAGCAGCCTAACATTCTTACTAAATCAATAAGATAAAGAGAAAATCTCAGTCACAGGGAAAGCAAATTATTTTTATAGTCAGACTGAATGGAATACAGAGATAGAAGAAAAATGAAGAGCAGTTCCTGGACAAACACAGCCTGCATATGGAATAATTATATATATTCATCCATCTTCCCATCACTTCTGACCAGCTTCCCTGTCCCTGCTAAAGACAAGCATACGGAGATTTATACTGAGATTAATGTACACTGTACACACAAGTGAACTCTATGTTCTAATTAGTTGACTTCTGAAGGCAATTGGATTTATTATATTTTAATTTGTGGTATCAGAGTAAAGGGGGCTGAATACAAATGCACACCACACTTTTCAGATACTTATTTGTTAAAAATTTTGAAAACCATTTATCATTTTCCTTCCACTTCACAATTATGTGCCATTTTGTGTCGGTCTATCACATAAAATCCCAATAAAATACATTTGGTACATGGTTGTAACATGACAAATGTGTAAAATTTCAAGGGGTATGAATATTACACTGTATGTCTTTTTCTTTTTGTTCATCATTGTACCCTTGCACGTCTTCTCTCTGGAAATCTGAACTTCTGTAATTTGTAAACATTTGACTGTACCTTTGTAATATCTCCTGCACATCTTGTAAACCAAGTGCCTTCCAGTTATTATCTGTACCTTGTAAAATTCAACAAACACATTTAACAAGAAAAGAAAAAGAAACCCAAAAATATAAACGGTGTTATACAAGTTTAAAATAGTTTGTACTAATAAATTAATAATTATTTCTTTATACATACAGTTGCAAGAAAAAGTATGTGAACCCCTTGGGATTACATGGAGTTTTGCATGAATTGGGCATAAAATGTGCTCTGAACGTCATCTAAGTCACAACAATAGAAGAACACAGTCTGCTGAACATAATACTACACAAACATTAGATGTTGCCATGGTTTAATTGCACATAACATGTAAACATTCACAGTGCAGGGAGGAAAAAGTATGTGAACCTTTGGACTTAATAACTGGTTGACCCTCCTTTGGCAGCAATAACCTCAACCAAACGTTTCCTGTAGTTGCAGATCAGACCTGCACAACGATCTGTTTCAGTGTAGCAATATTCTTGGGATGTCTGGTGTGAATCGCTCTCTTAAGGTCATCGGGTTGAGGTCAGAACTCTGACTGGGCCACTCCAGAAGGCGTATCCTGTGCTGTTGCAGCCATTGTTTTGTTGAATTACTTGTATGCTTTGGGTCATTGTCCTGTTGCATCACCCATCCTCTGCGGAGCTTCAGTTGGCAGACAGATGGTCGTACGTTTTCCTGCAAAATGTCTTGATAAACTCTGGAATTCATTTTCCCATCAATGACAACAATCCGTCCAGGCCCTGAGGCAGCAAAGCAGCCCCAAACCATGATGCTCCCTCCGCCATGTTTTACAGTGGGGATGAGGTTTTGATGTTGGTGTGCTGTGCCTTTTTTTTCTGCACACATAGTGTTGTGTGTTCTTCCCAAACAACTCAATCTTGGTTTCATCTGTCCACAGTATATTTTGCCAGTAGTGCTGTGGAACATCCAGGTGCTCTTTTGCAAACTTCAAACGTGCTGCAATATTCTTTTTGGACAGCAATGGCTTCCTCCGTGGTGTCCTCCCATGTACTCCATTCTTGTTTAATGTTTTCCTTATTGTAGATGTGTCAACAAAAATGTTAGCATGTTCCAGAGATTTCTGTAGGTCTTTAGCTGACACTCTGGGATTCTTCTTTACCTCATGCAGCATTCTGCGCTGTGCTCTTGCAGTCATTTTTACAGGATGACCACGCCTAGGGAGAGTAGCAACAGTGCTAAACTTTCTCCATTTGTAGACAGTCTGTCTTACCGTGAACACATGAACATCAAGGCTTTTGGAGATACTTTTGTAACCCTTTCCAGCTTCATGCAAGTCAACAATTCTTGATCGTAGGTCTTCTGAGAGCTCTTTTCTGCGAGGCATGGTTCACATCAGACAGTGCTTCTTGAAACCAGTAAACCCAAAACAGGTGTATGTTTTTTAAGGGCACGACAGCTGTCAGCAACACTTCCAATATCATCAGACTGATTGGAGTCAAGGTTGGCTCACTCCTGGCTCCAATTAGCTCTGGGAGAAGTCATTAAGCTAGGGCCTCACATACTTTTTCCTCCCTGCACTGTAAATGTTTACATGTTATGTGCAATTAAACCATGGCAACATCTAATGTTTGTGTAGTATTATGTTCAACAGACTGTGTTCTATTGTTGTGACTTAGATGACGTTCAGAGCACATTTATGCCCAATTCATGCAAAACTCCACGTAATCCCAAGGGGTTCACATACTTTTTCTTGCAACTGTAAATGGGAGAAAAAAGTCTGAAAGCTATAACCATGAGAAGCTGCTGGCCCTTTTCAGGAGCAAAGTATCCCCAGTTTTGGAGCCCATGTACAAACTGTTGGCACCATACAGAGTCAATCCTGAATAATAACAACAGTAATCCCTTGCCAGGGAGTCTACAAACAGCTCATGGGTGAGGATACAAATCGCCCACATCAATCAGAACTGAACATTCATTTCTGGAATTTCTAGCAACCTGGAGGTAGAATAATCCCTGGGCAGATGGTCATCTTAAAAAATATGATGTTGGTAGAGGCAGAATGTACTTTTTTTCACCAAATAATAATGGTAACAATACTGATTACCTAAGCACTTATGTGTGATAAAGGCTATAATCAGAATTACAATAATACCTCTGTCCCTAGCCAGTGATTATATACATGCCCTGCATATGTCCACAGTAGGGAATGAGACAGCAGATCTTTATGTTTTCCTAGCTCATCATCTTGAACTTTGCTCCCCAAGTTCCACATGTTAAACTGCAGATCCAGCTTATCTCAGCTGATAAAGCTATGTATGTAGGACTATAAAATTCACACACTCCTTCAAATAGATCCCATAAGCAGCTAACCAACAAAGGGAAGAGGTAAGAACAATTATGCACTAATATGGATACAATGGGGGACAGACAAATATGCACTAATATGGATACAATGGGGGACATACAATTATGCACTAATATGGATACAATGGGGGACATACAATTATGCACTAATATGGATACAATGGGGGACATACAATTATGCACTAATATGGATACAATGGGGGACATACAATTATGCACTAATATGGATACAATGGGGGACAGACAATTATGCACTAATATGGATACAATGGGGGACATACAATTATGCACTAATATGGATACAATGGGGGACATACAATTATGCACTAATATGGATACAATGGGGGACAGAAAGAGGACTTCTGTAACTGTATGGTGTGTTGTAGTATTTGTAATAAATCTGAGAAAATGGTGCCTAGCACTCCGGTATTGCTTGGAGTATGTCCAAAAAAATTATTTATTCATTTATCTTTTGGCTGTTTTAGTATATTTGTACAATTTTGTGTTTGTAAACTTACTTGCAGTTATATTTTGGCGCTGAGATCAGGGATGATCTAAAATGTAGGAGAATTGTGAAATCATACTTTGGGAGTTTCCTGAATATCTGTGTGCCTTCTAATAATGATGTACCGTAGTTTAGGAATTCTGGCAGGCTTGCCTCAAGATTGGCATGATTCTCTGCAGACTGCACACGTGTGCATATATTTAAAGTAGTAAAAAAAAAATCATGGTTTAGAATTGTTTGCAAGTTGATTTGCTCACCCTCAATTGGTGTTTAGTACATCTTGTGTGATATATAGGGAATGTATTGAGCTCAGTTCTTCTTTTTATGATACCTGTTACCTAGAACCAGCAGGTGCAAATTCGTTTGTCCAAATTTGCAGCCAATAAGGTAGAGATATACACATTTTTTCCAAGACAGTCATTTAGTTCTCAATATTCCTTCTTTTTTTACAGGTTGATGTGAACAGTCTGCAAACATGAAAAGTTTGGTTCTAACCATCGCTCTACTGTTCCTTACAGGTGGGTAAATCTTCAAAAAGTGTGGCACTGTTATTTTTTCTTATATATAGGATGTTTATCTGTTCAGTGTTCCTAACCGTTCTTTATTGAGTAGTGCATTTAATAGACTGTTATGTAAAATCTGTCTTAAGGGGTATGTAAACACATTGTAGGTGTAACAACACATTTCTCTTATTTGCCCCTTTGTTCTGTTAAATATGCTCTTAAAAATGCTTATTACATCTGTTTGACATGTGCAAGAAAAGATTAGCTGTCCATTCAGCCAGAAATCTTGTGAGCTGATAACTTCCTGTGCTCTCTGCCTCTGGGGTGTTATCAGTTAGCATTGTTCCCTGCTACCTTTGAGGACTACAGAACACCTCCCCTGTTATAGAGAATAGAGGGTTATATAGTCTTAACACACTTTTTCATAAGGTGGGTAAAACTGCTCAGTTTGGTTGTCACTCTAGAAAGGGAAGGGTGTTAATGGAAGGATTACCTTGCAAAATAAAGGGGAAAAACGTGAAAAAGAAAACAAATGTAGTCTGTACATCTAAGGACGGGTAAGCTGCAGTATACCCCACATGGAAGAAAAATGTATTTGAAATACATTTGAAAAATATTTTCCCCAAATATATTGACATATATTTGAAATACTACAATTTTGGCCTTATTCAATATATTTAAAAAAAAAAAAAAATAAAAATAAAATTTTATATATATATATATATATATATATATATATATATATATATATATATATATATATATATATATATAGTGCATGTTGAAATGTGTTTTTTACATATTAAATAATATATGAAAAATATTTTTAAAAATATATATTTTTTAAAATATATTCTTCAGATTCTTTTTAACATATAAAAAAAGTAATTTTTATAGAATAGTTATTTGTGAGCCACCAGGAGTTAACTTACTCTATTATTAGTGTTAATTGTGTGCTTAATTGAATATTTATTAAATATTGGATCGCCAGGCACTAATTACACCCTCTCTAGGTGTATGAAATTAAACTATGAATTCTTATACTGTACCGCGCTCCAATATTATCAACCTTTTGTGATTAACCTTTTTTGGTTGTGTGAATTTCTTAATATACCACCTATAATCCAATCATTACTTACTTCTATGGTGCTTAAATATACAATTAACATAAATTAATTTATAAATATGAATTAAAAAATTATATGTGATTATAACAAATATTAATAAAAAATTAATGAAAAATTGGAATGTCAATTCTATGTGAATAAAATAATAAAAAATTAATAAAACATTAAAAAAAAAAAAAAAGGGAATGTCAATTATTTTCTTTAAATTTGAGATGGTGTTGTTATTCAATTTAGTTAATGTGATAAGTCTGTGTTGGCAGCTTGAACCTCTCCCTCGTCTCCTCTCCTCTCTCCTCAGCTCAGCTTTCTCAATTGTGCTTTCTTCACTGGCTGCTTTGTTTATTCCTCCATATACGGAACATGCAGAGAAGGGAAAAGAAACATAGTGTCTTATCCGGGATATAAGTGATTTATTGCTCTTTGATCTCCCACTCACATTGTGTAAATGTAAATAACACTTTGCATACAATGTATCAAGATCGTGCTTCAGACAGCCTGGCTGATGTGTTTGCTTGCAGTAAATATACTCGCCGTTCCTCTGTGGATGCGTGATAACGTCACCGATCCTCCCCTACGCGTTACGCTACAGGGACTCGTAGCTTCCTCTGGGGGATGTGGATTTCCACATCCCCCAGAGGAAGCTACGAGTCCCTGTAGCGTAACGCGTAGGGGAGGGGCGGTGACGTTATCACGCATCCACAGAGGAACGGCGAGTATATTTACTGCAAGCAAACACATCAGCCAGGCTGTCTGAAGCACGATCTTGATACATTGTATGCAAAGCGTTATTTACATTTACACAATGTGAGTGGGAGATCAAAGAGCAATAAATCACTTATATCCCGGATAAGACACTATGTTTCTTTTCCCTTCTCTGCATGTTCCGTATATGGAGGAATAAACAAAGCAGCCAGTGAAGAAAGCACAATTGAGAAAGCTGAGCTGAGGAGAGAGGAGAGGAGACGAGGGAGAGGTTCAAGCTGCCAACACAGACTTATCACATTAACTAAATTGAATAACAACACCATCTCAAATTTAAAGAAAATAATTGACATTCCCTTTTTTTTTTTTTTAATGTTTTATTAATTTTTTATTATTTTATTCACATAAAATTGACATTCCAATTTTTCATTAATTTTTTATTAATATTTGTTATAATCACATATAATTTTTTAATTCATATTTATAAATTAATTTATGTTAATTGTATATTTAAGCACCATAGAAGTAAGTAATGATTGGATTATAGGTGGTATATTAAGAAATTCACACAACCAAAAAAGGTTAATCACAAAAGGTTGATAATATTGGAGCGCGGTACAGTATAAGAATTCATATAAAAAAAGTAATTTTAACATATAGTTCTACATATATTTGTAAATGCATTCCAAAAATGTAGATTAAATGTATTTTTAAAGGCAAACAGTATATTTGAAAATGTTTTTTTAAAAAGATTTTGTAATATGTAAAAAACACATTTCAACATGCTATATATATATATATATACATATATATATATATATATATATATATATATATAGTATATTGATTATGGCCAAAATTGTAGTATTTGAAATATATGTCAATATATTTGAGAAGAATATTTTTTAAATATATTTAAAATTTATTTTTCTTCCGTGTGGGACATTTTCTTCTTGGATACACTTTGATTTTTTTATACATCATACTGCTCTAGAAATACATGCGATAATTGACAAATCACAAAGAAGTGTGTTCTCTGCAGTATAGATGTCTATTTACTTTGCAGACACTTTACCTGAAAACATGTCTCTTTTTACCTTTAGGAACCCAAGCCCGTTTCCCTTGGCAGAATGAGGAACCCCAGACACCCACTCAGCAAGTCCAGGAGGCGATTGAGAGCTACATACAAACGCTACAGGGCATTGGCAGGGAGGCTTTGACACAGGCTGACTCTTCTGAAATTGCAAAACAGCTTGAGTAAGTAGTTTACTGATCATCACAAATCGCCAAATGTCATCACCAGGAAAGTTTTAGGCTGACAGCTGCAGTTTGACCTCTGCGTACAGATAGGCTTCTTTACAGCAAGCTATTAAAATGTAAAACATACTTCTACAGGAGTTAGTTTCAGCTAGCTCAGTATATATTTTTTTTAAAAGCTGGATGTATTTCTAAATGCACAAAATATGACTGGCTGCTATTATTTGTGTAGCCCCCTCCTAGGTAGGTTGCTAGGATATATATAGTCTAGTTTAGTATAGTGTGGTCTCCTGCTTAACAGGAGAGTGATATTCAAAACATAAAAGCTTTCTGCTTAAGAGAAAAGCTACAATTGTTTAGTGTGGATATCCTGTGTGGCTCACAGTGTTGCTGCTGAGATTGGCTCCTCTGTATCCAGGAGACCTTGGAAGGTTCTTGGTGAACAGGAATTCCAGCCAATTACAGGGAGTGGTGCCCCTTAGCATGCTGGGTACTAGTATTTATATTCAATGAGCACATGTGATCTGGGTTCTTCTTCTTCTTCCTCTGTGAAGGGAGTTCCAAGCAGGGGAGGCATGTGCCTCCCTGCCTCATGCTGCCAGGAGGCCTCGGGTGGTCAACCCAAGAGCCAGAAATGCTTTAAGCCAGGGTGCTTCTAAGAGCTTACTGAGGGGGATGTTTACAGACCCTCTCTGGTATCACGGAGGAAGATGACCTGCAGAAAGAGCCTCGTGAGTACAGACTGTTCTACAGGGATGCTGGGACTTGTATTGTTTAACCCCCTCGGGACCTACATAGTCAGGGGCTAGGTGTAAGCTAGAGGGGACATTGGCTGGTGTCCAAAAGAGCAACAGTCCAGTTCTGCATATCTACAGAGGGACTATACTCCATTTTTGTACAGTCATCTACACAGATTCACTAAGGGAAACCCAAAGGTAAGCTGTCCTCAAGTGTGCAGTGTTTGATTCAGAGTATCTTACTATATCCCTTCCCTATCCCAGTTCCAAAACAAAATAAAAGCAACAAAAAAGTACAACTAGACTGATAATTGAGCGTAACGAGCAAACGTTGTGTGCACCTGGCTATAGGAAATGGGATGTGCTTGGCTGCGGGAGAAGATCTAGGGGAACGCCTGGGAAAGATACAAGCAGTTCCTGCGGGGGTAGCACTATATTTGTACGAAAAAACATGGTATAAGCAAATTGAATCATGGCATTTAAGGTTTTCTTTACTTCCTTTGAACTCAGTTGTGTATTTACAGCTGTAAGGATGTAGGTTTTTCATTTGTTGATTTTTGCTTTTCTAACAAGATAAATATGTGCATTTTTCAACCTTGCTATGTAACTCCTATGCAACTACACAAAAGAATAAGGCTAACTGAACACAGATTTTTGGTAACAAGAAGAATAATCCATGTATTTGTCACAATAACCGCGGGAATGGCAAACTTCAAGCACAAGATCACAAAGATTTAATAGCATTCAGGAAACCATTTTGCAGACAGTCTTTGTTCCTTTAACTAGAGTTAATGGAAAGAATCCTTTGACTTGGCAGTTGCCAAACTTAATATTGCAACAAGCTAGAAGCAGTGCTGTTATGCAGGATACTGATGCACAATGGTTCTTTTGCAAGAAGGCATATCTCGTACTTATCTGAAAAATTGTCTATGGCCAGCTTCTGCTTTAAAGTGTGTATAAAGTCACAACTTTTTTTAAGATTTAGATAAAGAAGTATGAAAGGGTTGTAGTTGACCCAAAAGATAGCATTTCATTTACTGTGTACTTTTACATATGGTTTGTTATTTGGATAAGTCTACAAGTTATAAAAGTTTATTAAAAAGATGCTTTTGGAAGACAATGATCTAAGGTTCCCGTACTGATTTGTGCTATTAAAAATTAAGTGAACTAGTGAAAACTAATATCAAGGTTATCCCATATTCTAAGAATGTTTGATACATTTATTATATTGGAGATCAGAAGTCTAGGGTACATGTCTGTTTTTTTTTTTGCACTTACAAAACTTGTAAATATTTTTTTCCATTTAGTTTGAAAATCACCGAGAAGTTTGATGCCTTCAGTGCTAATGCACTGGCTTGGAGGAAACAGCTGCACCCCTATGTGGAGAATGTAAAGGAAGCAATGTCTGCAGAGCTGGAGAAGGATATCCCCCAAATCAGAGAAAAGATCCGTCCCTATGTTGAGACCTTCCAGAAAAACTGGGCTACTCAAGTACAGTCTTTCAAGGATAAGATTACACCAATGGTGGATGAGCTGAAGAAGCAGACCAAGGAGAATCTAGAGGGATTTTACAAAAATGCCCAGCCCC
Organism: Staurois parvus; assembly: GCF_062004578.1. Taxonomy (NCBI): domain Eukaryota; kingdom Metazoa; phylum Chordata; class Amphibia; order Anura; family Ranidae; genus Staurois; species Staurois parvus. The sequence goes on from NW_028317883.1 coordinate 1,312,438, forward strand.
AGATTGAAGGGCTCAGAGAAACGCTTCGTTCTGAGGTTGACTCCTTAAGAGCCAACATTGCCCCATACCAGGATGAAATAAGGCAAAAGCTGATTGAGAGGTTCGAAGAGGTGAAAGCCAATGCTGGGCCTAAAGCAGAAGAGTTCAAAGCCCAGTTATCCCAACATGCTGAAAACCTAAAACAGAGGCTTGGACCCGTGATTGAAAACCTCAAAGAACAACTTGCACCCAAATTAGAGGAAGCCAGAACAAAGCTGGGCCTTCTGTGGCAAGCTGTGCAAGCCAAGATCGCTGAACGCTACTCCTAAACTTAATTGTTTGTTCCAGTGACTGTATGAAGACATGGTACTAGAGAAGTCAATTTCCATTCTGCTGTATTCCTGTGCTTCCACCATAAGCACACTGTTTACCAAAGAGGAATAAATACCCATGCTGCTACTTCATGCCCAATGGCAAAAATGTACATGTGGTCTGATGTAATGCTATGTTTACTTACAATATTGTGATTTCCTACGTATGTCCTGAGACCATGTTCCTCTTTTCTTTCATATCAGTCTGTGAATAAAATGCATTGGTTAAATTATTTGTTTATTTTCTTATTGTCTATTATCCATATTACAACAAATACTTATACAAATACAGTATATGGTAAACTCCACTAGCAGGGAAAAAGACAAAAAAAAAAAAGATTCAACTAAGAATACACATGGTTTTGTATGTAGACAGTTTATCTGTAGTCTGTATTCAGCTTCTACTGGGCAGGAAAAAACACATACTTATACTATCACTTCCCTCTCTCCATACCTTTTCTATGGAACTCAGGTCAGACTGATGTGATCATATATTTCATATGCTCATCCTAGTGCAGGGGTGGGCAAACTTTTTGACTTGAGGGCCGCAATGGGTTCATATATTGGACCCGGGGGCCGGACCAAGAGTAGATGAATGATGTGTATGTGTCATCCATAGTAAGTATAGTAATATTCCCCCATAGTAAGCATAGTAATTCATCCCCCATATAGTAATTCATCCCCCATAGTAATTCATCCCCCATATAGTAATTCATCCCCCATAGTAATTCATCCCCCATATAGTAATTCATCCCCCATAGTAATTCATCCCCCATAGTAATTCATCCCCCATAGTAATTCATCCCCTATAGTAATTCATCCCCCATATAGTAATTCATCCCCCATAGTAATTCATCCCCCATATAGTAATTCATCCCCCCTATAGTAATTCATCCCCCCTATAGTAATTCATTCCCCATATTAATTCATCCCCCATAGTAAATCATCCCCCATATAGTAATTCATCCCCCCTACAGTAATTCATCCCCCCTATAGTAATTCATTCCCCATATTAATTCATCCCTCATATAGTATTTCATCCCCCACAGTACTATTCCCCCCCAAGTAGTAAGCCAAGTCCCCCCTGTGTCAATTCACTTACCTTTGCTCCGAGCGTTCCTCTCGCCGTGTTCCCGCGCCATTCCGGTCTTCAGGGCGGACTGTGAGAGGAGCCTAGCTTCCCTCCCCTCACGTTCGTCACGCTGCCCCGCCTACACACATCCTGACAGCCACATCCGCGGGCCGGATTAAAAGGTCCGCCGGGCCGTATACGGCCTGCGGGCCGTAGTTTGCCCATTGCTGTCCTAGTGGGTATGCTGGGGGGTAACTAAATTATTCTATTTCTAGGGATTGCAAGTTAATCTTAGTTAATCTTTTATTATTGTTATCAGATAACTGTGGGGTATATTAGGGGTTTAGGTGGGAAGAAGACAAGGCAGGTCATGGAAAGAGCTAGTCTCCAGCTAGAGGTGATGTATGCTGCAGTTTGATATTTGACGCTTCCCCTCCAGGGAGAAGTCTGGGGATTGCTCCCTTCATAGGTGGTATGACATATGGCATACCCCTTACTATTCCATCAAGGTCCGGGTACAGTTCTATCTCTCCTTTCAGCCCCTCTCACTGAAGTTATCCTATTGGAACTGTTCAAGAACTGTGCCAACATTTGTTGGGATGACTGTATGTTGATGCTGAACTTTGCTTTATAAATAGTTCCCTATGCAACTTTAACTGTACATTTCAAGCCTGAGCTGCCATACTGGCATGGCTGTGTATACTGTCTATGAAGATATACTCATTCAGAAAGCACTGGGGCCTGGAAGTTGCTTTTGTTTCTGCCACCTTTAGGAATGTCTCCTGAAATGTACCTGTGCCCTCAGGGGTTATAGCAGGGTCCATTGCCAGGGGGTATGGTTGGTATTAAGCAAAGGAAGACAAGAATGAGTCAAGCCCAGCCAGGTGACTTCATGGGGTGTGATTAAGGGGGTGAAATAACAGAGTGCTACTAGGGAGTCCCCTGACAGGAATGCATTAATAATGAGAAAAGGACTGTGACTTGCTTCTTCACTTAAGCATCAATGGCTAAAGTGTTCCTTTACATTGATGGCCAGTGTAAAAATGCTCCATACTTTGGTGGTAAATAGAAGGACCTCATAACACTGGTGGTCAGTGGGAGAAAGGCCCCCATACACTGGTGGTCAGTTGGGAGAAGGGCCCCCATACACTGGTGGTCAGTTGGGAGAAAGGCCCCCATACACTGGTGGTCAGTTGGGAGAAAGGCCCCCATACACTGGTGGTCAGTTGGGAGAAAGGCCCCCATACACTGGTGGTCAGTTGGGAGAAGGCCCCCATACACTGGTGGTCAGTTGGGAGAAGGGCCCCCATACACTGCTGATCAGTTGGGAGAAGGGCCCCCGTACACTGGTGGTCAGTTGCGAGAAGGGCCCCCGTATACTGGTGGTCAGTTGGGAGAAGGGCCTCCGTACACTGGTGGTCATTTCGGAGAAGGGCCCCCGTACACTGGTGGTCATTTCGGAGAAGGGCCCCCATACACTGGTTGTCAGTTGGGAGAAGGGCCCCAATACACTGGTTGTCAGTTGGGAGAAGGGCCCCCGTACACTGGTGGTCAATTGGGAGAAGGACCTCTATACACTGGTGGTCAGTTGGGAGAAGGGCCCCCATACACTGGTGGTCAGTTGGGAGAAGGGCCCTATACACTGGTGGTCAGTGGAAGATACCCCCTTACACTGATGATCAGTGCCATTCTGTGAACTGTTCCAGTGGCAGATGTCATTCTGTGAGCTGTGCCAGTGGCGGATGTCATTTTGTGAGCTGTGCAGTGAGTTCTGGGACAACTCTCCCTTCTCTTTATTGCCCACCCCCAAATCCAACACTATGCCATCACTGGCTCTAATTTGGATGGGGGAGCCCAAATTTTACTCTTGCTTAGGGCAGCACAAAATCAAAATACACAACTGGCTTTATGCTCTCAAAGAGTATCTAAGCCCCAAACAAATGCAATATATTGAAGCTTACTAGTCCTTAGATGTGGTGGATGCATTTGTTTCCTTTTTCTAAGCTTTTATTTCTCTATTTTTACCTGGTGAAACCCCAGTATCACATTTCCTGTCCTAGGGTGACAACCCTCACTCACTGCACTGTATATTGGAGCAGTGTTGTCACCCTAAACTGCTTTCCTGATTTGAACTATAAACCTTCCCTTCTCTCCTTGTCTCCATTACATAGAAAATTAAAACAATGAATATGCCTTTTATTGCAAGATTGAGGTTATCATGCTGTTGCTTTTCCATGTTAGGTGACCTCTGTCCCTATGATGTGTTTGCTTTATGCTTTTCTTACACATTGATGTGTAGGTAGCTTTAGTCATGCTTTTCATGGATCAGAATCCTTTAGAGGCTGCTTACCACTCCCTCTGACTTCAGAATGAGAACATGGAGCAGATAAACAGCAATGTTTATGTACTTCCCAGAGATTAGTAACCAATGTACAGGCGTGCCTCGGTTTACAAATGCCTCGGTTAACGTAATTTTTGGTTTACAAATGAAAATAATTAGAGATGAGCGAAGTATTCAAAAATTCGATTCGACTGATTCGGCGAATTCGTGGAAAAATTTCGATTCGAGTCGAATATATTCGCTGCGAATTTAACTTATAAAAGGGTGTTTCTAGGCTTCAGAGAGCCTTTATATTAGTGCAGAACACTGTACCTTTAATTTAAATGCCCTTGGAGTCTGCTGGGGAAGAGAAATAATACTGACAGTCAGTATGACATGCAGATGAGTGCCGTCGATCTTAGAATCACCGCACACTTCACTCATTTGGGCAGTCACGGGGCCAAAACCAGAGTGTGGAGCCACAGTGTGGCGGTGGAGGCAGCAGCAATGGGAGGCCATACAGCACCCTATGACAAAAATGGAAACCACCAGCAGTGTGAGGAGACCTGAAAGTGGCACATGGCAGAGTGTGGCGATGGAGACAGCAGCAATGGGAGGCCGTACAGGGACCCATGACACACTCTGGACCTGGCAGCAGCATGAGGAGGCGGTACAGGGGCCCATGACAGATTACGGGCCTGGCAGCAGCATGAGGAGTCGGTACGGGGGCCCATGGCAGATTAGGGGCCTGGCAGCAGCTATGGGAGGCCCGTAATCTGCCAGCACCCTATGACAAAAAATGGAACACACCAGCAGTGTGAGGAGACCTGAAAGTGGCACATGGCAGAGTGTGGCGATGGAGACAGCAGCAATGGGAGGCCATACAGGGACCCATGAGAGACTCTGGACCTGGCAGCAGCATGAGGAGGCGGTATAGGGGCCCATGGCAGATTAGGGGCCTGGCAGCAGCTATGGGAGGCCCGTAATCTGCCAGCACCCTATGACAAAAAATGGAACACACCAGCAGTGTGAGGAGACCTGAAAGTGGCACATGGCAGAGTGTGGCGATGGAGACAGCAGCAATGGGAGGCCGTACAGGGACCCATGAGAGACTCTGGACTTGGCAGCAGCATGAGGAGGCGGTATAGGGGCCCATGGCAGATTAGGGGCCTGGCAGCAGCTATGGGAGGCCCGTAATCTGCCAGCACCCTATGACAAAAAATGGAACACACCAGCAGTGTGAGGAGACCTGAAAGTGGCACATGTTTGGGGCATGATTCATGGCGGATTTAGTCAGTTGTGTCAGGAACTGGTGGTTTGAAATCCAGACTAATCCACGCCTGATTCATTTTCACAAACGTGAGTCTCTCCACACTTTGGGTGGATAGTCGTGTCCTCCGCGGAGTTACAATACCTCCTGCCGCACTAAACACGCGCTCCGATGCCACGCTACTGGCCGGGCATGACAGCCTTTCAAGGGCAAATTCAGCTAGTTGGGGCCAAAGGTCAAGTTTCGTTGCCCAGTAGTCAAGGGGATTGTCTACCTCGGTTGGCAGGGTGCTGTCCAAGTAGGCCTAAGCCTGTTGTTTGAGGTCCTGCTCCAGGTCCACCTGATGCTGCTGCTGCTGCTGCTGCTGCGGCTGGTTAGTAGTTTCCTCACTGCGCTGGTGAAGAAAGCTACTCATCATCGACTGCAGACTGAGGCAGCTGCTGCTGGTGGAGCTGCCACTGCTCCTACCACCCCACCCCTCCCCTGCTGCCATGGCAGCAGAACGCAAGCGCACAGGGCCCACAGTGTCTGAGGATGGATGTTGGCGCAGAAAGGCAGAGACCAGCTGACTACATAGGTGGTTTTTATAGTACGTTATTTTGGCCTCCCTCTCAGCAGGTGTGAAAAAGGCCACCATTTTTGAACGGTAGCGAGGGTCCAACAAGGTGGACAGCCAAAAGTCATCCCTCTGTCTGATGGTTATTATTCGGCTATCGGTACGCAAGCAAGCGAGCATGCTATGGGCCATTTGTGCCAAGGAATGCGAGGGACTCCCTGCCTCCATCTCCACAGCATACTGCCACGGTGCGTCTGGGTCCTCTATCTCCTCTTCCTCCTCCTCTACCAGATGCTCCTGCTCCTCCACTCCTGTCCGCTGAGTGGAAAAACCACCCATTTCACTCAATAATTCCTGAGCACCAATGTCCTCCTCTACCTCCTCCTCTTCTTCCTGTCCTGCCCCCACAGGGGTCATGTGGCGTTGAGATCTGTGCGCCACGTCTACCGCACCCTGACCAGCCATTGTTAACAGCATTTGTTCCAGGACGTGCAACAGAGGAATGACGTCGTTCATCCCATAGTCCTGCCGACTCACGAATAGCATGGCCTCCTCAAAGGGCCTGAGCAAGCGGCAGGTGTCACGCATGAGCTGCCAATGGCTGACATCTAAGTTACACAGGGAGTACCTTTATCCGCTTTTAACATCAGGAAATCTGTGATGGTCTTTCGCTGTTCGTAAATGCGGTCTAACATATGTAGGGTTGAATTCCACCTTGTTGCAACGTCACAGCATGAGGAGTTGGTACGGGGGCCCATGGCAGATTACGGGCCTGGCAGCAGCAATGGGAGGCCCGTAATCTGCCAGCACCCTATGACAAAAAATGTAACACACCAGCAGTGTGAGGAGATCTGAAAGTGGCACATGGCAGAGTGTGGCGATGGAGACAGCAGCAATGGGAGGCCGTACAGGGACCCATGAGAGACTCTGGACCTGGCAGCAGCATGAGGAGGCGGTATAGGGGCCCATGGCAGATTAGGGGCCTGGCAGCAGCTATGGGAGGCCCGTAATCTGCCAGCACCCTATGTCAAGAAATTGAACACACCAGCAGTGTGTGAGGAGACCTGAAAGTGGCACATGGCAGAGTGTGGCGATGGAGACAGCAGCAATGGGAGGCCGTACAGGGACCCATGACACACTCTGGACCTGGCAGCAGCATGAAGAGGCGGTACAGGGGCCCATGGCAGATTAGGGGCCTGGCAGCAGCAATGGGAGGCCCGTAATCTGCCAGCACCCTATGACAAAAAATTGAACACACCAGCAGTGTGTGAGGAGACCTGAAAGTGGCACATGGCAGAGTGTGGCGATGGAGACAGCAGCAATGGGAGGCCGTACAGGGACCCATGACAGACTCTGGACTTGGCAGCAGCATGAGGAGGCGGTATAGGGGCCCATGGCAGATTAGGGGCCTGGCAGCAGCTATGGGAGGCCCGTAATCTGCCAGCACCCTATGTCAAAAAATTGAACACACCAGCAGTGTGAGGAGACCTGAAAGTGGCACATGGAAGAGTGTGGCGATGGAGACAGCAGCAATGGGAGGCCGTACAGGGACCCATGACAGACTCTGGACTTGGCAGCAGCATGAGGAGGCGGTATAGGGGCCCATGGCAGATTAGGGGCCTGGCAGCAGCTATGGGAGGCCCGTAATCTGCCAGCACCCTATGTAAAAAAATTGAACACACCAGCAGTGTGAGGAGACCTGAAAGTGGCACATGGAAGAGTGTGGCGATGGAGACAGCAGCAATGGGAGGCCGTACAGGGACCCATGACAGACTCTGGACTTGGCAGCAGCATGAGGAGGCGGTATACGGGCCCATGGCAGATTAGGGGCCTGGCAGCAGCTATGGGAGGCCTGTAATCTGCCAGCACCCTATGTCAAAAAATTGAACACACCAGCAGTGTGAGGAGACCTGAAAGTGGCACATGGCATGAGACACTGTGGACCTGGCAGCAGCATGAGGAGGCGGTACAGGGGCCCATGGCAGATTAGGGGCCTGGCAGCAGCTATGGGAGGCCCGTAATCTGCCAGTACCCTATGTCAAAAAATTGAACACACCAGCAGTGTGTGAGGAGACCTGAAAGTGGCACATGGCAGAGTGTGGCGATGGAGACAGCAGCAATGGGAGGCCGTACAGGGACCCATGACAGACTCTGGACTTGGCAGCAGCATGAGGAGGCGGTATAGGGGCCCATGGCAGATTAGGGGCCTGGCAGCAGCTATGGGAGGCCCGTAATCTGCCAGCACCCTATGTCAAAAAATTGAACACACCAGCAGTGTGAGGAGACCTGAAAGTGGCACATGGCATGAGACACTGTGGACCTGGCAGCAGCATGAGGAGGCGGTACAGGGGCCCATGGCAGATTAGGGGCCTGGCAGCAGCTATGGGAGGCCCGTAATCTGCCAGCACCCTATGTCAAAAAATTGAACACACCAGCAGTGTGTGAGGAGACCTGAAAGTGGCACATGGCAGAGTGTGGCGATGGAGACAGCAGCAATGGGAGGCCGTACAGGGACCCATGACAGACTCTGGACTTGGCAGCAGCATGAGGAGGCGGTATAGGGGCCCATGGCAGATTAGGGGCCTGGCAGCAGCTATGGGAGGCCCGTAATCTGCCAGCACCCTATGTCAAAAAATGGAACACACCAGCAGTGTGAGGAGACCTGAAAGTGGCACATGGCATGAGACACTGTGGACCTGGCAGCAGCATGAGGAGGCGGTACAGGGGCCCATGGCAGATTAGGGGCCTGGCAGCAGCTATGGGAGGCCCGTAATCTGCCAGCACCCTATGTCAAAAAATTGAACACACCAGCAGTGTGTGAGGAGACCTGAAAGTGGCACATGGCAGAGTGTGGCGATGGAGACAGCAGCAATGGGAGGCCGTACAGGGACCCATGAGAGACTCTGGACTTGGCAGCAGCATGAGGAGGCGGTATAGGGGCCCATGGCAGATTAGGGGCCTGGCAGCAGCTATGGGAGGCCCGTAATCTGCCAGCACCCTATGTCAAAAAATTGAACACACCAGCAGTGTGTGAGGAGACCTGAAAGTGGCACATGGCAGAGTGTGGCGATGGAGACAGCAGCAATGGGAGGCCGTACAGGGACCCATGACAGACTCTGGACTTGGCAGCAGCATGAGGAGGCGGTATAGGGGCCCATGGCAGATTAGGGGCCTGGCAGCAGCTATGGGAGGCCCGTAATCTGCCAGCACCCTATGTCAAAAAATTGAACACACCAGCAGTGTGAGGAGACCTGAAAGTGGCACATGGAAGAGTGTGGCGATGGAGACAGCAGCAATGGGAGGCCGTACAGGGACCCATGACAGACTCTGGACTTGGCAGCAGCATGAGGAGGCGGTATAGGGGCCCAAGGCAGATTAGGGGCCTGGCAGCAGCTATGGGAGGCCCGTAATCTGCCAGCACCCTATGTCAAAAAATTGAACACACCAGCAGTGTGTGAGGAGACCTGAAAGTGGCACATGGCAGAGTGTGGCGATGGAGACAGCAGCAATGGGAGGCCGTACAGGGACCCATGACAGACTCTGGACTTGGCAGCAGCATGAGGAGGCGGTATAGGGGCCCATGGCAGATTAGGGGCCTGGCAGCAGCTATGGGAGGCCCGTAATCTGCCAGCACCCTATGTCAAAAAATTGAACACACCAGCAGTGTGAGGAGACCTGAAAGTGGCACATGGCATGAGACACTGTGGACCTGGCAGCAGCATGGGGAGGCGGTACAGGGGCCCATGGCAGATTAGGGACCTGGCAGCAGCTATGGGAGGCCCGTAATCTGCCTGCACCCTATGTCAAAAAATTGAACACACCAGCAGTGTGTGAGGAGACCTGAAAGTGGCACATGGAAGAGTGTGGCGATGGAGACAGCAGCAATGGGACGCCGTACAGGGACCCATGAGAGACTCTGGACTTGGCAGCAGCATGAGGAGGCGGTATAGGGGCCCATGGCAGATTAGGGGCCTGGCAGCAGCTATAGGAGGCCCGTAATCTGCCAGCACCCGATGACAAAAAATGGAACACACCAGCAGTGTGAGGAGACCTGAAAGTGGCACATGGCATGAGACACTGTGGACCTGGCAGCAGCATGAGGAGGCGGTACAGGGGCCCATGGCAGATTAGGGTCCTGGCAGCAGCTATGGGAGGCCCGTAATCTGCCAGCACCCTATGACAAAAAATGGAACACACCAGCAGTGTGAGGAGACGTGAAAGTGGCACATGTTTGGGGCATGATTCATGGCGGATTTAGTCAGTTGTGTCAGGAACTGGTGGTTTGAAATCCAGACTAATCCACGCCTGATTCATTTTCACAAACGTGAGTCTCTGCACACTTTGGGTGGACAGTCGTGTCCTCCGCGGAGTTACAATACCTCCTGCCGCACTAAACACGCGCTCCGATGCCACGCTACTGGCCGGGCATGACAGCCTTTCAAGGGCAAATTCAGCTAGTTGGGGCCAAAGGTCAAGTTTCGTTGCCCAGTAGTCAAGGGGATTGTCTACCTCGGTTGGCAGGGTGCTGTCCAAGTAGGCCCAAGCCTGTTGTTTGAGGTCCTGCTCCAGGTCCACCTGATGCTGCTGCTGCTGCGGCTGGTTAGTAGTTTCCTCACTGCGCTGGTGAAGAAAGCTACTCATCATCGACTGCAGACTGAGGCAGCCGCTGCTGGTGGAGCTACCACTGCTCCTACCACCCCACCCCTCCCCTGCTGCCATGGCAGCGGAACGCGAGCGCACAGGGCCCACAGTGTCTGAGAATGGACGTTGGCGCACAAAGGCAGAGACCAACTGACTACATAGGTGGTTTTTATAGTACGTTATTTTGGCCTCCCTCTCAGCAGGTGTGAAAAAGGCCACCATTTTTGAACGGTAGCGAGGGTCCAACAAGGTGGACAGCCAAAAGTCATCCCTCTGTCTGATGGTTATTATTCGGCTGTCGCTACGCAAGCAACCGAGCATGCTATGGGCCATTTGTGCCAAGGAATGCGAGGGACTCCCTGCCTCCATCTCCACAGCATACTGCAACGGTGCGTCTGGGTCCTCTGTCTCCTCCTCCTCCTCCTCTACCAGATGCTCCTGCTCCTCCACTCCTGTCCGCTGAGTGGAAAAACCACCCATTTCACTCAATAATTCCTGAGCACAAATGTCCTCCTCTACCTCCTCCTCTTCTTCCTGTCCTGCCCCCACAGGGGTCATGTGGCATTGAGATCTGTGCACCACGTCTACCGCACCCTGACCAGCCATTGTTAACAGCATTTGTTCCAGGACGTGCAACAGAGGAATGACGTCGTTCATCCCATAGTCCTGCCGACTCACGAATAGCGTGGCCTCCTCAAAGGGCCTGAGCAAGCGGCAGGTGTCACGCATGAGCTGCCAATGGCTGACATCGAAGTTACACAGGGGAGTACCTTTATCCGCTTGTAACATCAGGAAATCGGTGATGGCCTTTCGCTGTTCGTAAAGGCGGTCTAACATGTGTAGGGTTGAATTCCACCTTGTTGCAACGTCGCAGATCAGGCGATGCTGTGGAATTCCGTTCTGCCGCTGCAGCTCAAGGAGGGTGTGCTTTGCGGTGTAGGAATGGCTGAAATGCATGCAAAGTTTACGTGACATTTTAAGGATGTCTTGCAGTGGGATGGTGGATTTTAGGAACCGCTTGACAACCAGATTGAACACGTGAGCCATGCATGGCGCATGGCACAACCTTCCTTGACGCAGAGCAGACACCATGTTCTTTCCGTTGTCGGTCAACATGGTTCCGATTTTCAGTTTGCGCGGAGACAGCCATCTGTCGATTTCTCTGTTCATTACACTCAGAAGTTCCTCCCCTTTGTGACTACGTTCGCCAAGGCATACCAGGTGCAGCACAGCGTGACACCGTTGCGCCCTGCACATGTGATATGCCGGTCGGGTAATGGGACTTGGCACGGGGGTGGCGGCTGAGGACACGAAGGAAGAAGAGGTGGTAGAGGCGGACATCTTTTGTGGACCAAGGATGTGCAAACGTGAAGGCAAAAGCGGCCTGACCTGTCCAAGTTGCTGGTGCGGCTGTGACGGCACCACGTTCACCCAGTGGGCCGTAAATGACATGTACTGTCCCTGACCGTAGTTACAGCTCCACACGTCGGCGCTGCCGTGCACTTTGGCAGAGACCGACATGCTCAAAGACTGGCCCACCATGTCTTCTACATGTGAATGCAGGGCTGGCACTGCCTTTTTGGCGAAGAAATGACGGCTTGGCACTCTCCACCGCGGCGCGGCACAAGCCATCATTTCTCGGAAAGGTGCTGAGTCCACCACTTGGAAAGGGAGGGACTGCAGCACCAGCAACTTGGACAGGAGGACGTTCAGCTTTTGCACCGTCGGGTGCGTGCTCGCAAACTGTTGTCTCTTGGAAACGGATTCCAAGAAAGACTGCTGACGGAATCCGTGAAGAGGAGTAGCAGGAGAAGGAGCATCTGAACGAGCGGAAGATGGCAATGAGCGACAACTCCCCTCAGCAGAGGTGTTGGAGCCTTGACTGGCTGATAGAGGGCGATTGACGTCGGGTGACGGAGCAAGTAACGGAGCGGGTGATGGAGCGGGGGCTGGGGCGGGCAGAACCGCCGTATCTTTATCACGGTTTTCCCAGGCCACCAAATGGCGACGCTGCATATGCTGCCGCAACGCTGTAGTCCCAACATGGGCCCCCTGGCCACGCTTGACTTTCTGGCCACATAGTCAACATACGGCTACGTTTACTTCCTCGGGCGGCTTGACAAAAAATTGCCACACCGCCGAGTAGGAAACTTTGCCCCCGATACTCCTCACTGGCTGACTGCTGCTTCCTCCGTGCACACCGGCACCACTACTGGCCGTGGTGGTAGGCTGCAGTGGAGCTGGTGCTGTACTCCGTGGCCGTTTGCCTCCACTGACACTGCTGCGACCCTGCTGCCTCCTGGGCAACCCACCGACTGTTTTGCTCTCTGCCAAGCTGCCACCCTCTTCTCCTGATGATGCGGAAGCAATAGCCTGATGACGACGAGGCTGCCAAGTGCGATCAGCCTCATCATCATCAATTAGGGTCTCCGCCTCACTACTAGCCCCCTCGGCTGCGTGTGGGTCAGGAGACAGACCTGTCTCTAGACCGGCTACCGAGCCACTCTCCTCGCCACTACTTCTTCGCCTGGCTGCTGAAGAGGCGGATGTCTCCCCCCGTTCCTGACCGCCCTCTGTTAGCTCTTCCTCACTGTACAGTGGGGCTGAGCCCACAGCATGCGATACTTCGCTTGGTGAGGGAACACCAAAGGACAGGGGCAGGTAGAGGACACGTGATTTCAGTGGGCTTGCTCCCGGGCCATGCCAACTAACGGTTGTGTCTGACGTACCCACCGACCGTTGGCTGTAGGTGTCAGAGGTGACCTGGGAAGAGGAAGACGACCGAGCCAACCAATCGATGACGGCAGGGTTGTCGGTGGAGACACGACCGCTGGATGACACCGGGAGCACTGGCCTCTGGCTGCGAATAGTGCTGCCTCGACCCCTTCCTCTGCTGCCACGTCTGCTCGCTCCTAAAACATTGCCTCCTCTGCCACTCCTCTGCATGTTGTCTGACATACTCTTTAATTAAACGATTCTGTGTCCCTGAGTAACAATTCTGTGTCTGTCCCTGAGTAACAATTCTGTGTCCCTGAGTAACGTTTCTGTGGCCCTAAGTAACAGTTCTGTGGCCCTCAGTAACAATTCTGTGTCCCACAGTAACAATTCTGTGTCCCTCAGTAACAATTCTGTGTCTGTCCCTGAGTAACAATTCTGTGTCTGTCCCTGAGTAACAATTCTGTGTCCCTGAGTAACGTTTCTCTGGCCCTAAGTAACAGTTCTGTGGCCCTCAGTAACATTTCTGTGTCCGTCAGTAACAATTCTGTGTCTGTCCCTGAGTAACAATTCTGTGTCTGTCCCTGAGTAACAATTCTGTGTCCCTCAGTAACAATTCTGTGTCCCTCAGTAACAATTCTGTGTCCCTGAGTAACAATTCTGTGTCCCTGAGTAACAATTCTGTGTCCCTCAGTAACAATTCTGTGGCCCTCAGTAACAATTCTGTGTCCCTGAGTAACAATTCTGTGTCTGTCCCTGAGTAACAATTCTGTGTCCCTAAGTAACGTTTCTGTGGCCCTAAGTAACGGTTCTGTGGCCCTCAGTAACAAATCTGTGTCCCTCAGTAACAATTCTGTGTCTGTCCCTGAGTAACAATTCTGTGTCCCTAAGTAACGTTTCTGTGGCCCTAAGTAACGTTTCTGTGGCCCTAAGTAACGATTCTGTGGCCCTAAGTAACGTTTCTGTAGCCCTAAGTAACGTTTCTGTGGCCCTAAATAACGTTTCTGTGGCCCTAAGTAACGTTTCTGTGGCCCTAAGTAACAGTTCTGTGGCCCTCAGTAACAGTTCTGTGGCCCTCAGTAACAATTCTGTGTCCCTCAGTAACAATTCTGTGTCTGTCCCTGAGTAACAATTCTGTGTCCCTAAGTAACGATTCTGTGGCCCTAAGTAACGATTCTGTGGCCCTAAGTAACGTTTCTGTAGCCCTAAGTAACGTTTCTGTGGCCCTAAGTAACGTTTCTGTGGCCCTAAGTAACAGTTCTGTGGCCCTCAGTAACAGTTCTGTGGCCCTCAGTAACAATTCTGTGTCCCTCAGTAACAATTCTGTGTCTGTCCCTGAGTAACAATTCTGTGTCCCTAAGTAACGTTTCTGTGGCCCTAAGTAACGGTTCTGTGGCCCTCAGTAACAATTCTGTGTCCCTCAGTAACAATTCTGTGTCTGTCCCTAAGTAACAATTCTGTGTCCCTAAGTAACGTTTCTGTGGCCCTAAGTAACGATTCTGTGGCCCTAAGTAACGTTTCTGTAGCCCTAAGTAACGTTTCTGTGGCCCTAAGTAACGTTTCTGTGGCCCTAAGTAACAGTTCTGTGGCCCTCAGTAACAGTTCTGTGGCCCTCAGTAACAATTCTGTGTCCCTCAGTAACAATTCTGTGTCTGTCCCTGAGTAACAATTCTGTGTCCCTAAGTAACGTTTCTGTGGCCCTAAGTAACGGTTCTGTGGCCCTCAGTAACAATTCTGTGTCCCTCAGTAACAATTCTGTGTCTGTCCCTAAGTAACAATTCTGTGTCCCTAAGTAACGTTTCTGTGGCCCTAAGTAACGATTCTGTGGCCCTAAGTAACGTTTCTGTAGCCCTAAGTAACGTTTCTGTGGCCCTAAGTAACGTTTCTGTGGCCCTAAGTAACAGTTCTGTGGCCCTCAGTAACAGTTCTGTGGCCCTCAGTAACAATTCTGTGTCCCTCAGTAACAATTCTGTGTCTGTCCCTGAGTAACAATTCTGTGTCCCTAAGTAACGTTTCTGTGTCCCTAATTAACATTTCTGTGTCCCTAACTAACGTTTCTCTGTCCCTAACTCTCTCCCTGCATACAGCCAGGTCTGCCTCTGTTGAATGACTGGAGGCAAATGGAGAATTCTAAAATGGCCGCCATTTATAGCTCGACCATTACACTGTGCTGGCTGGCTGGCTGCTGATTGGCTAATGCGATCACGTCATGAATGAATGCATTATGGGTCAGCGCGCCTTGTCTGCGCGCCTTCCCAGACATCCCCGCTCCGTCGCCGCACATGTCGCCGCCATTTTAGGAAAAATTTCGATTCGCGCATCCGAAGTCTGCTTATTTTCGGATTCGACGCGAATCGAAATTTTCCTAATATTCGAAACGAATTCCACTTCGCCTACTTCGATTCGTTCGTCTCTAAAAATAATGCCTCGGTTCACAAATTTTTTTTGCAATACAAAGTTTCCCCAGGATGCATTGTGGTTGGGAGGTTTATAGCGCCGGCCCCGTGCCTTTAAAGTGCACTTTATAAAGAGTTATGAACAGATAAAACTTTTTTTTTACCTCCGGACAGATTAATTGGTTTTCAATGCATTTATGAATTAATTTTTAATCATGTCCCTGTACAGTATTTATGCCTTTAAGATGCACTTTATAAAAAGTTTTGCACAGTTTTTTTTTTACTTTTTTCTGACCTCTGGAACGGATTAATTGGTTTTCAATGCATTCCTATGGGAAAGCGCATTTCGGTTTATGAATTTTTCACAATACGAAACATCCCGGAGAATGCATTAAATTCGTAAACTGAGGTACGCCTGTAGTAAATACTGTAAGTGGGATAGTCTCAACTGGTACTGGCAGCAATAACCACATGCTAGACAGGGCACCCAGGCACATTCCAGGCACGCTTGTCTTGCACTTTTATTCAGCAAGCAAACACAGTTATAATGGATACTGGCTTTGTGCAGCAAATCCATAGTATAAAACAAACTAAACCTCTGCTTGGCTGAGCCACTAACTAAACTCAGGTCAGTTCCTGCATCCTAATTCGCTCTCCAAAGCAAACAAGCAACATTTGTACCTTTTTAGTGTTCTGCCAGCTCTCTTCCAGCCTTTTCATCCAGACGCAGGATCTCACAGTAGAGAGAGTGAGAGGGAGTCCTGAGTATCAGTCAGCTCACATATATGTAGCACTACCCCCTCAGGGGTCACTGAGTAAATGTTAGGTTCCCTGTCTTGCCTGACCCTGCTCAGGAAGCCCAAACCCTGCTGACACCATCTTAAAGCTCTAGTCAGAGGAACCCTCTGGCTGCAACCACAAAATAGATTCACAGACAGTTTAGAGTGAACTGATATATTGGTTGTATTGACATCAAATGTAAGCATAGTAAAACAGAAATGTTTTTGCATAAAACAATAGCTATCACTTGTAGTAATTTCAAGTAAAAGTCAAACCCCAGTCCTGAGATATCTTTCCCCAGTGAGTAAGAAAAAACTACAGCAGCTAGCTCAGTTTGGGCTTTCTAAAGTGGGTGACAGGGTTCAGTTCTGAGGCAAAGAAACAGCTCTTAATTGAATAGGTCAATGTCCCAGTAAACTGCAGTATAGGATCTTTTGCGCGCTTGATGGGGCCTGAGTTGGTGCATTTTAAGAATTCAAATTTCTTTGAAAGCAAACATAAAGGTTCTTTAATTAGGGGTGGATACAAAGGAAAGAGGCTGCTCCTTGAAATGGTAGGTGGCTTGGACGGTACCCCTGCAACACACACAGGGTAAAATGCAGATTTAGGCAGGGATAAACAAATATGAGCAGCAGCCCTTTCTGTAAGGACTAACTCCTCTTAGGACCCCAGTGGCAAACTGCAGCAAGGCAGGAGCTCTTTGGTGAATATGGGACTGAGTGCGGTGGAAGCAATGATGCGGCTTAGCTTGCAGAGGGCAAGGCATGCCTGTGGGCTCCTGTGATTGGAATATGCTGAAGGTGTAGTAACCATTCTGCTGGGTGAACTAGGTATCAACATGTGTAACTTGTGAACAGTGCCAGTTAAACTACGCAGAAAGCAGCAGACTTGAGCAATGTAATTGGCAACTTGAATGGCTTGAGAATGGAACCCGGTCCGTGGCAATGGTCAGGTAGTTGATGGTCTCTCTGCAGATGTGGGCACCCAATGTTCCTGCGGTTTTTCCTTCAGTTAGCACTTTGGACAGCAGCACTCTGGAAAACTGGTCCATAGGACAGGTCACCAGACTTGTCAGCGATCAGCAACTCCTCCTTCTCCCTTTACTCTCTCTACGGCCTAGTCTGGCCCGGTCCTCTGACATCCCTCACGGTCTTCTCGTCCACACCTGTTCTCCAGCTCTCACCCCTTAATTCCTGTCCTGGGTTCCGATGACAGGATTTATTTGCCTCCGCCCACATGCCAGCTCCTCTGGGAAATATACGTAGTTCGTTAGCCTGCTGTCAAACAACAAAGTCCTGCAGTCAGCCTATAAATCCCACAAAGCTTTGCAACATGGTCTGTACAATTGGGCTGCAGGACATTGCCTTCTTGTGTCCATTTATTATTCTGCAAGCAGTATCACAGAAAGGTGTTACATATACTATGTAGGCCTGTGTACAAACAGGGTGCCCATCTTCCCTGCACGTGGCCAGCATGTGCATCTGAGTCTCCACCTACAGACAGCTTCAGGGCCTTCTCAATAGTTCTGGTGCTTAAGTTCACACACTTTACATGTGTACAGATACTGGCCTGAGGCCACAATGACTCCTGGACATAGTTCATATTAACCCTTTACACTTTGAGCACCTCTCTTGCAGGAATGCACTGAACTACCCCTTTGTGAGGCACAGTGCTGCCGGGGATTGGAATGTGGGCATGGCTGCGGGCACACACAGGAGGAGAGGGGTGGCAGGAGGGAGGAGCAGTTCCTGCTCTCTCTCCTCTCCCATTTGTGTGGAGGCTGGTGCTGTGCTGGGTCTGGGCAGTGTGAGAGATACGTCTGCTGCCATGCCCCTCTGCTGGTAGCCAGACCTCATTATTAGCCCTAACTGTCCATGTGTAATTGTCCCCCAGCATGGGCTAGAGAGGAGAGAGACAGCAGGAAGACCTCAGTCTGAAGAAGGAGCCTATTGAGCATGCTCCGAAATGCATTACCGCCCCTTTCATCTGCTACATCTGACTCTGCTCTCCAAGCTTCATTTTTGATGCACAGGCACATCCTGGACTCTACTTCCTGATCCTATAGGCATAGCTTGCTGCTGGACGGCTGGATGTCCCACCTGGATCCAATTACCACACGATGAGTCTTTTTAACCGTTTATCTTGTAAGTGCAAATTTTCCATTGTCTACTAATAAATTGTTAATACTGCACTTAGAGGCGCCTTCCTCTCTTTTTCTTCTTACTCTTTAAACCAGAGTCTGCAGTGTTCCCCCTTAAATCAGAGTTCTCATTGTTCTTCCTTAAATCAGAGTCTCCAGAGTTCTCCCTCTGTGAGGTCAGAAGTAAAGGGGAACTATGCAAATTCAGAAGTAAAGGAGAACTCTGCAAGTTCAGATGTAAAGGGGAACTCTGTGGATTAAAATGTAAATGGAAAACTGTGTGTATTCAGAGGTACATGGAACTCTGTTGACTCTGATGTAAGGGGGGAACCTTGTGCTTAAATCATATAATTAGAATTATTATTTATTCATGTTTCTAGTTATGTTTCTGAATGTTAGTACAGAAATTACACAAATAAGTCTTGATTAGTGCTTCCATGTGTGACAAACATCCTCTCATTTTATTTAAAGAGCAATATCTGTCTAAAATTCTTGCTTGGATCTTTAAGACAGATTTTCCTGAGGCTGTTGGGCAATTCTTTTGCATCCCAGGAGTAAATTGAACAGCAAATACTTTACAGACTATGCAATGGATACAACAAAATTATTATTTTTAGAAATTTATTATTTATTTCAAAAAAGCATATATTTGGGATAGTAAAGGCAAACGTTGATGTTGTATGGTGTGTTATGTAAAATGTACTTAACAAACAGTAGGCAATAGAGCAGATAAAGTCATTACATTCATGGAGGACCGGGCTAGGGGGCATTTATTCCCCCAGACAGTACTTGTACGATATGTTAGGCTGCTAGCCCTGCATGGAGATACTTAGCTATTCAAAAGTGAATGGGAACAGGAGGTATAATTAGTAACAGCTGCTGTACATACATGCTAAAGGAAAGTCTTTGAGTACAGATTCTCTTTTTAGATCTAAGATTCTATGTGACTGAATGCAGAGAGCTGCAAAGTAACTATTACTGGAAGAAGTGAAAAGCTGTGCTGCAATAAACTTACTCATGAGGTCATGTACTTCCACCATGGCCACCAATTTTGCACTTGGCACTTTGCATGGTACACTTTCTTTAGCCTACAGGAATACATGTCTAGTCCATACTATGGCCACACTATGCATTTAGCCCTGGTTCACACTGAATACAACTTTGAAATTGTACTACTTCACTTAAAGCCGCGTGATTTCAAAGCCGCAGGTCAGTGCGATTTTAGGTGCGACTTTTCTGACATCTGTGCGAATTCATGCACAAATGTCTATGCAAGTTGCACCTGAAATCACAAACAATAGTGCAGGAACCTTTTTTTCAAATCAGTGCAACACCACAAAGTCGGAGTCACACTGATTTGAATGGTTCCAGTAGGGTGCTGCTTGTCATGTGATTTGGAACTGTCAAATCACATAATAAGTCACACAGGTGAAAATCAGGGCTAAAAGCCAAAGGTTCTCACCCCTCCCTTGATTACATTTTTGTGTAATTACAGCAGGTGGATGATTCCATTACAAGAGTCCAAACTACCTGGAATTCCAGTAACAGTTTCTTTTTAAAAAAATCAGTTTCGATCTAATATGCTGATAACTAGCTCATTAGGCACTGCCCTTGACTTTTCTACCTTATCTTTATCTACTCAGATTATGCTTGAATGGGGTGGAATGTCCTTTCACGCAATAACTGCATTAATAGCAATCAGATCGATTTTTTCACATGCATATATGGTCAAATCTAAAATTGGATTGTCCCGGCCTGAAAAGGGTTGGAAGTTCTAATCTTAGTTAATGGCTGCAGAAGATTTGTCATACTACTTAATTAGGTCTGAATAGTTACCTGCTCGACTTTTTTTCCTAATTTTTAAAAAACATTTTCTAAGTTTTTCTCTTTATCCCAATTGGCTTCTTATTTTTTTGCCATTACATGCTCTTCAGGTATCTATCGAACTCTGCTATTACATCATCCATATAAGGCTCAACTTTGTCTTTCAGCTCAGCTAGTTTAGATTGCAGCTCATCTCGGCTCTCTCCTGCTATAGTTTCCACTTTTTTCAAGAATACTGTCAGATGGTGTTTCATTCTTTTCAAATGTTTAGTCCCAGCGCTTAATAGCTCTTCTGCATGCTCATGTGCTTGATCTTCCAAATTGTTTGCAGTGTCTTCCAAAATAGGAAGGACCTTCTCGGTGAAAATGGGGAAGTTTTGACCGAATTCTTCAATTCTCTTCCAGACTTTGTCAAAATGGTCTTCAATCTCACTCTCTACTTCCTTAACATTGTCCACTGCAGCTTGCAACTTCTCTTTAATTTTATACCTAGAGTAAAAATATATGTTTGAGTGAATTTGTTTTCCAAAAACATTCATACTTCCATAAAAAAAGTCATATTTATTCTGCTGGTTGATTTTCTGACAACACGTGTTTAAATTCTCAGTCACTTGTAAATAACTTTTTGTACTGAAGACCACCATGGTGGTTTCACACAGAAAAACTATGTTTCAAAAAGTTTGAAGTTTACCTGTTTCCAGGCTCTGGATAATTAAGTATTTTCATATTTTTAACAAACTGTCAATGAAGTATATCCCACTACATGCAGGCAGCTGGATCCTGTAAAAAAACTTCACTGCAGGGATGCCTGGTCCTCTTCCTGTCTCGGGCCTTCCATTTTGCAAGGGGTTAATAGGTTTGGGTTTCTGGGCTGAATTCAATAAAAAAAAAGTTCCCATTGGAGACTCCACCTACCCTCACATGCATTGTGAAAAGTTATTTAATTGCTTTTGCTGCCTGTAACTTGACCTGTGAATGAGGGAGAATCTCACGAATCACAGGATTCTCTCCTCATTGGCAGTTCATATTACAGGCAGTGAAAGCAATGAAATAACTTTTCTCAATGGAGGAGAGGGCAGTGGTGTATTTAGGTTTTGTGCTGCCCTAGGCAACAAAAAAAATCAGACGCCGACCCCCCCCCCCGGCGGAGAGAGCCTGACACCGGCAAGAGAGAAAAAGACACTCACCTTCACAGCTCTGGACATCCCCAAGAACAACAATCGGGCTCTGCATACACCATCAAGCAGCCTCTCTCGGATCCAACGTGGTACCCATACCGCATATGTCCCTTCTTCCAGGGGGCAGTGCTGACCCCTAAAAAATGCTGCCCTAGGCAAATGCCTTGTTTGCTTTGTGGTAAATACGCCTCTGGGAGAGGGGAGGAGGGGGCCGGTCCCCATTAGGAACTTTTTCTACTGAATTCAGCCTGGAGACCCAAAAGTATAACCCCCAGTGTGTTGAAAGTTCAGAGACCGAAAGAGGACAGAACATTACTGCAGTATACATTTCTACAGGATCCAGCTACTGCATGACATGGAACATACCTCATTATGCCCCACCCCGCAAGCCAAAGTACTAGGTGTAATCCTAGACTCCAATCTGTCTTTCCAGCCCCAGATCCAATCGCTGACAAATTCATGCAGACTCCACCTCCGCAACATCTCCAAAAAACGTCTGTTCCTAACTCCAGAAACTACAAAGCAACTCATTCACTCCCTTATTATATCACGACTTGACTACTATAACTCCCTCCTCAGCGGCCTACCTCAACATAGGCTATCCCCGCTTCAGTCTATCCTGAATTCTGCGGCCAGACTCATCCACCTTACTAACCGCTCCGTATCGGCAACTCCCCTCTGCCAATCCCTCCACTGGCTTCCGATTGCCCAACACATGGAATTCAAATTACTAACACTGACGTACCTAGCTGTTCATAACACTTCCCCAAACTACATCACCGATCTGATATCCATCTACCACCCAAAACGCACTCTCCGCTCCTCACAAGACCTCTTACTCTCTAGTTCTCTGGTCTCCTCCTCCCATGCCCGTCTCCAGGACTTCTCCAGGGCTTCCCCTATCCTCTGGAACTCACTACCCTAATCCATCAGACTGTCACCTACCATCCTCACCTTTAGGCGCACCCTGAAAACCCATCTCTTCAGAGAAGCCTACCCCGCCCTCACCTAGTTGCCGATCTCCTCCACTCTTCCCACCACTCCATCCCCCACAGCTATTTATTCCTGTACCACTCACCCCTCCCTCCTAGATTGTAAGCTCCAAGGAGTAGGGCCCTCAAACCCCTCGTGTATTGTATTGTATTGTTACTGTGCTGTCTCGCGTACTGTCTCCCATTATAATGTACAGTGCTGAGCAAACTGTTGGCGCTATATAACTACTGTATAATAATAATAATATAATAATTATAATTTAGAACAAGTTAAGTCAATAAAGCTGCAGAGCTTACATATTTTAGCCAAATTGCAGCTCTAAAACAAGCCCTTAAGTGTTGGTTCACACCAGAACACAGTGTGAGTAAGGCACGTTCCTTGCATGTTTCCTGCACCACATTCAAAATGCACTATCTTTGTGATCTTCTGAAGGTGGAAATATGCTGATACCAGCACTCCAAACACAGATCACAAATGCAGTGCATTTTCTGGCACCAGATCACATGGTAACTGCAGTACTACGTGATTTGGTGTTGCACGTTTTTCAAAAGTTGAGCATGCACTACTTTTTGTTTATTCTGGTGCACTTGCAGCTCATTTAAATCAATTGGCTGCAAAATCACACTGCAGGGGAACACACAGGAGTTGCACAGGAATGTGGATTCTGGTGCGATTCTGGTGTATACCAGCCTTAGGTGGAGATTCTTGCTGAACCCTTCCCAGAGCACCGATTCTGTGTTTACACTACAGACTAGAAGACTGAAAGTTTGCTGCTGGGAGTAGTGAGGAGTTGGCTGCTAAAAATTAAAGTGCCTCTGCTGTAAAATTTGATGATGACTTATTCCACAGTTACTGCAGCTATAAAGGTTAGTAAGGGCTTGTATGTATGTACTACTTATTTAGAATAACAAGTGACCCCTGGATTGGTAGATCATCAAGGGGCATCACATCCCATAGCAAAGTAGAAAAAACCTCAATACAAAAGAAATATAAATATATGTTTTCGGATTTTAAAGGTGCCTCTAGTCAAATCACAGCATGACATAGAATATGTTACAATAATATTTGTTAATTTTATCATCCACAAAATACTAAAACATGAATTACATCACAAAGCAAAGGATGCATCCTCATTGGTGGTGTTCCAATCCATGCATAGTGGTATGAAGTCCTCTGTAAGCAACCTCTCTTATGTTGCTAGAATTAATCCCATATAGCCCCTTTGTCCTTTTATACATTACAGTTGTCTTTCAATGATATAATGAGAGTGGCTAAGTGGGGGGGGGGGGGTGAGGAAATATTTGAATGCCTATAGCTACAGTTGCACTTTAAGTCAACAACTAAATGTACAAAGAGAAAAATCCATCCCACCTTCATTATGTGATAGACATGTTCCCCATGACAGATTTTGCAGGGCACCAGAAGAAGAAAAATATAAGAACTGTCTTAAATATTATAAGCAATTGGTTCACTTTTGATGTCTCTCTCCTTATGTTTTCATTTTCATTCTTTACTTCCATATACATAGCCTGTGAAATGCCTGTGCAGAACTTTATGGTAACAAACAACTACCTCTTACCTTGTTTGGTGAGATTCCTTTAATCCCTGTCATATTTATTATTTTTTAGCAAAAAACTTTAGACACCACAATAACCAGCGTTAGTTTATTTTCTAAGATGATACCCAACTGATATTCTCAAACCACTGGCACACTTATTTCCAGTATCTAACCTCTGCATAATACATATATAGGATGCTTTCTTTTCCTTTCACCTGACTTACTCTATGTCATTGGAGGTGATGTGCTTTGAATTTATGCCTTGGTTCTCTTTTTTTCTCTTCGACAATTATCTTTTGTCAGTTTGTTACCCTTTAGATCAGGGGTATTGAATTAAAATTCCCCAATCCAGTCAGTAAAATTTTCTTCTTGCCGGGGTCTGAATCGGATGTTTGTGCTATGAGTCAGATCCTTCACATCACAGTCCCCCTGTCTTCTTAGGCTAGGTTCACAAGTCTGTGGCTGGAGGACATGTGTGAAATCGCATGTGTTTCTGGCTCACAGAGAAATGCTCTGCTTTTTGGCAGATGCTTGGGGGTGCCATTCATTCTTAATAGCACCCCCACACATCGGCATCACAGCACATTTTCGCATGCACCAAACCACGTAGTGTTGCAGCACTGTGCAGCTTGATGCCGTGCGATTTGAAAAAAAAAAAAGAGTTTAGACTTCTTTCCCTGTGTTTCTCATGGGTAGGGCAGTCCATTAAAATGAATGGGCTGCCCTACCTGCAACGTGTGCGTGCAAATGTGCATAAACAAATCTAAATCGAGCCTCATATCACAACCCTGCTCTTACATCATCCTCAGTCCCCCCTTCACATCATAGTCACTCCCTTCGCATCAAAATCCCCCTTCACACTACTTCTCTTTGCCTTCCTTTACATTACTGTCCTCAGTGCCCCCCATTACAGTCCTCAGCTCCCCCCATTACAGTTCTCAGTGACCCCATTAATGTCCTTAGCAACCCCATTAATGTCTTCACCCCCCATTACTGTCCTGAGCCCCCCATTACTGTCTTCAGTGACTTCATTAATGTTCTCAGCCCCTCATTGCTATCCTAAGCCTCGCCATTACTGTCCTGAGCCCCCCATTACAGTCCTGAACTCCCCCCTTAACTGTCCTGAGCCCCTCCATTACAGTTTTCAGGGATCCCATTAGAGTGGTGCTTATCCGCCCTTCGGCTATTGTGGCCATGTTGCTGTTTATGCGCCGGTGGGCCGCTATGTGCATGACGCCATTCCACCCTACATGGGTGTGGCTGCGCTACGTACTCTTGGCCCAGGCAACCCTAACCTGAGCGTGTGCGGTGCGGACTTCTACTGTGCATGCGCTGGCATCAGGCACCATATTTATACCCCTTATTATCAGTTGTTCAGTGCATTATCTATTGACAGCATATCTAATGACAAGGGAAATTTTCTCCCCAGGAACGGAGAGGCCTTTGCATACTAGGTCAAATTAATTTTTGTAGATCCCAGCTATACATACCTATATAATTGTTACCTTAAAGGTTTTTTGTGTTTTCTTATTTTTCCTTTTCTATAGTCTATCAAGTTATTTCATTATATTGGATTACGGCTGTTATTTATAGTAGTCCATTATTCACTCTCTAGTACACTTAGATAATGGTTTGTGCCTCCTAAGTCCTTCCCTCATACTTCTAGATCTTTCTCTCTGGCCAATATTAAAAGTTATAGATATTGACTTATCTATGATATTATCTCTCAGCGACCTAGTACTATAGCATATTAAATTGTTTTTTTTTTGTCATCGTGGTATATATATAATTATATATATATATATATATATATATATATATATATATACAGTTGTGTTCAAAATAATAGCAGTCAGACATCACTAACCTGATCAATCACTGTTTTTGGTAGAAACGATATTTCTACATGGCAAATAATTTACTATCAGGTGTAGTAGAGTAATAGAAATTCAACAGACCCAACAGTCATGACATGCATGCTGCTGATTCTGTGTAATTGAATCACTAATTGAAAGGGGCATGTTCAAAATAATAGCAGTGTGGAGTACTATTAGTGAGGTCATTCATTCTTTGAAAAACAGGTGGCAATTATTGCCCTTATTTAAGGAAGGAAGGCAGCAAATGTTGTACATGCTGGTTACAGTGCATTTCTCTCTGAAATTCTGAGGAAAATGGGTCGTTCCAGACATTGTTCAGAAGAACAGCGTACCTTGATTAAAAAGTTGATTGGAGAGGGGAAAACATATAAAGAAGTGCAGAAAATGATAGGCTGCTCAGCTAAAATGATCGCAAATGCTTTAAAATGGCAACCAAAACCTGAAAGACGTGGAAGAAAGCGAAAAACTACCATTCGAATGGATAGAAGAATAGCCAAAATGGCAAGGACTCAGCCAACAATCAGTTCCAGGAAGATCCAGGAAGATCAAAGAAGGTGTAAAGTTACCCGTGAGTACTGTTACAATTAGAAGACACCTATGTAAAGCCAAGCTATCTGCAAGAAGCCCCCGCAAAGTCCCACTGTTGAAAAAAATTACGTGCTGAAAAGGTTACAATTTGCCAAAAAAGCACATTGACTGGCCTAAAGAGAAATGGCGTAACATTTTGTGGACTGATGAAAGTAAGATTGTTCTTTTTGGGTCTAGTGGCCGGAGACAGTTTGTCAGACGACCCCCAAACACTGAATTCAAGCCACAGTACACTGTGAAGACAGTGAAGCATGGTGGTGCAAGCATCATGATATGGGGATGTTTCTCATACTACGGTGTTGGGCCTATTTATCGCATACCAGGGATCATGGATCAGTTTGATTACATCAGAATACTTGAAGAGGTCATGCTGCCTTATGCTGAAGAGGAAATGCCCTTGAAATGGGTGTTCCAACAAGACAACGACCCCAAACACACCAGTAAACGTGCAACATCTTGGTTCCAGACCAACAAGATTGACGTTATGGAGTGGCCAGCCCAATCCACGGATCTTAATCCAATAGAAAACTTGTGGGGTGACATCAAAAATGCAGTTTCTGAGGCAAAACCAAGAAATAGAGAAGAACTGTGGAATGTAGTCCAATCATCCTGGGCTGGAATACCTGTTCACAGGTGCCAGAAGTTGGTTGACTCCATGCAACACAGATGTACAGCAGTTCTCAGAAACAGTGCTTATACAACTAAATATTCATTAAGTGATTCAAAGGAAAGAAAAATCTTCAAACATTTTTCAGTTTATATAGTAAATGTTTGAGTTTGTAAAGAAGAATACAAACACTGCTATTTTTTTGAACAGTCTAATATTCACTTTTCTTCAATTTTTTTAGAGGAACAACACAAATTTGATATATTTTTCTTCGTGTTTTGATTTGGAATAGAATGTGTAGTGTTCCCAATGCATTTGTGTGTATGGAAATAAAAGCTATTAGAAGGATTTTGAGCTTTATTCACTTTTTTCAACACACTGCTATTTTTTTGAACACAACTATATATATATATATATATATATATATATATATAATTTGTATCTTGAGGTGGTGCCTTTGGTGTCATTTGGTAATTGCGGGGAACCCAGGTGTGAGTTCTCTGTGACCCATCCATCTGGGGTTTTAGTGTGGTCTCCTCACCTGGTGGCGTTGAATAAATAACAATTCAGGCAATTTTGTTTCCTGGTGGCTTCATATAGAACAATATATATCCCGGATGGTATGTAAATGGTTATATATACAATGTAAGGATTTCAATATTTGTATGGAAACTTGCTTGTTCATTCATTAATATACATTGTATCTTAGAAAGGTGACTTCGTCATCACTTCTCTTCAGCTTATCCCTGATTAAAGAACGAACAATGTTCTGAAATGCATTGGGTATCTTGCTGATTCTGCTGAAATTCACAGTGCTTCCCCATCGTCCAAGGAAGGATATGTATTTAGGTGTCTTACAGCAACATTTATAACCTGTATTATGTACTCAGCCACCGCATTGTGTTTTAAAACTCTCTTGTTTTTCTAAAATGTAATGTTTTAATATTTGGAATAATAAAACTCTATTTTTTTATATATATATGTTGAAGTTGCCTTAAAAGTCCCATATATTTCTTTTTGTGGACCATCTACCTAATCTATATAATATTCTAATAAATAATAATTGTCAGAAAGAATAACCAAGTCTATACATTTTATACTCAGCTGGCCTTAATTAGCTCATATACTAAAATTGCAGTATTACCGATCCAACATACAGTACTTTATGATTTTGTTTCCGGATATTATTCTCATAAACTATGTTTAGATAGGCAGTGTTAAAGTGGAAATTAGTTAATGGTTCTGACCCTTGCAATGTATTTGTGGTTTGGTGGAGTTGGTTGAATAAAATGTCTTTGTACAATGCTGATGGACAGTGGACATAAGTGTGTGGTGTTACAGCTCACTATTGATCTATATTGCTTCTCCTGGACCCCCCTCCTGCTCTGAGAAAAGTGTCTATGAGTAGGCAAAATAATACAGATTACTTTTTTGCATACAGTGGCCATCTGCACATGGCCCAATGTTTCTAAAACATATATTACACTTGGGTTTGGGGAGGGGTAAAAGTAAGTGGTTGAGCTGTATTTTTACCACTCTCCTTTAAGCTGCACAGGCAGCTGTAGGTGTAAACACATGCTTTGACTGCAAAAATGTTTTGTTGGTTGGCAGTAACCCCACTAAACATGACCTAGTCTAGTGACCTATTCCAATTGTTAACCTCACAGTTGCGGATCGGTATTCCCATTGAAAAAGCCCATTCAATTGTCAAAAAAAACAGGCATTCAAGAGGAGGCAATATCACTTACTCACTGCCTGTCAGGCCACCCACTTGCTGCTCTGTGAAAAGTGATCCAGTTTAGATTGCTTTTCACAACCCACGTGTAAATAAACTCTAAGAAATGGTATACAGTGAATACAACAAGTGCAAATAAAAAACATACAACACTAAATCTTACTCTTTTACAATCTCTGAATTCTCCAAATGTTTCCTTAAATCATTTGCAATTTCAGCTGCATCTGTCAGGATTTTGTAGATAGTGGGCTCTTCATTTCCATGTGCTTTATCTTGCTGTACAATGTAGTGTCCCTGCACTCCTGAAATGACCAAGGTAATACTGTTATAATTTCCCACACCTGTGATCAGAATGAAGAAAAAAACTAAGGAAAAAAAAACATTGGTAGTTGATAAAAGCTTCCCATCAGTCTGATATATTTAAAAAGTAATACAAAAAAATTATAGATGTTTAACAACAGCAATATTTTTGCTCCCATTTTCTTTTTCAGATTTTGTGGATCAACTCCTAAATGTTTCTTCAGAGTATGTTTTTGAATGAAAGCAACTATGGACAACAGAAAATAAGAAATATCTTTATGTGGTACCTATTAGGCCTGACACACACTGAGCATTTACTTAGCTCTTCAGAATATGTTTCTCCTGGCAGGAGAATCGCAGTGCAAAAAATGGGCCTAAAGCCGCATTCTGCAAAATGTTTAGGCTTGTTTGGGCACAGTTCATTCACTCCATTGGCCAGAATATTAATTTATTCTGGACATTGAAAACTGAGAGACATTCTTCCCATGAAGACGGAGATTGAGCTCTGCACTCACTTTTGCAGCAGTTGTTTTCTTATTCCGGGTGACCATCCTGCTTTTGTTCCTTTCAGTCAGTTGACCATGTCAACCACGCTTCACAGACAACATTTTCCCAGAAACTATATATTCCGGCATAACCTTTAATACTGTACCTCACAGCAAAGCAAATAAATTGGCAACTTCAGTCCCAGAGACACCAGCTAAGTGGCACCAACAATCTGCCCTCTGAACCTCAATAAGCTCTGACATGACTCCATATTACTAGCAGCGCATACAGGCAGTGAGGCTTCCCACCTGTTAGCTAGGTGTCTCATCACACAGTGGAAGCAAAAGAATGTTACATCACTTCCGCCTTCAATGCGAAACATCATCACTTTCACACCTGCAAATCAGGTAGTATTTCCATTTTTTGTCTAACCCTTGTATTTATCCGCTGAGCATAACCTTTACCATTGAAGAAGAATGCATAGGGTGGTGTCTAAAGAGAGGAGAGCATCTTTGCTGTGTAAATTACAGTCCATAAAATGTTTCATACTGGCAGTGTGGTGGCAGCAGTGTATTTATGTTCTGTGCTGCCCTAGGCCTCCTCCACCACCCGCCCGCCCAGCTGCCACCTGGCTGCCCACCCGCTTGCCACCTGCAGCCCACCCCCCCGGAAGAGAAGGAGAGATACTCACCCTTCCTGGAGTCCACTCTTCCTCCTAGCCCCAAAACCCTTAGAAACGACCTTTGTATGATCACCACACAGGAACTGGTGCAGGACAGCCAGTGTCCCTTATTCTGGGGGTTGGCCCCCCTGAAAAATTCCGCCCAAGGCAAACGCCTTGCTTGTCTCGCAGCAAATAGGCCCCTGTGTGGTGATGAATTTGCTGGACGATCCTCTTTAAGTTGGACCATGTGTGTAGCTGATCTTTCATTTGTGAAGCCTTAGTGTACCAGCAACATGAAATTGTGAGACTGGATTCCTCCATACTGGTGGAAGTTCAGTGGGTCATCTTAAAATATATATCCCGCCAAAATATTTCATTTAGTTTAATATACAGCTGGGAAGGGTCAGAAACCCTGATAGGTTTCTATGGCTATCTGGGGCTCTGTTACAGAGATTTTCCTTCACTTACTGTTCCAGTTACTATGTGTTCACCAGACAGGAAGAGAAGGAAAATCTGCAGAGACACATATAGCAATAACAAGTTGGCTGGGTTTCAAGCCTTTCCCTACTTTACTGAAAAAGCTATTTTCCCTCTGTGAGGATGCTTTTCCTCCCATTTACCTGTCTATCTTTATGACAGTAAGTGAGTGTAAATCTACAGTGTTTATAGCCAAACACCCGGGTATTAGCAACCCCTCCTCTAACTAAGCGTTGGTATGAAAAAGAGAAAAACTATTCAAATGCCCATTTTACTTACCTAAAGCCAAGGTCACATAGTGATTCTTCTTTTCTTCCTGGGGAGTACACATCACTGCCTGCATGATGTGGACACCTCCTATTCGTGAACACAACACATCCAATGGTTGGGACCTCTCTCACTGGCTCCAGAGGCAGGAGAACTCAAGGGGCAGAGAGGGGACCAGTGCCCAACAAATAACATGCAAGGAAAAATGTCTGGTCCCCAGGGCAGGATGTTAACTTGGCACATAGAGGAAACTATGCCTTGGATCAGGACTGAGGAGTACAGTCATTAAAGTAGTTGTAAAGGCTCAAGGTTTTTTACCTTCATGCATTCTATGCATGGAGGTAAACAAAATATCTCTGTGCAGCATCCTCTCTAGCCTCCTTATTACTCACCCAAGCCCCTCAAGCTAGCAAATGAGAAGAAAGGGGGGGCGGGGCCAAACCACAGCTCCGTGCGTGAATGGACACACAGAGCAGCTGTTAGGGAGTGTGCATGCCCGGGTGCCCCTATAGCACATTGCTTGCTGTGGGGGCACCCAACAGGAGGAAGGGGCCAGGGGTGCTGGTGGAGGCCCCAAGAAGAGAAGGATGTGGAGGCTCTGTACAAAACTACTGCACACAGCAGGTAAGTTCAACATGTTTGTTTTTTAAAGAAAAAAAAAATTAAGCCTTTAGAATCACTTTAATTGCATGGAATTGGGCTTAACAAAGTCCAAAATAGCAGTGAAAACTTGATAGGTTTTCTAATCTTGTTCCCTACTCTGATGAAAAACATTTTGCCTCGATATACACTTTAAAGGGTAAGTTTGTTACATGTTACATGTTACACCTGTTTTCTCTTTTTTAATGGAGAAAAAAATATATAATGACTCTTTTTCACCTTGCTAGAGGAGACTATTGTAAACAAAACAAATAGTGCAAAAAAAATTTAAAATATGCAAAATACATGTTCAAAAGGTGACAATGAATTAAAGTGTTTGTTCACCAATGCCAGAAGTCTGCCAAGCAAAATAGGTGAATTGAAAGCTTTGGTGCATCAAGAGAACTATGATTTAATTGGTATTGCTGAATCTTGGCTTCATTCTTCACATGACTGGCCATTAATATTCCTGGCTATGTTCTCTTTTGGAGAGACAGTGTAAATAGGAAAGGTGGTGGTGGTGTCTGTCTCTATGTGAGAAGTGATCTCAGAGCGAGTGTGAAAGAGGATCTAGTTGATGGAGAGTGTGATGAGGCTGAAGCATTATGGGTGGAACTGCACATGGGGGTGCGTAATACAAAGGTAATAATTGGCGTTTGTTATAGGCCTCCCAGTGTTAACGAGGAGAGGGAGACCCAGCTCCTTGTACAGATCGAAAGGCCTGTAAGGGCTGGGACAGTGATAATAATGGGGGATTTTAACTACCCAGAAATTGACTGGAGTAATGGCACTGCAGGAACAGTTAAAGGGCAAAAATGTATACACCTACTACAGGACAATATTATGGTACAGTTCATAAAGGCCCCAACAAGGAATGATGCTCTGTTGGACCTGGTAATCTCAATGCAGAACTTATTTCTAATGTTCATATAAAAGAACATCTGGGTACCAGTGACCATAACATGATTTCATTTATTGTTAGCTGTAAACAACAAGCACATATAGGAAAAATAAAAACACTCAACTTTAAGAGGGTTCATTTTCCAAGGCTGGGAGCTGCTGTCCAAGACATAGACTGGGTGGGAATATTGGCATAGATGGACACAACACAGAAATGGGAGTTCTTCAAAATGACTGTATGTGAACACACTGCAAAATATACAGCTATGTCCATATTTATAGGACCTGGTTAGATCTCCTATTCAACACCTTATGCTGCTGTCACTTCCTCACCAGCTGCCAAGACGATACAGTCCATATATTTTTGGACACAGGCACAATTTTAGATTGTTTCAGGTATTGACCAAAACATATTCAATTCAGGCTATAGTTATTTAATGGATATGGACTAAAAGTGCACACTCTCAGGTTTAATTTGAGGGTATGTGCATCCAAATTGGAGGAAGGGTTCAGGAATTACAGCTCTTAAGAGCAGCCACACCCCCTTTTTCAAGGGACCAATGGTCATTGGATAATTGAATCAAAAGTTTTTTCATGGCCAGGTATGGGCTACTCCTTTGTTATTTCTTCATCAATTAAGCCTGGAGTTGATTCTAAGTGTGGAATTTGCATTTGGAATCTATTGCTGTGAACCCACATCGTGCATTCAAAGGAGCTGTCCATGCAAGTGAAACAGGCCATTGTAAGGCTTCAAAAACAAAACAAATCAATCAGAGAGATAGCAGCAACATTAGGAGTGGCCAAATCAACAGTTTGGTACATTCTGAGGAAAGAAGAATGCACTGGTGAGCTCAGCAACATAAAAAGGCATGGACGTCCGCAGAAGGAAACAGTGGTGGATGATCGCAGAATCCTCTCTATGGTAAAGAAAACCCATTCACAACATCCAGACAAGTGAAGGACACTCTCCAGGGATGGGTGTATCATTTTCAAAGTCTACAATCAAGAGACGCAAATACAGAGGGTTCACCACAAGGAGCAAACCATTCATAAGCCTGAAGAATAGAAAAGCGAGATTAGACTTTGCCAAAAAATATCTAAAAAAGCCAGACCAGTTCTGGAAAAGCATTCTTTGGATAAATGAAACTAAGATGAATCTGTACCAAAATGACAAGAAGAAAAAAGTGTGGAGAAGGCTTGGAACAGCTCATGATCTACAGCACACAACGTCATCTGTAAAACATGGTGTGATGGCATGGGCATTCATGGCTCCCAGTGGCACTGGGTCATTGGTGTTTATTGATGATGTGACAGAAGACCAAAGCAGCACGATGAATTCTGCAGTGTTTAGAGAAATACTGTCAACCCAGAGTCAGCCAAATGCAGCAAAGTTGATTGGATGGTGCTTCACAGTACAGATGGGCAATGATCCAAAACACACTGCAAAAACTACCCAGGAGCTTTTGAAGGAAAAGAAGTGGAATATTCTGCAATGGCCAAGTCAATCACCTGATCTCAACCCAATTGAGCATGCATTTCACTTGCTGAAGGCAAAACTAAAGGCAGAAAGACCCACAAACAAAGAAAAACTGAAGACAGCTGCAGTTAGAGCGTGACAAAGCATCAGAAAGGAGGAAACCCAGTCTTTGGTAATGTCCATGGGTGCCAGACTTTGGGCAGTCATTGCCAGTAAAGGATTCTCAACAAAATATTAAAATGTATATTGTATTTATGGTTATATTAATTTGTCCAATTACTTTTGAGCCCCTGAAAATGGAGGGACAGTGTATAAAAATGGTTGCAGTTCCTAACATTTGTACTTGATATTTATATACAACACCTTGAATAAATGCTGAAAGTCTACACTTCAAATTAATTAGGATTGTTTCATTTTAATTCATTCTGGTGGCATACAGAGCCAAAAGTATGAAAATTGTGCCTGTGTCCAAATATACTGTATATGGGTCTACAGTGCATCCAGAAAGTACTCAAAGTGTTTAACTTTTGCCACATTTTGTTATGTTACAGCCTTATTCCAAAATAGATTAAATTACTTTTTTCCCTCAACATTCTACAAACAATACCCCATAATGACAATGTGAAAGAAATTTGTTTGAAATATTAGCAATTTAAAAAAAAAACAAAAAAAACACATGTACATACAGTAAATATTCACAGCCTTTGCCATGACACTCAAAATTGAGCTCTGGTGCATCATGTTTCCACTGATCATCCTTGAGATGTCCACAACTTGATTGGAGTCTACCTGTGGGAAATTCAGTTGATTGGCTATGATTAGGAAAGGCATAATCCTGTCTATATAAGTTCCCACAGTTACCATCGCATGTCAGAGCACAAACCAAGCCATGAAGTCCAAGGAATTGTCCATAGACCTCCGAGACAGGATTGTATCAAGGCACAGATTTGGGGAAGGGTACAGAAAAATTTCTGCAGCATTGAAGGTCCCAATGAGCACAGTGACCTCCAGCATCCATAAATGGACGAAGTTTGGAACCATCAGGAATCTTCCTAGAGTGGGCTGCCTGGCCAAAATGAGCGATTGATGGAGAAGGGCCTTAGCCAGGGAGGTAACCAAGCACCCGATGCTCACTCTGAAAGAGCTACAGCATTTCTCTGTGGAGAGAGGAGAACTTTCCAATCACCTCTGCAGCACTTCACCAGTCAGGCCTGTATGGTAGAGTGGCCAGACGGAAGCCAGTAAAAGGCAAATGGCAGCCCGCCTGGAGTTTGCCAAAAGGTACCTGAGGAACTCTCAGACCATGAAACCAAAGGCTTTGAATACTTAAGTACACGTGTTTTTGTTTTTTATTTTTAATAAATTGCAATGATTTCAAAACAAACTTCTTTCACATTGTTATTATGGGGTATTGTTTGTAGAATGTTGAGGAAAAAATTAATTTAATCCATTTTGGAATAAGGCTGTAACATAACAAAATGTGGCAAAAGTTAAGCGCTGTGAATACTTTCTAGATGCCCTGTAACTGTATTCCCATGGGCAGCAAATTTAAAAAGCTAAAAATAAAACCTATGCTTATGGCCAAAATCAAAAAAGCAATAAATAATAGCTAAATATATATAATAAAATATAAACATATAAAATATAAAAAAATATAAAATAAATATAAAATATAAAAAATATAAAATATAAAAATGAAGGAACAGTATCATTTGCTTAAACATTACAAAGAATATAACAAAATATGTAAAAAAGAAATCAAGGCCACAAAAATTGAGAACAAATGACAAATTGCAAAAGATAGCAGGATAAATCCCCCAAAAATCTTCAAATATATTAATAGTAAAAAGGTCTGGTCCAAGCATGTAGGCCCTTTACAAAATAATCTAGAGTGGGTGACTGGGGACAAAGAGAAGGCAAATTTATTTAATACCTTTTTAAGCTCTGTGTATATAAAGGAGCGTGGGGGAGCTCTTGTCCATAATGGGCATGGTATTGACACAGCTCCAGATGATCCACATTGGCTCACAATTGATATGATCCATGAATATTTAGACAGAAAACAGCTGAATAAAGCACCTGGACCAGATGGCATACACCCACGGGTCCTTAAAGAATTGAACTCTGTCCTTTCAAAGCCATTGTTTCTAATTTTAAGGGATTCTTTAAAGACTGGCATAGTACCACTGGATTGGCATAAGGCCAATGTGGTGCCTATATTTAAAAAGGGGTCAAAATCTTTAGCAAGTAATTAATACGTGTTAGTTTAACTTCTATGGTTGGGAAGATACTGGAGAGTTTAATAAAAGACCACATTCTTGCTGGAAAAAATATTTTAAGCAACAGACAGCATGGATTCATGAAAGACAGAAGTTGTCAAACAAATCTGATTTCTTTTTATGAGGAGGTGAGCAAAACCTTGGACAAAGGGGTGGCGGTGGATGTGGTATACTTGGATTTTTAAAAAGCATTTGACACAGTTCCCCACACACGGCTAATGTGTAAGGTAAAGTCTATGGGCTTGGAATAATCCGTATGTAAATGGATAGAAAATTAGATAGAGGTTTGTCTTTTTTTGGCCAGACTAACCTTGGCCAGACTAACTATGTACATAGATAAAATAAAGTAAAAATAGCTATATCAGGGTTTTATCTAGGTCAGGATTAGGGTCAGATTCAAGTTAGGATCAAAAGTCAGTGTCAATGTGTTTTAGGTAGGATAAAAAAGAAAAACGTGCACTGTTGTTTTTGAAACCTGCTACAGATATAAACGAGAATTACCATAAACATATGTGGTATTGCTGCGATCGCCAGGAACAGAAGGATTTGTTTCAGGTTATTCTTTGGTAGTAGGTCATAGTAATGGCAAAAACTTATAGCTACATTTTTTTAAAAAAGTGGTCTTTGTACTATTTGGGGACAGTATGGATAATATAACAAACCAGTAGACAACCATTACCATTTACAAGCAAATGAAGGCCCAATTTGTCCTGAAAAATAACAAGGTATTATTCATTTGGATACACAAAGTAGTTGCAAAGATATACACAGTTTTACTAACCCATGCCAAAGTTGTAAAACTGCTTGCAAGCATTAATATTTGTTTTACCTTCATTATGAAGGGATTAAGAAAAGTAAGCAAACTCTTGGCTTCTGACTATGGTACTTCTGCCTCTGTTGTACTAACAGCAGTGAAAGGGTTACACAAATTAAGAAAAGCTAACTGTTGTGCTTCTTAGTTTTGCTCTTACGTTTGCTAACAGGAGGTTCAGCAGACCGCTGTACTTATGTATGGCTATCTAGTGGACATGGTCACCTAGTCAATAGCATGATCTCAAGAGTTACGTCTTTTCCTGTAATCCCCATTTCCTTTATTACTTGATTATTGAACTGGACAGGGCTACTGACATAAATGTGACACGTCATATTGTTTTTCATCATATTGTGCTATTGATAGTTGTTTTATGAACAATTCCTGCTGTCATTTCTAAAGCTGATCCCTCGTATTATTTTTAGATTTTATTTTATTGCCTTTCTGTCTTGGCTTTGTGCCCTGACCATTCAATAAAAAAAAAATTGAAAACAAAAAAGCAAACTGTTGTAAGTACCCCCTGCTGTGTTATATTGCATGGTTTGTTCCAAATGTAACTTTTGCTGGACATCTTGGTCTGTTTTTATGGAAGTGGAGCAATAATAATTCTGCTGGCAGGATTATCAGGTAATAAAACTTCTACAGGGTGACTCCGAAAAACGAAAGGTGCTATAATAAGGCCACTGATAGCCAACATCATATAAAGTATGTACTTTTTTTACTATTTTGCTCACAGTTTTACTTAACCCCTTCACGCCTAAGGGTAAAACAAATCTAAATGCCTAAGCACAATTCTGCAACGTTGACGTGTTAGTAAAACCGTACATATCGTCACAACTACTTTGTACATCCAGGTGGATTATACCTTGTTTTTTTCAGGACAAATTGGGCTTTCATTTGGTGGTAAATGGTCATGGATAGCTCCTAATTTTTTTTTATTATTAAAGGAAAACTGGGCCAAAATAGTAAAAAAAATCATTTTTTTAAATTTAACTGTGTGTTTCTTGTTACGACCATAACCTACCACCAAAGAACAACTCAAAATACATTCTCCAGTTCTTGACGATCGCAGCGATACCATATATGTGTATGTTATTTGTTGTTTGTACCCGTAGTACAGTCCAGAAACAACAGTGCGCATTTTGTTTTTGTCTTTTTTTTTTATATAAAACACACTGTCACTGACATTGACATTAACACTAACTGACACCAATTTTTTTTTTAAATCCTGACCTTTGACCCTGACCTTTGCCCTTGACCCTGACCTTTGACCCTGACCTTTGACCCTGACCTTGACCCAAACACTAACCCTGGTACTGAACTAGATCAAACCTTGATCTAGGTATTTTTCTTTATTTTTTAATATTTATATATCTTTTTTTTTTTTTTTACAAACTTTTTTTTCTCTCTCTGTGTCAGGAGTTCGAGAGATACAATGTATCTCTCTTCTCCATTCATAGAGAGAGAGAAAACAAGGGGGCCGGGCTGCACAGTGATTGATCACTGTGATAGCCAATCAGAGGCTATCACAGCAATCACGTGACCCGGAATCGGGAGTCCCGGGTCCCGATCGTTAGAACGGGACCCGGGGCTCTCAGTGACACCGCGGTCTTGGTGCTGGGAGCGCGCCGAGCGGCGCGCTCCCAGCACAAAGACAGGTACGCAAATATGCGGCCCCACGGAAAAAAGCCCAGGTCCGTGAGGCCGCATATTTGTGTTACGTCGGCGTCAAGGGGTTAAAGTGGTTGTAAAGGCATAAAGGTAAAAAACAACCTTCTGTGTGCTGCTCCCCCCACAGCACCCCTAATACTCACCTGAGCCCCTTTCTTTTCAGCACTGTGCACTAGAGCCTTGGCTGTCCCAGGACCCCCTCTCCTCATTGGCTGAAACAGCAGCGGGAGTCATTGGCCAATGAGAGCGCAGGGGGTGGGGCTAAGTCTCTGCTCTATGTGTCTCATGGAGTCAGGCTCAAGAGCTAGCATGCACCAGTGCCCCCATAGCAAGTGGCTTGCTATTGGGGGCACTGGTCAAGGGGGATAAACCAGAGGTGCCGGCAGGGGACCTGAAAGAAGGATTGGGGCTGCTCTGTGCAAAACTACTGCACACAGCAGGTAAGTATGATATGTTTGTTAATTTTGTTTAAAGCTGAATCTTTAATACCACTTTAAAATAGATGTGAACATACAGTGTTCTTTCTAATACCATCATATCAATGCAGGCACCATAATTGCTTTTTCTTAGTTTCATGTGACCATGCATCCCTTCTTCCTCATAGTGGGGGGCAGGGTTACAGGACACTGTGCAGTCACAATGTGCCTGTATTCCGTAGTGTTTTCAGCCTGAAGTAAAATGCAGGCCGTGCTTGAGCAATAGGTGTGTTCAAGAGGCGGGATGTGATTAGGAGGGAGTGTGTGCCAGGGGCGGGCTGTGATTGGATGGAGGGTGTGGTGTCTGAACAAACTACCGAATACAGGCATGCTGTGTGTCGGCACAGTGTCCTGTACCTCTCAATGGCCAAACAAAGGATGAAAACTGACCACACAAGTACAGATCAACTTGTATCTAAAGCCCAAGTGGTTTTATCCATTTCATTCCCTACTCTGTCCAAAGCTGACAATTGTTTAAAATGGAATTATACTCACCACTGCTTCAGCAATGCAATATCAGCGGCATTTTCTGGGTTCAGTATCTTCAGCCATCAGGCTGAGATAATGTAGCACATGCACACAGAAGTGAATTCATCCTGGCACCTATGCCATAATTTTACACTTAGCTGCATGTGTGATAAAAACGGTAAGAATCCTTTATTGCAGAAAAAAATGTATTATGTCCCTTCTGCAATAAAAAAAACAAAATTCCTGCTCACATTTTTTATTTCTTAAAATTCATTGTTGAATAAACAATGGATATACAAGCATGTATTGTAACATATGGTTGACGTTTAGTAGAGTAAAAAAAAAATTAAATACAAAAAAAAATTGGCAGGAAAATAATATTCACAAGAATAGTTCCCATCTTATATAATCTGTCAAGAAGTGGAATAAAGCAAAAATATCAAGATAGTTGTCAGACGGAGCCTTCTAAAATGGTACCCACAATTTTATAAAGAAATACCGAAGTGTGTCATTGTACCTGTTATGAAGAGCAGAGCTGAATATAGAATCAAAATCCTCATATTTGCCCAGAAATGTAAAATGCTGATCTGAAACAGAAATGATATTGCTTTGGTAAAGTGAGACATTTGGCAGCTTTTATTCTGATATTCATATTCTGATTTGTCCAGGCTTTATTAGGCTTCATGTAATTTTACCAGAACTCCTATTTATACTACACTCTGAACTAAAGGCTTACCAGCCCAGGTACAAGTTTAATTTTAAATATGTAAATAAAGAGAAAGACACTTGTTGCTCTAGGCCAGGGGTCTCCAAACTGCGGCCCGAGGGCCGGATGTGGCCCTTTGTTAGCCTTTATCCAGCCCTTTGGGCACTATTCCTCGCAATGATATGAGGTACTATTCCTCCCACTGACACCAACAAAGGGACACTATTTCCTACACTGACACAAATGATGGGACATTATTCCTCCCATTAACACCAATGATTGGTATTAATGGGAGGAATAGTACCCCATGTTTATTTTCACTGATGCTGGGCCCAGGGCATTCTCTACCCCCACTGGTCACAATCTGGCCCGCCTAAAGTTTGAAGGACAGTAAACCAGCCCTTTGGTTGAAAAGTTTGGAGAACCCTGCTCTAGGCTATAGGACCTGTAAAAAATTAGCTTCCATATCCTTATTAGAAAATACTGCATTGGACTTACAGCTATAAATTAATGGTGTAGATGTCAGAAAGAAAAAAAAATATTTCTCAAGACTAAACAAAAGCAAAACACCATTGAAGATTAATTCATGGTAATCACGTCCACAATAAATACCATCTATAGCCTAACTAGACTAATAAAAACTATTAGAAATACAAAGCACCACCCAAGCCTAAAACTAGAAATATTGGATTTTTTGTACACAGCATTGTAATCAATAACGTTCCAGTATCTTATAGGGAGCCTGGATATAGCACAGGTATATTTTAAATTCAAAGTCATAAAATGTCATCATATTAAACATTCCATTTAACCTGATTTATTCATATAGTTGAGTTCATATTAAGAAGGTTAATTTTCATCTTAACCATAGGAAAACGCAAACACACACAGCTAATATTTACTTACCAATCTGTACCAATTCAGATGTTTTTCTGAAAAAGATATCTTACTTACCTGAAATATAAATACACTCCTACCACCCACTGCTGGGCATTTTTCCAAGCAGAACAAAGGGGCATGGGTCAGACAGTTCTGCAGTTTTGACCAGCATTGCCCAGACACAAAGACATTTACACTAACCAGTGAAAGAATTGGAAAGAAAGAGAAAAAATGGTAAATAAATTATCATCTGATTCCTACATGCAATGCTTTAATGTATTTCTAAAGCCAATACTTTTTTTTATAGATTAGGGAAAGGTTTTTTAGCCATCTGTTTTTTATTAATTTCCTTGTATAGGCTTTGTAGGGTGTATAGCCTTGTGCCATTCTGTATTTCTACAACTCTAAATATTCTAAACATGTATAGTTTTTTTTTTGCCATGCCTTGTTATTTCATTTGTTAGTTCCAACACTTTTTTCCTGGCTTACGAAAGATATACCTTATTAAGAAATATACAAACATTCATAAAGAAAATAGAATGTGAAAACAAAGCACTGTTACATATGAATTTCAAATTTGTGTTTAGGCTGCAGAAGGTGTTGTAGATCAGTGTTTCTCAGCCTTTTTTATGTTTTAGTCACAACACCCTTTAAAAATATGCAAAATCTCATGGCACCCTAGTCTAAAATGAGGTCCCCTGTCACATCTGAAGTCTCTCCTTCATGAGTCTCGGTCTTCCCCCCTTTCATATCAGAGTCCTCATCCCCCCTTTCACAATAGAGTTCTCAGCCCCCACTTTCACATCAGACTCCTCGGTCAACTGCACTGTGGAAAGGTGGAAGAAACAGGTTGGGAAATGCTGTTATAAAATATAAGGATCATTTAGAGCTGATTCATCTCTTTTTAAGTAACTGGAAAATCTGTACCAAAGTGATTTTCTGGATTTGTTTACAAAGCAAACTTGAATGATTTCATCAGACTTAAACTTAACCAGTTCCACGCCGCCCTATAGCAGAAATACTGCTACAGCGGCACAGGTGCGCAAAAGTAAGTATATATACCTGATTTTGCAGTTACGGATACGGGGTGTACGCACACCCTACCTACGCTGCCGTTCGCAGCCTCGGCTGTCAATCACTGGGTCAGTGATTACTTGCTGGCACCCGGTGATCGCCGAGTATCTCCGATGGGGGAGAGACCTGTGTATAAACAACACAGATCTCTCCCCTGTCAGCTCCTGCACACCGCTTTGTATGGCTCTGCATAGCAGAGCCATACAAAGCAGTGTGCTTACAGTGAAGCACGCACACAGCCAACATAGTGAAACAGCACACGGGTAACCCTTTGATCGCCCCAAATGTTAACTCCTTCCTGCCCAGTGCCATTAGTACAGAGTCAGTGCTTTTTATTAGCACTGATCACTGTATTGGTGTCACTAGGGATGTGAATGACACCAAGTCAGTTCCCCTCAGTGTCAGAATGCCCGCTGCAGTCCTGCAGTCCCGCAGTTCCACTATAAGTTGCTGATTGCCGCCATTACTAGTATTAAAAAAAATAAAATTCCAGTATATATACCGCCATTTGTAAACCCTTTAACTTTCAAGTAAACCAATTAATTTACACGTATTTGGATTTTTTTTTAGCAAATACATGTAGAAGAATGATAAAATTTGAATTTTAAAATGTTTTTTAACTGGACATGTTTAATAGCAAAATGTCAAAAATATTGCTTTTTTCTTAAAATTTTCAGTATTTTTTTTGTTATAGCGCAAAAAATAAAAACCACATAGGCAATCAAATACCACAGAAAGAAAGCTCTATTCGTGGAAAAAAAATGTAAATTTCATTCAGATGCAGCATTGCATGACCACGCAATTTTCAATTACAATAATGCAGCGTCGCATCGCAAAATATTACCTGGTCAGGAAGGGGGGTAAATCCTCTGGAGGGCACGTGGTTAATGTCAAGCTCTAAAATGATAAAACAGAATCCAGATGCACAGAAAATTCTAATTTATTGAACATACCGATCCTCTAAAAGAAGCAGTATTATTCATTGTTATGACCCATTCTAGGCCAGAACGGACCTATGAATTTCCTTTTGGGTAAAAGTTATTGTTCTGTGTTACCAGACATTTAAAACTAAAGAAGCATGGAAAGTGCAAAGAGCTCATCTATTTAAACAACTCCTATCATACAATTTTCCGTGCCAATTACCATGTGATTTCTTGGCTGGGACAGATCGCAGCGGTCAAGATGACTCTCTTACACAAGTTCTTATATTACTGTATTTCAGAGCTTTGCCGGTGCAGGTACTTCCACTTTTTTCAAGCCAAGATCATTGCCTTTATATGTGGTGATACTAGACCACTAGTAATGAAACATGCTGTATGTTATTTCAACCCAAGGAACAAGGAGGATTGCGAGTCCCGCATATATACAGCTATTTCTGAGCTGCAAAAATATCTTGACTTACTCTCCTTCATGTTCAGGTTAATGTCCCTCTTTGGGTCAGTTTAGAAGACTATGCTATTGCTTTCCTTTTCTACCCAAACTCTCCTTGGCTTCTGCCATCTGAGCCCAATTCCTTTCTTGTCCTATTCCCTCTTATTCTATAAAGCTATGGTAAATATTCCAGGAAACTCCTATCCCCTCACTTTCCTTTGTTCTTTTTAGGTAACCCTTTTTCCATTCCTGGCTGGGATTTTCCCTGAAGTTTTTCTCTCTGGTTGGGCACAAAATTGACTATTTTTACAAATCTCCTTTGCCCCTCTGGATTTAAGCCCTTTTGAATCCCTTAAGGAACCACATAATATACTACCTAAAGAGATTTTTCTATACATTCAAATGAAATATTACGTGTCTTCCGTGCTTTGCTACTCTGATACCCCTTTACAGCTTACTACATTTGAACTTTGTTGTAATGCAAACCCTTATACCCCAGGAATTACAGTACTGTGCAAATGTTTTACGCAGGTGTGAAGAAATGCTGTAAAGTAGGAATGCTTTCAAAAATATACATTTTAATAGTTTACTTTTATCAATTTACAAAATGCAAAGTGAGCGAACAGAAGAGAAATCTAAATAAAAACAACATTTGGTGTGACTACCCTTTGGCTTCAAACCTGCATCAGTTCTTACACTTGTACACTTTATGTACTTGCACAAAGTCAGGGATTCTGTAGGATTAGAGTCAGGTGTATGAGTTAACCAATTATACCAAGCAGGTGCTAATGATCATCAATTTGATATGTAGGTTGAAATACAGTCATTAACTGAAATAGAAACAGCTGTATAGAAGGCTTAAAACTGGGTGAGGAACAATCAAACTGAAAGAAACAGACAACGTTGAGGATCATAGACGCAGTGGTCAGACAAGGAGATATAATGCAGCAGATGAAACACGCGCCATGCTTACTTACCTTTGACATCACACACATGTTTTATTGAGGATTTTTATATGCGTTTATCCTGGATGTTCAGCTGCTGTTTCTTTGAGAGTGCTCACTGTGTGTCTTTTACCTATATACCTAGAAGAATTGATGCTGTTTTGAAGGAAAAGAGTGGTCACACCAAATATTTATTTGATTTGGATTTCTCTTCTGTTCATTTTCTTTCTATTTTGTCAATGGATAAAATAAATTATTAACACTTATATTTCTTGAAGCATTCTTAATTTACAGCATTTTTCCACACCTGCCTAAAACTTTTGCCTAGTATATATCCAGCTATTTCTGAGCTGTGCAAATATCCTGACTTTCTTTCACGGTCAGGTTCATGTCCCTCTTTGGGCCAGTTAAGAAGCCTATACTATTGCCCTTTTTTCTACATGAACTCTCCTTTTGCTTCCAAAATCTGAGAGCAGTCCTTTCTAATTCTATTAC
Source organism: Staurois parvus (assembly GCF_062004578.1). Lineage (NCBI taxonomy): Eukaryota > Metazoa > Chordata > Amphibia > Anura > Ranidae > Staurois > Staurois parvus. The sequence goes on from NW_028317883.1 coordinate 1,357,422, forward strand.
CTCTTACTCTCCTAAGGAATGGAACTGCTGCTAAAATATTTCAGCAAACTCCTTCTCTCACCTTCCTTTATTGTCCATTTAAGGCAACCCTTTTTCCATTCCTAGGTGGGATTCTCCCCAAAGCTTTTTTTGGTGTTTAGGCACAAAACTGACTTGCCTGTATGATCTTTTTTGTTCCTCTGGATTTAAGGCTTTTGAATCTCTTAAAGAGTCACATAACATATTACCTAAAGAGATTTTTTTGATATGTCTAAATTAAACATTCCCTGCTTTGCTGTCAGGAATGGACTTGCCAATAGTGGTGGGACTCACCTGCCTTGTGGGCTGCAGTACCAGGGCTGGCCAGCGGGTGCTCTCAACAACCAGAGGTTCACTTTGGCAATTAGCCATCACCTGGGGCTGATTGCAGGTGGTGTATTTAAGGGATGGCCCGACCTGCAGTCTGTGCCTTGGTGTGTGTTTTTCCATGGGTTCCTGTATCTTGTAACCTGCATTCCTGTTCCTGTTTCTGCCTGACTTGTTGCCGACCCTGCCTGATCCTGACCTCTGCTGACTTCTCCTGTTTGATCCCTGGCTTGTGACCCTGACCATTCTCTGCCTGACCCCCTGTACCTACCTGTCCGTTAGTTGCTGTACCCGGCTCGTGACCTGACTACTCTCCACCTGCTCCTCCTGTACCTACCTGCCTGATAGTTATCGACCCGGCCTGCCTGACTACGTTGTGCCCTATATGTGTATGTACCTGTGTATCTATATCAGTTTAGGTTTGGGTTTGTTTCACCTTGTTGTATGTATTTGTGTTGGCTTGGGGTTTGGTGCACTGCGTTTATATTTGTATTGTTAGTCTTAATAAATTTGTCTTATTTATACCATATCTGAAGCCTGCGTTTCCCTGTGTCAGTCCACACACTTCTGGTCACATCCGCATCCCTGACATTTGCTACTCTGATACCCCATTATTGCTTACCACATTTAAACTTTTTTGCAACACAAATCCTCAGTCCACAGGAATTATCCCCAATATCTACCTGGTAATACTAATGTTCTGCTTTTCCTAACCACCTGGGTATACAGTATGTCTAATATAAAGAAATTGATGAGACAATTCAAATGTATGTTAAAACTTCCCAAAATTCTCTGCGATGAACGGGGGAAAGTGACTCCGTGCTTGAAAACTGCTATATGAATGCACTCACCAGAAGCGCATATTAAATGCACATAGACATATATCCAGTTCCTCCACAGGTATGGCTAACTTCCATCAGGAAAGTCATGGTATGGAGACAAGGAAAAACATCACTGGTCTCTGTCAGCATTCAGGGATGACTCCGGACCACCACTGGCCTCTCACTGCATTACAGGGATGGCTCAGGAAAAACCATGGACAGAGCCAGCAGGAATATTACAATCCACCTTGGGAAAAATAGCTTGCAAAAACAAACCACAACAGGAGCACTTATAGTGTAGTATTATTTATTAACCGTTTCAATACCATGCAATTTTACACCTTCCTGCTCAGGCCATTTTTCAGGTTTCAGCGCTCTCACACTTTGAATGACAATTGCGCGGTCATACAACACTGTACCCAAACTAAAATTTTATCATTGTCTTCACACAACTAGAGCTTTCTTTTGGTGGTATTTAATCACTGCTGGGGTTTTTATTTTTTGCTAAATTAACAAAAAAAGACCAAAAATTTTGAAAAAAAAACACATTTTTCTTTGTTTCTGTTATAAAAGTTTACAAATAAATAATTGTTCTTCATAAATTTAGACCGAGATGTATTCTGCTACATGTCTTTGGTGAAAATAACCCAAATTAGGATGTATTTTTTAGTTTGTAGGAAGGTTATAGAGTTCACAAACTATGGTATAGATCTGAATATTGATCAATCCTGAAGTACTGACAGCCAATCTAATTTCTTGAGGTCCAAGAATGTCAGAACAGTACAGATATCCCACAAATGACCCCTGTTTGCAGAGTAGACAGTCCGACGTACTTCATAAGAGGCATGGCGAGTTTTTTGAAGTTGTATTTTTTTGTCATAATTTTTCGGAAAATGAAAAAATTCAAAAAATGATTTTCACTATTTTTTTTTTTACATACTGTCACCAGTGCAGTACAGCATCATCATATAACTGGCATAACAGGTTAACAGGGACACTGACTGGTGACAGTATGAAAAAAAATATATATATTTTTTTAATTTTTTTTTTATTTTTTTATTATATTAAATTTTTTATAAATTTTTTTTTATTTTTTTTAAGATTTTTTTTTCATATTTTACTATGACCAAAGTAGTACAATGTTACCATAGTAACATTGTACTACTTTGGGGAAGTGATCAGTATTTTTTTTTTTTTTTTTTTTTTACACAGTTTGCTTATAGCAAAGAATTACTTTGCTATAAGCAAGCATTTACCTGAATGAAATCGATTCATTCAGCTTTTTTTTTTTTTTGTGCTTAGCTGTGATTTGGTCACAGCTAATCACATGACATGTGCACGTGATTAGCTGTGACCAGTCACAGCTAGGCACTAGTATACAATGGATGGCATCATGAATGAAGCCATCCATTGTATACAACTGTCATGTGACCTGCTGTGATTGGTCACAGCAGGTCACATGGTACCAGCAACGGGAGCCGGTACTCGGATCTGTCATCGGCCGTGTCCGAGGTGCACGGCCGGTGACAGATCGCACTGCTGCGCCGCTCTGCATTAGCGCAAACTGCGCATGTGCGAGAGCACGCCAAATGGCGTGCACCCGGAGTGAAGAGACACATCTGAAGCCGCCAAACGGCCATTGGCCGGGCGGCTAATGGTTAAGGAATCATCCTTGTGGACTTATGTCACTTCATATTTATTTGTAAATACCACTTACTAGCTGATATTCTAGCAATATTATTCCCTTTCAGCGCCAATTTTGCATCTTCACTTTGAGTACGTCACTATTGTCACTTTATTCAGTAGCATTCTTGTTTTTATAATATTATGTAGTGCTGCATTCTACGTTTTTCATGGTTTTGAGGATATAGGAGTTCATACTTTATGCCAGCTGCTTTATGATAGTCCAAGTGCTCACTTCTCTTTGCTTTTTTGATAAAGTATGTCTGGTTGGGCCTCTGACCTTGGGAATGATATTTCTTAGGAAATTTGGCAAGATACATCAGTGCCTAACCTCACAATTGCGCCTCTGGAAGAATGGTCAAACATTTCCATAGACACACTCCTAAACCTTCTGGAGAGCCTTCCTAGAATAGTTGAAGCTGTTATAGCTGCAAAGGGTGGGAGGTTAGCATGTGTAAAAAGTAAGTTCCTCATAAAACCACATTAATTTCAGTTCTGATTAGCAGTCAACATTTCAGCAATCATGATTTCAATGGTATTACCCAAAGTGCTGGGACCTGATAGGGAGGAATTTATGAAAATAGTTTGCATAAAGCAGAACACCAGTCAACAAAATAATAATGAAATTAATAACAGAACGTCAGGAGCACATAAAGAAGTAAAATAAAAAACAGAGTTTTCTGCAGTACCCCAGATATGCTCTCTGCCTCAATACTTCTTTTCCCACTACTAAATGTCTAGACCTTCTGGCTTGAATAATGGCCAGCATGCACGTTTAGTGCATTTATCTCTTACACTGCCCCTTCCATTGTTTCCTTAAAAAAAAAAACATATTTACCTAAAATAGCATTAGCTCAAAGTTATGTCAATGCACAATACTTTCTGATATTGCTAGGCAGGCCATCAGAAAATAGTAATCAGTCATGACAGAACAGGCTATTCTTACTTGCCATTATCAATATATATATATATATAGAGCAGCGGTTCTCAACCTGGGGGTCGCGACCCCTTTGGGGGTCGAACGACCATTTCCCAGGGGTCGCCTAAGACCATCGGAAAACATATTTCCGATGGTCTTAGGAACCGAGACACCGCTGCTCTGTCTCGCGATCTGTGGGCGGGATGATATGCTGCCCCTGTAACCTGGCCACACCTCCGGGATCACTCAACAGCTCCGCCTCCTCGCCGCTGATTGGCCACCGGAACTGTAGCTCAGGAGAGGCACACAGGCGGCCAATCACCGGCGAGGAGGTGGAGCTTGGAGAGGAGGAGCCGAGCGGCAGAGCGCGCAGATCGAAGAAGATCGAGGGAGCTGCAGGACCGAGTGAAGAGGAGAGAGGCCAGAGAAGGAAGACAGCTGACAGGTAAGTGCAAATTTTGCTTCTGCAGGCTGTAGATGGGAGAGGGAGAGAGCGAGCCCAGGCTGGAGCAGGGGTCAGCAAGGTAAGTATCATTGGTGTCAGTGGGAGGAATAGTGCCCCATCATTTGTGTCACTAATACCAACGATGGGGCACTATTCCTCCCCCCACTGACACCAACGATGGGGCACTATTCCTCCCCCCACTGACACCAATGATAGGCACTATTCCTCCCACTGACACCAATGATGGGGCACTATTCCTCCCCCCACTGACACCAACGATGGGGCACTATTCCTCCCCCCACTGACACCAACGATGGGGCACTATTCCTCCCCCCACTGACACCAACGATGGGGCACTATTCTTCCCCCCACTGACACCAACGATGGGGCACTATTCCTCCCCCCACTGACACCAATGATAGGCACTATTCCTCCCCCCACTGACACCAACGATGGGGCACTATTCCTCCCCCCACTGACACCAATGATAGGCACTATTCCTCCCACTGACACCAATGATGGGGCACTATTCCTCCCCCCACTGACACCAACGATGGGGCACTATTCCTCCCCCCACTGACACCAACGATGGGGCACTATTCCTCCCCCCACTGACACCAATGATGGGGCACTATTCCTCCCCCCACTGACACCAACAATGGGGCACTATTCCTCCCCCCACTGACACCAATGATAGGCACTATTCCTCCCCCCACTGACACCAATGATGGGGCACTATTCCTCCCCCCACTGACACCAATGATAGGCACTATTCCTCCCACTGACACCAATGGTGAGGCACTATTCCTCCCACTGATACCAATGATGGGGCACTATTCCTCCCACTGACACCAATGATGGGGCACTATTCCTCCCACTGACACCAATGATGGAGCACTATTCCTCCCACTGACACCAATGATGGGGCACTATTCCTCCCACTGACACCAATGATGGGACACTATTCCTCCCACTGATACCAATGATGGGGCACTATTCCTCCCACTGACACCAATGATGGGACACTATTCCTCCCACTGACACCAATGATGGAGCACTATTCCCCCCACTGACACCAATGATGGGGCACTATTCCTCCCACTGACACCAACGATGGGGCACTATTCCTCCCACTGACAGCAACGATGGGACACTATTCCTCCCACTGATACCAACGATGGGACACTATTCCCCCCACTGACACCAACGATGGGACACTATTCCTCCCACTGATACCAACGATGGGGCACTATTCCTCCCACTGATACCAACGATGGGACACTATTCCTCCCACTGACACCAACGATGGGACACTATTCCCCCCACTGACACCAACGATGGGACACTATTCCTCCCACTGATACCAACGATGGGGCACTATTCCTCCCACTGATACCAACGATGGGACACTATTCCTCCCACTGACACCAACGATGGGGCACTATTCCTCCCACTGATACCAACGATGGGACACTATTCCTCCCACTGACACCAACGATGGGACGCTATTCCTCCCACTGATACCAACGATGGGACGCTATTCCTCCCACTGATACCAATGACGGGGCACTATTCCTCCCACTGCAAAATTACAGTTCTGAAGTAGCAACGAAAATAATTTTATGGTTGGGGTTCACCACAACATGAGGAACTGTATTAAGGGGTCGCGGTGTTAGAAAGGTTGAGAACCACTGATATAGAGGAAAACTTCCATGTTTAGTTAGTGCCTAGATGGCAAGGATTTATTTTGTGTTTTGTTTGGTTTTGATATTTTGCAACCTTTAATAAAACTGACGACCAGTCAGATTTTAAAGAAAGCCTGCTGTGCGGTCTACCTTTTTCCCAGAGAAGGTGATCCCCCACCTGAGCTAACCCCACTATATATATATATATATATATATATATATATATATATATATTTATATATATTAGAATTGTCCTTTATTTTGAATAAAATAAATGATTGCATTGCAGTATTCACCAAGCTTCCTCCCCTATTTGCCAGGGGAATGACTGCTCCAGTGAGGATGGGGTAGGGGTACAGGCAAGGTTAAGCAGATACTGGGGGCAGAGGATTTAATCATAAGAAGAACAGGGTCCTGTTGGCACCACCCAGATTGACATATTTGATTTAAAAATCAACAGAGCAGGGTGGAAAACTGATACCTTGTCACATGCAGTCACTGTTTGGGTATTCAGACAGCCGTGATGGCTGCAGCTCTTTGAACACAATAATCCGCAGTGCAAATTTCTCCATCCATGCTCTTTAATGCTCTTTAGTGTGGATAGAGGGATCTACTGATTTCACACATTCAGCCCATGGGGCTAAACAAGACAAATCTCTACATGTATGGCTAGTCTTACTCTTGGATAAGTCTTTTACTTTAAACTTTATTTTTACTAATGGATGGGTTCTCCTTAAAGTGGTTTTAAAGGCTCAAGGTTTTTACCTTCATGCATTCTATACATGAGGGTAAAAAACTTTCTCTGTGCAGCATTCCCCACAACCCCCCCCCCCCAATACTCACCTAAGCCCCCTCTCGATCCAGCGATGTGCACTGGAGTCTTGGATATCCCGGAGCTCCCTCTCCTCATTGGCTGAGACAGAATTGGGAGCCATTCGCTTACACTGCTGTCAATCAAAGCCACTGAGCCAGTGAGAAGAGAGAGGGGGCGGGGCCAAGCTGCGGCTCTATGTGTGAATGGACACACAGAGAAGCAGGTGCCCCCATAGCAAGCTGCTTGCTGTGGATGCACCTGACAGGAGGGAGGGGCCAGGAGAGCCTGGGGGCTGCTCTGTGCAAAACCACTGCACACAGCATGTAAATATAGACATGTTTGTTATTTAATAAAAAATAATAATAATAAGCCTTTAGAATCACTTTAGCACCTTCCAGCCCAGCCTATAGCAGATTGATGGACACACCTTCTTGTGACTGGGTGTCATATGACATCCTGGGCGTCATATCCCAGGACATCCCGGGACACAGACAGGGCCAATCACAGCCCATCTGTATCATGTGATGAGTCTTACCCAATCACAGCTAATCACAACAAAAGACTGAAGGAATCAGTTTCATTCAGTAACAATGATTGTAAATATCAATGAAATACATTGGTATTAGCAATCATAAAATGTAAAAAAAAAAAATCCTGATCACTTGCCCAGAGAAATTCAATGTTACTATGGTAACATTATATTGCTTTGGTCACAGTGTGTTGAAAAAAAAAAAGAAAACATAATGTAATAAAAAATAAACAATTATAGAAAAATTTGAAAAAGAATTAAAATTAAATTATTATTATTATTTTTTCTTACATGCTGTCACCAGTCAGTATCCCTGATCACCGCCACACCAGTTATATAATAATGCTGTACTGTACTGGTGACAATATGTAAAAAAAAAAAAAAGAAATTGTGATTTTTTTTTTTATGTCTACATTTTCCAAAAAATTGTAACAAAAAATTACAACCTCCAAAAAATTCACCAGGCCTCTTACTAAATACCTTGGACTGTTTATTTTACAAAGGTTGGTCATTTTGGGGGTATTTGTATTATCCTGGCTTTTTCAGGCCACAAGAAATGAGATGGGCCGTCAGTATATCAGGATTGATCGATTGTCAGATATACAGTTGTGTTCAAAGTAATAGCAGTCAGACATCACTAACCTGATCAATCACTGGTTTTGGTAGAAATGATATTTCTACATGGCAAATAATTTACTAGCAGGTGTAGTAGAGTAATAGAAATCAAACAGACCCAACAGTCATGACATGCATGCTGCTGATTCTGTGTAATTGAATCACTAATTGAAAGGGGCATGTTCAAAATAATAGCAGTGTGGAGTTCTATTAGTGAGGTCATTCATTATTTGAAAAACAGGTGGCAATTATTGCCCTTATTTAAGGAAGGAAGGCAGCAAATGTTGTACATGCTGGTTACAGTGCATTTCTCTCTGAAATTCTGAGGAAAATAGGTCGTTCCAGACATTGTTCAGAAGAACAGCGTACCTTGATTAAAAAGTTGATTGGAGAGGGGAAAACATATAAAGAAGTGCAGAAAATGATAGGCTGCTCAGCTAAAATGATCGCAAATGCTTTAAAATGGCAACCAAAACCTGAAAGACATGGAAGAAAGCGAAAAACTACCATTCAAATGGATAGAATAGCCAAAATGGCAAGGACTCAGCCAACAATCAGCTCCAGGAAGATTAAAGAAGGTCTAAAGTTCCCTGTGAGTACTGTTACAATTAGAAGACGCCTATGTGAAGCCAAGCTATCTGCAAGAAGCCCCCGCAAAGTCCCACTGTTGAAAAAAAGACGTGCTGAAGAGGTTACAATTTGCCAAAGAGCACATTGACTGGCCTAAAGAGAAATGGCGCAACATTTTGTGGACTGATGAAAGTAAGATTGTTCTTTTTAGGTCTAGTGGCCGGAGACAGTTTGTCAGACGACCCCCAAACACTGAATTCAAGCCACAGTACACTGTGAAGACAGTGAAGCATGGTTGCGCAAGCATCATGATATGGGGATGTTTCTCATACTACGGTGTTGGGCCTATTTATCGCATACCAGGGATCATGGATCAGTTTGAATACATCAGAATACTTGAAGAGGTCATGCTGCCTTATGCTGAAGAGGAAATGCCTTTGAAATGGGTGTTCCAACAAGACAACGACCCCAAACACACCAGTAAACTTGCAACATCTTGATTCCAGACCAACAAGATTGACGTTATGGAGTGGCCAGCCCAATTCCCGGATCTTAATCCAATAGAAAACTTGTGGGGTGACATCAAAAATGCAGTTTCTGAGGCAAAACCAAGAAATAGAGAAGAACAGTGGAATGTAGTCCAATCATCCTGGGCTGGAATACCTGTTCACAGGTGCCAGAAGTTGGTTGACTCCATACAGCACAGATGTACAGCAGTTCTCAGAAACAGCGCTTATACCACTAAATATTAATTAAGTGATTCAAAGGAAAGCAAAATCTTCAAACATTTTTCAGTTTATATAGTGAAAGTTTGAGTTTGTAAAGAAGAATACAAACACTGCTATTTTTTTCAACTGTCTAATATTCACTTTTCTTCAATTTTTTTTTAGAGGAACGACACAAATTTGATATATTTTTCTTCATGTTTTGATTTGGAATAGAATGTGTAGTGTTCCCAATGCATTTGTGTGTATGGAAATAAAAGCTATTAGAAGGATTTTGAGCTTTATTCACTTTTTTCCACACACTGCTATTATTTTGAACACAACTGTATATACCTTGGTTTGTGGACTCAATAGCTTTCCTAAAGACTAAATAATATACACTAATTTGGGGTATTTTCACCAAAGAAACGTAGCAGAATACATTTTGACCTAAATTTATGAAGAAATGTTATTTATTTGCAAACTTTTATAACAGAAACAAAGAAATATGCTTTTTTTTCAAAAGGTTTTTTTTGTTAATTTAGCAAAAAATGAAAAATTCAGTGGTGAATAAAAACCAACAAAAGAAAGCTCTATTTGTGTGAAAAAAAAAATTATGACTTTTTTTATGGGTACAGTGCTGCATAACTGCGCAATTGTCATTTGTCAAGTGTGGCAACACTGAAAGCTGAAAATTGGCCTGGACAGGAAGGGGGTAAAAGTGCCCGGTATTGAAGTGGTTAATGTCAATCTCTGAATACCATTAAAAAGTTATATAGTGCAAATAAACCAGCCTACACAGAAATAATGTCTTTGTTTTTTTAGTGCTTGTATAATGTATGAAGTTTTCCATTAACTTGGACAGAGAGTTCTGCCAAATGTTGTTCTTAGTAAATCAGGATGACACTGGATTTGTACTCTGTCAACATCCACAATGTTTGGTTTGTAAGCAGAATTCAAGGTTTTTGGAACACAATGTATGTCAATTTTATATATATTGCATATTGTTTTAAGCTGAATTTGATTAAGTTTTACAAATCATTTAATGGCAATGAATTATATGCCATTTATTACACATAACATGTATTGGTTACTGGTGGATTTTTCTACTGCATTGTATTTTAGGTGACCCCACTTCTATTCTGTGCTGATTGTACTGCCAATGTTTCTGGCTGCTTATCAGACTGGAGTTGTGCCCATCAAGTAGTGTGTGTCCACAGGGTGCCCTCAGGCTGGGCATATAAAAAATCGAGCAAGCAAAGTGTGCTTGCTCATTGAAAGAATCAAGTGTTGGTTGACTGGTAAGGTATATGCATTTCTTCTTAATGTACATATCTAATATTTTAAAGCCTTTTTTTTAATTCTTAGAGGAATCTTTATAAAGTGTGGCTAAATGGGTTTCCAATTATTCTCCACACCTATTGAGTTATCCATTGATTCCTATAAGGATCCACCATACTTATTCATTCCCGCTCTGGCACTCATTTACTGGACAGCTTACACTCTACAATTGGGGATATTAGAGTTAAAGAAAATCTGCCACTGACAGGCACTTGTAACAAGCTAAATCCCCACCTGAAATATTAGTGATGGGTGAATCTGCCCAGTTTTCAATCACAATTCTGTGAACCAGAACTTCCAGTCAAGTCTATGGGGGTGAATCTAGCTGTTGCATTCTGGTCATTTTTATGCCTAATAGACAAACTACTTAAAAAAAACTGCCATGGAGAACATGCAGAAAATAAAACCAAAATACTGTACAAAGGTCCAACATTAAAAATATACAAATCCTTTAAATAATATGTTTTGGGATACCCTAAAATTGTACCTTCTGTTACAGAAAAATATGATTTTCACAAACAACCAAAACTGATAAGAGACATGAAGGAGATCAGCTATAAGGAAAGATTAGAGGAACTAAATGTATTCTCTCTTGAGAAGAGGAGATTAAGGGGGGATATGATCAACATGTATAAATACATCAGTGGTTCATATAGTGAACTCGGTGTAGAGTTATTCACTCTGAGGTCATCACAGAGGACAAGGGGGCACTCTTTATGTCTGGAGGAAAAGAAATTTAATCTCCAAACACGGAAAGGGTGCTTCACAGTGAGAGCTGTGAAAATGTGGAATAGACTCCCTCAAGAGTTGGTTCTGGCCAGCTCAGTGGATTGCTTTAAAAAAGGCCTGGACTCTTTCTTAGATACACAGAATTGCCTCTCGGGGGATCAGGAAGTAATTTTTTTCCTTGCAGTTGCAAATTGGATCATGCTTTGCTGGGTTGGTTTGCCTTCCTTTGGATCAACTGTGGGTATAGGATTATAACTTTTTTTTTTGGTTGAACTGGATGGACTTTTGTCTTGGCCAGACTAAATATGTAATTATGTAACAAACAGTCCCAGTGACAGCATACACTGGCAATGCATATTTGGCTGTGCAAACATAAAAGAAGTGCAATTTGCGCAGCGCTTTACATATATATTGTACATTCACATCAGTCCCTAACCCTCAAGGGGTGTACAATCTAAGGTCCCTAACTTACATTCATACATATACATACTAGGGACAATTTAGACAGGATCCAATTAACCTACCAGCATGTCTTTGGAGTGTGGGAGGAAACCGGAGTACCCGGAGGAAACCCACGCAGGCACAGGGAGAACATGCAAACTCCAGGCAGGTGGTTCCATGGTTGGCATTTGAATCAACAACCCTAGTGCTGCCAGACAGAAGTGCTAACCATTTAGCCACTGTGAAATTAATATTTAATTCCGCAATTCCATTCATATAGTGTCCTTAACGTTGGTAAAGTGAAATACTTTCAGCGTGCAGGATGTGAAAGTGCGATCAATCCTACAATAGGGGAAATCCACCACCTTGGGTACACTCACCAGAAGGTATATGGAAAATCCGTCCAGTGGAGCTATTGTGTTCTTCCGGCGGGGGGAGCCGTGGTGGCTATAACAGCCTCTAACAATAAACGCATGTAAGATCCGGCAGGCTGGATATACCCAAATCGATCGATCAACTTGGTACATTCAGCCTGTCCATACATGGTTTGAATCTCAGCAGATTCCTTTTGAACTGGCTGAGACTTGAACCATCTATGGGCGGCTTAATGGGGACTCTATAATGAAGCCTGATAAGTGTTCAAATCCCTCTCCACACTGTCAAAAAAAAAAAGTTTTACTTGCTTTCCTTTGTTTCTATCAGAATTACTTTTATGTGAATGTTGAAAATGTTTTTTTTCCCTCTTTCTAGTCATCTCTTCTATTCTATTTTGTGTTACAGCTTTAAGAGCTTTTCGCCATGAAATCCTTGGTTTTATCCCTGCTGCTGTTCTTCCTTATTGGTATGTTCACATATGTCCTTAAATGTCTCAATCCTAAAGTACTCTGGTGCTTAAAAAAGCATCACTTGTGCAAATAATATATTGCAGCCATTTTCCGTGTGCTGGCTTACAGTATGTGCAAAAATAAATGTAGAAATTCAATTATAAAGGTGATCATGAGATCTTATACAATGCATTCATTCCGAAGAGAGGAACAAAAGTTTATTATCAATAAAATAGTTCAAGGTGACAATGCTGTTTAATCCGTAGATATGCTGCAATGATTGAGTGCTGCCACTCTAAAAGGCCATGCCACACTAGTGATTTCTTGGCAAGGAAATCATAGTTATTTTTGGATGGAATTGCAAACTCTAATTGTACAGCAGTGGTTTGTAGCGCAGCCACTCAGAAATTGTGCAATATTTTATGTCAGTGGCAGTTGCTCTGCACTGACCTCTGTGGCTTAGCTACAAATTTCTGAAGAAGAGCAATTTGTAGCAGTGAGCACTACTGTAATGATGTAACACAAGTCTGACCAGTTACTGTGAAAAAATACGTTCTTAGCGACAAATTATTTTCAACTATAGTGCTTGTTTTTTTAGCTACAAATCCTTGTTAATTGTCGGGATTTGCAATTTGTAGTAGTTAATAATTGCTGCTACAAAATCGCCAGTATGACATAGCCATAGTAACATTGTACTACTTTGGGGAAGTGATCAGTATTTTTTTTTTTTTTACACAATTTGCTTATAGCAAAGAATTACTTTGCTATAAGCAAGCATTTACCTGAATGACATCGATTCATTCAGGGTTTTTTTTTTTTTTTTTTTTTTTTGTGCTTAGCTGTGATTTTGCCACAGCTAATCACATGACATGTGCATGTGATTAGCTGTGACCATTCACAGCTAGACACTAGTATACAATGGATGGCATGAATGAAGCCATCCATTGTATACAACTGTCATGTGACCTGCTGTGATTGGTCACAGCAGGTCACATGGTACCGGCAACGGGGCCCATACTCAGATCTGTCATCGGCCGTGTCCGAGGTACACGGCCGGTGACAGATCGCGCCGCTCTGCAGGAGCGCAATCTGCGCATGTGCGGGAGGACGCCATATGGCGTCCACCCGGAACGCTGATGACATTTGCCGCCCGCCATTTGGCCATAGGGTGGGTGGCAAATGGTTATAGATCGCCAACAATTTACACAGTGCTTTACATATTGTATTTTCACATCAGTTCCTGCCCTTTAGAAGCTTACAATCTAAGGTCCCTATCTCACTAGAGTACATACACATACTAGCACCAATTTAGATAGGAGCTAATTAAAGCGGAAGTAAACTGCCAAAAAAAAATTAGGTCCCCTGCAGGTTTAAGTCCAAATGTACTAGTATGCGCAGCATACTAACATATTATAATGCAGTTACCTGCACACGGAGCCCTCCAGCACAGCGCAGTCATGGCTCACCCAACGCTTCCATCTTCCCCTTGGCTTCCTTATGAGATTCTGGGTTCTGGCCATTTGAATGGCCAGGGCCACAATGTCTGCTGCAAAAGTGACTGCAGAGCTCAATCTCAGTCCTGTGAAGACTGAGATTGAGCTCTGCAGTTACTTTTGCAGTAGATTTTTTTTTACTCTGGGCCACAATCCTGCGCAATGTCCTTTTTGTCTCTTTCAGTCAGTTGACCATGTTGACCACGCTTATGCTTTTTAGAGGACATTTTCGCAGAAATTGTATATGCTGTCATGACCTTTGATACCTTGCAACACTGCAAATAAATTTACAACTTCAGCTAAGCAGCACCAACAATTTACCCTCTTTGAAGCTTAGTAAGCTCTGACATGACTCCATATTAGTAGCAGCACACGCAGTGAATGATGAAAGTGAGCCTTCCCACCTGTTAGCTAGGGGTCTCATCACACAGTGGAAGCAAAAGAATGTTACATCACTTCCATTCTCAACGTGAAACATGTCGGCACTTCCACACCTCCCAATCATTTAGTGTTTCCATGTTTTTATCTAACCCCTGTACAGTAGATATACTAGGCATTAGTGCCAGGGCAAGGTCATCTGGGTCCAGGAAAAACATGCCAAACTGTGCCCCCCTACCAAGATGTGTGGGCATTTTGTATCAGCAAATCCCACCCCCCCCAAAAAAAAAGTAGTAATCTGCATGAAAATCCCCCAAGCATAAATTTCTCTCCTCTCAGAACAAATCTGCAACCCCTGGCTGATATCCCAGCACTAATCTTTGCCACCTCATCCCCAATCTCAGGTCAAATCCTCTCTCTCTGCCAACCCCCCAGCACAAATCAACCCCCCCAAAAAATCACTCATCCTAGCAAAAATCTTATACCCCTCAAATTTCCCCTCCCGGTACAAATCCTACCCCCCCCCACTCCAAATCTCCCCTCCCAGCACAAATTACCCCATCCCCCCCCTAGCAGAATTCTCCCCCAAATTTCCCTTCCTAACTCAAATACCCCCAAGCATCCCTACTAGCACAAATTCCCCCCCCCCAAAAAAAAAAGTCCCCTCCCTGCACAAATACCCTCCCCTTCCACCAGATCACCTCTTCTAGCACAAAGCTCCCAAATCTCTCTTACCAGAATAAATCCTCTTCCCCCATCCTTCCTCCTGACACAAATCCCCCCAATTCACAACACATTTTCCCTGCTAGAACATTTCATACCCCTGCTGCCTCCCAAATTCCCCCTCTCAACATAAATTCCTTCCCCCCCAAATCTGCTCAAGGTGCCCCCACCACCCCACAGTGCCTAGTACCCCTGCCCACCCCTTGTCCCTATGCCCTGCTTGCCATAAGTGAGCGAGAGAGCAAACTGACAGTGGAAGCTTTTAAGGAAGGATCCAATTCAATTATATGCATTTTACTGTTTTATTGTTTATGATTCATTAATAGTTTTTTCATTAATCAGTTTTTTTCTGATTATTTGATGATTGCTGAAAACACAATTAACATCAGGTCATAGACAGTGGTTATTACTCACACCCATTGGCTCCATTTGTTGTTGGCGCTCCATCCTCTCCACTGCATCCACTGCTCCATGACACAGGGGAGCTGGAGCTTCTATATCACAAGACCAGACTGGAACAGACTGAAATGAAAGTATTTACGCAGATCTTGTTTTACCAGCACTCTACAACATAGGCAGGAGAAGGGGTAAGCAGTGGTTCTAAGCATATTTATAAGTAGTATTTACTCACACTTTAAGTATTTCTAAAGCCACAAATATACTGTATATATATTATGTAGTTTTGATAGAGTAAGGAAAGAAAGGATTTTTTTTGTTGCCATCTGTGTCCCATTGGTTAGATTTGCCTTCACATCTTGACCCATAGACACAACAAGAAGTGAAAGGAAATCTCTCAAAAGTGAGGGTTGTCGCAGCAATACCTGTGTTGGAAGACTTTTTCCTATTCTGGTGACAACACATTTCCCCCTCACTTTCAGTCCCAATGACAATGATCTTTAGGGCAACTCTTCCCAGTAAGGACCCAGACAGTAATAAAAATCTGAAAGGGTTGCTGAACTTTCCCTTCTCTACCCAAAATAAAAAAAATAAACGTTTTGGCTTTAGATACACTTTAATTCAAAAATTATTTGAAGGCATTTCTACCCCATTTATTTAATGTGAGTTTTCCCAATGGCAAGTTGGAGCTAAACACGGGAAAATATCATGAAATTCCAGGGACAGTATACTTGGGTAGGTTCCTGCTGTCATATCAGAAAGGTAGTGTCCCAAGACCATAACTACTGCCATTGCCCCTTCATTGGGTATTAAGCCCCTGGAAGGGAGACCTACTATTTACTCCACAAATATATAAACCAATAATCGAGTTTTGGTTCCATCAGTCCAGTGCTGTCATCCACACACACACCATGGGACAGTATACAACATACAATTTATTTTACAGATCGTTTTCACAGGTGATGTGCCATAGCAACATTTCTACTGTACTAACAGACTATCTCTTCTGTCCTGCAGGGGCTCAGGGTGACTCCATTGCCCAGGAAAAAGATGCTGAACCTGCCAAACCTGTGGTTCAGGAGTGTCTGAAACGTGTGCTAACTGATTTCTATATCTTGGGAGCAGAGCTAGTAGGAATGCTCGACTCAACAGATTCTGAGAAGATGTAAGATACAATTCAACTACTACTATATACAATATTTTTTTCACAGGAGATTTATATTCCACATTTATATAGCGCTGATTCTTTTATATATATGGTGGCATTCTAAGTGCAATTAGGGGCATTGTGAAGTGGCAACTGGGTCATTTGGCATTGTTTATTTATTCACAAGTGTTTCTAGTTTGGTTTGTTATTCAGTACAGGTGTTTTTTTTTTTTGCATAGTCTAGGCTTGTAAATCAACAGTGACAATGCTGATAACCTCACCACTTCAGCATCTGCTCATCCCAATGTAGTGCAAGAACAACAACCTACATGAAAGACAAAGCTGTATGCACTCAGCAGCAGTGCAGCAGTGTTGTCCCACCATCACAGGAAGCTGCATAAGGTGGCCCACATAGTCAGGGTAAACAGGTATTTGTAAGAACCAATGGAAAATAGTATGTGCAGATGCACTTATAATTAAAGTGTATGTGAATCTTCACCTTTTAAAACCACCCATTCCATTTGAAATAGAAATGAAAGGCAAAACATTTGTATATAGCTATAAATACTTTTAATAAGTGATCACATACCCTTCAGTTCTCAGAGATCTCAGAACAGTTCTCAGTTCTTCATAAGAAGCTCAGGGAGCTGGGGGAGGAGAAACAACATAGCACTAGTCTTCCCATTGAATGGCTGTGCAGGGGGAGGGACGGGTCAGGACAAGTCTAATAATTGGAGGAGAGCAGGCTAGTGAATTGACCATACTGTTCTCTCATGCCCAGTGTAGTCAGTTTTTAATAGGGAAGCAGAGAGCCTGGCAGGAACACCATGGACTTCACACAAAGGAATCAATACAAAGAGAACAGGATGCTTTTTCATACAAGTACATGGTACAGCAGGCACTGATCAGGAATATGAATTGTTGGGTTTACATATTCTTTAAATGCTACAGCACATATTTTTTGAATAAGAGGTCATGGCTCTGCCTTAAGAATGACACAGAGGAGGGAGGTGTTTCAGATTGCTTTCATGTGCTTTATGGTCAGGCCTTTGATGCATTTTGTAGCACTATAGGCCATTTAGAATCAGTGCACTACAACTATATGGTTATAGTAAAAGGAATATTTGGTATGAGTTCACCACTGGTAAGTTATATATAAACTATGAATAAAAGTTGACCATAGATGTATCAATATCATATAGTATTTCCAACTAATACTGTTAAGCCATGCATTTTATTTCAATTACCGTATTTTTCGCCGTATAAGACGCACCTGACCATAAGACGCACCTAGGTTTTAGAGGCAGAAAACAGGAAAAAAAAAATTCTGAACTAATGGACTGCAGACACAGTACAGGAGATGACCAGAGACTGCAGACAGCACAGGGATGACCAGAGACTGCGGACAGCACAGGGATGACAAGAGACTGCGGACAGCACAGGGATGACCAGAGACTGCGGACAGCACAGGGATGACCAGAGACTGCGGACAGTACAGGGATGACCAGAGACTGCGGACAGCACAGGGATGACCAGAGACTGCGGACAGCACAGGGATGACCAGAGACTGCGGACAGCACAGGGATGACCAGAGACTGCGGACAGCACAGGGATGACCAGAGACTGCGGACAGTACAGGAGATGACCAGAGACTGCGGACAGTACAGATGACTGCTGACCTTTGGGGAGGTGGGGAGTGGGTACCTGAATTTGACAGGTACCCGCTCTTACTTCCGCAGAGTTTTTGTTTGATCTTACCTGTTCCTCGATCCAGCTGCGCGCTGTCTTCCCGGCTTCTGTAATGGCGCTCGGCATGACAGCCGGGTGCCCAGTGCGCATGAGCGAGAAGCACTTGCGCTTTGTGATTGGTCCGGCGGCTTCTGGGATCTGTCATGTGTCCCAGGTACCGCCTTACCATTCACAAAAAGCACCGCTTCTTGCGCATGCGCACTTGGCACCCGGCTGTCATGGCCAGTGCCCACACTACAGAAGCCGGGAAGACAGCACGCCGCTGGATAGAGGAACAGGTAAGGTCCCGCTGCAGAGCTGAGCGGCCGGCCCGGTATTCTGACACGGCCGCGGTGGAAATACCGGACCGGCCGCTCCATATTCGCCCCATAAGACGCACTGACATTTCCCCCCCAGTTTTGGGGAAGAAAACGTGCGTCTTATACGGCAAAAAATACGGTAGTTATAATCATACATTTAAGCTGTACCACTATTTATTATAATTTTTTTGTATTTAAAGTGGAACTAAAATATGACATATACAATGCAGTCTTTCATTAACTAGGCAGTTTTTGTTTTTCTGACCTCCCTTGTAACATAGATTTATTACTTGTTGAGCTTGCCTGTAGATCTGCTATTTTTCCACTTCCTTTAACAGAGGGACAATGCTGTTAATTCTCAAGTGCAATCACACAACCTCAGTGTCCTCCTGTGATCAAGTAGTTTTAAATGGATTTTAAGTAAAAGGCTAATAAATGAAAGCCTAATTCCTGCTAACACTTTAGGGCACTATTCATTGTTGTGTTGCAGTAATGCGAGCCTTACTGCTCACAATACTGCAACACGTGTTATGTGTGTTGGTGTGCTGCACAGCAATTCATTTTGAATGGCACCCCAAGGCACCTTGCTGTCAGGTACACATTGCTACACACCCAACACGTGGCAACACGTTAACATGTGGCGTATTGCCAAAAATGCTACATTCACTTTTTTGGTGCATTTTTATGTTAGGCCAAGAATTCAAATGAATGAGCTACTTTAAAGTGGTTCTAAAGGCCTAAAGCAGGACTTCACCCAAAAGGGGAAGTTCTGCCTGCCTCCTCTTCAACGATTGGCACTTTATTTTTTGGGGGAAAGTGGAGCGGGTACCGGGTTTTGACAGGTAATATCTCCCACTTCCACCTGGATTGCCTAGGCAATCAGAGTGGAAGTTGACTCCCCCTCTTCGCCAACAGCCTTCTGGGACATGTTACAGGTTCCAGAAGGCTGCTGGACCATTCACAAAGCACAGCGCGGCTCACACATGCACAGCGGGAAGATGGCTGTAAAGCTGCAAGGAATCACAGCCGGCCTCCCACATTAAATATGCTGGCACTGAGGACCTGAGGATTGGCGAAGAGCCATCCTGGGTGAGGACAACACTGGATCCTTAGACAGGTAAGTGTTCTTTTATTAAAAGTCAGCAGCTATCGTATGTGTAGCTGCTGACTTTTAATTTTATGTTTCTAGGGTGAAGAACCTCTTTAAGTTTTTACTAACTTTATTGCATTGTCTGCATTAAGGTAAAAGACCTGTGCACAGGATGCCCCCTTGTCCCCTCTATATTTACCTGCACCCTAATCTTGATCCAGAGCTGTGCCCGAGTGCAGTGGCTCTCTCTGCTCTCTCCCTCCTCACAAGGCAGATTGATAGCAGAGGGAGCCATTGGCTCTTGCTAATGTCAATCAAATCCTGTGACGAGGGAGCAGGGCCTTGCCACTTTGTATCTGTCTATAGCTCATAAGAGTGCCCTCATAGGAAGCGGCTTCCTATGGGGGCACCTGCTGAAGAGGTGGAGCCAGGAACACTAGCAGGGGAACCCAGAAGAGGAGGATTGGGGATGCTCTGTGCAAAACCATTATACAGAGCAGGTAAGTGTAACATGTTTATTATGTTAATAAAAAAATAAAAGAAGGTATAAAATCACTTTATTGAAATGCACATTAACATGCAACTCAGTATACATTAACACACCTTAAGTGCACCACAAAAATGTAAATGGGGTATTGCTTTTTTTCTTTTCTAAAAATGGCTTTAAATCATAAGTAATAGCTGACTGTTGTAAACACCACAGCAGTGCTATATGGTTTGTCTAAATCCCTGTAATTAGCACTTTTGCTGGACAGCTTGGCCTTTTAATAAAAGTGGAAGAATAATTGATCTACTGGCAGAATCAATAGCTAAAAAAACTATATTACAGGAAGACAAAAACTACTGCTTAATACTATTGACAGACTCCGTCATACAGGTAATTTTTATGTTTTTCATTGTTACCCTTTAAACACAATAAAAACTTTTTTTAAATCCTGAATGAATAGTTATAAATGCATAAATATAATTAATTGGTGTAAACATGCATGGTTTTCCTTTATTAGAATTTAATCATATCCTATCATAAAATTATTAACATAACAAAAATATCATAAATGTAAACAAATTAGTAGAATATTATTAAAAAAAATACCAACAAAAAGTATATGTTTATGTCAACACCTCTAATATATAATTCTGTGATAATATAAAAATTCCATATATTTTTGCAGGATAGATAGGTGATAAAGGAAAATAAAATAAGTTTGTAATTTCCTCACAGTGGGGCAATTGCTTTTTTTTTCCTATCTTGCCTTTAGGCAAACTTTAAAAGGAATTGAAGAATAAATAAATGGTGAAACAGATGTGTGGTTACCTGAAAAGCATTTCCTGTGCTGATCTTTTAAGAATGCACCGTTTGATACTGTAAAATATTATTACCTCCTATATGACTGTCTTACAGAGGCCATTTGCAGACGAGAGCTGAAGCAATATTTGTTAATACATATGTCATGTTCCATACAATTGGTGAAGTCATTGTGGATACCTTTAAAGAAGTGGATAATGAAATTCAAAAAAAATATCCAATATACAGGACAAATGTCATACCCCTTGTTCAGGAATATGCAGAAAAGCTTATAAAATATGTAGTGTCTATGAAAGATGAAATTCTACCATATGCTTCAAAGGCCAATGTAGAGATGATGAAAATTCAGTTACAATTTATTTCAGATATTAAAACTGTATTTGAAGGTCATACAGAACAACTGAACGCTATTAGGGAGGATACTAATGCCAAGATTAAGCCCTATGTAGAGGGAGTCCAGCAAGAACTGAAAGCAGCAGAGAAGGAAGAATCTGATTCTAAGCAGTTAACTAGTGAACAGCGTGAATTGTATACAGACCTAATGAAGCGTATGGTCACATACCGTGAAGAAGACCCCAAGAAAATGTTTGAATTACTTGAAAAAATCTCTACCAAAGCTTAGATATACGTTCAGGAGACAAAAGAACAAAATATGTTTTCCTTAGCTATCTCAGTCCTAATAAAAAGTACAATGGTTTACAGAACGACTTCTTAAATTCTTTCACTTTGTTGTCCAGTTCGAACACTAATGAATCATTGCTTTGAGTGGTCAATGTTGTTATAAAGCAGGAGGCTTCTGTTTTATGTCTAGGTAAAAATATAAACCAAAAAACATTACAGCACTACATCTCAGCAATATATGCACATTTCTCTATGTTTTGTGATATCCTAACCTTCTGTGTGAGCTGACAACACTCCCTCTGTTGCACCGAAATCTCAGTGTTGTCAGTCCTGCTTGAGTTCTCCTCCTCTGAACCACGCAGAACATCTCCCCCTCTCCTGATGTCAGTAATATGGGAAGGGGGGGGGGGGGGTGATCTGAAGAACAAGTACAAATATTTTTTTTTAGTATTTTATTTAGGTAGCCCATGTAATTTTGAACAGCAGTCATCTTGTTCAGTTCATAAAGTACTTTTCTGTTAAAATCCCTCCCTCACAATCCCCCACTGACTTTCACAAGGGACAAATTGGAATGGCTAGATACTTGGGTCAGTGCAATTCCAGAACTGCAGCTCTTGAAAGATGATCCTGGTCTGCAGTGGTGAGAACCTACTGAAAGTGGCTCAAGGAAGAAAACCCAGTGAACTGACTACAGGGTCATGGACATCCAAGGCTCATTGATTCATTTGGGGAGTGAAAATTGGCCCATGTAGTCAGATTCAATAGAGTAGCTCAAATTTCTGGAAGATAATGCTGGTTCCAAAAGAAAGGTGTCAGAACACACAGTACATCACAATTTATTGAGGTTGGGATTGCGTAGCTGAAGACCGGTCACAGTGCCCATGCTGATCTGTGTCCACAGCCAAAAGCACCTACAATGGGTACATGAGCATCAGAATTAGACCACAGAGCAATGGAAGAAGGCAGCCTAGTCTGCTGAATCACATTTTCTTTTACAAAATGTGGATGACCGAGTGCGTGTGTGTTACTTATCTGGGGGATAGGTTTCACCAGGATGCAGTATGGGAAGAAGGCAAGCTGGTGGAGGCAGAATGATGCTTTGGGCAATGTACTGCAGGGAAACCTTGGGTCTTGCCATTCTGGTGACTGTTATTATGGAGTCCATGCCTTGATGGGTCAGGCCCGTTTAGGTGCCAAAATGCTATAGTGGGTGGTCCTAATGTTATGGCTGATCAGTGTATATGTGTGTGAAAATGTTTGCTACAATAAACCACGTTCATTAAGGCAACACCCATTTTTTACTATGACCACCAATAACTGCAACATCAGACTACTTTTGGGCCTATGTGTAAATGTTCTTTGTGCAGATGTGACAAACATCTGCACAGTTTGTGTTCTCTCTAATATATGTAATGCCTTTATAGTCAGTGCCACCTACTAGTCATAATGCATTTTTTCCTGATTGAGGTATTTATGGAACAAAATTATTATAGCCACTAGGTGGTACTGAGGATATAGGTACTATGTATGTTAAAAAGAATAGGGCAACTTTCAATCTAAATGTGCAGATATTTCTCATATCCACAAAACAACAGTTTTTGTGTGTTTTGCTTTCTTTAGCCCACAGGAACTGTCCTTGCCATGAAAGGGTCCATTTTGTATGTTTACCTCCCAGCACAAAAGTTCTCAGTCTCCTTGATTAGGACATTGCTCAGGCAAAACTTGACAGCCATTATTGCATAATATTTTGTTGTGCAGCACTAGGTTCTTTTTTTCACATTAACTGTTTATTGATTTTTAAACAAATGAAGTTACAGTAATACAGTATAATACTTGTTGACATTCAGAGACAATCCAACATAGCCAGAGATTGGACATTGGAAAATATATGTCAATGACAATATCAAAAAGCAGTATACAACTTTATGATAGAGATTAGTATCTGAGATAAAATTATACAAAGTAGAAAAAGAAAATTAAGTACATTTGTATTTGGTATTTGGTCCATCAGGCAAGACCAAAAATACAAGAAATAAAAATACTACTACTAATAATAATGATGAAACAGTGCAAATCTTTTGTAGTACATTTCTCAACAGCAAAATATGAAAATGCACTTTGTAAATTATTGGTTGAGAAAATTGCTTTCTATTTCTCAAGAACTGAAAGGGGGAACATTTTCTATATGAGAAATTACAGTTTGTCAGGATCCCAAGAAAAGCTAATGGGTGACAAATATGATATATAGTTTATTTTTCTGGTACAGTATTAAGGCATAAACCCTTGATCCTTGAAGGTCCAAGGTTTGAAACTCAGAAAAAAGGGCTTGTTTGTTAACTGAAAACAAAAAATAATTTGCGCTAGTGAGTAAAACAAAATAAATACCCCAAATAAACAAATGTGAATCTAAACATAAATAAACACAACAAAAATAAATTAAAAAGAAAAATGAATATAAATAAATAAGTGTCTCAAAGAAATGTCCAAGGATAATGTGTAAAAATCTTTAAAGTCCAAAAGATGAAGAAAATTCTGACAGTCCACCACCAGAAAAATTGAATGAACTCACCAGAGCTAAATCATAAATCAGCATAAGGCGCTAATTGCTCTAAGAGCAATGATCAGCAGGATGATAAGCCACTAGTAGATCGATCTCCAGGGGGTGATGTTCAGCAGAAGCCAACTCCAAATCAACCAAAATGAAGGAAGCAATGATCTGTATTGAAAAGTACCACTAAGGAAATCCACTTCTCCCAGACTCCACCTTATTCATATCCAAAGGGTATTAGGCCAGACGCTCGGAAAAGAACAATAACAACTTCATAGTGCAATACCTTAAAACAACTTAATTTATTATGCACTCATTGCACTTAACTCAAAAGGTGTCCCAGCCGACACCAGCGTTATCAGCATGTAAAATACACAATGAACAAACCCAGCCACTCGACACATGCACAGTAGATCGCTGGGAAATGTAATGACCTCACATCAATCAAACCCCGCCCTACACGTTTCATCATCGACATCCTCACGGAGCGGATTTAATGAGGTTGTGAGACGTCACAACCTCATTAAATATTCACTGCATCGGGGACGGCCAGCTGTCTATCGCTACCTATCGCAGCGCTCCTTCAGCATTACCTATAACGCTGCCTCCTCCTCTTCACTCCCTCTTTCTGTAGGGGTCCCTCAAGGTTCTGTCCTTGGACCCCTTCTCTTCTCCATTTACACCTCCTCCCTTGGTCACTTGATAAACTCCCATGGCTTTAAGTACCATCTCTATGCTGATCACACACAAATCTATCTTTATACCCCTCACCTCACCCCTTCAGTCTCCTCTCGAATTATTAACCTACTAAGTGACATATCAGCATGGATGTCACTCCACTTCCTCAAACTCAATCTTTCCAAAACTGAGCTCTTAGTATTCCCCCCAGCTCGTGCCCCCCCCCCTGACTTCTCCATCAAGATCTATAACACAATCATCAGTCCCTCCCCTCATGCCAGGGTACTAGGTGTAATCCTAGACTCCCATCTGTCCTTTCAGCCCCAAATCCATTCACTGTCCAAATCTTGTAGACTTCACCTCCGCAACATCTCCAAGATACGACCGTTCCTAACCTCGGAAACCACTAAGCAACTTATTCACTCCCTTGTTATATCTCGCCTTGACTATTGTAACTCCCTCCTCATTGTCCTACCTAATCGCAGGCTATCCCCTCTTCAGTCTATCATGAATGCTGTCGCCAGACATATCCACCTTACTAACCATTCTGTATCTGCCACCCCTCTCTGCCAATCCCTCCACTGGCTTCCCATTGCCCAACGGATAAAATTCAAACCATTAACAACGTATTAACGTATAAAGCCATTTATGACTCTGCCCCAAAATACATCACTGATCTTGTCTCTAAATATCACCCAAACCGTACTCTCCGCTCCTCGCAAGACCTCCTACTCTCTAGCTCCCTTGTCGCCTCCTCCCATGCTCTTCTCCAGGACTTCTCCAGAGCTTCCCCCATCCTCTGGAACTCTCTACCCCAATTTATCAGACTTTCGCCTGCTCACTTTTAGGCAATCTCTGAAAACCTATCTCTTCAGGGAACCCTATCCTACCCTCAGCTAATAATAGAATCTTCTACTCTTCCAACCAGTCCATCCCCCACAGTTACTACCTTTTGTACCACTAGCCCCTCCCTCCTAGATTGTAAGCTCCAAGGAGCAGGGCCCTCCTATCCCTCTTGTATTGAACTGTATTGTTGCTGTATTGTCTCCCGTTCTATTGTAAAGCGCTGAGCAAACTGTTGGCGCTATATAAATCCTGTATAATAATAATAATAATAATAGCAAATGAGAGAGAAGAGCAGTGGAATCCAAAGTAAATGTTAGTCCAAATGCTCTCTAAGGCTACCCAGTCTTTGTTTTTCTCATGACAGTTCCAGTCAATTACTCTGGTTAAATAAGTAGTGTAATAATATTTTCTGAAGTCTGGTAACCCCATTCTTCCTATTTCCTTAGGTCTAGTAAGCAGGCAAAGTTGAATTTGTTTTTTTTTACTAGCCCAGACAAAGGTGTATTGAATAGAGATTAATTGTATGAAAAAACCAGAAGGTAATTTGATTGGAAGTGCATGCATATGGTAAAGAAGTCTGGGTTATATAGTCATTTTTAGAATTGCTGCCTTGGCAAATCATGAGATATTTTTTAGGGTTCTATGTTTTCAAATATTTTTCAATTCCTTTGATCAGAGGGTGATAATTATGTTCGTAAATTGATTCCAGATTGGAGGTTAACCAGACACCTAAGTAATTTAGGGCCTTAGGTTTCCATTTAAATGAACAATTCTCCTGTGTGATTTTTAATATGTAAGGAGACAAAGATAGGTTTAAAGCTTCAGATTTAGAGTAATTTATTTTGAAGTTGGATATGTAGCCAAACTAGGTTCTTATTCTAATCCCACTCAGGATACTGTACACATAGGGGTTTATTTACTAAAGCTGGAGAGTCCAAAATCAGACTCCCTTCTGCATAGAAACCAATCAGCTTCCAGGTTTCATTGCCAAAGCTTCATTGAACAAGCTGAGGTTAGAAGCTGATTGGTTTCTATGCAGAAGGGAGTCTGATTTTGGACTCTCCAGCTTTAGTAAATAAACCCCATAGAGTCTGTACATTCTTTCTGTAGTTGCTTAGGATTTTCTGGGTAAAGCCAGTCATACACTAGTTGATTTTCAAATGAACGATCATGCAGATATTCATATGAACATTCACAGAACATTTCTCAGTACACTTAATGACTTGATGAATGATCCAATGCACTTCAAAGTTTGTTTGCTTGTAACATTCAATTTGTTTGAATTTTTTTTAACTTAATTTTGTTGCACTACGATTTTTCATGAAGAACTAAAAACAAAAGATACATTATCAGGGTACTTTTTAAACATGTTTTAGAGGCTTCCTATAAGATAGCAAATCTTCACTTTTTCAGTTCAGGTTTACTTTCTTTTGTCCATTGTTCTGCCTACCTTTTTTCAAAGAAATCATTACCTGAGGTTGTTGGAACAATATGTGTGTATGAAGATGTGTGTGGGTCAAGTATTAGGCATAAACAAAACATGGAGGTTGCCCAAGCATTCCTATTATTTAAATTTTTGATATCTATGCTATTCAATAATGGTGGTCCAAACACCCCCGTTTGGTTCGCAGTAGCACATTCAAACCTAATGAAACTTCAACCGCGAACTTCGAACAGAGGGGACAACTCACTAAATGGTATCTTACCGCATCTGCGTATGCAGTAATATAAACCTATATTATATGTGTGTATAATATCTGTGCAGCACTACACATCAATAATTTGTATCATTTGTGTGAATATACCTATCAAACATGAAAGAAAACAAAGAAAAAAGTCCCAATGTATTTCTTCTTAAAAAATTCCTTCGTCCTGTGACCACCAGGTGCTGCTAATACAGAAATGGTGCACAAATCCTCCACCAGATATCTGCTCACCTCCAGCAGTGTGACTTCACATCATATGATGTTTGGTTTAACCGCACTTTTGGTCTCAATAATTGGAATCTGAAGATTAACTTGATAAGTGGTATCTCCAAATGTCTCACGCCAATAAACCCCTTTGGTCAACAGTAATCCTCATGAACAAAAAAACTTTATTAATCACAAAGATTTACACATATGCACTCACATGTGACAGGTGCCAGACCGCACCAAGTATGACAAGCATCCACTGAGAATCTCCACAGACCCAAGAAACCTGTGCTCATCCATGTCAGCTAATACCAGTGCCAAAGGTATATGCTCCAGCCAATCACAATACCATGATAAACATTAGCAATTGTGGGCCCTAAGATGGTAAACAAATTGCCTCATGGTCTGGAGAGTCCTGGAGCTTGATAAAGTCATGTGATGAGTGACGAAACGCGTCGGGGAGGAGTTTGCGGATGACGTCACAGCACAATGGACGGTTGGCTTTCAATACAGTGGGGGTATACATCGCTCCAGGACTCTCCAGACCATGCAGCAATTTGTTTATCTCCTGAACCATACCAAGCCACATGCCCTCAATATGGGGGGTACTTTCCCCAAAGCACCTTGTCCCTATGTTGATGGGGACAAGGGCCTCTTCCCCGCAACTGTGGCCGGTGTTTGTGGGGGTCTGCGGGCAGGGGGCTTATCGGAATCTGGAAGCCCCCTTTAACAAGGGGGCCCCCGGATCCTTCCTTCCCCCATGTGAATGAGTATGGGGTACGTGGTACTG
This sequence comes from Staurois parvus, assembly GCF_062004578.1. Lineage (NCBI taxonomy): Eukaryota > Metazoa > Chordata > Amphibia > Anura > Ranidae > Staurois > Staurois parvus. The sequence goes on from NW_028317883.1 coordinate 1,385,864, forward strand.
TAATTCATTAACAAAGAAAAAAAATGACAGAAGACAATCTTTGACAAGTCCTTTATTAAAAATAAAATATAAAAATGTCCCCCGAAGCAGATCCAATATCAATCACGATGCCCACAGCCACCATCGACCCGAAAAAAGAAAAAAAAAACGCTTCACTCTCGACGCTGGCTCCCGCCGTCTGACAGCTGCACGGGGTGACAGTTCTTAAATACGGTGATGATGTCAGAAGGGTCACACTAGCCCCTTTGTGACATCATCATGTGCTGTGATTGGCCAAAGCATTGCTTTGGCCAATCACAATGCACTGTTAGGGCACAAAGCAGTGTGGGGTGCGGCAGGTGAACAGCCCGCCAAACGCCCTTCCTGTTCATGTGCTCGCCGAACACACAAATGGCCGATGCTTGAGTTGAACCTATGTTCGACTCAAACATCAAGCCCAACACTACTATTCAACTGGTACTGGAAGCCACATGTAGAAATCTCTGGCACCAAGTTATCTCAGAAGGATAATTTTGTCGAAAATGTCTTAGGAAGAGGTCTAACTATTAATGTAGAGCAACAGTAGTCAAAAGATAGGGCAGTTAGCAGTAAGATGAAAAATAAATGAGTCTAAGCCAATCAAAACAAAATTCTTACCAAAAAACTCAATAGTAAGGCACTGCAAATTTAAAGAAACCCAACTATTTTGTCAGTGTTACAGACACAAATAAATCAAACAGCTAAAAAACATTAAAACTAAATATCAAATATAAAGTATCTAATAAACACATGGTCACCCCAGTTAAGGAGTCTGATCCCTTCTAGTGGTGCAGACTTAGGTGTGTAATTGATTAATGGACAAATACACTATACTCCAGGGCACTTATTCTCAACCAGGTTTCCTTGGAACCCTTGGGTTCCTTCAGAGGTTGCTAGGTGATACTTGAACTGTGATTGATTGTCCTCCCTTTTAATGGTGCCTTCATAATTTTGGGACCTTATACCACCTCGCAGAGCCAGTGGCATAAACGCAATGATCTCTCAGCTGTAAAAGTGGCATTCTTAACACCAAATGTGCATGCTTTCCACTGACCACCAATGTAATGAGCAGTATTCCCACTGACCCCAGGTGAATTAAAATTAGCAAGTGTTCTCTGAGATCTAACATTTTTTTCAAGGGTTCCTCTGGGGTAAAAAGGTTCAGAAAGGCAGCTCCAGAGTATATCTACATCCTACCTATAAAAGAAACATTGAGACAGATTAAAAGAAGCAAAGTGTATATATTGCAATACAACATATATAACCAAAACAATCTTGCAGTAATAAAGACGTCTTTTTTTCTCAGAGAATAGGTGAAGGTACTCCCTTTGCAGTTAATAACGTCCTTACAGGATGTCTCTAACTTACAAGTCAACCTCAATGCACTATTTAATTGGGCAACTATGTGGCAAATGAAGTTTAATGTTGATAAATGTAAGGTTATACACTTGGGGGCTAAGGATATGCATGCATCTTACATACTAGGGGGAGTACAACTGGGGGAATCAATGGTGGAGAAGGATCTGGGAGCTCTGGTAGATGATGATCATAGGCTTAATAATGGCATGCAATGCCAAGCTGCAGTTTCTAAAGCAAGCAAAGTCCTCTCTTGTATTAAAAGACTCCAGAGAGAGAGATATCATATTACCCCTGTACAAATCATTAGTAATACCTCATCTGCAATATGCAGTTCAGTTTTGGGAACCAATTCACAAAAAGAACATTGGGGAACTGGAGAAGGTGAAGAGAAGGGCAACCAAACTTATAAGAGGCATGGAGAAGCTCAGCCACGAGGAAAGGGTAAGGGAATTGAATTTATTCTCTCTTGAGAAAAGGATATTAAGGGGGGGATATGATCAACATGTATGAATGCATCAGTGGTTCATATAGTGAACTCAGTGTAGAGCTATTCACCCTGAGGTCATCACAAAGGACAAGGGGGCACTCTATTTACGTCTGGAGGAAAAGAGATTTAATCTCCAAAAATGGAAAGGTTTCTTCACAGTGTGGAATAGTCTCCCTCAAGAGTTGATTCTGGCCAGCTCAGTAGATTGCTTTAAAAAATGATTTTTCCCTAGATACACAGAATATAACGGGATACTAACATCTATAGGTACATGTTATCCAGGGAGTATCGATTGCCTCTCGGGGGATCAGGAGGTAGGGGGGAGAGGAGGGGGGTCTGAGGAAAGGTGGGGGGGGGGGTCTGGGGAGGGTGGGTAACGGGTTGTTATAGGGGGAGAAGGGAGAGCATCCATATCCTAAACTGTCTGTTTTCTCTTGAAAGAAAGTTAGTAGATCAACGTAACTACAACAGAAATGAGTTTGATTAAATTTATGACATATAATGTGAAAGGGCTGAAAAAGACATAAGATACTCAGGGAAATCCATCAACACTCTATAGAAGTAGTATTTCTCCAAGAAACACATTTAACCCCAGACGCAAACATCAGATTATGTTCAAAACCTCTTCCAGCGTGGTACTATGCTGACTCACCAGTTAAAGGGGCTAAAGTAGTGTCAACTGGGTTCTCGAAAATTGTTAATTTTTCTGTGGAAGGTAGACTGGAAGATCCAGAGAGCCGGTTCCTATTTCTCAGGGGAAAGTTAAAAGATTAGGAATTTACATTCGCTAATATATATTGCCCAAACAAAAACCTAGTGATACTCTTAGAGGGGATGTTAAGGAAACTCTCTGAATTTAAAAAGGGAAGTCTGGTCATGGCCAGAGATTTTAATCTGTGTTTAGATACTCAGTTGGATGTGTCGTCATGTACACAGACAGAAGGGAGTAGGAAGCTGAAATTATTGAAGAGGTTATTATATACACACAAATTGGCGGATACGTGGAGAGTGAAACATCCAAGAGAAAGAGACTATACTTTCTTCTCTCGTGTACATGGTTCATATTCGAGACTGGAGGATATAATGATAGAACATAGATAGTTGGAGTCATTGGTTAGTTCCAATATAGAGGTTATGTCTATGTCTGATCATGCTCCCGTCAAGATGAGATTATGAGTAGGAGGAGGTCAAGATAAAATAACGATATGGAGATTAAATTAAATGCTCATACAGGATCTCAAAGTAGAGAAAAGGTTAAGGTGACAAATTGAACAGTTTTTCGAGCTTAATGAGACTAACGAGGTCTCTGAGGCCACAGTCTGGGAGACACATAAAGCATATATTAGGGGAATACTGATTTCGGCAGGAACAGAGCAAAAGAAAGAATGAGGGAAAAGAATAAAGACGGTGATGGAAGAGCTTTATAACTTGGAACAGGCACATAAAAAATAAAAGAGAGGAACAGATATATACGAGAAGATAATACTTAAAAGAGATGAGTTAAAAGATCTTATGGAACAAGAGTCGAGAAGGATATTTAATAGGGTCTCAAAGGAAAGATACTAGTCTGGGAATAGACCTGGAAAATACTTAATGAGAAGGTTAAAGAGCAAGAAATCCAAAAATTTTATAGAAAAAATTAGAGATGAGAAAGGAAATATTACATGCTACCTCTGATATCGCCAATAGGTTCCAAAGATATTATAGTGAACTTTATAATGTGAGCTGTGGTGATCAAAAGAAAAGGGAAGAGGAAAAGAAAAGAAATAGGCAGAAATATTTAGGTGAGGTTGGGCTACCACGATTAGTGCAAGAAAAATTAGAGACCCTCGAAAGACCTATTACTCTGGAGGAAATTAATCTAGCCTTAAAGAATACAGTGGGAGGTAAAATCTGAGGGCCGGATGGATATACAGTGGGATATTTTAAAAAATAAAGAGATCTTCTTGTCCCTAAAATGTGTAGGTATACAAATGCACTGTAGGAGGAGTTGGAAATGAGAGAGAAGTCACTGCAAGCTCACATAACGATTATTCTTAAAGAAGGGAAGGAAAGCACACAGTGTGCCAGTTATAGGCCTATATCATTATTAAATGTAGACACTAAACTATATGCTAAGGTGTTGGCGATGAGATTGAAGGACCTGATGCCGGAACGGGTACATCTAGACCAGGTGGGTTTTATACCGGGAAGAGAAGATAGGGATAATGGTTTGAGATCCCTGATACTGGTACAAAGAGCTAAGAGAGAGAAAGTGCCATCAATACTTCTATTGATTGATGCCACAAAGGCTTTTGATAGGGTTAACTGGGGATTTATGTTTGACACAGTAGAGGCTATAGGAATAGGCCCTAAAATACTAAAATGGATAAAAGGGATGTGTAATAACCCATCAGCGGTGGTTAAGATTAATGGATTAACAGACTTTAAGCCCTCAGCGAAACTATATAAAAACAGGATACTTTATCATCTAATTAGTGCGGCTAAGGGTCTGATTCCCAAGTTCTGGCAGGTTCCTGAAGCACCAAAAATTAACAAATGGATAAATAGAGTTGAAAATATTCATAGGATGGAGGAGCTATGTCATATGGAGGAGGATAAAATGGAAAAATTCTGGAAAACGTGGTGTAGTTGTTGAAATTTAAATCCTCTCAAAGATATATGAAATTGGTGGGAATTGGGGGAGAAATGTAGAAGTCAGGAGAGAGACTAAATTATGATTTTGAGGGAGAGCAGTGCTGGAGATAAATAGATAAACATGAGAGAAGATATAGGTCAGGAAGAGGATGTGGATAGGGGAAAAGGGGATGGGGGGAGGGGGAAAGGGTGTGGGGAGGGTATAATGGGGTATTATGGAATATGTATACATGAATTATTTTTATAAACATGTTGTTCTTTATATACTGGAAAATCAAATAAAAGTTAAATTAAAAAAAAGGACAGACCTTGGGGCATTTTATCAAACTTGAAGAATCCATTGGGGTGATGAAAGCTGTCTTCTTCTTGTCTTCCTGGTCCATGGAAATTTGATAGTACACACTTTTTAAGTCCAGCACACTGAACTATTTCACCCTAGACAGACTCTGAAAGGCATCTTCTATTCTCTGAGTGGTGTACTGGTCAGGGATTGTCCTCAAGTTGAGTGTTGAGTAATCAAAACACAACCTCAGGGAACCATTCTTCTTTTGCACCACCACTCATGGAGAGGCATAAGGACTCTGTGACTCTTGGCTGATGCCTTCTCTCTTTAACTCTGCTAGTTGTTCACGGATCTTCCTGATCACCCAGTGGAAACTCTCTCCCTGAATAGTTTGTCGTCCTGGAGGTGAATCCGCTGTCGAACGCAATCTTCAAGAACATCTGTTGCCATCAACTGGAGTTTTCAGCTGAATGGTGATAGGGTCTAGGGGTTGCACTCCCCTCAAAACCTGTTGTTCCTAGAACTTGTCCACTGACCTGGGATCCAGACCCTCAGCTTCCAAAATCCTGATTGAGTGTATATTGAGTTATTCTTCTCACACTTCTCCTAGAAGTCTCCCAAGGCAGCAATGATTTCTGGCCCAATTGTAGATACAGATGCCGGTGATGCAGCTCCTTCCACAGGGGTTGCTTGGCTCAAACTTTGTGGACTCCTGCCTGCTACATTCAAATAGATCAAGCAAGTTTCAACATTGTTGGTCAACTGTACATTGGCCCCCGGAATCAGATGGGTATGCCTTTCCTCTATTCTACCAGGCTGTAAGTATAGGAATTCTCTTGGTCAGGCTTGACATCTACCAAGCACACCTTCTGGTTGGGGACTATTGTCTTTACTGCCTGATCGATTGCATCTCCATCCAAGGTTCCCCAGGAATGCTGATTACCATGCAAGACCCCTCAGCAGCCATTTTATTCCTCACACCACTGGATTGCAGTAACAGGGTCCATCTTGATAGTCACTGGGAGGCTGCTATGGTAGCTTGCTGGCAGATCAGGATATCTCGGACAAACCCCTACGTGTAGTCCCACCCCTGAAGGAGTCACTGAAGATTTGGGTTCTCTGTTCTGCGCCTCAACTCCAAGAGCAATCTTAGACCTCCCTGACACATCTGGTTGAATAGGAATACTGCAAACACAAGTGCAAGAGACTCTCAAAAGAAAAAACTTTACAGATAATACTTTACTAGAGATTATTAAGTCAGAAGGAGACCAGTGAGGGTTAGTTGTGGGTGTCCCCCAACTTACAAAATATAACATCACACAGAAATATACAGTAGAAATGAAACGTGTCAATAGGCTTAAATGCAGGATTATTATAATTTATTACAGGTACTTATATAGTGCCATTAATTTACGCAGTGCTTTACATATATATTGTACATTCACATCAATCCCTAAACCTCAAGGAGCATACAATCTAAGGTCCCTAACTCACATTCATATATACACATACCAGGAACAATTTAGACAGGATCAAATTAACCTACCAGCATGTCTTTGGAGTGTGGGAGGAAGCCCACACAGGCACAGGGAGAAAATGCAAACTGTTGGCAGGTGGTGCCATGGTTAGGATTCAAACCAACAACCCTAGTACTGCCATGCAGAAGTGCTAACCTTTTAGCCACTGTGCTGCCTGACATATGCTTAATAAACCTATGATTCCAGGAGCAAGAGAGGGAAGACGGGACCTTTAGAAGTCAGCAATCTCTACCTCCTGCTTCCACAGGCAAAGAAATAAATATTAAATAAAGCACAATAATAATAATAATTAAAAAAACAGTCAGTGACAAACTCTGTAGACTGAATCCTTTGAATGGAGAAATCCTGGAGGAAAATGTATGCTTTGTCTCCAGTTAGGTAATAGTGGGCCCAAAGGTACCACTGTGCAATGGTAACTAGCAGAGTGAATGGGATAGCAAAAGGTATTCCCAAACAAAAGCCTTTAAGTAGGTAAAGAGGGGGGATAATGGTGTCAGCATGCAGTGTCTATATTGTGTTAGGAAGAATTTTGGACTTACACCCACTCACCAGACCCCCTGGGAGTAGACACAACTGAAATCTGCTGTGGAGGGTCAGACTCTTGGCAGAGTAGAGTGGCTCCGGATTGCCTCCTGACAACCAATCCAGACAGTGGATAGTGATGCCTGCAAAGTGCTCAGCAGTGGCTGACACGATTCCCAGAGGCTACTGCAGTCCCTGGAACATTGAGAGTCGACCTGTAGTGCTGGATGATGCTGGATTGCCAAGCAGGTTTACTCTGCTGGATGGTGTAGCCATGGCCTGGTCTTGAAAGGGAAAAAGACACTGTCCCCTCTATCAGCCTCCTAGTCCCCATGGCAAGAGCACGGCTGCTGCAGAGAAATATATCTGCCTCTCCTCTGGTAAATGTAGTCCTGCTGAAAAATACAGTCTCAGGAGATGGGACTACAAGTCCCAACATCCTCTGCTTCTCAGACACACTTGCCACTCTGTCAGCAGGAAATGATGTGTTTAATTTTTCGCTGAACACTAGAGGGGAAGAAAAGGAATCTCAGTCTTTGCAGCAGATGTCCCTAAATTGTAGAATGACCCAGCCTAAACCTGCCTACATGTAGATATTATTTCACATTTCTTATGGAATATTTAATGCTTTTAATTGTTAGTACGTACTTGCCATAACAGAAAAAGGGTTAGCAAGCTTTCAAGATTTAACAAATTGTACAATATTACCATGGTAAGTGTACATATATGCATCCTTTGCCATTTTACTGGTCTGATTGAATGTAATAAGATCTTTAGCAGTCTCCTGCAAAATGTCATCAGTTCATGACATTCTTTTATTAACAGTTTCTTAAAACATGGTGGTGTTTCTAGCAGTTTCAGTGGCACAAGGCAACAGTAATGGTAATAGATGCTAACAGATTATAGGTAGGAAAAACAACATTTGTGATTGAAAAGCATGCTTTTCCTTTCATTTCTTGAAAAAATTGAGTACTGTCCCTGATACTTTTTTTTATTTGCACTAACATTTCTTAACCACTTGCCGTCCTGCCACTGTAGAAATACGGCTGCAGGGCGGCACGGCTGTGCAAAAGCACGTTTTAAAACGCGCTTTTGCAAAACAGGTAGGGGGTGTGCACGAGGCGTGCCACCGCCCTATCTGCACCGCCAATCCCGGCCACGGGGGTCAGTCGCCGGGTCAAGGCCGGTCATTACCAGCTGTGTCCTGCCGATTAGCGGCAATCACTGACAGAGAGCAGGGCTGCAGTAGCTCTGCTTTCTGTCAGTTCCCTGGCAGCTCCTGACACGCGGATCGGGAGAGAAGAGAGAAGAGTTTATCTCTCCCGATCAGTGTGTCCCCATGCAGTACACACCCCTGCCCCCTAGTAAAACACTCCACTCACACAGTTAACCCTTTCAGTGAATAAAAAATTTAACCCCTTTCCTCCCCAGTGCCATTAGTACAGTGTCAGTGTTTTTTTTTTTGCACTGATCACTGTATTGGTGTCACTGGGGATGTCAGTGACCGCAAGTCAGTTCCCCCCCAGTGTCAGAATGTCCGCCGCAGTCCCGCAGTCCTGCCATAAGTCGCTGATCGCCGCCATAAGTCACTGATCGCCGTCATAAGTCGCTGATCGCTGCCATTATTAGTATAAAAAAAAAATTAAAAATCTGAGTATCTTTCCCGCCATTTGTAAACGCTATTACTTTTACGTAAACCAATTAATTTGCATGTATTGGGGTTTTTTTTAGCAAAGACATGTCGCAGAATGCATTTTGGCTGCAATTTATGACGAAATTTGATTTTTAAATTTTTTTTACTGGACATGTTTTATAGCAAAAAATCCAAAATATTGTTTTTTTTTCTCAAAATTGTCAGCCTTTTTTTTATAGCGCAAAAAATAAAAAACGCATAGGCGATCAAATACCACTGATAGAAAGATCTATTTGTGTGAAAAAAGGACATATATTTCATTTATGTACCGTAATGACTGCGCAATTGTCCGTTAAACTAGCACAGCGCTGTATAGCAAACAAATGGCGTAAATTGCAGTATATATACCATAGTTTGTAGACGCTATAACTTTCACACAAAGCAATCAATATACACTTATTGGGATTTTTTTTACCAAAAACATGTAGCAGAATACATTTTGGCCTAAATTTATAACCAACTTTGAGTTTACTATATATTTTTTATAGCTGAAAGTAAAAAATATCGTTTTTCTTCCAAATTTTTGGTCTTTTTTTGTTTATAGCGTGAAAAATAAAAAGCGCACAGGTGATCAAATACCACCAAAAGAAAGCTCTATTTGTGTGAAAAAGGACATAAATTTCGTTTGGGTGCAGCATTGCATGGGGTTTTCATGAGCTGTAAGCCATAATCATCACAATTATGACAAATCACGGCTTGAACTATCTTGCTTTGCATGTAATGAGTCTATCTCATATATTAGTTTCACCTTTTAAGTTGCATTACTGAAATTAATTAACTTTTGCACGGTATTCTAATTTTTCGAGTTTCACCTATATGTCCCAAATTGCTCACCTTCCTGTTTTCGAAGATGTAGGGATGACGGCTAACACCTGCACATTTGGTGCCAATACCCTACGGCATTTTCCACCACAATCTCTCCAGACCCCTTCACAGTTTTACTCAATGTATGATGACCTAATTTGACTCGTAACGGCCACTAAACAGTCTATAGCTAAAGCCTGCAAATCCCCTTCCTTTTGTATAACCGAGGCAAAAAATAGTCACCCAAGCCATGATCCATGCTACAATCGAGACTATTGATTTAGATAAATTCTATAAATATGAGAGAATGTATCATCTCCTAGATTGTAAGCTCGCAAGAGCAGGGCCCTCGACCCCTCGTGTATTGTATTGTTTCTGTCTTGTTTCATGTTCTGTCCCCCTTGCTATTGTACAGCGCTGAGCAAACACTTTGGCGCTATATAAATCTGTATAATAATAATAATCCCTGGGTGACCCATTTTTTCCCTTCAAACTTTGATGAATCCTTACTATTAACGTGATAGTCTTTGACTACCACCTTATATCTCCCTGCCTAAGGACCCTAATACTTTGCCACCCTCCAGGATTATGCCCTCCCCCTCTTTTATCCTCCCTTCACTTAATCTTTTTTATTCTTTCTCCTTTTTGCTCCTTTCTTTCACTCAGTTACCATGATTAGCGACAGATACCCTTATCCATCATTCGTATTGTATCATCTCTTAAGTTTAAAAAGCCATCTCACTTTATAGCTTGGTTCATCTTTTGAAATAGCTGCTGTTCAGTATCCTGGAAACTGTAACTACTCATTAGGTGTCTGTTCTCATGGTGTTTATCGTTCCCTTTTTCCCGAATACCGTTGTTAACACGACAGTATCCATCTTCCTATGCCAGTATCCTGTGAGTACAGTCTCTTGTACAATGTATGTGATATACCTCTGGTTACAACATCCTGTACAATTGCTGTGTATGATTCTCTGTATGCTCTATACTTCCTATTATTTAATAAACATATTGAACAAGAAACGTGTTTCCCAAACTGCTCTTATTTTATGATGCTCATCAATCAGGAAAAAGCCTAAAATCCAGAGAGCATGAACTATTTCTACTCCTTCATTAAATAAACAGCAATTTGTTTTTCTCTGTGCGTATGTAAATATCAGAGGTTTGTCCTTTGATCTGCACATAGTGTCTTTTCCAACAGACCTGAAAGTGTAAAGCAGAATTTTCTTTTTTCAACCAACATTGCTCCTATTTAACCTCTTAGTAAAAGCTGACCTTAAGTCACCCTTAATAATAAATGTTACCTTTTAAAGAGTGTCTATATTACAGGTAAATAAAAAAAATACTATAGCATATACAATTGCTACACAAGCCATATTGTCACTTAATGTCTTTAAAAATTACCTTTCCATTTCATTCAAAATACAGAAGCTGCTGTAATTTCCTGTAAAATGTAATGAAACATGGCAACTTTGAGGCAACGGTGTTCACAATCCACCCCCCCCCTCCCCCCAAATGTTATTACAATTTTGTAATTTTCCTAGAATTCTGCACTAATATACAATTCATATTTCAGGCATCCTTTGCAAAAAAAAATATTTTTTTTGGTGATATACCCCCTAAGGCAGGGGTCTCCAAACTATGGCCCTCTAGGTGTCGAAGAACTGCAAGTCCCATGAGGCCTTGCAAGACTCTTAACAGCCACAGGCAGGATTCCCAGAGGCAGAGGCATGATGGGACTTGTAGCTGGAAAGCCATAGTTTGAAGACCCCTGCCCTAAGGGTTTAAAACAGTAGTACACAGAAAAAAAAAAACTTTCTCTCTTCAAGGTAAAGCTATAATGTGCTAGTATGTATCACATACTAGCACATTATGAAAGACTTACCTTGAAGTGAAGCCCTCCAGCAGCACGCTGTCACCACTGCAGAATTTCCATCTTTACCTGATGAAGCCACATCACCCTGTGGCATAGCGCGTAGGGAAGGGGCTGGATGATTCACAACACTCGGGTCTAGATACAGAGTGGTAACTATAGACAGAAAACGCTGCAAAATGTTTGATTGTTACTGTTGTTGGATACACTTAATGTTTTGAAGGGCACAAAAACACTCCCACATATACAGAGTTGGTCAGAGAAGTCAGGGAAGAAGAAGCTTTGTTGGAGGCAAGGAATCAAGATTCAAACACCACTACAAGGTAAACGCTTTAGTAAGAGAAGATCCTCATCAATTCTGCTCAGGTGGGAGAGCATTTCTTGGAGGAAGATGACGATGAATCAATATCTGAGTTGGGTGTTGAACTGTCAAGGGAGACCACATCTCTGGTGATGTCTGACCTGGCAACACAGAATGTAAAGGCTCAAGTGATGCAGATTTAGCTTGAGATGCTAAATACTTAAAGCAAGTGATGGAGACTTATGCAGAGATACAGCAACCCCTCATGGATATGCAGTGGTGGTTGCTCTAGCCTCGGATTGGAAGGCTGAACTGAGGAAAGAAATGTTAAAGCTGGGTGACTGGACACTTTACAGCACAGTGCCCAAGAAATAGATCTCCACCAGATGCTGTAGAAGAAATCCTAGAAGTATTACAGGAACTACTGTCCGCTGAGCCAGAGGAAACTTTACTGGCCCCATCCCCAGAGGAAACCAAAAATGGCAAAAGAAACCTAAAGCCACATCCAGGATCTCACTTGTTATTTTTGAGAGACCATCCTACTCACTTTCTGTGAGCTTGGGTACTCCATTGATGGGACGCCATGTGCAACAATCTCTGAAAAATCAGTCAAGGTGTCAGTGGAATTAGAGGGGAGCTTGAGCACAAACTGCTGGTTCTGTGGCCCCAGCCTCTTCAAGAAAGATCCCTGATAGACTAATAGGCCCTTCTCCCATTGTGTCTGGTCAAGGGGAAGGTGTTTACACAAAGGCCCTCTTTGATTCAGGGTTACAAGTGACTCTATTGTATAAAGACTTCTATGATAAACATCTAAAGTACTTACCTCTCAAGATCCAGAAGATCTGTAAATGTGAGGTACAGGAGCCGTTAAATTTCCTTATGACAGATATCTGCCTGTCAGTTTGGCATTTGATCTCTCTGTAGTCAGGCAGTCTGGGACATTTGGATGACATTTGGATGGGTACTTGGATAACATAATCGTCTTCTGTATAACCCTTGAAGAACATGAAGAGTGCCTGCAGAAGGTTTTAAAGAGAATCCATGATGAGTTGAATAAAGAAAAAATCTTCTCGCAATGCCAACACTAATATGATAAACTAAGATTGGCTGCAAACACCATATTGCATTCCCATAACACTAAAAAATAAATGAATACATAAATAGTGCTTCGCTACTCACTAAATCTAACCATAAAGCAAAAATTAAACACCTGACAGAGCCCCTAACTAACCAAACACAAGTGGATGAAAATATCCAAACAGACTAGATGCCCTGCTAGGCAATACCAAATATGAACAAATCAATAAGTGAAACTTCAACATATGTGCAAATAGACAATCTGAGTGATATATATCAAGGCATAAATAAAATTATTATTATTAATAATAATAATAATAATAATAATAATAATGATATACAGTATGTCACTGATATTGTCATATGTTGAAGTTTCACTTATTGATTTGTTCATATTTAGTATTGCCCAGCAGGGCATCTAGTCTGTTTGGATATTTTTATTCACTTGTGTTTGGTTATTCTCTAGGTATGCACTTATGTCACCTTAGTTAGGGGCTCTGTCAGGTGTTTACCTTTAGCTTTATGGTTAGGTTTAGTGAGTACTGCCGCACTATTTGTATATTCGTGATGTGTTGAAGTTGTCCCTTCAAAAGTGTCAATTCTATCAGCCTTCTGTCACTTATCTTGATTACATCTTCCCTGCTGAAGGAGTGGCCACTGAACCCAAGAAACTGGAAGCTGTAACCTTCTGCCAAGACCAAGCAACATGACTAAACTAAATCAGTGATTCCTTGAGGGATTTGCCAAAATAGCCCGACCCCTCAATGAGTTGCTGACAAATAAGGACAGAGGAGATGACTTTGCTGAGACAGATTTGGCAAGCCAAAGGGCCCAGGAATGCTTGTGAATTGATACAGGACGAATGTTTCAATAGATGTGAACAGGTCTCTCGCCAGCTAAAGAGGAGTTTGACTAATACCCCTGTTTTGGCTTACATTGATCAAGCTCACTCAATGGTTTAGGTGGAGTGTTGTATGTGGAGTACAATGGACAACTGCACATTTTCACCTACAGTGTGTGGGCCTATATGCCTTACCCTTGCTGAATAGAACTACCCCACGCACAAGCTGGAGTTCCTTGACTTGAAGTGGGCAGTAGTGGACAGTTACCTGTATGGTGCAGATTTCAAGGCCAAGACAGACAATAATTTGCTCACATACTGTATATATATATATATATATATATATATATATATTTATATATATATATATACTCACCACAGCCAAGCTGGATGCCATGGGGCTTTGGTGGCTAGTTCCACTAGCTCTGCTGGGTTCTGCTTCAGCCTTACGTACAGCCCAGGTGTTGAAAACAGGTACTCCAATGCCCTACCAACGAGGCCCTATGATACTGAAACTCCCCAAAACAGTGGACTAACATCAGAAGGGGTCCAAGCCTGTAATGTAATGTCAAGGGGTTGAGCAACATGTCAAGGAAGCAAGTGGGGCTGATGCCACTGAGGCCACTGCCAAAGGTGCACCTCTAACAAAGAAAGGCTCAAGAAAGGATCAAGTTGCAGGCCCTCTTTGCAGTCTGATCCTGAAAGCTCTGGAGAGTGGTTGCCTGGAACTTTTGTTAGTGAACTCTTTTTAGGAAGCATGTCTAGTTCATAAGGAGTGGGATTAACTACAGCAATGGGGTGGTTTACTGAAGACCCTAGAATTATTCTGAAGACAAGTGTCAATTGTTTCAACCAGAGAAGCAAACCTGTGTTAGCTGAGTTCACTAGGAAAGCTGGTACTGCAGAATGGATCAGCAAATTACTCCTTTATTTGTGACATACAGGGATATACAGTCAGGCATGTCATGATTAAGGTGCTAATGGCTGAAACACATTGGCTTTCACTGGCTATCTCTACCTACATGTTACAAATAAAGACAAAATTTACTGATCGAAACTGCATATATTGGCAAATGATAGTGGCGGACTATAGGGCCAAGCCAACACATGGAGAGGCCCAAATGTCATCATAGGTTAGTACAAAAAATATCAAGCCTCCCTCTCCTAAACTATTTAAACTAAGCACTCTTAAATTAATTTACAATAAATAAATTACAATAAACATATAAGGAAGATATAAAGGGAAAATTAGGCAAATTAGGCATTCATTTTGCTATGCTCTGTAACATAGAGACCTTAAGGGTCTTGTATGAATAAATAAATAGATATGTAAAATTAGAAATGTTTACACATAAACAGGTGATTCCATATTATTGAAAAAGTGTAAACAAAAATTCCAGATGATAATAATGCTACATGTGCCATTTGGGAGAATGAAAAAAATGTAGAGCAAGAATAAATATATAAAGAATAAAAAAATAATCAGACTTGTGGAAGATCACCAGCTGCCAGAAAAAATAGGAAATGGATGTAACTATGTACAGTATAAGCCTAAGCACTAGAGGTATCAAGTGAGTAGGTGTAAATTGTAGAGTATAGGATAATTACTAGCTGGCACAAACAAAGCATATAGTATACAAACAAACATGCAACATGTGGATCCAATAAAGTGCTGAGGAAATGAGAGCAAAAGAGACAAGAACCTCCCCATACAACTTCACCACTAAAAAAGGATTTTTAGAGGGACTTTACACTTTATTTACATCCAGCTTCTTTCTCCACCAGTTTTCAGTGGCTAGGTCAGCCTATAGGGTATTGTGTGCAAAATTCCGTAAAATTGAAGATATTGTCATAGCAGCCAACCAGCAATGGTAGGATAAATTCTTTTTACAACAGTACCTCATATGTAACATCTCCCCCAGAGGCCCAAGGAACACCAAAGTCTGCACTTTCCTCAATCCCACATTGAAACTTGATTAGTCCCATATACCTGAATTCTGCACACGAAAATGGATGGAAATTATTATTCAACAGAGAGACATAAAATATTAAGAATTACTCTCCAAGGCACAATCTCTTATTGACCTATTGGTCTATGAGATTTCACATTTACCCATTAAATGGTTAAAAACCTTTAAAATAAACTCTAAATGTAAGAAGGATGATATGATCAAGACTAAACTGGATAAAGTACATAGAGACTTTGACAACTACAACACTAATAGAATTTTCTGTTGTAAGGACCCGGGGAGAAGTTTAATGCCCAGGCAGCATCCCCTGTCCCCTTTATGTCCCGGCAAGAGCCACATCTGATAAACCACCCCTGGTACAGCCTACAGACTCAATCCAATACACTTCACTCTACTTCTAGCCAGGGGTATCGGTATCATAGTACTTGGTTGAGTCAGCTCCATGTCCCTAAGACTCGTCACATTAGGAACTGTAAAAAACTACAAATAACAGACAAAGTCACAGATTCTATATCTTCTAGGGGACCAATCTATGAGACTGTACCAGTTTCAGATTACGTATCATCTACCCCCACCACCAGATTGGTTGAGTCCAGACCAATAATCCATTCTTCACATTTAGAATCAGCAACTGATGTTACATCAGCTCCACCAACTAAGTTGAGTACCCACTTTCAATACCACATTGGTTGAGCCTAGACCTACAGTTAGTTCACCACCGAGTGTGTCCATCCACCAATAACCCCATTTTTACACCTGTAGTACCAACAATTAATACAGCTTGTTTGTCGTGACAACAATGATGTCACATGTATCGGTCCACCCATGGGTAATATTGGTGTTACAACATGTTCAGAATTGGTCACAGTAACAGGCCATGCAGTACCTGTAAAGCCAGAGTCTTTTTTATTGAAAAGGCAGGAGAGGGGGAGTTAGAAGACATAGAAAGGAGAGGAAAGCTCCAGAAACTGTAAGAATATTTAATATTTCCAATCATATCCTTCAGGAAGCGCCTCATCCACCACCGGGAGAGGATGTCCATTGAGGACTGCCGCAGACTGATCCTCAGTCTGCTCAGAGACTATACCTTGATGGACTTTAAGGAGGAAGAGGACGTCTGAAGATCTCCCCTTCCCCCTACTCCCCCTTGTGTGTCTTTGTCCCTTCAATAAAGCTTCGGGCCTGTGTCCCCTTCTTTTTCCCCCTTTCCCCCCCACACACCCGATGCTTATTGTAAAGTGTAACATCCGGTTTTTTTGCATGACTCTGTAATGTTAAGAAATGTACTTTGTTTTAGGATGCTATGGTCTCGAGGTAAGCGGCGTTATGCATGACGTGTTGGTCTGGGGATTCGTCCGCCACGCACATCACGTCAGGCATCATACCGCTGAGTGAATGTATTTATTTATTGAATGTATTTATCGTATGCTTGGAACTATATTGCAATGTGGTGCGCTGCGTCGCAGTATAGGGTGAGATGTACCCCGAAAACGAGTATCATGTTTTTTTATACTTATGTAATAAAGTATCTTTTTCAATCAAAAATGCCCACTACTACTGTAGCTGGAGCTGACATCATGCTCGCCTTCCTTGTGGATCCACACTGACCAGGTAGTAATGGTGCATAGCCAAGGTGCATAGGAGACCTGCCTGCAGTGGGACCAGCCGGGAGTTGTACAGCAGCTGTTTACTACTAGTGTAAATTGCTAATTTTGTGGAATTAAATTATTTGCTTTTATTGCTGCTAGAGATGAGCGAATCGAACATGACGAAGTGGAATTCGTTTCGAAGATTAGGAAATATTCGATTCGCGCCGAATCCAAAAATTAGCAAACTTCGGATGCACGAATCGAATTTTCCCAAAAATGGCGGCGACATGTGTGGCGACGGAGCGGGGATCTCTGGGAAGGGGCGCAGACAAGGCGCGCTGACCCATAATGCATTCATTCATGACATGTGATCGCATTAGCCAATCAGCAGCCAGCCAGCCAGCACTGTGCAATGGTGGAGCTATAAATTGCGGCCATCTTAGAATTCTCCATTAGCCTCCAGTCATTCAAGAGAGACAGACCTCTGTGTATTAGGGAAAGAGTTAGGGCCACAGAGACTTTAGGGCCACAGAATCGTTACTTAGGGACACAGAATCATTACTTAGGGACACAGAATCGTTACTCAGGGACACAGAATTGTTACTCAGGGACACAGAATTGTTACTCAGGGACACAGAATCGTTACTCAGGGACACAGAATTGTTACTCAGGGACACAGAATTGTTACTGAGGGACACAGAATCGTTACTCAGGGACACAGAATTGTTACTCAGGGACACAGAATTGTTACTGAGGGACACAGAATCGTTACTCAGGGACACAGAATCGTTACTCAGGTACACAGAATTGTTACTCAGGGACACAGAATGGTTACTGAGGGACACAGAATGGTTACTGAGGGACACAGAATTGTTACTCAGGGACACAGAATTGTTACTCAGGGACACAGAATTGTTACTCAGGGACACAGAATTGTTACTCAGGGACAGACACAGAATTGTTACTCAGGGACACAGAATTGTTACTCAGGGACACAGAATTGTTACTGAGGGACACAGAATCGTTACTGAGGGACACAGAATTGTTACTCAGGGACACAGAATTGTTACTCAGGGACACAGAATTGTTACTCAGGGACAGACACAGAATTGTTACTCAGGGACACAGAATTGTTACTCAGGGACACAGAATTGTTACTGAGGGACACAGAATCGTTACTCAGGGACACAGAATTGTTACTCAGGGACACAGAATTGTTACTCAGGGACACAGAATTGTTACTGAGGGACACAGAATTGTTACTCAGGGACACAGAATTGTTACTGAGGGACACAGAATCGTTACTCAGGGACACAGAATTGTTACTCAGGGACACAGAATTGTTACTCAGGGACACAGAATCGTTACTGAGGGACACAGAATCGTTACTGAGGGACACAGAATTGTTACTCAGGGACACAGAATCGTTACTCAGGGACACAGAATTGTTACTCAGGGACACAGAATTGTTACTGAGGGACACAGAATCGTTACTCAGGGACACAGAATTGTTACTCAGGGACACAGAATTGTTACTGAGGGACACAGAATCGTTACTCAGGGACACAGAATCGTTACTCAGGGACACAGAATTGTTACTCAGGGACACAGAATGGTTACTGAGGGACACAGAATGGTTACTGAGGGACACAGAATTGTTACTCAGGGACACAGAATTGTTACTCAGGGACACAGAATTGTTACTCAGGGACAGACACAGAATTGTTACTCAGGGACACAGAATTGTTACTCAGGGACACAGAATTGTTACTGAGGGACACAGAATCGTTACTGAGGGACACAGAATTGTTACTCAGGGACACAGAATTGTTACTCAGGGACACAGAATTGTTACTCAGGGACAGACACAGAATTGTTACTCAGGGACACAGAATTGTTACTCAGGGACACAGAATCGTTACTGAGGGACACAGAATCGTTACTCAGGGACACAGAATTGTTACTCAGGGACACAGAATTGTTACTCAGGGACACAGAATTGTTACTGAGGGACACAGAATTGTTACTCAGGGACACAGAATTGTTACTGAGGGACACAGAATCGTTACTCAGGGACACAGAATTGTTACTCAGGGACACAGAATCGTTACTCAGGGACACAGAATCGTTACTGAGGGACACAGAATCGTTACTGAGGGACACAGAATCGTTACTCAGGGACACAGAATCGTTACTCAGGGACACAGAATTGTTACTGAGGGACACAGAATCGTTACTGAGGGACACAGAATCGTTACTCAGGGACACAGAATTGTTACTCAGGGACACAGAATCGTTACTCAGGGACACAGAATCGTTACTGAGGGACACAGAATCGTTACTGAGGGACACAGAATCGTTACTCAGGGACACAGAATTGTTACTCAGGGACAGACACAGAATTGTTACTCAGGGACACAGAATTGTTACTCAGGGACACAGAATCGTTACTGAGGGACACAGAATCGTTACTCAGGGACACAGAATCGTTACTCAGGGACACAGAATTGTTACTCAGGGACACAGAATCGTTACTGAGGGACACAGAATCGTTACTGAGGGACACAGAATCGTTACTCAGGGACACAGAATCGTTACTCAGGGACACAGAATCGTTACTCAGGGACACAGAATCATTACTCAGGGACACAGAATCGTTACTGAGGGACACAGAATCGTTACTGAGGGACACAGAATCGTTACTGAGGGACACAGAATCGTTACACAGGGACACAGAATCGTTACACAGGGACACAGAATCGTTACTCAGGGACACAGAATCGATACTCAGGGACACAGAATCGTTACTGAGGGACACAGAATCGTTACTGAGGGACACAGAATTGTTACTCAGGGACACAGAATTGTTACTCAGGGACACAGAATCGTTACTCAGGGACACAGAATTGTTACTCAGGGACACAGAATTGTTACTGAGGGACACAGAATCGTTACTCAGGGACACAGAATTGTTACTCAGGGACACAGAATTGTTACTGAAAGACACAGAATCGTTACTCAGGGACACAGAATCGTTACTCAGGGACACAGAATTGTTACTCAGGGACACAGAATGGTTACTGAGGGACACAGAATGGTTACTGAGGGACACAGAATTGTTACTCAGGGACACAGAATTGTTACTCAGGGACACAGAATTGTTACTGAGGGACACAGAATCGTTACTCAGGGACAGACACAGAATTGTTACTCAGGGACACAGAATTGTTACTCAGGGACACAGAATTGTTACTGAGGGACACAGAATGGTTACTGAGGGACACAGAATTGTTACTCAGGGACACAGAATTGTTACTCAGGGACACAGAATTGTTACTCAGGGACAGACACAGAATTGTTACTCAGGGACACAGAATTGTTACTCAGGGACACAGAATTGTTACTGAGGGACACAGAATCGTTACTCAGGGACACAGAATTGTTACTCAGGGACACAGAATTGTTACTCAGGGACACAGAATTGTTACTGAGGGACACAGAATTGTTACTCAGGGACACAGAATTGTTACTCAGGGACACAGAATCGTTACTGAGGGACACAGAATCGTTACTCAGGGACACAGAATTGTTACTCAGGGACACAGAATTGTTACTCAGGGACACAGAATTGTTACTGAGGGACACAGAATTGTTACTCAGGGACACAGAATTGTTACTGAGGGACACAGAATCGTTACTCAGGGACACAGAATTGTTACTCAGGGACACAGAATCGTTACTCAGGGACACAGAATCGTTACTGAGGGACACAGAATCGTTACTGAGGGACACAGAATCGTTACTCAGGGACACAGAATCGTTACTCAGGGACACAGAATCGTTACTCAGGGACACAGAATTGTTACTCAGGGACACAGAATTGTTACTCAGGGACACAGAATTGTTACTGAGGGACACAGAATTGTTACTCAGGGACACAGAATTGTTACTGAGGGACACAGAATCGTTACTCAGGGACACAGAATTGTTACTCAGGGACACAGAATCGTTACTCAGGGACACAGAATCGTTACTGAGGGACACAGAATCGTTACTGAGGGACACAGAATCGTTACTCAGGGACACAGAATCGTTACTCAGGGACACAGAATCGTTACTCAGGGACACAGAATTGTTACTGAGGGACACAGAATCGTTACTGAGGGACACAGAATCGTTACTCAGGGACACAGAATTGTTACTCAGGGACACAGAATCGTTACTCAGGGACACAGAATCGTTACTGAGGGACACAGAATCGTTACTGAGGGACACAGAATCGTTACTCAGGGACACAGAATTGTTACTCAGGGACAGACACAGAATTGTTACTCAGGGACACAGAATTGTTACTCAGGGACACAGAATCGTTACTGAGGGACACAGAATCGTTACTCAGGGACACAGAATCGTTACTCAGGGACACAGAATTGTTACTCAGGGACACAGAATCGTTACTGAGGGACACAGAATCGTTACTGAGGGACACAGAATCGTTACTCAGGGACACAGAATCGTTACTCAGGGACACAGAATCGTTACTCAGGGACACAGAATCATTACTCAGGGACACAGAATCGTTACTGAGGGACACAGAATCGTTACTGAGGGACACAGAATCGTTACTGAGGGACACAGAATCGTTACACAGGGACACAGAATCGTTACACAGGGACACAGAATCGTTACTCAGGGACACAGAATCGATACTCAGGGACACAGAATCGTTACTGAGGGACACAGAATCGTTACTGAGGGACACAGAATTGTTACTCAGGGACACAGAATTGTTACTCAGGGACACAGAATCGTTACTCAGGGACACAGAATTGTTACTCAGGGACACAGAATTGTTACTGAGGGACACAGAATCGTTACTCAGGGACACAGAATTGTTACTCAGGGACACAGAATTGTTACTGAAAGACACAGAATCGTTACTCAGGGACACAGAATCGTTACTCAGGGACACAGAATTGTTACTCAGGGACACAGAATGGTTACTGAGGGACACAGAATGGTTACTGAGGGACACAGAATTGTTACTCAGGGACACAGAATTGTTACTCAGGGACACAGAATTGTTACTCAGGGACACAGAATTGTTACTCAGGGACAGACACAGAATTGTTACTCAGGGACACAGAATTGTTACTCAGGGACACAGAATTGTTACTGAGGGACACAGAATCGTTACTGAGGGACACAGAATTGTTGCTCAGGGACACAGAATTGTTACTCAGGGACACAGAATTGTTACTCAGGGACAGACACAGAATTGTTACTCAGGGACACAGAATTGTTACTCAGGGACACAGAATTGTTACTGAGGGACACAGAATCGTTACTCAGGGACACAGAATTGTTACTCAGGGACACAGAATTGTTACTCAGGGACACAGAATTGTTACTGAGGGACACAGAATTGTTACTCAGGGACACAGAATTGTTACTGAGGGACACAGAATCGTTACTCAGGGACACAGAATTGTTACTCAGGGACACAGAATTGTTACTCAGGGACACAGAATCGTTACTGAGGGACACAGAATCGTTACTGAGGGACACAGAATTGTTACTCAGGGACACAGAATCGTTACTCAGGGACACAGAATTGTTACTCAGGGACACAGAATTGTTACTGAGGGACACAGAATCGTTACTCAGGGACACAGAATTGTTACTCAGGGACACAGAATTGTTACTGAGGGACACAGAATCGTTACTCAGGGACACAGAATCGTTACTCAGGGACACAGAATTGTTACTCAGGGACACAGAATGGTTACTGAGGGACACAGAATGGTTACTGAGGGACACAGAATTGTTACTCAGGGACACAGAATTGTTACTCAGGGACACAGAATTGTTACTCAGGGACAGACACAGAATTGTTACTCAGGGACACAGAATTGTTACTCAGGGACACAGAATTGTTACTGAGGGACACAGAATCGTTACTGAGGGACACAGAATTGTTACTCAGGGACACAGAATTGTTACTCAGGGACACAGAATTGTTACTCAGGGACAGACACAGAATTGTTACTCAGGGACACAGAATTGTTACTCAGGGACACAGAATTGTTACTGAGGGACACAGAATCGTTACTCAGGGACACAGAATTGTTACTCAGGGACACAGAATTGTTACTCAGGGACACAGAATTGTTACTGAGGGACACAGAATTGTTACTCAGGGACACAGAATTGTTACTGAGGGACACAGAATCGTTACTCAGGGACACAGAATTGTTACTCAGGGACACAGAATTGTTACTCAGGGACACAGAATCGTTACTGAGGGACACAGAATCGTTACTGAGGGACACAGAATCGTTACTCAGGGACACAGAATCGTTACTCAGGGACACAGAATCGTTACTCAGGGACACAGAATTGTTACTGAGGGACACAGAATCGTTACTGAGGGACACAGAATCGTTACTCAGGGACACAGAATTGTTACTCAGGGACACAGAATCGTTACTCAGGGACACAGAATCGTTACTGAGGGACACAGAATCGTTACTGAGGGACACAGAATCGTTACTCAGGGACACAGAATTGTTACTCAGGGACAGACACAGAATTGTTACTCAGGGACACAGAATTGTTACTCAGGGACACAGAATCGTTACTGAGGGACACAGAATCGTTACTCAGGGACACAGAATCGTTACTCAGGGACACAGAATTGTTACTCAGGGACACAGAATCGTTACTGAGGGACACAGAATCGTTACTGAGGGACACAGAATCGTTACTCAGGGACACAGAATCGTTACTCAGGGACACAGAATCGTTACTCAGGGACACAGAATCATTACTCAGGGACACAGAATCGTTACTGAGGGACACAGAATCGTTACTGAGGGACACAGAATCGTTACTGAGGGACACAGAATCGTTACACAGGGACACAGAATCGTTACACAGGGACACAGAATCGTTACTCAGGGACACAGAATCGATACTCAGGGACACAGAATCGTTACTGAGGGACACAGAATCGTTACTGAGGGACACAGAATTGTTACTCAGGGACACAGAATTGTTACTCAGGGACACAGAATCGTTACTGAGGGACACAGAATTGTTACTCAGGGACACAGAATTGTTACTGAGGGACACAGAATCGTTACTCAGGGACACAGAATTGTTACTCAGGGACACAGAATTGTTACTGAGGGACACAGAATCGTTACTCAGGGACACAGAATCGTTACTCAGGGACACAGAATTGTTACTCAGGGACACAGAATGGTTACTGAGGGACACAGAATGGTTACTGAGGGACACAGAATTGTTACTCAGGGACACAGAATTGTTACTCAGGGACACAGAATTGTTACTCAGGGACACAGAATTGTTACTCAGGGACAGACACAGAATTGTTACTCAGGGACACAGAATTGTTACTCAGGGACACAGAATTGTTACTGAGGGACACAGAATCGTTACTGAGGGACACAGAATTGTTACTCAGGGACACAGAATTGTTACTCAGGGACACAGAATTGTTACTCAGGGACAGACACAGAATTGTTACTCAGGGACACAGAATTGTTACTCAGGGACACAGAATTGTTACTGAGGGACACAGAATCGTTACTCAGGGACACAGAATTGTTACTCAGGGACACAGAATTGTTACTGAGGGACACAGAATTGTTACTCAGGGACACAGAATTGTTACTGAGGGACACAGAATCGTTACTCAGGGACACAGAATTGTTACTCAGGGACACAGAATTGTTACTCAGGGACACAGAATCGTTACTGAGGGACACAGAATCGTTACTGAGGGACACAGAATTGTTACTCAGGGACACAGAATCGTTACTCAGGGACACAGAATTGTTACTCAGGGACACAGAATTGTTACTGAGGGACACAGAATCGTTACTCAGGGACACAGAATTGTTACTCAGGGACACAGAATTGTTACTGAGGGACACAGAATCGTTACTCAGGGACACAGAATCGTTACTCAGGGACACAGAATTGTTACTCAGGGACACAGAATGGTTACTGAGGGACACAGAATGGTTACTGAGGGACACAGAATTGTTACTCAGGGACACAGAATTGTTACTCAGGGACACAGAATTGTTACTCAGGGACAGACACAGAATTGTTACTCAGGGACACAGAATTGTTACTCAGGGACACAGAATTGTTACTGAGGGACACAGAATCGTTACTGAGGGACACAGAATTGTTACTCAGGGACACAGAATTGTTACTCAGGGACACAGAATTGTTACTCAGGGACAGACACAGAATTGTTACTCAGGGACACAGAATTGTTACTCAGGGACACAGAATTGTTACTGAGGGACACAGAATCGTTACTCAGGGACACAGAATTGTTACTCAGGGACACAGAATTGTTACTCAGGGACACAGAATTGTTACTGAGGGACACAGAATTGTTACTCAGGGACACAGAATTGTTACTGAGGGACACAGAATCGTTACTCAGGGACACAGAATTGTTACTCAGGGACACAGAATTGTTACTGAGGGACACAGAATCGTTACTGAGGGACACAGAATCGTTACTCAGGGACACAGAATCGTTACTCAGGGACACAGAATCGTTACTCAGGGACACAGAATCGTTACTCAGGGACACAGAATCGTTACTCAGGGACACAGAATTGTTACTGAGGGACACAGAATCGTTACTGAGGGACACAGAATCGTTACTCAGGGACACAGAATTGTTACTCAGGGACACAGAATCGTTACTCAGGGACACAGAATCGTTACTGAGGGACACAGAATCGTTACTGAGGGACACAGAATCGTTACTCAGGGACACAGAATTGTTACTGAGGGACACAGAATCGTTACTGAGGGACACAGAATCGTTACTCAGGGACACAGAATTGTTACTCAGGGACACAGAATCGTTACTCAGGGACACAGAATCGTTACTGAGGGACACAGAATCGTTACTGAGGGACACAGAATCGTTACTCAGGGACACAGAATTGTTACTCAGGGACAGACACAGAATTGTTACTCAGGGACACAGAATTGTTACTCAGGGACACAGAATCGTTACTGAGGGACACAGAATCGTTACTCAGGGACACAGAATCGTTACTCAGGGACACAGAATTGTTACTCAGGGACACAGAATCGTTACTGAGGGACACAGAATCGTTACTGAGGGACACAGAATCGTTACTCAGGGACACAGAATCGTTACTCAGGGACACAGAATCGTTACTCAGGGACACAGAATCGTTACTCAGGGACACAGAATCGTTACTGAGGGACACAGAATCGTTACTGAGGGACACAGAATCGTTACTGAGGGACACAGAATCGTTACACAGGGACACAGAATCGTTACACAGGGACACAGAATCGTTACTCAGGGACACAGAATCGATACTCAGGGACACAGAATCGTTACTGAGGGACACAGAATCGTTACTGAGGGACACAGAATTGTTACTCAGGGACACAGAATTGTTACTCAGGGACACAGAATCGTTACTGAGGGACACAGAATTGTTACTCAGGGACACAGAATCGTTACTGAGGGACACAGAATCGTTACTCAGGGACACAGAATTGTTACTCAGGGACACAGAATCGTTACTGAGGGACACAGAATCGTTACTCAGGGACACAGAATCGTTACTCAGGGACACAGAATTGTTACTCAGGGACACAGAATGGTTACTGAGGGACACAGAATGGTTACTGAGGGACACAGAATTGTTACTCAGGGACACAGAATTGTTACTCAGGGACACAGAATTGTTACTCAGGGACACAGAATTGTTACTCAGGGACAGACACAGAATTGTTACTCAGGGACACAGAATTGTTACTCAGGGACACAGAATTGTTACTGAGGGACACAGAATCGTTACTGAGGGACACAGAATTGTTACTCAGGGACACAGAATTGTTACTCAGGGACACAGAATTGTTACTCAGGGACAGACACAGAATTGTTACTCAGGGACACAGAATTGTTACTCAGGGACACAGAATTGTTACTGAGGGACACAGAATCGTTACTCAGGGACACAGAATTGTTACTCAGGGACACAGAATTGTTACTGAGGGACACAGAATTGTTACTCAGGGACACAGAATTGTTACTGAGGGACACAGAATCGTTACTCAGGGACACAGAATTGTTACTCAGGGACACAGAATTGTTACTCAGGGACACAGAATCGTTACTGAGGGACACAGAATCGTTACTGAGGGACACAGAATTGTTACTCAGGGACACAGAATCGTTACTCAGGGACACAGAATTGTTACTCAGGGACACAGAATTGTTACTGAGGGACACAGAATCGTTACTCAGGGACACAGAATTGTTACTCAGGGACACAGAATTGTTACTGAGGGACACAGAATCGTTACTCAGGGACACAGAATCGTTACTCAGGGACACAGAATTGTTACTCAGGGACACAGAATGGTTACTGAGGGACACAGAATGGTTACTGAGGGACACAGAATTGTTACTCAGGGACACAGAATTGTTACTCAGGGACACAGAATTGTTACTCAGGGACAGACACAGAATTGTTACTCAGGGACACAGAATTGTTACTCAGGGACACAGAATTGTTACTGAGGGACACAGAATCGTTACTGAGGGACACAGAATTGTTACTCAGGGACACAGAATTGTTACTCAGGGACACAGAATTGTTACTCAGGGACAGACACAGAATTGTTACTCAGGGACACAGAATTGTTACTCAGGGACACAGAATTGTTACTGAGGGACACAGAATCGTTACTCAGGGACACAGAATTGTTACTCAGGGACACAGAATTGTTACTCAGGGACACAGAATTGTTACTGAGGGACACAGAATTGTTACTCAGGGACACAGAATTGTTACTGAGGGACACAGAATCGTTACTCAGGGACACAGAATTGTTACTCAGGGACACAGAATTGTTACTCAGGGACACAGAATCGTTACTGAGGGACACAGAATCGTTACTGAGGGACACAGAATCGTTACTCAGGGACACAGAATCGTTACTCAGGGACACAGAATCGTTACTCAGGGACACAGAATCGTTACTCAGGGACACAGAATTGTTACTGAGGGACACAGAATCGTTACTGAGGGACACAGAATCGTTACTCAGGGACACAGAATTGTTACTCAGGGACACAGAATCGTTACTCAGGGACACAGAATCGTTACTGAGGGACACAGAATCGTTACTGAGGGACACAGAATCGTTACTCAGGGACACAGAATTGTTACTCAGGGACAGACACAGAATTGTTACTCAGGGACACAGAATTGTTACTCAGGGACACAGAATCGTTACTGAGGGACACAGAGTCGTTACTCAGGGACACAGAATCGTTACTCAGGGACACAGAATTGTTACTCAGGGACACAGAATCGTTACTGAGGGACACAGAATCGTTACTGAGGGACACAGAATCGTTACTCAGGGACACAGAATCGTTACTCAGGGACACAGAATCGTTACTCAGGGACACAGAATCATTACTCAGGGACACAGAATCGTTACTGAGGGACACAGAATCGTTACTGAGGGACACAGAATCGTTACTGAGGGACACAGAATCGTTACACAGGGACACAGAATCGTTACACAGGGACACAGAATCGTTACTCAGGGACACAGAATCGATACTCAGGGACACAGAATCGTTACTGAGGGACACAGAATCGTTACTGAGGGACACAGAATTGTTACTCAGGGACACAGAATTGTTACTCAGGGACACAGAATCATTACTCAGGGACACAGAATTGTTACTCAGGGACACAGAATTGTTACTGAGGGACACAGAATCGTTACTCAGGGACACAGAATTGTTACTCAGGGACACAGAATTGTTACTGAGGGACACAGAATCGTTACTGAGGGACACAGAATTGTTACTCAGGGACACAGAATTGTTACTCAGGGACACAGAATTGTTACTCAGGGACACAGAATCGTTACTCAGGGACACAGAATTGTTACTCAGGGACACAGAATTGTTACTCAGGGACACAGAATCGTTACTCAGGGAAACAGAATCGTTGAATTAAAGAGTATGTCAGACAACACGCAGAGGAGTGGCAGAGGAGGCAATGTTTCAGGAGCGAGCAGACGTGGCAGCAGAGGAAGGGGTCGAGGCAGCACTAGTCGCAGCCAGAGGCCAGTGCTCCCGGTGTCATCCAGCGGTCGTGTCTCCACCGACAACCCTGCCGTCATCGATTGGTTGGCTCGGTCGTCTTCCTCTTCCCAGGTCACCTCTGACACCTACAGCCAACGGTCGGTGGGTACGTCAGACACAACTGTTAGTTGGCATGGCCCGGGAGCAAGCCCACTGAAATCACGTGTCCTCTACCTGCCCCTGTCCTTTGGTGTTCCCTCACCAAGCGAAGTATCGCATGCTGTGGGCTCAGCCCCACTGTACAGTGAGGAAGAGCTAACAGAGGGCGGTCAGGAACGGGGGAGACATCCGCCTCTTCAGCAGCCAGGCGAAGAAGTACTGGCGAGGAGAGTGGCTCGGTAGCCGGTCTAGAGACAGGTCTGTCTCCTGACCCACACACAGCCGAGGGGGCTAGTAGTGAGGCGGAGACCCTAATTGATGATGATGAGGCTGATCGCACTTGGCAGCCTCGTCGTCATCAGGCTATTGCTTCCGCATCATCAGGAGAAGAGGGTGGCAGCTTGGCAGCGAGCAAAACAGTCGGTGGGTTGCCCAGGAGGCAGCAGGGTCGCAGCAGTGTCAGTGGAGGCAAACGGCCACGGAGTAGAGCACCAGCTCCACTGCAGCCTACCACCACGGCCAGTAGTGGTGCCGGTGTGCACGGAGGAAGTAGCAGTCAGCCAGTGAGGAGTAGCGGGGGCAAAGTTTCCTACTCGGCGGTGTGGCAATTTTTCGTCAAGCCGCCCGAGGAAGTAAACGTAGCCGTATGTCGACTATGTGGCCAGAAAGTCAAGCGTGGCCAGGGGGCCCATGTTGGGACTACAGCGTTGCGTCAGCATATGCAGCGTCGCCATTCGGTGGCCTGGGAAAACCGTGATAAAGATACGGCGGTTCTGCCCGCCCCAGCCCCCGCTCCATCACCCGCTCCGTTACTTGCTCCGTCACCCGACGTCAATCGCCCTCTATCAGCCAGTCAAGGCTCCAACACCTCTGCTGAGGGGAGTTGTCGCTCGTTGGCATCTTCCGCTCGTTCAGATGCTCCTTCTCCTGCTACTCCTCTTCACGGATTCCGTCAGCAGTCTTTCTTGGAATCCGTTTCCAAGAGACAACAGTTTGCGAGCACGCACCCGACGGTGCAGAAGCTGAACGTCCTCCTGTCCAAGTTGCTGGTGCTGCAGTCCCTCCCTTTCCAAGTGGTGGACTCAGCACCTTTCCGAGAAATGATGGCTTGTGCCGAGCCGCGGTGGAGAGTGCCAAGCCGGCATTTCTTCGCCAAAAAGGCAGTGCCAGCCCTGCATTCACATGTAGAAGAGATGGTGGGCCAGTCTTTGAGCATGTCGGTCTCTGCCAAAGTGCACGGCAGCGCCGACGTGTGGAGCTGTAACTACGGTCAGGGACAGTACATGTCATTTACGGCCCACTGGGTGAACGTGGTGCCGGCACAGCCGCACCAGCAACTTGGACAGGTCACGCCGCTTTTGCCTCCACGTTTGCACGTCCTTGGTCCACAAAAGATGTCCGCCTCTACCACCTCTTCTTCCGCCGTGTCCTCAGCCGCCACCCCCGTGCCAAGTCCCATTACCCGACCGGCATATCACATGTGCAGGGCGCAACGGTGTCACGCTGTGCTGCACCTGGTATGCCTTGGCGAACGTAGTCACACAGGGGAGGAACTTCTGAGTGTAATGAACAGAGAAATCGACAGATGGCTGTCTCCGCGCAAACTAAAAATCGGAACCATGTTGACCGACAACGGAAAGAACATGGTGTCTGCTCTGCGTCAAGGAAGGTTGTGCCATGCGCCATGCATGGCTCACGTGTTCAATCTGGTTGTCAAGCGGTTCCTAAAATCCACCATCCCACTGCAAGACACCCTTAAAATGTCACGTAAACTTTGCATGCATTTCAGCCATTGCTACACCGCAAAGCACACCCTCCTTGAGCTGCAGCGGCAGAACGGAATTCCACAGCATCGCCTGATCTGCGACGTTGCAACAAGGTGGAATTCAACCCTACATATGTTAGACCGCCTTTACGAACAGCGAAAGGCCATCACCGATTTCCTGATGTTACAAGCGGATAAAGGTACTCCCCTGTGTAACTTAGATGTCAGCCATTGGCAGCTCATGCGTGACACCTGCCGCTTGCTCAGGCCCTTTGAGGAGGCCACGCTATTCGTGAGTCGGCAGGACTATGGGATGAACGACGTCATTCCTCTGTTGCACGTCCTGGAACAAATGCTGTTAACAATGGCTGGTCAGGGTGCGGTAGACGTGGCGCACAGATCTCAACGCCACATGACCCCTGTGGGGGCAGGACAGGAAGAAGAGGAGGAGGTAGAGGAGGACATTGGTGCTCAGGAATTATTGAGTGAAATGGGTGGTTTTTCCACTCAGCGGACAGGAGTGGAGGAGCAGGAGCATCTGGTAGAGGAGGAGGAGGAGACAGAGGACCCAGACGCACCGTGGCAGTATGCTGTGGAGATGGAGGCAGGGAGTCCCTCGCATTCCTTGGCACAAATGGCCCATAGCATGCTCGCTTGCTTGCGTAGCGACAGCCGAATAATAACCATCAGACAGAGGGACGACTTTTGGCTGTCCACCTTGTTGGACCCTCGCTACCGTTCAAAAATGGTGACCTTTTTCACACCTGCTGAGAGGGAGGCCAAAATAAAGTACTATAAAAACCACCTATGTAGTCAGTTGGTCTCTGCCTTTCTGCGCCAACGTCCATCCTCAGACACTGTGGGCCCTGTGCGCTTGCGTTCCGCTGCCATGGCAGCAGGGGAGGGGTGGGGTGGTAGGAGCAGTGGCAGCTCCACCAGCAGCGGCTGCCTCAGTCTGCAGTCGATGATGAGTAGCTTTCTTCACCAGCGCAGTGAGGAAACTACTAACCAGCCACAGCAGCAGCAGCATCAGGTGGACCTGGAGCAGGACCTCAAACAACAGGCTTGGGCCTACTTGGACAGCACCCTGCCAACCGAGGTAGACAATCCCCTTGACTACTGGGCAACGAAACTTGACCTTTGGCCCCAACTAGCTGAATTTGCCCTTGAAAGGCTGTCATGCCCGGCCAGTAGCGTAGCATCGGAGCGCGTGTTTAGTGCGGCAGGAGGTATTGTAACTCCACGGAGGACACGACTGTCAACCCAAAGTGTGGAGAGACTCACGTTTGTGAAAATGAATCAGGCGTGGATTAGTCTGGATTTCAAACCACCAGTTCCTGACACAACTGACTAAATCCGCCATGAATCATGCCCCAAACATGTTATTATTTTTAACATAGGCCTCTGTATGGCCTTCAATTTAAGCTGCTTACGCTTCGCCACTCTGCCATGGGCCCCTGTACTGCCTGGCAGATTACGGGCCTCCCATTGCTGCTGCCAGGCCCGTAATCTGCCATGGGCCCCCGTACCGACTCCTCATGCTGCTGCCAGGCCCGTAATCTGCCATGGGCCCCTGTACCGCCTCCTCATGCTGCTGCCAGGTCCAGAGTGTGTCATGGGTCCCTGTACGGCCTCCCATTGCTGCTGTCTCCATCGCCACACTCTGCCATGTGCCACTTTCAGGTCTCCTCACACTGCTGGTGGGTTCCATTTTGCCATAGGGTGCTGGCAGATTACGGGCCTCCCATTGCTGCTGCCAGGCCCCTAATCTGCCATGGGCCCCCGTACCGACTCCTCATGCTGCTGCCAGGCCCGTAATCTGTCATGGGCCCCTGTACCGCCTCCTCATGCTGCTGCCAGGTCCAGAGTGTGTCATGGGTCCCTCTACGGCCTCCCATTGCTGCTGTCTCCATCGCCACACTCTGCCATGTGCCACTTTCAGGTCTCCTCACACTGCTGGTGGGTTCCATTTTGTCATAGGGTGCTGGCAGATTACTGGCCTCCCATTGCTGCTGCCAGGCCCGTAATCTGCCATGGGCCCCCGTACCGACTCCTCATGCTGCTGCCCGGCCCTTAATCTGTCATGGGCCCCTGTACCGCCTCCTCATGCTGCTGCCAGGTCCAGAGTGTGTCATGGGTCCCTGTACGGCCTCCCATTGCTGCTGCCAGGCCCGTAATCTGCCATGGGCCCCCGTACCGACTCCTCATGCTGCTGCCAGGCCCGTAATCTGTCATGGGCCCCTGTACCGCCTCCTCATGCTGCTGCCAGGTCCAGAGTGTGTCATGGGTCCCTGTACGGCCTCCCATTGCTGCTGTCTCCATCGCCACACTCTGCCATGTGCCACTTTCAGGTCTCCTCACACTGCTGGTGGGTTCCATTTTGTCATAGGGTGCTGGCAGATTACGGACCTCCCATTGCTGCTGCCAGGCCCGTAATCTGCCATGTGCCCCCGTACCGACTCCTCATGCTGCTGCCAGGCCCGTAATCTGTCATGGGCCCCTGTACCGCCTCCTCATGCTGCTGCCAGGTCCAGAGTGTGTCATGGGTCCCTGTACAGCCTCCCATTGCTGCTGTCTCCATCGCCACACTCTGCCATGTGCCACTTTCAGGTCTCCTCACACTGCTGGTGGGTTCCATTTTGTCATAGGGTGCTGTATGGCCTCCCATTGCTGCTGCCAGGCCCGTAATCTGCCATGGGCCCCCGTACCGACTCCTCATGCTGCTGCCAGGCCCGTAATCTGTCATGGGCCCCTGTACCGCCTCCTCATGCTGCTGTCAGGTCCAGAGTGTGTCATGGGTCCCTGTACGGCCTCCCATTGCTGCTGTCTCCATCGCCACACTCTGCCATGTGCCACTTTCAGGTCTCCTCACACTTCTGGTGGGTTCCATTTTGTCATAGGGTGCTGGCAGATTACGGGCCTCCCATTGCTGCTGCCAGGCCCGTAATCTGCCATGGGCCCCCGTACCGCCTCCTCATGCTGCTGCCAGGTCCAGAGTGTGTCATGGGTCCCTGTACGGCCTCCCATTGCTGCTGCCAGGCCCGTAATCTGCCATGGGCCCCCGTACCGACTCCTCATGCTGCTGCCAGGCCCGTAATCTGTCATGGGCCCCTGTACCGCCTCCTCATGCTGCTGCCAGGTCCAGAGTGTGTCATGGGTCCCTGTACGGCCTCCCATTGCCGCTGTCTCCATCGCCACACTCTGCCATGTGCCACTTTCAGGTCTCCTCACACTGCTGGTGGGTTCCATTTTGTCATAGGGTGCTGGCAGATTACGGGCCTCCCATTGCTGCTGCCAGGCCCCTAATCTGCCATGGGCCCCCGTACCGACTCCTCATGCTGCTGCCAGGCCCGTAATCTGTCATGGGCCCCTGTACCGCCTCCTCATGCTGCTGCCAGGTCCAGAGTGTGTCATGGTTCCCTGTACGGCCTCCCATTGCTGCTGCCAGGCCCGTAATCTGCCATGGGCCCCCGTACCGACTCCTCATGCTGCTGCCAGGCCCGTAATCTGTCATGGGCCCCTGTACCGCCTCCTCATGCTGCTGCCAGGTCCAGAGTGTGTCATGGGTCCCTGTACGGCCTCCCATTGCTGCTGTCTCCATCGCCACACTCTGCCATGTGCCACTTTCAGGTCTCCGCACACTGCTGGTGGGTTCCATTTTTTTATAGGGTGCTGTATGGCCTCCCATTGCTGCTGCCTCCACCGCCACACTGTGGCTCCACACTCTGGTTTTGGCCCCGTGACTGCCCAAATGAGTGAAGTGTGCGGTGATTCTAAGATCGACGGCACTCATCTCCATGTCATACTGACTGACAGTATTATTTCTCTTCCCCAGCAGACTCCAAGGGCATTTAAATTAAAGGTACAGTGTTCTGCACTAATATAAAGGCTCTCTGAAGCCTAGAAACACCCTTTTTATAAGTTAAATTCGCAGCGAATATATTCGACTCGAATCGAATTTATTCCGCGAATTCGCCGAATCAGCCGAATCGAATTTTTGAATAATTCGCTCATCTCTAATTGCTACGTTTAGATGGTGCTGCTTCTTTCTTTTTTACGGTTCCAACAGAGTTTCTTCTAGCTCTTTTTGAATCAACTGCCACTGAGTTAAGCATTGTTGGATTATCTCTTAACCACCTTTGGACTTTAAGGACTTTACTTGTGTGGTTACTAGCCATCACATTATACATCTGGTCTTTTTCTTCTTAGTGTGCCAAATATTTCTCTTGTTTTTACACATCTATTGTGCCTTGAACCAGATTCATGTAAACAGGGAAATGTCCTGGTGATAAAAGACCTTTTCACCCAATACATCCAGACATTTATAATGCAAGATCAAAGAGCATCCACAGTGGCCAAGGTCTTGGGAGAGAATCACTTTGTTCAATGCCCCAACAATTCCAATCTGATCAAAGAAGAGACTTTGAGAGCCAATTTAGGTAACAAACATTTCAAGCCTCAAAATTCAATGAACCTTTGAAATGGTGAAACAGCGGAGCCCAAAATTGGCCATAGGCAAAGCTTTAAAATCCTTCACAGGTTATCAATTTAGAGGGGTTTTTAAATGCATTTTGTATTTATTAAATATTTACCAATGTTTACAAAAAGAGGTGAGCAAATTAATTAAAGTCACAAATAAAAGACAAAAACAAAAATATACAGTATACAGTATATATGAAAAAAAAAAAAATTGGTAACTCAGGCCACTCATGGAGTTAAGTTATGGCATTCAGGGTTCCTTGAAGAAGGGGATGGTACAGGATTGCATTCAACACTTGTCTGGCATAGAGTGTATGAATTGTATATCAACATAAGGTTTACCATTGTAAGACCCTAGACTACAGGGGACTCTGGTCTGTGACCTCTATCTTACAATGGTAAACTTTATGTTAATATCCAATTCATATACTCTGTCCAAAACAAATGTTAAAATGCAATCCTGTAGCAGCCACTTTTACCTGTATCGTAGAGCCAACAGTTGACTGGCACAGAAGAGTATATACAATGTATTAGAACTGGGGTACGGTACCAACGATTAACTATTTTATAACCAGTTTCTTGATATTTACAGCAAATAGAGGATTTGTATGAGAGCTTGAGAATTTTTCTATGGTCCTCCAGTGTCAGTTCGAGTTGGAAAGCTCATTCCCATTGAGTCAAATATGTAAGGGATGTGAGAGAGGGTTCCATGAGCAGAAGTTTATAATTACGAGAGAAAGCATGACTTGTGGGACCCCCTTCACAGCATTCCTTTTCGAATGGAACGGCTTCAGGGATTGTGCAGGATGTGGTTGGTAAAAATGTTAGAAAATGAGCCAGCTGAAGCTGATGGAACCTGATTATGTTGAAGAACAGTTGTGTTTGGGTCATTTATTCACATCCATCCTTTGCAATTGTTTAATATGGTGCAGTGCTGAGTACATATCCATTTGGTTAAACAATGAAAAGCCATACTTTGTAGGCCTGGAAGAAATTTGGGGCTACCTAAGATTGAGTACAATGGTAAAGGGAAAGACCATTTAAAGTGGAGACCCACGTATAACAACTCCAAGTAAGAGATATAGTTGGAGGAGCACCACGGCAGGATGTTCAAAGATACTGTATATGGGGCATGTGTCGCTCTATGGCTAGCCATTCTTTAGTCTTGTTGTGTCTGCTCCAGTCTATAGCCCTAGTGAGTTGTGTTGCCATATGGTAAAAGTGCACGTCAGGTGTCACTTTATAGCTGACTGTCAATTATAGTCCTAGAATTATTGCTGTAACTCCAATGTTTGCAGCAATGTGTGGCACAATTGCTGCTTACATACATTGCAGTGCATCTTTTCGCATTATGGTTTATATGTATGGTTATACATATGGTTTGATGCAAAAATATGTAGTATAATAAAGCTTCAATGTATGTATGTCATATGGCACAATAGATGCACTGACATATTATAAGGTTATGTGAAATATTCTGTTTCCTTAAAAAACTTTGCTATATGACCTTTACAAAGATATCGCTGTTCTGTCCTGAGAATGCAGACCAAGTTGTTTGTGAAACATGTTGATAGGGAATGACATTCTAAGATCTGACAGGACTATGTTATGTACATGTTGCTATATTATTAATGTTTTAAAAGACAAAAGATATGAAAAAGCATATGCAAGGGCAATGGTGTAGGGCATTTTACTAAATACATATTCTTGCCTCAAGAACTTTTTAAAATGTCTAGTGTCAATTTATATGTGTTGTAACAATAAAATGTACCTGTTTTTATTTCCATATGTATGTCTGTGTGGTACCTCCAAAGTCTGATTACCTATTCTAAATGCTACCATGAAAGTATGGATGTGGCGCCAGCCCAGCCCTTACCTATATACATATAATAAAGATAAAATAACTATACCAGGGCTTGATATAGGATGTATCAGGGTTAGAGTCAAGGTAAAGGTCATGGCCAAAGTCAAAGATCAGGATCAGTGTATTTTAGTTATGATGAAAAAGGTTTTTAATTTAGTGTCAGTGTGTTTAGGTAGGATAAAAAAAGCAAAATGTGCAGTATTGTTTCGTGAGCCCTACTACAAGTACAAACAACAGATAATGAACACATATATGGAATTCCCACATATATCAGCTGTAGGAAAATTTATTTTGGGTTTATTTGGAGGTTGGTCATGGTAATGGTAAGAAATATACAGAAAATTAAAAAAAAAATTTTTCTTTTACAATTTTGAGTCAGCTTGCCTTTGATAATAAAAGATAATCAGGAGATATCCATTACCATTTACCCCCAATGAAGTCCCAATTTATCCTAAAAAAAAGGTATAATTTACCTGGATTTATCCAGTAGTTGTGATGATATGTAAAGTTTTACTAACACATGGCAAAGCTGCTAAACAGCATTCAATTATTAAATTATTATTAAAAAATATTTTACCCTTGGCATTAAGGGGTTATGTATGGTTGTACTTTCTTTAATATGTGCACTTACATTGAGGCTAGATAGTATAGCTCTTGCTATATTTATGACCTGCTGTGGATCTCAGACAGAGTGTTGTTTGTCTGCCCCTCTTTCCCTTTGCCCATTCAAAAAATGATTTGCATTTTATGAATGATTCACAGAACACAAGGCGCTCTATGAATGGGAAAGGGGTAAGAAGGGTGAAAGGAGATATAGAAAGAGCTATACTATCTGATTTCAGTGAAAGTGTAAATATTATAGAAAGAAACACCATACTTAAAGGATACATTCCCCTTTCGTAACATGTTACATGTTATACCCATATGCAAGGTGTAACATGTAACATCAGATCGGCCTCCGCTCCCACCTGCTCCCCACTTTGACAGCTAGCTGGGAATCTTCTGTGCCCTCGCTAGCTGTCACATTTTTGAAAAAACGTGTTTGTGCGGGGCTCCACTAACGCGGCCGCGCCACTCATTCACAGTCATCTGTAAATGAGAGACTACATGTCCCAACAGCCTTAGTGGCTGTCAGCTTGTAGTCCTCAATGCACTACCATGGCACTGTGAAGCGCCGTGGTGGTTCATTCATTCTTCCTGTTAGTATATCTGCTTGCTTGTATCATTCGAAAAGGTCACTTAAGAGCACCAACTTGGCATTTTTAGCCATATTAACACTGGTCACTGAATATATAAAAGTGAAAACACTGGTCCAGAATTGCTGAACTTTCAAATGAAACTACCACTGATGATACATGGTACCCTCTTGCTCGCACCTCCTATAACATAGGGGTGAGACATCCAGGTAAATTTGAGCAATTCTTGATAGGACTAGGTACCAGTGAGATAGTACTTTATAATCTGCCCTGACAAGTGTAGTATTAAGGATTCCTCTGCACACCATGGCTGACCATCAGGTCGACTCTTCCTCCTCTATCTTTAC
Organism: Staurois parvus; assembly: GCF_062004578.1. NCBI lineage: Eukaryota > Metazoa > Chordata > Amphibia > Anura > Ranidae > Staurois > Staurois parvus. The sequence goes on from NW_028317883.1 coordinate 1,424,817, forward strand.
TCCTAAATTCATTTCCAAAGATTTATTGTACTTGAGTTTGCCTGTGGGGATGGAAAAGAGAGAATGCAACTCTGGGATGCCCCCATTTGTTCCATGATGCCTCATGGATCTGTTCTCAAAAAGAATTCTGGATACTATATGTCATCCGTAACTCACTTAACGGAGTTCAAGAAGCCAGTTATTTGGTGAAAGTGGAACATTTATGAGGTTGGAATCACTAGAGTTTGGTAGGAATACTCAGTGGAGTACTCCTCTATGGTTTATAAAATGTCCTATCCTATAGAGGCCGTTAATAATCCACCAACAGAATTGCTGAAGGGTTGACACAGGGCGAAAAATGGATTGGTAAAAAAGGGGAGCATCAAGTGTATGTGAAGACTTGAAGTTTTGCATGCTATGTCACAGAGACTAAGAGAATGCAATAATATTGGGCTTAAAATAACCCTATGATCTTTAGGAGAAAGACATAAGGGGATTGATGGGATGTGAAGCACCTGATTGAACCTCAAGCAGGATCCAATCAGGACTGTAAGTCTTAGAAAAATCTGAGTTAGCTGGATTAATTGGGCTGTCTTATAGTATCTCTGAAGATGAGGAACTCTCAAGCATTCATGTGACTTACGGTTGAGCAGGTAACTCAACAACCTCAAGATAAATTTAAAGATCAATGACTGAAGATTTCTTATGTAAAAAGAAGGTAACTGTATTGGCAGTGAGCAGAAATAATGCAGTATTCTATGGAGTATAGCCATTTTTACTGCAGCTATACTACCCATCCAGAAAAGGGTGAAAGTTGTCAAGCCATGTTTTCAGTCCATCTTCTATAGTGGAACAGGAAGGTAATGTTCATAGTTAGTGTGATGTAGCAACAAAACACCCAAGGTGAGTTTTACACCAAAAATTGGAGGGAAAGGAAAGGGGAAAAGGTTGCAAATTGACTTTAAAGGCACAGAAATTCCAAACACATATTGGTAAAATTATTTGTATTTTATTATGACAATAGATCATGAAAAAACATCTTGCAGTTTAAAAGATCATAGTTATACTATCCCCGCAGACAATGTCCCACATCCCACCATGTACAATAAGATATTCTAGCAGTCTTATTTCTAAGAGTGCCCCTATAGCTGAGAAGAGGTGTTTGCTATCTACTGGCAAAACCCTCCCCAAAGGCAGCTTGATCTTTGAAAATGTTATCTTGTTTTTTAGTGATGATATCTTTATTGATTTTGGCTAGATAATCCTTCAATTCCTGCCATTTAGAATCATAAAGGGAATTATTTTGAATTGCTTCATGTTGTGAATGAAGTGACATAAGTTCCTGATCTACTGCATTCATTTCAATTTTGTAATGTGAGACCAATAAGGTCATAAGTTAGACACTACATTTTGTAAGAACCTGTTCCCAAGAGGTTTTAAATTCCTGGGATACGTTCTTAACTGTTGGATATAAATGTACCCTGAGACCTATAGGATTAATATTTTCACTAATATACATACAAATTAAAAAATTCAATATGCCAGTGTAAGTTAGATTTTTTCTTCAATAATCGTCTAAGTTTGATAAAGTATCTGTTCAATTTGTGATAAATGGCTGTCAGTCCAAAACCTCAATGGTCTAAAATCCACCAGTAGAAAAAAGAGAGACAGAAATAGTATATACTAGAATTCAACCCAAAGGAATCACAATAGCACATGTCTCTAGATATGAGAAGACTGAATATTATCCTAAATTAGGCCATCCCAATAGTGATGCTTATTGGTTAAACATTACCTTAAACAGAAGTATTTGGGTCAAAGATCAAGTATTCTTACAGGAAAATGATTTTCTCCTCTTTATAAGCAACAGATGTAATAGAAAGAAAGGGGGATACCCTCAAATATTTAAGATCTGAAAAACCACAGTATGGCAGTGTGTGCACTATTTAAAAAGGAAGAGGCCTTAATGGATGCCAAAGTCAGAGTAGTTAGGTTGATATCAAGCGCCTCCAATATAGTTTGATTCACTTTAAGGCCCAAGATGGTGCCAAAGCTGAATAACATTTTGAATAGGTTATCTAAGGTCATGATCGGTTCCATAATACATGTTAACAAGTTAATTAAGCTAAGTTAATAAAGCGCAAATAAAGCACATTTATGGATTTTGCTGGTGCTGGAAATGCCATGAATATCTGGGTTGGATCTTTCACGGGTCTGTGAAAACGCCTTGGAGGAGGGGCGAAATGCATTGATGCATTTCCGGCTTTGCCGTCCTACGTTTACGTCACTTCCGGTGAGTGGAACGCAAGCCGGCATGTGGCGTTCCCAGGGGCCATCTTGCTTTTGAGTGATTCTTGTGCTGTCATCTGTAGCTGACCTTGAGATCTCAGAAATACCCTGGTGATGTGGCATTTTTGGCTCCATTTGAAATACAATAAATGCTGATTATACGTTTTAAGAATATGAGTGGTTTGGTACTTGGAAATTGATTCTGCCCGAGTATTGCACTATTACACTATATATTTGTTTTTTTCCCTGCATTATTCAAAACTTTTTCTTGGAGAGTCGTGTCTGGTGATCCTGGAGGTTGGAGACTGGCTATATTCCTGTCTGGAGTATGGGAGACCCAAAAAGATCTGGTGATTGGAGGCATATTGACTAGGTCTAGGATCCCACAAAAACCCTAAAAGGCATTTTTTTCACTAATATCTGGTGAGTGCAGTGTGGTATTTGAGACTATTTTGGTGGAAACACAGGTCAAAAGTTTCTTTGGAAAAGGACTTTCATGAATATATTTTTTTTATTTTCATTTTTTTCATTTTTTTAATATTTTTTATTAATTATCATATATTAAATTTTTCACTGCAGTGTATGTTTATTTATTTATTAATTTTTATTACATTATTTGCGCTGTTTTGATGTTTTTTATATATTTTTTGGGTGTTTACACTAATGAGCAGCAGCATTTATTTATTTATTTAGTATATAATTTCACGATTTTGGCGCTGGTGATTTTTGTATAGTTTAGCAAGATAAGTCATACTGAATACAGGCAAAGGTGGTAGTGTAATGATGACAAGCCGTTAGCAGGCAAGAAGGTGTTAGCTTATCAAAAAAATGAAAAAGTTCCTGTAAGAAGTATTGGCACTAGATCACGTTATGATCCCCTCATGAAATTTAGAAATGGAGAGGATCTTATTTTGTACCATAAAGTCCAGCCAAAAGGGGAAAGCCCAACAATATTTTATGCCCTTGGTGATAATTGGTTGCAGCAGAGGTTTCAGGGCAGGATGCCCACTGAGGTTTTAATGGCATACGCCCGTAGCTGTAGGTTGGTAATTTCTCTTGCCTTGGACATCACCTGCTCTTTAAAGGCTTAGAAATAGGGCTTCAAGATAACATCCTGTGGTTGTCCATCCATCTGTGGTGTCATTAGGGCTTTATAAAAAAAATATTACAAACAATGAAGCGCTATCAGTGCAAAGACCCCAAATCAATCAATTATAAACACTATCTAGATGAATGTATAAATACTGTATATATAAATATGTTAGGATATTATAAACCAATGAGTGGATCAAACCTCAATACAAAAAATGTGCAAAGAATGTGCACCGAATCATGTAAATGATTACCGTATATACTCGAGTATAAGCCGAGTTTTTCAGCACATTTTTTGTGCTGAAAAACCACCCCCTCGGCTTATACTCGAGTCAACGTCTGCAGGGGCTGCTGTCTCTTACCTGGCTCCAGTCCCACGACGATCCGGTCCAGGAAGTGCGGCTGCTCCTTCATTCGGTTCGTCCACTGGATGTTCGCGCGGCTGCTCGGCTCTGCCTTCTCACCAGTGATTGGCCGCCAGAACTGTAGCTCAGGAAAGGCACACAGGCGGCCAATCACCGGCGAGGAGGCGGAGCTGAGCGGCCCTGCGAAAATCGAGTGAAGGAGATGCAGGTAAGTGTGCCGTGCTTAGGTGCTGCTGCAACCACATATGCTGGCTGCAGCAGCACCATACTGGAACAGGGGTCAGCAAGTGTCAGTGGGAGGAATAGTGCCCCATCATTGGTGTCACTGATACCAATGATGGGGCATTATTCCTCCCACTGACACCAACGATGGGGCACTTTTCCTCCCCCCCACTGACACCAACGATGGGGCACTTTTCCTCCCCCCACTGACACCAACGATTGGGCACTATTCCTCCCCCCCCACTGACACCAATGATGGGGCACTATTCCACCCCCCACTGACACCAGTGATGGGATACTATTCCTCCCCCCCACTGACACCAACGATTGGGCACTATTCCTCCCCCCCACTGACACCAACGATTGGGCACTATTCCCCCCCCCCACTGACACCAATGATGGGGCACTATTCCACCCCCCACTGACACCAATGATGGGGCACTATTCCACTCCCCACTGACACCAATGATAGGGCACTATTCCACCCCCCACTGACACCAATGATGGGATACTATTCCACCCCCCACTGACACCAATCATGGGATACTATTCCTCCCCCCATTGACACCAACGATGGGGCACTTTTCCTCCCCCCCACTGACACCAACGATGGGGCACTATTCCTCCACCCCCCCACCGACACCAATGATGGGATACTATTCCTTCCACTGACACCAATGTTGGGACACTATTCCTCCCACTGACACCAATGATGGGACACTATTCCTCCCACTGACACCAAAGATGGGGCAGTATTCCACTGACACCAATAATGGGGTGCTATTCCCCCCACTGATACTAATGATGGGGCACTATTCCTGCCACTGATACCAATGATGGGGCACTATTCCCCCCACTGACACCAATGATGGGGCGCTATTCCTCCCACTGACACCAATGATGGGGCACTATTCCTCCCACTGATACCAATGATGGGGCACTATTCCTCCCACTGACACCAATGATGGGGCACTATTCCTCCCACTGATACCAATGATGGGGCACTATTCCTCCCACTGATACCAATGATGGGGCACTATTCCTCCCACTGATACCAATGATGGGGCACTATTCCTCCCACTGACACCAATGATGAGGCACTATTCCTCCCACTGACACCAATGATGAGGCACGATTCTTCCCACTGGTGTACCCACCCTCGGCTTATACTCGAGTCAATAGTTTTTCCCAGTTTTTTGTGGTAAAATTAGGTACCTCGGCTTATATTCGGGTCGGCTTATACTCGAGTATATACAGTAAATAAAAACTACATGTAATAAATTACATGATTCAATGCTCATTGTTTGTACATTTTATGTATTGAGGCTTGATCCATTCATTGATTTATCATATCTTAACAGATTTATATATACACTGCTGAAAAAAATTAAAGAAACACTTTTTAATCAGAGTTTAGCATCAAGTCAATTAAACTCCTGGGATATTGATCTGGTCAGTTAAGTAGCAGAGGGGTTGTTAATCAGTTTCTGCTGCCTTTGTGATAATGAAATTAACAACAGGTGCACTAGATGGGCAAAAATGAGATGACTCCTAAAACAGGAATGGTTTTACAGGTGGAGGCCATTGACATTTTGTTCCCTACTCATCTTTTTTGACTGTTTTTAGTAGTTTTGCATTTGACTAGGGTCAGTGTCACTACTGTTAGCATAAGGCAGTCCAGCTCCTCCAGGATGGCACATTAATATATGACATTGCCAGAAGGTTTGCTGTGTCTCCCAGCACAGTCTCAAAAACATGGAGGAGATTTCAGTGGGCAAGCAGTTACTCTAGGCGAGCTGGACAGGGCCATAGAAGGTCCTTAACCCTTCGGCAGGAACGGTATCTACTCCTTTGTGCAAGGAGGAACAGGATGAGCACTGGCACAGCCCTACAAAATGACTTCCAGCAGGCCACTGGTGTGAATGTCTTTGACCAAACAATCAGAAACAGACATCATGAGACTGGCATGAGGGCCTGACCTCCTCTAGTGGGCCCTGTGCTCACTGCCTGGCACCATAGAAATTGATTGGCATTTGCTATTGAACACCAGAATTGGCAGGTCCGCCACTGGCACGCTGTGATGAGATGAGAACAGGTTCACCCTGAGCACATGTGACAGACATGAAAGAGTCTGGAGAAACTGTGGAGAACATTATGCTGCCTGTAACATTGTTCAGCATGACTGTTTTGGTGGTGGGTCAGTGATGGCCTGGGGAGGCATATCCATGGAGGGATGCACAGACCTCTAAAGGCTAGACAATGGCACCCCCTACTGCCATTAGGTATCAGGATTAAATCCTTGGACCCACTGTCAGACTCTACGCTGGTACAGTGGGTCCTGGGTTCCTCCTGGTGCACGACAATGCCCGGCCTCATGTAGCGAGAGTATGCAGGCAGTTCTTGGAGGATGAAGGAATTGATACCATTGAATGGCCTCCATGCTCGCCTGACCTAAATCCAATAGAACAACTCTAGGATATCATGTTTTGTGTCCATCCGATGCCGCCAGGTTGCACATCAGACAGCCCATGAGCTCAGCGATGCCCTGGTCCAGATAATGGAGGAAATACCCCAAAACACCATCCATCGTCTCATTAGGAGCATGCCCCAACCTTGCAGTAACGTCAACCCAAACCTAGGCAGGCTAGAGCCCCAAAGGAACCCAGAGACACACGAATGGAAAGGCGAAAAGACAATACACAGAATCTAGACAGGAGAGTGGCGCAACACATATAGTAGTAATGGTAGGATCTTCATCTTGATCAAGTTTATTCTACCTATTAAGGATAAGGGAAGGTTACCCAAAATATGAACGTTAAAGAAACTGTGGACTTTATCATAAGCACTGGTTTTTAGTGCATTGATGTAATCTTACTGCATATCTGACATAAAACACACAATGGCCTTTTGGGACAAAGTGGAAAAGAAGCTGTGAGCTGAAATCAATGATTTGTGCTTGCTCTACACCAAAGGTCTCAAAGATAGTCTTTCAGTTTAAGCAGTATCAGGGAGAGATAGGAAACAAGTATAAGCACTTAAAAGAAATCCTGCAATCTGAATTTTGACAGCCCAAATGTTTGAATGTTGCATAAAAAGATTATAAAGATGTTGGCACAGCTCTTAAAAACATGAAGGTTTTTCTTGGATTGGGAACAGAGTTTATAAAACTGTGCAATGGAAAAGTGGGCTGAATCAAAAAAGCAGCGGATGAATGGCTACTGTGAGGGTTATATTACTCAGGACTGACTTGGCTTACACTATATACAGTATAGGACAAGGTTACTTGAGTCTTGGTTGACTTTAACTTTAATTTCTGTGTAGAATTGTTGCTGGGGACGATTTATTCATCAAGTTGTACATAAAGTCAAGCAGAAAAATGGGGTATGTAACAGATTGATTACAAGATCTTGCCCCCATCTGCTGCTAAAAAAAGTTGGCCCGTGTCAAAATAAAACATGCTTCTAACCATGAGTGTATGCAATGCAAGTGTTTGATTTTAATGTGACACAATTAAATGTATGAAATCGCTTTCAGATGTTTGCAATCAGCTTTCTAGGATTGCAGGGGGTACACATATACACAATCTTATCAAACACATACAGGCAGAGCCAGATTTCTGCTTTCCGCCCTTTCTAGGTGAACTCTTCTGATACCCACTTAATCTTTAGAACTGGCTACTTTAGTATCTAAATAATAAGTCCGGATGTCACCGCCAGGCAAGACACCAAGGGGTTTATTTACTAAAGCTGGAGAGTCCAAAATCAGACTCCCTTCTGCATAGAAACCAATCAGCTTCCAGGTTTCATTGCCAAAGGTTCATTGAACAAGCTGAGGTTAGAAGCTGATTGGTTTCTATGCAGAAGGGAGTCTGATTTTGGACTCTCCAGCTTTAGTAAATAAACCCCACTGTGACAGAAAGAGACAGATCATCTTAATATGCTAGTAGCATGGTTCTAGGTGTTGAACTGTGAGAACTCAGTACGATATTTCACCAGAGAAAATTGTGCCTGGATGGCAACTACAAGAACCCAAACATACTGCACCAGCATCCATCTACAGTGGCAGTTTGTAACCCATTATTACACACACAGGAATGTATAGCAATGAAGTTTATGGACAGAGGACATTCACATGTCTCATTATACTATATGTCCCAGGAATAAGAGGCTAAGCTACATTTACACCATCAATTTAGGCCAATGCAAAATTTTAGCAGCAGGAATCATATTTAATATATTTATAAACAATATAGGGTCTGGGATTAAAAATCCCATTTCAGTCTTTGCAGATGACACCAAGCTGTGCAGTGGAATAACGTTCTTACAGGATGTCTCCAATTTACAAGCCAACCTCAATGCACTGTTTAATTGGGCAACTACAGTTGTGACCAAAATTATTCAACCCCCAATGCTGTAAAGGGGTTTAGGGACTATAGTGTACATTTGGAATTGTATTCAGAATCAAATCCTACAAGGACGTTGTAACTACCCAAATGCAACTAAAATGACATCAATTGTTTATGTAATACAGTAGTAAATGGTTCTTATGTGGTTTCTTCATTGCCACAATTATTCAACCCCTTAAAGACTACCACTCTGAAGAACAGAGGTTCATACAGGTGCTTTCCATCAGGTATTGAAAACACCTGTGGATGTCACCGAGCAGCAATCAAGCATAATAAGCACCAATTAGGCAGCTTTAAAATGACTGTGATACTCAGCTCCTTCTAGACATTTACTGGTGTGGTTACAAACATGGTGAAGGCAAGAGAATGGTCCAGGAAGACAAGAGAAGAGGTGATTTCTCTTCACAGGAAGGGCAATGGCTATAAGAAGATTGCAAAGATGTTAAACATACCAAGAGACACCTTAGGAAGCATCATTCGCAAATTCAAGGCAAAGGGCACTGTTGAAACGCTACCTGGTCGTGGCAGAAAGAAGATGCTGACTTCGACTGCTGTGCGCTACCTGAAGCGTAGAGTGGAGAGAAGTCCCCGTGTGACTGCTGAGGAACTGAGAAAAGATTTGTCAGATGTGGGTACAGAAGTTTCAGCCCAGACAATAAGACGCACACTGCGTAATGAAGGCCTCCGTGCCAGAACTCCCAGGCGTACCCCCTTGCTGTCTCCAAAGAATAAGAAGAGTCGACTGCAGTATGCCAAAAGCCATGTGGACAAACCACAAAAGTTGTGGGATAGTGTTCTGTGGACTGATGAAACAAAATTAGAACTGTTTGGGCCCATGGATCAACGCTATGTTTGGAGGAGGAAGAACAAGGCCTATGATGAAAAGAACACCTTGCCTACTGTGAAGCATGGTGGAGGGTCAATCATGCTTTGGGGCTGTTTTGCTTCTGCAGGTACAGGGAAGCTTCAGCGTGTGCAAGGTACCATGAATTCTCTTCAGTACCAGGAGATATTGGATGGAAACGTGATGCAGTCCGTCACACACCTGAGGCTTGGGAGACGTTGGACCTTTCAACAGGACAATGATCCCAAGCATACCTCCAAGTCCACTAGAGCATGGTTGCAGAGGAAAGGCTGGAACATTTTGGAGTGGCCATCGCAGTCACCAGACTTAAATCCGATTGAGAACCTCTGGTGGGACTTAAAGAAAGCAGTTGCAGTGCGCAAGCCTAAGAATGTGACTGAACTGGAGGCCTTTGCCCATGAAGAATGGGCGAAGATACCCGTAGATCGCTGCAAGACACTTGTGTCAAGCTATGCTTCACGTTTAAAAGCTGTTATAACTGTAAAAGGATGCTGTACTAAGTACTAAGATTGAATGTCACTTGGGGGTTGAATAAAACTGATAATGCTGTGAGCACAGAAAAGACATTTGTGGTTATTTCATTATAACTGTTATGTTATATTTGTCTGACCTACAAGTGCCTCTTTAATGTAAATGTAAGCAAGATGACTGAATGATCAAAAGCAATGTCAAACTGGCCAAAACACTCAATTTCAGTGGGGGTTGAATAATTTTGGTCACAACTGTATGTGGCAAATGAGGTTTAATGTTGATAAATGTAAGGTTCTGCACTTGGGGGCTAAGAATATGAATGCATCATACATACTGGGGGAGTACAACTGGGGGAGTCAATGGTGGAGAAGGATCTGGGGATTCTGGTAGATCACAAGCTTAATAATGACATGTAATGCCAAGCTGCGGTTTCTAAAGCGAGCAAAATCCTCTCTTGTATTAAAAGAGGTATAGACTCCAGAGAGAGAGATATATCATATTACCCCGGTACAAATCATTAGTAAGACCTCATCTGGAATATGCAGTTCAGTTTTGGGCACCAATTCACAAAAAGAACATTGGGGAACTGGAGAAAGTAACTAAACTGATAAGGAGGCATGGAGGAGCTCAGCTATGAGGAAAGATTAGAGGAACTGAATTTATTTTCTCTTGAGAAGAGGAGATTAAGGGGGGATATGATCAACATGTATAAATACATCAGTGGTTCATATAGTGAACTCGGTGCAGAGCTATTCACCCTGAGGTCATCACAGAGGACAAAGGGGCACTCTTTATGTCTGGAGGAAAAGAAATTGAACCTCCAAATACAGAAAGGTTTCATCACAATGAGAGCTGTGGAAATGTGGAATAAACTACCTCAAGAGTTGGTTCTGTCCAGCTCAGTGGATTGTTTGAAAAAGGCCTGGATTCTTTCTTAGATACACAGAATAAACCTGGATACTAACATTTATAGGTAAAGTTGATCCAGTGAATATCCGATTCCAGGAAGGAATGTTTTCCCTGCATGAGCAAATTGGATCATGCTTTGCTGTTTTTTTGCCTTCCTCTGGATCATCTGTGGGTATAGAATTATAACTTTGTTTTTTTTTTTTAATGATTGAACTGGATGAAATTTTGTCTTTTTTCAGCCAGACCAACTATGTAACTATGAATCTTCTGACTTTTCTGCTGCGTGGCTGTCTGCACAATTAGTGAGTACACTTTGAGTGCATCCAGCAGCAATCACTGGAAGTAATAACTGGCTGTGAGGAGAGCCGCAACTAGCTGCGGCTGCCGGTGACCTGTCATTATAGTGAATGGGGATAGCGGTCACACCTAGCCGCTCAAAACTGTAGCAAGAATCAGATGATCACACTGGCCTAAATCACTGATGTGCATGTAACCTAATTCCTCATTTCAGGACAGTGGGTGGGGCCATGCAAATCACCACACCAATGGCCAAATGCATATCCAGAACTGTTACATTGGTGTGTAGTGCAAACATAGCCTAATATTGTAAAGCCATTTATCCAAACTGTCACAACTGTTTCAGGCTTTTTGGCCTTCACCAGTACAATGTATGGAAACCATAGCTTCTCTGGAGTAGGGACCAAAGGAATCAAAACGCTCTCCAACAAATAAGTGCATAGCACAATAAAGCCCACTTGGAACATACATGATTGCTTATATAAACAAATGCGCTTAAAAGGAACATTAAAATAATGAACATTAAAATAATGATGAAACACAGTCCGATAAAGGTGCTCCTTGATTCCCAGTGCAAATGGTAGAAATACACACTAACCAGAAAGCGTAAAATAATACGCATGTGAGCATATATCCTGAAGGTCCCCCTCTCCTTTCTGGTCTGGTCAAGGAAGTAGCTGGGAAAAAATGGAGATCCTACGCCCTCATGTGGTGAAAGAAAGGTCCAGCAGGTCAGAGAAGAATCAATCAAGATCAGCCTCCCCCTTCTCAGGAACTGACACAGGGGTCACTTCGGGCTGTAGGGGTTGAAAAGCTCCTCACAGGAGACATAGGGAAGCACTCATAGTGTAGTAGGTTGAAATTTTATTATAAACACTAGTGCACAATAGAACATAGTAGTGCCAAGTATGAGCAAACACACTGACCCCTTGAAAATAAAGGTGGCTGCCGGGCCTCCACGTGGCACCGGCGGCTTAGTGTCAACGGCGTCCTGGGCTCCACCTGACGTGTTTCGTGTGCACGCACTTCCTCAGAGGTAGAGCATAGGACTGCCGTGACCGTATCCTCGTGTGTATATACCGTAGCCGGCGCATGTGCACTGGTACGGCGCCATCTTGCCGGAGTCCGAATGTCCGTAATCCACAAGTGCGCATGCGCGGGCGCCATTTTACCATGGGCATATAATGCAGTTAACCATCGCTGCCCCGGCCACAGATGCTGATGCCAGACATCATAAACCTCTGAAGCAGCGGTGTATTTGCCAGATACCATAAGGATAACCCCAAGAGGTATCCGATGCAAATATATAGTGCACGAGAGGGGGGAATATTAGAAACGTGCACCAAAAGGTGTAAAATGGCCAAAACCAGGGTAAACATAAACATATATAATGGTAAGTACCAACGCTGCCCCAGCCACAGATGCCGATGCCAGACATCATAAACCTCTGAAGCAGCGGTGCATTTGCCAGATACCATAAGGATAACCCCAAAGGTATCCAATGCAAATGTATAGTGCACGAGAGGGAGGAATATTATAAACGTGCACCAAAAGGTGTAAAATGGCCAGAACCAGGATAAACATATATACTGGTAAGTATACTGAATATAGGGGAGTGTTGAACTCATAAGCCCCAACGTATGGAAACTGAAAGGATGATAAAAAATAAAATACTGGTGCAATAAAATATCCACCATATATATGAGAATCGTTCCCATATACAAGGAGGCAGAACCAGCATGGTAAAACAGCATAAATGGGACTTAAAAAAAGTACCCCATAAAAGTAAATCAAAATACAAACGTATGATATGATAAAAACATAAATAATACATAACAAAGTAATAAACACATATGTTGTAAACATATGCCATAAAGGCGAAAAGGGATCATAATGAGTATTATACTATCCCGCTAAAATGGAAAGGCTAGATGGAGGCCTAATCCGGTATCTATAAAACCACGTCTCAAAAATTGCAATAATAAACGCATTTATTGTAAACATGTGTCGTGAAAACCTGAACCGGTGTCTGTAAAAACGCATGTCTCAGAAATTACATAACTACTGACTCAACGAATGTAAAGAAGCTAGAGATGGAGGCCTGGTCCAATCATCTTAGACCATACCTAAATATGTTAATACAACTTAAACCAAAATAATGTGGCCCCATATAGAACCTGGAGCAGAATCAAAGCTAATACCCTGCTAATGTGTGAAATGATACTCATGATAAAGGTTGTAAGCATGGTTCACTAAGCATCACGGGCTCAACTGTTATCAATATAGCAATTGACATCCAGTTCAATGTTCAGGCCTGCAGGGTATAAAGTGTCTAGTTCATAAATGTGTTTAGTCTCTAGCTGTGAGACAGCTCTGGTTTTAAAAGTTCCTCTCCAGTGTGCAGTTACAATATCTATACCCACAAATCTCAGACTAGTGGGATCTCCATGATGGTATTTCCTATAATGGAGGGACAAGGAGTGTTCCTTGTACCCCTTCTTTATGTTATTGACATGCTCACGGAGGCGGTCCCTAAGCCTCCGAGTTGTTCTTCCAACGTATTGCTTAAGGCAGGGACATTCTAATAAGTAGACAACATACCTGCTATTGCAGCAAATACATTTTTCGATGTTATAAGATTTTTTAGTTTGGTTAGAGGTGAAGGTATCTATCCTTTTTTTCCTCAAACCGTTACACTTGCAGGCAATACATTTATTACATGGATAAAAACCAGTGTAATTAAACAAAGTGGGAGGAGGTGTGGGCATAGTGACAACATTCGGAGCAATTTTATCCCTCAAGGTGGTAGATTTGCGGAAAATGACTTCAGGTTTTTCAGGAAGTATCTTAGCCAGAGTAGAATCCGCCTTCAGGATCCCCCAGTTTTTATTAATTATGTGTCTGATAGATCTATATTGGGCAGAGAATGTCGTGATGAATGGGCAGACCAAATTTTTGAGTGGTTTAGTCTGAGTATTTAATAACTCTTGTCTGTCCATATTAGCTATTGATTCCATGACATCGTCCAGATTCCCCGTCGTAACCTTTTTCAAGGAATCTTTCCTTGAGAATGTTGGCCTGTATATGGTAAGTATCGATACTGGTACAATTTCTCCTGAGTCTGAGGAATTGTCCTTTCGGTATCCCTGCCAGCCAACTGGGGTGATGACAGCTACCAAGGGGAATAAAACTGTTACGATCAGTCGGTTTGAAAAACGATTTGGTAGTAATAACCCCTTTGCTGTTTAATAAAGTAAGATCTAAAAAGTCAATTTCTGTGTTACTGTAGTTATATGCCAATTTAATGTTCACTGTATTGTTATTGAGAGTAGTGAAAAAATGAATCAGGGACTGTTCTGTGCCGTTCCAAAACAGAAGCACGTCATCTATATACCGCTTGTAATAAAGTAATTCCGGCCAATCCATAGCGTAAATGTTGTCCTCCTCCCAGTAGGACATGAACAGATTGGCCAGACTGGGGGCAAACTTTGCCCCCATAGCAACTCCCTTAACCTGCAAAAAGTAATTGTTATCGAACCACATGTAATTTCTAGACATGGCAAAATTTAAAGTTCTAATATAAAATCAACATGTGGGGGACGTAATGTGCTTTCGTGAGTGAGATAGTGCTTAGCAACCGTCATCCCATCCCTATGGTTAATGTTACTATACAACGCCTCAACATCTGCTGTCACCAAAAATGCAGATGGAGGGATGGAAATGTCTTTGATGGAATTGAGGACATGCTTAGTGTCTCTTAAATAGGATGGGGTATGAAGTACTAGTGGTTGGAGATGCTGATCAATGTAAGCACCTATTCTCGAACAAAGTGAGTCTATGCCACTCACTATCGGCCTGCCCGGGGGTTTCAGTGGATTCTTGTGCACTTTTGGCAGGATATATAGAACCGGCAAGCGAGGAGCCTTAGGGCACAGGTATTCTTTCTCTTTCTTATTTACAATTGATCTATCATATCCATTCTTAATAATAGTCTTAAGGATGCGTTTATATTCAGGTAAAGGATCTCTGTGAAGCAATTGGTATGTCGATGTATCCTTAAGGATATTGTACACCTCTGCTGTGTAGTCACTCTTATTTAGAATCACCACCCTCCCGCCCTTATCCGCTGGTCTCACTACAAGGTCTTTTTTCTCCAAAAGGGATTTGATAGCTGCATCCGTATTAGGATCCTAATATATTCTCTTAGTTGGGAGGTTTTTTAAATCCTTAAGTACTTGGTCTTTAAATAGACCTACGGCCGAATTATTCTGTGGTGGAGGATTGAAAGTGGATGCATTGGAGAGAGAAGTGTATTGGTCAGCAGGATGTTTAGTGATAGGGTTATTCAAAAAATACCTTTTGGTAGATAGTTTTCTCGTGAACTTTTGAATGTCAAAGAAGGCCTGAAACTTGTTCATAGGTCCTTTTATGGGGTACACTTTTTAAGTCCCATTTATGCTGTTTTACTATGCTGGTTCTGCCTCCTTGTATATGGGAACGATTCTCATATATATGGTGGATATTTTATTGCACCAGTATTTTATTTTTTATCATCCTTTCAGTTTCCATACATTGGGGCTTATGAGTTCAACACTCCCCTATATTCAGTATACTTACCAGTATATATGTTTATCCTGGTTCTGGCCATTTTACACCTTTTGGTGCACGTTTATAATATTCCTCCCTCTCGTGCACTATACATTTGCATTGGATACCTTTGGGGTTATCCTTATGGTATCTGGCAAATGCACCGCTGCTTCAGAGGTTTATGATGTCTGGCATCGGCATCTGTGGCTGGGGCAGCGTTGGTACTTACCATTATATATGTTTATGTTTACCCTGGTTTTGGCCATTTTACACCTTTTGGTGCACGTTTCTAATATTCCCCCCTCTCGTGCACTATATATTTGCATCGGATACCTCTTGGGGTTATCCTTATGGTATCTGGCAAATACACCGCTGCTTCAGAGGTTTATGATGTCTGGCATCAGCATCTGTGGCCGGGGCAGCGATGGTTAACTGCATTATATGCCCATGGTAAAATGGCGCCCGCGCATGCGCACTTGTGGATTACGGACGTTCGGACTCCGGCAAGATGGCGCCGTACCAGTGCGCTTGCGCCGGCTACGGTATATACACACGAGGATACGGTCACGGCAGTCCTATGCTCTACCCCTGAGGAAGTGTGCGTGCGCACGAAACGCATCAGGTGGAGCCCAGGACGCCGTTGACACTAAGCCGCCGGTGCCACATGGAGGCCCGGCGGCCACCTTTATTTTCAAGGGGTCAGTGTGTTTGCTCATACTTGGCACTACTATGTTCTATTGTGCACTAGTGTTTATAATAAAATTTCTACCTACTACACTATGAGTGCTTCCTATGTCTCCTGTGAGGAGCTTTTCAACCCCTACAGCCCGAAGTGATCCCTGTGTCAGTTCCTGAGAAGGGGGAGGCTGATCTTGATTGATTCTTCTCTGACCTGCTGGACCTTTCTTTCACCACATGAGGGCGTAGGATCTCCATTTTTCCCAGCTACTTCCTTGACCAGACCAGAAAGGAGAGGGGGACCTTCAGGATATATGCTCACATGCTTATTACTTTACGCTTTCTGGTTAGTGTGTATTTCTACCATTTGCACTGGGAATCAAGGAGCACCTTTATCGGACTGTGTTTCATCATTATTTTAATGTTCATTATTTTAATGTTCCTTTTAAGCGCTGCATTTGTTTATATATGAATTTTGGGGACTTTTTTTGTGTTTTCCTTTAATGTTCAGCTGCTAGAATCATTGAGAGCGCTTACTATATATTGTATTATTCCATACATGATTGCTTGTCTTATTCCATTACATGTCCCACAAATAAGAGGATTATCTTTCATTTTAGGAGAGTAAGCAAAGACAAAGTTACTTTTTTGGGGGGAGGGGGGATTATTCTTAGTGAACTCAGCTTCATTAGACCAAGTGCACAGTCAATTTTGTCCTAATAAACCAAACCCACTAAGTATATTCCAGTGATCAGATAGGGCCAATCTAAGCTTAAATTTGCCCAAGACCAACCACAATATTGACACATTATGCAGGTAATTCATTTTTGCTCTGCATTAACCAAACCTTTACTATAAACCTAAGGGTATATCTGTCATAAAATCTGTCATTTTAATTTTGAACACAGTGGAGATGGATTAGAACATCTAGGTTTGTATTGTGGTCTGTGCCCCCATTTGGGAGATTCACCCTCTCTATTTGTCCTATTTTTCATGATCATCAATAGGTAAAGTGAAGAAAACCCCACATATTGGGTTGTCCCCAGAAAAGTATTAGAGGGGAAATTTTCCAATAGGGACAATAATTCTGGTGACCTGGGGTTCCCCAGGAAATTCTCCTATTTGTGGGGATTATCTCTCACTTCCTGATTTGGCTATGGGACAGGGTGTGAAGGTAAATCTCCCCAATCGGACACAGATGGCAAAAAATAAACTGATAGGGGTTATAACACTCCCTTACTCTATCCAAAATAAAACAAAACGTTTTGCATATAGTTCTACTCCTGCAAGAGCCGCTTGGTAATTTGGCTTCTCTGTTCTGTGCCTCTACTCCAGGAACAACATCTACCCCTCTGACACACCTGAAAAAATTACTGTAAGCACTTATAAAAACAAGAATATAGACAGCTTTAACTGTGAATTAACACCTGGAAATAGACAGAAGACTGTTTAGTGGTAAATTAACTCAATGTATTGGTATGTGTTTGAATAAATGGTGGTTTGAACATAAATAAACATACAGAAGGTAGGTTCAGACACAGTCCACTAGACAGTATATTTACTATGCCAATTTAACTTAGAATAGAGTTCTGTACCATTAGAATGGGAATAACTCAGGGGTGTCCAAACTTTTTTCAAAGAGGGCCAGATTGGATGAAGTGAACATGGTGGAGGGCCGAACATTTTTCCGAACATTCTTTGAACCATTACAATTAAATGCAAATAAATTATTTTATGCCAAGTTAATTGCAAACGACATACTTTGCATTTCATAACATTAAGATCAACTGACAGCTGAGTTTTCACAATGTATTGAAAATAAATTAAAAAAAAACTTACCTGCACTAATGTGAAGGGTGAAAAAGGTAGCTGGAGCTGAAGTCTCTTCTCGGCAGCCAGGAGGGGAAGAGAAACACACTTCACGCTGGAAGCCCGGCCCTGACGTCAACGCCCTCTGTCGCTCCCAGCGCGGCGCAGTCACGCATGCGCACTGCTCTCAAGCAGAAGACTGTCTGCCACAGAAGGGAGGGCCGTGCAACAGCCGCATTTACACAGACCAGGGAGAACGCGCCGCAGTCAGGCATGCGCACTGCCCTCTGCTCTCAAGCAGAAGACTGTCTGCCATAGAAGGGAGGGCCGTGGGAGGGCCACATTACACAGAGCAGGGAGGGCTGTTGGAGGGCCGTATTAAACCGACCCCCGGGCCGTAAATGGCCCGCGGGCCGGACTTTGGACATGCCTGGGAATAACTCATGAATCAGCCATAAAATTCATAAGTCAGCAATAAACAGTCCATGGAAGCATTAACTGCAATATGAATAATAATACTATAACTAATCTAGAGTACACTGTAGGAAAATGGCTAGGATATGGTACAATGTCCCCTGAGAGGTACCTCTTAGCATAAGCAATAGGTAAATGTCTCTGTGTAGCAGCTGTAAAGAGACAGTCTTTAGTACTAACTCTTCAGCCACCTAGTGTTGGGGCCCAGTTGTGCCATTGGTACACATAAGAATAGTCCCAGTCAAACATGCAGGCAGTGATATATTAGCAGATAGTAAATCCCCACGGTAGCCCTTCAGTATCAGCAATAAAGCAGCTTACCCACAAGCTCAGCACTCTGGACCCCACTCAGGCTGTGGGGTGCACAACGGACAGCAATGTACACTCTGCAGTATCCCTTGGATACTGGGTGGCCTTAGATGACACTGCTACCTCTAATAGCTAATATAGAAGCCCATCTAGTAGGGATGAAGAGGGTAATGCAGGAAGGCCTAGTCAGTTGGTGGTAAGAGGAAACTCTATATACTAGAAGACTAATAGAATCATTTGTCACCCAGAGCACCTGAACTGAATAGTTTGCTGTTTCCCTGGTGCTAGTGTTTGACATGTGGTTGACCAAGTAAAGAAATTATTGTGGGGGGTGTTGGGCATAGGAGGCATGACTTCGCTGTCTTGGTTTACATTGGGACCAATGAGAAAATACATGGAAGATGGAAGGTCTAGTTTGCAAGTTGGGAGGATTGAGGAGGGCTCTGGCAGGCAATAAGGAGTTTCCCATGTTACAAACAAGTACAGGTTAGTGGTTAGTATAAGTGAAAGATGCACCAATGAATTAAAGTGTTTGTTCACCAATACCAGAAGTCTGTCAAGCAAAAATAGGAGAGTCAGGAGCTTTGGTGCATGAAGAGCACTATGATTTAATTGCTCTTGTTGAATTTTGGCTTAATTCTTCACATGATTGGGCTGTTAATATTCGTGACTATACTGTCTTTTTGTGAGACAGAGTAAGACAAAGAGGTGATAGTGCCTGTCTCTATGTAAGAAGTGCTCTAAAGGTGATTGTGAAAGAGGATCTTGTTTTAGGAGAGTGTGATGGAGATGCGGCATTATGGGTGGAGCTGCATATGAGTATGTAGACTACAAGGTTGCCTATTGGAGCTTGTTACAGGCCCCCCAGTGTTATTGAAGAGGTAAAGACTCAGCTCCTTTCACAGATAGAAAGGGCTGGAAGGGCTGGGAAAGTGGTAATAATGGGAAATTTTCACTACTCTGATATTGACTGGTGTAGTGGCACTGTTAGGACTGTAAAAGGGCATAGAATATATCAACTTTTTTTCAAGACAATTTTTCGGTGCACTTTATAGAAGTCTCAACTACACATAATGTGCTGCTGGAACTGGTAATCTCAAACAGTGGAGAGTTTATTACAAATGTCCATACAAAAGAACATATGGGTAGCAGAGACTAGAGATGAGCGAAGTATTCAAAAATTCGATTCGGCTGATTCGACGAATTCGAGGAATAAATTCGATTCGATGCGAATATATTCGCTGCGAATTTAACTTAAAAAAAGGGTGTTTCTAGGCTTCAGAGAGCCTTTATATTAGTGCAGAACACTGTACCTTTAATTTAAATGCCCTTGGAGTCTGCTGGGGAAGAGAAATAATACTGTCAGTCAGTATGACATGCAGATGAGTGCCGTCGATCTTAGAATCACCGCACACTTCACTCATTTGGGCAGTCACGGGGCCAAAACCAGAGTGTGGAGCCAGAGTGTGGCGGTGGAGGCAGCAGCAATGGGAGGCCATACAGCACCCTATGACAAAATGGAACTCACCAGCAGTGTGAGGAGACCTGAAAGTGGCACATGGCAGAGTGTGGCGATGGAGACAGCAGCAATGGGAGGCCGTACAGGGACCCATGACACACTCTGGACCTGGCAGCAGCATGAGGAGTCGGTACGGGGGCCCATGGCAGATTACGGGCCTGGCAGCAGCAATGGGAGGCCCGTAATCTGCCAGCACCCTATGACAAAATGGAACCCACCAGCAGTGTGAGGAGACCTGAAAGTGGCACATGGCAGAGTGTGGCGATGGAGACAGCAGCAATGGGAGGCCGTACAGGGACCCATCAGAGACTCTGGACCTGGCAGCAGCATGAGGAGGCGGTACAGGGGCCCATGACAGATTACGGGCCTGGCAGCAGCAGGAGGAGTCGGTACGGGGGCCCATGGCAGATTACGGGCCTGGCAGCAGCAATGGGAGGCCCGTAATCTGCCAGCACCCTATGACAAAATGGAACACACCAGCAGTGTGAGGAGACCTGAAAGTGGCACATGGCAGAGTGTGGCGATGGAGACAGCAGCAATGGGAGGCCGTACAGGGACCCATGAGAGACTCTGGACCTGGCAGCAGCATGAGGAGGCGGTACAGGGGCCCATGGCAGATTACGGGCCTGGCAGCAGCAATGGGAGGCCCGTAATCTGCCAGCACCCTATGACAAAATGGAACCCACCAGCAGTGTGAGGAGACCTGAAAGTGGCACATGGCAGAGTGTGGCGATGGAGACAGCAGCAATGGGAGGCCGTACAGGGACCCATGAGAGACTCTGGACCTGGCAGCAGCATGAGGAGGCGGTACAGGGGCCCATGACAGATTACGGGCCTGGCAGCAGCAATGGGAGGCCCGTAATCTGCCAGCACCCTATGACAAAATGGAACCCACCAGCAGTGTGAGGAGACCTGAAAGTGGCACATGGCAGAGTGTGGCGATGGAGACAGCAGCAATGGGAGGTCGTACAGGGACCCATGAGACACTCTGGACCTGGCAGCAGCATGAGGAGGCGGTACGGGGGCCCATGGCAGATTACGGGCCTGGAAGCAGCAATGGGAGGCCCGTAATCTGCCAGCACCCTATGACAAAATGGAACACACCAGCAGTGTGAGGAGACCTGAAAGTGGCACATGGCAGAGTGTGGCGATGGAGACAGCAGCAATGGGAGGCCGTACAGGGACCCATGAGAGACTCTGGACCTGGCAGCAGCATGAGGAGGCGGTACAGGGGCCCATGACAGATTACGGGCCTGGCAGCAGCAATGGGAGGCCCGTAATCTGCCAGCACCCTATGACAAAATGGAACACACCAGCAGTGTGAGGAGACCTGAAAGTGGCACATGGCAGAGTGTGGCGATGGAAACAGCAGCAATGGGAGGCCGTACAGGGACCCATGAGAGACTCTGGACCTGGCAGCAGCATGAGGAGGCGGTACAGGGGCCCATGACAGATTACGGGTCTGGCAGCAGCAATGGGAGGCCCGTAATCTGCCAGCACCCTATGACAAAATGGAACCCACCAGCAGTGTGAGGAGACCTGAAAGTGGCACATGGCAGAGTGTGGCGATGGAGACAGCAGCAATGGGAGGCCGTACAGGGACCCATGAGAGACTCTGGACCTGGCAGCAGCATGAGGAGGCGGTACAGGGGCCAATGACAGATTACGGGTCTGGCAGCAACAATGGGAGGCCCGTAATCTGCCAGCACCCTATGACAAAATGGAACACACCAGCAGTGTGAGGAGACCTGAAAGTGGCACATGGCAGAGTGTGGCGATGGAGACAGCAGCAATGAGAGGCCGTACAGGGACCCATGAGAGACTCTGGACCTGGCAGCAGCATGAGGAGGCGGTACAGGGGCCCATGACAGATTACGGGTCTGGCAGCAGCAATGGGAGGCCCGTAATCTGCCAGCACCCTATGACAAAATGGAACACACCAGCAGTGTGAGGAGACCTGAAAGTGGCACATGGCAGAGTGTGGCGATGGAGACAGCAGCAATGGGAGGCCGTACAGGGATCCATGAGAGACTCTGGACCTGGCAGCAGCATGAGGAGGCGGTACAGGGGCCCATGACAGATTACGGGTCTGGCAGTAGCAATGGGAGGCCCGTAATCTGCCAGCACCCTATGACAAAATGGAACCCACCAGCAGTGTGAGGAGACCTGAAAGTGGCACATGGCAGAGTGTGGCGATGGAGACAGCAGCAATGGGAGGCCGTACAGGGATCCATGAGAGACTCTGGACCTGGCAGCAGCATGAGGAGGCGGTACAGGGGCCCATGACAGATTACGGGTCTGGCAGCAGCAATGGGAGGCCCGTAATCTGCCAGCACCCTATGACAAAATGGAACACACCAGCAGTGTGAGGAGACCTGAAAGTGGCACATGGCAGAGTGTGGCGATGGAGACAGCAGCAATGGGAGGCCGTACAGGGACCCATGAGAGACTCTGGACCTGGCAGCAGCATGAGGAGGCGGTACGGGGGCCCATGGCAGATTACGGGCCTGGCAGCAGCAATGGGAGGCCCGTAATCTGCCAGCACCCTATGACAAAATGGAACACACCAGCAGTGTGAGGAGACCTGAAAGTGGCACATGGCAGAGTGTGGCGATGGAGACAGCAGCAATGGGAGGCGGTACAGGGACCCATGACACACTCTGGACCTGGCAGCAGCATGAGGAGGCGGTACAGGGGCCCATGACAGATTACGGGCCTGGCAGCAGCAATGGGAGGCCCGTAATCTGCCAGCACCCTATGACAAAATGGAACACACCAGCAGTGTGAGGAGACCTGAAA
This sequence comes from Staurois parvus, assembly GCF_062004578.1. Lineage (NCBI taxonomy): Eukaryota > Metazoa > Chordata > Amphibia > Anura > Ranidae > Staurois > Staurois parvus. The sequence continues at coordinate 1,447,886 of NW_028317883.1, forward strand.
GTGGCACATGGCAGAGTGTGGCGATGGAGACAGCAGCAATGGGAGGCCGTACAGGGACCCATGAGAGACTCTGGACCTAGCAGCAGCATGAGGAGGCGGTACAGGGGCCCATGACAGATTACGGGTCTGGCAGCAGCAATGGGAGGCCCGTAATCTGCCAGCACCCTATGACAAAATGGAACACACCAGCAGTGTGAGGAGACCTGAAAGTGGCACATGGCAGAGTGTGGCGATGGAGACAGCAGCAATGGGAGGCCGTACAGGGACCCATGAGAGACTCTGGACCTGGCAGCAGCATGAGGAGGCGGTACGGGGGCCCATGGCAGATTACGGGCCTGGCAGCAGCAATGGGAGGCCCGTAATCTGCCAGCACCCTATGACAAAATGGAACACACCAGCAGTGTGAGGAGACCTGAAAGTGGCACATGGCAGAGTGTGGCGATGGAGACAGCAGCAATGGGAGGCCGTACAGGGACCCATGAGAGACTCTGGACCTGGCAGCAGCATGAGGAGGCGGTACAGGGGCCCATGACAGATTACGGGTCTGGCAGCAGCAATGGGAGGCCCGTAATCTGCCAGCACCCTATGACAAAATGGAACACACCAGCAGTGTGAGGTGACCTGAAAGTGGCACATGGCAGAGTGTGGCGATGGAGACAGCAGCAATGGGAGGCCGTACAGGGACCCATGAGAGACTCTGGACCTGGCAGCAGCATGAGGAGGCGGTACAGGGGCCCATGACAGATTACGGGTCTGGCAGCAGCAATGGGAGGCCCGTAATCTGCCAGCACCCTATGACAAAATGGAACACACCAGCAGTGTGAGGAGACCTGAAAGTGGCACATGGCAGAGTGTGGCGATGGAGACAGCAGCAATGGGAGGCCGTACAGGGACCCATGAGAGACTCTGGACCTGGCAGCAGCATGAGGAGGCGGTACGGGGGCCCATGGCAGATTACGGGCCTGGCAGCAGCAATGGGAGGCCCGTAATCTGCCAGCACCCTATGACAAAATGGAACACACCAGCAGTGTGAGGAGACCTGAAAGTGGCACATGGCAGAGTGTGGCGATGGAGACAGCAGCAATGGGAGGCCGTACAGGGACCCATGAGAGACTCTGGACCTAGCAGCAGCATGAGGAGGCGGTACAGGGGCCCATGACAGATTACGGGTCTGGCAGCAGCAATGGGAGGCCCGTAATCTGCCAGCACCCTATGACAAAATGGAACACACCAGCAGTGTGAGGAGACCTGAAAGTGGCACATGGCAGAGTGTGGCGATGGAGACAGCAGCAATGGGAGGCCGTACAGGGACCCATGAGAGACTCTGGACCTGGCAGCAGCATGAGGAGGCGGTACGGGGGCCCATGGCAGATTACGGGCCTGGCAGCAGCAATGGGAGGCCCGTAATCTGCCAGCACCCTATGACAAAATGGAACACACCAGCAGTGTGAGGAGACCTGAAAGTGGCACATGGCAGAGTGTGGCGATGGAGACAGCAGCAATGGGAGGCCGTACAGGGACCCATGAGAGACTCTGGACCTGGCAGCAGCATGAGGAGGCGGTACGGGGGCCCATGGCAGATTACGGGCCTGGCAGCAGCAATGGGAGGCCCGTAATCTGCCAGCACCCTATGACAAAATGGAACACACCAGCAGTGTGAGGAGACCTGAAAGTGGCACATGGCAGAGTGTGGCGATGGAGACAGCAGCAATGGGAGGCCGTACAGGGACCCATGAGAGACTCTGGACCTGGCAGCAGCATGAGGAGGCGGTACAGGGGCCCATGACAGATTACGGGTCTGGCAGCAGCAATGGGAGGCCCGTAATCTGCCAGCACCCTATGACAAAATGGAACACACCAGCAGTGTGAGGTGACTTGAAAGTGGCACATGGCAGAGTGTGGCGATGGAGACAGCAGCAATGGGAGGCCGTACAGGGACCCATGAGAGACTCTGGACCTGGCAGCAGCATGAGGAGGCGGTACAGGGGCCCATGACAGATTACGGGTCTGGCAGCAGCAATGGGAGGCCCGTAATCTGCCAGCACCCTATGACAAAATGGAACACACCAGCAGTGTGAGGAGACCTGAAAGTGGCACATGGCAGAGTGTGGCGATGGAGACAGCAGCAATGGGAGGCCGTACAGGGACCCATGAGAGACTCTGGACCTGGCAGCAGCATGAGGAGGCGGTACGGGGGCCCATGGCAGATTACGGGCCTGGCAGCAGCAATGGGAGGCCCGTAATCTGCCAGCACCCTATGACAAAATGGAACACACCAGCAGTGTGAGGAGACCTGAAAGTGGCACATGGCAGAGTGTGGCGATGGAGACAGCAGCAATAGGAGGCCGTACAGGGACCCATGAGACACTCTGGACCTGGCAGCAGCATGAGGAGGCGGTACAGGGGCCCATGGCAGATTACGGGCCTGGCAGCAGCAATGGGAGGCCCGTAATCTGCCAGCACCCTATGACAAACTGGAACCCACCAGCAGTGTGAGGAGACCTGAAAGTGGCACATGGCAGAGTGTGGCGATGGAGACAGCAGCAATGGGAGGCCGTACAGGGACCCATGAGAGACTCTGGACCTGGCAGCAGCATGAGGAGGCGGTACAGGGGCCCATGACAGATTACGGGCCTGGCAGCAGCAATGGGAGGCACATGGCAGAGTGTGGCGATGGAGACAGCAGCAATGGGAGGCGGTACAGGGACCCATGAGACACTCTGGACCTGGCAGCAGCATGAGGAGGCGGTACAGGGGCCCATGGCAGATTACGGGCCTGGCAGCAGCAATGGGAGGCCTGTAATCTGCCAGCACCCTATGACAAACTGGAACCCACCAGCAGTGTGAGGAGACCTGAAAGTGGCACATGGCAGAGTGTGGCGATGGAGACAGCAGCAATGGGAGGCCGTACAGGGACCCATGAGAGACTCTGGACCTGGCAGCAGCATGAGGAGGCGGTACAGGGGCCCATGACAGATTACGGGCCTGGCAGCAGCAATGGGAGGCCCATGGCAGAGTGTGGCGATGGAGACAGCAGCAATGGGAGGCGGTACAGGGACCCATGACACACTCTGGACCTGGAAGCAGCATGAGGAGGCGGTACAGGGGCCCATGACAGATTACGGGCCTGGCAGCAGCAATGGGAGGCCCGTAATCTGCCAGCATCTATGACAAAATGGAACCCACCAGCAGTGTGAGGAGACCTGAAAGTGGCACATGGCAGAGTGTGGCGATGGAGACAGCAGCAATGGGAGGCCGTACAGGGACTCATGAGAGACTCTGGACCTGGCAGCAGCATGAGGAGGCGGTACAGGGGCCCATGACAGATTACGGGTCTGGCAGCAGCAATGGGAGGCCCGTAATCTGCCAGCACCCTATGACAAAATGGAACACACTAGCAGTGTGAGGAGACCTGAAAGTGGCACATGGCAGAGTGTGGCGATGGAGACAGCAGCAATGGGAGGCCGTACAGGGACCCATGAGAGACTCTGGACCTGGCAGCAGCATGAGGAGGCGGTACGGGGGCCCATGGCAGATTACGGGCCTGGCAGCAGCAATGGGAGGCCCGTAATCTGCCAGCACCCTATGACAAAATGGAACACACCAGCAGTGTTAGGAGACCTGAAAGTGGCACATGGCAGAGTGTGGCGATGGAGACAGCAGCAATGGGAGGCCGTACAGGGACCCATGAGAGACTCTGGACCTGGCAGCAGCATGAGGAGGCGGTACGGGGGCCCATGACAGATTACGGGTCTGGCAGCAGCAATGGGAGGCCCGTAATCTGCCAGCACCCTATGACAAAATGGAACCCACCAGCAGTGTGAGGAGACCTGAAAGTGGCACATGGCAGAGTGTGGCGATGGAGACAGCAGCAATGGGAGGCCGTACAGGGACCCATGAGAGACTCTGGACCTGGCAGCAGCATGAGGAGGCGGTACAGGGGCCCATGACAGATTACGCGTCTGGCAGCAGCAATGGGAGGCCCGTAATCTGCCAGCACCCTATGACAAAATGGAACACACCAGCAGTGTGAGGAGACCTGAAAGTGGCACATGGCAGAGTGTGGCGATGGAGACAGCAGCAATGGGAGGCCGTACAGGGACCCATGAGAGACTCTGGACCTGGCAGGAGCATGAGGAGGCGGTACGGGGGCCCATGGCAGATTACGGGCCTGGCAGCAGCAATGGGAGGCCCGTAATCTGCCAGCACCCTATGACAAAATGGAACCCACCAGCAGTGTGAGGAGACTTGAAAGTGGCACATGGCAGAGTTAACATGTTTGGGGCATGATTCATGGCGGATTTAGTCAGTTGTGTCAGGAACTGGTGGTTTGAAATCCAGACTAATCCACGCCTGATTCATTTTCACAAACGTGAGTCTCTCCACACTTTGGGTGGACAGTCGTGTCCTCCGCGGAGTTACAATACCTCCTGCCGCACTAAACACGCGCTCCGATGCCACGCTGCTGGCCGGGCATGACAGCCTTTCAAGGGCAAATTCAGCTAGTTGGGGCCAAAGATCAAGTTTCGTTGCCCAGTAGTCAAGGGGATTGTCTACCTCGGTTGGCAGGGTGCTGTCCAAGTAGGCCCAAGCCTGTTGTTTGAGGTCCTGCTCCAGGTCCACCTGATGCTGCTGCTGCTGCTGCGGCTGGTTAGTAGTTTCCTCACTGCGCTGGTGAAGAAAGCTACTCATCATCGACTGCAGACTGAGGCAGCCGCTGCTGGTGGAGCTGCCACTGCTCCTACCACCCCACCCCTCCCCTGCTGCCATGGCAGCGGAACGCGAGCGCACAGGGCCCACAGTGTCTGAGGATGGACGTTGGCGCAGAAAGGCAGAGACCAACTGACTACATAGGTGGTTTTTATAGTACGTTATTTTGGCCTCCCTCTCAGCAGGTGTGAAAAAGGCCACCATTTTTGAACGGTAGCCAGGGTCCAACAAGGTGGACAGCCAAAAGTCATCCCTCTGTCTGATGGTTATTATTCGGCTGTCGCTACGCAAGCAACCGAGCATGCTATGGGCCATTTGTGCCAAGGAATGCGAGGGACTCCCTGCCTCCATCTCCACAGCATACTGCCACGGTGCGTCTGGGTCCTCTGTCTCCTCCTCCTCTACCAGATGCTCCTGCTCCTCCACTCCTGTCCGCTGAGTGGAAAAACCACCCATTTCACTCAATAATTCCTGAGCACCAATGTCCTCCTCTACCTCCTCCTCTTCTTCCTGTCCTGCCCCCACAGGGGTCATGTGGCGTTGAGATCTGTGCGCCACGTCTACCGCACCCTGACCAGCCATTGTTAATAGCATTTGTTCCAGGACGTGCAACAGAGGAATGACGTCGTTCATCCCATAGTCCTGCCGACTCACGAATAGCGTGGCCTCCTCAAAGGGCCTGAGCAAGCGGCAGGTGTCACGCATGAGCTGCCAATGGCTGACATCTAAGTTACACAGGGGAGTACCTTTATCCGCTTGTAACATCAGGAAATCGGTGATGGCCTTTCGCTGTTCGTAAAGGCGGTCTAACATATGTAGTGTTGAATTCCACCTTGTTGCAACGTCGCAGATCAGGCGATGCTGTGGAATTCCGTTCTGCCGCTGCAGCTCAAGGAGGGTGTGCTTTGCGGTGTAGGAATGGCTGAAATGCATGCAAAGTTTACGTGACATTTTAAGGATGTCTTGCAGTGGGATGGTGGATTTTAGGAACCGCTTGACAACCAGATTGAACACGTGAGCCATGCATGGCGCATGGCACAACCTTCCTTGACGCAGAGCAGACACCATGTTCTTTCCGTTGTCGGTCAACATGGTTCCGATTTTCAGTTTGCGCGGAGACAGCCACCTGTCGATTTCTCTGTTCATTACACTCAGAAGTTCTTCCCCTGTGTGACTACGTTCGCCAAGGCATACCAGGTGCAGCACAGCGTGACACCGTTGCGCCCTGCACATGTGATATGCCGGTCGGGTAATGGGACTTGGCACGGGGGTGGCGGCTGAGGACACGGCGGAAGAAGAGATGGTAGAGGCGGACATCTTTGCTGGACCAAGGACGTGCAAACGTGGAGGCAAAAGCGGCGTGACCTGTCCAAGTTGCTGGTGCGGCTGTGCCGGCACCACGTTCACCCAGTGGGCTGTAAATGACATGTACTGTCCCTGACCGTAGTTACAGCTCCACACGTCGGCGCTGCCGTGCACTTTGGCAGAGACCGACATGCTCAAAGACTGGCCCACCATCTCTTCTACATGTGAATGCAGGGCTGGCACTGCCTTTTTGGCGAAGAAATGCCGGCTTGGCACTCTCCACCGCGGCGCGGCACAAGCCATCATTTCTCGGAAAGGTGCTGAGTCCACCACTTGGAAAGGGAGGGACTGCAGCACCAGCAACTTGGACAGGAGGACGTTCAGCTTTTGCACCGTCGGGTGCGTGCTCGCAAACTGTTGTCTCTTGGAAACGGATTCCAAGAAAGACTGCTGACGGAATACGTGAAGAGGAGTAGCAGGAGAAGGAGCATCTGAACGAGCGGAAGATGCCAACGAGCGACAACTCCCCTCAGCAGAGGTGTTGGAGCCTTGACTGGCTGATAGAGGGCGATTGACGTCGGGTGACGGAGCAAGTAACGGAGCGGGTGATGGAGCGGGGGCTGGGGCAGGCAGAACCGCCGTATCTTTATCACGGTTTTCCCAGGCCACCGAATGGCGACGCTGCATATGCTGACGCAACGCTGTAGTCCCAACATGGGCCCCCTGGCCACGCTTGACTTTCTGCCCACATAGTCGACATACGGCTACGTTTACTTCCTCGGGCGGCTTGACGAAAAATTGCCACACCGCCGAGTAGGAAACTTTGCCCCCGCTACTCCTCACTGGCTGACTGCTACTTCCTCCGTGCACACCGGCACCACTACTGGCCGTGGTGGTAGGCTGCAGTGGAGCTGGTGCTCTACTCCGTGGCCGTTTGCCTCCACTGACACTGCTGCGACCCTGCTGCCTCCTGGGCAACCCACCGACTGTTTTGCTCGCTGCCAAGCTGGCCCCCTCTTCTCCTGATGATGCGGAAGAAATAGCCTGATGACGACGAGGCTGCCAAGTGCGATCAGCCTCATCATCATCAATTAGGGTCTCCGCCTCATTACTAGCCCCCTCAGCTGCGTGTGGGTCAGGAGACAGACCTGTCTCTAGACCAGCTACCGAGCCACTCTCCTCGCCAGTACTTCTTCGCCTGGCTGCTGAAGAGGCGGATGTCTCCCCCCGTTCCTGACCGCCCTCTGTTAGCTCTTCCTCACTGTACAGTGGGGCTGAGCCCACAGCATGCGATACTTCGCTTGGTGAGGGAACACCAAAGGACAGGGGCAGGTAGAGGACACGTGATTTAAGTGGGCTTGCTCCCGGGCCATGCCAACTAACGGTTGTGTCTGACGTACCCACCGACCGTTGGCTGTAGGTGTCAGAGGTGACCTGGGAAGAGGAAGACGACTGAGCCAACCAATCGATGACGGCAGGGTTGTCGGTGGAGACACGACCGCTGGATGACACCGGGAGCACTGGCCTCTGGCTGCGACTAGTGCTACTTCGACCCCTTCCTCTGCTGCCACGTCTGCTCGCTCCTAAAACATGGCCTCCTCTGCCACTCCTCTGCGTGTTGTCTGACATACTCTTTAATTCAACGATTCTGTGTCCCTGAGTAACAATTCTGTGTCCCTCAGTAACAATTCTGTGTCTGTCCCTGAGTAACAATTCTGTGTCCCTCAGTAACAATTCTGTGTCCCTCAGTAACAATTCTGTGTCCCTCAGTAACAATTCTGTGTCTGTCCCTGAGTAACAATTCTGTGTCCCTGAGTAACAATTCTGTGTCCCTGAGTAACAATTCTGTGTCCCTCAGTAACAATTCTGTGTCCCTCAGTATCAATTCTGCGTCCCTCAGTAACAATCTGTGTCCCTCAGTAACAATTCTGTATCTGTCCCTGAGTAACAATTCTGTGTCCCCGAGTAACAATTCTGTGTCCCTCAGTAACAATTCTGTGTCCCTCAGTAACAATTCTGTGTCCCTCAGTAACAATAATGTGTCCCTCAGTAACAATTCTGTGTCCCTCAGTAACAATTCTGTGTCCCTCAGTAACAAATCTGTGTCTGTCCCTGAGTAACAATTCTGTGTCCCTGAGTAACAATTCTGTGTCCCTGAGTAACAATTCTGTGTCCCTCAGTAACAATTCTGTGTCCCTGAGTAACAATTCTGTGTCCCTGAGTAACAATTCTGTGTCCCTCAGTAACAATTCTGTGTCCCTCAGTAACAATTCTGTGTCCCTCAGTAACAATTCTGTGTCTGTCCCTGAGTAACAATTCTGTGTCCCTGAGTAACAATTCTGTGTCCCTCAGTAACAATTCTGTGTCCCTCAGTAACAATTCTGTGTCCCTCAGTAACAATTCTGTGTCCCTCAGTAACAACTCTGTGTCCCTCAGTAACAATTCTGTGTCCCTCAGTAACAATTCTGTGTCCCTCAGTAACAATTCTGTGTCTGTCCCTGAGTAACAATTCTGTGTCCCTGAGTAACAATTCTGTGTCCCTCAGTAACAATTCTGTGTCCCTCAGTAACAATTCTGTGTCCCTCAGTAACAATTCTGTGTCTGTCCCTGAGTAACAATTCTGTGTCCCTCAGTAACAATTCTGTGTCCCTCAGTAACAATTCTGTGTCTGTCCCTGAGTAACAATTCTGTGTCCCTGAGTAACAATTCTGTGTCCCTGAGTAAAAATTCTGTGTCCCTGAGTAACAATTCTGTGTCCCTGAGTAACAATTCTGTGTCCCTCAGTAACAATTCTGTGTCCCTCAGTAACAATTCTGTGTCCCTCAGTAACAATTCTGTGTCTGTCCCTGAGTAACAATTCTGTGTCCCTGAGTAACAATTCTGTGTCCCTGAGTAACAATTCTGTGTCCCTGAGTAACAATTCTGTGTCCCTCAGTAACAATTCTGTGTCCCTCAGTAACAATTCTGTGTCTGTCCCTGAGTAACAATTCTGTGTCTGTCCCTGAGTAACAATTCTGTGTCTGTCCCTGAGTAACAATTCTGTGTCCCTAAGTAACGGTTCTGTGTCCCTAAGTAACGGTTCTGTGTCCCTAAGTAACGATTGTGTGTCCCTAAGTAACGGTTCTGTGTCCCTAAGTAACGGTTCTGTGTCCCTAAGTAACGGTTCTGTGTCCCTAAGTAACGATTGTGTGTCCCTAAGTAACGGTTCTGTGTCCCTAAGTAACGGTTCTGTGTCCCTAAGTAACGATTCTGTGGCCCTAACTCTGTCCCTCAATACAGACAGGTGGTCTGTCTCTCTTGAATGACTGGAGGCTAATGGAGAATTCTAAAATGGCCGCAATTTATAGCTCGACCATTACACAGTGCTGGCTGGCTGCTGATTGGCTAATGCGATCACATGTCATGAATTAATGCATTATGGGTCAGCGCGCCTTGTCTGCGCACCTTCCCACAGATCCCTGCTCCGCCGCCGCACATGTCGCCGCCATTTTTGGAAAAATTTTGATTCGCGCATCCAAAGTCTGCTAATTTTCGGATTCGGCGCGAATCGAAATTTTCCTAATATTCGAAACGAATTCCACTTCGCCAAGTTCGATTCGCTCATCTCTAGCAGAGACCATAACTTAATTTAATTTCATTTTCATCAAGTTGTAAACAAGTACATACTGAGAAGACTGAAAAAAAATCACCTTTGAGGGCTGTCCCTCAAGACTTAGAAGGGGAGAGAATACGGTCATGAAAAAACACAGAACAGGAATGGGAAGCAATTACCAAAAAACAATCTGTACAATTATATATAATACCCTCGGGAAGCAAGCTACCAATAAAAAGTGATCTTACTACACCTTCAGAATTATTAATAACCTAATAGTGCAGTGCTATCCCATCAAACCATAAATATCTGCAAATAATCAAATCAATAGTACATCAATCTCTGAAATAGACATACATTTATGATGTGCATATCCAAAATACAGTCAAATAGATAACAAACACTTTATATATTCATAATTCCTCTCAGTGCATCATAATACCCATACATAACTGAAACAAAAATTAATAAAAAAAAGAATACTCTACTCATAAAGTGCCAAAAGAACAACCACCAAGGTGAATAAACAGTTTGTGATCAAAATAGTTCCCGAATGGGCTCTCTGGCCCTCTGCACCAGCACCAAGAGCCACCCCTGCAAGACAGGAAACAGCCACACAACGCTCCTGACCTGACCACCCAGAGACCACTCACACCGACCCCAGCTCAACTTGACCTAAAGACTTGAACCCTAGATGTAAGACACCATAACGTGAAACCCCACTGCACGCCAGACTGTCTCCAATCAAGCACCCCCGGCAAGCATCCATCCACCCCCGATCCCCTCTCCCTACTCCCCTAAACTCCAGATACCGGAAGACACAGCAATGAGATACGCCACTGCATGCTGGCAGCCAAGCCTCCCAACACTCCTGTCTGCCACCCCGTGCACCTCCCAAAAATGCCTCTTCCACTCCTCCTTCTCATATTCCTCTCCTCTGTTACACAAAATCTATTCTCTATATCCTTCTGCTCCTCCCAAACAACTGTATATTGTGTCCTAACTGCTTCCTTCGCCCCTCTACGGAACCCACCACCTCCTCCTAATACTCCACTCTCCCACTGACCCGATCACCTCCACTAGTAGACTCACACGCTCCTACACATCCCGCTCCCATGCCACCTTTCTCACCCTCCTTCTCCTCCTAACCGCGGGGGGACATCTCCCCGAACCATAGCCCTCCACCACCTCGCTCACCCACACAGCACCCTCCCACTTCCACGTCCTGCTGCAACCCCCTCAACCTAGTATCTGTCCCCCTGCTCCCTAAAACCACCCCCCCGTTTTCATTTGCATTCCTAAATGCCCGATTGGTGTGCAACAAGCTCATCACCATCCACGACCTCTTTGTTTCCCGCTCCCTCAACCTCCTAGCGATCTTGGAAACCTGGATCCAGGCCACTGACTCTACCTCCCCTGCCGCACTCTCCTATGGTGATCTCATCTGGACCCACTCACCCAGACCCAATGGTCGTAAAGGTGGTGGGGTTGGTCTGCTCATGTCACCACAGAGCACCTTCCGAGTCCTCCCAAACCCCCCCTCTCTATCCTTCTCCTCTTTCGAGGTCCACTGCATCCGACTATTTACCCCAACCCCCCTGAAGGTTGCCGTAATCTACCGGCCTACTGGACCCATATCCCACTTCCTTGTTGACTTTTCCGCCTGGTTACCCTTTTTTCTCTCCTCCGAGCTACCCACCATCATCCTTGGGGATTTCAACATCCCTGTCAACATCGACAACCCGGCCTCATCCCAACTCCTCCACTTAACCTCCTCCTTTGCACTCACACAGAGCATACAATCCACCACCCACTCCGACGGAAATATCCTGGACCTTGTCTTCTCCCACCTCTGCGCTCCACACAACCTCACTAACACCCCCTTCCCTCTCTCGGACCACAACCTCATTACCTTCTCTGTCTCCTCGTCCTCTAACACCTACCCCTCCAAGTGCCATACTACTACCAGCCATAACCTCTGCAACCTGAACCCTGCCCCCCTCCACTCTGCAGCTGATCAACTCCACGACAGCATCCTCCCCCTGTCCTGCCCCGACCTGGCTATGACCGCCTATAACAACTCGCTGTCAGCCGCCCTTGACTCATTAGTTCCTCTAACCACACGAAACATCATACCCCGACCGCTCCAACCTTGGCAGACTGATCACACGAAAACTCTCAAACGACACAGTCGTGCCCTGGAGCGACTATTGCACAAAACCAGATCCCAACAAGCAGGGGACTGACCATTTGGAAACTTGGGCACTGCCCTAGGGCCGGGGGTCAGTAGGGGGCCCCATGAGATGCCCCTGGTACCTTTTTCATAGGCTTTTTTGAGTTTTGGCAAGGACACAGGGGCCCCATGATCCCCTATTGCTCGGGGGCCCCATGAGTTGTCAGTCCGCCCCTGCCAACAAGCCTTCACCCGCTATAAATCTGCCTTCCACACATACACCTCCGCCCTCAACGCTGCCAAACAAGCCTACTTCCTGACCCTCATCAAGACCCTCTCCTCCAATCCTCGCCAACTTTTCTCCACCTTTAACTCTCTACTCTCTCCTACACCACCTCCACCCAGCACCTCACTCACCGCCCTTGAGATTGCCAATCACTTTAAAAACAAGATTGACACAATTCGCAAGGACATCGCCGCTCCTCAAACTCCCTCCAAACCCGTCCCCCCTCACACAGGTACCCCCTCATCACCTCTCTCCCCCGGCCTCACCACTGCTCTGACCTCCACCCCACCCCACCTAACATTCCTCACACTGAAGCTCCCTCCACACTCCACACCTTTGACCTTACTACCATCGAGGAGGTCACCAAGGTCTTTTCTGACGCCCGCCTCACCACCTGCCCCCTTGACCCTATCCCCTCACAACTCCTACTACCTCCCTCCCCCTCCATCCTACGCTCCCTCACCCACATCTTTAATCTCTCCCTCTCTTCCGGCGCATTCCCCTCCCCCCTGAAGCAGGCGCACATCACTCCCATACTCAAAAAGCCCTCCCTGGACCCCAATGACCCAAACAACCTCAGACCCATCTACCTGCTCCCATTCTCATCCAAACTCCTCGAGCGCTTAATCTACAATCGCCTAAGCTCTCACCTCAACTACAACAACCTCCTCAATCCCCTACAGTCTGGCTTCCGTCCCTTACACTCCACCGAAACTGCCTTCCTCAAACTCTCCAACGACCTTCTAACCGCCAAAGCTAATGGCCACTATTCAGTGCTCCTACTCCTCGACCTCTCCACTGCCTTCAACACAGTCGACCATCCCCTCCTCCTCAAAAAACTACACTCCCTCGGCTTCAGAGATTCTGCTCTCTCCTGGCTCTCATCCTACCTATCACAACGCTCCTTCAGCGTTACCAATAACGCTACCACCTCCCCCTCGCTCCCCCTCTCTGTTGGGGTCCCTCAAGGCTCTGTCCTCGGGCCCCTTCTCTTCTCCATCTACACCTCCTCCCTTGGCCAACTCATACACTCTCACGGCTTCAACTACCACCTCTTCCGACGACACACAAATCTATCTCTCTACCCCTCGCCTCACCCCCTCTGTCTCCGCCCGAATCACAAACCTACTAAACGACATATCAGACTCGATGTCGCTCCACTTCCTTAAACTGCACCTCTCCAAAACCGAGCTCCTAGTCTTCCCCCCAGCTCGCACAACACCCCCCATTGACTTCTCCATCACGTCCAACAATGCCACTATCAGGCCCACCCCGCAGGCCAGAGTACTTGGTGTCATTCTGGACTCCAACCTATCCTTCCAGCCCCAGGTCCAATCATTAACAAACTCATGCAGACTCTACCTCCGCAACATCGCCCAAAATCCGCACGTTCCTAACCCCAGAAACCACTAAACAGCTCATTCACTCCCTAATCATATCACGACTCGATTACTGCAACTCCCTCCTCACTGGCCTGCCTCGCCACAGGCTATCCCCGCTTCAGTCGATCCTAAACACGGCAGCCAGACTCATTCACCTTACCAACCGCTCCGTTTCCGCCACCCCCCTCTGCCAATCCTTCCACTGGCTTCTGATTGCCCAACGGATCAAATTCAAAATCCTAACACTGACATACAAAGCTGTCCATCATACTGCCCCAAACTACATCACCAACCTAATATCCAAGTACCACCCAACACGCACACTCCGCTCCTCTCAAGACCTCCTTCTCTCTAGTTCCCTGGTCTCCTCCTCCCATGCCTGCCTCCAGGATTTCTCCAGGACATCACCTATCCTCTGGAACTCCCTACCCCAATCCATCAGACTGTCACCTACTCTCCTCTCATTTAGGTGCACCCTGAAAACTCACATCTTCAGGGAAGCCTGCCCCACCCCCTGCTAATTGCCGACCTCCTCCACTCTTCCTACCACTTTGTTCCCCACAGCTATCTCCTCCTGTACCACTATCCCCTCCCTCCTAGATTGTAAGCTTGAAAGAGCAGGGCCCTCGAACCCCTCGTGTATCACATTGTATTGTTTTCGTACTGTTGCATGTTCTGTCTCCCTTTGTAATGTACAGCGCTGAGCGAACTGTTGGCGCTTTATAAATACTGTATAATAATAATAAAGTCCAACTTCAGGTGAGTACAACAGTGCTCTTCTCTTAAAATCCCACACTGTGTAGTGTAATGTCTTCATCCAGTGACAATGCAATTTTCTAACCTTAGTTACTTGACCTCTAGGATATTGTGAGGTCAATACAGCTTGATCATCCGATAGAAAATACCAGACTAAGCAAAAATCTTTACTTAGACCTCTCTGTATTATGGGAGCCCTTTTTCTGTAGATCTTTTTAGGGCTTAAAGTGGTTGTAAACCTTTACATACTGTATACCCACTGAAGTGACAAGCCTCAGGTGATACACAGAGATGAAACAAATCCTTCTACATATGCTGTACCTGTCTATCTGCAGTCTTCTCTTCGCTACATCATTTCAAGTTCATAATTTACACTCCATGGCCACTTTATTAGGTACACATTGCTAGTACCAGGTTGGACCCCCTTTTGCCTTCAAAACTGCCTTAATTCTTCATGGCATAGATTCAACAGGGTGTTGGAAACATTCCTCAGAGATTTTGCTCCATACAGACATGAGTTACTGTTGCCTTTCCATCATCTCAAACCAATCTGCCCATTCTCTTCTGACCTCTGACATCAACAAGGCATTTTCGTCCACACAACTGCTGCTCACTGAATATTTTCTCAGACCATTCTCTGTAAACCCTAGAGATGGTTGTGCGTGAAAATCCCAGTAGATCAGCAGTTTTTTAAATATTCAAACAAGCCCGTCTGGCACCAACAACCATGCTGAGTAGAAGACAGAAATTACATTTTGTACTCCTAATTGAGACAAATGCACCATATAGAGAGATATGCTTTGTTCATATTTCATGTCTGAGGTGTACAACCACTTTATGTATGGACCAGGGGTGGACTGACCATTTGGAAACTCGGGCACTGCCCGAGGGCCCGGGGTCAGTGGGGCGCCCCATGAGATGCCCCTGGTACCTTTTTCATAGGCTTTTTTGAGTTTTGGCAAGGACACAGGGGCCCCATGATCCCCTATTGCCCAGGGATCCCATGAGCTGTCAGTCCAAACCTGGTATGGACTCAACCACCTTGACCACAAAAAGCATGTTAAGGAGGAGAGCCTCAGGATAGTGAAAATAAAAGGGAAACCATGACATTGCTTGGAGGACTAAACCAGAAAATCTATACATAATAAATCCTGAAAAAAGATCCACAGAAATTTGTCACCCATACTGCAGAGAGGTCTGAGTGTAGACTTTTGCGTAGTTCCAAAGTGTCATGGAAAGCAGTTTCTACCTTTATGGTTGAGAGTAGTGGATCGTATTGTAACATACTGTACAGCTGGAAAGCCGCATGTGGAGAAAGTGATTTTAAAGTGATTCTAAGCAAATGTCCCAAAAGAATACAAACTCTGCAAATTAGCAGAGATGTATAAACCCTCCAGAGCAATCTAAATCTATTCAGCTCCTAGGTGCCTGTGAATTAAGAATTGCACATTTTGCTGCTCAGATCTAAGCTGGCATCTGGACACTACATTGTCACTCTGAGACATCTCAGAATTTTGAGATATTAATACAGATTTTATATTCGTTCAAAGTCTGTGCTGCAGCGCTGTCTGTCCAGTCAAAGGTTGGAAGTCTTCTTGAGATTAAAGCCCATTACACATTATGGTGTTGACACATCCTGTAAAAAGATGTTTTGTTTCTAAAGTTCTACAACTCATTTTTATTGTTGTCATCTTTGAAACTTGGACTATGGTTATACTCATTTGTTGTTTTAAGTCCATAATGTTTTACCATTCACTGCAAACAAATTATGCTTCTTTTTTTTTCATCAGTGACCAATCTGCCTAGTCAACATGTTGCTAGGACATTGACCAATATAATTACAATGACTCCAAATGACACAGGTTTGGGTAATTCAACCTACCTTTCATTTGTGTTCTAGGTAAAAGAGAGAATTTTATCCTAGGCCCTCTTGAAAACCATATCACTTTAATAAGATCATTTTTAAAAATCAATAAATTGGCTTTTGCCACTTGCACCAGAAGGGCTCTGAATAGAAAAAGGCATTTGGGAAGAATTATCATCTTACAGCCATAAACCTACCAAACCATGAAATATGGTATCTGGACCACTTCTCCATTCGCCCATGGAGAGAATAATTAATATATTTTGATGTTAGCACAATGCATAAATAGACAAGTATCCACCGTTGCCAGGTGAAAGGAAAATATAAATTCAAGAGACTGGATATTTCAGCAGTAACTTTTTAACCAGTTTGAATATCAGAAATTGGCAAAAATACACACAAAATGCATGTCTAGTTTGTTTAATTACAGCCATGTGAACTGAAAGCACAGTACTTCCTAAAATCTATGCATTTGACTATCTATAGTATATGGCACTAATGTACATGTGAAAACCTGTTCACATTTGGGCCAATATATCTGAATACATTGGAGAAAATAAAGCAGTGAAATATTTGGAACAGTATACATTATACAAAAAATATTAAGCATTAAAATTCTAACAAAGTGATTAATTGATTGATCGACCTAACACTAATTAACTAAATAATCTGCCTCAGTTAAGATACTAGCATATTTATTAGCGACTCTGCAAACCCAATATAACCTAATATATTTGTTTATTATCTTAATAATAATAATTTTAGACTTTTTACCTCTTTTCTTTCAAGTCTATTTTCAATATGACTGCCTGTCCCACAGATAAAATTCTCACCACAGTAGATCCCGTAAACAAGAAGGAAGGAAGCAGCAGGGAAATTTTTTTGTTCTCTGATCACCATGATTGCTTAGTAACCACATAGAATGATTACCGCACAGGTATCTGGATTTCCCAAAAACTCTTTACAGTATCCTCCCAAAGATCAGACTATTTTCCAGAGTTTATGTCAACTGGGTAATGTGGACTTAAATGAATGTTCTTGCTGCATAGGGAGCCTGCGCAGAAGATGTTAGTTTACAATTATGGGTCAGGGAGGGGTTAGGCAGTTATTACAGTATGCATTGATGACCTTCTGTATAAAAATACCGTTCAAGGCTTTCCAATAAGAAAGTCCAGCACTAACTTTCTTGCAGACTGTATTAATCCACTAGTTAAGATGTTACCATCTTTGCTAGTAGAGGCAGATAGGGGATATATCCTTCCCCTGGCTCATTTTGGTCTATTTTCAGTATAGCAACTGCCTGAAAGGAAGAGAAGCCTCTGTAGGTGGTAACAAAAATGTGAAATATTAATTTGCAATAGTTTGTGTTTATCTAATTAAAATTATGTCTTCAGACCAGATTTATATACTGTTAACTCTTTTAAATCACTTTTGTCCCTAGTGAAATTTTAAAATGAAACATGGAATCAGTGGTTCTAGAAGGCATGTGAATGAGTCCAAGATAGAATCACTGGCTGTCAGCTGGCATCTAGCAATAAGCGCAGGAGCTGAAACTACCAGTTCCTGGGTGTTATATCTTGCTATACAGAGCTCCATGAGAACCCGAGTAGGAATACATTGTAAATGCAATGCTTCCACATTGTTCTTGCATTGGGAGTGTATTGCAGCTCTGTTCATCATCTCCCTACAGCAATAGAACACTGCTATAGTGATCAATTTCAGGCTGATTGCATGATCTATTGCTGTGCAGTACAGATTAAACTTCAGGTCCTAACAATGCTGTGCAAATATCAAATACTCACATATGTGGGGCAGCACAGTGGCTAAATGGTTAGCACTTCTGCCTGGCAGTATTAGGGTCGTTGGTTCGAATCCCATCCATGGCACCACCTGCCTGGAGTTTGCATGTTCTCCCTATGCCTGCGTAGGTTTCCTCCCAAACTCCAAAGACATGCTGGTAGGTTAATTGGCTCCTGTCTAAATTGGCCCTAGTATGTGTATGTATGAATGTGAGTTAGGGACCTTAGGTTGTATGCCCCTTGAGGGTTAGGGACCAATGTGAATGTACAATATATATGTGTAAAGCACTGTGTAAATGGACAGTGCTATATAAGTACCTGAAATAAATAAATATGTGATCATAATGCCATTTGGATTTTTTAGCAATTGCAAACCTGTAAAAAGGTTCTTGTGCTAATTGGTGCTTTGCCAGCACAATTTGATCTTATCCTAATGGTGAGAAAAGGTAAAGTTCTTCTACAATAATGCAAACATTCCCGATTAGCAATACCATCTCCCTATTTTACATAAAAAGTGCAAATTGCATGAATGTTCAGAAAAAATACAGGAAAATGCATTTTTTTCTAACATTTTTCCCCAAAAGCACCTAGGGCAGTGGCCCAAGGGCCAAATGAGGACCTTTGCTTGGTTTTATCTGGCCTTTGAGGTACTATTTCATTCACTAACACCAATGAAGTGCACAATTCCTCCTAATGTCACCAATGATGGGGCACAATTCCTACTGATGGCATAAATGATGGGGCATAGTTCCTCCCAATGACACCAATGATGTGGCAAAATTACTTCCAATGACACCAATCATGGGACACAATTCCTCCCACTGACACAAATGATGGAGGGTTGTTAATCTAAGTGATGCCGGGACATTTTGTTTTATGATAGACTACAAACACTAATATGGTCAGGAACAGGAACATCTCTGAAATGAAAAAGTCTGGAACTCAGGAGAATTATGTGAGACAAAGATCTTGGGATTCAATTGTTTAAAACAACATAGTTGGCAAAATTGCAGATGCCAGGTGGAACAGATTTTACAAAGGTCTCTCATCTATACTTTTGACCTTTGTATAACACATGTCCTTGTTATCTGGTTGGTGTTGTGCCCATCACAGGGAGGTTGAAGTAATACTGTATATATAGGAGCTGGCGAATCAACCCAGTTCACAGAGGGACCTGAAACCTTAATAATATGTAAGTATTCGAAATATGTGTGTATGTATTTTTCATTTCAATTTTTAATTATTTTTAATTAGCTGTAATTGTTTCATATTGCAAATAATTCATTAAAGAGGGCAGTATCAGTTCATGTTTTATGTCAATGGAAGGAGAACATTTGACTTACAGGAAATATTTGTTGAGAATATATGTAGTCTATTATTGCTGACCTCTATGTGTGTTACAACTCTGCCCTACTAATCCAATACACAATAATACAATATTTCCGGAGTCACTGACCCAAGACAAATATAGAGATACAGAGGTTACTCTTCTTTAATTGTGTGCATGCTCAACCATGGCTTACCCTATAATTATCTCACTACAGATTTGCTTGATATAATAATGATATAATTTTTTAGAAAAAAGATACATTTAAAATAGAATGTGGGATTAGTTAATAACGAGTTCATGTGTATAAAGAGACAATATTTTTTTTAGTATTGAATAGAATAGAAAAGAGCTAAATCTCTGTTGGATTTTCTTGCTGTCTATTTCCTTCCTGGAGATGCAACAGGTAGTTAGGAGAAATCTCCTAGAGTGAGGGGAATTTTCCTCCTAGACAGTTGTCCCTGGAACAAGTATCCCAATCCCATTTTGAACATTTATCCTCACCTCTTGTGAGTTTTGAATTTCCTGTCTCTGTCTATCTTGATGACAATGATCACCAGTACAAATAGAGGAGGGTGAATCTCCCCAAAGCAAAAAACCTACGACAGGATCTAACACTTCCCCACTATCAAAAACTTAATAAAATACTGTGTCAAAAAGATATATAGTGAGCGCAAAGAAAAGTATATATATTTAATAAAATACCATTGCCTTTACATCCATTTTAAGTGATGGCTTTATATTAGGTATAACTTTGAAATTTTCACCTATTGTTTTAAAAAATATAATCTGCTAAACATATGACATGCATTTGCAGAAAGTAGCATTTGTAGGTTGCTCTATGTCAAACGCTGAACAACACTGAAAGATGAGCGGAGTTAAGTTAGGCATTTCGGTCAAGAAGTGATAGACTGATAAAAGAAAACAAAAAGGAAACAAGAAAAGAAAAGTACAAGTGCATATTATATTTTTGAAATGTAGAAGTTAGAGTAGAGTAAAAAAGAAGATAAATAAATACCTTAATTAAACACACAATTGTAGAAAGAACAAGGATATGTGTAGTTGGGTATCCAGTTGTAATAAATGCAGTTATTTGTTGACTTTGTTGGCTACTCACATTGCTATTTGTGGTTAGTGGGTAAATTAAATTGAAAGTTGAACAATTACATAAGTTTTGGAATAAGTTTTCTTAAGGCCAAGTGAACCTGTGCTTCTTGTCTGTTGCAGATTGATTGACGTTTTGGTATAATCATGAAGGTGCTACTTCTTGCACTGGCACTGCTCTTCACAGGTATAGTGACTTGCTTGTGTATATTTTTATGAATTATATTGTGAGTACATTAATCTGTGCTTTGTTTACCATTACATTTTATTGTTATAGTAAATAGGCCATGAGCATGCTATGTCTCCTGGGGTGGCACCTGTTGCAATCTACAAAATGCTTGTGAGAAAAACAAAACTCTTTCCTGTTTTATTCACTACCACCCACTGTTCTCAATACACAAAATCTAAGCTGGAATTGAAAAATGTGAATTACTTGCAGTACATCAATTCACCCAAACCATCTTCATCTGACTGTAGGCAGTGCCCAGTTGGGAACAAGGAGGAGTGTACACTCATGCCTTTGGAGGCTGCCAGAGTCATGTGCTGAAACACTGGTATGGCATTATGGTAGCATTCTCCATAATGAGCGACACTTCTACACACAGACAGTGGTTCAGTTCTTTCACGTTTATAAACTGTACACTATGGAGCACAGTTCCTCCATACACTTCTCTTCCTTCCTGCAGCATCTCTGAGCCAGTGGAAGGTGAAAGGCAATCTGTGCAGTCACTATTAATGCAAAATACCAGAAACTATTTGTGACATAGAAACCTGATGTACATAAATTACAAATAAATCAACGTGCTCACAAATTTGCGAATTCTTAGTTGCTGCTTTGCACCCCTCCAAAATATGGTACAAATAATATTGCATAGCAACTAAAACAGTTTTATTTGCTCAGCAACATTATTTGTATCATATTTCTGAGCCAGTGCCACGTGCCATGCATCAGACTTCACCAACCCAGTTACCTGTCACTTCATTCCAGTAACACTGCATTAAATCTTGATTGAACTTGAATCCCAGGAAGCTTGACTCTGTACGTAACCCGTGCTTGCTATTACCCCAAAGTCTCACTCCGCCATCCATGACATACAGGCTGGGTCCCTAGGATGGCCTGTTGGACATAAGATTGGGGTACTGATCACTAGAGAAGGAACCCAAGCAAACAGGTTCCTTCACTGCTGGGGCCTTCAGTCACCTATGCCAAGTCACCACCGTTTCCTGACTTGCAGGCTGCTATAGGCACATAGGCACATAGACACTAGTCATGTAGTCATCAGCAACAGCAATATAGCCTTTTCTAGTTATCTTGACTATTCATTCAGACACTTCAGTTACTGCATCTTCTATTTGGTATTGTCTGGTTCCCTGGTGTGACCAGTAGTGTATTATGCCTTGCATGCACCCCTTTATGTATGTCCTCAAGTAACTTCAGACCAGGCAAGGATAAGTTATCAACAAAGAAATAATTTACTAAGGGTTGTTAAATATAACAGAGTGTCACAGTTAGCTTCTTCACAGACATTTCATACCTCTTGAGGTATTCTGACCATGAATTGTAGAAAATGTCCTTAGAGTCCAACAAAGCAATTGTACAGTCCATAAGTCCATGTGTTGGAACTGAGTTCCCGCCAAGGAGTGATAAGAGAGCCATCACATTTTGCAGCAATCTCCTGTTCCACATCCCATACATGGAAGGGAAGGGAGGCAGCTCCCTTCTTTTATCTACTTGCCCCATCAGCAGAGGGCAGTACTACCAAAAAGCCTAAAAGCTTGGGAAACCTGGTCAGCATAGTTAACCCCTGATGTCCTGGAGGCACTGACTCAAAATGAATACCACAGTAAAAAAACAAAAAAAAAACCAACATAACACAACAACCACTTAGTAGGCACCTGCCTACACTGCTCTCATAGAGATGTAGTCAGCCCACAACATAGGCAGCAATGGGAGAAGTGACATTTATTAAACAGCTTCGCCAAGAAAACATTTTATTCTAGTCCCAAATTTTAACTGTTATCATTAGAGGTGCTATATCAGTCAAAAATATTTATGGGGCCTCATAAAAGAGATAATAAGGTAAGACCAATATTAGGTGTGCAATATAGGCCACTGGAATCCACTATTGCAAAATGCTGGAGGATTACTAAAGCTAGAGTGATCCCATCAACATTTTGCTATGGGGTCCTATGATTTGCAGTTCCCTTCATTTGCCATATATTACTTACTTTATTATTTTCTTTTTAGCATTCATGAATGAAAAAAAGGAGTGCTGATTTTTCTTCTACTGCAGTCAAAGTTACAATTTCTACTAACGTAAAAACATGAACTAGCCAAAAACTTTTTTAGTATCATAGAAAATGTTTGGCATCCATATAAAAGCCTGCAGTATATTCTGCTTTGAAGTGGAACCCAAACAAATTTGTTTTCTAATATCGATTGCTGCCTGTGTCCCAGTTTGAGGGATTCACAAATAGTGAATGGAAATCTAAATTGTTACAGATGCCACCTGAACAGGAGTAGAGAGAAATTCCCTAATAGGGACATGTGATCTGGTGACAGCTGTCAAAGGTGTAATTTGCTTTCACTTTGAAAATATTCCCTTCCTCTTAATACCCACAGAACTCTTCTCAGTAGTGACAAAGATAGGAAAACATCTGACATGGTTCTAATTTTTTCCAACTCTACCTCTATTCTCAAAATTCATATATAACAAGTATATAGTATTGCTTCATATATCACAAGTAAAATATTTTTCCATAGTTCCCAAACTCTGTGCTACTTACCTTTTTGCAAAGTCTGCTATATTACAGGCTTCTTAAACACGGCTGCTTGGGTCTGTAGTAGCTGACACGTTTCTGTATTCCTCCCTACTAGCTCTCTGATAAATAAGCGCCCCACATGTGATTCTCCTAGCTATGTCACTCCCAGACCATCAAAGCATTTGGAGTTCTTGTGGTGACATGGCAACTGAAAAGCCTTCTGCTAATTATCCTCATGTCTTCAGAACAGCTGAAGTGACAACACTGGGGAAAAGGTGACACTTATAAAACACTCATTATTATGGTGGCACTTGCAGATCTGTTTGATATTTCAAAGAATTTGAGATGTAATAATCTCTGTGTTATATAATTCTGGCACAAAGCATTTTTGATTTGTCCAGTTTTACCAATTTTAAAAGGCAATTTCTCAAGCTCCTCCATGGATCATCTGGATGTCAGGTGTAGTGCTTGCCTCCCCACTACGCAAGGGCATCAAGGACTCTCCTATATATACATTTTTTTTAACTTTCTTTTTCTATGCCTTCTTGAATAAAATAGCCCACAAAATGTTTTAGTGTGTTTTGATACTGCAATATCTATAGTATACTCTTCATGTGTTTACCATGCTATTATGGTGCCTATTTGTCTAATGGTGGGCCAAGGTTGGAGAAGTTCCCAGTATCTCCTGAGTGCTCTTAGTTATAATTCTCCATAGTTCTATTGCTCCTGTACCACATCTAACAGGTAAACATAGTGTGTATATGCTGCCAAAACGGTTTCTCACTTTTGGATATAGTAGTGGACATGTATAACCCCTTTCAGCTTTATATTACTGTCTGTGTTCCAGTTCGGTAGATTCATCATTTCTCTTGTCACCAAGACAAAAAATTATGGGAAATCCAACATTTTAGAGTTACCGCCAGAGCAAGAGGTGATAAAATATCAGTTGTTCCAATGACAATTGTCTTAGAGGATAACTCTCCTCAATTTGAAGATATTTCCTTTTACTTCATGTTGCATTTCTGGGACAGGAAGAGAAGGGAAATTTCCCTAACAGGATATATATAGCAAAACAAACTGACAGCAGTTTTAACCCTTCACTACTATATCCAAAACTAAAATGAATATAAAGTCTATAAATAAACTTTAACATGAATAAACATAAAACATAAATTTGCTTTAAATTTTACTAATGAGTTAAATAGCATTTTCCATTTATAGTGCTCAGATACAGTTTCTGCTTTAAAGAAAATCTGAGCTCTGCTCAAGGATGGCAAAGTAACAAGTTTGCTTTAATGCCACATTATTCAGCCAAACAGACTTACTTTTCCTTCTCTACCCCACTACTCTGATCAGGTGCTGTGAGTGAAGAAATTACCAATACCCCCAGGTATAGAGGTGTATGTGTGTCACTTCATGTGACAATGCTAGACCAATCACCAAGTATCAGCACGGTCACATGGTCAGAGTTCATAGCACTGTGTAAGCTTTGGCTGAGATTTCACAGTTGGCTTCTCTTGTGCTCAGCAGCTGAAGAGATGAACAAGAGTGAAGGAAAGGGAGTATGTGTCTGTATGGGCCATGTAACAGAATGTTGCATAATATAGCTGTAATGAAAGTAGAACCCCAATGAAAAACCATTTGCAAACTATGGTTAGATGGAATTCACATATTGAGAAATATTATTATATTAAAAGGTCATTTCACTTGAAACAGATAATGATGGGCTGGCATATTTATTGTAGAGCCCAAATGAATGTTCAATTTAAATTAGCTATATGCATTTCAGGTGCATCAAAACAAAAGGTTTGCACTGTTTAGAAGCTGGGGGGGTAGTACAAATAGGTGACTGAGTCGTGTTTTTACTACTCCCCAACAAGGGCAGCATGATGGAGAATGGGAACTTTGATCTTTGTGGGGAAGCACTGGTTTCTTTGCAGATCCTTGACATGCCCTCATCTGAATCTAAGGGTAGAGCTCTCCAATCAGCAGAGGACATGAGCTTTACTGATTGCAGACCTAAAGGCTATACTCGGTGGTGGGCATGTCAGACATCTGCTGTGAGACCACTGCTTCCTCACACTAAGCACGCTCCCATTCTGCAACTGCAAGCATAACACAGGTTTCTCTATTCAGGCTGCATGTTGAAGAACAGTGACAACACCATTTGATGGCTTGACAGTTCAGTTGAGAGTGCAAGCAACTGTGACAGTTATCATTCATAGCATTCCATGAATGTACCTATTTTGGGAAAGTTAAATAGATGAGTTTTAATTATGGTGGGCCTAAAACAGAAGTGCACAAATATTCTCACCAAAGTTCAAATATTACATACCAGTTTGTGATTTATCTTACAAGCATCTATTCAAAATTGAAAAAAAAAACATTTTCATAGGACTGTCCCATTAATTTATAGAGCATTTGATTTATAGAGCTCATAATGTATAAATCCATTGCTTATCTTCTTGGTTTTTCAGGGGCACATGGAAAATATTTCTGGCAGCACGATAAACCGCATGAATCCAACCTATGGAAAGTTATTGAAAATGGTATTGCAATTGCAACAGATGCATTAAAAAATCTGGAATATTCACAGATAGCAGAACAGTAAGAAATTGCAAACATTTATGTATTACATGTTGCTGCTTGATACTGCATAATAAAAAATAATAGCATGTTCCCATATCAAAAGTTCCTTTAGGAAAAAGGAGTTATACTATACATAAAACTGGAGTTTATACAATTTTTTAGATTGGTTATGCAGGTAAGTGTTTATATATTCAGGATCACAATTACCTCCAGAAAGTAATGTTTTACCTTAAAGTCTAGTTTTCTTCCCCTCCCCTAGCCCCACTTTTTTTTTTAATTTTGTTTACATATTTTATTTTTCCATGGGTCTTCTTCCTGGCCAAGTGACATCACTAGCCCTCTTGCTTCTCTTCTTCCACTGGCATTGGGAAGGCCCTAAATGCTGCAGATAACAGGGAGAATCCTCTTCAGCATTCTCTGTGGGTCCAGAGCAGCTTTATCATGTGCCGCAAGTGGTGGGTCCCTGGAAATCTGGGCTCGCAGGAAGTGGGTTGAATGGGATGTTTTCAACATAGAAGATGACCACTGTTGGACAACTGGAGTAGTGGAACTGAATAGAATATTGATGGAGAGGGGTTGAGTAATGCAAAAAAACCCCACAGAAGTAATATACAGTTGACCCCAGTCAAAACATCTTTTTGTCATAGTTCCTGGCTCTTCTTTTGTCCACCTTGGCATATTGACATACACATGGATTAATTCTCACTCCTTTTGTTGCATTAAAATGTATTTATAAAATATATTTAGATGGGAGAATGGATACTAAGCATTCAGGACTGGTAACTGAAGATCTGGCCTATCGGGGTACTTGAGACCCAGAGCTGAGAAGCACCAAAGTAGATCTGTGGTCTGCAAGCCCTGCCCACACTGCAGGATTTGGGGCTCTCTTGAAGGACATTTACTGTCATTTATATTGATGATTTCCTACGTGGCTGTGGGGAAAATGTATAATGTTAGCAATCACTGAAAACAAGGGTTGAGGAACACTGATGAGCATATCACCCACAAAACATGATGTTATAATCAGGTGTTTGATGTAATTAACAATTATAGGATAACTTTTTATCGAATTAGGCTATGCAACTGGATTTCTGAATATTGTTAGAATAAATTATTAAAGAAGACCATATTTTTCAGGCAGATCCTCTCCCCTATGGGCCCAATCCTTCCATGAGATGACAGGTGTAAATAAATTTAAGGATAGACAACAGAAAGAATCATAGTGCTTTCTGTAATGCACTTTTTACCAATACCAAAGATTAAAACACTTGAATGACATATAAATCCAGGATCCATATAAAACGTATCTAGTATAAAATCCTAATAGTCTGTTTTGCCTTTGGTTCCAAGTGTACTGCATATTGGACCTATAAGAGATTGGGTCCCATATAAGAAGATGGGAATACACCTAGCGCATTTGGTGGCACAGCTTGTAGTGGATCACACATTGAGTAATCATAACAAAGTACATTAACGGAAAGCACTGTGATATTTTTGTACTGATTATTCCTGAGTTTAACTGTATCTGGAGCCACAAAGAAGGATTAATCCCTAAAGAAGAGGATGAACCATATCATTTCCAAGTAGCTGGCCTTTTGAGCTGCAGAATTACT
This sequence comes from Staurois parvus, assembly GCF_062004578.1. Lineage (NCBI taxonomy): Eukaryota > Metazoa > Chordata > Amphibia > Anura > Ranidae > Staurois > Staurois parvus. Next base: position 1,475,149 of record NW_028317883.1, read on the forward strand.
TATTCTGAAATTATTCAACACTCTGTCTCACTGGGTGAGAGTACATCTGATGCCTGGAGAAGAGAGGTTGAATCACTGTGGAGTTTTAATGTCTATTTGTTTGGTGGAGTACATCATTTAAGATTTAAGGAAGTTGTGAACTAAGTTATTATCGGTGTACAGTATGTATTTACATATAAGGTAGGGATGAGATTATTGGGAGCACTGCACTGTATTGAAATATATATATATCCACTTGCCCGCCACTCTATAGCAGAAATACTGCTACAGGGTGGCAGGGCTGTGCAAAATCACATATATATATATATATATATATATATATATATATATATATACACATACAGGTGAAACTTGAAAAATTAGAATATCGTGCAAAAGTTAATTTATTTCAGTAATGCAACTTAAAAGGTGAAATTAATTTATGAGATAGACTCATTACATGCAAAGCAAGATAGTTCAAGTCGTGATTTGTCATAACTGTGATGATTATGGCCTACAGCTCATGAAAACCCCAAATCAACAATCTCAGAAAATTAGAATATTGTGAAAAGATGCAATATTTTAGGCTCAAAGTGTCCCACTCTAATCAGCTAATTAAGCCATAACACTTGCAAAGGGTTCCTGAGCCTTTAAATGGTCTCTCAGTCTGGTTCAGTAGGAATCACAATCATGGGAAAGATTGCTGACCTGACAGTTGTGCAGAAAACCATCATTGACACCCTCCATAAGGAGGGAAAGTCTCAAAAGGTAATTGCAAAAGAAGTTGGATGTTCCCAAAGTGCTATATCAAAGCACATTAATAGAAAGTTATGTGGAAGGGAAAAGTGTGGAAGAAAAAGGTGCACAAGCAGCAGGGATGACCGCAGCCTGGAGAGGATTGTCAGGGAAAGGCCATTCAAAATTGTTGGGGACTTGTACAAGGAGTGGACTGAGGCTGGAGTCAGTGCATCAAGAGCCACCACACACAGACGGATCCTGGACATGGGCTTCAAATGTCATATTACTCTTGTCAAGCCGCTCCTGAACAACAAACAACGTCAGAAGCGTCTTACCTGGGCTAAAGAAAAACAGACCTGGTCTGTTGCTCAGTGGTCCAAAGTCCTCTTTTCTGATGAGAGCAACTTTTGCATCTCATTTGGAAACCAAGGACCCATAGTATGGAGGAAGAATGGAGAGGCACACACTGCAAGATGCTTGAAGTCCAGTGTGAAGTTTCCACATTCTGTGTTGATTTGGGGAGCCATGTCATCTGCTGGGGTTGGTCCACTGTGCTTCATTAAGTCCAAGGTCAACGCAGCCGTCTACCAGGAGATTTTGGAGCACTTCATGCTTCCTTCTGCAGATGAGCTTTATGGGGATGCTGACTTCATTTTCCAGCAGGACTTGGCACCTGCCCACACTGCCAAAAGCACCAAAACCTGGTTCAATGACCTTGAGATTACTGTGCTTGATTGGCCAGCAAACTCGCCACACATTAACCCTATAGAGAATCTATGGGACTTTGCCAAGAGAAAGATGAGAGACATGAGACCGAACAATGCAGAAGAGCTGAAGGTTGCTATTGAAGCATCCTGGTCTTCCATAACACCTCAGCAGTGCCACAGGCTCATAGCTTCCATGCCACGCCGCATTGAGGCAGTAATTGCTGCAAAAGGGGCCCAAACCAAATACTGAGTACATATGCATGCTTATACTTTTCAGAGGTCCGATATTGTTCTATGTATAATCCTTGTTTTATTGATTGCATGTAATATTCTAATTTTCTGAGATTGTGGATTTGAGGTTTTCATGAGCTGTAAGCCATAATCATCACAATTATGACAAATCACAGCTTGAACTATCTTGATTTGCATGTAATGAGTCTATCTCATATATTAGTTTCACCTTTTAAGTTGCATTACTGAAATAAATTAACTTTTGCACGATATTCTAATTTTTTTTGAGTTTCACCTATATATATATATATATATATATATATATATATATATATATATATCTGGTGTTCATATATTCAGGTTCACAATTACCTCCAGAAAGTATCCATTGCCCGCCATTGGCTGCTAGGGATGTCGATCACCGGGTCCCGGCTGGCGATTCCCCACCGGCACCTGGCAGTCGTCGGGGAAGGCTGACAGAAGAGAGACCTGTTTGTAAACAACACAGGTCTCTACCCTGTCAGCATAGACATGCTGTTTTGTATTTCTCTGCACAGCACATGCTTGAATTCACTGAGATCCTGAGAGCGACCCATTCTTTCACAAATGTTTGTAGAAGCAGTCTACACGCCTAGATTCTTGATTTTATACACCTGTGGCCATGGAGGTGATTGGAACACCTGAATTTAATGATTTGGAGGGGTGTCCCAATATCTTTGGCAATATAGTGTGTATTTATATTCACATATTTATGCAAACTAATTGGTGATTTGTTTATATAATTTTTTTGCAGTGCAGAACAATATTCTATTTATTTTTAAATGAAATTCCTATATAACTTGGTTCTGTTTTATTTGAACAGATTTAAACTTAAAGAGAAGCTGGAAGCTGCAAAAGATAATGCAGATCATGTGGAGAAGGTGCTTGAAGACTATTTTGAAGAAGTTCAGAAGTATTACACTGCAAAGTTACATAAGACTTTCCCAGTCTTCATGGAAAAAGGTTTCCCTCTTATGAAGGAATTTGATGATAATGTAGAAGAATTGTTTAAAAAATCTGTAAAGGAGCTTGTACCAACTGCATCTGAACTTTTCAAAGGGTTAGGAGGAGAGCTAAATAAGTTTTGGGTCAGTGTTGAAAAAACAGGTGAAAAAGTCAGGGATGGACTTCGTTCCGAGATTGACAGTTTTCGTGTCAAATTCCAACCTCATGCTGAAGATATCAAAGCAGAGTATGAGAAGTACAAAGAGAGCATGAAAGTTCACTTGGAAGACAAAGCAAAACATATGAAGGAAGAAGTGGGAAAAGATCTGGAAGAACTCCGTGAAAAAATTCAACCTTATCTTGAAGAGCTTAAGAAAGACGTGGGCCCACAGGCTGAGGATATGTGGAAGAATATAGAACATCTATTTAAACACCTTCATGATTATTTTACAAGTAACGATAAAAACTAAGTACAGTTTCAAATGTTGAAGCCAGAAACCTTTCGACTGTAGGGCTTTCTGTTTAGAAATCCTATGACTCCACTAACTTACATATCTGGAGTCACAGTTATTGTCTTAACCATTGATTATATATTCTAAAACACATCTATTTTAAATTTTGACAGTTTCATTGCACTTCCATATTTTGTTGTAATATCGTTTGGTCCCATATTAAATCCTTAACACTGCATGGAAACCAAACGTATCTTTTCCATTCATTTACAGTTTGTTTTAGATATGGTCCAAAGGCAAAGCAGACTCTTGAAGGACTGAATTTTAATTTTGCCTCAAATGCATGTGGGCATGAAAAGTTCCATAAACAAGGGCATAATGACTGCTATTTCCAACAATTTGAGCCAATGGCAGTAGAATATAAATGTCACATGGCTGAACGGAAAAGAATGACTGTTATGACAAACAACACATGAAATATAATTTGGTGAACTAAGCCCATAATTTTCTAACCTGCTCAGTGACCAGGGGAAATTTAGCCAAAATCTGGAGCAGCTGTGATAGTAACCAATCAGCGTTCATCTTGACTGTGTTCAGTTAAGCTTTTAAAATGAAAAACGGAATCTGGTTGGTTGCCATGAACATCTGAATTCTGACTACTTCAGTTGTTATATATTCTCCTTAGGCTCCGTTCACACCAATGAATATTTTAGTGCTTTTTGCACAAACACACTACAGTCCATTTAACATGATTTCCTATGGAACACGTTCACATCTATGCTTTTTTGAGCTGCTGCACTTTTGGAAATGGTCAGGGACTTCTCTAAAAGCAAAAAGCAGCATTTTTGCTACAATAGATTTCAATGGAGAAGCTGCTGAAATGCATGGTAGTGCGGTTTTGCTGTGTTTTTGCTGCGTTTTGCATTTTTAGTCTGTCCAGCAACAAAAAAAAAATTCCAGTTTAACAAATAAAAAGAGCTGAACAAAATGCAAAACGTGGTAAAAAGGTGGCAAAAACGCATCAAAAATGCATAGAAAAACACAAAACAAACTACAGAAAGCACTGGAGAAAGCATCAAATGCAAAATGCATATATGTGAGGTTTGAGGCATTTGCTGGTCATCACTGACATAAAGAGGTCGATTTTCTAAAGGCACATAGGTTGTACACTTTGCAAGTGAAGTTGCACTTTGCAAGGGAATTTGCCCTAGAACTTAGTGAATGTGGGGAAGTTTGGCTTTACAAAGAATATCACCTGCAAAAAAAATAAAGAAAACAGAATTTTTGCTTGCACATGATTGGATGATCGAAGTCAGCAGAGCTTCACCTCCTTCGCTAAAATCTGGAGCAAATTCCCTTGCAAGTGAAAAGCTTATTTTCCCTCAGTAATTCATCCCTTCCCAAAGTTAGCCTTAAAGTATAGGTAAACCCAGCCACTAAAATCACATTTAAGCTTTAATATATTAATGTGAAAAGCCATTTTCAATCCTTTAAACCAGGGGTCTCCAAAACTTTTGAAAAAGGGCCATTTAACTGTCCTTCAAACTTTAGGGGGGCCGGATTGTGGCCAGTGGGAATAGAAAATGCCCTGGCATCAGGGGAAGTGAACAATACCTAGACTTGGTGGTCAGTGAGAAGAACAGTGCCTCAAAATTGGTGCCAGTGGGGTAATTAGTTCCCCATTTCTGGTGTCAGTGGGAGGAACAGTGCCCATTGCTGGTTTCAGTAGGAGGAACAGTGCCCCGTCATTGGTGTCAGAGGGAGGAACAGTGCTCCGCTGCTAGTGTCAGTGGGAGGAACAATGTCCCATCATGGGATCAGTGGGAGGAACAGTACCCCATTGCTGGGGTCAGTGGGAGGAAAAGTGCCCCATCGTTGGGGTCAGTGGGAGGAACAGTGCCCCATCGTTGGGGTCAGTGGGAGGAACAGCGCCCCATCATTGATGTAAGTGGAAGGAATAGCACCCGATTGTTGGTGTCATTGGGAGGAATAGTGCCCCATCATTAGTATCAGTGGGAGGAATAGTGCCCCATCGTTGGTGTCAGTGGGAGAAATAGTGCCCCATCATTGGTGTCAGTGGGAGGAATAGTGCCCCATAGTTGGTGTCAAGGGGAGGAATAGTGCCCCATCATTGGTGTCAGTGGGGGGAGGAATAGTGTCCCATCATTAGTGTCAGTGGGAGGAATAGTGCCACATCATTGCTGTCAATGGAAGGAAAAGTGCTTTATATCAGTGGAAGGAAAAGAAAGCGGGTGAAAGCAAGCAAAGGGCCACATCCGGCCCGCAGTTTGGAGACCCCTGCTTTAAACCTTCACTTATTATTAAAATAAACTTGCTGATCCTTCTTTGATGGTCCTTGTTTTGGTTCATCATTGTTAGGGTAACAACAAAAGTGTGTCCCTGTCTCCCAGGTGTGCTCCTTCTTGTTTCACACTGTCACAGAGGATTCTGATGCAAGCTATTATTATTATTATACAGTATTTATATAGCGCCAATAGTTTGCTCAGTGCTGTACATTATAGTGGGAGACAGTACAATACCAATACAATGTGATACACGAGGGGTTCGAGGGCCCTGCTCCTTGGAGCTTACAATCTAGGAGGGAGGGGAGAGTGGTACAGAAGGAAATAGCTGTGGGGGATGGAGTGGTGGGAAGAGTGGAGGAGATCAGCAATTAGGTGAGGGCTGGGTAGGCTTCTCTGAAGAGATGGGTTTTCGGGGTGCGCCTAAAGGCGAGGAGGGTAAGTATACCCACTCCACTTTTTGTGAATATGTGTTTCTTATCTCCACTGGCTTGGTGATGTATCAATCTGGGCACTCCCACATGTCATACTTTTTAACCCAACATTAAAGTGAATTTTGATTTTAACTATTCCTGGGCTTGTGACTCTATTGACTTCCACAGGGCTGGGAGCACACCTTTATTTATTATTTGTTGTTTTGTTGTCATTAAGGGTTAATGGCCTCCCTACATGATTGATCTCTCATTGTATTCTTAAAGCCTACCCTCCTGACCCCTTGCTGGCTCCACCCACAGTAAGAATATATTTGCATGGTTTCCATGGCACTGTATGGTTTGAGAAAAAAGCCGCAGGACTTTGAAAGGTGTAATCACACCACTCTGCTTCCTATTCCACCTATGTTGACATCAATTCTGGTCCAGTGCCCCTGAATGTTCCAACCTGGTTCTTGGCATTGTCTGGTTCATTCTACAGCAGCATCCGGACTATCCACCTTGGGGACCACTAAATAGTAGTGTTTTAAATCATGGAGAAATGATTTGTTCTTATAGCTAAAAGGGAGTTGTCCATTGTCTTTTAATAAAAGTGTGCTCATTCCACTGCACTTAGTCTGGCGCTCTCTGCTGTTCCATCTTATTTTCTCAGAGATCACTTGACTCTTATGAGGAGCAGCCGTTGGTGTTGTGTGGAGCAGGATACAGACTTTATGGACTCATTTACATGGACTTTCTGGGGTTAACAAGGAATCTATAGATTGATTTATAGTGTGTTCATTTTCTCTGTCTTTCCCCCTTTTCCTTGTTCACTGGTTGATGAGTGGGAAGCTCCTGTCTTGCGCCATTTGCTTGTTTTTTTGGTTTGTCAATAAATTTGGTCAGACGTACTGTATGTAAAGTACAATATAGTGTATATAGTTCAGGAGTCTACAATGTGCAATATAGTGTAAATAATGCAGAGCCCCCCTCCCCTTCCTGCAGGACATCGCATTCTGACAGTGGCTCTAGACATTGTCAGAATACACTGATCAGTGGCTGATCAATGACAATTTTCTAAAATGTCCCTTCACTCTCTCTCCCTTCTCCAGTGAAAACTCTCTCCTCACAACACAAATCATCTCCTCCTCTAATTCCCTCCTAGCACATATTCTTTCCCACCAATCCACCTTCCCCATGACAAATCCTTCCCCAAGCCCAAATCCTCTCCTCCCCCTAATCCCCTCTCCAAGCACAAATCAGCCCACATCCAAATCTCTTCCCCCAGCACTTAATCCTCTCCATCCTCCAAATCTCACCTCAGAGCACAGAAAATATTCCCCCTAAATTCCCCCCTCTTAGCCCAAATCTCCACCAACACAACTCCCCCAATCACCTTGCCAGAACTAATTCTCCCCTCTTCACCTCCCACTGCAGCAAAACTCCCCCCAGCCCCCAAATCCAGCCTCTTAGCACAAATTGCCAATCCTAGCACATATTCTTCTCCTCCACCAATCTTAGTTATCCAACCAGGTCAGCCTGTCTCCCAGTACAATCCCTGCCTCCTCGCAGTCAGTCTATCCCTCAGTATAATCCCCCAGGTCAATATGTCCCCAGTACATCCCCCTAGATCATTCTATTCCCTAGTATAATCCCCCTCAGGTCAGTCAGTCTGTCCCCCTGTACAATCCCCTGCCCCAGGTAATTCTGTCCTCCAGTACAATTTCTTAGTTACATAGTTAATCTAGTTGAAAAAAAAGACACAAATCCATCCAGTTCAACCAACAGAGAAAAAAAGATACACATTCAGATAGAAAACCTCCATATACACTATCTTATACCTATAGTTGATCCAGTAGAAGGAAAAAAACCCCCAATAAAGCATAATTCAATTTACTCCAGCGGGGAAAAACATTCTTCCTGATCCCCTAAGAGGCAATTGGATATTCCCTGGATCAACTTTACTTATAAATATTAGTATCCAGTTATATTATGTGCATTACATTTAGGAAAACAATCCAGGCCTTTTTAAAACAATATACTGATCTGGCTAGAACCAGCTCTTGAGGGAGTCTATTCCATATTTTTCCAGCTCTTACTGTGAAGAAGCCTTTCCATATTTGAAGGTTAAATCTTTTTTCCTCCAGAGTGCCCCCTTGTCCTCTGTGATGACCTTAAGGTGAATAGCTCTACACCTAGTTCACTATCTGGACCTCTTATGTATTTATACATGTTGATCATATCCCCCCTTAATCTCCTCTTCTCAAGAGAGAATAAATTCAGTTTCTCTAATCTTTCCTCATAGCTGATCTCCTCCATGCCTTTTATCAGTTTATTTGCCCTTCTCTGTACTTTCTCCAGTTCCCCAATATTCTTTTTGTGAATTGGTACCCAAAACTGAACTTCATATTCCAGATGAGGTCTTACTAATGATTTGTAGAGGGGTAATATGATATCTCTCTCTCTGGAGTCTATACCTCTTTTAATACAAGTGAGGATTTTGCTTGCTTTAGAAACCGCAGCTTGGCATTGCATGCCATTATTAAGCTTGTGATCTACCAGAACTCCCAGATCCTTCGCCACCATTGATTCCCCCAGTTGTACTCCCCCTAGTATGTATGATGCATAAATATTTTTAGCCCCTAAGAGTATACCTTTACATTTATCAACATTAAACCTCATTTGCTACATAGTTGCCCACTGCGCTGAGGTCGGCTCTTAAATTGGATATATCCTGTAAGGATAGCTTGGTGTCTGCAAAGAATGAATGGTACTTTTAATCCCAGACCCTATATCATTTATAAATGTGTTAAAAAGTAAAGGTCTCAACACTGAACCTTGAGGTACACCATTAATAACCTTAGACATTTCACAGTATGCATAATTAACCACTACTCTGTGAATACGGTCTTTTAGCCAGTTTTGGATCATTTACAAACTGATTATTCGAAGCCTGTAGATTTTACATTACACATTGTCAGGAGTGTCTAGCGCTCCTGCTCCATTAGAGCTCCTGGTCTACTTACGTCATCCTGGTTTTGGCTGTGATACATTCTCCCTGTCTGTCTTCCCACCTGAAGGTGATTAATGTGGCCAGTCTCTGGGTGGAGACCAAACCTGATTTCAGCCAGCCAAGCCTGCAATCTCATGCTTGTGATAGCATTTGTAACACATGCTCAAGCTCCCTGGTTGTCTGCACTACTTCTTGGATTTCCCTGTGGATGACCTCATATCGGATATCGACTATTCTTCAAACTCTGTCTGCCTTTTGTGTGAGTATATCCTGCGCAGAGGTCTGATCAATTAGACTGGCTGCTGCTAGCAAAATCACAAATGTGTACCAATGAACAAATGTGTGAGTGCAAACATAAAAATTGCTGCGCTGCCTCTCCCAAAAACTACTTTACATAATTAATTAAATAAATTAATGAACTCCCTACTACACAAAGGGTCCCTACAAATGTGCATGTGAATAATATGTATAAATGTGCATAATATTCACTCCGGATGCGGATAGGGGTTTCTTTGGGTTTTTTTTGGAACTTTCAATTTTTTTTACTTTTATATGCTTGCACAATTATTGGGACTTTAATATATATATAGTTTTATACAATTTCACTGTATACACAGTTTTATGGCATTGTATATGTGCTATATTTAGCACTATTGTTGTTTAACCCCTTCACGCCGGCGCCTCCCGGCCTTTTAAGAGTTTCAGAAGCTGGGAGACGGGGTGGGGTTTAGGGTCATGTGACCGCCATGATGCGCCGTCACATGATCGGGAAAGGTCTCGATCAAAAGAGGAGAATGGGACCTTTCCGTGAATACCGGACATTGTGTGCTGGGAGCGCGCAGGGCGAGCGCTCTCGGCACATATGTCCTTTTTTAATAGAACGCAAATGTGTGGCAGCTCGGCGTCTAGGCCCAGACGCTGGGAGGCCGCACATTTGCTTTCGGCCGGTTTGAAGAAGTTAAGCACCTTGTATTTACTTATTGGTTTATTTGGGATTTAGTCACTGGGGAGGAGGGATATAATTGCCAGCCCACGGGGCATTATAGCACATGCATGTTTGTGGGGACCCTTTGTGTAGTAGGAAGTGAATTAATTTATTTAATGAATGAATTAAAGTAGTTTTTGGAAATGGCAGCGCATCAATTTTTATGTCTGTCTGCCTTTTGACTACAGATTTGACCCTGACTATTCTGAACCTTGCCTGCTGTGTACCTGGACTGTCACAGAACGTCTCTGCCTGTCTGACAACCACAAGTTCCTGCTTGTTTTGCTCAGTTTGTGCCTGCCCTGGTGTGGTAGCCAGGAGATATAGCATTGTTTATAAGTCCTGTGGGGAACCGAGTACCGATAGGCCTGCTTGCCTTATGGGAAAGGGGGCTGCTATAGGTGAAGAATGCAAAAGCTCGCTATAGTGTCTGACCACCTGCATTAGGGGTAAGCGTGACACACATTAGCTGTGTGTGGGGAACTGTGTCAAACGCTTTTGTAAAATCCAAGTATACTATGTCCACAGCCACTCCTTTGTCTAAGATTTCACTTACCTCCTCATAAAAAGAAATCATATTTGTTTGACAACTGATGTCTTTCATAAATCCATGCTGTCTGTTGCTTTAAATGTTTTTTTTCTAGCAAAAACTCATCTATATGGTCTTTTATTAAACTCTCCAGTATCTTCCCAACTATAGAAGTTAAACTAACAGGTCTATAGTTATTTGGTAAAGACTTTAACTCCTTTTTAAATATAGGCACCATGTTAACGTTACACCAGTCCAGTAGTGCTATGCCAGTCATTAAAGTGTCCCTAAAATTTAGAAACAATGGCTTTGAAATGACAGAGCTCAATTCTTTAAGGGCCTATAGGTGTAGGCCATCTGTTCCCGGTGCTTTATTCACCTTTATACTGTCTAAATATTTCTGCAATATATTGATTTTTAGCCATTGTGAATCATTTGAGGCTGGGTCAATACCATGCCCATTATGAACATGAGCTCCCCCATGCTCTTTTGTATACACATTGCTGAAGAAGGTATTAAATAAATTTGCCTTCTCTTTGTCCCCAAGTCACCCACTCCAGATTATCTTGTAAAGGGCCTACATGCTCAGACCTGTTAATAGTCACTATTAATATATTTTTGAAGAATTTTTGCATTACTCTCTTTTGCAATCTGCCATTCATTGTGAATGTTTGGGGCCTTGATTCCCTTTTTACAAATTCTGGTATATTATTTGTATCATTTAAGTGATGATAGTGTTTCTTCATTTTTATATTTAAAAAAAACCCTTTTCTTAATCTATATAGCTTTCTAACTTTGGCTGTGAGCCACATAAGTTTTATTTTAAGCCTATTAAACTCATTGCCTATGGCAATATATTTTGCAGTGTTTTTGCATACAGTGATTTAGAAGAATTTCTATTTCTGTTCTGTATTCTTCAATGCCAATATTCCCTCTTAGTTTGGAGAGCAGCCCTCAGCTTTGGAAAATTTTCTCTCTTAAATCATTTTATCTTTCCTGTATGTTCTTGTTTAAAGATAACATCACTTGAAATCATGTTATGGTCACTACTACTCAGATATTCTTTTATATGAACACTAGTAATATGCTCTGCATGGTTTGAGATTACCAGGTCCAGCAGGACATCATTCCTAGTCAGGGTCTCTATGAACTGTACCATAAAATTGTCCTGTAATAGGTTTATAAATGTTTGTCTTTTAACTGTTCCTGCAGTGCCATTACTCCAGTCAATTTCCAGGTAGTTGAAATCCCCCATTATCATCACTGTTCCAGTCTTTGCAACCCTTTTTATCTGTGCAAGGAGCTGAGTCTCCATATCCTCATTAACACTGGGTGGCCTATAAGAAACTCCAATGATTACCTTTGTAGTATGCACACCCATATGAAGTTCCACCCATAATGGTTCAGTCTTATCTCACTCTCCATCAACCAGGCCCTATTTCACATGCGCTTTGAGATCACTTCTCAGATAGAGACAGACTCCAACACCTTTCCTTTTAACCCTGCTTCTCCTAAAGAGATCATAGCCAGAAATATTAATAGCCCAGTCATGAAAGGAATGAAGCCAAGATTCAGAAATACCAATTATATCATAGTTCTCTTCATGCGCCAAAGCTTCCAACTCACCTATTTTACTTGGCAGGCTGTTAGCATTGGTGAACAAACACTTTAATACTCCCCCAGTTCTGTTTGCCCCCCAGTAAAATCCTCCCCTCAAGGTCAGTCTGTCTCCTTGTACAATCCCCCCTCCCCTAGAGAGTCTGTGTCCCCAAGTCAGTCTGTCCCCCAAGACAAACCCCCTAAGTTAGTTTGTCCCCCACTACAATCCCTCTAGTTCAGTCTTTCTTTAGTACAATCCCCCCACCCCTGATCAGTCTGTCCCCACAGTACAATCCCCCAGAGGGCAGTCTGTCCCAAGTACAATCATTCCCCCCAGATCAGTCTGTCCCTGAGTTCAATCTTTGTCCCAGGTCAGTCTGTTTTCCAGTGCGATCATCCTCCCAGGTCAATCTTTCCCCTTCAGAACAGGTTGTCCTTAGTACAACCATCCCTCAGACCAATCTGTCCTATAGTACAATCATCCTGTCCAGGTCTGTCTGTCTCCCAATACAATCATCCCTCCAGGTCACTCTGTCCCCCAGTACAATTCCCCTCCCTAAGTCAGTTTGTCCCCCAGTACATTCCCCAGGATAGTATGTCCCCAGTACAGATCCCCCTGGTCAGTCAGTTCAACCAGTATAATCCCCCTCAGATCAGTTTGTCCCCCAGTACAATTCCCCCAGGTCAATCTCAACCCCAGGACAATCAATACCTTCAGGTCAGTCTGTCCCCAAGTACAATCCCCCCAGGTCAGTCTGTCCTCCAGTACAATCATTCCCTGGTCCCATTCTCCAGGTCAGTCTGTCCCCCAGTTCAGTCATTCCTTTCCCCTCCCAAGGTGAGTCTGTCCCCTAGTACAACCCCCCTCTCCTCAATATAATCAATTTCCCCAAGGTCATGCCCTCAGTACAATTCCCCCAGGTCAGTTTGGCCCCCCATGCAAACATACGTCCAGGTCACTGTGGTGAACCCCAGTACAATATCCCTGAGTCAGTATATCCCCCAGTTCAGTTAACACCCTGGTCAATCTGACCCCCAGTACAATCACCTCCTTGTCAGTCAGTTCCCTGGTACAATCCCCCCAGGTCAGTCTGTCCTGAAATCTAATTCCCAACCCAGATCACTCCATCCCCCAGTAAAACCCCCCAAGATCAGTCTGTCACTCAGTACAATATCTTTTCCCCAAATAAGTCTCTCCCGCAGCACAATCCCCTCCAGGCCAGTCTGTCCCCCAATACAATCATCTCCCCTAGGTCAGTCTGTCCCCCAGTACAATCCTCCCCCACAGGTCGTCCTGTTACCCAGTACAATTATCTGCCCCCCAGTTTACTATGTTCCCCGGTAAAACCCCTCCTTCTCAGGTCAATCTGTAACCCAGTACAATTCCCCCCAGTCAGTCTGCCCTCTCATCAATTACCCCCTAGGTAAGTTTGTCCCCCAGAACAATATTCCACAAGCGCAGTCTGTCTCCAGTACAATCACCACAGGTTAGTCTGTCCTAAAGTACAATTCCCACCCCAGGTTACTCTGTCCCCAGTATAATCCTCCTCCCAGGTCAGTCTGTCTCTCAGTACAATTCCCCCTCCAAAATTCAGTCTGACCCCCAGTACAATCCGTTTCTCAGATCAGTCTGTCCCCTAGTACAATCCCCTCCACGTCAGTCTGCTCCCCATACAATCATTTTCCCTAGGTCAGTCTGTCCCCCATTACACTCATCCCCCCCCCTCAGGTCAGTCTTTCGCCCCAGCACAATCATCCATCCAAGGTCATTCTGTTCCCAAGTACAACCATCCTTTTTATCCCCTCAGTCACTCTCTCAGTAAAATCTTTACCCTCAGGTCTGTCTCCCCCAGCACATTTATTCTCCCCAGGTCAGTCTGTCCAACAGTAGAATTTACCTCCCAGATCAGTCGTTCCCCTCAGTAAAAACTCTCCAGTTTAGTCTGTCCCTCAGTACAATTCTCCCAGTAGAATCATCTCCCCAGGTCCCTCTGTCCCCCTGTACAACCATCCCCCCAGGCCAGTCTTTCCCCCAGTACAATCCCCTCCCAGGTCAGTCCATCCCCAAATACTATCCTTCTCATGGCAGTCTGTCCTTCCAATACATTCATCCCCCAAGGTTAGTGTGTACCCTAGTACAATCATTCCCTCTCCCCAACGTCAGTCTTTGCCACAGTACATTCTGCCCCCCAAGGTAATTTCTCATTTTCTATCTTTGAGACAATGGTAACAAGTACATGTAGAGGGGTTAATTCCCCCTAAACCAAAAAGACCTAAGAGAGGATCTAACAATTCACCACTTTGTGCAAAACCTAAAAATTAAACTTTGCTTTACACACTATTTTAAGTGATGGCCATATGGTATATCATATTAAAAAAAAATATATATATATATATTGTGACAGTATGAACGGCAAGGTGATAGATGGACGCTATGTGTCACCTCGCATGCGGTCATACTTTGAGATTTAAGGTGGAGTCCACTCCGGGTTTTCGGGGCCACAATAGCAGAGGTGGTTCAGGATCGGATTTAGTGCTCCATTGATAACCACCACAGGTGGTATAAATAAGACAGGGCTGGAGCAAGGAGTTGCTCGTGGCCTGGGACTCAGAGAGCAATTCTGAGAGAGCTGTGTGTGTGTACTATACCTACAAGAAAAGGTTTGCGTTTGTTTTGTTTTTGGGTGACAGGGAGAAGCCCTTCACCTCTGAGAGAGGAAAAGTTTCATGTTTAGTTAGTGCCTGGATGGCAAAGGTTTATTTTGCTGTTTTGTTTGTTTTGACATTTTTGCAAACCTGTAAATAAAGCTGACAACCAGTCAGATTTTAAGGACCTGCTGTGCGGTCTACCCTTTTTCCCAGGGAAGGTGATCTCCCACCTGAGCTAACCCCACAATATATATATATATATATATACACACAAAAGTATTGGGAAGCCTGGCTTTATACACACATGAAGTTTAATGGCATCCTGGTCTTAGTCGGTAGGGTTCAATGTTGGGTTGGCCAACCCTTTGGCCACATCTTCAACTCTTCTGGGAAGGCTGTCCACAAGGTTTAGAAGTGTGTCTATGGCAAAGTTTGACCATTCTTCCAGAAGCGCATTTGTGAGATCAAACACTAATGTTGGACGAGAAGGCCTGGCTCACAGTCTCCTCTCTAATTCATCTCAAAGGTGTTCTATTGGGTTGAAGTCAGGACTCTGTGCAGGCCAGTCAAGCTCCTTGCTCATCCAGGTCTTTATGAACCTTGCTTTGTGCCTTGGTGCACAGTCATGTTGGAGCAGAAAGGGGCCATCCCCAAACTGTTCCCATAAGGTTGGGAGCATGAAATTGTCCAAAATGTCTTGGTATGCTGATGATGAACCTCCCTGGAGGTATTCCTGAGTGTAGGGGTTAACTTTCAGTACCAGAAGTGGTAACCCCGAGCTACACTCCGGATTACACTGCAGCGTTGCTCTGGGATCCCTCAAGCACTTACCTTGTCCTGTGGTCCCGCGATGTCCCTCCTGCAGAATCCCCAGCCATGTCTTCTGGCCGATGCCAGCATCCATCTTCTGGGTTCCATTCCCTGCGAGTGTCGGGACGTACAGGGGACGGAACCGGTGGGCATTTCAAAAATGTAAAAATTTGAAATTCACTCAATACACTAAAATCTCATAGTATTACATTACTGTATCAAACCATTTCACATACATTTTGTCCCTAGTGCTTTGTCCAGTGCCCTGCCTGCATTTTTACCATTCTTTCTGCCTGGAAACTGAGAAACGCCCATGGTGTCCAAAAAGCATCCCTTTAGGTCAAAATCGGTTTTAGACCAGCTAGAGAACAGCTATAGTAAATCAGAACCACTTGCAGAATTGAGTGATAATGGTTCGTGGGGAAATTCGTCATCAGACACTGAAAACAATTTTGCGACTAAGCTCAGTGATGTGCGAACTTGGCGCTATATTTCAAATTTCAGTGTTTTTGGTTTGATTACATTATTGAATTAAATGTATTATTATTATATTATTATGTTTTATGATTATTTATTATATTATAATTTATGATTTCATGTTTCATATTTTAGCATACCCGGGATGTTTACTAGACTCTTGTTTGGACAGATTTCAGTGAGTTATTCCTAAAAATTACAGGTCTACAATCAAAAAACAACATATTTCCATTGAATACAATGTACCGTTTTGAGCGCAGAAATACTGACATAATCAGACCGCTGGGAGGCTAAGAGTTCCCTTCACTGGATCTAAGGGGCCAAGCCCTGAAAAACAACCCCACACCATAATCAGTTTCCACCAAACTTTACACTTGGCACAATGCAGTCAGGCAAGTACCATTCTCCTGGCATCCTCCAAACCCAGACACTTCCATCAGATCGCCAGACAGAGAAGCGTGATTCATCATTCCAGGGATCACGTCTACACTCTTTTTGAGTCCAGTGTCAGTGTGCTTTATACCTCTGCATCTGATGCTTTGCATTGCATTTGGTGATGTAAGGCTTGGATGCAGCTGCTCGGCCATAGAAACCCATTCCATGAAGCTCTCTACGCACTGTTGTTGTGCTATTCTGAAGGCCACATGAAGTTTGGAGGTCTTTAGCTATTGACTCTGGGTGACTTCTGCCACTGTGCGCTTCAGCATGCACTGACCCCGCTCTGTCATTTTACATGGCATACCACTTTGTGGCTGAGTTGCTGTTGTTCCCAGTTGCTTCCACTTTGCTATAATGCCACTATCAGTTGATTGTGGAATATTCAGTAGCAAAGAAATTTCACAGATGGACTTATTGCACAGGTGGCAACCTATCACAGTACCACACTTTAATTCACTGAGCTCCTGATAGTGGTCCATTCTTTCACAAATGTTTGTAGAAGCAGTCTGAATGCCTAGGTACTTGATTTTATACACCAGTGGCCATGGAAGTGATTGGAACACCTGTATCAAATGATTTTAAGGGGCATCCCAAAACTTTTGGCAATTTTTCAAAGGCCTTTTAGCCCAATTTTATTTAAAAGAAAGTTCCACATTATGTTTCCCATGCAGAGGTATCCAAAATCAAACAAATGAAACAAATAAACAGCCTCCTGGCTTGTACACAGATTTCTGCCACTCTGGCCTTCCAGTTTAGGCTCACAGCTGTCTCCTACAAACGTCTTCTAAAATGGCTTTTAGCACACAGCTAGCAGCCTCTTGCTGCTCTGGCTTCTACCTCTCCTGGGTGGAGCCCTCCTGACTCCTGGATAATGACCTCCTGTCTGCCGGGGTGGAGCCCAGAACCCTAGCCAGATTATTATTTAAAGCCCTGCACACACCTGTACAATTAGTGTGCTGGGGGTTCATAAAACATGGACCCAGGATTGGAGATTTCATCCTTCCCATATCACTTTGAAATGTCCAGGCTCCATATCTCAAAATAGACTTTACAGAAAAATGAGGAAACTGAAAAGCCAGTTTCCTCTGCATCAAGTAAACCCTCTGGAGCCCCTCAGCCTGTATGGTTGAGAATCCCTGGGTATAACCTTGATTCTCACTGTGAGAGTGCCCAGAACTGCTATGTATATACACCGTATTTCCCCGAATATAAGATACTGTCTTATACTTTTTTTGGCTCAAAAAAACACACTAGGTCTTATTTTTGGGTTGGTCTTATTTTTTAAATGTCCAGGTGTGGACAGGGGGTGCAGAGGTGAGCTGCAGGCAGTTGTGGATGAGGGTAACTATGGAGAGGGCCGGCTGATGACAGTTGTGAACTGCAGTCAGGTGTTGCAGGGGTGACTTGACAGGTGAGTTTCAGACAGGGTGCAGCTATGAGCCACAAACAGGGTGCAGGGGTGAGTTGTGGACGGGGATGCAGAGGTGAGCTGTGGCTGGGGGGTGCAGAGCTGAGCTGTAGCTGGGGGGTGCAGGGTTGAGTTGCAGATGGGAATGCAGAGGTAAGCTGTGGCCGGGGAGTGCAGGGGTGAGTTGCAGATGGGGGATGCAGAGATGAGCTGTGGCTGGGGGGTGCAGGGTTGAGTTGTAGATGGGGATACAGAGGTGAGCTGTGGCTGGGGAGTGCAGGGGTGAGTTTCAGACAAGGGATACAGAGGTGAGCTGTGGCTGGGGGGTGCAGGGGTGAGTTGCAGATGGGGGACGCAGAGGTGAGCTGTGGCTGGGGGATGCAGTGCTGAGCTGTAGCTGGGGGGTGCAGGGTTGAGTTGCAGATGGAGATGCAGAGGTGAGCTGTGGCCGGGGGGTGCAGGGGTGAGTTGCAGACGGGGGATGCAGAGGTGAGCTGTGGTCGGGGGGTGCAGGGGTGAGTTGCGGACAGGGGATGCAGAGGTGAGCTGTTTCCGGGGGGTGCAGAGCTGAGCTGTGGCAGGGGGGTGCAGAGGTGGCTTGCAACTCAGCTCACCTCTGCACCCCCCCAGCCAGAGCTCACCTAGGCACCCTGTCTGTAACTCACCTAACTCAATTTACCTCTGCAACACCTGACTGCAGCTCACCTTTGCACATCCCTCCCCTCCCCCTCCACTGCCCTCATATGGTTAGCTAGCTTTGCAAAACACAGCTGTGAGCAGCCGGCCCCTCTCTATAGTAACTCCAGTTTCGGGTCCTATCTTCCCACACAGAGCACCAAGGGCACTCACTCACCGATCCACCTCTTCCCCACTGACCGCTGATCACCCCATGCATTAGGCTGCAGGAGGAGATGCCCCGCCTCTCCCCTAAACACACTGCACACTGCGCCCACAGATGTCTGTTCCTTCCCTGTCCCACAGTGAGTACGGAGGTAGGGAGGTTCTGTGGGAGCGGATAGTGCTGTCACTTCAACCGCGCTTCTGTGTTTACAAGAGACAGTAGATATTGGTGTGCACAGGGCCCGTGCCGGAGGTGGCGGAATGTTGTTCCGCCACGTGCCGGCTGAAAAAAAAAAAAGCCCTGATCACAACTAGGTCTTATTTTTGGGGTAGGTCTTATACTTTAGCAAGTCCCAAAAATAGCACTAGGTCTTATTTTTGGGGTAGGTCTTATTTTAGGTGAAACAGGGTATATACATGGTATATTATTTTATATTGTATACATTTTTTTGGAAAATATAATTTGCAATGGCATACAGTACATTTTCAGAAAGTAGCATTTGTATATTGTTGTTCTATGGCAAACAGTGAACAATGCTGAAACGTGAAAGGATTTAAGTTAAGGATTTGAGAAAAAAATTGCTAGACAAAAAAACTGAAAAGCAAATGAAAAAAGAAGAGCATATGTACATATAGTAGCTCAGCCCCCTGCAGGAGCCACTTGGTAGATTGGGTTCTCTGTTCTTTTGCCTCAACTCTGGGAACAACCTCGGCCCTCTTACACACCAGGTTAAGCAAATGGACACTGCAATACTATATCTAGCACAAATATAAATATCCTGCACACAACTTTGGTTCACTATTAGAAAGCAAACACCAGACTGGTTAGTGCTAAAGGAACCCTGTATATTGTCAAGGGTTGAAGTAAATGGCAGTAAATACATTAATGAGCAAGTAGAGAATTAGGTCAATCTAAATTCACTAGACAATGTAATTGCTACAATATAGCAGCTTAGAATGGGGTTGTATACAGCTAGATTAAAGTACGTAAATCTGGCAATCCACGAATCAGCAAATAGCAATGTAAACATTTATTAAAGGAAGACAATTAGTAACTCGCATAAAGTAAGACAAATTATGCTTTTCATGGTTCTTGAAAGAGTTCACAGCTGGGGAGGACACCAAGGAAACTGTCACAATAGATATACTGGATATGGTCTGATGACATCTGCAATAGCTAGAAAAGACAGCAAAGGGGTGCTAATCTAAGTGCAGCAGAGTGGAAAGGTGGACACAGCACACAATAATTGAAAACTCAGTGTGTGGATGATCTCATGCATTACAGTCATTGGTGCCATCAGACCATATCCAGTGTACCCATTGGGACAGTCTCCTTCATGTCCCCCCCAGCTGAAAATCCTTTTGAGAACCATGATAAGCATAATTTGTCTTACCTTATATGAGTTGCTCATTGTACTACTTGTCTGCACACTTTGCTCTTTTTGTCCGTTTGCCACTTGGTGAGTCTCTCAGAAATGCTGTTAAGTGTGCTGGACTGGATTCTTCAGCAGTCCCTAAAGTCGTAGGATACATCCTGAGGTTTTGGACCACACCGTGGTTTCCATCAATGTAGTTTGTTTCAGCCCACACTGCACCCATTGTGCTATATTGACAACTTTTATCTAGCAAATAGCAGAGGGAAAAGGGAAAAACAGTTACAACAGTGGTGATCATTGTTCCATTAACTACTCTTTAACCAGTAGGCTATAACTGCTTTAGAGTGCACTCTATAGAATGGCTACTGTAAAATATAAGGCTCCCTAAAGAGGTACCTTTTACTATGGACAATGGGTATGGACAAAGCTTTTGTGAAGCAGCTATCTGAGTGCGCAATCCTTATCACTACCTCTTCAGCCAGCTAGTGTTGAGGCCCAGTCTTAATGGTGGTGCACATAAGTACAGTCCAAGTACTACATGCAATTAATAATGCCGCTAATTAGATGGCTAGTCCCTATGTGCTCAGTCTCTGCTAGCAGCCACAGATTGACAGCAATGCCCTCACACCACTCACTGCACTGTTCTGATGTCAGCTTACTTCTGGATCTGCTTGAAACTACTCCAGTCCTCAGAATGAAGGTTAACAGCACTCTGGTTTCTGTCTCAGGCTGCATGCTTGCAACAGGTTAGTGTGCACTTAAGAGTAGCACTGTCCTCTCCCAGCAAGAGGAAGTCTCTTGGTATCTCTCTCTCTCCTCCTTATACCAGGCTCTCATTAGAAATTGTAGTCCAATAGTCCATCAACTGTCATAGCAGATTTTCTTTCCCAAACTATACCTCCCATAGTTTAGTGCAACCACCCTTCAAGTTTCTTGAGCTCCTTCTGCTCATCAGTTTCCCCTGGTGGATGGATGCAAAATTTGATGAGAGCACAGAAAGCACTGCTGGCATAGTGTCCTAAACTGTTCTCTGTATCTTGCCAAGCACCTGGCTACAAGATATTTTCTTTTTGAAATGCAGAAGTAAACAGTTGAGAAAAAAAGAAGATAATGAAACACCTTTAATTAAACACACTATTGTAGAAAGAACAAGGATATGTGTAGATGGGTATCCGGATGTAACCAATCCAAAATTATTTGTTCACTTAAGCAAAGCACAGCATTGTTACACACATTGCTATATGCAGTGAGTAAGGATACAAGAAATTACTGAATTGAAAGATGAACAATTACATATGGTTGGGATTAAGTAAATTTGTCTCTCTTGTCGCAGATTGATTGAAGTTCTGGTGTAATCATGAAGGTCCTGCTTCTTGCTCTGGCACTGCTCTTCGCAGGTATAGTAACTCACTTGTGTATATTTTTATGAATTATACTTTAGGCAAATGTATCTGACTTTTGTTTACTGTTACATGCTATTAACATATTAAATAGGCCATGTGGCTGCTTCATCCATTGCCACCCATCTTTCCCAATACATAAATTCTAAGTTGGAATTAAAAAGCGTTGGCTACTTGCTCTGTGCCAGTTCACCCAAACCATCTCAATTTCAGTCAGCTGTCATAGGGTAGTGTTAGCCCACAACTTAGGCAACAATGGAAGGTATACATTTCTTTAAACAGCTTTGCAAGGCAAACATTTGATTCTAGCCCCAAATGTTAACTGTTATCAGTCAAAAATGTTTATGGGGCCTCATGAAAGAAATAATAGGCTAAAAAGAACCAGTGTTGGGTGTGCAATATCCACCATTGCAAAGTGATGAAAGATCAATAAAGCTGGAGTGACCCTAACAAAGTCTGCCCCATTTCTTAATTTATATGCTTAGTTTTTTTAAACATTTTTATTTTAGTATAGTTCTACAGTATGTTTGTCCCAAGCATGTTTGAATTTACTTGACTTGACTTGACTGAGTACCTCTGCTGGAAGTCTATTCTAAGAATCAATTACTCTTTCAGTATTTCAAGCATCAACTATTCCTTTTATTACTTTCCTTTTATTCATGAACAAAAACAATACTGTGCTTATTTTTCTTCTAATGCAGTCATAGTTGCAATAATTTTATGAACTGGCTAAAATTGTTTTCAGTATCATACAACATTTTTTGAATCCATATAAAAGCCTGTTGTTGAGGATGCTTTACAGTGAAACCCAGACAACTTTAATTTCTAGTTTTCAATAGAGATATTCATTGCTACCTGTGTCTCAGCTTGAGAGGTACACAAAATAGTGAATGGAAATCTAAATTGTTACAGTTGTCAGCTAAACAGGGGTAGAAGAAAATATTCCTGATCTGGTGACAGCTGTCAAAAGTGTACTTTCCTTTCACTTTGAAGAGATTTCACTCCTCTTTCTGTTGCATCTCTGAACTAAGATATCCACAGAACTCTCCCCAAAAAGGACACAGACAGGAAAAACACCTAACATGGTTTTCACCTTTTCCAATTCTACCTCTCTTCCCAAAATTCGAAAAACATAATTCATATATCTGTATAAAATTGCTTCATATACAGTATGCTTGTAGAAGGAGTTTTCATTCTGCTCTAGTTAGATGCAGGACCCCTGACCTCTGTCTGTACAGTGCTGATTGGCCCTGTGCTGATCACATGCACTATCCCAAAGAAAAAAGAAAACCTCTCTAGCAATACACACCAGACTAAGCATTTGTAGAGTGACTCCACATGATATGTCTTATCAGAAGATAATAGGGGGACACTGGAAGAAGGGGAGGGTCAGAGATGTCATGATCAAACAGCCTTTTTACACAAGGCAGAGTGTGTTGCCTTCACAGGCTAATTGAATTATAGTTACTTATAAGGGACATGTAGTGTACCACTGCCATCTAGTGGCAAACATGTATGGCAGGTCTCCTCTGGATATGTAAGCTCTCAGACAGGAAGTGACTCTTGGTTTAGGAAGCTCGTCAGCCATTTTAGACTTCTATTCACTGGGGATGCAGTGTGCTTGCTTCTCTCCCAAGGGGCTTGAGACATCATCACCTGTGAGTGCCTTTCTTCTGTGTCATCTGTCATTTATGTTACACTAGTTATTCTATGTATACTGATATGCTGTTATTGTATTGTGTTTCAGTTTCACCTATAAAATAAAGTTGGATTCTTTGGTAGACAACACAAGCAGTGGGCTTCTGTTTGCTGGAGATTCTGATAAGGGTTTAGCTGTCTGTTTAGAGCCACACATAGTCAGTGTTTTGAGAACAGAACAGTGAAAAGGTGAAGCGCAACAAGCCTGGGGATAGGAGTCACTGCAAAGCAGTGACAAGGTGAAGCGCAACAAGCCTGGAGATAGGAGTCACTGCACAGACAGAATGAGTCTAAGATCAGGAAGACAGTATAAGGCTGAAGATCAGCCACCCGGGACACATCAAGGCAGGGAGAGCATGTCAAGTGTCCAGCAAGATGATGCACGCACACACTCGTCAAGATCAGCAAGGTCCAGTCAGATTTCATCAGCAAGTGCCCTTTTAGCCAGAGCTCGCGCCAAAGCAGAGGCAGCTCGTTTTCAGCTAGAATTCGCTGAGAAAGAGGCCACCGTTATGAAGGAAATCGCTGAGAAAGAGGCCACCGTTATGAAGGAAATCGCTGAGAAAGAGGCTGCCATTATGAAGGAAAGAGCAGAGAAAGAAAAAGAAAAATCAGAACAAGAAGCAAAGTTGCATATTCTTCAGCGTCAGTGTGCAGCCGCCGCAGCAGAGGCCGCAGCTTATGCCGAAATGAAACGGTATGGAAGTGGGTCTATCCACGAAGGCCCATATGTGCCTGAGAAACCCCTCTCCTCAGTAGAACGCACAAGGGAGTATGTCCAAGAACATTCAAGCAGCAATGCAACAAAACAGTTCCCTAATCCAGAGTCAGCTGAATCTAAACCAAGACCAGCAGAATCCCTGAGTGTACAAAAACAAACCAATCCAGAGTCAGCTGAATCTAAACCAAGACCAGCAGAACCCCTGAGCGTACGAAAACAAACCGATGAGGCCAGCAGTACCAAAGCGATTAAAAATGAATCCTTAGTACAGCAATCCAAACACCAGAGTACACAAGATGTCACTAAATATCTTATCCGTAAAGAAATGGTTAATTCTGGCTTTCTCAAGTTTGATGACTGCCCTGAGAATTACTGGGCATGGAAGTCTTCTTTTCTGTATGCAGTCAAAGACTTAGGCTTATCAGCAGCCGAGATGCTGGACCTGATGATAAAATGGCTTGGGACGGAGTCAGCAGAACATGCAAGAAGGATGCGCAGGGTACATATATTTAACCCTCCAGCAGGACTTGATATGGCCTGGCAAAGGCTAGAGAAAAGATATGGATCACCAGAGGCAATTGAAGGTGCTCTAATGAAAAGACTTGAGTCTTTTCCCAAGCTAAACAGCAAAGACAACTTGAAACTGCAAGAGCTGGGGGATATTCTTTGGGAAATCCAGTGTGCCAAAGAAGAAGGCTATTTAAGAGGACTTGCACATTTAGATACCGCCAGCGGTACTAAGCCAATAGTGGAGAAACTACCTCACAACCTGCAAGAAAAATGGGTGAGTGTTGGAGCCAAATACAAAGAAGAATATGATGTCCCCTTCCCCCCTTTCTTTGTGTTTTCTAGATTTGTACAGCAGCAAGCAAGGATCCGGTGTGATCCCAGCTTTTCCTTCATCACCAGCAGTCAACTGCCAAAGGCAGAAAAGCCACTTAGACCCTACAATAGGACTTCAGTGAACGCCCACAAGACAACGGTTCCCTCTGAGGACCCAGGCTGTCCAAGCAGCTACAAGGTAAACACCTTTGAAGGTCCTGACAGACTTTGCCCACTTCATAAAAAGCCCCATCCTCTACACAAGTGCAAAGGGTTCAAAAGTAAACCCATCAAGGAAAGGATAGCCTTTCTTAGACAAAACGGCATCTGCTTCAAGTGTTGTGGATCCACTAAGCATCTAGCAAAAGACTGCAAAATACAAGCGGATTGCTCAGAATGTGGCAGTAACAGACGCATCACAGCTTTACACCCTGATACATTGCATCAACCACTAGAGGTCACTGAAGAGCAGAAAGATGAGGGCAGGGAGCAAAAGGATAATTCAGCTACCCCAGTAATGTCCAAATGCACTGAAATCTGTGGCGACAGTACAAGTCCACGCTCATGTGCCAAGATCTGCCTAGCAACAGTGTACCCCACAGGGAAAAAGGAGAAGGCAGTTAAGATGTATGTAGTTCTGGATGAACAGAGTAACAGATCACTGGCAAGGTCAGACTTTTTCGATGCCTTCAACATTACATCAAGTGCTATCCCATACACCCTAAAGACATGTGCAGGAATGATAGAAACTTCAGGAAGAAGAGCTACTGACTTTACTATTGAGTCTCTTGACAAGAGAGTCCATCTCTCACTTCCCATTTTGATAGAGTGTGATATGATACCGGATGATAAAACAGAGATCCCTTCACCAGAAGTAGCCCGTCATCATCCTCATCTCAATTCAATATCTCACCTTATTCCAGCTATCCAGACAGATGCCTCTATTCTTCTACTTCTTGGGAGAGACATTCTACAAGTACATAAGGTACGCCAACAAATTAATGGGCCCTTTAATGCCCCCTATGCCCAAAGACTTGACCTAGGGTGGGTCATAGTAGGAGAAGTTTGTCATAGGAGCAGTACATCGGCCTGACAGTGTCAATACGTCAAAGACATCTGTGCTACTGAATGGACGCACATCCCTTCTAAGTCCATGCCAAAACAGCTTTGTTGTGAAAGAAACCCTTAACATCCCAAAACCATACTGTGACTTTCCTTCTAGTTACAATAGAGACATTAGTAGTGGCATGGAGTCTGACACTTTAGGGAACTCAGTATTCCAGAGAACAAAAGATGACGACAAACAAGCAATGTCTATAGATGATCGAGCTTTTCTCCATATCATGGATAAAGAGACTTTCCAAGATGAAAACAACAATTGGGTAGCTCCCTTACCCTTTCGCACACCAAGGTGTTATTTACCCAGTAACAGAGAGCAGACCTTGAAGCGCCTGAACACACTATGTAAAACCTTGCAAAGAAAACCTGAAGTGAAAAAAGACTTTACAGAATTCATCAAAAGGATGCTTGATAATAATCATGCTGAAGTAGCACCGTCACTGGATGAAGGTAAAGAACACTGGTATCTGCCAATGTTTGGCGTTTACCATCCACACAAGCCAGACCAAATAAGAGTTGTGTTCGATTCCAGTGCTCAACATGGAGGTGTTTCATTGAATGATGTACTATTGAGTGGCCCAGATCTAAATAACACACTTCTGGGAGTCCTCTTACGCTTCAGGAAAGAGCCTATTGCTTTCACAGGTGATGTGCAACAGATGTTTTATTGTTTCCTAGTGAGAGAGGACCATCGTGACTACCTGCGTTTCCTGTGGTACAAGGATAATGACATAGCTAAAGAGGTGACAGAGTACAGAATGAGAGTACATGTTTTTGGTAACAGCCCGTCTCCTGCTGTTGCCATATACTGCATGCGCAAAGCTGCCCAGAAAGGTGCAGAATGTTATGGTCAAGATGCCAAACAGTTTGTGATGAGACATTTCTATGTAGACGATGGACTTGCTTCAGCTAACACACCTGAAGGAGCAGTCGACATTCTCAACAAAGCAAAACAGATGCTGGCGGAGTCTAATCTGCGACTACATAAGATTGCCTCTAACAGCAAACAAGTCATGGAAGCTTTCACCGCAGAAGATAGAGCTAAAGATCTCAAAGACCTGTGCCTGGGAACAGACACCCTTCCTTTACAGAAGAGTTTAGGCCTAAGCTGGGATCTAGATAAAGACTGCTTTGTGTTTCAGGTTTCTTTAGCAGAAAAGCCATTCACAAGAAGAGGGATCCTATCCACTGTGAACAGTCTCTATGATCCTCTCGGGTTTGTAGCACCAGTCACCATAAAAGGTAAGGCCTTAGTTCGTGAACTGTCAAGTGGAGAAATTGAGTGGGATGCCTTACTTCCACAAGAGAGACTCCATGAGTGGGTCCAATGGACAGTCTTTACAAGCTTTACAATGTCTACAAATATCCAGATGTTATGTTCCTGTTTCATTTTCACAGGCCTGCAAGAGAGAACTGTACATCTTTTCAGATGCCTCTGTTATAGCAATAGGTGCAGTCGCTTACTTGAAGGTAAGTGATGCAGGAAATGTCTGTCATGTTGGATTCGTAATGGGAAAATCCAAACTGAGCCCTAGGCCGGCACATACAATTCCACGCCTAGAGTTATGTGCAGCTGTACTAGCGGTTGAACTGTATGAGCTAGTGAGAGATGAGATAGACCTGAGCCTAGATGCTGTGAAATTCTTTACAGACAGTAAAACAGTTTTAGGCTATATCTGCAACACTAAAAAGAGATTCTTCTTGTATGTCTCCAATCGGGTGAATAGGATCAGACAAACAACCTGTCCAGAGCAGTGGTTCTACGTACCCTCAGAACAAAATCCTGAAGATTTTGCTACCAGGCCTACACAGATAGCTTGCCTTCAGAACTCTATATGGTTCTCAGGTCCACCTTTTCTGTATCAGACAGCTTTAGATAATCCTGATGACAACAATGTTTATCCTTTAGTGGATCCTGAAGCTGATCCTGAAATTAGGTCAGAAGTAGTAAATTTCAGTACTAAAGCCTTTGACACCAGACTACGGCCGCATTGTTTTGAAAGATTTTCCAACTGGAAGAGACTAAGCAGGGTTATAGCAAAATTAATTCATGTTGCCAAAAGCTTCCAAAAGAAAACTAATGATGATCAACCCGGAAGCTGGGGAGTTTTCCATGAAAGAGTCAGTTTAGAAGAACTTTCACAGGCCAAAACAGTTATAATTTCTTCTGTACAACATGCATGTTTCAGACAAGAATATGACTGTATTGAACAACAAAAGACACTTCCAAAACAGAGCCGTCTTACAAAACTGAGTCCCTTTGTAGATCAAGATGGACTATTGAGAGTAGGTGGCCGTTTATCCTTTGCCACGCTGCCAGATGAGGAGAAGCATCCTGTCATCATTCCTCATGATCACCACATTGCTACATTGATCGTAAGATATTATCACAACCAGATAGTTCACCAAGGGCGCCACATAACGGAAGGTGCAATCAGAGCTGCAGGTTTCTGGATTCTTGGTGGAAAACGTTTAGTGTCTGCAATTATTCACAAATGTGTCGTGTGCCGTAAGCTCAGAGGGAGATTGGAAAACCAAAAGATGGCAGAGTTGCCAAAAGATAGAGTCAATCCTGAACCTCCCTTCACTAGTGTGGGTGTTGATGTTTTTGGCCCCTGGGCAGTTGTAACACGACGAACTAGAGGAGGCAGTGCTGACAGTAAACGCTGGGCTGTTCTTTTCACATGTCTTTCTACAAGAGCAATGCATATAGAATTGGTTGAGTCCATGTCGGCATCCAGTTTCATTAACGCTCTAAGAAGATTCTTTTCTGTTCGTGGTCCAGCTAAGTTGATTCGCTCTGATAGAGGTACTAACTTTGTAGGAGCATGCAAAGAGCTGCATATATGTTCAAATGATGCAGAACTTCTAGACTATCTTCAAGACAAAGGATGCACATGGATCTTTAACACTCCACACTCATCTCACATGGGAGGTGCTTGGGAGAGATTAATAGGTGTAGCTAGACGCATTTTAGATGCAATGTTACTCCAAGCTAAACCTACTCGTTTGACTCATGAGACTTTGAGTACTTTCATGGCAGAAGTTATGGCTATCATTAATGCAAGACCTTTGGTACCACTATCTACAGATCCTGATAATCCTACAGTTCTTACGCCTGCCATGCTCTTGACCCAAAAGGTAGACTCTTTATCGGCCCCTTATGGGGACTTTAGTACAACAGAACTTCATGTAAAGCAATGGAAACAAGTCCAATGCCTGGCTGATACGTTCTGGAAGAGATGGAGGAGAGAATACCTGTGTACCTTACAAAGTCGCAAGAAATGGACTGAGACCAGTCCCAACGTCAAAGATGGAAATGTTGTTTTATTGAAAGATAGTCAAGAAAGCAGAAACAACTGGCCTGTAGGAATTGTCACAAATACATTGCCAAGTAAAGATGGTAATGTCAGAAAGGTTGAAGTCAAAGTGACAAAACAAGGGACTGCTAAAGTGTATACTAGACCAGTTTCAGATGTCATTGTTCTCCTTTGAATAGCATTTCTGTTGTGTAGCTGGCACAATACATAGCAGAGAGCTCGTCACTGATAGCGTTCAGGCGAGACATTCGCCATTGAGTTAAATTCCATCCTGTGGATTACAATTATGGTTGGAGATAGTTTGGCCTTGGGCGGCTACTCCAATCCGAAGATGGGTTTATGGACTAAACTATTTCTTCATGTGGGCCATAAGCTTGAAGTACCACAGCCAAAAGACCCTGATATGTTGTGGACTCATGTTTTAGTTTATATTACCAATCTAGGCCGGAATGTATTTTCTTATGTGTTTTCCCTGTACAGTAGATATGCATGGGCAGTGATATAATATATTATATCAGGCAGGGAGTGTGTTGCCTTCACAGGCTAATTGAATTAAAGTTACTTATAAGGGACATGTAGTGAACCACTGCCATCTAGTGGCAAACATGAGTAGCAGTTCTCCTCTGCATATGTAAGCTCTCAGACAGGAAGTGACTCTTGGTTTAGGAAGCTGGTCAGCCATTTTAGACTTCTATTCACTGGGGATGCAGTGTGCTTGCTTCTCTCCCAAGGGGCTTGAGACATCATCACCTGTAAGTGCCTTTCTGCTGTGTCACCTGTCATTTATGTTACACTAATTATTCTATGTATACTGATATGCTGTTATTGTATTGTGTTTCAGTTTCACCTATAAAATAAAGTTGGATTCTTTGGTAGACAACACAAGCAGTGGGCTTCTGTTTGCTGGAGATTCTGACAAGGGTTTAGCTGTCCGTTTAGAGCCACACATAGTCAGTGTTTTGAGAACGGAATACAGAGGATTAACCCCTTAGGTTCCACAGGGAGTATAATAAGCATGCTTTACTGCATATACAGACTGATTTTACTGTTGTGGGTTTAGTAACACTTTAAATTAATCATAGCTTCGCCATTTTTATTAAGCTTATGAATAAATGAGCATTTCAAGTTTATAAAAGTACTTACTATTAGTTATGTCACCTTAGCACAATGTCCTTTTCTTTCTATACTATTTGCATCTGGACAGGTAACATGTTAATGGGCCCAAATGTTTGTAGCCCTTCAGTCATGGGAACACCTGTCTGTGTGTCTGATATGCTTGGCTAGTAGTCTTATGAGTGGGGCCCTGTGGTTTTTTTTGGAACTTTCAAAACAAAAATCAGACTCCAAACGTAAATTTTTGAAAATATGGGAGCCATGGTTGCAATATGCCATTCCCACGCTCCCCCCGGCTAGTCTGGGTATGTGATGGTGTTCGTAATTGGCGTTCTTGGACCCCTGCTCTTTGGTTTTGTTATATATATATATTTTTTTTTTTTTCCCTTTGTACTCCTCCTTTCTTTTCTTTTTCTGTTTGTTTTTGGTGTGGCTTTTAGTTTGAGTTACAGTCAGAGTTATATTAATGTTCTTGTAATTTATGTGCCGTTGATAGCCCCTGAGTGGGCGCACCTTTTGCTCTGTTGGCGTTAGAGCACTGTTTTTTCTATTTTTTTATTTTTTATATGTGCAATTGATAGCCCCTGCGTGGGCTTGTTTTGTTGCCTCTGATTTATACTGTTTAAAATGAATAAAAAACATTGAAATAGAAAACAAAAATTAGTTGGGGAAAAAGAAAAGAAACTGGTGGTTTGGCAGCTCAGCATAAAAAGCTAGAGATAACAAATTGTGGAGCCACAGTTCCAAATCAGATATCCATACCTGACTTGCTGACCTCTAATTATGAATGTCACTTCTAATAAGAATGAATGTTCAGTCTAATATATTTTCACTAGTTCACATTGTGAGTAAAATCCAGAAAAATATGTATTACATAATTAAAGAACTCAAATGTCCCCTAATCACAGAGATACGTTCAATGTATTGGATCCTGTCTAAATTGGCCCATGTATGTATGAATGTAAGCTAGAGACCTTAGATTGTACGCCCCTTGAGGGTTAGGGACTGATGTGAATGTACAATATATATGTAAAGCGCTGTGTAAATTGATGGCGCTATATAAGTACCTGAAATAAATAAATGTATTGCTTGGTTTTCCTATTCCAGAAGTTTCAGATGCACAGCAAAACTAATGCATTATTAAACAGAAAGCACTTTGTATTTGTTTTTTATGAATCCGTGATTAAATAACTACTATAAATATTAGATTGGCATACACAAGCTCACTTGGATGGTTGAACATGAGATTCACAGGGAAAAAAGTAATTCAAAATCATAAAGCAGAATATCTATGGAAACTAGAGAGATTAAGAGTTATGTTTACAGACCCTTTCTACTTAGATCATACTTGAGGTTGCATGTACACTCACTGGCCACTTTATTAGGTACACCTTGCTAGTGCCAAGAAAATATCCCCCACACCATTACACCTCCACCACCAGCCTGAACCGCTGATACAAAGGCAGTATGGATCCATGCTTTCATGTTGTTTACGCCAAATTTTGACCCTGCCATCTGAACCCATCTCCTCTGACATCAGCAAGGCATTTTCATCCACACAACTGCCGCGTAAAATGCCAGTTGATCAGCAGCTTATGAAATACTCAGACCAGCATGTCTGGCACCAACAACCATGCCAGGTTCAAAGTTACTTAAATCCCCTTTCTTCCCCATTCTGATGCCAGGTTTGAACTTAAGCAAGTCGTCTTCACCACATCTAGATGCCTAATAGCACTGAGTTGCTGCCATGTTATTGGCTAATTAGCAGTTTGTGTTGCTAAGCAATTGAACAGGTGTACTTAATAAAGTGAAAGGACTGTATAAATTTATACACATTCTTTACCCATTCTATGAGCCTATAAACTGTCTAAAATGAATTTTTCCAAACAAATTTATTGTTAATCAGGGATATAGCTGATGCCAGGAGACCTGCACAGTGCGTAAACATTTACACTGATCAGCCATAACATTAAGGTCACTGACAGGTAAAATGAATGACATCTAGTTACAGTGGCATCTAAAAGTCCATGGGATATATTAGGAAGCAAGTAAACATGTTGTCCATGAAGTCATGTGCTGAAAGTAGAAAAAACAGACATTGCAGTTTGTGGCTGCGTAGCCGCAGACCTGTCAGGGTGCTAAAGACTCCTATAATGGGCTTGTGAGCATCAAAACTGGACCACAGAGTAATGACAGAAGGTGGCCTGGTCTGATGAATCCCATTCTGTTTTACATCATGTGAATGGCTGAGTGTATGCGCATTGCTTACCTGGGGAAGAGATGGCACCAGGATGCAGTATGGGAAGAAGGCAAGCCAGTGGGGGGCAGTGTGATCCTTTGGGCAATGTTCAGTTGAAAAACTTTGGTCTTGCCATTCATGTGGATGTGAATTTGACACATACCACCAACCTAAGCTTTGTTGCTGACCAAGTGGCCCCCTACATGGATGGTATTCCTTCTTTTAGCAGGATAAAGTACATTGTCACACTACAAAAAGGCTTGAGAAAAACAACAATGGATTTGAGGTGTTGACTTGGCCACCAAATTCTCCAGATCTCAATCCATTGAGCATGGGTGGGATGTGCTGGAGAAATAAGCCCAATCCATGAAGGCCCACCACACAACTTACTGAATTTAAAAGATCAGCTACTGACAGCTTGGTGCCAGATACCATAGCATACCTTCAGAGGTCTAGTGGCGTCTATGCTATGATGGGTCAGAGCTGGGGTTTTTTTGGCAAAAGGGGCTGTTTTAGTGACAAAAGGGGACCTACTCAATATTAGGTTATATATCTTGTGTTTTCCCTTTTTTTTATGACTAGCCTTAGAACCTTAGTGTAGCAATCAACTAATTTCCATGTTAGTCACAAGAAGGGCTTTACTACAGACTGAGTGAAAAGCAGCTTTTGCATTTTTGTCTGTGGCTGGCAGGATAAACCAAAATTATCCTTTTACCTAAGTGTCTCTATGTCACCTCATATGTCTCTGGTATTTCCTAAATCATTTTTTTAAATCTCTAGACACACAATTTATACTATTTCTCTGGGCTCATAGCCATCATAAATTGAAACTATCCACCTTGCAGAGGCTTAAGGGTGAAGCAGGTATGGCACTTCCTAGCCGTGCCTCTACTATCTGACTGGACAGTTAAAAACATCTGATAAAGTGGCTTACGCCAATATCCTCTAACACTGTGTAGGCTCACTTATCCACAGTTTTGAACATAAATGACCTTCTGATTGGTCTTGAGGCTCCAAGGGCATTACTACCCAGAGTTACATTATCCATTCTTACCATGGATAAGTCCATATGGCGTGAATCTGATCTTATACCACTTTGGCATAACCCTATGTTCTCTCATTTGACACATTTCTCAGACTCCTTTTTTTGGCAGCACTAACAAAAAAAGGCTAAACAGTCCTTGCAAATATATATTGTGAAAATGATTTACATTATTTTGACCATATCAATGAAACTTATGATCAGTACCTGTATGGCCTTCTATAGGTACTTAAAGATACGACATACCCTTTAAGCACAGTTTAAGTCCCACGATTTACATTTTTCTAATTACCCCTTAATTGATATTTTGAGATCACAAAAGGACTAAAGGCCTGATATCTACTGTATACTCCCACCTACTCCACACTGACCAGGGCCCGCTCCAGATACAGTCTAAGTGGTCGTCCTTAATTCCTATGATCAGATGAAGAATGAAAGAGGCCTCTCCACACACCTAGTAGTTTCACCTGCTGTCAACAATAAATTACCTCAACTCTAAATTCTCCATCAAACCTGCCTCACCCCCACTAGACTACTCGCTATGCATCTACTTGCCACCTCTAACTGTATCAGATGCACCCAACCAGGGGGCTATTTCATACATGTAATCTAGACCTGCTTGATAATCACTTGATACTAGAGGCAAGTCGTGGACTTACTCTCCTCTGTTCTTTCCATCCCTTTCCTGTTGATCCCTGAAATCAGTTTACTGGGTTTATTAGACAAAGAACTGCCTAGAACGGCCTAGATATTCTAGAATTCTCATAAGTGAAACACTATTTTTAGCCCATAAAGAAATAGTCCTTAAATGGATGCAGCCTTCTCCTCCTTTGGTGTGTCAATGGGTACACACGGTAAACCAAATTATACCATACAAACACAACACAGAAAATCTGGGATGTCTTGTGTGCATCTACTCTCACACTGAGGAATACTGGGAATTAGCCCCTAGTTCTTAGATTCAGTGGTATGTAAGGATCAATCTGCCTTATGGCTAAGTAACACCATACTTGTAAGTCATTATAATGAATCCAGGAAACAATTGTTTGTTGTTTAGTTGGTACTTCTATTTATTGAATTTGTACTCATCATGGTACATTGTTATTGTGACTTAAATGCCATCTGATTGTCACAACGGGGATGATTTATGAAAACTGTAGACTGCAAAATCTGGGGCAGCTGTGCATGGTAGCCAATCAGCTTCTAACTTCACTTTGTTCAACTAAGGTGTGACAATCAAAGATAGAAACCAATTGGTTTCTATGCAGAGTTGCACCAGATTTTGCACCATGCTAGTAAATAACCCCAAAGTGTTTTGGATGCTCTGTCATGGTACCTTTTTCCCAATTAATTTTAAAAAAAAGCTGCTTTTGTCAATTTGTGCAACCTGCAGGTATGTAGTGAATAGGTAGCAGATATTGTGTATATGTATATAGCCTATATAATGTTTTTACATTTTTCCCTGTATCCTTAAATTAACAGAACATAAAGTTCCTAGCTTCCAGAACTCTTTAAAATCTAATAATACGATTCAGAAATACACCTTATCAAGCTGCGTTAATTGCTAGTAATGAGAAAGATATTTGGTCAGCAATATGAAATCCATTCAGGACCTTGACCGGTTTGTGTGACTCTTGACTATGTGGCAAGGCTGAGATAAGTGTCATATAATGTCATAAAACAGTTTTTGTGATAGCACAGGGTGCTTAGTACTCAGTCGATAGGGATACATACGCCTGTTTACCTGCCACGTCACTATAATCTTATGTGATATCAGTCAGACATTTTTTATAACTGTCAGCTGACCTTGGTTGACAAACTATCTTAGAGACATACCAGCTATTGAGATACAACATTAACTTGTCCTATTTATACTGATTTTCAAAGCTTGTGAACATTACACGACCTAAGCTTTACACAAAATATGGCAACAACCAGTTAAAAATATTTCTTCTCAGGAAAAAAAAAAAACAACAACAACGGTCAATGGCCCATTTTGGCAAGAAATCCCAATTTAAAGTGATGTAAACCTAAAAAAAGTGAATTAAGCTTGGCACTTAGGATTAAAGCAAGTCCAGAAAAAAATAAAAAAGCCCCCCCCCCCAGTTTAAATGCTCATGTACCCTAATGGCAGATGATAAGGGGAAAAATGGCTATCTTACTCCTTGCTCTTGCAGGATCCCTTCAGGGCTGTAGCTGGCCCCTGCAGCCTGCTGTTAAAATAGCGACATGCTCTAGTCCACCCCAGGCTCCTCAGCGTACCATACAGGGTTATCCTCTGTATTGGTCAGCGGTGCTCCAGATAGCCAAAGACAAGGAGAAAATGAAGAATAAAAAGCTGAAAAAGAGACCCTTCTAGGGGTAGAATTTAGTTCTACGTATGTATGGCAAATAGTGTAGTAAATGTATACTCACATTCATAAGGCTGCTGGATACCCGTCCTAGGGTCAAGCAACCGATTATTGCACATGTGCAGAATATGACTGTCTCCACACAGAGTGTGGGCAGTTGCACTCGATGCTAGTCAGGGTTTTCTGGAGTTTCTTGCAATTCACTAGGTTAAGGCCCCAAAATGGATCCAGTGAGTGGTCATCAGAGGTGCCTATGTAATAAAAAGGTGCTTCCAAGTGGATTCCTCAGAAAGGTCGTATTTATTGATTGACACGATTCGTGGCTCTTTACTGGTCACTTCATTAGGAAAAGGTGTACATTGGAAAGTACACAAAAATATGACAAAAAATGTAAATGTGGATGCAAAGGGTAAAAAACATACAATAAAAATACATGCAAACAAGTGGTAAAAAGGCCATTTAGTTATGGTACAAATCAGCGTTAAGAAGTATATTGGACATACTGTATACTGTGTATATATATATATATATATATATATATATATATGTGTGTGTGTGTGGGTGTGTATATATACAGTGTATATAGATATGTATATACTGTATATATACTCAAAAAGCCTCCCTCTGAACACAGCCCAAAACATGGAATATGGCCTAAAACATCTCAGCATTCATATGATATTAAATGGATAAAAATGTGTTGTCGCTTATCACTTTAAAAATCATACAACAACAAACTATGCATACAGTATATCATAATGAATGTGCATATCAAATCATAATAAATATGCAAAATAGTGCAATATTTCATAAAAAAAACAATAGTGAAAAAAATTCACTTTCCTGGAATCCAAAGGCCAGGTTTGTGACAGAGCTGGTGACGTTCTCCTCCACCAACATAAATAGCATGCCTCTTACCCAAGATTAGGACCCTTTCATCATAGGAAGTCTAATGCACTTTCCCAAATAATGGGTTAGAACAAATTGCAACCCCGAGCAAGTTCCTCTGCTCCACCAGTAAACGCCACAGCATCAAATTATACAATAATGGAGAGGAGGAACCTTCCTGGGGTTGCCACTATTCTGCACATTTACTATGATTTGTATGACATACAGTATCTAGTTTTAGTGTTCAATGATTTTTAAAGTGATAGCGCAACACATTTTTATGCATTTATTATTGTTTAGTATCTAACCACTGATTAAAAAAGAAAATCATCTCCATAAAACATATTGTTTGTTATTATAACCTACATATACAACTAAAAACAAACAAAGAAAAAAATATCAAAAGATAAATTAATAAAAGAAGAAATAAAGTTTAAAGACCTCCACAATTGACTCTGATGTCAGCAACCTGTGTCTTTATACTGTACTGTATATGTGCCACCACTTGTGCTTCAGTCAATAATGCTGAGTGAATTTTGGATATAAAAAATAAATAATAAACTCAAATTTAGTCATAAATTTAGGCCAAAATGTATTTTGCTACATGTCTTTAAAAAACAAATCTAAGACATGTATATTAATTGGTTTGTGTGAATGTTATAGCGTCTACAAACTATGGTAAGTATGTATGTGTCACGGAGCCGGTCCTTCCTTCCCCATGCCCCAGGTTTGCCGGCTGACACCCTTCTGTGCCATCCATGCTGGGACTTCTAGTCCTGTTTGTCCCTGACACAGGCAGACCTCAGCAGCCCCTCACCCCCCTGGCTTGAAGCTTGGCCTCCTGCTGAAGGAATACACAAACAGGCCATCTCCTCCCTTCCCCCTCATGCATGAATTCCTGGACAGGTCTGGAGACCTGAGAGACAGGGCCCATTGCCATGGTAACCCGATAGGAAGTATCCGGTTACCAGCTCTATTCTTAAGGGTGAGCAGGAAAACCTCCATTGTGTTCTTCTGGCTGCGTGTGTGAGGGAAGGCTGGCTGAGGGCCAGCTTCTCTCATCCGAAAATCCCCCGTCCTCCTTCTCATCTCCTGGACTGTCTGTGCTGCCTGCAATCCCTGCACTGTGGAGAGATCTTCTGCTGCCCCTGTGAACCTGCCTGGATCTATCCCCTGCCTAGACTTAACCCCTTGTTCTCCGTGAACCTGCCTGGATCTATCACCTACCTGGACTTAACCCCTCGTTCTCCGTGAACCTACCTGGATTTAACCCATCCCTGCCTGGAGCCTCCTGTGTGGACTAACCCTGTGGATTACAATACCCCTGTTGTTCCATATTGCCTTCCAGAGAACTGTACTGTGTTGCTGTGTCTGGTGTGGAGCTGTGGACTAAAGGAACTGTTGTCTGTGCCCCCAAAACCTCCCCAATAAAAGCACGTTGGGCTCTGTGCAATCTGTCTCTGTGTGCTCTCTGGTTCTCTTGACAACTGGTTGGCAGCGGTGGGACGAGAGCACTCGAGATGGCAGATGAGAGTCTGCATACCATGGAAGCAGTGGCCCCGGAATATCAACACTGGACGGTAACCAGCTTACAAGAAAAGGCCAGAACTTTGGGCCTCAACTACAAGGGACTTACCAAAGATCAGCTGGTCCGGATGCTGGAGGAAACCATCCAACAGCAACGGGAAGATGCGGGCACAGACAGGAGCCAAGCGGTCCTGAGAGGAGATGGACCAGAGCTTCAAAGCACAAGTGGCAAGAGCCCTTGGGTCATCTGGTACGAGGAAGAGATGGCCATTCTGGGGGAGGATGCCACCCTAGATAGAAAGCTGGCGGCCATGGAAAAGGCTCAAAAGAGACAAACAGAGTGATAAGCTGCAAAGTACCAAGCAGCTGCTCCTGTGGCTGTCCCTGTGGCACACGAGGCCCAGAGAATATCCAGGAAGGACTTTAAGCCCTACCAAGAGCACATCGGAGATGTGGATGGGTTCTTCCAGGACTTTGAATACCAGTGCGAACTACTGGAGGTCCCACCCACAGACTGGACTCGACATGTGGTAGGGCTGCTTGACGGAGGGGCTGCTGAAGCCTACCGAATGATGGACCCCCTCAAGAGACGGAACTATGCGGAGATAAAAAGGGCCGTACTGGACTACTACGCGGTCTCATCGGAGTCATATCGGGCCCAGTTCCGGACTACCCCCCGCCTCCCAGAGGCCTCCTTCAAAATGTTTGCACACAAGTTGTCGGTAGCCTGCCGCCAGTGGCTGGAAGGGGAGAAGGCAACCTCCCCTGAGCAGATCATCCAGGCCATCCTGAAGGAACAATTCCTTTTCAAGTGCCCCCCCGAGCTCCGACAGTGGGTGCGTGAGCGGAAACCTGCCACCCTGGAAGAAGCTGCAGCCTTAGCGGATGAGGCTCTCCTCATTAACCCGCAATGGAAGAAGCCTGCGGCCGAAGCACCCCGAGCGGCAAGGATGCCCCATCCTACACCGGTGCTCTACACGCCTCCCCATCGCCGGATGGCCCCACAAATAGTGCCAGCGTTACGGCCCTTACTACCACCTCATTCAGCCACCTCACAACGGGGCCCCAGACCGGCCTTAGATAGGCGGTGCTTTGGCTGTGGACAGATTGGTCACTACCAGGCCAGCTGCCCTGCCAAAAAACAGACTCTCGGGCCTAGCTTGCCCCGGCCAGTGAATTCTGTGGATCTGTACCAAGCTCCCGAGGACTTGCCACCATCCCCTTCAGACTGGGATCTTGCTCCTGCAGACAAGGACACCCCCCCAGGAGTCTTTGGCCTACAGCCAGTGGGGGCCCCTACCCAGAGCCTCCAAGGAAAGCACTTGCAAGAGGTCACTGTGGATGGACAAAAGGCGGTGGGCTTCCGAGACTCAGGGGCCTTCCTCAGCATTGTGGACCCCCGAGTGGTGCACCCAGACGCTGTACAGCCTGGCCCTGGGATAGTGATTAAACTAGCAGGGGGCACCAAACGCTTCATCCCTCTTGCTACCGTCAATCTGGACTATGGCTTGGGGCCTAAACGCTGCAACGTGGGTGTAATGGGAGGACTACCTGCAGATGTGCTTCTTGGGAATGATGTTGGCGATCTTCAATGCCACTTTGTGGGAGCCGTCACACGAAGTCAGGCCTGCCGGGAAACCGCTGAGAGGAAGGAGTCACCCCATCATGTGGACGGACCTCCGCTGCCCGCGGTGAGTGACTCAACTCTGCTGACAATGCTGGGGTGACATGGGACCGGGACAAGTTTCAAGGGGACTTAGCCACCGACCCTACTCTGACAAGTTTCTGGGCCCGAGCAGGGCTGACTGGTCCGGGGACCGGCGAAAGGATAGTGCAGGAAAATGGGTTGCTGTACCGAGTGGTGGAGACCGATGCCGAAGGAGGGCCCCAGACCATGGCTAAACAGCTGATAGTTCCCCAACAATTCCGGACCCAACTGCTACACCTTGCTCACGATATTCCCATGGCTGGGCATCAGGGAAAGCTACGGACCGAAAGGAGGTTGGCCCAGGCCTTCTATTGGCCTGGGATGTCCCAATCGGTAGCTCGCTACTGCCGTACCTGCGATACCTGTCAGCGACATGGAAGAACAGGTGGCCTGCGGGCCCCCCTACAGCCCCTACCCATTATTGAGGAGCCATTCCAACGAGTAGCTATTGACATTCTGGGCCCCTTAGCTCGCCCCAGCAAATCTGGAAAGCGGTACATCCTGACCATCGTGGACTATGCTACTCGTTATCCCGAAGCAGTCGCCCTGTCCAGCATCACAGCTCCCAAAGTTGCAGAAGCCATGGTTACCGTTTTCACCCAAGTGGGCTTCCCTGCTGAAATTTTGTCAGATCAGGGGACTCAGTTCATGTCAGGC
Source organism: Staurois parvus (assembly GCF_062004578.1). Classification (NCBI taxonomy): domain Eukaryota; kingdom Metazoa; phylum Chordata; class Amphibia; order Anura; family Ranidae; genus Staurois; species Staurois parvus. Next base: position 1,515,682 of record NW_028317883.1, read on the forward strand.
CTTGTTCAGTCCCTCTGGCAGACCTGTGGAGTGCGGGCCATCCGGACAAGCCCTTATCACCCCCAGACCAATGGACTTTGTGAACGCTTCAACGGGACCCTGAAGACCTAGAGCCAGACTGGGAAAGATACCTGCCCCACCTCCTCTTTGCCTACCGGGAGGTGCCGCAGGAATCTACCGGATTTTCCCCCTTTGAACTGCTGTATGGGCGGAAAATCCGCGGCCCCCTGACCCTACTGAAGGAATACTGGGAGGGTCAACTACCAGATACCGGGATCCCTGTGGTGCCCTATGTCTTGGAACTGCGTGAAAAGATGGGACAACTAGCCGGCCTAGCAGCTGACCATCTCCAAGCAGCCCAGGTCCGGCAAAAGACATGGTATGACCGCAAGGCACGCACCCGGGAGTTTACTGAAAACCAACAGGTCCTCATGATTGTCCCAAATCCCCAGAACAAATTGCAAACCACATGGGAGGGACCCTTCCGTGTCATTAGGAAAGTGAATGACACTAACTATATTCTTGGACTGGATGATCGGGGGAGACGGCAGAAAACGGTACATGTCAATATGATCAAGGAGTACCATGACCGAAACCCCCTTGTTATGGCCGTCTGTCCAATACCCTCTGAGGAGGAGGAAGAGGCCGTACCGGACCTCCTGGAAGCAGCACGCCACCCAACTGATGTGCACCAGGTGCCCTGAGTCTGCAGCTGAACCCGGGGCAACAGAGGGCCATGAATGCTGTCCTGGGCCAGCGCAGTTCTGCTTTTTCGGCCCGGCCTGGAAAAACTACTATCACCACTCACCATGTGGAGACCCTGGAAACCCGGCCCCTCCAACAAGCCCCATATCGTGTCCCTGAAGCTGTTAAGAACACTATGAGACAGGAACTGAACGAAATGCTGGATCTGGGAATTATTCAGCCCTCCCAGAGCCCCTGAGCCTCTCCTGTTGTTCTTGTCCCCAAGAAAGATGGTAGCATCCGCTTTTGTGTTGACTATCGACGCCTCAATGACCACACGGTTAGTGACGCCTACCCGATGCCCCGTATCGATGACCTACTGGATCGGCTGGCTGGAGCCCGCTATGTCACTACTCTGGACTTGAGCAAGGGCTACTGGCAAATCCCCTTATCTTCAGAGGGTCGGGAGCGCTCTGCCTTCATCACCCCCTTCGGCCTGTTCGAGTTTCTCAACATGCCTTTTGGCATGAAGAATGCTCCTGCCACCTTCCAGCGCACGGTGGACCAGCTGCTGCGGGGCTGTCATGACTTTGCCTGCACCTACCTGGATGACATCGCCATCTTTAGTGAAACATGGGAAGACCACCTCCAGCATGTGGGCTTTGTCCTGGACCGAATTGCAGGGGCCAACCTCACGATTCGACCAGACAAGTGCCAGATGGGGATGGCGGAGGTGCAATATTTAGGACACCGGGTGGGAGGGGGTAAACTGCGCCCAGAACTGGCTAAAATAGAAGCCATTAAGGAATAGCCCACCCCCCAGACCAAGAAACAGGTTATGGCGTTCCTGGGCACTGCTAACTATTACCGCAAATTTGTTCCTCATTTCAGCACAATTGCGAAGCCCCTCACAGATCTCACCAAGAAGACCATGCCCCGGATGGTAACCTGGACCCTGGCATGCCAGAACGCATTTGATCGGCTGAAGGAGGCCCTTTCCCATGACCCCGTCCTAGCAGCGCCCAACTACCAGCGAAGGTTCATCGTGCAGACAGATGCCTCCACTTATGGGCTGGGGGCTGTCCTCAGCCAGGTAAATGAGGAGGGGGAGGAGCACCCTGTGGCCTTCCTTAGCAGGAAACTATTAGACCGGGAGGTGGCCTATGCCACCATAGAGAAGGAGTGCCTGGCCATAGTGTGGGCATTGAAGAAACTTCAACCCTATTTGTATGGCCGGGAGTTCACCATCCTCACGGACCATAACCCCCTCACCTGGCTGAATCGGGTCTCCGGGGATAATGGCCGCCTCTTACGATGGAGCCTGGCCTTACAACCCTACAATTTCACCATCCAATACCGACGGGAAGCCAGCACCACAATGCAGGTGGGCTGTCCCGTCAGCAAGACCCCCAGTAAATGCAGTCCACAAGTGCCTCTACGGGAACCTGTTGAGGTTCCCCTGGCGGCACTTGTAGAATGGAGGGGGGAGGGGTGTCACGGAGCTGGTCCTTCCTTCCCCATGCCCCAGGTTTGCCGGCTGACACCCTTCTGTCCCATCCATGCTGGGACTTCTAGTCCTGTTTGTCCCTGACACAGGCAGACCTCAGCAGCCCCTCACCCCCCTGGCTTGAAGCTTGGCCTCCTGCTGAAGGAATACACAAACAGGCCATCTCCTCCCTTCCCCCTCATGCATGAATTCCTGGACAGGTCTGGAGACCTGAGAGACAGGGCCCGTTGCCATGGTAACCCGATAGGAAGTATCTGGTTACCAGCTCTATTCTTAAGGGTGAGCAGGAAAACCTCCATTGTGTTCTTCTGGCTGCGTGTGTGAGGGAAGGCTGGCTGAGGGCCAGCTTCTCTCATCCGAAAATCCCCCATCCTCCTTCTCATCTCCTGGACTGTCTGTGCTGCCTGCAATCCCTGCACTGTGGAGAGATCTTCTGCTGCCCCTGTGAACCTGCCTGGATCTATCCCCTGCCTAGACTTAACCCCTTGTTCTCCGTGAACCTGCCTGGATCTATCACCTACCTGGACTTAACCCCTCGTTCTCCGTGAACCTACCTGGATTTAACCCATCCCTGCCTGGAGCCTCCTGTGTGGACTAACCCTGTGGATTACAATACCCCTGTTGTTCCATATTGCCTTCCAGAGAACTGTACTGTGTTGCTGTGTCTGGTGTGGAGCTGTGGACTAAAGGAACCGTGTGTCTGTGCCCCCAAAACCTCCCCAATAAAAGCACGTTGGGTTCTGTGCAATCTGTCTCTGTGTGCTCTCTGGTTCTCTTGACAGTATGTATATACAGTGAGGAACAGAGTTATTTGAACACCCTGCGATTTTGCAAGTTCTCCCACTTAGAAATCATGGAGGGGTCTGAAATTCACATTGTAGGTGCATTCCCACTCTGAGAGACAGAATTTTTTTTAAAAATTCAGGAAATCACATTGTATGACTTTTAAAGAATTTTTGTCTTGCACTGCTGAACATAAGTATTTGAACACCTAAGAAACAGCAAGAATTCTGGCTCTCAAAGACCTGTTACTGTGCCTTTAAAAAGTCCACCTCTACTCCACTCATTAATCTAACTTAGTAGCACCTGTCTGAGCTCTTTAAAGACACCTGTCCACCCCACAGTCAGGCGCCAACTACTACCATCGGCAAGACCAAAGAGCTGTCAAAAGACACCAAATTGTGGACCTCCACAAGGCTGGAAAGGGCTGCGGGGCAATTTCTAAGCAGCTTGGTGAAAATAGATCAACTGTTGGAGCAATTGTTAGAAAATGGAAGAGGCTAAAGACGACGGTCAGTCTTCCTTCGGACTGGGGCTCCATGCAAGATCTCACCTCGTGGGGAATCACTGATGATAAGAAAGGTGAGGAATCAGCCCAGAACTACAAGGGAGGAGCTGGTCAATGACACGAAGAGAGCTGGGACCACAGTTTCAAAGATCACTGTCAGTAGAACACTACGCCGTCATGGTTTCAAATCATGCATTGCATGGAAGGTTCCCCTGCTCAAGTCATCACATGTCCAGGCCAGTCTAAAGTTTGCCAATGACCATCTGGATGATCCAGAGGAGGCATGGGAGAAAGTCATGTGGTCAGATGAGACCAAAGTAGAACTTTTTGGTCTAAACTTCACTCGTCGTGTTTGGAGGAAAAAGAAGGATGAGATGCATCCCAAGAACACCATCCCTACTGCGAAGCAAGGGGGTGGGAATATCATGCTTTGGGGGTGCTTTACTGCGAAGGGGACAGGATGACTGCACTGTATTAAGGAGAGGATGAATGGGGCCATTTATTGTGAGATTTTGAGCAACAACCTCCTTCCCTCAGTCAGAGCATTGAAGATGGGTCGTGGCTGGGTCTTCCAACATGACAACGACCCGAAGCACACAGCCAGGATAACCAAGGAGTGGCTCCGTAAGAAGCATATCAAGGTTCTGGAGTGGCCTAGCCAGTCTCCAGACCAAAATCCAATAGAACATCTTTGGAGGGAGCTGAAACTCCGTGTTGCTCAGCGAAACGTTGACCTCTGTAATTGTGAACAAAGGCTTCTGTACCAAATTTTAACACTGATTTTCTCAGGTGTTCAAATACTTATGTTCAGCAGTGCAAGACAAATAAATTCTTTAAAAATCATACAATGTGATTTCCTGAATTTTTTTTTTAATTCTGTCTCTCAGAGTGGGAATGTACCTACAATGTGAATTTCAGACCCCTCCATGATTTCTAAATGGGAGAACTTGCAAAATCACAGGGTGTTCAAATACTTCTGTTCCTCACTATATATATATATATATATATATATATATATATATATATATGTTGGAATTTACAGAGTTTTTACTTTTTGACTGCCTATCACATTTTTGGAGGCACTAAAAACCCCCCACAAATGACCCTGTTTTGGAAAGTAGGCACCCAAAGGAATTTGCTGAGAGGCAAGCCGAGTCCATGGAACATTTTATTTTTTGCCACAAAATTTTGGAAAATGACAAATTTGTTTTTGGTTTACACAAAGTTGTCACTTAAATTATATATTACTCATGCATGCCTTGGGTATATGTAGAATAACCCCCCAAAACACATTCTGTTACTTCTTCCGAGCATGGGGATACCACATGTGAGAGATTTCTTGGCAGCTTAGCCACATACAGGCCCCCAAAATCCAATGACCACCTCCAAACTTTCAAAGGGCATATTTCCTCATATCACTTCTCTACTACCTATCACAGTTTAGGAAGCCCTAAACTGCCAGGATAGTACAAACACTCCCCACCCACCCCAAATGACCCCTTTCTGGAAAGTAGACACCCCAAAGAATTTGACAGGAGGCATGATGAGTATTTTTGCACATATAATTTTTGTCACAGGGTTTTGAAAAAGAATAAAGGAAAAGAAAAAATAAATTTTTGTTTTCTTCATTTTCCAAAAACTTGTTGCAACAAATGAGATCCGCAAAATACTCACCATGCCTCTTAGTAAATACCTTGGAGTGTCTACTTTCTAAAAAAGGGTAATTTGGGGAGGGTGCTTCCACTATTCTGGCATTTTAGGGCCAACATTGGAAGCTTATGCCAGATATTTATTTACGGTACTTATATAGTGCCATCCATTTACGCAGCACTTTACATTTATATATTGTACATTCACATCAGTCCCTAACCCTCAAGGGGTGTACAATCTAAGGTCCCTAACTTTCATTCATACACATACTAGGGCCAATTTAGACAGGATCCAATTAACCTACACTACCAGTATGTCTTTGGAGTGTGGGCAGAAATGGGAGTACCCAGAGGAAACGCAAACAGGCACAGGAAGAACATGCAAACTCCAGGCAGGTGGTGCCGTGGTTGGGAATCGAACCTACGACATGCTGCCCAGATATCACGCACTTTTCTAACCACTTAAAGACCAAGCCTTTTCTGACACTTTTTGATTACTTGAAAAAAAGTTTTTTTGCTAGAAAATTACTTTGAACCCCCAAACATTATATATTTTTTATAAAGCAGAGGCCCTAAAGAATAGAACAGAGGGTGTTGAAATTTTTTATGTCAACAGTATTTGCACAGCGATTTTTCAAAAGCACATTTTTAGGAAAAAATTCACTTTTTAGAATTTTAATGCACAAAAACTCAATATGTTGCCCAATTGTTTGATAATATATAGAAGATGATGTTATGCCGAGTAAATGGATACTAAACACGGCATGCTTTAAGATTGCGCACACCTTGTGCAAAGGCAAAACATTACGTAATTTTTAATATCCATAGGTGACGCTTTAAAAGCCTTTACAGGTCACAACTTTAGATTTACACAGGAGTCCTAGTGCTAGAATTACTGCCCTTAATATGACGTTTGCAGTGATACCTCACGTGCATGGTGTAATCTCTGTTTACATACCGACACAGGATCGCCACTGAAGTTTGCCTTTGCGCACAAGCACGAGGATGGGTGTGGTGGTGAAATTTTTTTTTTAATTATTTATTTTGCATTTTTATTTTTACACTGTTCCTTTCATTTTTTTTTCAATAACTTTTATTGTTATCACAGGGAATGTAAATATCCCTGTCATAGCAATAGGCAGTTACAGGTACTCTTTTTTGAGAAATCTGGGATCTATTAGACTCTAGATCTCTCTTCTGCCCTTAAAGCATCTGATCAGACCAAGGTTGGTGTGATCAGATGCTTTCCCAATTTTAAAATGGCGCTGTTTATATCTGGCGAAACAGAAATACTTGTAGCTTCCGGTCTCTTGAACCATGGAGATGATTGGAGGCATTCCAGTCTCCGATCAGTTCTACTGTCAGCCAGCAGAACTGCCGCTACATTTTTGGGTTTTCGTGTGGGACAGGAGAGCCCAAAAAATACCTTGGAAGGTGGAGGGAAGGGTGGAGGACTCCCTTCCCACTGGTTATAAAAGCGATCCAGTGGGTAAGAGCGACAAAGGATTATTTTCACATGAAAGCCGAATGTCAGCTAAAACAATTTATACCAGGATGATGCCTGTAGCTGCAGGCATCATCCCCATATAACCATTCAAAGTCCAAGTTGGGCATATATGTAACAGCAGAGAACATGGGCATATGATGAATCAAGTCTGTGGACCAATATGACCACAGATCATTCTTTTTTGTAGTGTCCATGTTGAGGATTAGGCCCAAAAAAGTTTTAAATTTGGAAACCATGATAGGTTTCCATGCAAATTGTCTGGCAAGAGCTGAATTTAGGTGAGCAGCGATGTATTGTTGTGCGTATAAATTGCTTTGGCCCACAATCAATTGATACAAAAATTCCATGAAAAACAGTGGAGGGGCTAAATGCTAGTACTGGCAGTGAACGGGGCCGATCCTGCTAACTCTACATTTTTGGGGACGCTATACTGAGGAGGCACTAGTATAGTTCTGTTCATGATCAATATATTGATCTGTGCAAACACTATACTAGTAATGGCGGTGATCAGCGACCTATAGCAGGAGTGCAATAGTGTACAGCCAATCTAACGCTAGCTGACCCCGGCTGGGAGGGGAGCTAACTGACCCTAACATTATCTGATTTCGCTAGTGGTAGTAATACAGTGATCAGGGAAAAATTTTATGTACTGACACTGTACTAATAGCACTGCCTGGGTGACGGGGTGATCAAAGGGTTAATAGGGACGATCAAAGAGTTAAATGTGCTAATCTAACGTGTGTGTAAAATGTAGTGCTTTTACTCAGTGCTGTATTCGTTCTTCTCTTCCTGGATGGCACAGGGGGCAGCGGTGAGTGCACACCTGGAAATAGAAAGCGACATAAGATCACATCGCTTTGCCCAGAGCCGCCGCTCGCTTGCACATTGTTGGCAGGCAGCAAGTAGTTTTAATTTCTCTCAATAATTTTCTAAAACATAATTTTTCTTTTTTTTTACATTTTTTTAATACTTTCATCTGAGTAGTGCAATGTTACCACAGTAACATTGTACTGCTCTGGGTGGGTGATCAGGGATTTTTCTTTTTACACTTTGCATTGCATGAGCAATGAAGATTAATGCAAAACTTGTTTTGAACTGTCATGAATGTATTAAGTTCATGACAGTTCAATATATTAGTGATCTGTGATTGGTTCCAGCTGGTCACATGGTACAGGGTGCTGTGATTGGCCCAATGTGCCATGCGAGAACTGTGGGCCGATCACAGCTCTCCAGGAACAGAAGCAAAGCTTTTGTGAATCAGAATGATTCACAAAAGCTTTGTTGTTATTGTGATCATGTGATTGCACAGCGATCACATGATCACTGGGTCCCGATTACTGGGATTCTCTTGGGAGGGGAGGGTTGCGGCCCGCTCAGGCATGCAGCGCCCTCCTGTGTTGGCAAAAGACCAGCGATGTATGGGTACATCACTGGTCTTGTAGCTGCCACACATCTTCAGTACATTGCGGGTGGGTGGTCCAAAAGTAGTTATTGTCCACAGCTTACTGCTCACCTCCTTCTTTATCTCCACTCCACAAATGCAAATAAAACTCTAAATGGTGCTTTATCCCTTTAAAACTTTAATTCCTAAAACACATGACTTATTCTTCACATGACAGGGCCATTAATATTCCTGGCTATGTTCTCTTTCGGAGAGACAGTGTAAATAGGAAAGGTGCTGGTGTCTGTCTCTATGTGAGAAGTGATCTCAGAGATAGGAAAGATAGGAAATTGACAAGACTGAGATTCCCAGAAGAATTTAGTGACTTCTGTAGAAAATTAAACTTACAGGAAATGGACATTGTGGGGTGGCAAGGGGGGTCTACTGAGTGTTTAAGGCTGGGAAAGGAAACGTGGCAGACGATAAATAAAAGGAGAAGGTAAACCGGTGTGGGGGGAGGGGATGGAGGAGGTGAGGGGTATGACCCTCGTGTGTGGTTCTCTTTTTTTTTTCCTCTTCGCCTCCTCCTCCCCCGAACTCTCTTCTCCCAACCTGGGGTTGTAGGCCCATATAGGGAGAAATCAGGGGGGTTAGAAGGACAGTAGGAATTAAGCAAATGTTGAGAAGAAGAGGGCGGACTGCCTGGAGGCTGATTGCACTGCCAAAACTCCAGATCCCCCATGCTGCAAGATGAGGAGCGGAGTGTTTAGAGTCCCACACCAATATGGGAATCGCTAGTGGGAAGGTCCCACTACAGATTCAAGGGGAAAACTTAGGCACAAGGGTTTAGGGGAGGGCGGGGATTTTTGAGGAAAGGAGGTTTGGGAGGGTGGGTAAGGGGATGTTATAGTTGGAGAAGAGAGAGCATCCATATCCTAAACTGTCTGTATTGGTTTTCTCTTGAAGGAAAGTTAGTAGATCAACGTAACTATAATATAAATGAGTTTGATTAACTTTATGATATATAATGTGAAAGGGCTGCACTCCCCGATAAAAAGACATAAGATACTCAGGGAAATCCATCAACACTCTATAGAAGTAGTATTTCTTCAAGAAACACATTTAACTTGAGATACAAATATCAAACTATACTCAAAGTATTATCCAGTGTGGTACTATGCTGATTCACCAGTTAAAGGGGCCAAAGGAGTGTCAATTGGGTTCTCGAAAAATGTAAATTTTTCCCTGGAAGGTAGACTGGAAGAACCAGAGGGTCACTTTCTATTTCTCAGGGGAAAGTTACAAGGATTGGAATTAACATTAGCTAATATATATTGCCCGAACAAAAGTCCAGTGATATTCTTAGAGGGGATGTTAAGGAAACTCTCCAAATTTAAAACGGGAAGTCTGGTTGTGGCTGGAGATTTTAAGCTGTGTTTAGATCCTCAGTTGGATGCATCATCATGTACACAGAGAGAAGGGAGTAAGAAGTTGAAATTACTGAAGAGGTTATTATATAAACATCAACTGGCAGATACATGGAGAGTGAAACATCCAAAAGAAAGATATTATACCTTCTTCTCTCATGTACATGGTTTGTATTTGAGACTGGATTATATTCCAATATAGAGGTCATGTCTATGTCTGATCATACTCTCATCACGATGAGATTACGTGCAGGAGGAGGTCAAGATAAAACTATGTGGAGATTAAATGAAACTTTCATACAGGATCGGAAGTAGAGAAAAGGTTAAGGCAAGAAATTTAACAATTTTTCGAGCTTAATGAGACTAACGAGGTCTCGGAGGCCACAGTCTGGGAGACACATAAAGCATATATTAGGGGAATACTGATTTCAGCAGGAACAGAACAAAAGAATGAATGAGGGAAAAAAATAAAGATGGTGATGGAAGAGCTTTAGAAGTTGGTACAGTTACACAAAAAAAGAGAGGAACAGATATATACCAGAAGATAATACTTAAAAGAGATGAGTTAAGGGGGGCGCGTCTTGGTCATGGTGGAATGAGGTCGCACGAGTCGGAGCTCTGTGGACCCGAACCTTGAGACTGACAGCCTAGCCCTTTCAGTGAATCGTTTTAGATGCCTGGGGAGCGGAATTTGACACCCGCTGCCGGTGAATTGAGGGGAACGGGGATTACCCACTAATTTCTCCAACAACACGTCGCCTCCTCTCCGGCGCCCGCTCTCCAACCCAAGATGGTGCTGCTGAAAGCAAGCACGGCGGGACCCTCCAGCCCTAAGAAACATACAGCTCCACAGACGGAGGCCGAGCTCCCTGTCCCATGCCCAGTCTCGCCTATCCTATCTCCGCTGCTCCCCAGGGCAGGCTCACCCACGGGGCCACCCATCCCTCCCTCCCTGGGTGCTCAGCAGGATGGGGAGCTTTGGGACTTTATCGCTGATCTACCTACTAGACAAGATATCCAGGCCATGGCCTCATCTATTGTGGCTGCGCATTCTAGAGAACTCCATGATTTGAAACAACAGGTGAACACTGTCAAGGAGAAGGTAAATACTTTGGAAACTTCTATCTCCCAGGCTGATGATGTTAGCGTTGATGGAGGTGGGACAGGCTGACTTCCACCACCATCCTATTAACATCCAACTCAGAATAGATGATGAAAACAGGAACTGGCAGAACAACATTCGCCTCCAGGGTATCCCCGAAGCAACGTCAGGCCCGGACCTTCGCTCTACATTGAGTGCCATCCTCAATCAATTTCTGGACAAATCTCCCACAGCTAAACTTGAACTGGAAAAAGTACATCAGGTTCAGGGCCCACGCCCCCCTTCCTCCATAACTGCAGACCCTACCACCACTCTGCCTCCTCGGGATGTCCTATGTTGGGGAAACACTTTTATTGTATTAAGGAGGAGATCCTTCGCCAGGAATGGTCTACAGGTGCCCTTAATTTTGATGGAGCTGAGGTTCATATTTATCCTGACATTTCCCCACAAACTCGCCTGATGCAGGACCTGCTGTGGCACCTCTTGGAGGTTATCCGGGAAGCTGGAGCAACCTACCGTTGGGGCCATCCCTTTCACCTGATCATTCAACATCAAGGTTCCTTGTATCACCTGCATTCACCTGATCAGCTTCCACCATTGTTTCGGTTCTTAGACTGACCTGAGATCACCATACCTAACTGGCTAGACTCTCTGCTCCAAGAGATGAGGTGCAGACCCCGACTCGACCAAGGACGCAGAGATCCCGCTGACCATGGCTCTGTGCCCCCTCTGCTTCGGCCTCTCGGAACGTTCTGACCTCATCCGAGGACTGATTGTTTAGTTCTGCGGTTTCTCGGGTCCCTAGGACTTGACCCACTTCTAGACGGTTCCGGGTGACGAGAGAGGCGACCTGAGTAACCGTGGTTATTACATATGTTTGGTTTGCTTCATGTGCAACTGCTTTATTACTGTTGATATTGTACCAGTTGATACAAATTTGCCCTTTTTATGTATCTCCCTTGGCCCAGGTTGAGGCAGGTTTAATCTAGAGTGCGGATTCAGTGGGGGTTATGGTTATGATCTGCCTCTTCCCCTTCCGCGCCGGTCATGTTAATTTTGGATGGTGCCGACTGAATGGAGACGTTCTTATGGAGAGACGTTCTACGGATGTCGAAAAAGCGTTCTATAGGGTTCGGTGGAGTTTCATGCAAGCGACGCTTGAACATATTGGGCTTGGGACCCCTATGTGCTGGTGGATCTCTGCCCTCTATTCTTTCTTCCTCAGCATCAGTGAAGGTTAATGAGACACGGTTGGATTTTTTTCCCATTTCGAACAGGACGCGACAGGGTAGTCCTCTTTCCCCCTTTGTTTTTATCTTAACACTGGAACCCTTTTTGTGCACGATTTGTTCAGAACCTAGTATAGCTGGCTACTGTAAACCTTCGGGATGTCACAAAGTTGCTGCATCATCTTTTTTGTCACAAACTCACTGGTCTCCCTTCCAAATATCTTGCGGGCCTTACAGATGTATGGCTCCTTGTTTAACTGGTCAATTTGTCGAAATCCTCCGCCCTTAACATATCTGCTGACACTACTACTGTGAGAAGCCTCAGACCCTCCTTTCCATTCAAATGGGCAATGGAAGTTATTAGGTATTTGGTTACAAACACCAAACCTGATCTTTATCATCTGTATGGGGCCAATTTTGAGCCGCTTCTTCTGAAACTGAAGGATGACCTTCTCCACTGGCATTTTTTGTCACTGACATGGTTTGGGCGGTGTGCCGCTCTCAAGATGACGGTGTTTCCCAAAAGTCCTGTATCTTTTACAGGTTCTTCCGATCTACCTCCCTCTGGTGTTTTTCGGCAGACTCAGGTCCCTTTTTCAGAACTTTGGGCACACAGGAAATCTTGTTTGGCCTAATATCACCTTGCCCAAACTGTCTGGGGGTGTCGGACTTCCTGATGCTAGGGCATATTACAGAGCCCCCTATCTCACCAGAGTTGTTCTTGTTTGCCCGGCATCTCTAGACCCCTTACATGATTTGAGGCTTTATGTCATAAGGGGGAACTGGTTCATCATTCCCTCTCTCTCCCTCTCTATGCTTCCCTGACCCACTGGGGTGTAGACTACATTCCACCATTTCTGGCTAAGTGGGAGGCGGACCTGGACCTGCGACTCATGGCACAGCAAAGGGAGAAGATTCTAGAAGATTCTATATTTCTCCCACAAATCTTTGATTGCCTCTAGGGTTCAGGAAACTGGCTATAAAATCCTCACTAGATGGTATAGGGTCCCCACCACACTCCATCGTATCTCCCCTCAGATTCCTGGCTCCTGCTGGCAGTGTGGGACAGATGAGGGATCCGTGCGCCACATTTTCTGGCATTGCCCATTGATTCAACCCTTTTGGCAGGAAGTGCTCAGTGTCATTAAACAACTTACTGATGTTGACCTGCGTAGTGACCTGGTGGCCTGCCTATTGCACCTGTCAGAAAGACCTATCAAAAAGTATAAGCGTTTCCTCACTATACAACTCCTGAATGCTGCTGAAGCCTGTATCTCGCTCCGATGGAAAGATGTTAGTCCACCAACAATGGCTCTTTGGTTTGCTAAAGTCAATGACCTCAGGGACATGGAGGATCTCTCGGCCACGTTACATAATATGGAAGAAGCCATTACTGAAACTTGCCGACCCTAGCATTACTTTATATACACTGATTCCTACTCACAGGAGATGCCTGTTACCTCTTGATGCTGCCTCCTTGGATGGTGGTTCCTGCCCGGGGAGGACCACTTCACCTTTATCTACTTCTTCCTGCCTCTCCCCTTTTTCTCCTTTGTTCTGGGGAGCTCCTTCCTGCTTTACCTGTTATGCCTGTGTTTTCCTTGAAAGATCATTTCCTCTCTTCCATGTTCGTTTCCTGTTTTCCTTTCTACTCCCTCTTTCTTCTGATTGAGTGAGCCCTTCATTCAGTGTTTGGGTTCATTATTTACTTAATAATAAAGGACTGCGCTAATCATAAATAAAGTGTCAAATAATTCCAAACAAAAAATATAAAAATATATATTAAATAATAATCTAAAGATAAATAATGTCCACAAATCTTGTTTAAAGTCCAACCACCATAAAGTGATAAACAATGTTGCAACCTTGTATAAACAATAAACACGGTGAAGAAAATCCACCACCGAATGAATTAAATAAACTCACCAGAGCGATATGCTTATCAAATTATAAATCAGCATAGAACCAGCAAACACAAAGGCTCCTGCGCTTGGGGATGGACTCGATGCAGGCTACAACCACATTAAGAATGTCCTGGAACATGCACACCTTGCTGCCCTCAACAGACCGGGGGAATCCAAATATACTGAATGAGGAAAGAACAAACAGAGGGCGCACAGGTCTAGTGCATTACCATAAAAAATGTTTAATAAAAAATAAAGTGGGTGTTGTACTCACAAACGACAATATAGTCAAGGCACATCATAAAGAACAGCTGGGTCAACACCGCGCTGAGTAACAGTCCGCAATAGGGAGTGTAGACATCCAATAGGCTGACGTGTTTCGTGGACTATAAAAATATATTTCTGATATATATAAAAATATATTTTTGAATATTTTTGTATTTTATTTTGGATAGTTTGGAAGTTTTTATTTATATTGTAATGTTTGTATGTATACTATTTTTATATATTAGTGACAGCGTTTTTATTTCCCCTCTTCTTCTGGGTCTCAGTGCTTATTTGGAGATTATATGCACTAAATATATTTACAGTTATTGATTATTGAATGAATCTGCGGAGATCGAGCGGTATTGTGTCACCAGAATGCCGTTCTGATTGGTTTAAACGATCCCGCAATGCAGATTGAGTGGGAGATATAATGAATGAGTAGAGGTCTGACATCGATTCCGCTCCGTGAGGACGCCGAATGATGAAATGCGTAGGGCGGGACTTAATGGATGTGACGTCAGGACGTTCCTCGAGACTGTCGGCTGGGCTACCTCAGTGAGCGAGGCTCGTCCTTGGTATTGACAGAGGCTAGTATTGCTGGTGTCGGCTTAGACACTTTTTTTTGTGAGTTTATATTTGGCATCTAATAAAGCTTATATTTTAAAGAACGTACTGCACTATTATATTTCTTTTCAATTCCCCAGCATTGCCCTATTTATGGAGAGAGAAAGAGGAGGTCCATTTGATATCAAAGTTTCTTCATCCATGTGGGTTGGCTGATTGCAGAGTATTGCTCCCATACTTTTGGATACCTCAAACAGATCATCGCTCCCAGAGCACTAGCGATTATGCTGATTTATAATTTGATCAGCATATCACTCTGGTGAATTTATTTAATTCATTCGGTGGTGGATTTTCTTCACGTTGTTTATTGTTTATACAAGATTGCAACATTGTTTATCACTTTATGGTGGTTGGACTTTATACAAGATTTGTGGACATTATTTATCTTTAGATTATTATTTAATATATATTTTTATATTTTTTGTTTGGAGTTATTTGACACTTTGTTTATGATTAGCGGATTCCTTTATTATTAAGTACTTATACCTGATTTGGGCTAAGGTTTGCAGCTGAGTTGGAGATTTTTTCTTTTGGCGCTTTTTCTTAATTAGTATTACATTGGGTTCATTATTTGCCAATTGTTGATTCCCACATTATTATAGCAATAAATCTGTATCGTGAAACCTTGTCCTTTTTCTAATGTATCTAGTTGACCTCAATACGATATTAATCTGGTACCATCTGTGGCTTTGGCTGCGCTATCTTGATGCTCATTGGCCATGCTTTATACAGGTTTACCTGGGGTAATGCTGACATGTATCTGATCCTGGTTCCTATGCTATATTCAGCCATGATACATTGGAATGTGTTTTTGTACCTATATCTGTTCTGCGTTTAAACTGTTTCAAATAAAAAAATTATATAAAAAAAAAGTAAACCTTGATTAGCTTTTATAAAATTTGACTTCACAGATTAGTCCAGTTCACAACACAGACTAAGACAGAGCTCTGTTAAGCCTAAATTACTTCTATGAAAAAGGCATAATTATGATATGCATATTAACAACTCACTTGCATGGTCTTTTCATCTCTTTACCATTGATGTATTGAATTTTAAAAACATGTTCAACTGTTACAGGAAAAACTATCCTTGTACAAAGAGCTAAGAGAGAGAAAGTGCCAGCAATACTCCTATCGATTGATGCCGAAAAGGCTTTTGATAGGGTTAATTGGGGATTTTTGTTTGACACACTAGAGGCAATAGGAATAGGCCCTAAAATGCTAAAATGGTTCTTCTTGGTTTTTCAGAATGTATAACGGTACTAGGCAGGGATGCCCCTCTCTCCCTTTTTGTTGTTGTTGCTGTTTGTACTGTCTTTGGAACCTGTTCTGGTGAGGGTAAGGAAGTGTGTAGATATAGCGGGAATAAAGATAGGTGAAGTGGAGCATAAAGTAGTCTCTTATGCAGATGATATGTTGTTTTATATTGTTAAACCTAGAATAACGTTGCCTAACTTAATGAGGGTATTAAAACAGTATGGCGAGCTATCAAACTTGAAAATAAACCTGGTAAAATCAGAAATATTAAATATCAATCTTTCAATGTCAGAAAAGTTGAGTTTACAAAAGGAGTTTCCATTTATTTGGAGGGAAAAGAAAATAGGACACTTGGGAGTAAAATTAACCACCTCAACAAATAGTATATATCAAGCAAACTTTATCCCCCTAATAAATGAAATTAAGGAAGAACTAAGGAGACTTTTAAAGGGAGGAGCCTCTTGGATAGGACGTATACATCTGATAAAGATGGTGATAATGCCAAAAATTCTGTATAAGTTCCACATGCTTCTGGTTCACCTCCCAGGATAATAAAGAAGATGATCACTAAATTTACATGGGCAAACAAGAAACCAAGAATTAGTTATGAGGTCCTGAGTTGAGAAAAAGAGAATTGGGGTTTGGGCTTACCTAATGTAAGGAATTACTATCTAGCAGTGATTTTATCACGAATAGTAGATTGGACATTTAACTCACGGGAAAGGATGGATGAAGATGGAAGGGATTTTAAGTAAGGCACAGTTAGAGATTGTATGGATTCCACATAAGTTTTGCACATTGGATGTTAACATTAATTCACTGACAAGGAAAGTCTTGAGTATATGGGATAGAATGTAAAGTCAAAAAGGATGGAAATATGATTCAATATTGACTCCTTTGGAGGGAACCAAGAATTTCCTCCTGGGGAAGGTTAATATTTTTGGGAGATGAACGCATGCTTGAAGGATATATTGAATGAAGGGAAACTGCACACTTTTCAAAACTTAAAGAAGAAAAAAGATTTATTTATCACATTTGAAGATTGACGGTATTAACAATTAAATCATTTTGTTTCAAGTCTCCCTAAACCACTGAGGACGTTGGAGGATATGTATCCAATTGAAAAACTGTTAAATGAAAAAATAACCCCAAAACATGTTACTTCTAGGATTTATAAGATCCTAATGGCTATGGAAGGAACTGATCCTCCGGGGTTTTTGGAAAAATGGGAAAAGGAGCTTGGAACAGAATTGAATGTACAGCAATGGAATAAGGTTTTTGAATTAACAAATGAGGTGACAAATATGAGCACAGTGGAGATGAACTATAAATGTTTAACTAGATGGTATATTACACCAAACGTAGCTTACAGACAACAAGTAGATACCTCATCTCTATGCTGGAGAGGATGTTAAGAAAGGGGTAAAATGGCACATATATGGTGGAGTTGCCCAAAAATACAGGAATACTGGCAGGAAATAATTCAATATATTCAGGATAACCATACAGAGAGATCTTTGGTGGTGTTTATTCTGCAACTTTGAGCCCTCAGCGAAACAATATAAAAATAGGGTACTTTATCATCTAATTAGTGCGACTAAGGGTTTGATTCCCAAGTTCTGGCAGGTTCCTGAAACACCAAGAATTAATAAATGGATAAATAGAGTTGAAAATATTTATGGGATGGAGGAGCTATGTCACATGGAGGAGGATAAAATGGAAAAATTCAGGAAAATGTGGTGTAGTTGGCTGAAATGTAAATTCTCTGAAAGATATATGGAACTGGTTGAAATTGGGGGGGGGGGGTTAGAAGTCAGGAGAGGGTCTTAATTGTGAATTTGAGGGAGAGCAGTATCGGAGATAGATAAACTTGAGAGAAGATATAGTTCAGGAAAGAGGAAATGGATGGGGAAAATGGGATGGGGGTCATATCGGGGTAATATAGAATGTGTATATGTGAAATATTTTTATATATGCATTGTTCTTTTTGTACTGGAAAATCAAATAAAAGTTAAATAAACAAATAAAAAAAAAATACAGCACACCATGGATTATACATGTGCAATGGGAAGCCAATTGTGAAGCTGCATGGAGTCACAGCTTGCTTGCCTTAGTAAACATGCTGACGCTGGGGACCCAAAGACCAGCTAAGAGCCAGCCAGGGCGAGGACAGAGCTTATTCCCTGGACAGGTAAGTGTCCTATTTTTTAAGGCTCCATTCACACTGGACGTTTTAATAACGCTGGTAACATTAGCTGTGTAAAGTCACTTTAAAAACATGAGTTTTTCAGCGTTTTTTTAGTGTTTTTGCATTAGTGTTTTGCCGTGTTTTTCGGTGTTAGAGCGTTTTTACAGCTAAAAAAACTCCTCTAGAAACCCACTAGTTCTGAGGGGTTTTTCCAGCCAAAAAACGCCCCTGCCAAAAAACCCTGAATGCAGTCTATGTGCGCATGAATACACAGGATAACATCTGGGGAATATACTGGATATAGAAAAAAACTGCCAAAAGTCAAAAACAGCAGCTGTAAAAACATCCAGTGTGCATGAGGACTAAAAGCCAGCAGCTACAGTATTCGTAGCTTTTGACTTTTATTTTAAATTTTTTTTAAAGACAAAAGAGGCTATTTACATCCTGGGCATGATAAATCACTGAATAAATTAAAACCACTGCAATATGCAACCACCTTAAAGGCAAAAGAACTCTGCTGATTTTTTTAAATGAAATAAAGTAAAATAAAAAAGTCAGATACTGTCTTTAAAATGCATTTTATTTATAAAACAGGCAAACTATGAATTAAAAAAAAAAACATAAAACATCAGAATGGCAAGTTAATAAGTGCAGCATATAGGTGTACAGGAGTAATATGGTTGACATGGATGCAGGATCTTTTTTAGGAAAGAGAATAGTCTGAGATTAGTTATGACAATATAAGGGCAGACATCTACATACAGAAAAGAATGCTAAATCTTTGCAATATTAAAATGTCGAAATACATTTGTTCCACCAATTTAGAATGACTTGGTCAGCTGATCCCATCTCTCCATTGCCTTGTTCACGAATGAGGTGTACACAGATGATACATACTCACTTCCTGAATCATACAATTCACTAAAAAAAAAAGTAAATGCAATTTAGATCTCTGTATATTAAAATGATGTGCATCATAAAATATTCATTTTTAAAGTTACCAACATATGACCACAACAAGTTCACTTACTGAGCATTGTACAGCGTGTATAGGCAGCAACTTTATGCAATCCTATGCATTCTCTGCACTGAAAACAATGTTGACTTAATACACTTGCTGTAAATACAATACAGGAATACCCCAAAAGTGTTCTTTAAATACTAACACAAATTGCTAAGGATAGTTACTACAGGGTCCAAGAGGAAGAACTGAAGAGGTGGGAATGCAGGTATCTGACACACCAGAAAGTACTGTATGTTGGATGTGAAGATTATTTGGGAGGCTTTCATCAAGAATGGGCACCAGGACAGGGGCGCAAAATGTTTCTTCTTTTTTTTAATTTTATATTACCTTAATTTTATACTACCCAGAAGAACAATATACATTCTTCAGATTATTACAGCACTTATGCTTCTGGTACAAAGCTGAATAATAAATTATTATAGCAAGTCATCGACAGATGAAAAGTCAACAGCAATGTGGGTTATATGCCCTCAACAGTATTTGGCATAGTGGTCAGACTGAGCACTGAAAATATGAAAACATGACAGCATGACAACATGTAAAGGTATACAGAATCCAAAAAAAGGATTTAAATTGTAACTATTCTATCAGCAGAAAGAATATTTTGGGTACAAGTGCCTTGTTGAAAGATGTAAGTATTCATCAACAAACATAAAAAGCGTGAACACTCATGCTATTAAGTGTGGTGACAGTATACTGCCCAATGGGTCAAAGTTTTATTACATTTATTCACTTGGAACTTTATACTATATATGCCATATATTTTTCATATTCGTAACTAAGTACCATGTGCTATTTAACTTCCAAAATTCCTGGAAGTTCCTGGGAATTTGACTTTCTAGTAACTGCAAATTTGGCTGCGAAATATACCTGCATAATAAGAGGTCTTAAATCTGCAGGCATACTGTCTATTCCCAAGTCTAGTAGCACAAGTATGGGGTTAGGCTTTAGGAACAGGCCTAAAATGGCAATTGAATATCGCCCTCCAGAAACTGCAAAGATGGGGGCAAGACCACAGCATGTGTCATAAGGTTACTGTCAATCCACATCCCTTACAACAGGTATTATCTAAAAAGGGTGTGATTTCAGCCACTGTGTAAGGAGTTATATACCATCTCAAATGAATTTTGTGGGATATTTCCCATTGGGTAATACAGTATGCATGGCTGTATAAGATGGCTCTTTGCCATTGTGATTCAGTAAAAGACTTTTGAAGATCCTACTCGCATTTAAGCAGTGGTGGTGATTTATTAAAAAGTTAATTGGATTGAAGTACATTAATGATTGCAGTTATGCCATATATATATATATATATATATATATATATAGGGGTTTTTTAAAAACCATGATTTTCTTTAAACTGATGTAAATCATTTCTAGCTGTAGCTGCAAAACATTTCTTGAGGAAATGGTGAATAATGTTTAGTGACATAAAGAAACAAAGGAGGCCTTGGTGAAAAAAAGATCATGTGATGTAAAATCTATAAGCTGTGATCTCCCACCAAGATTAGATAAAAGAGCTAGAAGAAGGTGGGAAGGTAGTTAAAGATGGCTCCCTTAGATTTCGCCTCCTAAAGAGAATCTTACTTTTCCTTTATATTAAGCTAAGGGTAAATGGAAACACATCCCATAGATTATCTCAGATGCACATAAAACACCTCTTTTTCATGTTCCCTGCTTATTTTGCTGCTGGTAAAAAGGGCAATAGCCAACATTTGAATTTACATTTAATCAAATGAGTCACAGACTTTGTCCTTCCCTGTTTTCTTTAGAAAGGATTGTAAGAATTTGTGATCAGAGGCAGAATTTAAAGGCAAACAGCACCTGCTGTACTCTCTCTCTTTTACAAAACACACTAATGTAATTTGAGCACACTAAAATGTGAATTCATATAATTTTTCTAATAAATAGTTACTAAAAAATCTATCTATCTATGTCATACTGTATATATAAGTATTGATCGGTAATTGTTACCTACTATACCAAGGAATGCCAATTTTAAAATTGAGAATAACACAAAGTGAGTATTACAGTACATGAAATTGATTCTTACATTGCTTGTTGTGCCAGTGCCATTTCTTTAACTTGGCTCAGGGCATCTGTTGTTTTAGAAGCAAAATCACCGGCCAGATCCTGCATATAGGTGATACTTGAGGACAGCAAGGTTTCATCATTTGCGGAAACTGGATACCAGAAGCAAAAATAGGTCAGTGTATGATGATATAAAGAGATCAGCAATTTTTCTTCCCTGATATTTGTGTATTGGAGGAAATTAATACAATCAAGGAGGTTTTTTTTTATTTTGCTTTAAAAACTCTGATTATTGAATGAATATCATAATGTTAAAGTATGACATTTGGTAAGGCTGCAGTGGTGAGTACATGTCTGCAAAATAAGTAACCATTTCCAAATCTGAACTTGATGTGCAAGAGATGACAGAGATTGATATAAATATACTATGATTTTCTTTTATTAAATCCTTTACTTTTGAACTTAAAGTCACCTATAAAACCAATAGCATTTCCTGTGGACTTTCCAAGAGAAAGCAGTGTTTAATAAGAAGAACAATGGTGTCAGTTCATCCTTTAAGAAAAGTATTTGAAATAATGTCAGAAGCATCAGGAGTATTGACAGCAACAGAAACTCAACAGTTCCACTACCTCTCCTTACAAAAAGGCTGATTTACTAAAGTTATTGGGAGTGCTCACACAAAATAATAAAGACTTGCTTCAAATATAAAATCATGTGTAAATGAAATAAATAGTAAAGAATTAGCTTTTTTCATCATTGGATAATTGAAGTGAATCTTTTTTGCATTGTCAGCCCCTATCAGCTGACCAACACATTTACTAGCTGACATTGTTGGCTTAATAACTAGAGAGATGATGAATATTAGATGATATTTATCCAGGGTACCATCATTCATTCATATTTCTATTTTTCCATAATCCTTCTACTAATCTTTTCTAAATTCATGTATGCCTTCATTTATATCTTCACTAGTCCTTAGTCGTGCTGCTTCTGTTGTACACAAAAGCTGTACTGGTTCTGATAGCTAACCACTTTCCTCCAAATCCCAAGAAGGTGAAACGATTTGTGATAAAGCTTTAGAAAATGATAAGTTATACTAAAAAGATGGATAAAACAAAGAGAGGGAGCACTGGAATTTAAAGGATGTCATTGGTGGAATTTCCAGTGCAACATTTCCAACTGAGCAATGTACTCAGCAACAATGGCAAAAAACATGTCTGCAAGGTATTTAAAGAGTAACTCCACTTTTGTTGAGAAAAAAATATTCCCCTCTGGGTGATACATTGCAAGCATTTGAACAAATTTGATTGCAGATTCCTTTATTTTGTTATTCGGAATAAGTAGATGTTTGTTTGGCTGTGTCCACGTGCAGAGTAAATATGTATGGGAATTACTTCATAATTATTTATCAGCTTCTGTAACTGCAGGGCTCTAATGACAAAAGTGGCAAAGTCTGCATCCCTTTAGATGTGATTTCCCTTTGGAAGTAACTCATTTAAAATGCCATCTTTGTTGCAGGGGATGCCCAAAATCGGGTTTAAATCTTAGTGCAGACGTCTGGAAATATCAATGAGCCAATCACACAGACAGAAAATGACATATCTGGGGGGCGTTCTGTACACCATTTGTGTACAGAATGCTTCAGGTAGCATTGCATTTTACAGAAGATTACAATGCTGCACATTGAAAAGGAAATGTAGTTTTTATATAGCATTCAATTACAATATGACTTAAGTCACAATTGTATACGCTATATTATTTTGTTTTTTTGCTATTTTTTCCCACGAAAGTGGAGTTACCCTTTAAGCACATTTCATACCATGGCATGCTTTGTGATTTCATTGGGTCTAAATGTAGAAGGAAATATATTTAAAAAAATATTCAGGGCTGGAAAACATAATATTTTGCAGCATACAAGTCCCTAAATTCCTCATCAGAATTACATCTGAAAGATGAGTTTTGTTGTTTTGAAGATAGCTCATAAAGATGATAATATTGTTTGAGATTTCAGTTAAGTGCACAGTTGTTACAAGGGCGCTGGATTTCTAGGAGGGTTTTGTAAAGACATGATGATAATGATTATGATGAAACACTGCAGCCTGGAGGCATGCTTCTAAAGGGCACTGGAGGGTTGAGAATCACTGGTTAGTGAAGCAAGATTTGTGCAAAGAAAAAAAACGTAAGCAAAACACATTTTAAGCCGAGGTAAAAAAAAACAGACAAGATGTTTTCCTAATTCTCCAAGATAACCTGAGGCAGATGTGTGCAAATAATAAATTGCTTTAGACTTTGACCAGCTGGTAGATGAGTTTACAGATGTTTTATCTGAGTTTCAAGCAAATTAGAAGTCAGTTAATCTAAGAAGTAATTATACTTATAGGGGGGAGATACTAAAACTGGATCATGGAAGAGCTGGTGCAGCTGGGCATAAAAACCAATCAGCTTTCACGTTTTATTGTCAAATCTTAATTGAACAAGCTGAATTTAGAAGCTGATTAGCTACCATGCACATAGTGGAATAAAAAATTGACAAAATATAATTCCCCTACCTTCTACAGATTTAAATCGACCTTCCTAAGCCACCCTCCAGACAAAGGATATACCCACACCATTAAATACATAGATTATGAAGATCATGAAGAATTCATATGCCAAAAAAGATAGGCTGAAGTGATTTAAAGACTCATTTTTTTTCTTTTAAAATAACAAACATGTCATACTTACCTACTCTGTGCAATGGTTTTTCACAGAGCAGCCCCGATCCTCTTCTTCTCAGGCAATACTTTTGGCCCCTCCCTCCTGCCAAGTGCCCCAACAGCAAGCAGCTTGCTATGGGGGGCACCTGAGCAGGCTCGCTCCTGAGATGCTGCTCTGTTTGTCCATTTGCACACATCCATGCTTTGGCCCCAACCGCCACTGTTTGGCCCCACCTCACTCTCTCCTCAGTGGCTCACTGGTTGTGATTGACAGCAGCGGGAGCCAATGGCTCCCACTGCTGTGTCAGCCAATGAGGAGGGAGAGACCAAGACCAGCTGAGGACAGCCGTGCACATAGCTGGATCAAGATAGGGCTCAGGTAAATATTGGGGGGGGGGGAGCTGCTGCACACAGAAGGTTTTTTATCTTTATGCATAGAATGTATAGATTGCATGATGGTAAAACACCTTGAGCATTTACAACCACTTAGAATCTACAAGTGTTGTTTTCATACTGGATTTTGAAAAAGAAACAAAACAAATACAGTTAAACGTACCAGTAGTTTGTATAAAACATTTACAGTAGAATAACACCTTTGGTAACACCTGTAAGTAGTGCATTTTTCAGAAGTCAATACATTAGACCAAAAAGAAGGAGAAGTGATAAAAAAAGGGGAAAGAAAGGGATCAGAAGGACAGCTCTTCCAAATTAGAGACAGCTGGGAGATATAAAAAACAATTTTTTTCCTACAAAATGTATATTTGGACATCTTTATACAGTAGATGTGTGCTGAGGTCAAAAGAGAATGAAATGTGTTTATTTGTATTTCAATGGTTTTTATTAATTTTAAACAGTATAAAACAGAGGCAACAAAACACGCCCACGCAGGGGCTATCAATTGCACCGATAGAAAATGCATAATAGAGCAGACAACGCTCTAATTCCAATAAGGCAAAACGTATGCCCACGCAGGGGCTATCAATGGCACATAGGTTACAATAACATCAGTGAAACCCAGATTATCGCACCTAAAGACAGCTGTCCACTGTCACATCAAAACAAACAGAAAAGGAAAGAAGAAAAGCAGAGAAGAAAGAAAGAGAAAAAAAAAAAAAAAAACACACACCAAAGAGCAAGGGTCCATGAGCGCCAATACAAAACTCCTTCACCTCCCTATACTGGCAGGGGGGAGCGTGGGAAAGGCATATTGCAACCACGGCTCCCATATTGTCAAAAATTTATGTTGAGAGTCGTTGCATATACTCGACATCTGTTCATTGAGCATCATAGTAGTCATACGATCCCGCACCCCCTGAAAAAGTACAAACGGACTCTTCCAGGCCTGGGCAATTGTCCTAGTGGCCGATAAAAACAAATAGGAAGCCAACCGCTGCTGACGAGCCAAGAGGCCCGGTATGGGGCAATGAAGCAAAGCATACCGAGCATCCCGGCGTATGGAGAGATGAAACAAAGTGAAAAGGAGGCCAAACACACGAGACCAAAAATGAACCAACCTCGGGCATGACCACCAGATATGCAGTACATCGCCACGATGGCCACAACCCCGAAAACATCGATCACTACAGGCAGGGTTAGCCTGGGCCAAACGAGCCGGCACCCAATACCAACGAAACAATACCTTATAGGCTGCTTCCAGCGTGGTCGTATTAAACGAACATTTAGCTATGAGTGACCAGGCTTTATTCCAGACCTCCGGATCCACAGCCACTCCCAGGTCGCGTTCCCACTGAACTACATATGAAAGAGAAGTGTGCGACGAGCATCTGCTCAAAGCTGCGTAAAGAAGGGAGATAAGGCCCGGGGCGCCCGGACGCTGCTGGCAAAGCCGTTCAAAGGCAGATTTCTGATATGGGAAAGCAGAAGTGGCCCTCAGCGAGAGTAGCCAGTGCCGCAACTGAAGGTACCGAAAAAATTCCGCTGGGGGAACATCCCGAGACTCCCGGAGGACATTCCAGGTGGGAAAGGACCGAAAAATCAAAAAGTATTGCACCTGTGAGAAACCATGAGCCACCCACCAAGAAAATGCCCTCGGGTGATCTAGACCCGGCGGGAAAAGAGGGTTATTAACGATTGGAAGCAAGGGCAAGAAAGGCGACATCAGACCACTGGAGTAACGTACTGAGTCCCAGACTCGTAGGCCATGGAGCAACATCGGACTCAGCGCCGTAGGACGCAGGGCAGGGGGAAGCCATAGAAGTGTCGATAGTGCGATAGGGGCACAATTAGGTAGTTCCAGCAGGACCCAGAGAGGAACGTCGGAGGAAGCGTGCAACATAGACAGTGGGGCAATTTGGCTGAAATGTGTTTATTTGGACATCTTTATACAGTAGATGTGTGCTCAGGTCAAAAGAGAATGAAATGTGTTTATTTGGACATCTTTATACAGTAGATGTGTGCTCAGGTCAAAAGAGAATGAAATGTGTATATTTGGACATCTTTATACAGTAGATGTGTGCTCAGGTCAAAAGAGAATGAAATGTGGTAATTCAGAGAGGTGAGTATAATGTACGCAAAGCTTTCGCTCCTTCCCAGCCCAATGATATTCACCCTTTGTTCTTCAAAAGTTGAATTGGAAAGGAGCGAAAAAAAGTTAAACATACTGTAATGGAGAGAACAGTATATAGTAATAGGTACAGTATATATTTTCATGTTTCAGATAGTCATTGGGTATATATTTCTCACCTGCACAGGCAGCTAGAACAAGCAGAGTGGAGATCACCACAAGCCTCATATTTAGGTTTCAGCTGACAATCTGTTAAAATACAGACCACATTATATGTAGAACAGTTATGGCCATATTAACTACAACCAGGAAAATCAGGATTGAAATACTGTGTGCAAATCACTGTGTAAAGTCAAAATGTTGATACAAGGTAGATCTGCATCAGTTTATGGGTACACAAGTTGCAAGCAACCCATAAATAAAATAGCACATTATTCACATACCCCCAAAATATTCCTTAAAGAAAACCACACCTTACTCCAAACCCAATGTCAGTCCTACCACTAGCCCTAACTGTAACTTACCATTGGCTCTAAACCAGCAGTGTCCCACCTGTGGCCCATGGCCGCATGCGGCCCAACACGATTATGAATGCGGCCCAACACAAAATTGTAAACTTACTTAAATATTTTTTTTGGGGGAGATTTTTTGTAAAAATGCATTTACACGTAGCAAGCATGTGTGGTCAAAGAAAAATTTGTCATTGTCTCTTTATTGCACAATATCCTAGTCAGGACCCGATGTACATGCAGTGAAATCTACTATGTGCTGAAAGCACAAGATTTTATAAGAATGTAACAACTAAAATATATCTAAAGCCCAAAGTTTTCCCTGTCACTTTTTTTGGTGTTTATGTCCCTGCTGAGGAGATTAACCTTCTCTATTGGACTGAAATTGAGGAAAAATCCAAAATTTTAATTTGTCATCAAAACAGGTATAAAGTCTTCCAATAGGGACAATTGTTACAACTTGTGACAGCTGCATAGGAGAGGATTTTCCTTATTTTCTAGATATTTGCCCATATTTCCTATTGTGTCCAACAGGAAGTTAGTGATAATCTCTCCAAAATTAGGGGAAATTTCTCCTGCACTGAAACAGGTGCCCCCATTAGAAGATACATGTTGCTCCTACTTAGATGACAACCATAAAATATTGCATTTCTCTACATCTTCTGTCCCAGTAATAGTAGTTCCCACTACAAATAGAGAAGGTCAGTCTCTCTAATGTATGCGCAGACAATATATCCTGACAGATGTTCCAACCCTTCCCCTCTCTATGCAACACTGTAAAGAAAAGTTTTGGCTACAGATAAAGTTTAAAGAAAAAAGTGTCAGGAGTGAACTATAGTCAGTATAGGCAAATACAAGGGTCCTGACTGCCTCTGACTTCAATATTCACTGAAGACTTGTTCACACCACATTGCAAATCTTAAATGTGAGAAGCAATTTGACAATACATTGCACTACATTACAAATCAGTTTTAATCTTCCTTGTAATGAGTTTACTTTTTGTTTTGCTTATTTTATCTCTATCTTTTCAATACATGCTGCAATGCATTGCAACATTGTGACAAAATGCAACCTGGGATACAACGCAGGTCATTGGGGTAAGCCAACACCTCTGAAAACAATGGCATTTTATTTGGCCTGTGTTGAGCAATGCAGTCTGACGCTGGTGGTGTGGACAAGCCCCAAATCACTGATCTGGAACAAGCATGCAGCCAGTGAAGACAGCAAGCCTAGCACAAAAGATGAATAATTATTTTATTTCCAAATTCTTAAAGTTATATGGAAGAGTAATATTTTAATCAATGCAATAATTGTATGGACACTAAGAAGGTTTATGATTATGATTGATTTATACTTTCAAGGGGGAAAGTGGGACTTTTAGTGATTTTTCCACAGGTGTTTATAAAACATTTTTGGACACCGATTCACATTTATAAGATTATAAATGAGTACACATTTATGCAGATCAGTGTTGCAAAATAACATAATAAAATTGCATTGAAATTATTATTTATATCATTAACACTACATTAACATTCTAATCTAATACAGTGCTTACATATACATGAACATTTGCATTTGGCTGAGACTCACCTTGCAGTACTGCACTCTGAGCTCTGCCTAGTCCCTTGCCATTGCATATAGGTGCATGTATTATATAGACTGCTTCCTCCATAGGGAAAAGCCTGGAGGGGAGTGGGTGGGTGTGTTAGGAGTGGGGTGAACGTTGCACTGATGGATCAGAAAGTTTATATCTGCTGACTACCTTGTGCCACAGAGATAGGAGAAGATTAACAGATAATCTCATAACAAACATCATTTGTGAAATAATGCACATTTATTACACAATCTAATTCATACCTTCATCCTTAAATTTTTAATACAGCTAGCAATGCAAGAAAATGCAATATTTGAGACAATAAGAACAATGACAAATGTATAAGTATTCATACATATAGGTGAAAACTTGCATCTTCATAGACACAGCTAGTCACCCGGCTCTCTGTATGTACAGATACCTCTTGGCATGTTTAAGATCTCATAATTGGACACAAGCTGTTATTCAGGCACAGCATGGGTCAGCACTGTAGTGTGTCTCAATGGATATAAGAAATAAGTATATATATACGTGAACCCTCACCTTGTACAACAACACATTCACTTTCAAATAGAAAAGCAAGGCAAAACATTTGTATATACAGAAAATATGTATATATATATATATATATATATATATATATATATATATATATTTTCCTTTCTTACAAGTGATCACAAAACATCTGTTCTCTTGTTCTCAGCTACATAAGGGGCTTAGAAAGGTGGGGGTGGAGACTGCAGGGCGCGTGTCAGGAAAGGCTAGGCTGTGCTCCCAAGTAGAGTGCAAAGAAGAAAGCTGACTATGCTGGGATGGATGTGCATTTATGCCTAGCGTGGTCAGTTTGAAATAGGAAAGCAGGGGATTTGTAAAACAGGTGTAGCACTTACTCTCCTAGGAACCATTGGAAATTTGCACAGGTTCTTTCCCCCTTGATTGCCCGACAGCCAGGCAAATGAACACAGTCACTCTTTTCCTCGAAAACCAGTCTAGGGTGCTGTTTTTGTTCTTGTTCTTTTTGGAGACCTTGGATAGGGATGTGGGAGTTGAGTAAGATACTCCAAAAACAGAAACTATCTACAAATTGAGGACAGTGAACCCCTTTCTGTAAGGCTGAAGCAGAAGTCCTTGCATACAGCAAAATGTGGACTTGACTTGTAGTAGAACAGTAAAGGCACATTGGCTTCTTTTTTTAGAGCGACAAAAGCTACAGTCCCTTCAAATTGAACTAGGTAGACTAAGCTCTTCTGGACACCAGCCGATGTCCCCTTTAGCAAACATACAGCTGACTCTCCAGTACAAGAGGGGTGGTAGCCCAAAAAGTCTCTAAGATCTCTCAGCAGTCTGTACCCACAAAATGTCCAGGGACAGCTGGTTGCCTCCTTCCATACCAGACTAGAACTTCAGCAGACAGCCCGTCAGTCAACTCTTAGTAGTTTTAGCATCCAGGCCCCCAGGTTGCCCACCTGAGGCGCCTCTTGGACAGCAAACACATAGTGGTGTTGCCTTGGAGGGCAGAAGCCCTCCAGGCTGGACTGATCCTACAGAGGAAAAGACCCAGACCTCAGTATGCTCAGAGAATATATACAGTCTCCCAGCAGCCTTCAGGGCTGTATAAATATTCATGCTGTCATCTGCATAGCTCCACACCTATAATCCAAAATGTTCTGCTGATTTCTGAAAAGCTGCTGAAAACAACGGAACGGACCTAACTAATCAATTTCAGCCACACTGAATACGCTGAGGCAAGCTAAATTTACCGGACAAAAATACACACAGCTCCACTAAAGCTCCTTTATAAATCAGCACTAAATATAACTAATCCTAGCACCTATTTAGGTACTACGCATGTATTTCATACAAAGGAAGAAACACAAAGAGAAAAGGATAGTAATTAACACAAGTACATGTTACAACATAAACATATCAGGAATATGAAATAAGGTAACATACACTTTAAGATCTGAAATGTGCTGAGGGGGTTGGGTACACCTGAGCACTGTGACTAAAACAACAATAAAGGGAGGAAGCACTGGCCTTGTGCATTACCATAAAAAATGTATTGGATACAAAGAATTCTAATTTACTCACCAAAGTAAGTAGGAATGGTCTACTTACTTACCCACTCACTCCACCCAATTGTGAATGACAGTTCTGACAGTTGCCAGTCAGACGTAGACAACTTGCCACCGCTAGCTCTTCCCAATTGTTTACATATGACTCGCAAATGTCAGATAGCGGTGAGTGCTCGGCGGATGCGGACGGGTCGGCGAGCATTGGGGTTTTTTTTTTTGTTTCGGTGAGTCAGCATCATCGTAACAATGCTGGACACTGACGGATTACAACGATGGAACCATATTTTTTGCCTGTTTTTTTTCTAATAAATGACTTGTCAAAAACTGTTTTTTTGTTTTTTGTTCAATAAAGGATTTTTTCAAAAGTCTGGTCTCTTTATTTTTTTTTACACTTATAACCCTTTAGTGTATGGGTAGGGGTACAAGTAACCCTTACTTACTCACAAGGGGGGCAGCATAAAGCTATTATTATTTAAAGGGGTACGCTGATGCTAATGCGCCTCCCTGCCCACAGACCCCCAGGGTTGTGGGACAGAGGCCCTTGTCCTCTTCTGCATGGGGACACTGTCGTGCTCGGATCAAGGGTCTGATAGGCATTTAGGGGGGATCCTGCGCTGTTTTTTTTTAATGTCAGTCCTGCTACAGCAGGTTCTATACATTGTACAGGTGTGCAACTTTGCAGGTAGTTTAAGGGGACCCCCCAGGCATGATATTTAAGGAATTTTTCCATTTTTTTTTACTTTAAGCAATGAAAAATGACTGTTCCTTTAAAGATGGTACTTTTTGAAAAGTTTTTTTTCACTGATTCATGTCCCTCAGGGCAGTACCTGAGTCCCCAAACCCCCTTTATGGCCAGTATCATACATATAAGCCTTCAAAATGGGCACTTTTGAACTCAAGTTCTAGTCCCATAGACCTTCATTGTGTTTGATGTTTGCGGTAAAACTTTCTTTAGGTTCAAATGTTTGACCGTGAATAAAATAGGGGATGTCCAGACCATCACTAAAAGATCAGGCACATGCGCCTACATATCCCCTAAAGACATGCAAGCATAGGAGGAGCCTTTCGTGCTGCCGTCATGCCACCGGTTCTGGAATTTGGAGCGGCGGCCATCTCTGTAAGTCTGGACAGATTGTTTGTTTTGATGTATCCAAGTGGCTGCTTTTAGCTTTATGTAAAAGAGATTACATAAAGCTAGTGCTTGGATTACAATGTTGGCTATAATACATACATTTGTATTTTAGCCCCCTGGTGAGTGCATAAGGGTGGAGGATGGTACACGGCTGGTGAGATGGCGAAGAAGCTCTTTCTTCTTTTTTTTTGCTTGCACTGTTTGGGAAACCAAAT
The DNA here is from genome assembly GCF_062004578.1 of Staurois parvus. NCBI lineage: Eukaryota > Metazoa > Chordata > Amphibia > Anura > Ranidae > Staurois > Staurois parvus. Next base: position 1,547,498 of record NW_028317883.1, read on the forward strand.
GAATTTGGACATACACTTTATGGATTGGACTTATCTATTTTTTAACACTGCTTGATTTTTTCTTCTAATATCGTTTTTTTTATGACATATGGACTGATGTTTAATTTGTACATTGATTATAGTAATTGGAGGTGATTTTTTTGCACACGTACCATTTGCACTCATTTTTTTTATCTCATGTATTGATGACTTTTCACTTATAAGGTAATTTATATTTCAATCTATTGTTACTTAGGGCTGCACTATTCTTTTTCCTGTACAATATTCAGAGGATGCCTCTAACCTAGGAGTGAGACTAACGTGTTTCAAGGGCAGTGCCCTGCTTGCATTTAAAAATACAATTAACCAATTGTTAACAAATACAGAGAGGCATCAGGTTATGTATTTTGCCTGCCTAGAGTTCAGCTTTAATAAAAAACTATGATCAAAGAAAAATATGACTTGATATAGTCTGTAAAAATGAAAAAGGGTAGCAGCAGTAGCATATACAATTGATAGACAAGCCATATTGTAACTGAATGTTATTAAAATTACCTTTGCAGTCCAATCTGCATCTCTGTAATTTTCTGTCAAATTTAATGCAATATGGCAACCTGCAGGCCTTACGTACACATATGGTGTACAGAACTTTCCCAGCAATGCAATTTCCTGCTTGTGTGATTGGCTCACTGATTTACCCCTTCACTAAGATACAGGACAGACTGTAGGCATCCACTGCAAAAAAAAAAGAAAAAATTTGGTAAATACTTCCAAAGGGTTAATCACGTCTAAAGGGATGCAGACACTGCAACTTTCCTCATTAGAATCAGTGCATCAGCTGATTAATAATGAAAAAGTAATTCCCATTAATACAGGCCATAGATGGGTCGAAAATCGGCCGATTTTTCGGCCGAAAATAAAATCGGCTGATTTTCGGATCGTTAGTGGGCTATTTGTTTGGCCGTTTTTTGGTATTTTGGCAGATTTTTTTTTCCGGTAAAGTTGGGAAAAAAATCGGCCGATTTTGCCGATCGGCCAATTTTCGCGGCAATGATGGGCAAATCGGCCGATTTTTTTACCGATAAAAAATCTGCGCATGAGCAGTGACCTGCAAGAGGAAGACAAAAAGAAGAAGAGGAAGAAGAAGAAGAAGAAGAAGAGGATGATGATGAAGAAGAAGAAGAGAATGATGATGAAGAAGAGGATGATGATGAAGAAGAAGAGGATGATGATGAAGAAGAAGAAGAAGAAGAAGAAGAGGATGATGATGATGAAGAAGAAGAAGAAGAGGAGGATGATGAGGATGAAGAAGAAGAAGAGGATGATGATGCAGAAGCAGAAGAAGAAGAAGAAGAGGATGATGATGAAGAAGAGGATGATGATGATGAAGAAGAAGATGATGATGAAGAAGAAGAGGATGATGATGAAGAAGAAGAAGAAGAAGAAGAGGATGATGATGAGGATGAAGAAGAAGAAGAGGATGATGATGATGATGATGAAGAAGAGGATGATGATGATGAAGAAGAAGAAGAAGAAGAAGGATGAAAAATAAGAGGAATTCCAGTACGGCAAAAGGTGTCCCTGCAGAGAGCTCCGCTATTTCTTTGACAGTTCTTTGACAGTTCCTTGACATTTACAGCGGTTGCAACATTGTATCTATTTGTTTCCAAATAAAAACATCTGTATCCTAAATGGATACAAATAGATACATTGTTGCAACCGCTGTAAATGTCAAGGAACTGTCAAAGAAATAGCAGAGCTCTCTGCAGGGACACTTTTTGCCGGCTGTACACGGGATGAAAATCGGCCGATTTTTTTTTACCATTGATGGTAACGTCGGCCGCTTGAACGACTGATTTTTCGTTTTTTAAAAGAAAAATCGGCCGTTTTTCTCCCCGTCTATGGCCTGCATAAGATTCACTCTGCATATTGACACAAAGAGCTAATTATTCAGAGCAGAAACAGGTAGGACTTTGAAACATAGTTTGTTAAAATCCCTGCATTGAACGTTTATTTATTACATGTACTTACATAGTGCTGTCAACTTACACAGCATTTTTCATACAGTATATATTGTACATCACATCAGTCCCTAACCCTCAAGGAGCATATAATCTAAGCTCCCTAACTCACATATACTAGAGCCAATTAACCTACCAGCATATCTTTGGAGTGTGTGCATACCTGGAGGAAACCCATGCAGGCACAGGTCTTCCTGTTCTTACATGCAAACTCCATGAAGGTACTGCAGTGGTTAGGATTCAAACCTATGACCCTAGTGCTGCCGGGTGGAAGTGCTAACAACTTAGCCACTGTGCTGCTCAAGAAGAAGGGAGTTTTAATCAACTAAAGTGAAGTTCAGTACTTTTTAACTTCAACAGGGAGAAATCAGGTTGTCTCCCTGCTGGACAGGGCTTCGATGTGTAGTGGAGCTGTGTAAATGTCAGACATACGGACAGTAACAGAAATCTGCTGACAGGTCCTTTATATATATTAAGCAACATCCTGGAGCTGCACCTCACTTCCAAAGGGTAAAATCAACTTTATTATTCAGTACATGCATAGACACAGATGATTAAGCCTCAGTAGAAGGTGAAACATGTTAGAGGGATGATCCTGTGGTGTGTCTGTGTTTGTATATGTGCTGAACAATAAGGGCTCCATTTTCAGCTAGTCTTGAGTGTTCGCATGTAATCGGTCATGCATCTATTACCCGTAGATGGTCAGCCCTGTATGCAGACAGTCTGCATCCAGGGATGGTTATTCACAGGTAATTGCTGCAAGATGCAATTACATGTAAATGGCTCTATGAATAGCTCCAGGTGCTGTCAACCTCTGATTGCTTTGAATGGGGCTCCCCACCTGCAGCTAATGGCAGGGAACCCTGCTGAGTCACCCTCAGGTGATTGCAGTCAACCTGATTCACAAGTTTCAATGAGGCCATAGTTGACTTTACCCTTTGGAAGTGGTTTGTGACTCCAAGACTTTGCATAAATAGTAAAGGGAAAAATGGCTCCCAGAGGAGTGAACTTGATCCAGGATTGCAGAGGTCTTAGGAGTGGCTTCATCATTATGAGCAGGCTCCTTGATATACAGTTAGGTCCATACATATTTGAACATAGGCATGATTTTAGTTTTTTTCAGGTATTTACCAAAACATATTCAAGCTATAGTTGTATCATGGACATGGGCTGAAAGTGCACACTCTCGGGTTTAATTTGAGGGTATGTACATGCAAATTGGAGGAAGGTTTAGGAATTAAACTCTTAAGAGTAGCCATCCCCCCTTTTTCAAGGGACCAAAAGTAATTGGACAATTGAATCAATAGCTGTTTCATGGCCAAGCGTAGGCTACTCCTTCGTTCTTTCTTCATCAATTAAGCAGGTAAAAGGTTTGGAGTAGATTCTAAGTGTGGTTATGGCATTTGGAATCTATTGCTGTGAACCTAAATCATGCGTTCAAAGGAGCTTTCCAAGTGAACAGGCCATTGTAAGGCTTCAAAAGCAACATCTATCAGAGAGATAGCAGCAACATTAGGAGTGGCCAAATCAATAGTTTGGTACATTCTGAGGAAAGAAGAACGTGCTGGTGAGGTCAGCAACATACAAATGCATGGATGTACATGGAAGACAATAGTGGTGGATGATCGCAGGATTCTCTCTACGGTAAAGAAAAACCCATTTGCAACATCCAGACAAGTGAAGGACACTGCAGGAGGTGGACGTATCATTTTCAAAGTCTATATTCAAGAGAAGACTTCATGAGAGCAAATACAGAGGGTTCACCACAAGGTGCAAACCATTCATATGCCTGAAGAATCGAAAAGCCAGATTAGACTTTACCAAACAATATCTAAAAAAGCTAGACCAGTTCTGGGAAAGCATTCTTTGGATGGATGAAACTAAAATTAATCTGTACCAGAATGACGGGAAGAAAAAAGTGTGGAGAAGGCTTGGAACAGCTCATGATCCACAGCACACAACGTCTTCTGTAAAACATGGTGGAGGCAGTGTGATGGCATGGGCATGCATGGCTTCCAGTGGCACTGGGTCATTGGTATTTATTGATGATGTGACAGAAGACAGAAGCAGCTGGATATACTGTCAGCACAGATTCAGCAAAGTTGATTGGATGGCGCTTCACAGTACAGATGGACAATGATCTAAAACACACTGCAAAAGCAACCCAGGAGCTTTTGAAGGAAAAGAAGTGGAATATTCTGCAATGGCCGAGTCAGTTACCTGATCGCAACCCAATTGAGCATGCATTTCAGTTGCTGAAGGCAAAACTAAAGGCAGGAAGACCCACAAACAAAGAACAACTGAAGACAGCTACAGTAAGAGCCTGGTAAAGCATCAGAAAGGAGGAAACCCAGTATTTGGTAATGTCCATGGGTTCCAGACTTCAGGCAGTCATTGCCAGTAAAGTCTGCACTTTAAATTAAAATGAAACAATCCAAATTAATTTGTTCTGGTGGCATACAGAGCCAAAAGTATGAGAATCGTGCCTGTGTCCAAGTATATATGGACCTAACTGTATATTTAATATGTGGATTTATCTGTTTGCCTAAAGTCTAGTTTTAACTTTTTGTTCCAAGTCCAAAAGACCACTGGTAACAGTTAGGAACACCTTCTCCTGGACATTCCCTTTATAAAAGAAAGTAGAATAATGACCCACTGTATGTAGGAGCACCAGAGGAGTCACATTCGATGTTCGGGCCTAAACTGTGAGCCCACAGGGAAACCACTGCCACTGTACCATGTTGGATGAGATGCTCTTCTTTATATGATATTCCAGTCAGTTGCTGTTTGTCATTTAATAAAGTGTTGTATATACTGCACTTAATTGACGCCCTCTGTTGCTCTTTTATGTAGCTACTTAGCTACCCTATCTGGCTCTCTCTGAAGTAATGACTATGGACTGTGGGATGTGTAGTCAACATAGAGCAGTGCACAGGACCGCACATGTTTTTGTAAATTAAGGATATTCTTTAGTGTCGCTTTAAGCTTTTAAGCCACCTGAAGCTCCCTTTTTCACATCTCTGCAGGTGGAGCACACGTGTGAAATTGTGTGCATTAGTGACCGCTTCACAAACACACTGCACTTTAGCAGATGCATGGGGTGCCATATTCTTAAAGACACCCCCACTCAGCAGCACCCATGGCACATTTTCATGCATGCCAAATCATACAGTGCCATGAGTTTAAAAAAAGGGGACTTCTTTTCCGGTATTTCTCATGGGTAAGGCAGGTGATTGAGGCAAACGCACACACACAGGTTTGAACCAAGCTTTACTGCACACACACCATTCCATTGTATCATTTTGTCACGTAACTAACAGATAGGCAACCTTGTAAAGCTTCTGAGCCAAAGAAAGTTAATCAGCTAGTTGTTTATGGCATATTGCGGAGAGACCTTGCGCTGGTGAGCTGGGATGAAAGCACAGACTTTGATACAGGACAATCACACACAGTTCTAATAACAGATAGATAAGCCCTAAAGCTAATAACAAAGTTATCTTTGGCTGACATCAGAGTGTCAAAATCCCCTTCCACGTGTATGAAACTTTTTGGACTGAAAACTACGAGACTATATAAACATCTTACAATTTATTTGAGCATGAACTGAAACTCATATGAATCAAAGGCCTGAAAAAAGCTGTGTGTGCAGTTATCTAATACTCAGCAAATATTTGTAGATGGGAGAAATGAAGGGATATTAAATCTGGTTATTTTTGCACACCTTAACATTTTTTTTGTCTTTTTTTCACTTTTTTAGATTTATTTAAATACACTGCTCAAAAAAATTAAAGGGACACTTTTTAATCAGAGTATAGCATCAAGTCAATTAAACTCATGGGATAATGATCTGGTCAGTTTAGTAGCGGAGGGGGTTGTTAATCGGTTTCAGCTGCTTTGGTGTTAATGCATGTGTTAACAGGAATGGTTTTACAGGTGGAGCCCACTGCCATTTTTTCCCTACTCATCTCTTCTGACTGTTTTCACTAGTTTTGCATTTGGCTAGGGTCAGTGTCACTACTGGTAGCATGAAGGGATACCTGGACCCTACAGAGGTTGCACAGGCAGTCCAACTCCTCCAGGATGGCACATCAATATGTGACATTTCCAGAAGGTTTGCTGTGTCTCTCAAATAATGTTTTTATGCTTTCCCCTGTTTTGGCTCCAATACATTACTACAACCTTACACTATGGAATTCGCTATACAAATTGTTAACCTATCAAACTGCAGTGGTTGGTCAACATCTTGGAAAAAAACTGCATCCAAGAGGCCTAAGAGTACAAATCATCCAAGCATGGCAGGTTACAGTCCAACTTAAAGCAGATCTAAATACAATTAATAAAATATCATCTTATCTATATAGGCTTTAACATGTTCATATAGCACTACCCCCTTAGGGATTGCTGAGTAATTTTTGGGTTCCAAAATGAAGTTTATATTGGAGTTGGAGGTGACTAAGTCAAGCATAACAAAACAATACTGATATTAGCAGCAAATTTGATCACTCTTGGCAACTGTGAGCAAAAGTAACAACAGTCACGATAAAACAACAGTATTTGTTAGCAGGCCTGCTTTCATAAATAATCCACTGCCTAAAGTCTGAGGGACTGTTGAATCTACAGTGAGCAGAAATTACTATCAATAACAAATAAGATCACTGTGGGTCCTCAGATCCAGTTAACAAGGGTTAAATGTGAAATAGAGATAATTCTCAGGTATAATTGGTAGGGTCCCTTGTCTTATGCACTCCTGTTGGGACCCAATTGGTGTGAAGTTGCGTCAAGGGAGGGATGATAGTTCCTCAGGGTGGTCACATCAAAGATAGTGAGGGAGAAGGAGAAGATTCAACACTTCTCTGATTGATGGTAAAGAATTAGTGCAAGGTTCCCTTTAAGAGCTCAAACCATGAATTGAGCAACAATTGACATGAATGTCTATGGACAAAGACAACTTCCTCTGAATGTCAAAGGCAAAAGGTGAACAGTAGTAGGAATCCTTCTCTGCAGAGAAGGAAATGGACTTGTTGATTTAGTTGGCACTGCTGCATCCTGGTCTGTAACTGTATGTCCTGTGGTCAGCTTGAACTATAACTGTACTGCAGATATATTCCAACAATGGCGCCAGTATAGCTAAGCCATAAACTGGGGCAACTGTATGTAATGTTCACAACTATATGCAAGGGGATAACTGAGGTGACAAACTATGAATGTTCACTTTGTTAGTGGATGCATGGGCCTCTCTCACCCTATCAATGTGGTTCAGCAGATTGCCACGATCTGTCTTTTCCTTGATGGAGAGAAACAGTCTACGAGCCCTCTGATTCAGACTTGGCATCCCGCTCGATCTCCTGCTATCAGAGTGGCCTGCTTTGTAGAGTGGCAAGCAGCACGGTCAGAAAGTCCTCCCTGCAGAGAGTTACTGAATGACGATGGAAGAGATCCAGAGCCCTGGGACGCAAAAAAGGAAGAAAAGGTTAAAAAAAGTATTTTCTGAAAGAGAAAATGGGCAATCGTCTGCAATTCACAAAACAAACAAAATGTCATCCAGTTGAGATATACTGTAGACCTTATGCAACTATTTCATTACACAATATATGTTTCCAAAAATGTATAACTTTTCTGAAAATAGATGACCTATAATTTTTTTGATTTTTGTTTTGGGTTGTAAGACACTTGGGATAGTGTATTTTGCTGACTGCATCCCAGAGGAAGAGTGCAAATTACCATCAGTTTATTATTTAGACCTCTAAAAAGGTTTACAAGTTTCCTAAATCTGATTAGAAAGATGTGTGAATCTTGACTAAAAATTGTGTGAATTTTGTTTGAAGACATTTATAAATAGATGCCAAAACTTTTTTTGTTGTTGCTTGGATAGAGAAGGGCATAGTTAAACCCCCTTTTTTAAAAAAAAAAAAATTGACATCCATGTCTTATTGATATGAAAACACAGCAGAAAGTTACAGAAAATCTTTCCAAAGTTTCAAAGTGGAAATCTTTTCATAAACAGTTGTAACAGAATCACTTCCCACTGGAAGAATTTTGTATTCCTGTATTGTAATATGTTTATTTAGAAAGCTTCTGGGAAAATGTGGCCTTTATTAATATGTAAATATTTTGGTTTAGTGAAGTATATTTTTTTTTTGTATGGAAAGCTTTTTCAAAAACATGGTTATTATCTTTGGCTGACAATGAAATGACACAATAATTTTCCATGTGTAAGAAGCTCTTGGAACTAAAGCTTCTTGGAATGTGTAAACGCACCATGGTTTATTAGAGGATAAACAGAAATCCACTGGACTCTAAATCTCTGCAAATATTTGTATTTACGGCTTTGTTAACTTATTAACCTTAATAGATAATTTTATTAAATACATTTAGGATAGGTTGACACTGAGGCAGTGCGAATCTGATGCGATATCAGAGTGTGATTTCACAGCACAATTGCTGTTGTGACAGGTGTGATTCTAATGCAAATTTGTGCAATTTCTGAGGGGTTTTGGCATAGCTGGAGATACAATTTGCAGCAAACCCGCATTAAACTCGCACAGGACCTTTGTTTTAACTGGATCAGGACCACACCACATAGATGTGAATGGCTTTCATAGCAAACAATGTTTTTTCAGATGATATGCAAATCTATTTATTAAGGATTTCAAAAACAATGTGACAACTCTTTAACTAAACTGCATGGTCAGGTCTTGCCAGAAAGACTAGTCACATGACACTCTCAGACACGTCCAATTGCTACTTCTCCCCCCTCACCGCTCCAACAAAAATACAAAAATGCGGAAACTTTTTGAAGATCCCATATATATATACAGTTGTGTTCAAAATAATAGCAGTCAGACATCACAAACCTGATCAATCACTGTTTTTGGTAGAAATGATATTTCTACATGGCAAATAATTTACTAGCAGGTGTAGTAGAGTAATAGAAATCCAACAGACCCAACAGTCATGACATGCATGCTGCTGATTCTGTGTAAGTGAATCACTAATTGAAAGGGGCATGTTCAAAATAATAGCAGTGTGGAGTTCTATTAGTGAGGTCATTCATTCTTTGAAAAACAGGTGGCAATTATTGCCCTTATTTAAGGAAGGAAGGCAGCAACTGTTGTACATGCTGGTTACAGTGCATTTCTCTCTAAAATTCTGAGGAAAATGGGTCGTTCCAGACATTGTTTAGAAGAACAGCGTACCTTGATTAAAAAGTTGATTGGAGAGGGGAAAACATATAAAGAAGTGCAGAAAATGATAGGCTGCTCAGCTAAAATGATCGCAAATGCTTTAAAATGGCAACGAAAACCTGAAAGACAGCAAAAAACTACCATTTCGAATGGATAGAAGAATAGCCAAAATGGCCAGGACTCAGCCAACAATCAGCTCCAGGAAGATCAAAGAAGGTCTAAAGTTACCTGTGAGTACTGTTACAATTAGAAGACACCTATGTGAAGCCAAGCTATCTGCAAGAAGCCCCCGCAAAGTCCCACTGTTGAAAAAAAGACGTGCTGAAGAGGTTACAATTTGCCAAAGAGCACATTGACTGGCCTAAAGAGAAATGGAGCAACATTTTGTGGACTGATGAAAGTAAGATTGTTCTTTTTGGGTCTAGTGGCCGGAGACAGTTTGTCAGATGACCCCCAAATACTGAATTCAAGCCGCAGTGCACTGTGAAGACAGTGAAGCATGGTTGCGCAAGCATCATGATATGGGGATGTTTCTCATACTACGGTGTTGGGCCTATTTAAAGCATACCAGGGATCATGATTCAGTTTGAATACATCAGAATACTTGAAGAGGTCATGCTGCCTTATGCTGAAGAGGAAATGCCCTTGAAATGGGTGTTCCAACAAGACAACGACCTCAAACACACCTGTAAACGTGCAACATCTTGGTTCCAGACCAACAAGATTGACGTTATGGAGTGGCCAGCCCAATCCCAGGATCTTAATCCAATAGAAAATTTGTGGGGTGACATCAAAAATGCAGTTTCTGAGGCAAAACCAAGAAATAGAGAAGAACTGTGGAATGTAATCCAATCATCCTGGGTTGGAATACCTGTTCACAGGTGCCAGAAGTTGGTTGACTCCATGCAACACAGATGTACAGCAGTTCTCAGAAACAGTGCTTATACAACTAAATATTAATTAAGTGATTCAAAGGAAAGCAAAATCTTCAAACATTTTTCAGTTTATATTGTGAATGTTTGAGTTTGTAAAGAAGAATACAAACACTGCTATTTTTTTGAACAGTCTAATATTCACTTTTCTTCAATTTGTTTAGAGGAACAACACAAATTTGATATATTTTTTTCATGTTTTGATTTGGAATAGAATGTGTAGTGTTCCCAATGCATTTGTGTGTATGGAAATAAAAGCTATTAGAAGGATTTTGAGCTTTATTCACTTTTTTCAACACACTGCTATTATTTTAAACACAACTGTATATACAGTCAGGTCCATAAATATTGGGACATCGACACAATTCTAACATTTTTGGCTCTATACACCACCACAATGGATTTGAAATGAAACAAACAAGATGTGCTTTAACTGCAGACTGTCAGCTTTAATTTGAGGGTATTTACATCCAAATCAGGTGAACGGTGTAGGAATTACAACAGTTTGCATATGTGCCTCCCACTTGGTAAGGGACCAAAAGTAATGGGACAATTGGCTTCTCAGCTGTTCTATGGCCAGGTGTATGTTATTCCCTCATTATCCCAATTACAATGAGCAGATAAAAGGTCCAGAGTTCATTTCAAGTGTGCTATATGCATTTGGAATCTGTTGCTGTCAACTCTCAAGATGAGATCCAAAGAGCTATCACTATCAGTGAAGCAAGCCATCATTAGGCTGAAAAAACAAAACAAACCCATCAGAGAGATAGCAAAAACATTAGGTGTGGCCAAAACAACTGTTTGGAAAATTCCTAAAAAGAAGGAACGCACCGGTGAGCTCAGCAACACCAAAAGACCTGGAAGACCACAGAAAACAACTGTGGTGGATGACTGAAGAATTCTTTCCCTGGTGAAGAAAACACCCTTCACAACAGTTGGCCAGATCAAGAACACTCTCCAGGAGGTAGGTGTATGTGTGTCAAAGTCAACAATCAAGAGAAGACTTCACCAGACTGAATACAGAGGGTTCACCACAAGATGTAAACCATTGATGAGCCTCAAAAACAGGAAGGCCAGATTAGAGTTTGCCAAACGACATCTAAAAAACCCTTCACAGTTCTGGAACAACATCCTATGGACAGATGAGACCAAGGTCAACTTGTACCTGAGTGATGGGAAGAGAAGAGTATGGAGAAGGAAAGGAACTGCTCATGATCCTAAGCATACCACCTCATCAGTGAAGCATGGTGGTGGTAGTGTCATGGCGTGGGCATGTATGGCTGCCAGTGGAACTGGTTCTCTTGTATTTATTGATGATGTGACTGCTGACAAAAGCAGCCGGATGAATTGTGAAGTGTTTCGGACAATATTATCTGCTCATATTCAGCCAAATGCTTCAGAACTCATTGGACGCCGCTTCACAGTGCAGATGGACAATGACCCAAAGCATACTGCAAAAGCAACCAAAGAGTTTTTTAAGGGAAAGAAGTGGAATGTTATGCAATGGCCAAGTCAATCACCTGACCTGAATCCGATTGAGCATGCATTTCACTTGCTGAAGACAAAACTGAAGGGAAAATGCCCCAAGAACCAGCAGGAACTGAAGACAGTTGCAGTAGAGGCCTGGCAGAGCATCACCAGGGATGAAACCCAGTGTCTGGTGATGTCTATGCGTTCCAGACTTCAGGCTGTAATTGACTGCAAAGGATTTGCAACCAAGTATTAAAAAGTGAAAGTTTGATTTATGATTATTATTCTGTCCCATTACTTTTGGTCCCTTACCAAGTGGGAGGCACATATGCAAACTGTTGTAATTCCTACACCGTTCACCTGATTTGGATGTAAATACCCTCAAATTAAAGCTGACAGTCTGCAGTTAAAGCACATCTTGTTTGTTTCATTTCAAATCCATTGTGGTGGTGTATAGAGCCAAAAATGTTAGAATTGTGTCGATGTCCCAATATTTATGGACCTGACTGTATATATATATATATATATATATATATACACACAATGCTCAGCATAAATGAGTACACCCCCAACAGATTTGTCAGAAAACGTTTACTTTACTTTCAGAATCAGCATTTTCTGTAGGACACTATACTACAAAATACTCCCACAAATGTGGGCCATTGATTGCAAACAAGATTTGTTAATTTGCACAAACAAAAAAGTATTTTTCCTAGCAAGTTAATTCGAGATCACATTGCAAAAATGAACACACCCCAATGAAAGTCCTAGGAACAAAGTTAAATTTTAGACAGCAAAATCCTAATTACCAAGAATTCAACTACAGGTGAGTCTAATTATTAATTAAATAGGTGTCCAGCAAACAGTTAATTATAAAAGGGCGTTATTTAACAAAGAAACCCCTCGGCTCAAGTGAGGGAGGGGGAGGGGCCTGAACATGTCGCAGGCCCGTAGAGTGTGTTAGGAGCTCCATGACCCGCCGGGAGATACTGGAGAGAACATACCTCTTAAATTAGGAGCAGGGGACCGAAGATAGCACTGGAATGGAGCGGAGGGCCCCTGTGTTCTTGCCCACACTCAAAGCACACCCAAAAAAGCCTATAAAAAAGCTACCAGGGGAATTTGATGGGGCCCACTAATGGCCCCGGGCCCTCGGGCAGTGCCCGGGTGCTCAAATGGTCAGTCCGCCCCTGGTTACATCTAAGAACCCAAAAGAGTTGGAGGGAGATAGAAGTAAAAAAATCCAGACATATCTAGAAACAGCAGCACTACCCAGGCTAGAAGAAGAAAGATTGCCGATGTTAGAAAGACCAATTTTACAAGAAGAAATACAAGAAGCATTAAGGAGTACAACTGCTGGGAAGAGTCCAGGACTGGACAGTTATATTATGAGATATTATAGGAAATTCAAAGAACAACTAATGCCAAAAATGTATATATATAAATATATATATATATATATATATATATATATACACATTAGGGGAAGGAATGCAAATAAGCAAAGAGTCGTTGTTGGCACATATTACAATTATACCGAAAGAAGGTAAAGACTTGTCTCAATGTACCAGCTATAGACCAATGTCATTACTAGAGATGAGCGAAGAAATGAAAAATTCGATTCGACTGATTCGGCGAATTCGTGGACAATATTCGATTCGAGTCGAATAAATTCGCTGTGAATTTAACTTAAAAAAGGGTGTTTCTAGGCTTCAGAGAGACTTAATATTAGTGCAGAACACTGTACCTTTAATTTAAATGCCCTTGGAGTCTGCTGGGGAAGAGAAATAATACTGTCAGTCAGTATGACATGCAGATGAGTGCCGTCGATCTTAGAATCACCGCACACTTCACTCATTTGGGCAGTCACGGGGCCAAAACCAGAGTGTGGAGCCACAGTGTGGCGGTGGAGGCAGCAGCAATGGGAGGCCATACAGCACCCTATGACAAAAATGGAAACCACCAGCAGTGTGAGGAGACCTGAAAGTGGCACATGGCAGAGTGTGGCGATAGAGACAGCAGCAATGGGAGGCCGTACAGGGACCCATGACACACTCTGGACCTGGCAGCAGCATGAGGAGGCGGTACAGGGGCCCATGACAGATTACGGGCCTGGCAGCAGCATGAGGAGTCGGTACAGGGGCCCATGGCAGATTACGGGCCTGGCAGCAGCAATGGGAGGCCGTACAGGGACCCATGACACACTCTGGACCTGGCAGCAGCATGGGGAGGCGGTACAGGGGCCCATGACAGATTACGGGCCTGGCAGCAGCATGAGGAGTCGGTACGGGGGCCCATGACACACTCTGGACCTGGCAGCAGCATGAGGAGGCGGTACAGGGGCGCATGACAGATTACGAGCCTGGCAGCAGCAACTTGGACAGGAGGACGTTCAGCTTCTGCACCGTCGGGTGCGTGCTCGCAAACTGTTGTCTCTTGGAAACGGATTCCAAGAAAGACTGCTGACGGAATCCGTGAAGAGGAGTAGCAGGAGAAGGAGCATCTGAACGAGCGGAATATGCCAACAAGCGACAACAGTGGCCCATGACAGATTACGGGCCTGGCAGCAGCATGAGGAGTCGGTACGGGGGCCCATGGCAGATTACGGGCCTGGCAGCAGCTATGGGAGGCCCGTAATCTGCCAGCACCCTATGACAAAAAATGGAACCCACCAGCAGTGTGAGGAGACCTGAAAGTGGCACATGGCAGAGTGTGGCGATGGAGACAGCAGCAATGGGAGGCCGTACAGGGACCCATGAGAGACTCTGGACCTGGCAGCAGCATGAGGAGGCGGTATAGGGGCCCATGGCAGATTAGGGGCCTGGCAGCAGCTATGGGAGGCCCGTAATCTGCCAGCACCCTATGACAAAAAATGGAACACACCAGCAGTGTGAGGAGACCTGAAAGTGGCACATGGCAGAGTGTGGCGATGGAGGCAGCAGCAATGGGAGGCCGTACAGGGACCCATGAGAGACTCTGGACTTGGCAGCAGCATGAGGAGGCGGTATAGGGGCCCATGGCAGATTAGGGGCCTGGCAGCAGCTATGGGAGGCCCGTAATCTGCCAGCACCCTATGACAAAAAATGGAACACACCAGCAGTGTGAGGAGACCTGAAAGTGGCACATGTTTGGGGCATGATTCATGGCGGATTTAGTCAGTTGTGTCAGGAACTGGTGGTTTGAAATCCAGACTAATCCACGCCTGATTCATTTTCACAAACGTCAGTCTCTCCACACTTTGGGTGGACAGTCGTGTCCTCCGCGGAGTTGCAATACCTCCTGCCGCACTAAACACGCGCTCCGATGCCACGCTACTGGCCGGGCATGACAGCCTTTCAAGGGCAAATTCAGCTAGTTGGGGCCAAAGGTCAAGTTTCGTTGCCCAGTAGTCAAGGGGATTGTCTACCTCGGTTGGCAGGGTGCTGTCCAAGTAGGCCTAAGCCTGTTGTTTGAGGTCCTGCTCCAGGTCCACCTGATGCTGCTGCTGCTGCTGCGGCTGGTTAGTAGTTTCCTCACTGCGCTGGTGAAGAAAGCTACTCATCATCGACTGCAGACTGAGGCAGCCGCTGCTGGTGGAGCTGCCACTGCTCCTACCACCCCACCCCTCCCCTGCTGCCATGGCAGCGGAACACGAGCGCACAGGGCCCACAGTGTCTGAGGATGGACGTTGGCGCAGACAGGCAGAGACCAGCTGACTACATAGGTGTTTTTTATAGTACGTTATTTTGGCCTCCCTCTCAGCAGGTGTGAAAAAGGCCACCATTTTTGAACGGTAGCGAGGGTCCAACAAGGTGGACAGCCAAAAGTCATCCCTCTGTCTGATGGTTATTATTCGGCTGTCGCTACGCAAGCAACCGAGCATGCTATGGGCCATTTGTGCCAAGGAATGCGAGGGACTCCCTGCCTCCATCTCCACAGCATACTGCCACGGTGCGTCTAGGTCCTCTGTCTCCTCTTCCTCCTCCTCTACCAGATGCTCCTGCTCCTCCACTCCTGTCCGCTGAGTGGAAAAACCACCCATTTCACTCAATAATTCCTGAGCACCAATGTCCTCCTCTACCTCCTCCTCTTCTTCCAGTCCTGCCCCCACAGGGGCCATGTGGCGTTGAGATCTGTGCGCCACGTCTACCGCACCCTGACCAGCCATTGTTAACAGCATTTGTTCCAGGACGTGCAACAGAGGAATGACGTCGTTCATCCCATAGTCCTGCCGACTCACGAATAGCGTGGCCTCCTCAAAGGGCCTGAGCAAGCGCAGGTGTCACGCATGAGCTGCCAATGGCTGACATCTAAGTTACACAGGGAGTACCTTTATCTGCTTTTAACATCAGGAAATCTGTGATGGCCTTTTGCTGTTCGTAAAGGCGGTCTAACATATGTAGGGTTGAATTCCACCTTGTTGCAACGTCACAGCATGAGGAGTCGGTATAGGGGCCCATGGCAGATTAGGGGCCTGGCAGCAGTTATGGGAGGCCCATAATCTGCCAGCACCCTATGACAAAAAATGGAACACACCAGCAGTGTGAGGAGACCTGAAAGTGGCACATGGCAGAGTGTGGCGATGGAGACAGCAGCAATGGGAGGCCGTACAGGGACCCATGAGAGACTCTGGACCTGGCAGCAGCATGAGGAGGCGGTATATAGGGGCCTACGGCAGATTAGGGGCCTGGCAGCAGCTATAGGAGGCCCGTAATCTGCCAGCACCCTATGTCAAAAAATTCAACACACCAGCAGTGTGTGAGGAGACCTGAAAGTGGCACATGGCAGAGTGTGGCGATGGAGACAGCAGCAATGGGAGGCCGTACAGGGACCCATGACAGACTCTGGACTTGGCAGCAGCATGAGGAGGCGGTATATAGGGGCTTATGGCAGATTAGGGGCCTGGCAGCAGCTATAGGAGGCCCGTAATCTGCCAGCACCCTATGTCAAAAAATTCAACACACCAGCAGTGTGAGGAGACCTGAAAGTGGCACATGGCAGAGTGTGGCGATGGAGACAGCAGCAATGGGAGGCCGTACAGGGACCCATGACAGACTCTGAACTTGGCAGCAGCATGAGGAGGCGTTATATAGGGGCCCATGGCAGATTAGGGGCCTGGCAGCAGCTATGTGAGGCCCGTAATCTGCCTGCACCCTATGTCAAAAAATTTAACACACCAGCAGTGTGAAGAGACCTGAAAGTGGCACATGGCAGCAGAGTGTGGCGATGGAGACAGCAGCAATGGGAGGCCGTACAGGGACCATGACAGACTCTGGACTTGGCAGCAGCATGAGGAGGCGGTATATAGGGGCCCATGGCAGATTAGGGGCCTGGCAGCAGCTATGTGAGGCCCGTTATCTTGCAGCACCCTATGTCAAAAAATTTAACACACCAGCAGTGTGAAGAGACCTGAAAGTGGCACATGGCAGCAGAGTGTGGCGATGGAGACAGCAGCAATGGGAGGCCGTACAGGGACCCATGAGAGACTCTGGACCTGGCAGCAGCAGGAGGAGGCGGTATATAGGGGCCCATGGCAGATTAGGGGCCTGGCAGCAGCTATGTGAGGCCCGTAATCTGCCTGCACCCTATGTCAAAAAATTTAACACACCAGCAGTGTGAAGAGACCTGAAAGTGGCACATGGCAGCAGAGTGTGGCGATGGAGACAGCAGCAATGGGAGGCCGTACAGGGACCCATGACAGACTCTGAACTTGGCAGCAGCATGAGGAGGCGGTATATAGGGGCCCATGGCAGATTAGGGGCCTGGCAGCAGCTATAGGAGGCCCGTAATCTGCCAGCACCCTATGTCAAAAAATTTAACACACCAGCAGTGTGAAGAGACCTGAAAGTGGCACATGGCAGCAGAGTGTGGCGATGGAGACAGCAGCAATGGGAGGCCGTACAGGGACCATGACAGACTCTGGACTTGGCAGCAGCATGAGGAGGCGGTATATAGGGGCCCATGGCAGATTAGGGGCCTGGCAGCAGCTATGTGAGGCCCGTTATCTTGCAGCACCCTATGTCAAAAAATTTAACACACCAGCAGTGTGAAGAGACCTGAAAGTGGCACATGGCAGCAGAGTGTGGCGATGGAGACAGCAGCAATGGGAGGCCGTACAGGGACCCATGAGAGACTCTGGACCTGGCAGCAGCAGGAGGAGGTGGTATATAGGGGCCCATGGCAGATTAGGGGCCTGGCAGCAGCTATGTGAGGCCCGTAATCTGCCTGCACCCTATGTCAAAAAATTTAACACACCAGCAGTGTGAAGAGACCTGAAAGTGGCACATGGCAGCAGAGTGTGGCGATGGAGACAGCAGCAATGGGAGGCCGTACAGGGACCCATGAGAGACTCTGGACCTGGCAGCAGCAGGAGGAGGCGGTATATAGGGGCCCATGGCAGATTAGGGGCCTGGCAGCAGCTATGTGAGGCCCGTAATCTGCCTGCACCCTATGTCAAAAAATTTAACACACCAGCAGTGTGAAGAGACCTGAAAGTGGCACATGGCAGCAGAGTGTGGCGATGGAGACAGCAGCAATGGGAGGCCGTACAGGGACCATGACAGACTCTGGACTTGGCAGCAGCATGAGGAGGCGGTATATAGGGGCCCATGGCAGATTAGGGGCCTGGCAGCAGCTATAGGAGGCCCGTAATCTGCCAGCACCCTATGTCAAAAAATTTAACACACCAGCAGTGTGAAGAGACCTGAAAGTGGCACATGGCAGCAGAGTGTGGCGATGGAGACAGCATCAATGGGAGGCCGTACAGGGACCATGACAGACTCTGGACTTGGCAGCAGCATGAGGAGGCGGTATATAGGGGCCCATGGCAGATTAGGGGCCTGGCAGCAGCTATGTGAGGCCCGTTATCTTGCAGCACCCTATGTCAAAAAATTTAACACACCAGCAGTGTGAAGAGACCTGAAAGTGGCACATGGCAGCAGAGTGTGGCGATGGAGACAGCAGCAATGGGAGGCCGTACAGGGACCCATGAGAGACTCTGGACCTGGCAGCAGCAGGAGGAGGTGGTATATAGGGGCCCATGGCAGATTAGGGGCCTGGCAGCAGCTATGTGAGGCCCGTAATCTGCCTGCACCCTATGTCAAAAAATTTAACACACCAGCAGTGTGAAGAGACCTGAAAGTGGCACATGGCAGCAGAGTGTGGCGATGGAGACAGCAGCAATGGGAGGCCGTACAGGGACCCATGAGAGACTCTGGACCTGGCAGCAGCAGGAGGAGGCGGTATATAGGGGCCCATGGCAGATTAGGGGCCTGGCAGCAGCTATGTGAGGCCCGTAATCTGCCTGCACCCTATGTCAAAAAATTTAACACACCAGCAGTGTGAAGAGACCTGAAAGTGGCACATGGCAGCAGAGTGTGGCGATGGAGACAGCAGCAATGGGAGGCCGTACAGGGACCCATGAGAGACTCTGGACCTGGCAGCAGCAGGAGGAGGCGGTATATAGGGGCCCATGGCAGATTAGGGGCCTGGCAGCAGCTATGTGAGGCCCGTAATCTGCCTGCACCCTATGTCAAAAAATTTAACACACCAGCAGTGTGAAGAGACCTGAAAGTGGCACATGGCAGCAGAGTGTGGCGATGGAGACAGCAGCAATGGGAGGCCGTACAGGGACCATGACAGACTCTGGACTTGGCAGCAGCATGAGGAGGCGGTATATAGGGGCCCATGGCAGATTAGGGGCCTGGCAGCAGCTATGTGAGGCCCGTTATCTTGCAGCACCCTATGTCAAAAAATTTAACACACCAGCAGTGTGAAGAGACCTGAAAGTGGCACATGGCAGCAGAGTGTGGCGATGGAGACAGCAGCAATGGGAGGCCGTACAGGGACCCATGAGAGACTCTGGACCTGGCAGCAGCAGGAGGAGGCGGTATATAGGGGCCCATGGCAGATTAGGGGCCTGGCAGCAGCTATGTGAGGCCCGTAATCTGCCTGCACCCTATGTCAAAAAATTTAACACACCAGCAGTGTGAAGAGACCTGAAAGTGGCACATGGCAGCAGAGTGTGGCGATGGAGACAGCAGCAATGGGAGGCCGTACAGGGACCATGACAGACTCTGGACTTGGCAGCAGCATGAGGAGGCGGTATATAGGGGCCCATGGCAGATTAGGGGCCTGGCAGCAGCTATGTGAGGCCCGTTATCTTGCAGCACCCTATGTCAAAAAATTTAACACACCAGCAGTGTGAAGAGACCTGAAAGTGGCACATGGCAGCAGAGTGTGGCGATGGAGACAGCAGCAATGGGAGGCCGTACAGGGACCCATGAGAGACTCTGGACCTGGCAGCAGCAGGAGGAGGCGGTATATAGGGGCCCATGGCAGATTAGGGGCCTGGCAGCAGCTATGTGAGGCCCGTAATCTGCCTGCACCCTATGTCAAAAAATTTAACACACCAGCAGTGTGAAGAGACCTGAAAGTGGCACATGGCAGCAGAGTGTGGCGATGGAGACAGCAGCAATGGGAGGCCGTACAGGGACCATGACAGACTCTGGACTTGGCAGCAGCATGAGGAGGCGGTATATAGGGGCCCATGGCAGATTAGGGGCCTGGCAGCAGCTATGTGAGGCCCGTTATCTTGCAGCACCCTATGTCAAAAAATTTAACACACCAGCAGTGTGAAGAGACCTGAAAGTGGCACATGGCAGCAGAGTGTGGCGATGGAGACAGCAGCAATGGGAGGCCGTACAGGGACCCATGAGAGACTCTGGACCTGGCAGCAGCAGGAGGAGGCGGTATATAGGGGCCCATGGCAGATTAGGGGCCTGGCAGCAGCTATGTGAGGCCCGTAATCTGCCTGCACCCTATGTCAAAAAATTTAACACACCAGCAGTGTGAAGAGACCTGAAAGTGGCACATGGCAGCAGAGTGTGGCGATGGAGACAGCAGCAATGGGAGGCCGTACAGGGACCATGACAGACTCTGGACTTGGCAGCAGCATGAGGAGGCGGTATATAGGGGCCCATGGCAGATTAGGGGCCTGGCAGCAGCTATAGGAGGCCCGTAATCTGCCAGCACCCTATGTCAAAAAATTTAACACACCAGCAGTGTGAAGAGACCTGAAAGTGGCACATGGCAGCAGAGTGTGGCGATGGAGACAGCAGCAATGGGAGGCCGTACAGGGACCATGACAGACTCTGGACTTGGCAGCAGCATGAGGAGGCGGTATATAGGGGCCCATGGCAGATTAGGGGCCTGGCAGCAGCTATGTGAGGCCCGTAATCTGCCTGCACCCTATGTCAAAAAATTTAACACACCAGCAGTGTGAAGAGACCTGAAAGTGGCACATGGCAGCAGAGTGTGGCGATGGAGACAGCAGCAATGGGAGGCCGTACAGGGACCATGACAGACTCTGGACTTGGCAGCAGCATGAGGAGGCGGTATATAGGGGCCCATGGCAGATTAGGGGCCTGGCAGCAGCTATGTGAGGCCCGTTATCTTGCAGCACCCTATGTCAAAAAATTTAACACACCAGCAGTGTGAAGAGACCTGAAAGTGGCACATGGCAGCAGAGTGTGGCGATGGAGACAGCAGCAATGGGAGGCCGTACAGGGACCCATGAGAGACTCTGGACCTGGCAGCAGCAGGAGGAGGCGGTATATAGGGGCCCATGGCAGATTAGGGGCCTGGCAGCAGCTATGTGAGGCCCGTAATCTGCCTGCACCCTATGTCAAAAAATTTAACACACCAGCAGTGTGAAGAGACCTGAAAGTGGCACATGGCAGCAGAGTGTGGCGATGGAGACAGCAGCAATGGGAGGCCGTACAGGGACCATGACAGACTCTGGACTTGGCAGCAGCATGAGGAGGCGGTATATAGGGGCCCATGGCAGATTAGGGGCCTGGCAGCAGCTATAGGAGGCCCGTAATCTGCCAGCACCCTATGTCAAAAAATTTAACACACCAGCAGTGTGAAGAGACCTGAAAGTGGCACATGGCAGCAGAGTGTGGCGATGGAGACAGCAGCAATGGGAGGCCGTACAGGGACCATGACAGACTCTGGACTTGGCAGCAGCATGAGGAGGCGGTATATAGGGGCCCATGGCAGATTAGGGGCCTGGCAGCAGCTATGTGAGGCCCGTTATCTTGCAGCACCCTATGTCAAAAAATTTAACACACCAGCAGTGTGAAGAGACCTGAAAGTGGCACATGGCAGCAGAGTGTGGCGATGGAGACAGCAGCAATGGGAGGCCGTACAGGGACCCATGAGAGACTCTGGACCTGGCAGCAGCAGGAGGAGGCGGTATATAGGGGCCCATGGCAGATTAGGGGCCTGGCAGCAGCTATGTGAGGCCCGTAATCTGCCTGCACCCTATGTCAAAAAATTTAACACACCAGCAGTGTGAAGAGACCTGAAAGTGGCACATGGCAGCAGAGTGTGGCGATGGAGACAGCAGCAATGGGAGGCCGTACAGGGACCATGACAGACTCTGGACTTGGCAGCAGCATGAGGAGGCGGTATATAGGGGCCCATGGCAGATTAGGGGCCTGGCAGCAGCTATGTGAGGCCCGTTATCTTGCAGCACCCTATGTCAAAAAATTTTACACACCAGCAGTGTGAAGAGACCTGAAAGTGGCACATGGCAGCAGAGTGTGGCGATGGAGACAGCAGCAATGGGAGGCCGTACAGGGACCCATGAGAGACTCTGGACCTGGCAGCAGCAGGAGGAGGCGGTATATAGGGGCCCATGGCAGATTAGGGGCCTGGCAGCAGCTATGTGAGGCCCGTAATCTGCCTGCACCCTATGTCAAAAAATTTAACACACCAGCAGTGTGAAGAGACCTGAAAGTGGCACATGGCAGCAGAGTGTGGCGATGGAGACAGCAGCAATGGGAGGCCGTACAGGGACCATGACAGACTCTGGACTTGGCAGCAGCATGAGGAGGCGGTATATAGGGGCCCATGGCAGATTAGGGGCCTGGCAGCAGCTATAGGAGGCCCGTAATCTGCCAGCACCCTATGTCAAAAAATTTAACACACCAGCAGTGTGAAGAGACCTGAAAGTGGCACATGGCAGCAGAGTGTGGCGATGGAGACAGCAGCAATGGGAGGCCGTACAGGGACCATGACAGACTCTGGACTTGGCAGCAGCATGAGGAGGCGGTATATAGGGGCCCATGGCAGATTAGGGGCCTGGCAGCAGCTATGTGAGGCCCGTTATCTTGCAGCACCCTATGTCAAAAAATTTTACACACCAGCAGTGTGAAGAGACCTGAAAGTGGCACATGGCAGCAGAGTGTGGCGATGGAGACAGCAGCAATGGGAGGCCGTACAGGGACCCATGAGAGACTCTGGACCTGGCAGCAGCAGGAGGAGGCGGTATATAGGGGCCCATGGCAGATTAGGGGCCTGGCAGCAGCTATGTGAGGCCCGTAATCTGCCTGCACCCTATGTCAAAAAATTTAACACACCAGCAGTGTGAAGAGACCTGAAAGTGGCACATGGCAGCAGAGTGTGGCGATGGAGACAGCAGCAATGGGAGGCCGTACAGGGACCATGACAGACTCTGGACTTGGCAGCAGCATGAGGAGGCGGTATATAGGGGCCCATGGCAGATTAGGGGCCTGGCAGCAGCTATAGGAGGCCCGTAATCTGCCAGCACCCTATGTCAAAAAATTTAACACACCAGCAGTGTGAAGAGACCTGAAAGTGGCACATGGCAGCAGAGTGTGGCGATGGAGACAGCAGCAATGGGAGGCCGTACAGGGACCATGACAGACTCTGGACTTGGCAGCAGCATGAGGAGGCGGTATATAGGGGCCCATGGCAGATTAGGGGCCTGGCAGCAGCTATGTGAGGCCCGTTATCTTGCAGCACCCTATGTCAAAAAATTTTACACACCAGCAGTGTGAAGAGACCTGAAAGTGGCACATGGCAGCAGAGTGTGGCGATGGAGACAGCAGCAATGGGAGGCCGTACAGGGACCCATGAGAGACTCTGGACCTGGCAGCAGCAGGAGGAGGCGGTATATAGGGGCCCATGGCAGATTAGGGGCCTGGCAGCAGCTATGTGAGGCCCGTAATCTGCCTGCACCCTATGTCAAAAAATTTAACACACCAGCAGTGTGAAGAGACCTGAAAGTGGCACATGGCAGCAGAGTGTGGCGATGGAGACAGCAGCAATGGGAGGCCGTACAGGGACCATGACAGACTCTGGACTTGGCAGCAGCATGAGGAGGCGGTATATAGGGGCCCATGGCAGATTAGGGGCCTGGCAGCAGCTATGTGAGGCCCGTAATCTGCCTGCACCCTATGTCAAAAAATTTAACACACCAGCAGTGTGAAGAGACCTGAAAGTGGCACATGGCAGCAGAGTGTGGCGATGGAGACAGCAGCAATGGGAGGCCGTACAGGGACCATGACAGACTCTGGACTTGGCAGCAGCATGAGGAGGCGGTATATAGGGGCCCATGGCAGATTAGGGGCCTGGCAGCAGCTATGTGAGGCCCGTTATCTTGCAGCACCCTATGTCAAAAAATTTAACACACCAGCAGTGTGAAGAGACCTGAAAGTGGCACATGGCAGCAGAGTGTGGCGATGGAGACAGCAGCAATGGGAGGCCGTACAGGGACCCATGAGAGACTCTGGACCTGGCAGCAGCAGGAGGAGGCGGTATATAGGGGCCCATGGCAGATTAGGGGCCTGGCAGCAGCTATGTGAGGCCCGTAATCTGCCTGCACCCTATGTCAAAAAATTTAACACACCAGCAGTGTGAAGAGACCTGAAAGTGGCACATGGCAGCAGAGTGTGGCGATGGAGACAGCAGCAATGGGAGGCCGTACAGGGACCATGACAGACTCTGGACTTGGCAGCAGCATGAGGAGGCGGTATATAGGGGCCCATGGCAGATTAGGGGCCTGGCAGCAGCTATGTGAGGCCCGTTATCTTGCAGCACCCTATGTCAAAAAATTTAACACACCAGCAGTGTGAAGAGACCTGAAAGTGGCACATGGCAGCAGAGTGTGGCGATGGAGACAGCAGCAATGGGAGGCCGTACAGGGACCCATGAGAGACTCTGGACCTGGCAGCAGCAGGAGGAGGCGGTATATAGGGGCCCATGGCAGATTAGGGGCCTGGCAGCAGCTATGTGAGGCCCGTAATCTGCCTGCACCCTATGTCAAAAAATTTAACACACCAGCAGTGTGAAGAGACCTGAAAGTGGCACATGGCAGCAGAGTGTGGCGATGGAGACAGCAGCAATGGGAGGCCGTACAGGGACCCATGAGAGACTCTGGACCTGGCAGCAGCAGGAGGAGGCGGTATATAGGGGCCTATGGCAGATTAGGGGCCTGGCAGCAGCTATAGGAGGCCCGTAATCTGCCAGCACCCTATGTCAAAAAATTCAACACACCAGCAGTGTGAGGAGACCTGAAAGTGGCACATGTTTGAGGCATGATTCATGGCGGATTTAGTCAGTTGTGTCAGGAACTGGTGGTTTGAAATCCAGACTAATCCACGCCTGATTCATTTTCACAAACGTGAGTCTCTCCACACTTTGGGTGGACAGTCGTGTCCTCCGCGGAGTTACAATACCTCCTGCCGCACTAAACACGCGCTCCGATGCCACGCTACTGGCCGGGCATGACAGCCTTTCAAGGGCAAATTCAGCTAGTTGGGGCCAAAGGTCAAGTTTCGTTGCCCAGTAGTCAAGGGGATTGTCTACCTCGGTTGGCAGGGTGCTGTCCAAGTAGGCCCAAGCCTGTTGTTTGAGCTCCTGCTCCAGGTCCACCTGATGCTGCTGCTGCTGCTGCGGCTGGTTAGTAGTTTCCTCACTGCGCTGGTGAAGAAAGCTACTCATCATCGACTGCAGACTGAGGCAGCCGCTGCTGGTGGAGCTGCCACTGCTCCTACCACCCCACCCCTCCCCTGCTGCCATGCCAGCGGAACGCGAGCGCACAGGGCCCACAGTGTCTGAGGATGGACGTTGGCGCACAAAGGCAGAGACCAACTGACTACATAGGTGGTTTTTATAGTACGTAATTTTGGCCTCCCTCTCAGCAGGTGTGAAAAAGGCCACCATTTTGGACCGGTAGCGAGGGTCCAACAAGGTGGACAGCCAAAAGTCATCCCTCTGTCTGATGGTTATTATTCGGCTGTCGCTACGCAAGCAACCGAGCATGCTATGGGCCATTTGTGCCAAGGAATGCGAGGGACTCCCTGCCTCCATCTCCACAGCATACTGCCACGGTGCGTCTGGGTCCTCTGTCTCCTCCTCCTCCTCCTCTACCAGATGCTCCTGCTCCTCCACTCCTGTCCGCTGAGTGGAAAAACCACCCATTTCACTCAATAATTCCTGAGCACAAATGTCCTCCTCTACCTCCTCCTCTTCTTCCTGTCCTGCCCCCACAGGGGTCATGTGGCGTTGAGATCTGTGCGCCACGTCTACCGCACCCTGACCAGCCATTGTTAACAGCATTTGTTCCAGGACGTGCAACAGAGGAATGACGTCGTTCATCCCATAGTCCTGCCGACTCACGAATAGCGTGGCCTCCTCAAAGGGCCTGAGCAAGCGGCAGGTGTCACGCATGAGCTGCCAATGGCTGACATCTAAGTTACACAGGGGAGTACCTTTATCCGCTTGTAACATCAGGAAATCGGTGATGGCCTTTCGCTGCTCGTAAAGGCGGTCTAACATGTGTAGGGTTGAATTCCACCTTGTTGCAACGTCGCAGATCAGGCGATGCTGTGGAATTCCGTTCTGCCGCTGCAGCTCAATGAGGGTGTTCTTTGCGGTGTAGGAATGGCTGAAATGCATGCACAGTTTACGTGACATTTTAAGGATGTCTTGCAGTGGGATGGTGGATTTTAGGAACCGCTTGACAACCAGATTGAACACGTGAGCCATGCATGGCGCATGGCACAACCTTCCTTGACGCAGAGCAGACACCATGTTCTTTCCGTTGTCAGTCAACATGGTTCCGATTTTTAGTTTGCGCGGAGACAGCCATCTGTCGATTTCTCTGTTCATTACACTCAGCAGTTCCTCCCCTGTGTGACTACGTTCGCCAAGGCATACCAGGTGCAGCACAGCGTGACACCGTTGCGCCCTGCACATGTGATATGCCGGTCGGGTAATGGGACTTGGCACGGGGGTGGCGGCTGAGGACACGGCGGAAAAAGAGGTGGTAGAGGCGGACATGCTTGCTGGACCAAGGACGTGCAAACGTGGAGGCAAAAGCGTCGTGACCTGTCCAAGTTGCTGGTGCGGCTGTGCCGGCACCACGTTCACCCAGTGGGCCGTAAATGACATGTACTGTCCCTGACCGTAGTTACAGCTCCACACGTCGGCGCTGCCGTGCACTTTGGCAGAGACCGACATGCTCAAAGACTGGCCCACCATCTCTTCTACATGTGAATGCAGGGCTGGCACTGCCTTTTGGGCAAAGAAATGACGGCTTGGCACTCTCCACCGCGGCGCGGCACAAGCCATCATTTCTCGGAAAGGTGCTGAGTCCACCAGTTGGAAAGGGAGGGACTGCAGCACCAGCAACTTGGACAGGAGGACGTTCAGCTTTTGCACCGTCGGGTGCGTGCTCGCAAACTGTTGTCTCTTGGATACGGATTCCAAGAAAGACTGTTGACGGAATCCGAGAAGAGGAGTAGCAGGAGAAGGAGCATCTGAACGAGCGGAAGATGCCAATGAGCGACAACTCCCCTCAGCAGAGGTGTTGGAGCCTTGACTGGCTGATAGAGGGCGATTGACGACGTCGGGTGACGGAGCAAGTAACGGAGCGGGTGATGGAGCGGGGGCTGGGGCAGGCAGAACCGCCGTATGTTTATCACGGTTTTCCCAGGCCACCGAATGGTGACGCTGCATATGCTGACGCAACGCTGTAGTCCCAACATGGGCCCCCTGGCCACGCTTGCATTTCTGGCCACATAGTCGACATACGGCTACGTTTACTTCCTCGGGCGGCTTGAGGAAAAATTGCCACACCACCGAGTAGGAAACTTTGCCCCCGCTACTCTTCACTGGCTGACTGCTACTTCCTCCGTGCGCACCGGCACCACTACTGGCCGTGGTGGTAGGCTGCAGTGGAGCTGGTGCTCTACTCCGTGGACGTTTGGCTCCACTGACACTGATGCGACCCTGCTGCTGTCTCCTGGGCAACCCACCGACTGTTTTGCTCGCTGCCAAGCTGCCACCCTCTTCTCCTGATGATGCGGAAGAAATTGCCTGATGACGACGAGGCTGCCAAGTGCGATCAACCTCCTCATCATCAAGTAGGGTCTCCGCCTCACTACTAGCCCCCTCGGCTGCGTCTGGGTCAGGAGACAGACCTGTCTCTAGACCGGCTACCGAGCCACTCTCCTCGCCAGTACTTGTTCGCTTGGCTGCTGAAAAGGCCGATGTCTCCCCCCGTTCCTGACCGCCCTCTGTTAGCTCTTCCTCACTGTACAGTGGGGCTGAGCCCACAGCATGCGATACTTCGCTTGGTGAGGGAACAGCAAAGGACAGGGGCAGGTAGAGGACACGTGATTTCAGTGGGCTTGGTCCCGGGCCATGCCAACTAACGGTTGTGTCTGACGTACCCACCGACCGTTGGCTGTAGGTGTCAGAGGTGACCTGGGAAGAGGAAGACGACCGAGCCAACCAATCAATGACGGCAGGGTTGTCGGTGGAGACACGACCGCTGGATGACACCGGGAGCACTGGCCTCTGGCTGCGAATACTGCTGCCTCGACCCCTTCCTCTGCTGCCACGTCTGCTCGCTCCTAAAACATTGCCTCCTCTGCCACTCCTCTGCATGTTGTCTGACATACTATTTAATTCAACGATTAGGTGTCCCTGAGTAACAATTCTCTGGCACTCAGTAACAATTCTGTCTGTCCCTGAGTATGAATTCTGTGGCCCTGAGTAACAATTGTGTGTCTGTGCAAGTAACAATTCTGTGTCTGTGCAAGTAACAATTTTGTGTCTGTGAGAGTAACAATTCTCTGGCACTCAGTAACAATTCTGTCTGTCCCTGAGTAACAATTCTCTGGCACTCAGTAACAATTCTGTCTGTCCCTGAGTAACAATTCTGTCTGTCCCTGAGTATGAATTCTGTGGCCCTGAGTAAGAATTCTCTGGCACTCAGTAACAATTCTGTCTGTCCCTGAGTATGAATTCTGTGGCCCTGAGTAACAATTGTGTGTCTGTGCAAGTAACAATTCTGTGTCTGTGCAAGTAACAATTTTGTGTCTGTGAGAGTAACAATTCTCTGGCACTCAGTAACAATTCTGTCTGTCCCTGAGTAACAATTCTCTGGCACTCAGTAACAATTCTGTCTGTCCCTGAGTATGAATTCTGTGGCCCTGAGTAACAATTCTGTCTCTGTGCGAGTAACAATTCTGTGTCTGTGCAAGTAACAATTTTGTGTCTGTGAGAGTAACAATTCTCTGGCACTCAGTAACAATTCTGTCTGTCCCTGAGTAACAATTCTCTGGCACTCAGTAACAATTCTGTCTGTCCCTGAGTAACAATTCTCTGGCACTCAGTAACAATTCTGTCTGTCCCTGAGTAACAATTCTCTGGCACTCAGTAACAATTGTGTGTCTGTGCAAGTAACAATTCTGTGTCTGTGCAAGTAACAATTTTGTGTCTGTGAGAGTAACAATTCTCTGGCACTCAGTAACAATTCTGTCTGTCCCTGAGTAACAATTCTCTGGCACTCAGTAACAATTCTGTCTGTCCCTGAGTATGAATTCTGTGGCCCTGAGTAACAATTCTGTCTCTGTGCGAGTAACAATTCTGTGTCTGTGCAAGTAACAATTTTGTGTCTGTGAGAGTAACAATTCTCTGGCACTCAGTAACAATTCTGTCTGTCCCTGAGTAACAATTCTCTGGCACTCAGTAACAATTCTGTCTGTCCCTGAGTAACAATTCTCTGGCACTCAGTAACAATTCTGTCTGTCCCTGAGTAACAATTCTCTGGCACTCAGTAACAATTGTGTGTCTGTGCAAGTAACAATTCTGTGTCTGTGCAAGTAACAATTTTGTGTCTGTGAGAGTAACAATTCTCTGGCACTCAGTAACAATTCTGTCTGTCCCTGAGTAACAATTCTCTGGCACTCAGTAACAATTCTGTCTGTCCCTGAGTATGAATTCTGTGGCCCTGAGTAACAATTCTGTCTCTGTGCGAGTAACAATTCTGTGTCTGTGCAAGTAACAATTTTGTGTCTGTGAGAGTAACAATTCTCTGGCACTCAGTAACAATTCTGTCTGTCCCTGAGTAACAATTCTCTGGCACTCAGTAACAATTCTGTCTGTCCCTGAGTAACAATTCTCTGGCACTCAGTAACAATTCTGTCTGTCCCTGAGTAACAATTCTCTGGCACTCAGTAACAATTGTGTGTCTGTGCAAGTAACAATTCTGTGTCTGTGCAAGTAACAATTTTGTGTCTGTGAGAGTAACAATTCTCTGGCACTCAGTAACAATTCTGTCTGTCCCTGAGTAACAATTCTCTGGCACTCAGTAACAATTCTGTCTGTCCCTGAGTATGAATTCTGTGGCCCTGAGTAACAATTCTGTCTCTGTGCGAGTAACAATTCTGTGTCTGTGCAAGTAACAATTTTGTGTCTGTGAGAGTAACAATTCTCTGGCACTCAGTAACAATTCTGTCTGTCCCTGAGTAACAATTCTATGGCACTCAGTAACAATTCTGTCTTCCCTGAGTAACAATTCTCTGGCACTCAGTAACAATTCTGTCTGTCCCTGAGTATGAATTCTGTGGCCCTGAGTAACAATTCTGTCTCTGTGCGAGTAACAATTCTGTGTCTGTGCAAGTAACAATTTTGTGTCTGTGAGAGTAACAATTCTCTGGCACTCAGTAACAATTCTGTCTGTCCCTGAGTAACAATTCTCTGGCACTCAGTAACAATTCTGTCTGTCCCTGAGTAACAATTCTCTGGCACTCAGTAACAATTGTGTGTCTGTGCAAGTAACAATTCTGTGTCTGTGCAAGTAACAATTTTGTGTCTGTGAGAGTAACAATTCTCTGGCACTCAGTAACAATTCTGTCTGTCCCTGAGTAACAATTCTCTGGCACTCAGTAACAATTCTGTCTGTCCCTGAGTATGAATTCTGTGGCCCTGAGTAACAATTCTGTCTCTGTGCGAGTAACAATTCTGTGTCTGTGCAAGTAACAATTTTGTGTCTGTGAGAGTAACAATTCTCTGGCACTCAGTAACAATTCTGTCTGTCCCTGAGTAACAATTCTCTGGCACTCAGTAACAATTCTGTCTGTCCCTGAGTAACAATTCTCTGGCACTCAGTAACAATTCTGTCTGTCCCTGAGTAACAATTCTCTGGCACTCAGTAACAATTGTGTGTCTGTGCAAGTAACAATTCTGTGTCTGTGCAAGTAACAATTTTGTGTCTGTGAGAGTAACAATTCTCTGGCACTCAGTAACAATTCTGTCTGTCCCTGAGTAACAATTCTCTGGCACTCAGTAACAATTCTGTCTGTCCCTGAGTATGAATTCTGTGGCCCTGAGTAACAATTGTGTGTCTGTGCAAGTAACAATTCTGTGTCTGTGCAAGTAACAATTTTGTGTCTGTGAGAGTAACAATTCTCTGGCACTCAGTAACAATTCTGTCTGTCCCTGAGTAACAATTCTCTGGCACTCAGTAACAATTCTGTCTGTCCCTGAGTAACAATTCTGTCTGTCCCTGAGTATGAATTCTGTGGACCTGAGTAAGAATTCTCTGGCACTCAGTAACAATTCTGTCTGTCCCTGAGTATGAATTCTGTGGCCCTGAGTAACAATTGTGTGTCTGTGCAAGTAACAATTCTGTGTCTGTGCAAGTAACAATTTTGTGTCTGTGAGAGTAACAATTCTCTGGCACTCAGTAACAATTCTGTCTGTCCCTGAGTAACAATTCTCTGGCACTCAGTAACAATTCTGTCTGTCCCTGAGTAACAATTCTCTGGCACTCAGTAACAATTCTGTCTGTCCCTGAGTAACAATTCTGTCTGTCCCTGAGAATGAATTCTGTGGCCCTGAGTAAGAATTCTCTGGCACTCAGTAACAATTCTGTCTGTCCCTGAGTAACAATTCTCTGGCACTCAGTAACAATTCTGTCTGTCCCTGAGTAAAAATTCTGTGGCCCTAATAACGTTTCTGTGGCCCTAAGTAACAATTCTCTGGCACTGAGTAACAATTCTGTCTGTCCCTGAGTATGAATTCTGTGGCCCTAACTAGCGTTTCTTTGTCCCTAAAGAACGATTCTGT
This sequence comes from Staurois parvus, assembly GCF_062004578.1. Lineage (NCBI taxonomy): Eukaryota > Metazoa > Chordata > Amphibia > Anura > Ranidae > Staurois > Staurois parvus. Next base: position 1,579,295 of record NW_028317883.1, read on the forward strand.
GGCCCTCATTAACAAGTCTGTGTCCCTGAGTAATGGTTCTCTGTCCCTAAGTAACTTCTCTCTGTCCCCAAGTATTGTTTCTGTGGCCCTAACTCTGTCCCTGTCCCTAGTACAGAGCGGTCTGCCTCTGTTCAATGACTGCAGGCAAATGAAGATTTCCAAAATGGCCGCTATATATACCTCGACCATTACACAGTGCTGGCTGGCTGGCTGCTGATTGGCTGATGCGATCACATGTCGTTGAGGAATGCATTATGGGGCAGCGCGCCTTGTCTGCGCGCCTTCCCCGACATCCCCGCTCCGTCGCCGCACATGTCAGCCGCCATTTTCGGAAAAATTTCGATTCGCGCGTCCGAATTAGGCTGTTTTTCGGATTCGGCACGAATCGAAATTTTTCCGAAATTCGACTCGAATTCCACTTCGGATACTTCGATTCGCTCATCTCTAGTCATTACTAAACATAGACACAAAAATATATGCAAAAGTTATTGCCAGCAGTATGAAAGACCTAATGCCAGAATGGATACACTTAGACCAAGCAGGATTTATATCAGGAAGAGAAGGAAGAGATAATGGCCTGAGATCATTGCTTCTCTTAGAAAAAAGTAAGAAGGAGAAATCCTCGGTTCTATTTCTGTCAATAGACGCTGAAAGACCATTTCACAGGGTAGATTGTAGATTTATGAGGAGTACCTTAGAAGCGATAAGATTAGGACCTAAAATGATGCAGTGGATAAATTCTTTATATAGTCATCCCTCCGCAGCGGTGAAGGTCAATGGCCTATTGTCACAATCTTTTCAAAAGTATAATGGAACAAGACAAGGATGTCCACTTTCACCTCTTCTATTTATACTATCATTGGAGCCCTTATTAGCAACTATACGGCAGAGTGCAGATATTAAAGGAATTAAAATTGGAGAAGTGGAACATAAGGTGGCAGCTTACTGTATGCAGATGATATGTTGTTCTATATAGTAAACCCTAAAATAACATTACCAAATCTTATGAGAATGTTACAAGTATATGGAGAATTATAAAATTTTTAAATTAACCTTTCCAAATCTGAGATTTTAGATATTAATATATCAAAAGCAGAAAGACAGATATTAAAAGAAAAACTTCCCTTTATCTGGAGGGATAAAGAACTAAATTACTTGGGAGTAAAGTTGACCCCATCACTTAGGAGTATATATCAGACAAACTACATACCACTATTAAATGAGATAAAGGAGGAGTTGAGAAAAATCTCAAAAGGACCACTTTCCTGGATAGAACGAATAAACATGGTGAAGATGGTGATAGTGCCTAAAATCTTATATAAATTTCAAATGCTCCCAATATATCTACAGTTAATGTATTTTAGGGCTTTGAAAGGAATGATGAGATATATTTGGGCAAATAAAAAACCAAGGGTGAAATATGAGCTATTATGTAAAGATAAAATAAATGCGGGTTTAAATGTGCCAGAGTTTAAAAGATATTATTTTGCAGTATTATTAACACGAATAATGGATTGGGTATATAAAGCACGGGGGAAAAGCTGAGTAGGGATTGAACAAACACTGGATGCAGCACAATTAGATAAAAGTATTTGGGTTCCACAACAGTACCGGACGTTGTCTGAAAACACTAGTATTTTAACAAGAAATGTATTTAGGATATAGGACATAACTCATAAACAAAATGGATGGGGTTAAATTCACCACTACTACCACTGCAGGGAACTAATTTTTTCCCACCGGGCAGGAGCACTATAGCAGGAGTTTGGATTAAAGATAGGAATGCACGGTTAAAGGATATTATGAAAGATAGGGAAATAGGTACTTTACGAGAATTACAACAAAAAGAGGACATATTTTATGTGTTAGATGATTGGCGGTACCACCAATTAAGGCATTTCGTAGCATCACTTCCACAGCCTTTGAGAGAAGTTGAAAATATGTACCCATTTGAGCAATTGTTAAACACAGATGGAATACAACAACACGGTACTTCAGGCATTTATAAAACACTGACTATGATATCTAAACTGGTACTTCCACCGTATATGGGTAAATGGAAAAAAGAGTTGAGAATGCAGTTAAGTGAACAACAGAGAAGGAAAATATTTAGAATAGCACATGGGGCAATTGATATGAATACAGTGGAGATGAATTATACATTGTTTTTGCAAGATGGTATGGTACCCCCAGTAAAGCTCATAAGCAACACCCAGAGAATTCCTTCTATTGTTGGCGTGGTTGTGGGATGGAGGGTACAATAGTACACGCTATGGTGGGATTGTCCCAAAATACAAGAAGTTTGGCAGGAGATAATACAAGAAATAGTTGAGATTACGAGAGAGGGTATATAAAAAGATCCATGGATGTGCTTGTTCCATAATACTGATTTAACTGTGAAACAATATAAAAGCACGGTGATACCTCACTTAATTAATGCAGCAAAAGGGTTGATCCCTAAATTTTGGAATTCCCAAGAGACCCCTAAACTAAAGGATTGGATAAAGTGGGTAGAATATATATACAGGAAGGAAGAACTATACCAAAGTACAGGAGATAAAATGGGCACATGCTCAAAAATATGGGAAAGATGGTGTAAGTTTAAAACTACCCAGAGATTTGCAGAATTAATGGTGTAGAAGAATAAAGAGGAATGAGATGTAGAAGAGATATGTTGATATAAAGATAAGAACATTAAATGGTGTTAGTGTCAGATAGGAGAGAGGGGAAACTACTAGTCAAAGAAATATGACAGGGAAGGGGGAGGGAGGGAGGTTCATTTTGGAAAATTGTAATAAATGATTGATAATTATGTATTGTTATGTTTGTTTTGTAAGAAACAATAGTAAAAATATATTAAAAAAACAAAGAAAACCCCTTCCCAATTCATGCTGTCAGCAATGGTACCACATGAAAGAGAAATGTCACAAGGCCTGAGAAAGAAAATTATTTCTTTACACAAGAAAGGTGAAGATCAGCAAAGCTCGACTTATCAGTCAGAATACTGTAGCAAAAGTGATAAAAAAATTTAACAAAGATGGAACCATCTCACAAAGATGTCCAGGCCATCCACGGTAGTTAACACCTTGACAGGAGCATCTGCTGATGAGAAAGGTTGAAGAAATCCCCACACAAGTTGACTGCAGTTAGCTAAAGAAGTTGAAAGCCAAACTGGGGTGATTGTTTCTTGTGACACAATATGGCGTACACTGCAGAGAAATAGCATGCATGGGTGTTATCCATGAAGGAAGCCTCTCTTAAAGCCCATGCACAAAAAAGCCCACCTAGAATTTGTCAGGACCCATGTTGGAAAAGAACAAGACTTCTGGGACTCTGTACTCTGGAGCAATGAGACCAAGATAAATGTTTTTGGAACTGATGGTTTCAACATTGTATGGCATCACAAAGGTGAGGAGTACAAAGAAAAATGCATGGTGCCTACAGTGAAACATGGTAGTGGCCGTGTCCTTCTGTGGGGCTGCATGAGTGCTGCTGGTGTCGAGGAGCTACATTTCATTGATGGTATCATGAATTCACAGATGTACTGCTCTACATTGAAAGAGAAGATGCTACCATCACTTCGTGCCCTTGGTTGTCCTGCACTTTTCCAACATTAGTTTTCTATCCATTTACATACGGATTTTTCTAATCCTGTAGACTTTACCTTACAGATTAGCCGTGTGTTGGGAACTGTGTCAAACGCTTTTGCAAAATCCAAGTATACCACGTCCACCGCCACCCCTCTGTCCAAGGTTTTGCTCACCCCCTCATAAAAAGAAATCAGATTTGTTTGACAACTTCTGTCTTTCATGAACCCATGCTGTTTGTTGCTTAAAATAATTTTTTCCAGCAAGAACTATGTGGTCTTTTATTAAACTCTCCAGTATCTTCCCAACTATAGAAGTTAAACTAACAGGTCTTTAATTACTTGGTAAAGATTTTGACCCCTTTTTAAATATTGGCACCACATTGGCCTTACGCCAATCAGGTGGTACTATCCCAGTCATTAAAGAGTCCCTAAAAATTAGAAACAAAGGTTTTGTAATGACAGAGCTCAATTCTTTAAGGACCCGTGGGTTTATGCCATCCAGTCCAGGTGCTTTATTCACCTTTATACAGTCTAAATATTTTTGGATCATATCAATTGTGAGCCAGTGTGGATCATCTGGGGCTGTGTCAATACCATGCCCATTATGGACAAGAGCTCCCCCATGCTCCTTTGTATACACAGAACTGAAGAAGGTATTAAATAAATTTGCCTTTTCTTTTGTCCCCAGTCACTCACTCTAAATTATTTTGTAAAGGGCCTACATGCTCGGACCGGACCTTTTTACTATTAACCACTTCCAAACCGGGCACTTTTACCCCCTTCCTGCCCAGGCCAATTTTCAGGTTTCAGCGCTCTCACACTTTGAATGACAATTGCGCAGTCATACAACACTGTACCCAAACTAAAATTTTTATCATTTTCTTCACACAACTAGTGCTTTCTTTTGGTGGTATTTAATCACCACTGGGGTTTTTATTTTTTGCTAAATTAACAAAAAAAAAAAAAACATTTTGAAAAAACCCCACATTTGTCTTTGTTTCAGTTATAATAGTTTGCAAATAAATAATTGTTCTTCATAAATTTAGGCCAAGATGTATTCTGCTACATTTTTTGGTGAAAATAACCCAAATTAGTATTTATTATTTAGTCTGTAGGAAAGTTATAGAGTTCACAAACTATGGGATATATCTGAAAATTGATCAATCCTGAAGTAATGACAGCCAATCTAATTTCTTGAGGTCCAAGAATGTTAGAACAGTACAGATATCCCCCAAATGACCCCTTTTTGCAAAGTAGACAAGAGGCATGGCAGTACAGAATCATCATATCACTGGCATGGTGGTGATCAGGGACACTGACTGGTGACAGTATGAAAAAAAAATGATAATTTTTTAAACATTTTTTTATTATTTTAAATTTTTTATTAAATTTTTTCTCTTTTTTTAAGATTTTTTTTTCATATTTCACTATGATCAAAGTAGTATAATGTTACCATAGTAACATTGCACTACTTTGGGGAAGTGATCAGTATTTTTTTTTTTTACACAATTTGCTTATAGCAAAGAATTACCTTGCTATAAGCAAGCATTTACCTGAATGAAATCGATTCATTCAGGGTTTTTTTGTGATTGGCTGTGATTTGGCCATAGCTAATCACTTGACACAGCTAGGCTGTGATTGGCCCAGCTTGTGCATGTGATCGCTGTGACCATTCACAGCTAGACACACTAGTATACAATGGATGGCATGAAAGGAAGTCATCCATTGTATATAACTGTCATGTGACCTGCTGTGATTGGCACAGCAGGTTACATGGTAGTGGCAACAGGGCAATGCGCGTTCCAGAAAGGACGCCATATGGCATCGACCCGGAGGGTGAGCAATTCGCCCAGCCACCATCTGGCTATAGGCCGGGCGGCAACGGGTTAATATATTTGAAGAATTTTTGGGGGTTGGTCCTGCTATCTTTTGTAATCTGTCGCTCGTTTCAATTTTAACGGCCTTTATTTCTTTTTGCGTATTCTGCTATATAATTTGTAATGTTTAAACGATGATAGTGTTCCTTCATTTTTATATTTAATAAAAGCTCCTTTCTTATTATATATAGCCCTTTTAACTTTGGCAGTAAGCCACATAGGTTTGATTTTTAGCCTTTTAAACCTGTTGCCCATGGGAATATATTTTGCAGTGTGTTCACATGTAGTCTTTTTGAAAAACTCTCATTTCTGTGTTGTGTTCATTCTTGCACAAATGTTTGCAGAAGTAGTCTGCATGCCTAGGTGCTTAATTTTATACACCTGTAGCCATGGAGGTGATTAGTACACCTGAATCCAATGATTTGGAGGGGTGTCCCAATAATTTTGGCAACATAGAGTATATATATATATATATATATATATATATATATATATGAAATCTTTTAGGTGGGGGAAGTAAACATAAAAAACTAAAATAGTGATGTTGCATAAGTGTGCACACCCTCTTATAACTGGGGATGTAGCTGTGTTCACAATTAAACAATCACATTCAAAATCATGTTAAATAGGAGTCAGTACACACCTGCTATCATTTAAAGTGCCTCAAATTAACCCCAAATAAAGTTCAGCTGTTCTAGTAGGTCTTTCCTGACAATTTCTTAGTCGCATCCTACAGCAAAAGCCATGGCCCGCAGAGAGCTTCCAAAGCATCAGAGGGATCTCATTGTTAAAAGGTATCAGTCAGGAGAAGGGTACAAAAGAATTTCCAAGGCATTAGATATACTATGGAACACAGTGAAGATAGTCATCATCAAGTGGAGAAAATATGCCACAACAGTGACATTACCAAGAACTGGACGTCCCTCCAAAATTGATGAAAAGACCAGAAGAAAACTGGTCTGGGAGGCTGCCAAGAGACCTACAGCAACATTAAAGGAGCTGCAGGAATATCTGGCAAGTACTGGCTGTGTGGTACATATGACAACAATCTCCCATATTCTTCATATGTCTGGGCTATGGGGTAGAGTGGCAGGATGGAAGCCTTTTCTTATGAAAAAAAACATCCAAGCCTGGCTAAATTTTGCAAAAACACATCTGAAGTCTCCCAAAAGCATGTGGGAAAATGTGTTATGGTCTGTTGAAACCAAGGTTGAAAATTTTTACCATAATTCCACAGTGAAGCATGGTGGTGGCAGCATCATGTTTTGGGGCTGTTTTTCTTCATCTGGAACTGGAGCCTTAGTCAAGGTAGAGGGAATTATGAACAGTTCCAAATACCAATCAATATTGGCACAAAACCTTTAGGCTTCTGCTAGAAAGCTGAACATGAAGAGGAACTTCATTTTCAGCATGACAACGACTCAAAACATACATCCAAATCAACAAAGGAATGGCTTCATCAGAAGAAGATTAAAGTTTTGGAATGGCCCGGCCAGAGCCCAGACCTGAATCTGATTGGAAATCTGTGGGGTGATCTGAAGAGGGCTGTGCACAGGAGATGCCCTAGCAATCTGACAGATTTGGAGTGTTCTTGCAAGGAAGAGTGGGCAAATATCGCCAAGTCAAGATATGCCATTCTGATAGACTCATACCCAAAAAAGACTGAGTGCTGGACTCAAATCAAAAGGTGCTTCTATAAAGTATTAGTTTAAGGGTGTGCACACTTATGCAACCATATTATTTTAGTTTTTATTTTTACTTCCCTCCACTTAAAAGATTTCAGATTGTTGTTCAACTGAGTTGTACAGTTTATAAGTTACATTAAAGGTGGAAAAAGTTCTGAAATAATTTATCTTTGTTTCATTTTTTTTACATCACAGAAACCTAACATTTTAACAGCGGTGTGTAGACTTTTTATATCCACTGTATGTATATATATATGAGAAGTACCGATCTCTTCATACAAACCAAGAGGAAAATACACTCACCGACCACTTTATTAGGTACACATGTTCAATTGCTTGTTAACACAAATTGCTAACCAGCCAATCGCATGGCAGCAACTCAATGCATTTAGGCATCTAGAGTTGGTGAAGACAACTTGCTGAAGTTGTTGGCATGGTTGTTGGTGCCAGACGGGCTGGTCTGAATATTTTAAAAAATGCTGATCTAAATGCATTGAGTTACTGCCATGCGATTGGCTAATTACCAAGCAATTGAACAGGTGTACCTAATAAAGTGGCCGGTGAGTGTATAATATCTGTCACAAACACTGGCTGAGTATACAGGGTCTGTGCACTCCAAGGACTTGAGCCATTGTCACAGGATGGTGTGTCTGTAGTATAACAAGTGGAGTGTATGGAGTCCTAAGACTTTTGGGTTTCACCATAAGATACTCTTGGGTAGCACCCCTCAGATTTGCCCAGATTGGCAACGTGATAGGAATCTGAAAGGGAAAAACCAAGCTGTCAGGGAAGAAGGCCTTCTGTTCATTGTCAAGGGTCAGGGTAGAAATGTTGTAACAGATGTAAATAGAGTCATAAGATCAAGGAAAGCATCAGACAGGCAAAAAGCAAGAAGCAGCAATCAGGGTCCAAGAACACAGAGAAACAGAGGCTGTGCTGCAGGAAATCCACACAATGCACTGGCAGTTCCTAGGGCCAGAAGGTGTATTCACATAACTTTTGGGATAGAGCATGTTATGACCTGCTTGAGGCTCCTTACTACAAAGCAGCCCACTTCATCACATTTTCTTCCTCACGTCCTCCTCCTGCAGTGGCAGATATTCAGAATGGTGGTGTGACCAGTCTGCAATCCAACCTGATCTTGGACATGGTTCATGTTAAATCTATATCAATCCCTAACTAAATACTGGAGCCATGTTCATGTATACTTGGAAGTGTATTTTCTTCTTTCGCTATTTAACTTATACAGTTGCAAGAAAAAGTATGTGAACCCCTTGGGATTACGTGGAGTTTTGCGTGAATTGGGCATAAAATGTGCTCTGAACATCATCTAAGTCACAACAATAGAAGAACACAGTCTGCTGAACATAATACTACACAAACATTAGATGTTGCCATGGTTTAATTGCACATAACATGTAAACATTCACAGTGCAGGGAGGAAAACGTATGTGAACCTTTGGACTTAACTGGTTGACCCTCCTTTGGCAGCAATAACCTCAACCAAACATTTCCTGTAGTTGCAGATCAGACCTGCACAATGATCTGGAGTAATTTTGGACCACTCCTCTTCACAAAACTGTTTCAGTGTAGCAATATTCTTGGGATGTCTGGTGTGAATCGCTCTCTTAAGGTCATGCCACAGCATTTCAATTGGGTTGAGGTCAGGACTCTGACTAGGCCACTCCAGAAGGCGTATTCTGTGCTGTTGCAGCCATTGTTTTGTTGAATTACTTGTATGCTTTGGGTCATTGTCCTGTTGCATCACCCATCCTCTGCGGAGCTTCAGTTGGCGGACAGATGGTCATACGTTTTCCTGCAAAATGTCTTGATAAACTCTGGAATTCATTTTCCCATCAATGACAACAATCCGTCCAGGCCCTGAGGCAGCAAAGCAGCCCCAAACCATGATGCTCCCTCCGCCATGTTTTACAGTGGGGATGAGGTTTTAATGTTGGTGTGCTGTGCCTTTTTTTCTCCACACATAGTGTTGTGTGTTCTTCCCAAACAACTCAGTCTTGGTTTCATCTGTCCACAGTATTTTTTGCCAGTAGTGCTGTGGAACATCCAGGTGCTCTTTTGCAAACTTTAAACGTGCTGCAATATTCTTTTTGGACAGCAATGGCTTCCTCCGTGGTGTCCTCCCATGTACTCCATTCTTGTTTAATGTTTTCCTTATTGTAGATGTGTCAACAAAAATGTTAGCATGTGCCAGAGATTTCTGTAGGTCTTTAGCTGACACTTTGGGATTCTTCTTTACCTCATGCAGCATTCTGCGCTGTGCTCTTGCAGTCATTTTTACAGGACGACCACGCCTAGGGAGAGTAGCAACAGTGCTAAACTTTCTCCATTTGTAGACAGTCTGTCTTACCGTGGACACATGAACATCAAGGCTTTTGGAGAGACTTTTGTAACCCTTTCCAGTTTCATGCAATTCAACAATTCTTGATCGTAGGTCTTCTGAGAGCTCTTTTCTGCGAGGCATGGTTCACATCAGACAGTGCTTCTTGAAACCAGTAAACCCCAAACAGGTGTGTGTTTTTTAAGGGCAGGACAGCTGTCAGCAACACATCCAATATCATCACACTGATTGGAGTCAAGGTTGGCTCACTCCTGGCTCCAATTAGCTCTGGGAGAAGTCATTAAGCTAGGGCCTCACATACTTTTTCCTCCCTGCACTGTGAATGTTTACATGTTATGTGCAATTAAACCATGGCAACATCTAATGTTTGTGTAGTATTATGTTCAGCAGACTGTGTTCTTCTATTGTTGTGACTTAGATGACGTTCAGAGCACATTTTATGCCCAATTCATGCAAAACTCCACGCAATCCCAAGGGGTTCACATACTTTTTCTTGCAACTGTACACAGAAAAGTGGGAGGGGGGTGAGTCATCTAGCTGCTGAGCACTAATGGCAAAATAGTACTGAGGTCCCAAACAATGAAAGTGTGCCAAAAATCACATAGGAGAAGAGAGGAACAATGCTTCCTGTATCCTGTAATGTGTTCCCTGTCATTTCCAGGGCGGTGACATCACTTCTGGCGTAATGGCAGCACAGTTGTTATATCACACACAAATTCCCTCTAGCACAGTCAAAGCTGCTGTTGGAAGGGGGGGGGGGGCGTGAAAGAGGCAGCAGGGACCAATTCCACCATAGCTGGTTCTGTTATTTTTGCTCATTTGGTTGGGTTTTTGTTTTATTTCTTTACTTTTGATACTGTAATGATTCCCCTCACTATTTATTGTTTTTTCATTCTGCATTGTTTATGTATTGTTTATGTCAGGGCTCTTTTTCAGCAGGAACATGGGGGACCACAGTTATGGCACCTCCAGCACTGAATGTATGTAATGGTAAGGGATGCTGAGGTGTGCTGGAGGGTCTGCTGATGCTAGCCGATGGGGATCTATTGTTGCAAAGGGGGATGATCTTTTTCTGGGGAGGTCTATTGATGCTGGCGAGGGATCTATTGTTGCTGGTGGGTCAATTACTGATGGGGTGGATCTACTGTTGAGAGAGGGGTCTATGATTGCTGGAGGTCTATTGATGTTGGCTGAGGGGAAATCTGTTGTTGTTTGGGTGGGTCTATTACTGCTGGAGGTGGTGGTCTATTTTACTGCTTTTCTTTTGTATCATTAACAAATTCCATACAAGTTACTTAGTACCATAAATTGATACTTGGTTCTGTATTCTCTAAAAGAGTGGTACTGGGAGGGGATGGAACCAAGGAACAGTGCTTGGAGGTGGGTAGGGGGCGGAGACAAGGGGTGACTTGGAAAGGGAGTTCCATCACCTATTGTCTGAGATCCTGGTCTATGTGCATGCAAATTGTACATGTCCTCTGGTTGTTAGCTGCCCCCTCTTTTCCTCTTTTCTTTAGAGGATGGCAGCAGGCCCTTTGGATGGGTTGTCCATCTGTTGGGGGGTGGGAGGATGTGGGTCTGTTGGAGGTGGTGTTGGTCCCTGCTGTCCCTTCCCTTCCCCCGCCTCTCTTGGCAGCTTTGGTTGTGTTGGGTGGGGATCTGTGTGTGTTGACTTCTTCCAGGCATGACGATGTCACAAAGGTGTTGCCGTTATCTGGAAGTGACATCACTACACCAGAAATGATGGGGGGCTCTCTTTCACTATGTAATTTTGGTGCCCTTTTTCATTGTTTGATGCCTCAGTACTATTTACCCATTGGTCCTCAATGGTCAGAAACTCCTCCTCCCACTACTCTGTGTATATATATTCTGGACAGAAAGGGTTAGTCTGTTGCTGCTGCCCTTGTGTTCATATGGGGGACGATTAGAATAAAATCCTACTGCAAAGAGATGGGATGGATTTATAGCCTTTGAGCTACGAATCCCCCAGGTTTAAATGAACTGGCCAGCTACAACCCCTTTCTTAATGGCTATTACCCTATGGGAAAAAACAGAGCAGGAGTTTGTTGATACATGAGGTAAGATATATATGAATCTACCTGTGAGTTCAACCATTTGATGCACGGTTATCCAGCTTCTTTAATTACTTTTTTAATTTGTTTGTTTTAGTGTATTTCCATGTGGGGATCTGTATGCCCTTCTGGATATACTTTTAATGTGCTGAAAACATCCAGATATTTTTGGGAATCGCTGTGGAATGATTGGTGGTGAGTTTATTATTAAAGTGGGTACAACCCAGAGCTACTTGTTGCCATTGGATTCAATTATTTGTTTTAATTTCAAGATCTTTATATGATTATGGTTGATTATATACTATATTTCTTTTGTCTAACCCTCTGTTGCAGGATTTCGGGTTCCCCGTGTGTTTTTTACTCTCACGTACTACTTTTATCTTGGAGCTGAAAATTCCCCATACCTTATTATACTATTTATTGTGTTTTCATTGTTGGTTGCTGCATTGTTTATGTACTATACTGTAATATAAGTCAGAGCATGGACTATAACTATATACGTGGTATGTATTGACTGTACAAAATACATGATGATGTTTTTCTGACATATGCATTTACATTACAAACAAACCATCAACATACCTGTGAAGAAGATTAAGTCTAAAGCTGAAATGCGTCAGTCCACATGTAATAATGTGTCATAGTTTGACTGTATTTTATATAAATGTGATGACAATGTGTGATGTGAAGTGGTTGTCACATAGGCTAAGCTTGACCATTTACATTATCAGGCATACTGTGTTAAAAAAAATCTTTAAATTATATTTGTAATAAAATAATTCTAGTTTTAGAATTTGTGTTTATTTTTAATTTCTTTTTGGTTTCTAAAAATCCCATTTTCAATTTCTTGTTGTTTAGATTCTGCTTTGTTGTTTTGACTTGCCATGGCCTGGATTTGGGTTTTCATTTCTGTGTGTTGCTTGTCCAACTTGTCTCCCTGATCCTTTAACTACACTTTCTGCCATGTGCTCTGGCCTCTGACCTATAATTTGCTTGACTCTGATTTGGGACTTCCCCTGGTTGTAAGGGAGAGGCATTCTCATGGGATGCAGCCTGGGAGTGGTCTAACAGGCAAAACCATATTCACCATGAGGAGGGCTCAGTGAAGATCAGGAAATTCTAGGACATACAATTCAGTAATAGCTACCACAGAATTTCCAAGAAATCCATTAAAACATTAAACCAATTTTTGTACAAGTGAAGCAAAGAATGGGGCTAAAGAAAGGTCCAGACTTACAGACTTTAAAAAGAAGCCATAGAGATATACAGTGAACCCTGTATACAATGAAGCAAAGAGCACACAGAATGACAGTATTATATCTAGTTGGATACCTTGCAGTATATAGTCAAGTCTCCCACTGCACCCCTTTACTGTAAAGTAAAAAGGCACCAAAGCAGCTTAATAGAATAGCTGATTCAAATTGCAACAAATACCCTGGAAGCTACCAAACCTTGTGTGAAAACATTATTTCTTAGGAATGTGTGCAAGTCAGCTTGGCAAGCTGTGATCCATCTCTGGGGCCAGGCTGGTTCACGATCAGTCTTTCTAGTAGCAGTAGTGATAAGTAGAGATGAGCGAATCGAAGCATCCGAAGTGGAATTCGAGTCGAATATCGGAAAAATTTCGATTCGTGCCGAATCCGAAAAACAGCCTAATTCGGACGCGCGAATCGAAATTTTTCCGAAAATGGCGGCTGACATGTGCGGCGACGGAGCGGGGATGTCGGGGAAGGCGCGCAGACAAGGCGCGCTGCCCCATAATGCATTCCTCAACGACATGTGATCGCATCAGCCAATCAGCAGCCAGCCAGCCAGCACTGTGTAATGGTCGAGGTATATATAGCGGCCATTTTGGAAATCTTCATTTGCCTGCAGTCATTGAACAGAGGCAGACCGCTCTGTACTAGGGACAGGGACAGAGTTAGGGCCACAGAAACGAGAATTGGGGACAGAGAGAAGTTACTTAGGGACAGAGAACCATTACTCAGGGACACAGACTTGTTAATGAGGGCCACAGAATCGTTATTTAGGGACAAAGAAACGCTAGTTAGGGCCACAGAATTCATACTCAGGGACAGACAGAATTGTTACTCAGTGCCAGAGAATTGTTACTTAGGGCCACAGAAACGTTATTAGGGCCACAGAATTTTTACTCAGGGACAGACAGAATTGTTACTGAGTGCCAGAGAATTGTTACTCAGGGACAGACAGAATTGTTACTGAGTGCCAGAGAATTCTTAGGGCCACAGAATTCATTCTCAGGGACAGACAGAATTGTTACTCAGGGACAGACAGAATTGTTACTGAGTGCCAGAGAATTGTTACTCAGGGACAGACAGAATTGTTACTGAGTGCCAGAGAATTGTTACTCAGGGACAGACAGAATTGTTACTGAGTGCCAGAGAATTGTTACTCAGGGACAGACAGAATTGTTACTGAGTGCCAGAGAATTGTTACTCAGGGACAGACAGAATTGTTACTGAGTGCCAGAGAATTGTTACTCAGGGACAGACAGAATTGTTACTGAGTGCCAGAGAATTGTTACTCAGGGACAGACAGAATTGTTACTGAGTGCCAGAGAATTGTTACTCGCACAGACACAAAATTGTTACTTGCACAGACACAGAATTGTTACTCGCACAGACACAGAATTGTTACTCAGGGCCACAGAATTCATACTCAGGGATAGACAGAATTGTTACTGAGTGCCAGAGAATTGTTACTCAGGGACAGACAGAATTGTTACTGAGTGCCAGAGAATTGTTACTCAGGGACAGACAGAATTGTTACTGAGTGCCAGAGAATTGTTACTCGCACAGACACAAAATTGTTACTTGCACAGACACAGAATTGTTACTCGCACAGACACAGAATTGTTACTCAGGGCCACAGAATTCATACTCAGGGACAGACAGAATTGTTACTGAGTGCCAGAGAATTGTTACTCAGGGACAGACAGAATTGTTACTGAGTGCCAGAGAATTGTTACTCAGGGACAGACAGAATTGTTACTGAGTGCCAGAGAATTGTTACTCGCACAGACACAAAATTGTTACTTGCACAGACACAGAATTGTTACTCGCACAGACACAGAATTGTTACTCAGGGCCACAGAATTCATACTCAGGGACAGACAGAATTGTTACTGAGTGCCAGAGAATTGTTACTCAGGGACAGACAGAATTGTTACTGAGTGCCAGAGAATTGTTACTCAGGGACAGACAGAATTGTTACTGAGTGCCAGAGATTTGTTACTCGCACAGACACAAAATTGTTACTTGCACAGACACAGAATTGTTACTCGCACAGACACAGAATTGTTACTCAGGGCCACAGAATTCATACTCAGGGACAGACAGAATTGTTACTGAGTGCCAGAGAATTGTTACTCAGGGACAGACAGAATTGTTACTGAGTGCCAGAGAATTGTTACTCAGGGACAGACAGAATTGTTACTGAGTGCCAGAGAATTGTTACTCGCACAGACACAAAATTGTTACTTGCACAGACACAGAATTGTTACTCGCACAGACACAGAATTGTTACTCAGGGCCACAGAATTCATACTCAGGGATAGACAGAATTGTTACTGAGTGCCAGAGAATTGTTACTCAGGGACAGACAGAATTGTTACTGAGTGCCAGAGAATTGTTACTCAGGGACAGACAGAATTGTTACTGAGTGCCAGAGAATTGTTACTCGCACAGACACAAAATTGTTACTTGCACAGACACAGAATTGTTACTCGCACAGACACAGAATTGTTACTCAGGGCCACAGAATTCATACTCAGGGACAGACAGAATTGTTACTGAGTGCCAGAGAATTGTTACTCAGGGACAGACAGAATTGTTACTGAGTGCCAGAGAATTGTTACTCGCACAGACACAAAATTGTTACTTGCACAGACACAGAATTGTTACTCGCACAGACACAGAATTGTTACTCAGGGCCACAGAATTCATACTCAGGGACAGACAGAATTGTTACTGAGTGCCAGAGAATTGTTACTCAGGGACAGACAGAATTGTTACTGAGTGCCAGAGAATTGTTACTCAGGGACAGACAGAATTGTTACTGAGTGCCAGAGATTTGTTACTCGCACAGACACAAAATTGTTACTTGCACAGACACAGAATTGTTACTCGCACAGACACAGAATTGTTACTCAGGGCCACAGAATTCATACTCAGGGACAGACAGAATTGTTACTGAGTGCCAGAGAATTGTTACTCAGGGACAGACAGAATTGTTACTGAGTGCCAGAGAATTGTTACTCAGGGACAGACAGAATTGTTACTGAGTGCCAGAGATTTGTTACTCGCACAGACACAAAATTGTTACTTGCACAGACACAGAATTGTTACTCGCACAGACACAGAATTGTTACTCAGGGCCACAGAATTCATACTCAGGGACAGACAGAATTGTTACTGAGTGCCAGAGAATTGTTACTCAGGGACAGACAGAATTGTTACTGAGTGCCAGAGAATTGTTACTCGCACAGACACAAAATTGTTACTTGCACAGACACAGAATTGTTACTCGCACAGACACAGAATTGTTACTCAGGGCCACAGAATTCATACTCAGGGACAGACAGAATTGTTACTGAGTGCCAGAGAATTGTTACTCAGGGACAGACAGAATTGTTACTGAGTGCCAGAGAATTGTTACTCAGGGACAGACAGAATTGTTACTGAGTGCCAGAGATTTGTTACTCGCACAGACACAAAATTGTTACTTGCACAGACACAGAATTGTTACTCGCACAGACACAGAATTGTTACTCAGGGCCACAGAATTCATACTCAGGGACAGACAGAATTGTTACTGAGTGCCAGAGAATTGTTACTCAGGGACACCTAATCGTTGAATTAAATAGTATGTCAGACAACATGCAGAGGAGTGGCAGAGGAGGCAATGTTTTAGGAGCGAGCAGACGTGGCAGCAGAGGAAGGGGTCGAGGCAGCAGTATTCGCAGCCAGAGGCCAGTGCTCCCGGTGTCATCCAGCGGTCGTGTCTCCACCGACAACCCTGCCGTCATTGATTGGTTGGCTCGGTCGTCTTCCTCTTCCCAGGTCACCTCTGACACCTACAGCCAACGGTCGGTGGGTACGTCAGACACAACCGTTAGTTGGCATGGCCCGGGACCAAGCCCACTGAAATCACGTGTCCTCTACCTGCCCCTGTCCTTTGCTGTTCCCTCACCAAGCGAAGTATCGCATGCTGTGGGCTCAGCCCCACTGTACAGTGAGGAAGAGCTAACAGAGGGCGGTCAGGAACGGGGGGAGACATCGGCCTTTTCAGCAGCCAAGCGAACAAGTACTGGCGAGGAGAGTGGCTCGGTAGCCGGTCTAGAGACAGGTCTGTCTCCTGACCCAGACGCAGCCGAGGGGGCTAGTAGTGAGGCGGAGACCCTACTTGATGATGAGGAGGTTGATCGCACTTGGCAGCCTCGTCGTCATCAGGCAATTTCTTCCGCATCATCAGGAGAAGAGGGTGGCAGCTTGGCAGCGAGCAAAACAGTCGGTGGGTTGCCCAGGAGACAGCAGCAGGGTCGCATCAGTGTCAGTGGAGCCAAACGTCCACGGAGTAGAGCACCAGCTCCACTGCAGCCTACCACCACGGCCAGTAGTGGTGCCGGTGCGCACGGAGGAAGTAGCAGTCAGCCAGTGAAGAGTAGCGGGGGCAAAGTTTCCTACTCGGTGGTGTGGCAATTTTTCCTCAAGCCGCCCGAGGAAGTAAACGTAGCCGTATGTCGACTATGTGGCCAGAAATGCAAGCGTGGCCAGGGGGCCCATGTTGGGACTACAGCGTTGCGTCAGCATATGCAGCGTCACCATTCGGTGGCCTGGGAAAACCGTGATAAACATACGGCGGTTCTGCCTGCCCCAGCCCCCGCTCCATCACCCGCTCCGTTACTTGCTCCGTCACCCGACGTCGTCAATCGCCCTCTATCAGCCAGTCAAGGCTCCAACACCTCTGCTGAGGGGAGTTGTCGCTCATTGGCATCTTCCGCTCGTTCAGATGCTCCTTCTCCTGCTACTCCTCTTCTCGGATTCCGTCAACAGTCTTTCTTGGAATCCGTATCCAAGAGACAACAGTTTGCGAGCACGCACCCGACGGTGCAAAAGCTGAACGTCCTCCTGTCCAAGTTGCTGGTGCTGCAGTCCCTCCCTTTCCAACTGGTGGACTCAGCACCTTTCCGAGAAATGATGGCTTGTGCCGCGCCGCGGTGGAGAGTGCCAAGCCGTCATTTCTTTGCCCAAAAGGCAGTGCCAGCCCTGCATTCACATGTAGAAGAGATGGTGGGCCAGTCTTTGAGCATGTCGGTCTCTGCCAAAGTGCACGGCAGCGCCGACGTGTGGAGCTGTAACTACGGTCAGGGACAGTACATGTCATTTACGGCCCACTGGGTGAACGTGGTGCCGGCACAGCCGCACCAGCAACTTGGACAGGTCACGACGCTTTTGCCTCCACGTTTGCACGTCCTTGGTCCAGCAAGCATGTCCGCCTCTACCACCTCTTTTTCCGCCGTGTCCTCAGCCGCCACCCCCGTGCCAAGTCCCATTACCCGACCGGCATATCACATGTGCAGGGCGCAACGGTGTCACGCTGTGCTGCACCTGGTATGCCTTGGCGAACGTAGTCACACAGGGGAGGAACTGCTGAGTGTAATGAACAGAGAAATCGACAGATGGCTGTCTCCGCGCAAACTAAAAATCGGAACCATGTTGACTGACAACGGAAAGAACATGGTGTCTGCTCTGCGTCAAGGAAGGTTGTGCCATGCGCCATGCATGGCTCACGTGTTCAATCTGGTTGTCAAGCGGTTCCTAAAATCCACCATCCCACTGCAAGACATCCTTAAAATGTCACGTAAACTGTGCATGCATTTCAGCCATTCCTACACCGCAAAGAACACCCTCATTGAGCTGCAGCGGCAGAACGGAATTCCACAGCATCGCCTGATCTGCGACGTTGCAACAAGGTGGAATTCAACCCTACACATGTTAGACCGCCTTTACGAGCAGCGAAAGGCCATCACCGATTTCCTGATGTTACAAGCGGATAAAGGTACTCCCCTGTGTAACTTAGATGTCAGCCATTGGCAGCTCATGCGTGACACCTGCCGCTTGCTCAGGCCCTTTGAGGAGGCCACGCTATTCGTGAGTCGGCAGGACTATGGGATGAACGACGTCATTCCTCTGTTGCACGTCCTGGAACAAATGCTGTTAACAATGGCTGGTCAGGGTGCGGTAGACGTGGCGCACAGATCTCAACGCCACATGACCCCTGTGGGGGCAGGACAGGAAGAAGAGGAGGAGGTAGAGGAGGACATTTGTGCTCAGGAATTATTGAGTGAAATGGGTGGTTTTTCCACTCAGCGGACAGGAGTGGAGGAGCAGGAGCATCTGGTAGAGGAGGAGGAGGAGGAGACAGAGGACCCAGACGCACCGTGGCAGTATGCTGTGGAGATGGAGGCAGGGAGTCCCTCGCATTCCTTGGCACAAATGGCCCATAGCATGCTCGGTTGCTTGCGTAGCGACAGCCGAATAATAACCATCAGACAGAGGGATGACTTTTGGCTGTCCACCTTGTTGGACCCTCGCTACCGGTCCAAAATGGTGGCCTTTTTCACACCTGCTGAGAGGGAGGCCAAAATTACGTACTATAAAAACCACCTATGTAGTCAGTTGGTCTCTGCCTTTGTGCGCCAACGTCCATCCTCAGACACTGTGGGCCCTGTGCGCTCGCGTTCCGCTGGCATGGCAGCAGGGGAGGGGTGGGGTGGTAGGAGCAGTGGCAGCTCCACCAGCAGCGGCTGCCTCAGTCTGCAGTCGATGATGAGTAGCTTTCTTCACCAGCGCAGTGAGGAAACTACTAACCAGCCGCAGCAGCAGCAGCAGCATCAGGTGGACCTGGAGCAGGAGCTCAAACAACAGGCTTGGGCCTACTTGGACAGCACCCTGCCAACCGAGGTAGACAATCCCCTTGACTACTGGGCAACGAAACTTGACCTTTGGCCCCAACTAGCTGAATTTGCCCTTGAAAGGCTGTCATGCCCGGCCAGTAGCGTGGCATCGGAGCGCGTGTTTAGTGCGGCAGGAGGTATTGTAACTCCGCGGAGGACACGACTGTCCACCCAAAGTGTGGAGAGACTCACGTTTGTGAAAATGAATCAGGCGTGGATTAGTCTGGATTTCAAACCACCAGTTCCTGACACAACTGACTAAATCCGCCATGAATCATGCCTCAAACATGTGCCACTTTCAGGTCTCCTCACACTGCTGGTGTGTTTAATTTTTTGACATAGGGTGCTGGCAGATTACGGGCCTCCTATAGCTGCTGCCAGGCCCCTAATCTGCCATAGGCCCCTATATACCGCCTCCTCATGCTGCTGCCAAGTCCAGAGTCTGTCATGGGTCCCTGTATGGCCTCCCATTGCTGCTGTCTCCATCGCCACACTCTGCTGCCATGTGCCACTTTCAGGTCTCTTCACACTGCTGGTGTGTTAAATTTTTTGACATAGGGTGCAGGCAGATTACGGGCCTCACATAGCTGCTGCCAGGCCCCTAATCTGCCATGGGCCCCTATATACCGCCTCCTCATGCTGCTGCCAAGTCTAGAGTCTGTCATGGGTCCCTGTACGGCCTCCCATTGCTGCTGTCTCCATCGCCACACTCTGCTGCCATGTGCCACTTTCAGGTCTCCTCACACTGCTGGTGTGTAGAATTTTTTGACATAGGGTGCTGGCAGATTATGGGCCTCCTATAGCTGCTGCCAGGCCCCTAATCTGCCATAGGCCCCTATATACCGCCTCCTCATGCTGCTGCCAGGTCCAGAGTCTCTCATGGGTCCCTGTACGGCCTCCCATTGCTGCTGTCTCCATCGCCACACTCTGCTGCCATGTGCCACTTTCAGGTCTCTTCACACTGCTGGTGTGTTAAATTTTTTGACATAGGGTGCAGGCAGATTACGGGCCTCACATAGCTGCTGCCAGGCCCCTAATCTGCCATGGGCCCCTATATACCGCCTCCTCATGCTGCTGCCAAGTCCAGAGTCTGTCATGGGTCCCTGTACGGCCTCCCATTGCTGCTGTCTCCATCGCCACACTCTGCTGCCATGTGCCACTTTCAGGTCTCTTCACACTGCTGGTGTGTTAAATTTTTTGACATAGGGTGCAGGCAGATTACGGGCCTCACATAGCTGCTGCCAGGCCCCTAATCTGCCATGGGCCCCTATATACCGCCTCCTCATGCTGCTGCCAAGTCCAGAGTCTCTCATGGGTCCCTGTACGGCCTCCCATTGCTGCTGTCTCCATCGCCACACTCTGCTGCCATGTGCCACTTTCAGGTCTCTTCACACTGCTGGTGTGTTAAATTTTTTGACATAGGGTGCAGGCAGATTACGGGCCTCACATAGCTGCTGCCAGGCCCCTAATCTGCCATGGGCCCCTATATACCGCCTCCTCATGCTGCTGCCAAGTCCAGAGTCTGTCATGGGTCCCTGTATGGCCTCCCATTGCTGCTGTCTCCATCGCCACACTCTGCTGCCATGTGCCACTTTCAGGTCTCTTCACACTGCTGGTGTGTTAAATTTTTTGACATAGGGTGCAGGCAGATTACGGGCCTCACATAGCTGCTGCCAGGCCCCTAATCTGCCATGGGCCCCTATATACCGCCTCCTCATGCTGCTGCCAAGTCCAGAGTCTCTCATGGGTCCCTGTACGGCCTCCCATTGCTGCTGTCTCCATCGCCACACTCTGCTGCCATGTGCCACTTTCAGGTCTCTTCACACTGCTGGTGTGTTAAATTTTTTGACATAGGGTGCAGGCAGATTACGGGCCTCACATAGCTGCTGCCAGGCCCCTAATCTGCCATGGGCCCCTATATACCGCCTCCTCATGCTGCTGCCAAGTCCAGAGTCTGTCATGGGTCCCTGTATGGCCTCCCATTGCTGCTGTCTCCATCGCCACACTCTGCTGCCATGTGCCACTTTCAGGTCTCTTCACACTGCTGGTGTGTTAAATTTTTTGACATAGGGTGCAGGCAGATTACGGGCCTCACATAGCTGCTGCCAGGCCCCTAATCTGCCATGGGCCCCTATATACCGCCTCCTCATGCTGCTGCCAAGTCTAGAGTCTGTCATGGGTCCCTGTACGGCCTCCCATTGCTGCTGTCTCCATCGCCACACTCTGCTGCCATGTGCCACTTTCAGGTCTCCTCACACTGCTGGTGTGTAGAATTTTTTGACATAGGGTGCTGGCAGATTATGGGCCTCCTATAGCTGCTGCCAGGCCCCTAATCTGCCATAGGCCCCTATATACCGCCTCCTCATGCTGCTGCCAGGTCCAGAGTCTCTCATGGGTCCCTGTACGGCCTCCCATTGCTGCTGTCTCCATCGCCACACTCTGCCATGTGCCACTTTCAGGTCTCCTCACACACTGCTGGTGTGTAGAATTTTTTGACATAGGGTGCTGGCAGATTATGGGCCTCCTATAGCTGCTGCCAGGCCCCTAATCTGCCATAGGCCCCTATATACCGCTTCCTCATGCTGCTGCCAGGTCCAGAGTCTCTCATGGGTCCCTGTACGGCCTCCCATTGCTGCTGTCTCCATCGCCACACTCTGCTGCCATGTGCCACTTTCAGGTCTCCTCACACACTGCTGGTGTGTTACATTTTTTGACATAGGGTGCAGGCAGATTACGGGCCTCACATAGCTGCTGCCAGGCCCCTAATCTGCCATGGGCCCCTATATACCGCCTCCTCATGCTGCTGCCAAGTCCAGAGTCTGTCATGGGTCCCTGTATGGCCTCCCATTGCTGCTGTCTCCATCGCCACACTCTGCTGCCATGTGCCACTTTCAGGTCTCTTCACACTGCTGGTGTGTTAAATTTTTTGACATAGGGTGCAGGCAGATTACGGGCCTCACATAGCTGCTGCCAGGCCCCTAATCTGCCATAGGCCCCTATATACCGCTTCCTCATGCTGCTGCCAGGTCCAGAGTCTCTCATGGGTCCCTGTACGGCCTCCCATTGCTGCTGTCTCCATCGCCACACTCTGCTGCCATGTGCCACTTTCAGGTCTCCTCACACACTGCTGATGTGTTACATTTTTTGACATAGGGTGCAGGCAGATTACGGGCCTCACATAGCTGCTGCCAGGCCCCTAATCTGCCATGGGCCCCTATATACCGCCTCCTCATGCTGCTGCCAAGTCCAGAGTCTGTCATGGGTCCCTGTATGGCCTCCCATTGCTGCTGTCTCCATCGCCACACTCTGCTGCCATGTGCCACTTTCAGGTCTCTTCACACTGCTGGTGTGTTAAATTTTTTGACATAGGGTGCAGGCAGATTACGGGCCTCACATAGCTGCTGCCAGGCCCCTAATCTGCCATGGGCCCCTATATACCGCCTCCTCATGCTGCTGCCAAGTCCAGAGTCTCTCATGGGTCCCTGTACGGCCTCCCATTGCTGCTGTCTCCATCGCCACACTCTGCTGCCATGTGCCACTTTCAGGTCTCTTCACACTGCTGGTGTGTTAAATTTTTTGACATAGGGTGCAGGCAGATTACGGGCCTCACATAGCTGCTGCCAGGCCCCTAATCTGCCATGGGCCCCTATATACCGCCTCCTCATGCTGCTGCCAAGTCCAGAGTCTGTCATGGGTCCCTGTATGGCCTCCCATTGCTGCTGTCTCCATCGCCACACTCTGCTGCCATGTGCCACTTTCAGGTCTCTTCACACTGCTGGTGTGTTAAATTTTTTGACATAGGGTGCAGGCAGATTACGGGCCTCACATAGCTGCTGCCAGGCCCCTAATCTGCCATGGGCCCCTATATACCGCCTCCTCATGCTGCTGCCAAGTCCAGAGTCTCTCATGGGTCCCTGTACGGCCTCCCATTGCTGCTGTCTCCATCGCCACACTCTGCTGCCATGTGCCACTTTCAGGTCTCTTCACACTGCTGGTGTGTTAAATTTTTTGACATAGGGTGCAGGCAGATTACGGGCCTCACATAGCTGCTGCCAGGCCCCTAATCTGCCATGGGCCCCTATATACCGCCTCCTCATGCTGCTGCCAAGTCCAGAGTCTGTCATGGGTCCCTGTATGGCCTCCCATTGCTGCTGTCTCCATCGCCACACTCTGCTGCCATGTGCCACTTTCAGGTCTCTTCACACTGCTGGTGTGTTAAATTTTTTGACATAGGGTGCAGGCAGATTACGGGCCTCACATAGCTGCTGCCAGGCCCCTAATCTGCCATGGGCCCCTATATACCGCCTCCTCATGCTGCTGCCAAGTCCAGAGTCTCTCATGGGTCCCTGTACGGCCTCCCATTGCTGCTGTCTCCATCGCCACACTCTGCTGCCATGTGCCACTTTCAGGTCTCTTCACACTGCTGGTGTGTTAAATTTTTTGACATAGGGTGCAGGCAGATTACGGGCCTCACATAGCTGCTGCCAGACATGTAATCTGCCATGGGCCCCCGTACCGACTCCTCATGCTGTGACGTTGCAACAAGGTGGAATTCAACCCTACATATGTTAGACCGCCTTTACGAACAGCTAAAGGCCATCACAGATTTCCTGATGTTAAAAGCGGATAAAGGTACTCCCTGTGTAACTTAGATGTCAGCCATTGGCAGCTCATGTGTGACACCTGCGCTTGCTCAGGCCCTTTGAGGAGGCCACGCTATTCGTGAGTCGGCAGGACTATGGGATGAATGAGGTCAAATCGGCCATGGGCCCCCGTACCGCCTGTTCACGCTGATGCTGGTCCCACAGTGTGACCTGGGTCCCTGTACGGCCTTCCATTGCTTCCACTCTGCCATGTGCCACTTTGAAATCTCCTCACACTCCTGCGGTTGTCCATTTTGTCATAGGTTGCTGGCAGATTACAGGCCTTCCATAGGTGCCACCAAGCCCCATATCGGCCATGGGCCCCCGTACCGCCTGGTCACGCTGCTGCTGGGCCCATAGTGTGACCTGGGTCCCTGTACCGCCTCCCATTGCTCCCACTCTGCCATGTGCCACTTTCAGGTCTCCTCACGCTCCTGCTGGTTTCCATTTTGTCATAGGTTGCTGTATGGCCTCCCATTGCTGCTGCCTCCACCGCCACACTGTGGCTCCAAACACTGGTTTTGGCCCCGTGACTGGCCAAAGGAGTGAAGTGTGCAGTGATTCTAAGATCGACGGCACTCATCTGCATGTCATACTGACAGACAGTATTATTTCTCTTCCCCAGCAGACTCCAAGGGCATTTAAATTAAAGGTACAGTGTTCTGCACTAATATTAAGTCTCTCTGAAGCCTAGAAACACCCTTTTTTAAGTTAAATTCACAGCGAATTTATTCGACTCGAATCGAATATTGTCCACGAATTCGCCGAATCAGTCGAATCGAATTTTTCATTTCTTCGCTCATCTCTAGTGATAAGTTTCCACATTTTCTGATAAGCTAAATTTCTCATCTTATTTACTGAGGTGTGTTCCTCATCCTCATCATTATATTAATAAAGGTAATTAGGTGACATCCTAAATAATAGATTTATTCAGTCATTGAATTTAAAAATTAAAGGATAACTTCACCTATTAACAAAAAATAATAGTTTTTGTTTTGTGAGCCTGTAAAACATTGCACCAGTGATTAGCAGTTTGCTGGTGCCGAGCAGTACTCCTGCAGACCTGACAGTGTATCTGTGTGCCCGTACATTGTACAGGCAAGTAGATACACACTAACAGGAAGAATCAATGAACTACCTAGAGTGTTCAACAACACTGTAGTAGTGAGAGCTACAAGCCGACAGCTGCAAAGGCTGTTGGAACTTGTAATTTTCTCATTCATAGAATACTGTGAATGAGTGATGCGGCTGGGTGGGCAGAGCCCCTAATGGCCACTTTTTTAAAAAATGTGCCAGCTAGGGGGGGAGAAGATCCCTTGCTAGCTGTCACAATAGGGGATCAGGGAGAGTGGGGGATGGTCCTTTCATAACATGTTACACCTTGAATATGAGTGTAATATGTAACATGTTTTGAAAGGTGAATGTATCCTTTAAACTATGCAGTTAGTTGTCCCCATTGGAAGATCTTTCTTAAATCCAGTTCAAAACTGAATGGAAACCCCCTCTTAGACAGTTTTTACCACAACAAGAAATAAATAAAATGCCGCTTATCTCAGTGTGGGTCTGGACCCGTGGATGGAGAGGTGCCAGGACGCCTCCGGACAACCAAAAGTGCCTGGGCCAGCTTGGAACGCACACAAGGAGCATGTGACTTCACAGGGGCAAGGTTCAGTGCCTTGCAGGACAGGCTACACGTTTGGAGCTCTCTGCTCCTTCTAGAGCCCTGGAAGTACACATAAAACCAGAGGTAAAAAATGCTCTATGTGATGCAATTCTCAGCAAGCAGGGGAGTAGAGAAACCAGCGGCCATGGCTGTGTCCTTGGCGACAGTGTGCTCTAGGCCACTGCCTAGTTCACCTAGTGGAAGTACTATCCTTGGGTGTTTACAGCATTTACTAGTTCATCATAGTGATGGATGACTGGGAATGTGGCTGGGGGTGGGAACAGGAAAGCGTTGTCATTACTCAGAAATGTCAGAATTTTGACAGTTCATCCTCTGGATTCACATTTTAGTGAGTGACTGACCTGAAATAAGTATGTGAATGTAATATCAGAACTCTTAGTCTGCAAACCTGCTCCATGTCAATACCTTACTGGGGTTGATTTACTAAAGGCAAATAGGCTGGATTTGTCCCAGAGTTTAGTAAATGTAGTGAAGTTTCACTTTGAAAAGAATACCCAATCACATGCAAGGAAAATAAAAAAAAAAGCAATTTTGCTTGTACTTGATTGGAAGATGGAAGTCAGCAGAGCTTCGCCTCATTATATAAGCTCTGGGACAAACACTCTTACAAAGTGCAACTTCTTTTGCAAAGCGAACAGTCTATTTGTCTTTAGTCATTCAACCCCAATGCAATGTAGGCCTTCCTTGATCACTCAAAGGAAAGGGATATCTGGGAAAAGGTATGACATTATTTAAAGGATAAGTTCACTTTAAGAAAAAAAATGTGCATTTACTATTTTTTTTTTTTTTAGAGTCTGGAAAACATTGCACCAGAGATCAGCAGCTAAAGCTAAACCTAACTAGTATTAAAATGCCCCCACACCCCCACAACACCTATGCTGACTAACTTGTGTAAGAAAGATGTATATATTCAGATTTGGTCTTGCCACGTGATCTGGCTCCCTTGTGTTAGCCAGTGGTGGTTGCAAGGGGGAGGAGAGAGAGTTCAACGACGGCTAGTAAAGCCAGGCTCCTATGGCTCATCCGTTGTCTCTGCTCCATCCTCTCCTCTGCAGCCACTGCTGACTGACACAGGGGATCTGATTCATATGAACAGACCGGAGTGGACTGAAAATAGGTAAGTACATAAACCTTTCATACACAGGTTAGTCAACATAGTTGTTAGGAAGGAACAATTTTAAGACTACATAGGTTTATCCTGGAATTCTACTTTAACCCCTTAACTCCAGCACCTCCCATCCCTTAAAGGGGTTTCTAAAGCTGGGAGGCAAGGCGGGGTTTATGATCATATGATTGGCTGTCACAGTGATCACATGATTGGAAGGCTCCCAATCGTAAGCAGTGGTTGGGAGCTTTCTGTTAGGTGCCAGTAACTGTGCCGGGAGCACCAGGGCACACGCTTTTGGCACAGGTTTGATTACAATTTGTTGCACAAATACGTTGCCGCTCAACGTCAAAGCTGACCCACTGAGAGGCCACATATTTGCATAGTCTCAGCGCAAAAGAGTTCATAAATAAACCAAATTCAAAGTGGACCTTCACCCTGCCGCAGCACTCTCCTCCTCTGCAAAGCACACCCCCACACCCCCCCTCGCAGTAGTTTTTTGTTTGTGTACTTACAGGTTTTTTTTGCTTCAAAGGATTGGCCCACCCCCCAGCTTCCAAAATTTGCCTAGGCGAATGACACAGTTCCCCCGGCACCTCCTGGGATGCATGATGTGCAGTTACATTCAGTAAGGAGGAGGAGGCGGGGCTAGTGGTGCCTGCACCCAGAAGAGCCACAGACAACATGGTAGCGCCGGACCTGGGCAGGGGCTGCAGAGAGGAGGATCTCAGGTAAAAAAAGGTAAGCACGGAAAATAAAATGGGGAGAGGGAAAAGGCTGATGTTCCTTTTTAAGTGGTAGGGTCAAAAAACAGCAGACCTCCAATACCTTCTAAATGAATCAGCAATGTCAGGGATACCATTTTCTTACATTTTCGCTTCCTAGTGCCTTTCACTAGGTAGTAATTCTTTTCCATTAAATCCAATTATTTGACTTCAATTGCCTCTTAACTTTATTTTTGCAGCATCTAAGTATATTTCACAATAACCTGTAACTCACGGAGTGTAAGCTTTAGAGGTCATCCATTCTTGTTATTTCACTGCCAGCTGCAATAACTAAATGAAAGCAATTACACAGCAGTTCCCTTCTCCTTATGGCTGTGAGTCCACACTGACCAGTCCTCAATGAGCTCATCAAACTTCCAGAATCTCTCTGAAAACATTGACACGTCAGGAACTCCACGTTGTAAAGCTGATCTAAAGTTCAGCAGGCTGGCTTGGAATAGAGTCAATACATAGGGCACCTCCAATATAAAGGACAGACTGTAGCATCACTATCAACATCAATCCCAAGTACCAGGCTACAGGTAAGGGGAAGGAAGGCTAGCCCTATTACACAGGGGCAAGTTTCATCTTAGTCCATGAGAAATGTTTTGTTTCCTGAATATTTTTCAGCACTTTTTACATTTCAGGTAAGGGAGGGGGGCTTCATTATTCTGCTGTTTTAGCATCCAGTTAAATTCTTTTTAAGAATATGAAACTATTAATGATATTGTGCCATTATTCACACATGTTCACATTTTAGTTTACTAGTTCAGTGACTCTTAGCTTTCAGGGGTCCAGAACAGCAAACTTGGGTTTCGTGTAACACTGGTTTCCACATCATAAAAAAAAGCTAGACTTCTGAAGAGGGTCAGTTAACCCCTCTTCAGTTCAGAAAGGTACAAATGCACAAGAAATATTACTTTAAGGTTAAAATAACAACTGTAACTTAATTATGTAAAATAGGGTTAGCTTTTATACATGTGAGAGTCATTATTCCATTGTACAATATATACAAAAATCTTAATTGTTTTACATTGCTATTTTTCTTTATATAGATTTCTATTACTGGGGAACACTTGGCTTTCTCAGCGAGTCAACATGTTGGTGAAAGTTGCAGCACTCGCACTTCTTGTGTGCACCTTCTCAGGTCAGTAAAACCCATATGTCTTCATGGTAATATTTTTGAAAAGGCAAGGTGAAATCATGTCTAAGATGGAACATTCTGGGTGTATTCTTGGATAGACTGGTATTTAAGTTTACTACATAGTTTTCATAGTGTTTACACTGGTATATATTATCACAGTTAAAAGGGGATGGAATTTAATACAAGGGAAGGGCTGACTCCTCATGGGTGGAGCTAGTAGCAAAAGTACGTCCCTGGCAGCACTTTAGAAAGAAACACTCCTGGATATGGATAATAATGAATGTAAAGCTGAGTAGAAATTAGAAACTTACATATTTTAGTATCCCTCTCTGTTCACATTATGTATCCATACTGTATTTCCCAGTATCATCTGCCTTACTTTTTGGGTTTTCAAGAATTGGAGTTTTCACAAATTTATGTTTTTTTATTACTATATAGGTGTTAATTTTGTGGGGATATCTGCACTATTTAATAAAATTCTATGTTTTTATTTATTTGTGTATGAAGACACAGTATTAATTTAGTGCAGCACATTTTGTTTATATATTTTACTTTTCAATCTATTTATTGATTACCTCTATAGAAGATCTCAATATTTCTAACATATGTTTAAAATATTGTAAAATATGCCCTTTTTAAATCACCATTGTTGGCTATTTTTAAATATTCTATCATTTATAACTTGCCAAAATGCTGATATGCACAGACCCACACACCCAATATCTGTAACTATAGGCTGAAAATGCAAAATTGATATATACTGTAGCTACCTAGGGATAGTAATAAAACTCCAATATATGCTCATTCTTTCCTGAAGACCTTATTGCCACTATAGTACCATTTCTAAAGCTGTGAAATGGAGTGTGAAAATAGGTTCAGCGAAAGCCTTCTCATAATATACACATTGAGGGTTCTTCTCAAAACTGGGATTACTGGAAGCCTTCTCATGAACAGAAACTGCATGAAAAGGGCTGCTGATCTTACTATTTACTAGACAATGTGATTTAAAGCCCAGATTAACTCAGGTTTGGGTGCCTCAGTGCCAATCACCACCTCTATATGACCAATACTGATTTTTTTAAATACATTTACATACATTAAACTATCTTCTGGCCATCTTTATTTAAGTTGTTTATAGTGCAGTAACATATAACAACCAATCTCTGTATATGGGAGCTCTTTAAGTAAATAAAATGTGAGTGTTTTTTATGGGCTACTGCACCTAATACTTGATCTAGCCACTGCTTTATTAGATAAGGCAATTTAATGTGAGTTTCTATGTCTGACAATAGATTCTTCTCTACCTTAGGATCTCAGGCAGAGGTCAACACTGACCAGGTATCCAATGCTTTCTGGAAATACTTCACTCAGCTGACCACTGGCACCAAAGACACTGTAGAACAGATCCAGCAATCTGACATCAGCAAGCAACTAAAGTAAGTGAGAATAACTGTAACAGCCTCAAAGTGTTAGAAATCAGTAGAACCCACTGGATACGTTATTTGGGCATTACTGTACATAGCATTTATCATCTCTTTACAAAAAATGATAAGCTGCTTGCCCATCGGCCTTTCCTGTAAACAGGGTTGCAAGGGTTCTGACAAGTAGGGGGTTATCTGTAAAATAATTTTCCTTGTAATTTTATTGGGGTATAGTATTGTGGGTTGTGGGCTCGCAATATGGTGTATGACCTGTCCTACTACAAGCAATCCCTAGTGACAATAAATTTAGCAACAGCTTTTTTGCCTCTGGTGGTTATACCTAATGAACCTGTAAATGCTCTGTCCTCCGGGAATGGAATCTTTACCTAACCTAAGGTACCAGCTTGATTATCATAATTTTTGTCAATAATATTCTTCTTGCACTAAGCCTTAATTTCGTTTTTGTTTTAGAATAATTGATCTTTTCCAAATATAGTGATCTCCTATACATTTCTGGGTGCTGATTTATGTTATAAGTTTGTGTTTATAAACCAAAAACAGTGTAGCGCAACCAAAAAAATATTAAAATCATATATAAATCAATAATTAAAAAAATAAAGTGTCCATAAATCCAATCGAAGATTTCATAATTGTCCCAGAATCCAATCACTAAACAGTGCTTGTTATCAATCTTCTTAGCATAACACCCATGTGTCAACCAACTTCACCAAAATAATTGTCCGCTGACAGCCAGAGTTTGACCCCTGAGCTAACAGTAGGTCAGAAAGCACTTACCTTTTAAGGAAATAGGTTCTCATTATTGCCCAAAAAGCGTTTTTTGACCTACTGTTTCTGGTGGGGGTCGTTGACACGTGTGTAAGAAGATTCATAACAAGCAGTGTTTGGTGACTGAATTCTGGGACATTTATGAAATCTTTGATTGGACTTATGGACACTTTATTTTTTGATTTATTAATTGATATATGATTTGATTATTGTTTTGGTTGTGCTACACTGTTTTTGGTTTATGTGTATATAGAGCGTTATGGAAAAAGTCTTTAGTGTTTAGCAGAGCATCCAATATGGATTGATATACAGAATTTTTGTTCATAAGTTTGTGTTGTCTGTATATTAATTATGGATGTCACACCTTATAGAAACTATTACCACCATTTCATATTTTTATCACTGTAACATTAAAACACATAGTGTAAGTAATCAGGACTCAACAGGCTTGTATAACGAGTGATTGGCTTTTTTTTTATCTCAAATTTTCTTAGTTTTTATTAGAATCATACAATAAAAATGCACAGCATAGCAGGTAAATCTACATAAATGTTGCACAGCGGGCACATTGCGGTTATAGTGTAGGCATAGAGTACCATTAGTTTCAATAAAGTTTTACACTCAATGAAGTTGAGTTTACTAAAGGCAACAAGGCTGTTCAGTTTGCAATGGAAGAAACATTTTGCAAGGGAATTTTCCTCAGAGCTTAGTGAACGTAGTAAAATTTCACTTTGGAAAGAATACCTATTAACATGCCAGGAAAACAAAAAAACTGCATTTTTGCTTGCACATAATTGGATGCTACAGTTAGTCAGCAGAGTTCACCTCATTTACTAAGCAAAGTCCTCTGCAAAGGGGAACTTCTCTTAAAAGAGAACAGTTTGTCTTTAGTAGGGTGCAAAGTATGCCTTCCTTGATCCCTCAAAGGAAATGGATATCTGGGAAAGGTATGGAAATATTATTTAACCACACGGTGATTAAGGTGTAGCTTTCAAAAGCCTTTCAATATAGTGTGTGTTATTAAAGCTACTGTTTTAGAGTTTGAATGGGCTGCTTTTTTTATGGACAGATGCATTAAAGAAATTTAGATGTTGCTATTGCTGGCTTCCAAAGCTTAGAGTTCTTGCCAGAACAAGAGTAGAGGGGAAATCTTGTAATGGAGACATTCGTTGTAGAAATTTAGAGTATAATAAGGCATTAATGAGATTTATAGAATGTAAGAAGGCATTTCTGTTACTTTACCTTCACGTCTTGTTGTGCCTACAGGACGGCAATGAAGGGCAATCTACACAATAGGGCACAGCAAAAACAAAAGAAAAGTTTTGTCTTCAGATATACTATAACCACTTGCCAACCGCGCTATAGCCGAACGACTGCTATAGCATGGTCGTCCAGTTCTAGGAGGGCATCATATGATATCCTCCCAGAACACGCTCTCCCGCGCACCCCCAGCAGCGTGCACCCGGCGATCTCCGTGATCACTGTGTCCTATGGACACAACTGATCACGTGATGAGGTAAAAGGCCAATCACAGTGGCCTTTTACCACATGATCAGCTGTGTCCAATGACACAGCAGATCACTGAGTAAATACAGTTGCTGGTTTCCGGATGCATTTTACTGAGGATAACCAGCAACTGTCACAGAGCAGGTCAGCACTGATCATCAGGGCACCGATGATCAGTGCCCTGATGATCTGTGACCTGCAGTTCCGCCCATGTTTGCCGCCTATCAGTGACTAGCAGTACCTCCCACCAATGCCCAGCAGTGCCACCCACCAATGCCCAGCAGTGCCTCCCACCAGTGCCTATGAGTGCCCACCAGTGCCACCCATCAATGCACAGGAGTGTCACTCATCAGTGTCGACCAGCAGTGCTGCCCACCAGTGCCCAGCAGTACTGCTCATCAGTACTCAGCAGTGCCGTCAGTCAGTGCTGCCAGTAAGTGCTGTCAGTCAGTGGTGCCCATCAGAGCCACCCAGTGCCAACTATCAGTGCCCATCATTGCTGGATATCACTGCAGCATCATCAATGCCTCCTCATCATTCCCACCAGTTGTGCCTCATCAGTGCAGCCTATCAGTGCCCATCAGTGCTGCCTATCCATGTCACCTCATCAGTACCCATCAGTGTTGCCTATCAGTGCCCATCAGTGCTGCCTCATCAACATACATCAGTGAAGGAGAAAAATTACCCATTTGTAAAATTTTAGAATAAAACAAAGAAAAACTCCTTTTTTCAAATATTTTTCTCTTGTTTTGTTTATAGTGCAAAAAATAAAACATTCAGTGGCGATTAAATACCACCAAAAGAAAGCTCTATTAGTGTGAAAAAAAAGATAAAAATGTCATATTGGTACAGTGTTGCATGACTGTGCAATTGGTATTCAAAGTGTGAGAGCGCTGAAAGCTGAAATTTGGCCTGGGCACGAAGGGGGTAAAAGTGCCTTGTAGGCAAGTGGTTAATGTTATCGAAATTTTTTAAAATGTGTAAAAAATCCTATAAGCTGACCTGTAAATGGTCACTACAGGTCACACAATGGGGTTGATTTACTAAAGGCAAATAGACTGTGCACTTTGCAAAGAGCAGTTGCACTCTACAGGAGCAGTTGCTCCACAGCTTAGTAAATGAGCAGATCTGCTGACTTCCATAATCCAATCATGTCCAAGCAAAAATGGTGTTTTTTATTATTTATTCACAAACATGCTGCAGTTTCTGCTTTTGAAGGTTACTCTAATGTACGTTATAAACGCAAAAAATGTGCATATAAATTACCAATAGATGAAATAGTGAACACACTTGATTTAGATAAATGTGGTGTTTGATTCCTATTTCTCTCCCTACAGTGTTTTAATTGAAGAAAACCTGAAGAGTGTAAATGTGTATGCAGGGGAACTGCAGAAACAACTTATTCCTTTTGCTAAGCAAATACATGACAAATTAACACAGGACTCAGAAAAACTAAGAGAACAAATTAAAACTGAGTTGGAGAGGCTTAAAGAGAAGATCTCCCCATATGCAGATGAGTTGCACACGCATCTGAACAACAATGTCAAAGAACTTCAGATTAAACTGGCTCCATATACAGAAGAGTTCCAAACCCAACTGGACAAAAATACCCAAGAATTAAGCCAACAGCTAAAGTCTGTGACCAGTGACCTGGAAGCTAAGTTCAGAGAAAATGCAGTCCATATACAGGCAACACTGGCCACATACTCACAAGAGTTTCAGGGCAAGGTAGATGAGAATATGGACCAACTGAGGAAGCAAGTGACGCCTATCACAGAAAAAGTAAAAGAAAACATTGATCAGCAAATACAGGAGCTGTATAAAAGCCTGACTCCCTATGCAAAGGATGTGCAAGATGAGCTCCGAAAACAGATCGAGAACATGGAGTTCCAAATGAGAAAAAACGTGGACCAGCTGGAGAACAGAGCTCTGGAGCTCACGGTACAACTCAAAGAACAACTCTACCCTTATGCTAATGAATTAAGAAGCAAGGTCAATGGAGATATGGCAAATGTCAAACAGATGCTGGAACCCTATCTGACCCAGGTAAACCAGCAGATTGACCAGAAAATTACAGAGTTTAAAGGTACAATTACACCAGAAGTGGAAACTCTCAACAAGGCTCTGGTGCAGAGAGTTGAGGACATGAAGAAGATGTTTGAAGAGTACACTGTGACTATCCAAGATCAGCTGGAGTACCGAGAGAAAGATATTCGGGACAAAATCCACGAATTCATCAATAAGGGTGTTTCTAATGAAAACTAAGTTTTCATTAGTCAAACACATTTGTTGATTAGTAATATTGGAAAAATTACCTAAACAGCACTAAACACAAAATGTGCTGTTAGATAAATTAATCAAGAATCCCATAAAATATTACCATAACTTTCCACTCAATGCATCTACACTCAATAATATCTGATGCGTGTATTTATAATGTTCTCCCAGCAATCCTCAGTTCTTCCTCAGTATTATTTGCCTAAAACATTATGTGGAGCTTTTCAAGGAATATTGAAATGCATTTACTGAGATTTCTATAGTTTAGCATTCTAGCTGATGTTGAAATTCAGCCTGTCAGTCCCAGAATTCTCTGAAATAAAAGATAAAACAAATTAAGTTAGAGGGAACCCATATTACCAACAATTATGTTTTTTTCTAAACAATAGCCAGGATCCAGGATGATTCTTTTTAATAGATTGCAGCAATCATCTGAATGCAGTATATGAACTTTGTTAAGAAAAAGAAATATTACAATGCATAGAAAATGTTCCTTTTCTTTTTCTGCTTTTAATGTTTAGGTAAATGTACAATGTGAACTCTATTAAATAAAAAGCAACTTAGCAATGCATAATTTGTACTTGTTCTACTTTTTGTTATTGACATTTTTGTTGAGTTATTCAGGGGTTACTGAATAAAAAAATGGGAATAGATATGAAAAGGGACATAAAAGGAACAGAGGACAGTACAGTATATATGCATTAAATCTGGTATAAATATATACTTTAAACGATAACAATACAGAAATATAATTGCTCCTAAGAAAATGCAAAACAGTATTGAACAACAACAGCTGGGTTTTAGTAATCCAGTTTTGGATCTGGAGGGCAATATAGTGAATTCAATGCATTATAACATATTTTGTGGCAGGGTGTCAATAATGTAATTTGTGTATTTATGTGCATTTATTATATAGTGTGTAGGTGGTCCCCATATTGAAACTATTTGTTTACCCATGGCCTTGAGCCTTATCTTACCTGCAAATTGTGGGTGCACTGCCATTGAAATGTGGTAAACAAAGTCCTGCCTGCTGTGCCTTTGATACAGAATCTATTACAATACATGTTATGATTCTAAATATAATCGATGGATTTAAAGACATCAGAAAATATCTCAAAAAATGTAGTATTTATTCATAACATTCATAGATTTAGAAAAAGGTGTATATTACACAACATAAAACTCTGGACAAACCTTTCTGCTCATTACTCATTGTATACCATGTTGTAATCTAAATATTGCTCTATAGGTAAATATGATATGACACTATCCTTGTAAAAATATAGATTGTAGTAACAATGTTGGTTAAGAGATAACTGAACAAAAAAAAAAAAGCTTTGTGTTTCGCTGAATCCCTCAGCTTCATCAAGAGCAAGGATTGATGACCAATATACAATATAAAATGATCAGTGAGATACATACGGTATATCCATTACATACTATACATTTATTCATACATACATTTATTCATACTTTGTTGCATCTACTTACAAAATCATGAAACACGTTTGATTACTGTCGCATGAATCCTCATGACATATGATTACCTGGTAAGCTGCCTTTCCCATAGGAATCCATAAAATTTTAAATGGTACTCTTAGTGAGTCATTTCATGTCGAGATTAACAACAGGTGCATTTGATGGGCAACAATGAGATGACCCTCAAAACAGAAACAGTTTTATAGGTGGAGGCCATCGACATTTTTTTCCTACTTAACTTTTCTGACTGTTTTTCACTAGTAAGGTCCTTAACCCATCAGCAGGACCGGTATCTGCTCCTTTGTGCAAAGAGGAACAGGATGAGCACTGCCAGAGCCCTACAAAATGACTTCCAGCAGGCCACTGGTGTGAATGTCTCTGACCAAACAATTAGAAACAGACTTCATGAGAGTGGCCTGGGGACCCGACGTCCTCTAGTGGGCCCTGTGCTCACTGCCCCACACCTCAGAGCTAAATTGTCATTTGCCATTGAACACCAGAATTGGCAGGTCCACCACTGGCGCCCTGTGCTTTTCACAGAGGAGAGAAGGTTCACCCTGAGCACATGTGACAGATGTGAAAGGGTCTGGAGAAGTCGTGGAGAATGGTATGCTGCCTGCAACATTGTTCAGCATGACTGTTTTGGTGGTGGGTCAGTGATGGTCTGGGGAGACATATCCATAGAGGGACGCAGAGACCTCTATAGGCTAGACAGTGGCACCCTGACTGCCATTAAGTATCGAGATGAAATTCTTGGACCCATTGTCAGACCCTAAACTGGTGCAGTGGGTTCTGGGTTCCTCCGGGTGCACGACAATGAACGGTCTCATGTGGCAAGAGTATGCAGGCAGTTCCTGGAGGATGAAGGAATTGATACCATTGAATGGCCCCACACTCGCCTGACCTAAATCCAATAGAACACCTCTGGGATATCATGTTTCAGACCATCCGATGCCACAAGGTTGCACCTCAGACTGTCCAAGAGCTCAGTGATGCCCTGGTCCAGATTTGGGAGGAAATACCCCAGGGCACCACTTTCGTCTCATTAGGAGCATACCCCGATGTTATCAGGCATGCATACAAGCACATGGGGGCCATACAAAGTACTGAGTACCATTTTGAGTTGCTGCAATGGAATTTCAGCAAAATGGACTAGCCTGCTGCATCATTTTTTTACTTTGATTTTCAGGGTGTCTGAATTCAGTTCTCTGTAGGTTGATAATTTTCATGTCCATCAAATGATGGAACCAGTCTATATCAGTATAGATATCTAGCATGATAATTTTCCCCATTGAGATCTGGTGTGTTTTCAAAGTGTTCCTTTAATTTTTTTGAGCAATATACATATATATATATATTTGATATATTTTGCTATATAATTTGTCAAACTTTTTTTTACAAATTCTTTATTTAAGAAAAACATGAAAGTAACATACACTGTGCAATCCAATATAAATCAGTTATCCTCTAACAATCGTACAAACTCCCACAAATAACAGGTAATCCAAAGGATCCCAAAACATCTACTGGGAGTGACCCTAAGCAGCAGAGAGGGCAGATATGGAAGCTAAAGCATCAAAGTATCCCAAACATGAAATGGTCAGTAGAGTGTTAAACTCAAAATATGTACAGGGTGACCGGCGGGAGTCGGAAGTTTTTAAAAGAAGTGCTACACTGTAAGTGGTGATGGGAGCGGGACGAGCTAGGCGTCTTTTCCTCCCCACTGGAATGCCAATTCATTCACAATGAAGCATTGGACGTTACAACATCGTTTGTTTGCTTACAACAGCTTTATTTGAAGTGCTAAGTCTATCACAGCAACACACCGGCTATTTTGTCGAAAATTTAATGTTGGTCGACATGGGGCTGTTTCCAGTAGCAACATGGTCCTCAGGTGAGTTGAACATTTCAGAACAACCGGAAACATTATTAATAAGAAATCACCAGGTCCCGCCTGCACTGAAAGGATGCCGGAAAACAT
The DNA here is from genome assembly GCF_062004578.1 of Staurois parvus. Classification (NCBI taxonomy): domain Eukaryota; kingdom Metazoa; phylum Chordata; class Amphibia; order Anura; family Ranidae; genus Staurois; species Staurois parvus. The sequence goes on from NW_028317883.1 coordinate 1,617,648, forward strand.
TGCAAGGGTGAGAGAGGCACTGGTTAGGAGCTTGGGACGGATGACTGATCAACAGTTGTTGGCCCGAGTAATGGATGATTTCAAGCAAAGGATTGAAAGCTGCATTCAAGAGGATGGTCATTCTCTAAATGACATTATTTTTCATAACTGAATAAGTAACTCAAATGGCATGTGTTGGCCTCTCTTTTGGCAAAAATAAATACATTTTGAGTTGAAAATCTCTGAAGTACTATTTTGTCAAAACCGTCAGAACCCTGTTGGTCACCCTGTATAATTGCCCTGAAACCTTGCGCAGTACAGCAAACAAGGGGTTAAACAGGCAGCTGTCTGTTGCTTTCTCACCGTCTGCTTTTAAACCCTTGGTCCCTGCAGAAGAATGCAGTTGCAGGGCACTTGCAGAGTGCCCCATTTACTTGAATGGGTCTTGATTGACAGGCGGTAGCACCCATCAAAAGCAACAAGGGGTGTAATTCCTGCTGCGGCATGTGTAAAACTTTGTCTGCTGCCTCAGCAGCTAAAGGAGGTAGGGATTGGGGGTTGGGGGATGGTAAAACCGTGATTCAACCACAGGGTTTTACTCAACCCCCCCCCCAACTTTAGATGTGAACAAGCCCTTAGGGCGCTGCTGATGATTACAACAAATGGCTCATTTATAGGTTTAGCAGGCACTGCTGCTCCTCTACAAAGTTATCCCTGTGCGTTTGACAGGTGATGAGGAGGTGATATGTTGGCTCCTCATCACCTGATTTAAGCCCATGATTGCCGTGCAATGCACGCGATTGTGAGACAGTAGTACTGAAATTAGAGGTTTAAATCAGGTGTGAGGAGGAAACACTATGCCCGGTGATCTTTGACTTTTCCCATGTTGTTCAGGTAGATATCCACCTCTTTAAGGCTGCCTACCCCTCTATTATATCTATCTATCGATCTCTCTATCTGCATTAGATGGTCAAAGCTACAAATGGTATTTGTTTAATAATATTTATTTCATGTTGTTAGCCATATTTGGCCATGATTTTAGCATACAAGTCTCAGTGGCATTTAGAATAAGGCCAAAGCCTCACATCAGATCCAGATCTTTAAATAGTATGCAGTACTGTCATTACATAAATGAATAAAGTAAGATCCTAGCTTCTTTAAACTGAAAGTATCTCCAGTACTCACAGTTTTTCTTGTATTTCACAGATTTTGTGTTGCCTCTTTGTTAGAATGCAGACAGAGACCATATCAGGCTCTGTCCACCTTCATATCCCTTCTTATGCATCGTGTTGGTGTCAAGAGCACCAGCAGCCATCAACACATATGCACAATGAATACGCGCAATGACGTCATTGTGCACACACAAGGGACGTGGACATGCTATGACCTCACATATCCTCACAATGCGGGTGTGTCTACAACGCCATCTGTAGGCTAGGCAGGACATCCAGCTCTGTCACATGAAGACATGCTTTGAGGTGGACCAACTATTGCCCACCACCACATACAGGTCCCAGATAAAACAAACAACCTGTGGTACTCCTGCATAGCTCCAGCTACAGGTCAAAAAAGGAAATACATCCATTACAGTTGTCTAACACAGAGTCATGGTATAACCAGTCCTTACAGCAAAAAACACAAAAACTATTAAAAACAAAAAGTGTTACACGGAGTTTAATGGCAATGTTTCTAAAATGCTCATTAAGCCTATGCAAAGCTTGTACAACATACATGTGACGGGGCCAAATGTGAACCAGGCCTTGTTCTTTTTATATTTACCTTCTCAAATATTCAAGAGTGGCTGTCTTGTATAATATGCAAAATTAAAAATTCATGAGTATTTATGAGACTATAAACTATCCATTCATTGGATAACAATTTTAAAGGGTTAGTTCACCTTTTCACAAAACAATAAAAGGTAAAGTAACTCACAACACCTTCCCCACACCCCTGGGCCCTGCTGCTCTTACTTCTTTGCATGATATTCTTTCACTGGCATACTAGCTGATGTGGTAAAATAGGCATTTCAAAGTCATACTCTTCTCCACCCTTCTTTTTTCTGGAACATCAGAACAGCTCGGAGTGATTCTCTTTAGTCAGCTTGAGTACATGTTGGCACTGACCAATGCCTGCTTGCCATCATGTTGGCGCTATATAAATCCTGTATAATTATATAATAATAATAATAATGTTTTGATGAATTAACCCTTTAGAAAAGGTATGTGTTCACTAAGGGAAAACCAAGTTTAATCACCTTTCAAGAAGGTCAGCAACTCCACTACATACTATACACCTAAAATGGCCACACAACACCATCATCAGCTTAAAAAAGCACACCTCAACTCCTCTACGTAGTAATGCAAATGCAAAAACAGCTTCATTCTAGGAACATATGAAATAATTTATGTATGTTTTTCTCAGCAGCACAACACTGCGGAAAACACATAGGTATGAATGAACCATAGGAACATTCAGGGGCTATAGAAGAAAGATGTCTACAAAACTGACAATATCAGTATTTTGTTAATCCTTTACATATTAGTGCTGCTCTTGATAAATAAAGCAAATACTAGCACTATGTAAACATACTAAAGAAATGCTTCTGTGTTACATACCTGCCCATGGAACTCAAGTTGACAAGGGTGGCCTCTAGCATAATTTCTTCCAAGCATCCCTGAAAGTGGAGAGAGGGACTGCTAGAGCAGCAGAAGGGCATAAGTGTCAGGAAGCTGGATCAGCAAACTTGAGCTGGAAAGTACTGGTGTCAGCTGAAGTGTAGAGGTCAGGTCACAAGTGAGTTGGATGACAGCCAGACAAAGGGGTACCAAATCATGTACAGAGTCCAGGTCAGAAACAAGCATGGATTGGCAGTGTGCTTGCAGTGAAGTACAAAATCAGAAGGTAGAAACTTGGTCAAATACCTTAGCTAAGGTTGGTTACACAAAGAAGCGGCAGACATAAACAGGCAAAGGTAATCCAGAGAAGAGTCAAACATAGCTGGGTCAGGAACAGAGTTAATAAGGCTTTCAGGAACACAGACAACAAGGGAATAGGCTGAAAGAATATCCATCAATGATTCCATGCATACCTCAGGTTTAAATGGGCTATCAGGCACTGTTGTGCACATGCCACCTTGTATGCACATTAAAAAATGAGCAAGACTTCTGTCGGCTGGCATGAGGCTCCTGATGCTGTGTTTACTTTCATAATAACATATACATAACATTTAATGTACATATACGAGGTCTAATAATTTAATTCCTGGAATGCCCGCAGTGTAGCACTATGGTGGTTAGTCATACAGCTATTTGCACTGTAGCGTTTATTTCATGTTCTAACTTGCACTCGCCTGGGTTGAAGACCGGTTGACTCAGTCTTTACAGTGTAGTAGAAGAAAAAACATGTGTGCGTTGTGCTGTTGGCAGAAAATGAGTGACGGGAATCTGCAACAGTGAATTAACATCAAATTTTGTGTGAAGATCGGCAAAAGCGCTTTAGTTCTGTTACAATAGGCTTACGGTGAACATTCCATGAAGCAATCAAGGCCGGAAGATGTCCACGATGATGCAAGAAATGGGCAGCCACAAATAGGAACTCCACATGCCCCACCAAAGTGTGCATGACTCTTATTTCATCATAAGAGTCCAAATGGGTCTTGTAGTCCTCTTGATTAAATGAAGTTTATGGTCCTCAATCATTCCATCATGAAGTGGGATATATGCATGCAAGGAATGGAAAAGTCATCCGAATAGTGTGATTCCGTTTATTAAGTAAAATTGACATACACTGGTAATACACTCACAAGTCTTCAAAATAAAACAAGCATGAACGCTGACAAGAAGGCAAAGCAGCCCCTTGTGCTCTTCAAACCCCTGTAGGGCGTCACCACGGCCCGTGCTAACGAGTTTCAGCCCTCCCATTGGGCGTCCTCAGAGGCATGTTTCAGCTGCTGATCAGTGTATTCTGACAGCAGACAGTCCCGCTGTCAGAATACGATATCCCAGCATGAAGGATTCCTTCATTCACCTTGCTTGGCTGAAAAACAAAAATGCATCCCATCTATGGCCAACTCTACACAGCATTTAGGAAGAATTTTACAATATTCTTGCTTTCAAGATTGTTTCAATTCAGTGGTAGTTTTGTGATTTCTTGCAAAAACAACTCTCTTCTGTGCATGCCACATTTTAATATGTATTATATCTTATGGAGAAAAGTTTTCAAGTGTTAGGAATGTTCTGAATTGGTGCTCTTAAACTGTGTTCTAATCCTCATCTATGTCATAATAATACATGCTGTCTAATTAAAAGCAACACACACCACATTTGACATAGATATATAGTTACATAGTTAGTCTGGCTGAAAAAAGACAAAAGTCCATCCAGTTCAACCATTAAAAACAAACAAAAAAAAAGTTATAATCCTATACCCACAATTGATCCAGAGGAAGACAAAAAAAACAGCAAAGCATGGGAAAAAAATCCTTCCTGATCCCCCGAGAGGCAATCGGATATTCCCTGGATCAACTTTACGTATGTTAGTATCCAGTTATATTCTTTGTATCTAGGAAAGAATCCAGGCCTTTTGTAAAGCAATCCACTGAGCTGGCCAGAACCAACTCTCGAGGGAGTCTATTTCACATTTTCACAGCTCTTACTGTGAAGAAACCTTTCCGTGTTTGGAGATTAAATTTCTTTTTCTCCAGAAGTAAAGAGTGCCCCCTTGTCCTCTGTGATGACCTCAGGGTGAATAACTCTACACCGAGTTCACTATATGAACCACTGATGTATTTATACATGTTGATCATATCCCCCCTTAATCTCCTCTTCTCAAGAGAGAATAAATTCAGTTCCTCTAATCTTTCCTCATAGCTGATCTCCTCCATGCCTCTTATCAGTTTAGTTGCCGTTCTCTGTACTTTCTCCAGTTCCCCAATGTTCTTTTTGTGAATTGGTGCCCAAAACTGAATCTTTATTGAACAAATGTTTTAAATCTTTTGAAGTATATCTAAAGTAAAAACTTTTTTGTTTTAGGTTTTGGATAAAGGGGGGAGGTATTAGAACCCCTGTCACTTTTTATTGCTGTCTGTACCTGTGTTATAGAGATTCACCCTCTTTATTTGTCCTGTGTACTATTACTACTGAAAGTGAAAGCAAAAGAAAATCCCAAACTTCGGCTTGTCCCCAGAAAAGCAATAGAGGAGAAATCTTCCAATGGACACTAGTTCTGGTGACCTTGGGGTCCCCAAGAGTTTCCCTTGACCACTTTACAAGTGCGCTATAGCCGACAGATGGCTACAGCATGGTTGTCCAGTTCTAGGAGGGCGTTATTGTCAAGGTCCTACCTTTTCCCAGGGGTTATGTTACTCCATGTGCTGGCATCCATCTTGGATTTCTGCTGAGCATGGTGGGAATCCTTTATGCCTTCAGGTCTCTGAGGTCCATCCCCCAGAGGGGTGTGGCTGATGACATATAAGCCTGTGGTCCGCACATGCTCTTTGCACTTGTGTCTTTGTGTTGCTATTACTCTGTTCTGACTCTCGTGACTCTCCTGGAATCTGACTCGGCTTGTGACTCGACTATTCTTTGCATTCTCCTTTGATCTGACCCTCTGTTGCTGAACCCGGCTCGTGACCTGTGATTCTCGTCTGCTGTCCTGTACCGTTTTGTCCCGTTGTTGTTGACCCGGCCTGCCTGACTACTCTATTGTCTTTTCCACCAGCTACACGCCATTGGCGGCGGCCATTACCGCAACTGAGGTGTCTCGGGGGCCGCGACCTGGTTCCTGGCTGCGTCAAGTCCATCCCCACCATCAGGGGCCCTGGTGAAGGGCAGCCTGGGACTTAGACTCCGCGTCCTGAGGGACTTCGGTCTGTGGGTGGTGGTTGTCGTCAGCCAGTGCGTTACATTGCTTAAGGCCTGCCTGTCTGTTCCTCAGCTCCTGCCCTGACAGTTATATGACGGCCCCCAGCGGCGCGCACCTGGTGCTATCAGTGATCGTTGTCTCCTACGAGACAGCTGATCACATGACTAGGTAAAAGGCCAATCACAACGTCCTTTTACCACCTGATCAGCTGTGTCCAATGACACAGCTGATCACAAAGTAAATACAGTTGCCAGTAATCGGCATCACTTTCCTCACGCTGTAAAAGCGGCAAATGTCACAGAGCAGATCTGCACTGATAATCAGGGCACTGATTATGAGTGCATTCATACACTGAAAAAAAAAGCATGTTATTAGGTGGAGAAAATGACAGAGAGATGACTTCATCACTGTGCTGCTTCACAATTACTTTTCAGCCATAGGCTAGGGGTGGGTCAATGACAACTCAGGCTAAGAGGACAAGAGTACAATGATGGGGTGGACCTCATTCACTTTAGAATGCTGAGGACATCTAGTGACAGAAAAGAAGTAATGTGGGCGATAGCTCCACACTGAAGGTGAGTATTGCAGCAAAAGCTCCTTTTTATTTTCTTTTAATTGGCTATTTTCTTTTTTTCATTTTCAAGAATAATGTAATATGATGTGATTAGAATACATGATTCAACAAATCCTGACTCTAATTATCATCCTTTTAAATGGTTCCTTTGTTTAAAGAAATTGTTCAACCAAATAAAATGCTGGGTGTGTTATTTGTTTGGTACAACTTTCTTCATTAATTATTATTACTTTTTTTAAGGTCAGGCCATATTAAAAATCCATTTAAATCAATTTAAAATCATCATTTTAAACGTTTTACATGTAGAAACTTCCAATGGTTTCTTTGGCATTTTTATTATATAAAGGGTAGACTGTAGAAATGTTGTAATATTTATATTTTGCCTGCAATTAAGCTTTCGTACTGTAGGTGGCAAACATGTATAAGGCTGCTGAACCCATGACGCTTCTTGTATTTATGCAGAAAAATAGTATTGAAACATCATAATGGCAATACTTAATAATGTGTGTCAAGCTAATGACATATTAATAACAGCAACCATTTAGGCTAAAATTGTTGATGTAATACAAATAAAGAAAAGTAATTTCAGATATTCTTTAAGCTATGTGATATTACAATTAATCATGTGTATCATTGTTTTACATTGTATATAAATGTCTGAAATGTTTACCCTTTCTCATCAAGTTTTTAGGATACTGTTATTGGTAAAACTGCTCTACTATTAAATGCAGGCTAAGGGAGATTTCATACCAATGCAATGCGCTTTTCCCACACTGCAGGTGCAGTGCAGTGTACCCGTTGGTTTCGTGCGGGTATCTGCACTTTGACTTCCATTGCATCTGGTGGTTTTAGTGTGATTTCTGAAGGTGCAACTAAATTCCTGCATACAGGAATGAGCAATTTTAATTTGTCCGATTTGTTCCCATTGATTTCAATAGGGTTAGGCTTCAGCATCCAAACTTTTTTGAGGTTTGTCAAATCCAACCCAGGGCAATTCAGCTCATCCCTACTGTTGACATACAGGGGTTAGACAAAAAAAAATAGAAACACTACATGATTTGCAGGTGTGAACGTGACAGGCCCACTTAGCTGGTGCTTCTGTGAAGTTGCCAATGTATTTGCCATGTCGCGAGGTACAGTATCAAAGGTTATGACGGGAAATACAGTTTCCAGGGAAAACGTTTGAACAGCATAGGTGCAGCCAACTGACCAAAAAAGAGACAAAAGGACATTACACAGGATGGTGCCCTGAGGTAAGAAAACAACTGCTGCAAAAGTGACTTTGGTAAGTTGACCATGTAGACCGCACTTATGCTTATCAAACAACGTTTTCCTGGAAACTGTATATGCCGTCATTACCTTTCATACTGTACCTCATGACACGCCAAATGCATTGTCAACTTCAGTCAGAGACATCAGCTAAGCGGTACCAACAATTTTCCCTCTTTGAAGCTCAGTGAGCTCTGACATGACTCTGTGTTACTAGCAGCACACAGTGAATGACGAAAGTGAGACTTCCCTCCTGTTAGCTAGGGGGTCTCATCACACAGCAGAAGCAAAAGAATGTTGCATCACTTCCGCTTTCAACGCAAAGCATGTCATCACTTTCACACCTGCAAATTATATAGAGTTTCCATTTTTAATTGTAGAGTATCCAGTTATATTCTGTGTATCTAGGAAAGAATCCAGGCCTTTTTTAAAGCAATCCACTGAGCTGGCAAGAATCAACTCTTGAGGGAGTCTATTCTACATTTTCACAGCTCTTACTGTGAAGAAACCTTTCCGTGTTTGGAGATTAAATTTCTTTTCCTCCGGATGTAAAGAGTGCCCCCTTGTCCTCTGTGATGACCTCAGAGTGAATAGCTCTACACCGAGTTCACTATATGAACCACTGATGTATTTATACATGTTGATCATATCCCCCCTTAATCTCCTCTTCTCAAGAGAGAATAAATTAAATTCTTCTAATCTTTCCTCATAGCTGAGCTCCCTCCATGCCTCTTATCAGTTTGGTTTCCCTTCTCTGTACTTTCTCCAGTTCCCCAATGTTCTTTTTGTGAATTGGTGCCCAAAACTGAACTGCATATTCCAGATGAGGTCTTACTAATGATTTGTACCGGGGTAATTTGATATCTCTCTCTCTGGAGTTTATACCTCTTTTAATAAAAGAGAGGATTTTGCTCGCTTTAGAAACTGCAGCTTGGCAATGCATGCCATTATTAAGCTTGTGATCTACCAGAACTCCCAGATCCTTCTCCACCATTGATTCCCCCAGTTGTACCCCCCCTAGTATGTATGATGCATGCATATTCTTAGCCCCCAAGTGCATAACCTTACATTTATCAATATGAAACCTCATTTGCCACATAGTTGCCCAATTAAACAGTGCATTGAGGTCGGCTTGTAAATTGGAGACATCCTGTAAAGACGTTATTCCACTGCACAGCTTGGTGTCATCTGCAAAGACTAAAACTGTATTTTTAATCCCAGACCCTATATTGTTTATAAATATATTAAAAAGTAGGGGTCCCAACACTGAACCTTGGGGTACACCACTAACAACCCTAGACCATTCAGAGTATGAATCATTAACCACTACTCTCTGAATACGATCTTTTAGCCAGTTTTCTGTCCATTTACATACAGATTTTTCCAAGCCTGTAGACTTTACCTTACACATTAGCCATATGTGGGGAACTGTGTCAAACGCTTTTGCAAAATCCAAGTATACCACGTCCACCACCTCCCCTCTGTACAAGGTTTTTCTCACCTCATCATAAAAAGAAAGCAGATTTGTTTGACAACTTGGGGTTTATTTACTAAAGCTGGAGAGTCCAAAATCAGACTCCCTTCTGCATAGAAACCAATCAGCTTCCAGATTTCATTGCCAAAGCTTCATTGAACAAGCTGAGGTTAGAAGCTGATTGGTTTCTATGCAGAAGGGAGTCTGATTTTGGACTCTCCAGCTTTAGTAAATAAACCCCCTTCTGTCTTTCATGAAACCATGCTCTGTTGCTTAAAATATTTTTTTCCAGCAAGAACTCATCTATGTGGTCTTTTATTAGACTCTCCAGTATCTTCCCAACTATAGAAGTTAAACTAACAGGTCTGTAATTACTTGGTAAACACTTTGACCCCTTTTTAAATATTGGCACCACATTGGCCTTACGCCAATCCAGTGGTACTATCCCAGTCATTAAAGAGTCCCTAAATATTAGAAACAATGGCTTTGAAATGACAGAGCTCAATTCTTTAAGGACCCGTGGGTGTATGCCATCTGGTCCAGGAACTTTTTTCACCTTTATTCTGTCTAAATATTTTTGGATCATATCAATTTTGAGCCAATATGTATCAGCTGTGTCAATACCATGCCCATTATGGACAAGAGCTCCCCCATGCTCCTTTGTATACACAGAGCTAAAGAAGGTATTTAATAAATTTGCCTTCTCTTTTTCCCCAGTCACCCACTCTAGATTATTTTGTAAAGGTCCTTCATGCTCGGATCGGACCTTTTTACTATTAATATATTTGAAGAATGTTTTGGGGTTGGTGCTGCTATCTTTTGCAATCTATCATTTGTTTTAAATTTTTGCAGCCTTTATTTCCTGTTTGCATATTCTGTTATAATCTTTGTAATGTTTAAATAATGATAGTGTTCCTTCATTTTTATATTTAATAAAAGCTTTTTTCTTATTATCTATAGCTTTTTTAACTTTGGCCGTAAGCCACATAGGTTTGATTTTTAGTCTTTTAAACTTGTTGCCATGGGAATATATTTTTCAGTGTGTTCACATACAGTCTTTTTGAAGAACTCCCATTTCTGTGTTGTGTTCATTGATGCCAATATTCCCTCCCAGTCTAAGTCTTGGAGAGCAGCTCTCAGCCTTGGAAAATTAGCTCTCTTAAAATTGAGTGTTTTTATTTTTCCCGTATGTGCTTTTTACTGTTAACAATAAATGAAATCATGTTATGGTCACTGTTACCCAGATGTTCATTTATATGAACATTAGTAATAAGCTCAGCATGGTTTGAGATTACCAGGTCCAGTAGAGTATCATTCCTAGTTGGGTCCTCTATGAACTGTACCATAAAATTGTCCTGTAGTAGGTTTAAAAATGTCTGCCCTTTAACTGTTCCTTCAGTACCATTACTCCAGTCAATTTCTGGGTAGTTAAAATCCCCCATTATTATCACTGTCCCAGCCCTTGCAGCCCTTTTGATCTGTGCAAGGAGCTGAGTTTTTACCTCCTCATTAACACTGGGAGGCTTATAACAAACTCCAATGATTGAATTTGTAGTACGCACCCCCATGTGCAGTTCTACCCATAATGCTTCAGCCTCATCACACTCTCCATCAACTAGGTCCTCTTTCACACTGGCTCTGAGATCACTTCTCACATAGAGACAGACACCACTACCTTTCCTATTTACCCTGTCTCTCCGAAAGAGAACATAGCCAGGAATAATAATGGTCCAGTCCTGTGAAGAATGAAGCCAAGATTCGGTAATACCAATTAAATCATAGTTCTCTTCATGCACCAAAGCTTCCAACTCACCTATTTTGCTTGGCAGACTTCTGACATTGGTGACAAACACTTTAATTCATTGACACCTTGTGCACATTTATTTTTCATATTTTTATTTTCATACAAATGCTACCAATTCCACTGGTTGTTTGTAACATGGGAACTTTCCTATCATCTGCCATAGCCTTCCCCCATCTTTCCCCATTCCACCCACCAGTAAGGACTGACCCCTGTCTGATCTGTCTGCCCCATTATAATCTAATTCACCCTCCCCCTTCAATCCTTGTTTAAATACTCCTCCGGCCTCCCCATAAACCTTTCCACCAGCACAGCAGACCCCCTTTCATTTAGGTGCAAACCATTTCTATCATATAGGTTGCACCCCAATGAAAAGTCAGCCCAGTGCTTTAGAAACCAAATCCTTTCCACATACACCAGGTCTTAGCCATGCATTGAGTTATCTTATCTCCCCCTGTATTTCCTGAGTTGCACATGGCACAGGTAATATTTCAGAGACTATCACCTTGGAGCTCCTTCCCTTCAACTTGCAGCCTATTATTTAAATTGATTCTTAAGGAGCCTCCACCTTCCATGTATTCTGTCATTGGTTCCAACATGGACCAAGACAGCTGGGTCATGCCCAGCCCTTCCCAGTAATTTATCAACCCAATCCACCACATGTCGATCCCTGGCACCAGGGAGGCAGCAAACCATGCGGTTGAGGCGATCCTGGCGACAAATTATTCTATCAGTCCTTCTGATTATAGAATCCCCTACTACCACCAGCTGTCTAGGCCTTCCTGCACTACCCTCACCTCCCCTCCCAGATGGTCTGCACTCCCAGCTGTTAGGGATAGCAGTGACATCCAGGGCTGCCACCCCTGAGTTTGCCACCCCCACATCTTCACCCAACTTGGCAAATCTGTTTGGGTGCTCAAGCCCAGGGCCAGCCTTCCTTTTACCTCTCATTACAGTAACCAATCTTCCTACCTGATAATCCTGATAGTCCTTTCACCCTCCACATCAATCCCATTAGCTACCTGCTCAGAGAGCAAAAGATCCCTTTCAGTGTTGTCAATTCTGCCCAGTGTTGCAACTTGCTCCTCCAGATCTCTAACCAAAGTTTCCAGAAGGGCAACCCGCTCACATCTGTCACAGTGCCATCCATCCTGGAGCTGTTGCTCCATTGTTGAATACACGCGGCACACTGTGCACTGCACAAAACATTCCACCCTGCTAGAACACATTATCCCAGTTACAATATTAATAGGAAATATCAGTTGTCACTTACAGGTCAGTAGACTCCTGTTATAAACTCCAGTTTTTTAACTCTACTTATCAAATGTCCACTTAGTCAAAGGTCCAGCAAGCAAAATACAGGCGAGCTCAGAGTGAGCTATACAGCAAGTTATATAGTACCTGTATCACCTGTGACCAATTAACCTCTCCCCTTTATTTGCACACTGAAGGAAGGCCAGGAAAGGAAGAAAAAAAATTCTATTGAAAAAGTGACAGAAAAAGTGATTTAAAAAAGTAAAAGCTTTTAGCAAGACCCAAAGAAGTAAATAAAACAACTACGAGCACCAGCAATCAATAGTAAAACTTTTTCACTCTCCGCTCAAATTTCTCACTCTTTTTAGCTATCAGCCAGCAAAAAAATACTATCTTGTAAATAATTTTACTGTTGTTTCACGTATTGTTACAGATTTTGTACATTTACAAAGATTAGACCACATAGAGTCCCACTATTAATAAAATTGTAAACCCAATTCAGCTTCCCATCTTAACATATAGATAATTTTTCAACTAAAGTGGAAGAATTGAGATCATCATATAAAATGGAAATAAGACTTTTTCCTCTGTGGGTTTTATGACTTTAAGCTGCATTAAAAGACCCAATACTTTCTGAATGGCATTTTCTTTTTCATTGGTACATGTCCCCCATGGCAGTGTCCACCTATCCATTTTTTTTTACCAAAGGCTTGCAAATTGGCTTGAAAAAGGCCAGAAAACAATTACAAGACACAGCTCCCATGGACTTCAATGGGGTTTGGGCATTATGCTTGGGGTCTGCAGATTTCCTGCTGGGTTCAGTGAACAGCCACTGTACCAAGTTTTGCTCAGTTTACTAATCTGTAATTATTACTGTAACTTTTTTATTACTTAACTTCCAATTCCGTATGCTGCAGATACAGTATGTACAATGGGAGCTGCATTTCAGGCTTTCTGCTACATTGTAATGGGGTCTATGATAGACACCACTTCCCATGTTTTTCCATCACCCCCTTCACTTTGTTGTTCTGTTCACTAAAAACAGCACACTGATTATGTCACAACTGTCATTTGTGAATGGCACAGCAAAGGGGGGGTTCTTATATAGTGGGATCCAGACATATTACTCATTCTGTACAGTGGAGCTTAGAGAACTACTAAAGTAATAAAAAATTAACAGTATTAATTTAAGAATACAAGATTTAAAGTGGTATTAAACCCAAAAGGAAATATTTCTTATGTACAGTATATTGCAGCTTACCAATTCTTAGATGTGATGGCTGCATTCATTTTCTTTTTTTAGGTTCTTTCCTTTATTATCACCTAGTGATCAAGCCAGTAAATGTATTGTTTTTCATCAGAACAAGCTGTGCTGCATATGTAGCAGTTACAGGGTTGAGACAAACCACATTCTACTGACAAAGGTGCTTACAATGGTCAACTTTTTTTATGCAATACCTTTATCTGAAAAAGAAAAAGAAAACTGTTTATAAAGTATTATCTGGCATTCAGCTTCAATTTGTTAGTACACCTTCTAAATCTGCTACATCTAACACTTCCCTCCACCCTGACCGACAATGCTGCTGTCCAAAGGAGTCTCTTTTGCCCCTTAATGCAGAATGTAGACATCCTAATACAGGAGATGAAAAATGAACTTCTCTAATGTGCTCTCTTTTGTGTTCTTAGATATAGAATTGAAGACATCCAGTAGGAAGCCTCTGAAAACGCCCAGTGGGAGACACAAAATGCCTTAGAACAGAGACAGTGTACTGGGTAATTTACATTTCCTGATAACAGAGATAATGTATATAGAATACACAATTAAACTTGAGTACTTAATTACAGAAGAAATAGGGACTTTCTAGGATGACACCCTAAGACATATTTAACACATAAATATATGAAAAATGTTTCCAGATTTATTATTCACATCATACAAAAGTCCAAAAGAATCACACATGGTGCACAACTCAGAGTTCTTTTTTGACAGAAACAATGAAGAATAAATAAAGGAGCATTTAGTACACAGAGAAAAAGCAACAAGGAAAACAGTGGTACTGTAGTAGAAATCATAAAATGTTTGAATAGTTAAATGCAAGGTTACAAAATACATTGTCCATTGATTTAATAAATAGTATATCTTAAAAAATTAACAAATCATAGTAATTGTTTTGCAACTAATACGTTTTTTTTTTCTTGCAATTTACGCTTGATGTGCCATTTATGTCTACTTGAAGTTTAATGTTATGTATCATTTCAGTACATCAACATACTTAATTAAGCAGATAAAAATTTCAATAAAAGATTTCATGTAAAAAGATCTTGAAGCTGAATTGTGAGACAACAGAAATTTAAGCCGTCCGCGTGTCATATGTGTGTTTTAAGACTGATTTGGAAAATATTCTGCTTTGAAATGAAGCTTAACAGCATCAGTAGCATGTATTCAGGAGGAGGAGAGCATTTGTAGAGCTTAGGTAACGCTACATTAAAGCTTAACACAAGAAAAGTGCAATACTGAAATGCATTGACCACAGGGCCGGACTGACAACTCATGGGGCCCCTGGGCAATAGGGGATCATGGGGCCCCTGTGTCCTTGCCCAAACTCAAAAAAGCCTATGAAAAAGGTACCAGGGGCATCTCATGGGCCCCCTACTGACCCCGGGCCCTCGGGCAGTGCCCGAGTTTCCAAATGGTCAGTCCGCCCCTGATTGACCATATCAATGCCAGGAAGCAAATTGGCCTTGGTTTAAGAACATGGGGCAGGGCCACAACAGCTTCTCAGTAGACTTTTTTTATACATAGTCAGTGGTTACCCATGTTGTGATTGTTGTTCTGGATGTACAAGACGCCTTTCATTGCCATTACTGAAGATGAGTGAGCACTTTATTGCTTTGGATCTCTGGGAATGCAGACTGATGTTTACCCACTTCCTTCCTTCCTTATGTAGAAAACATCATTTTTTTTTGCTAGAAAACTACTTAGAACCTACAAACATTATATTTTTTTAGACAGAGTCCCCTGAGTGGGTGTTGTGTATTTTTATGTCATAGCCATTTTTCAAATTTCAAAACTCAAATGTTTGGAAAAATATACTTTAATGAATTTTAATGCACACAAACACAATATAATACCCAATCTTTTGGTAAAATATACTGTAATAGATGGTGTTAAGCAAAATAAATAGATACCAAGCATGTCACTCTTTAAAATTGTGCATGCACGTGGCACTGCACCAACCTTTGGTACCTAAAAAATTCCATAGGTGGCACATTAAAAGCCTTTACAGGTTACCAGTTTAGAGTTATACAGAAGGTCTAGCAATAGAATTATTGCTCCCGCTCTGACATTCGCAGCAATACCTCACATGTGTAATGTGATCACTGTTTACATATGTGTGCGGGACCGACTCATGTGTTTGCCATAAATCTCTATAGAACACTGTAATCCCCATCAGTGCCTTAGCCAGGATCTCATCAATGATCCAGCCATCTCCTCAATCCTGTGTATGGAATACCCCAACTGCCATTTTGGGTTGTATGCTCTTGGAAGTAGTATTAAGAGGAGGCCTTCTATATCAAATCTTCTGTTCATTAACCAGTATGAAACCCTGATATATCTGTTGTTTTGCAGGATGGAAATTCTTTAATAGGACTAATTTTGCAGTCTCAGTTTGGGCTCCTATTTATAGATAATTTGTTGCCTAAGAACCTCTTTATAAAGCCCACCAATATGATCCAATTATGACTGGCTGACCTGTATGTGGCACCCTGGGTGGGGCTTCACCCTCTGATTTTGCTCCTGTGCATTTGGGCCTTTGGTCGTTTCTCCCCTTGTCTGGCGCATGTTCAGAAATGTTCATCTATCCCATCTATAGCTCCAGGAGAAATGAATATATTCCAGAAAACGCGGTCAGTTTTGAAAAATAATATCTGAATTTGCCAGTTTGTACATATACAAAGCTTAATTAAAGTGTACCTGATATGATGTGGGGATAAATGAAAAGAAAATTATCTATTTCAATAAGGTTTTTTTTTACATGTAATTGGAAATTGGTTAGAAGATTTTTGTTGTATAAATAAACTTTCTATATTTAACTGTAAGTTTTGTTTGTGCCTTGAAAATCTCACCATGTCAAATAGGTTTTGAATCTCTTCATTGTGTTTGTTTCATATACATAAAAGAGAGATATTGAATGTCTATAAATATCTAATAGAAACAGGTGATATTTTACATATGGCATGGGATTGTGACAAACTCAGACCTTTTTGGTCTCAAATTATTGCCTTTATTTCTAACTATTTTGAGATCCCAATTGTCTCTAGCCCCAAATTATGTAAACTGGGCATCTTTGACGACACGGACTTTGGTTCCACACAAAAACAATTTCTGAGGCTTCTTGTATTTTATCCAAGGATATGCATTGGATACACACAGATCCTCTTTGGCTTTGGTTTTTCCCTGGTAATCTGGCCAGTGATACACCACCGGTATTAGTGAGACACCACTCTGGAGGAATAAGCCAAGACACAGCAGACAGCAGGATTCACAGCCTGGGAGAGATGGGCGTGTTAAATGTATTAGTAGATTTGAATGCAATAACAAATTGAAGCCAAACTCCAGCCGATGCTTTGTTATCAGTTACAGTAAAATGTTTATTTTCCTTTTGGAATAAAGGTTTTACATGGATAAATAAAAGCTGATCAAGTTCATGAGCTCCCTGTGTGCATGAGGCCTAAAGAAGGAAACAAATACAGCCATCACATCTAAAAATTGGTAAGCTGCAATATAATAAATGTTTGCTTTTGGGTTCAATACTGCTGTAACATATCTGTAACATACTAAGCAAAAGGCTGCACTTGGAAGTCAAATTATACTTTGTTGGACACTCAAAGTACTTGTGAAACATCTGACCTACTGCTAAATGACATAGGTCCTTAGGATTTACTAATGCCCCTGTCATTTATGTCTTTTCATTCATAAATTGATCACAGGACATTATAAAACGCTTTTTAACATTTATTGAATTAAAGTGACATTAAAGCTTTTTTTTTTTTAAATAACAAATATCTAATATTTACTTGCTCTGTGCAATGATTTTGCATAGAGCAGCCCTGATCCTACTTTTCTTGGGTCCCCTGCCAGCACTCCTGGCTTCTCCTCTTCATCGAGTGCGTCCACAGCAAGCCTCTTGTTATGGGAGCACTCATGCATGTTCACTCCCAAGCCCTGCTGTATGCATCCATAAGACACACAGAACGGGGCTCGGTCCCTCCTCACTGGCTGTTATTGCCAGTAGTAGGAGCCAAAAGGAAGCAAGGAAGCAGCAGCTAATGTGTGTATTGCTGGATTGGGCTTGGGTAAGTATAAGGTGGGACTGTGGGGGGGAGCTGCATACTGAAGGTTTATTTACCTTCATGCATAGAATTCATAAAAGGTAAAAGCCTTCAACCTTTAGAACCACTTTAATATCACAACATGTATAGTGAATAATTGCTTTTCCTTTTTTTTTCTTTTGGTTTATTCACTTGTTACATTATTCTAAGGTCTGTTCTATTTGGCTGCAAAGTACAATATATTCTGCACTTGGAACTTTAATGGTATCTTGGATGCTTGTTGATACGTCTTTTGTAATTATATACTATACTCATTTTAAGTGCAGATTGTTCTGGTTTGGTTTCTGTAGTTGTATGCTTTTTTTCTTTAATAAAATAAGTATAAAACATGATGCCACTAAATTCTAGCAACAGCAGTGGCATCTTACAAGAGAACAAATGCTCCAGAATTTGATACATGTTTTTTTTGGCAGACTATGTCATAGGAACCATAACTTTGCAGCGCTGCAAGGAACATAATTGAGCAAACACCAAAGGTCAAATTTTGCTGTTACAACATCCACATTGATATGCACAAATACCCAGCACTGTTAAAGATTCTAATAACCCTATATAACCCTATACCCATTTCCCAACATGGATGATTCAAACAGCAATATAAGCGATTTCCAAAATATGTGAATGTGGCACTACCCCCTTAAGAGTCGCTGAAGTTTGGGTCCACCTACAGTCCTGAACAGCCAGGCAACGCGCATTTCCATCACTCAGACTTGCATCAGGAGACAATAGCCAGTCCCTGAGCTTGTTTTGAACTTTTATTAGGGGAACTGAAGTTGAATGAGGTAAGTTGTGTATGGCTTGCCCAAGGGTAATGGCAACAATAATGACGTAATGGAGGACAAACTCCATAGCAAATATGTACAAGTCTTTACAGCAAACAGTCTCTTGAGGAGCTAGCCAGCATCTGCTGTTGTACCACCCCAGATGAATCCTCTCATCTTGCTGTACTGGGTGATTCCAGAATGTATTGACTCTATTTAAACTGAACGGCCAAATAGTGCCTTTAGGTAACAATCCACAGACACCCTCTATAGTAAATGCTCGGCAGGCTGTTCTTGACATTCCCATGTAGCTATACAGCACTCCACACTAACGATTCAGGGTCTCTCAGCTCAATTAGTTACTCCACTCATAAAGGATAAAAGAATAAGCAAACTCATAGAGCAGTATAAAAACCCAAGGATTTAGTAAATTAAAATATTCACTCTCATTATATATAATTGGATATGCATATCATAAAACCTCAAAAGCCAAATCCTGAAAAGCTCATCACTGTTCTTTGCATGACGTTTTCACACATCACACAGACTCCACCCTATGCATTTTGTCATATGGTGACATTATCAGCAGCGTGGTTAGTGGCAGTCATCAAGAAATCCCTATGTTCTAATATGGACTAAAGCACAGTAGATAGGTTGACTATGAGTTCCAAGGCCATATCAGGGTTCCTGCCAGTGAGAAGCTCTGTTCCAGACTGGTTGGACAACAGTTGGAGGATACCTCATGGCCACTGAAAGTGTCTTAAAGTCTCGGACACAAAGACAGACGCCGCATAATCCTCAGGGGCCCCCGCAACTGGACTTCGCTACAACATTCATTTGGAAGTATCTCTATTAATTTCTATATTTACCCATGTATATGTGTGCAATTCCACCAGGACTCTTGTTGGGCCCTTTACTGTTTGTACATAGGATGTATGTACTAATATTAATCTTTTCTTATATAAAGCTTGTACTATTTTCATATTGGTGTGCATCTATATACTTATGGTTAATGTTATATGCTGCTTACAGTAGTTCCTCTGCTCCAAATTAAGTTATTTAAATTACTAGTTAATTTCCCAGGAAGAGATTCCCCTCTGCTGACAGAAGCCCTGTCCTGGGTGAAGGCACAACCAACTTTATTATCAAACCTACTCTTCCTCTTAGAGAAGGGTCTGGTTCTCTTACTTACCTATAGGTGTAGCGCATTATCCTGTTTGGGAAGGACCATTTCTCATAACCCCACTGCTCAAAAGAGGGCTACACTTGTTTATAACAGTAGTTGAAAATCTTCATATAATGTAAAACTCCCCTTTTGTTGTAAAAAAAAAATCCCCTCTGGGTGATCAATGTACATTGTAAGGATTTTAACAATCCTTGTAGCAGATTCCTATCTGTTTCTGTTCTAAAAAAAAAAAAAAGATGTTGTTTTTTTCCAGACTGATTCCTGAAAGGGAGGGTTTGGTTCATTATAACCACCTGGTGTTCTTGGATTTAACTCTTAGATTTATGAACTAGAATTGATTTTTGAATAGGATATAGCGCTAGTTCTGATAACATGTAACCATTGTGCCAATAGTAATATAGTAATAGGGTGCTATTATAGCTCCATTTTTCAAAAGCATACCATTGTGGATGTTGTTCAAATAAAGTACCTTGCACTACCCACATAGAGCCCAGTTATCTAAAAGTTGCTAGGTAAATTATCCCTCTAGGTAATCCTAAAGGGATATACAACGCAGTTAGAGATTCCAATAACCCTATACCCACTTCCACATATACACGTCAGATTCAAACAGCTATATTAACGATTTCCAAAAAAAGGGCAAATTTGTGCCAATAACAATATAAACAGTTTCCAAATGATGAGAAAACTGGTGCCAAATAGGAGTGTGAAATAATATACAGTGCCATCCTCTTCTGTGAATATGCATGAAACCCAGCCCAGATTTCCATGACCACTTATTGCTATGTAAGTCTAAATATTTTCAAATAAATGTAACTTTTCATATACTGCTCCAGTTCCAATATTCATTGCTCCACTTGCCCTTCATACAGTATATCATGAACAAGAAAAGATGCCCATAATGTAAAAGTATTAAAAAGCACATTATTAAATGTTACATAAAACACTCACATTCACAGGTGCTAAACCACACTAATTTATCAGGACTGATTGTTGCCACTGTATAGTCCAAACATCCAAACCTCCTGGTAGCATCTGGCTTCACACATATTCACCCCTCAATGTGTTTTGTCCAATGGACTTCCTCAGGAGAATGGACTTCCCCAGTAGATACTGACAGGTGCAGGGAGAGGCCCAATGAAAAAATGTATGAGAAAGAAAAAAAAGAAGAAGGGATTGGTAGGTGATGGCATTTTTATTTTAAGCGTAGTTCCCTTATCAGTAGAAAAAAAGTATTAGATCCTGGATTGAAATTTGCCCCAAAAGCTAATTAAGTTTAACACTTGTATTGATTTATTTTGCATTGAATAACTATGTCAGGAAGTTTGCATGGTTACACAGTTGGTAAGGTTGAATAAAGACACCAGTTCATCCAGTTTAGTGAGTGAGTGTGTATATGTATCACTATCATTTTCCATATCCTATGAATGTTTTTTGAATGTCTCCATCTCCATTTATTAACACCCCACTGATGACACTAACTGTGTTAGCAGATTTAAATACACTAACAAATTGAAGCCAAACTCCAACTTATACTTTAAAGGTAGCTGCTAGAGAACTTGTTCTTTTGAAACATAACAGTTCTACTGGCTAGCTCACCAGATGAAAATAGAAGAAAGAAAGTCAAAAGGAGAAACTAATGTAGCCATCACTTCTAAGAATTTGCTACAATATAATAAATATTTGCTTTGGGTTTAAGTATTTTGTTTTAACCTAGATTTTGTACTATTAATAATATATTTGACAGCATTTTTGTTAATTTTTTTTTACTCTACCCGGTAATGTGTCTCTCATAATCTAGCTTAGCTACCTTGACCACACTATTGTAATTCTCATTGCATTCTTTGTAGTTTTGGAATGACAATGGTGACCCTTCAGTCTTAATTTTCTTTTTCTCAGGAAACAAAGTTTTATTAAACCAGAAAAAACACATACAAAAGACCAGAGCTCTGTAAGTTACATTACACATTCCAAAACAGCAGCGTACATTTGGTACATCATCTACACACCCAAAGGTAATAATTGCCAGCTCCAATACGTAGAATACATATACAGTTGCAAGAAAAAGTATGTGAGCCCCTTGGGATTACGTGGAGTTTTGCATGAATTGGGCATAAAATGTGCTCTGAACGTCATCTAAGTCACAACAATAGAAGAACACAGTCTGCTGAACATAATACTATGCAAACATTAGATGTTGCCATGGTTTAATTGCACATAACATGTAAACATTCACAGTGCAGGGAAGAAAAAGTATGTGAGGCCCTAGCTTAATGACTTCTCCCAGAGCTAATTGGAGCCAGGAGTGAGCCAACCTTGACTCCAATCAGTGTGATGATATTGGATGTGTTGCTGACAGCTGTGCTGCCCTTAAAAAACACACACCTGTTTTGGGTTTACTGGTTTCAAGAAGCACTGTCTCATGTGAACCATGCCTCGCAGAAAAGAGCTCTCAGAAGACCTACGATCAAGAATTGTTGACTTGTATGAAGCTGGAAAAGGTTACAAAAGTATCTCCAAAAGCCTTGATGTTCATGTGTCCATGGTAAGACAGACTGTCTACAAATGGAGAAAGCTTAGCACTGTTGCTACTCTCCCTAGGCGAGGTCGTCCTGTAAAAATGACTGCAAGAGCACAGCGCAGAATGCTGCATGAGGTAAAGAAGAATCCCAGAGTGTCAGCTAAAGACCTACAGAAATCTCTGGCACATGCTAACATTTTTGTTGACACATCTACAATAAGGAAAACATTAAACAAGAATGGAGTACATGGGAGAACACCACAGAGGAAGCCATTGCTGTCCAAAAAGAATATTGCAGCACGTTTGAAGTTTGCAAAAGAGCACCTGGATGTTCCACAGCACTACTGGTAAAATATACTGTGGACAGATGAAACCAAGATTGAGTTGTTTGGGAAGAACACACAACACTATGTGTGGAGAAAAAAAGGCACAGCACACCAACATCAAAACCTCATCCCCACTGTAAAACATGGCGGAGGGAGCATCATGGTTTGGGGCTGCTTTGCTGCCTCAGGGCCTGGACGGATTGTTGTCATTGATGGGAAAATGAATTTCAGAGTTTATCAAGATATTTTGCAGGAAAACGTATGACCTTCTGTCTGCCAACTGAAGCTCCGCAGAGGATGGGTGATGGAACAGGACAATGACCCAAAGCATACAAGTAATTCAACAAAACAATGGCTGCAACAGCACAGAATACACCTTCTGGAGTGGCCCAGGCAGAGTCCTGACCTCAACCCGATTGAAATGCTGTGGCATGACCTTAAGAGAGCGATTCACACCAGACATCCCAAGAATATTGCTACACTGAAACAGTTTTGTGAAGAGGAGTGGTCCAAAATTACTCCAGATCGTTGTGCCTGTCTGATCTGCAACTACAGGAAACGTTTGGTTGAGGTTATTGCTGCCAAAGGAGGGTCAACCAGTTATTAAGTCCAAAGGTTCACATACTTTTTCCTCCCTGCACTGTGAATGTTTACATGTTATGTGCAATTAAACCATGGCAACATCTAATGTTTGTGTAGTATTATGTTCAGCAGACTGTGTTCTTCTATTGTTGTGACTTAGATGACGTTCAGAGCACATTTTATGCCCAATTCATGCAAAACTCCAGGTAATCCCAAGGGGTTCATATACTTTTTCTTGCAACTGTATATAGTGTCATAAATATTATCACACATGTATAAGTATCTGAGAGAGGGGATCATGGCACCTTTGAAGTCTTACAGGATGCGGTCCATGATCAAGTCAACTGGGGCTAATCCCGGAACCTCTAGCCAAGGGGCCCACAGCTTGTCAAATTTACCACTACAACCTCTATGCTGGTAAATATATTTTTAGAGCCAAATAGTCTCTCCCATTTGGGAGATCCATTTCAGTCTTACATTTTTAAAGCAAATTTTTTTCTCATTAATATGCCTTTTTACCGTAATTTTTTAGCCACCAAGGTTTATCTTTTGTTTATTTATATTTCTTGCCTAGTGGAATGCACCGATGAATGCTGTCCTAAAAACACTGCCAGAGCAGAGTATGTCTCCAAAAATGCATCAGCCTACCTCATCAAGGGTCTCCCATCATTTGGGACCATCACCACTGTCTCTTTGTCTCTGTTTTGATCTCCTTTGGTTTGTGAGTATGTACTTTTATACATTTTAATAAACTTGTGTTTCACCACGGTAATGCACGAAGAGAGTACGCCCTGTTTTTGCTTTTCTTCACCAGTACCAAGGTTTCCCGATCTTCCAAGGGCCACACCTCAGTGAATTACAGTCACAGTACCCCTAGTCAGCCTGAAGATTTGAGCGCTGGTTTCGTTTTTTGGATAACTGTGTTGTTTATAGTTAGTAGGTATAGCAGAGAATTTTCTTTAGTTGGGGCTTCCACCATTTGACACACGATACTGTCCTGCATTACATTCAAGAAATGAAGACCTTTAGTTGAATGTGCCCTTCCATCTGCCCAATCAATATCACGATAGTTGAAGTCCACCACAATTATAACATTACCCGGCCTCCTAGTCATTTATAACAGTGAAAAGAGATGGGTCTGCTCCTCAACATTTGGGGGCTTATAGCATACACCCACAATTAATTTTGTTTGTTGATTTTGTCCCTTTGAAGCTCCAGCGTCAAGTATCCTATCTCCTCACTAGCTCCGTTACCAATGTCATCCCTTATATTCACCATAAATTCACTCTTGACATAAAGGCACCCCACCTCCAACCTTCTACCTACCCTCTTCCTCCAATACAGGGAGTGTTCTTGAATAGTCGCAAGCTGGATATGTGAACTGTCAAGCCAGGTTACTGATATTCCCACAAAAAAGTCAAAACCCACTTCAAGCATCAGTTCTAGTTCCTCCATTTTATTAATCAGGCTTCTGGCAATTGTGTACATATCCTTTAAATGCATAAAAACACACTCTGTATTATTATTATTATTATTATTATAATACAGGATTTATATAGCGCCAACAGTTTGCACAGTGCTTTACAATATAAGGGAGACAGTACAATTACAATACATTTCAGTACAGAAGGAATAGGAGGGTCCTGTTCATGGAGATTACAATCTAAAGGAAGGAGGAGGTGATACAAAAGGTGATAGCTGTGGGGGATGATCTGGTGGAGGTGGGGTAGGCTTCCCTGAAAAAGTGAGTTTTCAAAGATCGCCTAAAGGCAGACAGAGTGGGGGTTGACCAGACATACTGTGGTAGAGAGGGATATTATTGTATCATTGCTCACCCTTGTGTTATAGTTAGATTCAGCAAGTCTACTAGGTTTGCTCCAGCAATGCCACTCCTGAGCTAATATCCCCACTATCACGCAGTTTGGCATATTTATTGGGATGCATCAACTCTTGAATAGTTTCTATAAAGCACATTCCTCTACCTAAAACTTGGATCCAGCCAGCACCCGATGGGTAGGGTACGCATTCCTATTCAGGTGGCTGATGCTTCACTGTGTTTTCAAAATAGTGAAAAAAGCCCCTGCGCTTAGATGGTCCTAACAGATATAAAGCTGCTAGCACCTACTATGTACCAATGAATACCATAAACCAAAATTATAATATAAATGGTGCAGCGCTACTATTATATAAAGCCAACACTAAATACACTCAGAAAATGCATGCAAATAAATTAAATAATCACAACTGCATGGGTGAATAAACCCCCTTAATAGATATATATAGCATAGAATAACATATATCAATCACTGGTGTCAAGGTGCCAAGGTGACACGCACTTAATTCGTGACTAAGGGGTGATGAATCAGTCCACTTTAAGCACACAGGTGAGACACTCTTCATACACGTGGATGTGTCATACGTGCCAAAAAAATCCCAAAAATGTCTGAGTGCCCCCTCATCTCCTTGCAATGACCTCAAGGGCCAACCAGCATTCTACTAGTATTCAGACAATCTCCTGCAGATCCCTTCAATACGACCGAAATGACAGTAGCTTTAGCCGGACCTCTTCCTGTACTCCACCGCTCTGGCAACACCTCTATGGTCCACTCAGAGACACAAACGAAACAGGCTCCATAGTGCAATATTGTCAAATTTATTGAATAAAAATTAAAATACCCACTCACATGTTAGCAGGTAACCGCAAACATCTTCACTTGTCCTCATGACATGTGGCTTCATGGAGTCCCAATATGGCACGGGCGCCGGAAATGACGTCATCGCGTTCCGGAAATGACGATGGATGTACCAACGCGTTGCGTCACGAATATCACGTGACTTCATCAGGGTAACCGCCCATAATCTCACTTCCCATTTATATTGGCTGCTTGGGTGTCAATCAACTTAAAGGACAACCCTCGGCGGCCATATTATTGAAGTCCCGACCCGTGCGGACAATATTACTCAGTCTCAATAGGACTGAATATAACTCCAAATAACCTTAACAAAAGACTTAATGGTCATTTTATTTTTATAATTAAAAACCCCAGTCATCCCCAAACCTTTAAATCGAATCAAATAATGGGGTATAAAAGAACCAGTAATAACAATAAATATATACATATATATATAAAATTAGATATAGAATATATATAAAATATATGTATAAACCCTATACTCCGACTCCATGTAGACACTCCATGTTATAAGTTTACTTTTTTTTTAATTCAAATATTTATTAATTTTTCATATTCATAAATACATATAAAAAGAGAAAAATAAATAAAGAAGATAATACATTTCTTCAACACTCTCATCTATCTTATAAAATTCTTATCTCCTTCTATTTTCCCCCCCTTATTTCCCTTCCCTCTACCCCTATTTCCTACCCTCCCTCCACCCTCCCACTCTGCATTTCTCTCTTACATCCTTTCCTAAAGATCAAAAAAAAAAAAAAGAAACTTCATTCATCACTTTCCATTGCTTCACACATATTCATTTGATGTACAAATTCTTCCCATTGCCTCCATCTCCTAATGTAGATCTCCATTTTGTCTTCTTGGCTATAATACAACTTCTCCATCTTACTGATCTGATTTATTCTCTCTACCCAATCCTTTTCTCCCGACACCTCTGGACTATGCCAGAATTTAGGTATTAGGCCCTTTGCTGCATTCACATAGTACCATATACCTGAATCTTTGTATTTTTTCACTGGTATCTCTGTACTATGTAACAAGCACACTTCTGGATCTAGTCCTATCTTTATCCCTGAAATTTTCCTTATTAAATTGACCATTTTCTCCCAGTACCTTTGTATCTTTGGACACTCCCACCACATATGGAACCACGTACCAATCCCTCCACACCCCCTCCAACACTCCTGTGTTCTTTCTACCTCTATTTTGTGTTCAACAGTCGGTGTGATGCTACCTAACCAAACATTTATAATTTACCTCCACCTCTCTCATACTGACATTTTCATGTGTAAGTCTATATATTTTCCTCTGTTTATCCTCATCTATTTCTATCCCCAAATCTTTTTCCCATTTCTCTATATAGATTGGTTTTACTTTCATGACTAATTCAGTGAGAATCTTATAAATTTTTGCCGTGCCCCATCTCCCATCTCCTCGTGATTCCAACAATCTCTCAAACAAATTCCACTCCTTTTTTCCTCTCATAGGTTTCGGAAGGCCTTCTACAAAATGTTTTAATTGGTGATATTTCCACTCATCAATCTTACTAAAAAATTCCCCTCCACCTTTCTTTAAATCCTTCAGTGTTTTCAATTTGTGTCCATCCATGTCCATCCATAATATCTCTCAGTTGGATATCTTCCTTTTTAATCCATTTTCCCATTCTCCCCTCTATACCTGGTGGAAAATACTCCATATTCCTTAGTGACATTAATTGTGAGTTAAAATCCCATTTCATACTTTTATGTAAGTTATCCCAAACCTTTAATACATTCAGTGTATATATACTCGTGGTGTCTTTTAAACCTCTATATTGTGTAGGTGCCCATATACTTCTACTCAAATCCACTCCACTCAAATCATCCTCTATCTTAACCCATCTTTTCCCTTCACCATTATGTGTTCAGTCATAAATTCTTGTTAAAATTACAGCGTTATAATATCTCTTAAGGTCTGGCACTGCCAATCCCCCTCTCTCTTTACTTCTAGTCATCAGGTCATAAGATATTCTAGATTTTTTATTTGTCCATATAAATCTTGTTATCATCTTTTTAATTTCTTTAAAAAAGGCCTCTGGGAGTCTAATTGGAATCATCTGAAATTTATACAGGATTTTGGGTACTATTATCATTTTTATCAAATTTATACGTCCTAACCAAGAAGGGTTTCCTCCTCCCAATTTCTTCATTTCCTCTTTGATCTCATTTAGAAGAGCAATATAATTTAATTTATACAATTTTGTATATGAAGCAGTAAGTTTAACCCCTAAATATTTTATCTCTTTATCTCTCCAAATAAAAGGGAATTCTTTTTGTATCTTTTCTTTCTCGCTGTTCGGAAGATTTATATTTAAAATCTCAGTTTTTGTTGGGTTGATTTTTAGATTTGATAATTTCCCATACTCCTTTAAGCTTTTTATTAAGTTCGGGAGTGTTATCCTAGGATTTCCCACATAAAACAACAAGTCATCTGCAAAAGCTGCCACTTTATGTTCAGTTTCCCCTATCTGTATTCCCTTTATGTCTACGTTCTTCCTAATTGTTTCCAGTAAAGGTTCCAATGATAACACATATAGCAGTGGGGACAATGGATATCCCTGCCTTGTCCCGTTTGACATTTCTATGGGGTCAGACTTTTCCCCATTAACCAAGATAACCGCGGAGGGTGCTCTATACAATTTTCCTACCCACTCCCTCATTCTACCACCTACTCCCATGATCTCTAGGGTATCCATCATAAAGCTCCAGTTTACTCTATCAAAAGCCTTTTCAGCATCGATAGATAGCAACACCACCGGGGCTTTCCCCTTCCTAGATT
Source organism: Staurois parvus (assembly GCF_062004578.1). NCBI lineage: Eukaryota > Metazoa > Chordata > Amphibia > Anura > Ranidae > Staurois > Staurois parvus. Next base: position 1,646,144 of record NW_028317883.1, read on the forward strand.
TCTGAATCAATAACATAGTTCTGATTCCATTATCTCTACCCTCTCTCCCCGATACAAAGCCCACCTGATCTCCATGGATCCATTCTGGCATTAAATCTTTCATTCTATTTGCTAGGACCTTTGCATATAACTTCGTATCTATATTTAGCAGTGCAATTGGTCTATAACTGGAACATTGAGTAGCGTCTTTCCCTTCCTTATGTATAAGTGTTACATGGGCTTGTAGGGATTCCTGTCTGATCTCCATTTCTCCACCTAGGGCATTCATATAGTCTTTCAATTTAGGTATAAGAAATTCACTATATTTTTTATAATATCTCGCGGTATATCCATCTGGGCCTGGACTTTTCCCCACCTTATTGTTTTTTATGCTATTTTTATTTCCTCCTGCGTGATTTCTACTTCCAGGGATTTCAATAGATCTTCATCTACCTTTGGTAGTCCTGCATTTTTTAAGAAAATTCTTCTTTTTTCTCTATTCTCATTTTCACCTTCATTCACAGCCTCCTGGGAATTAATATTATACAACTTACTATAATATTCCTTGAACAGCTTTATGATCTCTTTAGTAGAGTGCGCCATTTCTCCCTTGGTATTTCTTATTTTTTCTATATAATTTCTATTTTTCTTTTTCCTTAGGGCTTTCATTAAATATTTTCCTGGTCGATCTCCCCATCTATACCTCTCTCCTGCTACTTTATTTAATACTCTCTTCCTCTCTTCTTCCATTAATAACTCCAGTTCTCTCTTCTTTTTTATTACCTTCTGTCTTATCTCACTTGTTGTTCTATTTTTATGGATCTGTTCTAGGTCATATATTTCTTTTAAAAGCCCTGTTAATTTCTTACTCCTTTCCCTTTTCTTTTTTGCCCCTAGCACAATCAATATACCTCTAATATATGCCTTATGGGACTCCCAAACTGTGGCCACTGACACATCACCTGTTTCATTCTCCTGAAAAAAATCTTTCCATCTCCTTTCTAATCTTCTTATCAGTCTCTTGGTCTTGTAGAAGAGCCTCATTTAACCTCCATCCTACCCCCCTTGTTAACTTTTTCCCCCATCTTAGCTTCATTATAACCGGGGCGTGGTCTGAAAGCGTCATTGACTCTATTTCTACTTTAGCCACCTTCTCAATAAGTTGGTGATCTACCATTATATAATCTAATCTCGAGTAAATATCGTGTGCATTAGAGAAGAAGGTATAGTCTCTTTCCTTTCCATGCATTATTCTCCATATGTTCACTAGTTGACACTCGTGTATCTCCTTCTTTAAAATCCTCAGAGACCTACCTCCCTCTCTCCGCACACAAGAGGTTGTGTCCATCTGTGGGTCCAAACTTAGATTCAAATCCCCTGCCACTATCAATCTTCCCTTTTTGAAATCCATCAGTTTCTTAATATCCCTTTCAGGTATGTCTTTGGTTTCTTATTTGGGCAATAGATATTTGCTATTGTACATTCCATTTCTTGCAATCTACCTCTCAAAAACAAGAATCTCCCCTCAGGATCTGTCTCTCTCTCTTCCATCTCCCACCTTGTGTTTTTATCAAACCCAATTGCTACCCCTTTAGCTCTCTTAATTGGGGAATCCGCATAAAACCATGTCGGATAATTTCTGGTATTCAATTTTATATTTGACTTAATCTCAAGATGCGTCTCCTGCAGCAAAACTACCGAGGCTTCTCTAAGTTGTAATTCTTTAAATAGCTTAAATCTCTTCCCGGGACTATTCAACCCCTTTACATTGTATGTTATAAATCTTATATCTTCCATATTTCTTGTATACATCTCCTCCCTATGCAGAGTGTTTTTAAAAACTTTCCCCTATACCTTCCTCCCCTCCCTCCCCTACCATATCCCCCCCTCTCTCCTCCCCCCTCCCCAACAACCACCTCCCCCCCCCCACCTCCCCCCTCTCCCCTTAGGCCTATTTTTTGCCATCTAATCCTTTTGTGGGCCTAATGCCACGTTTGGATCTTGACCCTGAAGTAGAACTCTAACCTTGTACGGTTCACCTACCCTCCCTTTCCCCTGATGTTCCCCTATCTATTTGTTCTCTATTCCTTCTTCTAACTTGTTGCCACTCCTCTTTTCCCTCAGCATACATCCCTCCTCCTTCTTCCTCCCAACCTGGAATCTCTATTCTTTGAATATTAAGTTTATCAAAAAAGTCTCTTAATTCTTCAGGAAATCTCAGGTATGCAGTAACTCCATTCTTCCATCCGATTAGACACATCGAACTATTCCATCTATATTGTATATTCTGTTTTTTCATCTGTTCTATTAGTGGTCTCAATGATCTTTTTCTCCATAATGTCTCAGGTGTCAAATCTGCAAAAATTTGTAAATTTTTTCCTTCATACTCAATACTAGCTCTTCCTTTTATCTTCTTCCATACTTCTTCTCTCTCTCCTATTTTATTAAAATGTACCACTACTTCTCTCGGTCTCTCTTCCACCCGATCTTGCTGAAACCTTCCCATTCTATATATATTGTCCAATACAAATGTCTCAGTTCTAGGTCTACCCATGATGGAGATTAGAATTTTTTGTATTATCTCTCTTAAATCTTCTTTTTGTGCAAGCTCCGGAATTCCCTTTATCCTGAGGTTATTTTTCCTATGCATGTTACCTTGTATCTCCAATTTATATCCCAGCTTTTTCTGTTCTTGCCTAATCTCCATTATATAATTTCTCAGTTCAGGAATGGCTTGAGCATGTTTTTTAATTTTTTCTTCTGTTTCTTCTACTCTGGACAAAAGATGACCCAAGTCTTTCCGAATAATTCCCATCTCCTGTTTAATTGATTTTTCCAAATTTCCAAACATTTCTGCCATCTCCTTTTTATTTGGGATTTGTAGTTCTCCTTCATTTTCTCTTGGATCTATTCCTCCTATTATTTGTTGGCTACTATTATCCATTTCCACAGGAGACCTGGCGCTCTTATCCATGCTATTTTCCATTATACTTTTTTCACCTACCCCTTGAGTTCTTTCTGGGGTCACATTACCTTGAGACGTAAATTTTCTAATTGTTCCAGATTGGGAATGCTTGGCACCACTCTCTTTGCTATTTTTACTCTTCATGTATTCTATATGTGTCCACACCCTCTTCTTTAAGACTTTAGGGTATATGCTGTAATGGGTCTTTTAGAGAGGTTCTAATTTATTCACTCTGCTTGGTGTTCCCCCTCTATATATACTTCTCCTGCTGCATCAATAAACTGTCCATAATAACAGATTTTATATATAGTCCAGCCACTCTCACTCACCCTCTTTTAGTTGCTTTTCCTGGGAGATTGTCCTTTGGAATCCCTGTCTTCTGTTCTGGCACCGTTCCTCTTCCCCTCAATTGGAGGAGGGGGGGGGGGTTCTCTCCAGGTCTCCTTCTTTCTCCTCCGTCTACCTCTCTCACTGGTATCCGGCACACAGACTCTCCTCTCTCCCAAGCTGACGTCTTCTCCAACTCCTCTGGGGACCTGCCAGTTCTCTCCCCTTCTCCTCTCACCGAGCCGGGACGCTGATCCAGGACCACGTGTCTCATCCGTGAGAGAGCTGGCGTCTCCCCCTGAATCGGGAAGCTAACCGGCTTCACTGTCTCCCAGAGCTCCCTTGCGGGAGATCACGTGACCGCCCCGCGTCACCTGCACTCCCAGCAGCCTCGGGCGGGAGGTTTCAACCGCCCCATAGTCGCGGACTCCTGCAGCTCCATCCTCTCAAATTCTCTTCGGGAACCCCTCTCACCCGTAAGTTCTCAACCGGGTGCCTTCGCAGCATTAGTCGGGGAACATTTGGGGAGGGAGGGTGGCCATCCTACGGAGAGCGCTCACATCGCCCTCTCTCCTACCGCCTTGGTTAGGCTCCTCCTCCCATGTTATAAGTTTACAATCATGAATAAAATAAATAAACACAGCAAAAAATCACCTATTCTGATAAAAATATATAATTATAGCCAGATAGATCCATTAAAATTAAATAAAATAAAATATATATAAATATATAAAAATATTTTAAAATTCTTAAAAATCACTTATAAAACAATTCAGGTCGAATTCAATATTCAGACCTTTGGGTACTTGTGTTTGCATTGTATATATCCACCGTGACTCTGCCTTACTAAGAGACCGCACTTTATGACTCCCCCTCCAATGGCTCTTGTACTTTTTGATTGCCCCAAAATATTAATGTCGAGGGGTCTTTATTATGACACATGGAAAAATGTTTTGAAACACTGTGTTTTGGATAGCCCTTTTTTATATTCTGAATATGTTCTCCAATTCTTTTCCACATGGGTCTTTTAGTTCTGCCTATGTATTGCAACCCACATTGGCATTGCAACCCATAGACCACCCCTTCTGTTCTACATGAGATAAAATCACGGATCTCATATCTTGTTCCGTCAACCTTGGACTCAAAAAATTTTCTTTTTTTGTTATGCCCTTTAGTTTCCTTACATGCACAACATGATCTACAGGGAAAGAACCCTTTTTGGTCCAGAAAGGTGACCCGTTTATTTTTTGTTGGTGGATCTACAACGTTTTTTACCAATCTGGTTCTTAGAGTAGGTGCCTTTCTATAAATAAAACGCGGTTTCTCAGAAATTATGTTACTAAGACAAAGGTCCACTTTTAAAACAGGCCAATGCTTTCTAAAAATTTTCTCAATCATTTTATAGTGTATATTAAAATCCATAATAATTGGGACTTGGTCTACGCTATCCCCACTATTAACCACTTCCATTTTCTTCCCTTTATCTTTTAATAACATTTCTCTTTCCATATTTCCAACTACATTCATTTTGTTAACAATATGCTCTCTTGTATAACCTTTTGAGATAAATCTTTCCCCTATCATCCCTACTTGCTCATTATAATCCTCTATTTTGGTACAATTTCTCCTGAGTCGTATAAACTGACCCTTCGGAATATTAAATAGCCAGGAAGGGTAATGACAGCTGTCACTTGGAATGTATCCATTCCTATCTACATTTTTAAAGAAAGTTTTAGTAACTAAGGTTCCTTGTTGTATACCTATATTCAGGTCCAAAAAATTAATATGGGAATTACTATACTCCCATGTCAACTTGATATTTTTATCATTATTGTTAAGTTTATTACAAAAAGCCAATAAGGAATTGGCATCCCCCTTCCATATTATGAACACATCATCAATATAGCGTTTAAATACCAGGAGCTCTTTGGGGGGTTGTTGGTTGTTGGGTTGCTATGGGGGCGAGGTTTGCCCTCAGTGTGGCCAATTTGTTTATGGCCCTCTGGGAGGAAGAGGTCATTTACCAACAACCCCCCAAAGAGCTCCTGGTATTTAAACGCTATATTGATGATGTGTTCATAATATGGAAGGGGGATGCCAATTCCTTATTGGCTTTTTGTAATAAACTTAACAATAATGATAAAAATATCAAGTTGACATGGGAGTATAGTAATTCTCATATTAATTTTTTGGACCTGAATATAGGTATACAACAAGGAACCTTAGTTACTAAAACTTTCTTTAAAAATGTAGATAGGAATGGATACATTCCGAGTGACAGCTGTCATTACCCTTCCTGGCTATTTAATATTCCGAAGGGTCAGTTTATACGACTCAGGAGAAATTGTACCAAAATAGAGGATTATAATGAGCAAGTAGGGATGATAGGGGAAAGATTTATCTCAAAAGGTTATACAAGAGAGCATATTGTTAACAGAATGAATGTAGTTGGAAATATGGAAAGAGAAATGTTATTAAAAGATAAAGGGAAGAAAATGGAAGTGGTTAATAGTAAGGATAGCATAGACCAAGTCCCAATTATTATGGATTTTAATATACACTATAAAATGATTGAGAAAATTTTTAGAAAGCATTGGCCTGTTTTAAAAGTGGACCCTTGTCTTAGTAACATAATTTCTGAGAAACCGCGTTTTATTTATAGAAAGGCACCTACTCTAAGAACCAGATTGGTAAAAAACGTTGTAGATCCACCAACAAAAAATAAACGGGTCACCTTTCTGGACCAAAAAGGGTTCTTTCCCTGTAGATCATGTTGTGCATGTAAGGAAACTAAAGGGCATAACAAAAAAAGAAAATTTTTTGAGTCCAAGGTTGACGGAACAAGATATGAGATCCGTGATTTTATCTCATGTAGAACAGAAGGGGTGGTCTATGGGTTGCAATGCCAATGTGGGTTGCAATACATAGGCAGAATTAAAAGACCCATGTGGAAAAGAATTGGAGAACATATTCAGAATATAAAAAAGGGCTATCCAAAACACAGTGTTTCAAAACATTTTTCCATGTGTCATAATAAAGACCCCTCGACATTAATTTTTTGGGGCAATCAAAAAGTACAAGAGCCATTGGAGGGGGAGTCATAAAGTGCGGTCTCTTAGTAAGGCAGAGTCACGGTGGATATATACAATGCAAACACAAGTACCCAAAGGTCTGAATATTGAATTCGACCTGAATTGTTTTATAAGTGATTTTTAAGAATTTTAAAATATTTTTATATATTTATATATATTTTATTTTATTTAATTTTAATGGATCTATCTGGCTATAATTATATATTTTTATCAGAATAGGTGATTTTTTGCTGTGTTTATTTATTTTATTCATGATTGTAAACTTATAACATGGAGTGTCTACATGGAGTCGGAGTATAGGGTTTATACATATATTTTATATATATTCTATATCTAATTTTATATATATATCTATATATTTATTGTCATTACTGGTTCTTTTATACCCCATTATTTGATCGATTTAAAGGTTTGGGGATGACTAGGGTTGTTAATTATAAAAATAAAATGACCATTAAGTCTTTTGTTAAGGTTATTTGGAGTTATATTCAGTCCTATTGAGACTGAGTAATATTGTCCGCACGGGTCGGGACTTCAATAATATGGCCGCCGAGGGTTGTCCTTTAAGTTGATTGACACCCAAGCAGCCAATATAAATGGGAAGTGAGATTATGGGCGGTTACCCTGATGAAGTCACGTGATATTCGTGACGCAACGCGTTGGTACATCCATCGTCATTTCCGGAACGCGGTGACGTCATTTCCGGTGCCCGCGCCATATTGGGACTCCATGAAGCCACATGTCATGAGGACAAGTGAAGATGTTTGCGGTTACCTGCTAACATGTGAGTGGGTATTTTAATTTTTATTCAATAAATTTGACAATATTGCACTATGGAGCCTGTTTCGTTTGTGTCTCTGAGTGGACCATAGAGGTGTTGCCAGAGCGGTGGAGTGCAGGAAGAGGTCTGGCTAAAGCTACTGTCATTTCGGTCGTATTGAAGGGATCTGCAGGAGATTGTCTGAATACTAGTAGAACGCTGGTTGGCCCTTGAGGTCATTGCAAGGAGGTGAGGGGGCACTCAGACCTTTTTGGGATTTTTTTGGCACGTATGACACATCCACGTGTATGAAGAGTGTCTCACCTGTGTGCTTAAAGTGGACTGATTCATCACCCCTTAGTCACGAATTAAGTGCGTGTCTCCTTGGCACCTTGACACCAGTGATTGATATATGTTATTCTATGCTATATATATCTATTAAGGGGGTTTATTCACCCATGCAGTTGTGATTATTTAATTTATTTGCATGCATTTTCTGAGTGTATTTAGTGTTGGCTTTATATAATAGTAGCGCTTCACCATTTATATTATAATTTTGCTTCACTGTGTTGCCAGTTGACTCTTCAGATCCAGGATCTGGGCTTCCAAACAAGCAACTTGCTCACATCTTGCACATTCAACCTTGAATGGTTGTTCAAAGCACATAAATATTTGAGCAGGATGTGTCCCAGGGTGGACTTCCACTCCAGTAGAACATGTTGCTCACTAAGGTAATGGGAATAATCAAAAAAAAAAGAAAAAAAAAAAAAAAATATATATATATATATATATTTTTTTTTTTTTAATGTAATGTATTTATTTTGCTCTGAGCACTGTTTGTTTACTTAAACTGTTTGAGAATGTAAACAAAAAAATCCCTCTGTACTCACAATGTCCCTCAGTCACACACTTTGCTACAGTGCCATCTCAGTACTTGGTGCTCCCAAATGCTCATAATGCACCTCAAAATTCACAGTGCCCCTTAGTACTCACAGCGCTCCTCAGCACACACATCACTCCTCAGCTCTCACAGTGGTCCTCAATATTCATAGTGCCCCTCAATGCTCACAGTGCTTCCTAATACTCACAGTGCTCCTTTATACTCACAGAGCTCCTCAGTACTCAGTACTGACAGTGCTGCTCTAAACACACTGTGCTCCTCAGTACTCACAGTTCCCCCAGTACTTACAGTTCTCCCATTACCCAAAGTAGTCCTCAGTACTTACAGTGCCCCTTAGTACTCACAGTGTCCAGCAGTCTATCACAGTTCTCCACACAGCATTTGCAATGCAGCCTTCACATCCTCACTCACACATCAGGATGCTCCAGAAAACATGACCCATGGCATTCTCACCCACGCAGATGTCACTCCGGAAGCTCGGTTCCTGTGAGCATGTCCCGCAGCATCCTTACCCATGCACCTGTTACTCCTGAACCTAGCAGCCTCATGGATTCTCCTATTCCTCGCCAGTCACTTGGATTCCTACTCCGTAGCACTCCAGTGATTTTCCCATGGCGGCTGCAGCTCCTTTTGCTCCCAGTCTGCTCTTGCTGCTTCTGCCTGCAATCCCACCTAATTTATACAAAATAATATTTGAAATAAAAGCATTATCGAAACTAGTGCATGGGCACATTAGTTAACATGCAGCTGCATTAAGAGGCATTGCAAAAAAATAAAAAAAAGAACAACTCACACATCTGAAAGAAGCGTTTTTCACTCCTGTGTACAAAAGACCTAAACCTCATCATCTCAGGAACCCAGAGCTGCACAGCAAGTTTGCTAACCACTGGGATGAAGCTCAGTACGTTTATCAGGCAGACAATACAGGTTAGTTAAAGGGTAACTCCACTTTTGTGGTAAACAAAATAGCAAGTAAAGAAAATAATATAGCATATACAATTGCTACACAAGGTGTGATGTATTGTAATTGGATGCATTAAAAATTACATTTATTTTTCAGTCTGCAACATGGCAACCTGGAGGTTATCTGTACACAGATGGGGTACAGAACTTCCCCAGAAATGTAATTTCCTTCTTGTGTGATTGGCTCACTGATTTCCCAGATGTCTGCACTAAGATAAAAGTTAGATTTTAGGCAATTATACAACAAAACATCATTTATGGTGAGATGCTCCCAAAGGCTTAATTTCTTATAAAGGGATGCAGACGCTGCAACTTTCCTCATTAGAACAATGAATGTGCATCAGCTGAATAATAATGAAAATGTTACTCCCATTCAGACTCACTTTGTACACTTACATCATCAAAGAGCTATTTCTTCACAGCAGAAACAGGTAGGAATCTGCAATAAAGTTGGTTTAAATCCCTGCATGGATCACCCAAGGGGGATTGTTTTTTTCTCAACAAAAGTAGAGTTACTCTTTAAAGAAGTCCTAAACACTGTGTATGCCACAGATTAATGTAAATATGATCTAAAGAGCTACAAAAATAATTTTGTTTTAGACAAGTGACATGTAATATAGGACGCATTGGCCAAGACTCTCTTAGATCATCACGCTTCTAGCATTGTTATGAAAATGGAGATGCATCAAGGACTCCACGCAGTAATGTGAGCCGAGGTTCAGCTAGCTGGCTTGAAACACATGCAGACCATGAGGATGGTCTGATATATATATATGTAACAGTATGTAATATCATCAATATCTTCACACCAAAATTATTAACTGGAAGGATAAGCAACGATATTAGGTAAGAAATTTTATCATGGCTATTACTAAATGCAAAAGTATGATGCAGCAGAATAGATCGCAAAGTTGGTTTGAAACCTTTTATTTTCAATTTGCTATGAATTTATTATGTGGTTACATGGCAGGCATTTCTTCTTTGCAGATTCATTTCTAGTCAATAGCAGTTCAGTTTTTGTTAATAGTGGCCATGTTACAAAAAATCATGCAGAGATTAAAGTGGTATTAAACCCAAAAGCAAAAATGTATTATATTGTAGCTTACCAATTCTTAGATGTGATAGCTGTATTCATTTTCTATTAGGCTCTCTTTACTTTATTTTTGCCTAATGATCTTGCCAGTAAGTCTGTTGTTTTTCAAAAGAACATCCTGTCCTACAGACGTAGCAGTTAGAGGCTTGAGACAAACCCTTTAACACTGAAAGGGGTGCTTAAAATGATCAGCTTTTTTTTTCATTTATGCAGAACCGTTCTATCAAAAGTTTTGAAACTGAAACTGTTGCTATTTCTGCTTAAAAAGTGTGAGCTGGAGTTTGGCTTCCATTTGTTAGTGTATCTAAATCTGCTAGTACATCTAATACTTCCCTCCACCAAGAGCTGCTGTCCAAAGTCATCTCTGTTGCCCCTTAACCCAGAATGTAGACATCCTAATACAGGAAATGTACTACTGGTCAGATCGCCAGGTGAAAACAAAGAGAGAAAAAGCTTTAAAAAGAAAACTAATGCAGCTACAACATCTAAGGATTGGTAAGCTGCAATATATTAAATTTTTGGTTTTAATACTGCTTTATCTCAAGGGGTAAATTCACCTCCCTACTATTCCTATTTTTGCTTCTTTGTCTGCAATAGAAGTGGAGTTAATTTTTAAGTAGAAGAGTCTGTTCACTTAGCAAAGTGAATGGGAACCAATACTGGAAGGTGAACCTGTGATCATTTTGAATTCCCAATCATACAGTGTGTGAACGATTAAAAAAATAAAATAAAATACAGGATTTTTGCTAGAATATGGTTAAGAAAAGCTCAGTGAACTTTCACTTTGCAAAGTGACCAGTCTCTATTCCTTTCAGTTCAGGGATCTCCAAACTTTCTAAACAAGGGGCCAGTTTGCTGTCTTTCAGACTTTAGAGGGGCCGGACTGTGGCCAGTGGGAGTAGAAAATGCACAAACATCAGTGGGAGTAATGGTTCCCCATCTTTGGTATCAGTGGGAGTAATAGGGCCCCATCATTGGTGGTATCAGTGGGAGTAATAGTGCCCCATCATTGGTGGTATCAGTGGGAGTAATAGTGCCCCATCATTGGTGGTATCAGTGGGAGTAATAGTGCCCCATCATAGATGGTATCAGTGGGAGTAATAGTGCCCCATCATTGGTGGTATCAGTGGGAGTAATAGTGCCCCATCATAGATGGTATCAGTGGGAGTAATAGTGTCCCATCATAGATGGTATCAGTAGGAGTAATAGTGCCCCATCATTGGTGGTATCAGTGGGAGTAATAGTGCCCCATCATTGGTGGTATCAGTGGGAGTAATAGTGCCCCATCATTGGTGGTATCAGTGGGAGTAATAGTGCCCTATCATAGATGGTATCAGTGGGAGTAATAGTGCCCCATCATTGGTGGTATCAGTGGGAGTAATAGTGCCCCATCATTGGTGGTAGCAGCAGGAGTAATAGTGCCCCATTGTTGGTATCAGCTGGAATATTATTGCCCCATTGCTGATATCAGTGGAAGCAATAGCACCCCATCGGTGGTGTCTGTGGGAAGAAATAGTGCCCCACCACTGGTGTCAGTGAGAGGACTGGTGCCCCATCATTACTGTTAGTTGTGGATGTAATAGTGTCCAAAGGGTCAGCTAGAGTAAAGCAAAGGGCCAGATCCGACCCCTAGTTTGGAGACCACTGCTTTAGTTAATCAACTCCTAAAGGTTAGCTATTCTAGAGCTCTGCATTAAAGTAAAATGATCAATATCTTGTTATAATATTTAGAAGAAGATCTTTCTTATGCAGAAATGCCCAGTAACCAGATAAAGCATATCTACTGTATACCCAATAATAGTGAAGCACTCTATGATAAAAAGTTTAATTCAGGAGCGCTTCACTGTTATTGGATACACATTTATAGAGAGTAGTGCAGTGATTGCACTGTGGAGCTGCTTTTTCATTTGATTTTTTTCTACTGTATTTTATTTTATTTTTATATTTTTTTTCATGGGAACATATTTTTTACAAATAATAGCGTGGGGTTCTTGCACGTAATCTCTAAGCGCCTGTATTACTGTCATACTGCAATGTACTGCAACATTATCTGCAGTCTACCAGCTCTTTAACTTTCTAATATACATATTCATGCTATTGACAATGATTTCTAAAGATACTCATATTTGGCTCTGCAGATTTTATGGTGAAGATGTTGGTGAAAATGATAGCTGTCACACTTGTATTTACCATCACAGGTCAGTAAGCAAGAGATACCAGAAGTATTAGAGAAAAGCAATATTCCTTTTATGTGATTTACCATTTTTTTATTAAATTAGTGTTTGCTTTTGATGTATTGTTTTGTATCTTTTAATTAGTACTAATACATTAGTAATATTACACTGATACTTTAAAATCTATGTTCAGCCAAGACCCTTGTCTTAGTTTTGGATAGAGTGGGGAAGACACAGAACCCCTATGAGGTTTACCTATGAGGCTACCGGCTCTACCCAGTTACGTAGTCCTGAAACTATGCAGGCACCATTATGTGATAAGTCAGTCCACCATTGCTCACTCCTCAAGGAATTCTTAGCAACCTCTTGCCCTGGAAGACGTTGCTGATGCCGGTCCAGTGACACATGCGCATATGTTTTTACTTATGTGAGTGTATTTCTTGGTTATATTAAATAATATTAAAAAGGTTTTATACTATGGAGATGCTTTCTTTTTCTTGCCTTACATGAATTGTAATGTGGGAAACCTGCTTATACCTACCTTATTGATGGTATCCCTAGGTGATACTGAAGCAGCCCAGAAAGTGACTCAGACATTCTGAGAGATTACACAAGCATTCTATGTTAGGTCTAAGGAGGTCATGGGAAGTTGGTTCTATTACCACTCTGGGTGTACATACTACATATGCAAGATTTTGGAAAGAGGTGTGGTTTCACTTTCTTGCAATTCCTTGGATGAGACTATGGACTTATTGAATACATTTTTTACTTTAAGTTCTTTTGTATATTATGTATTTAAAGTGGAGCTCCAGTCAAATTTAAAAAAAAAATAAAAGTCAGCAGCTACAAAACCTCTAGAACAACCTTTCTAAACCACTATCAACAAAGACATGCTCGGAGTTTTGAAAGAAGAGAATAAGTGCAGGGCATACATGACAGGGTGGAAGTGAAACTTGACAGGATAGGGTTAAGGTGCGGTTGATATATGAAATCTGAGCACACTTACCAGATTGGTGGAGTGGACGAGGTGATGGGAGAAGAACAGTTGGTGGGGTGGAGTGAAGGGCATCACTTGCAAGCTGGAAATCGTAGGTGAAACATCCCTCCCTTCCACCCTGGTAATTGGGTTGGCTTGGTTTGTAGGAGGTGGGGTGCGGTTCGGGTCCTTGACGGGGGGTCTAAAAACGTGGTATGTTGGCAAAACGGTGGGACCCATCTCAGGTATGGAGTCCTCTCAATGGTCTGGTTCAGTTTAGACTGACCAGGGAGGTAAAGCTGGTAGGGGTCTGTGGTCAGTTAGGATAGTCTCCGAGGTGGTGTTTAGTGGCTGAGGATAGGACCTAGCTTAATGGTAAAAGGGACTCCAAAATGGTGTGAGGAGGTGTCATCGTTAAGGATCCGCAACTGTTCTTGGAGCTGGATTGTTTATAATGGTGAATGTTTTGTTTGTTATTTATGGTTTTGTTTAATAAAGGGCCAATTCGGCCATTTACTATATTTTGGGTGTTAGTGTCGGTGTTTAAGGAAATAAGGGGGTGGAATGGGGGGGGCGCTTTAGAGTGTACATAGGCAACAGGTGTTTCTGAACTACCATAATCAAGACCTTTCCAGCTATCTGTAAGGAAGGGGATCCTCCCAATAACAAATGTGAAGAACATTCTTCTAAGTGACCATCACTCTAATGTACCATGAACTTTTGATATAGTATTATTAACAAGAGTTCCTTAATCCAGACCAGACCGAGTGGATGCAGAGGCGGAGGGGTCGGTATGCTCCTACCACCGCTGAGCACCTTCCAGGTCCTCCCTAACCCCTCCTCCCTATCCTTCTCCTCCTTCGAGGCCCACTGCATCCGGCTCTTCTCTCCCACCCCCCTACGGATTGCGGTAATCTATCGGCCTCCTGGTTCCGCATCCCCCTTCCTTGATGACTTTGCCTCCTGGCTTCCCTTCTTCCTCTCCTCCGAGCTACCGACCATCATCCTAGGCGACTTCAATATCCCAATCAACGCCAACAGCCCGGCTACTTCCCAACTCCTCCTTCTAACCTCCTCCTTTGCGCTCACACAGCACACTCAGTCCTCCACCCACTCCAACGGAAACACCCTAGCCCTCGTTTTCTCCAACCTCTGCACTCCCCACAACTTCACTAACACCCCCTTCCCCCTCTCTGACCACCACCTTCTCACATTCTCCTTCTCCCCCTCCCTCAACTCCCCCCCCCCGAAGCGTCTATCCATCACCCGCAACCTCCGCAATCTGAACACGACCCATTTCCACCCAGCAGCTGACCGTCTCACAACGACTCACTGTCAGCTGCCATTGACGCCATGGCACCCCTAACCACACGTAGCATTAGACCCCGACCGCTTCAACCCTGGCAAAATGACCACACAAAATGCCTCAAACGACGCAGTCGTGCACTGGAGCGCTTATGGCGCAAAACCAGATCCCCTCCCGCGTTCTCCCTCTATAAAGCCGCCTACCTCACCTACACCACTTCCCTCCACACCACCAAGCAAGCCTATTTCATAACCCTTATCAACACCCTCTCCACCTGTCCTCATCGGCTCTTCTCCACCTTCAAATACCTGCTCTCTACCCCCCCACCCCCACCCAGCACCTCACTCACCGCCCACGAGATTGCCACTCACTTCCAAAACAAGATTGACGCAATCCGTAAGGACATTGTCAACTCACAATCCACCTCTCCACCCAGCCTCCCGCCCTCCTTCAACCCCTCAACCCTCCCCTCCCCTGACCTCATAGGCGCACTACCCCCCACTATACCTAACGCTCCGCACATCATCACCTCCCCAACACGCCGCTCCTTCAGCCCATCTACCCCGGAAGAGGTCTCTAAGGTCTTCACTGAAGCCCACCTCACCACCTGTCTCCTAGACCCTATTCCTTCACAGCTCCTCCAATCACCCCCCCCTCCATCATTCGCTCCCTCACCCACATCTTCAATATCTCCTTCTCCACCGGCACCTTCCCCTCCTCTCTCAAGCATGCACACATCACCCCCATACTCAAAAAACCCTCCCTTGACCCTACTAACCTTAACAACCTTAGACTCATCTCCTTGTTGCCCTTCACTTCCAAGCTCCTTGAGCGCCTGGTCTACAATCGCCTAAGCGCCCACCTCACTGATAACAACCTCCTTGACCCCCTACAGTCTGGCTTCCGCCCCCTGCACTCGACTGAAACCGCCTTACTTAAAATCACCAATGACCTGCTAACCGCCAAAGCCAATGGCCACTATTCTATCCTCCTGCTCCTCGACCTCTCCGTTGCCTTCGACACTGTTGACCACCCTCTCCTCCTTGCCAAACTGCACTCCCTTGGCATCAAGGACGCTGCTCTCTCCTGGTTCGCCTCCTACCTTTCCCAACGCTTCTTCAGCGTCACCTACAACACTGCCACCTCCCTCCCCCTCTCTGTCAGGGTCCCCCAAGGCTCTGTCCTCGGGTCCCTCCTCTTCTCCATATATACCTCCTCCCTTGGCAAACTTATTCACTCCCACGGCTTCAATTACCACCTCTATGCCGACGACACCCAAATTTACCTCTCCACCCCCCACCTCACCCCCTCACTCTCTGCCCGCATCGCCCACCTCCTAAACGACATATCAGACTGGATGTCGCTCCATTTCCTCAAACTTAACCTATCCAAAACCGAGCTCCTGGTCTTCCCCCACCCCGTGCCCCCTCCATCCTTTCCATCACTTCTAACAATGCCACCATCTCTCCCACCCCACACGCCAAAGTCCTGGGTGTCACCCTGGACTCCCACCTCTCCTTCCTACCCCACATCCAACTGCTATCTAGATCTTGCAGGCTCCACCTCCGCAACATCTCCAAGATACGCACATTCCTCACCCCAGACACCACCAAACAACTCGTACACTCCCTCATCATCTCACGCCTGGACTATTGCAATTCCCTTCTCACTGGCCTACCCAAACGAACGCTATCCCCACTCCAGTCGATCCTAAACTCAGCGGCTAGACTCATCCACCTCACCAAGCGCTTCACATCTGCCTCCCCCCTCTGCTAATCCCTTCATTGGCTCCCGATTGCCCAACGCATCAAATTCAAACTGCTAACTCTGACCTACAAAGCCATTCACAATGCCGCCCCGAACTACATAACTGACCTGATACCCAAGTACTACCCTACCCGTGCCCTCCGCTCCTCGCAGGACCTTCTACTCTCTAGCTCCCTGGTCTCCTCTTCCCACGCCCGATTGCAGGACTTCTCCAGGACTTCCCCCATCCTCTGGAACTCCCTACCCCAATCCATCAGACTGTCACCTACCCTCCTCACCTTCAGGCGCACCCTGAAAACCCTCCTCTTTAGGAAAGCCTACCCCAACCTCCCCTAACACCCGACATCTAACCACTAACCTCCTCCACTCCTCCCACCACTCCATTCCCCACAGCCATCTCCTCCTGTACCACCTTCCCCTCCCTCCTAGATTGTAAGCTCGAAAGAGCAGGGCCCTCGAACACGTTGTGTAGTGTATTGTTACTGTCTTCTCTCATGTTCTGTCCCCCTTGCTACTGTACAGCGCTGAGCATACCCTTTGGCGCTGTGTAAATACTGTATAATAATAATAATAATCCTGGAAAGTAATTTCAAAGTTTCCTCCATGTCAAAAAGGTTGAGAAAAGCTGCTCTAGAGGAACCCTACAGCTCTACACAAATCTGGTTAAGAGATTGGTTAGGAGAATATCAGATTTTTATCACTTACTTTTAAAGTTGCCACAACACCATAAATTAAGGGAAAATCTCTAACAAGGCCAAACTCAATGATAAAAATCTGGCAGGGGCTCCAACAGTTTCCTATCCTAACCAAAACTAAAAAAACACAAGGTTTTGACTTGCAATACCCTTCAATGTAAAATAAAAACCTTAGCGCATGCTTCTCTCCTGACGTTGTTGCACTGTGCATGAATGGCAGTTACAAAGAATGAATTAAGATACCTTCAGGAAATGCACTAGGAATGGAAGTAAAGGAACATCTACAACAAAAAGTAATAAAAAGCTAAAAGAGGTTTTAAGTCTTTTTATTGCATTCTGTGCAACCAATGGAGATTTTCATTCACTTCCTATCTCAGTGACAAATTTATGGTAACTAAAGGCAATGAATCAAATTTCAGAATACTGTAGAGAGGCTATTTCGAAAACGTTTTCTTATTTTGTAATAATATTCACTATTCATCCTAGGCTCAAAGGCTGAAGTTACCAGTAAAAAGTTGGCAAGTACATTCCTGGACTACGCCACCCAAGTGATCAGTGCTACCAAGAACAGTGCCGCAGTGTCTGACTTCAGCAGGTAAGCTGGTACTATGTCTTTGTTGGCTTAGGGAAAAGCTTAAAGGATAACTTAACCCCTTTCCGCCGATGCCTCCCGGCCCTTTAAGAGTTTCAGACGCCGGGAGGCGGGGCGTGGTTTAGGGATCATGTGACCGCCGTGACACGTCATCACAGCGGTCACATAATCGGGAAAGGTCCTGATCGACAGAGCAGTCCGGGACCTTTCCGTGAGTACCGGACATGTGTGCTGGGAGCGCGCAGGGTTCTGCATGGAGAGCCCTCTTTACAAAAAAAAAAAAAAGAAGTTCAAATATTCTTTGGGAATCATTCATCTAAACCCTCACTACTGTAGCTAAACAAACAATAGACCATATATATAAGTGACCACCACTCAACTCATAGTAACTATTTTCTTCACACATTAAACTGTACTGCTATTTACTATTTTGCATATATTACATGTCCATAAACTTAAAGTGGTTATAAAGGCTCAAGGTTTTTTACCTTCTTGCATTCTATGCATGAAAGTAAAAAACCTTCTGTGTGCAGCATCCCCCCAGCCACCTCAATACCTACCTGAGCCTCTTCATGATCCAGCGATGTCAACAACAGTCTCTGCTGTCCCGGATCTCTGCCTCCTCATTGGCTGAGACAGCAAGCCAGTCAGCCAATGAGGAGGGAGGGGGTGGGGCTAAGCCATGGCTCTGCATGTGAATGGACACACAGAGCAGTGGGTGCCTCCATAGCAAACTGCTTGCAGTGGGGGCACCCAACAGAAGGGAGGGGCCAGGAGAGCCTGCGGGGGACTTGAGAAGAGGAGGATCCAGGCTGCTCTCTGCAAATCCACTGCCCACAGTAGGTAAGTATGGACATGTTTGCTATTTTAAAAAAAATAAACGAACCTTTAGAATCGCTTTAAGATGATGTTTTTCTTATTACTAGAATTCTTCAAAAAAAAAAAAAGTTTCATATAAGCCTTTTTTGCTTCGCTGCCTGTGACGTTGCTGCTTTGGGACTATTATGCCTCAGGAAAATCAGAGGTGTACTAGGCTGTTCCACCAGAAATGTGTTTTTCATTGTGACACATTTCCTATACCTACTCAAAGAGCGCCCGCAGTATATATATTGCGGGCGGTCTGCCCCGCTGCGTTGGCTCACATACATTTGGTACAGAACGAGTCAGTCAGCAGGTAACAGCCAATGATTGATGACCTGCACCTGCTGACCACCTTAGCAAATCACAGTATAGAGCCCTGTGTTTACTAACAACACAGGGCTTCGTACAGAGAAAATCAATGTGGCTGGGTTTTTTTTCTCCTCGCAAAGCAGGGAGGAAAAACAATCACATCTCTTAATAAAAGCAGCACATATTACACATTGTTAGATGCATAGTTAACCTTCTGATCGCCCCTAGATGTTAACCCCTTCCCAGCCAGTGTCATTAGTACAGTGACAGAGTATAGTATTAGCAATGATCACTGTATTAGTGTCACTATTGATGTCAGTCAGTTAGCATTCCTCCCAGCCATTGTCAGCTAGTTCCAGATTTCCCACCACACTATCATAGTTCCACTATAAGTCACAGATCACTGCCATTACCAGTATAGCATCATAGCTGCCTAAATGCCAGTATATATACCATAGTTTGTAGATGCTTAATCTTTTGCACAAACCAATTAATATACACGTATTGGAATTTAAATAAAAAAAAAGAACATGTAGCAGAATATAATTTGGCCTAAATTTGATTTTTTTTTTATTGGATATATCTTATAACAGAAAGTAGAACATAACATTTTTTCAAACTGTTCAGTCTTTTTCATTTCTATAATAAAAAAATAAAAAAGAACAGTGGTGGTCAAATGCCACCAAAAGAAAGCTCTATTTGTGTTAAAAAAGATATAAATTTAACTTGCGTACAGTGTTGCATGACTGCACAATTGCCAGTTAAAGAAGTGCAGTGTCGAATAACAAAAGATGCCCTAGTCATGAAGGGGGTAAAACCTTACAGAGCTCATGTGGTTAAAGTCGAGCCTCAAAAAACTGCTAAATAGGCAGTCAAATACATACCTATAAATGTTACTGTTTTACCTGCCAAAGGAGTTTTAATTCTGTGCAGCTAGTCTTGTGATTTACACTCCTGTGCCATGCTTTACAGGTTGGTCCAGCCTGTAAAGCATGATGGACTCTACACTCATCCAGTTAAAGTACTTTATTATTTACATCAAAAGTACATGTATTTCACCTATGTATTTACAGTATATACGTTTGTGAAGTTCAGGTTTAACAATTTTGTAAATATATGTGGTATTTCCATCCGACTTCCATCCAAAACTAAAGGTTTTATTCTGTGCAGCACTTCTTGTGTAGGAAGATGGATCTTTAGGGAATCTCTCACCTTCTCAATTTAGATTGTGAAACAGTCATGGCAGATTCTAGGTCATCTCTGTGTGGCTTACATTAGCATGAAAAAAATAACATATTGTGTCCATTAAATAAGCAATTTCTACCTAAAAAAGTATGTAAAACATTCTGTCATCTAGTAACAGCTTTTTCTCAGGTCCCTGGTGTTGCGATAATGACTAATAAGTGTGATGAAATAAAAATCTCCACACCTGTGACTGCACCAAGCAAAGTATACAGCATAGTATACGGTATATACAGAACGTACAGCATATGACTGAGGATTTCTTCATACCATGTGAGGTGATTGGAATTTTCCTGCTGCGAATAAACACCTGTCCCCACCAGGGCATATAGATATGAGTTGTTTTCTATGTGCTCTGTTCACACCACAACCCTAGTGAGATGTGCAGTGAGGAGAAGAAACTCGCTCCTCACTGTACAAGCTGAATTTTTCCACAGCAAACCAGATGACACTGCAAGTTACAGCACTGCAATCTAAAGACATGAATAACCACCTTCCGCCCGCCCTATAGTACAATGATGGGCGCAAGGTGGTTCTCTCGTTCTAATAGGACGTCATATGACTGTGTCCCTCGGACACAGCGGATCATGGAAAGAGCCGAAGATGTCGGCTCAGTCATGTGATCAGCTGTGTCCAATCACAGCTGATCACATGTAAACACGGAAATACCGGTTATCTGCATTTCTCTCCTCTCGAGCTGTCACGCTGACAGCTCGAGAGGAGAGCCGGTAATCGGCTTTCCACGGAGGGGACATGTATACTGATCATCAGGGCACCGATGATCAGTGTGCCCTGATGAACAGTGTGGCCCCAGCAATGCCACCTGTCAGTGCTAATCAGTGCCACGTGCCAGTGCCTATCAGTGCCACACCAATGCCACATATCAGTGCATACCAGTGCACATCAATGCCACATATCAGTGCCCATCTGAGCTGCTTTTCAATGTCACCCATCAGTGCCAGTCAGTGCCACCTATCAATGCCAATCAGTGCCACCTATCAGTGCTGCCAATCAGTGCCAGTCAGTGTCACCTATCAGTGCCAGTCAGTGCCGCCTATCAGTGCCAGTCAGTGCCGCCTGTCAGTGCCAGTTAATGCCGCCTAACAGTGCCAGTCAGTGCTGCCTAACAGTGCCGCCTATCAGTGCCAGTCAGTGCTGCCTATCAGTGCCGCTTATCAATGCCATATATCAGCGTCATGTATCAGTGTCATGTATCAGTGCTGCCTTTCAGTGCCCATCAGTGATGCCTGTCAATGCCCATCAGTGCAACCTACCAGTGCCTCCTCATCAGTTCCCATCAGTGCCACCTATCACTGTCCATCAGTGCAGCCTATCAGTGCCCATCACTGCAGCCTCATTAGCGCACATCAGTGAAGAAAAATCACTTATTTACAAAATGTTATAACAAAAACTACCACCAAAAGAAAGCTCTGTCTCAAAAAAATGATAAAAATTTCATATGGGTACAGTGTTGCATGACCGCGCAATTGTCATTCAAAGTGTGACAGCGCTGAAAGCTGGAAATTGGCCTGGGCAGGAAGGGGGTATAAGTGCCCTGTAGGCAAGTGGATAAAGTGCCACTCTATGACATTTCAAATTAAGTTAAAAAAAAAGAAAAATGTAAATACACATCACACCGCCCCCTTTCAAAGCTCTCATAGACAATGGCTTGCATGCTAAAATGCTGAATTTTACTAATGTGAAGAAGGCAAACATTTTGTATTGGACTCTACTGTTATTACAAATGCAAAATAAATGAATTAGCTGTGTAATCAACTGAAATGTTCAACCTCAGCATAAAAGGTGCAAAGAGATAGGGAGCTTAGTACCAGGGTGAGCCAGAGCTTATCAAGGTTGAGGAATGTCATGATGATAGCCCGGGCATTTGCCCAATGGGCCGGGGGCCCTGTGGTAGGAGTGGCGGCCCGGCGGCACATAGAGGAACCCAGCCATGCATTTCTCGGTTCCTCTATGTGCCGCCCAGTCACCTCTATCAATCTTCTGTATGTGGTCGGCTCCTGTATGCTGCCCCGTGGCCACCCCCCCCCCCCTCCCATCTCCTCCAGCGCTGAGGGGGATCTGTCAACATATTCAGTTCCCAGTGCTGACAGTCCCTCCCCACACAGACTGGAGAGGAGAGACAAAGCTGCTCGACTCCTCCTGCCCTCTCCTCCTGTGTCTGCCCCACCCACACTCCCCTCCAGCCTTGTGTCTTCTCTCCTCCCTTCCTCTCTTTCTCTCTGTCTCCTGTTTATCTTTATTTTTTTTCTTTCTTTCTCTCTCTATGTCTCCTGTTTCTCTCCACTCTTTTTCTCTCTCTCTCTGTCTCCCATTTTTTTCCTTTTCTTTTTTCTCTCTCTTTCTTTCTTTCTTTCTTTCTTTCTTTCTTGTCTTGTTTCTCTCCTTTCTTTCTATCTCTGTCTCCTATTTCTCTCTTTCTCTCTCTGTCTCCTGTTTCTCTCCTTTCTTTCTCTCTTTCTCTGTCTCCTGTTTCTCTAATTTTTTTATCTTTTTTTCCTTCTTTTTTATACTTCTCTCTTTCTCTCTCTCTCTCTCTCTCTCTCTCTCTCTCTCTCTCTCTCTCTCTGTTTCTTGTTTCTCTCCTTTTTTTCTCCCTCTGTCTCTTGTTTCTCTCCTTTCTTTCTTTCTTTCTTACTTTCTTTCTTTCTTTCTTTCTCCTGTTTTTCTCCTTTCTCTCTCCTTCTTTCTCTCTTTTTTTTCTTTTCCTTTCTCTTTCTTTCTTACTTTCTTTCTTTCTCTCTGTCTCCTGTTTCTCTCCTTTCTTTCTTTTTGTCTCACTCTCTGTCTCCCATTTCTTTCATTTTTTTCTCTCTTTTTTTTCTTTCTTTTATTTCTTTTTTATACTTCTCTTTTTCTTTCTTTCTTTCTTTCTTTTTCTTTCTTTCTTTCTTTCTCTCTCTCTCGGACTCCTGTTTCTCTCCTTTTTTCTTTCTCTCTCTCTGCCTCCTGTTTCTCTTCTTTCTTTCTTTCTTTCTTTCTTTCTTTCTTTCTTTCTTTCTTTCTTTCTTTCTTTCTTTCTTTCTTTCTTTCTTTCTTTCTCTCCCTCTTTCTTTTTTCTTTCTTTCTGTCTCCTGCTTCTTTCCTTTCTTTCTATCTCTCGCTCTCTCTGTTTCTCTTCTTTCTTTCTTTCATTTTTTTTCTTTCGCTCTTTCTGTCTTTCTTTTTTATACTTCTTACTTTCTCTCTCTGTCTCCTGTTTCTGTCCATTCTTCTTTTTCTTTCTCTCTTTCTTTCTCTCCATCTGTCACCTGTTTATCTCCTTTCTTTTTTTCTCCTACAAAAAAATGTAAAAAAAATAATAAAATATAAAATTGTAAAAAATTTAAGAAAAAACTACTACTTGTGGCAAAACTACCAGGGTCGCAAAAGGTCGCTCTTCCAACAGGCCCTGGCATTCTGTCACTGGGCTCTGAGGAAAGGGTCCCCGGGCTTTGGGCTGCTCAGTCCAAAGTGCAGTCCGTGCAGTCCAGGCCTGCATGGTGGAATGCTCTGCAAGACTTGCCTTGTCCTGCGATCCCGCGATCTCCCTCCTGAAGTGTCCCTGGCAATGCCCTCCGGCGGATGCTGGCATTTGTCTTCTGGGTTCCGTTCCCTGCGACGTCGGGACGTACGGGGGACAGAACTGGCAGAAATTTGAAAGTTGTAAAAGTGACATTCACTAAATTCACTAAAATCACATAGTAAAACATTACTGTATCAAACCATTTCACATACATTTTGTCCCGAGTGCTTTGTCCTGTGCCCTGCCTACATTTTTACTGTTCTTTCTGCCTGGAAACTGAGAAACGTCCATGGCGTCCAAAAAGCGTCCCTTTAGGTCAAAAGAGGTTTTAGACCAGCTAGAGAACAGCGATAGTAAATTAGAACCACTTGCAGAATTGAGTGATAATGATTCGTGGGGAAATTCGTCATCAGACACTGAAAACGATTTTGCGACTTTGCTCAGTGATGTGCGAAATTGGCGATATATTTCAAATTTCTGTGTTTTTGGTTTGATTATATTATTTAATTAAATTTATTATTATTATATTATTATTTTTTATGATTATTTATTAAATTACAATTTATGATTTCATGTTTCAAATATTAATATACCCGGGATGTTTACTAGACTCTTGCTCGGACAGATTTCAGTGAGTTATTCCTAAAAATTACAGGCCTACAATTAAATGTCAATACTGTACCGCGCTCCAATGTATAAAACTCTCAATAATAATACAAATCCAATTTTCTATAATAATGTTATTAAATGACTCCAAATGACACTAAAAAAATGCATATTTCCATGCAAAAATATGTACCGCTTTGAGCACAGAAATATGGATATAATCAGACCTCAAGGGAGGTTAATAGTATAGTGATTCAAATATAGTGAGGTTGGTGCGGTTCTCCATTGACCATCCAGGAGTAACTCTGCTAGCAGTTGGAGACTTTAATAATGTAGCACCCTTTAGTGTGCTACTAGTATACTGTAGTGAATTATAGGTAAAATCATTGTGTGGGTCATGTGATTAAGGTTGGGTTATTTCAGGTCAGCTGGACGACTCCACAGGTTGTGGCTCTATTGCCTCCTCCTGGCTCTGGAGGACCATAGAACCTTCCAGAGGTCGGTAAGTAGGAGGGGTGGAGGCCGAATCTGCATATTCATGAGGGGTCAATACCAGGTTTGGATGTTCTGGTAGAGTGGTGGAATGGCCTATAAATATGGGAGAGTCAAGCTGACAGGAGAGTCGGGTAGAAGATGGAGTGCTGGGGAGACAGTTGGAGTCTAAGAGGGGTCCCCTAGGTCTGGGGGAGCGGTCTCTAGGCTGGGCAGCAGGAACCAGCAGAAGGATACATTCTGTGGAGAGGCATGGATGGGATCAGGCCTGGAGCAGCAGGGAGCAAAGAGGACAGTCTGAGTACAGCAGCACACTTTGGGATCTACAAGGGGAAAGATTGCCACACATAGCAAGCTTTCCAAGGACAGCATTGAGCTAAATATTTTTATCCTTGATCCAGGAGATCTTCCGAGAAGCCAGGAGGGCTGGTAGTTTCTGTAGGACAGGAAGCTGGATGTAGCTCCGTAGGGGGAGAGAAGACCATCTCTGCATGTAGCTACAGTATTCTAAATGATTTTTGAGGGGCTGCTAGTTCCTTGCCCGTAAGGCTACTGATCTGCAACGACATATGGCAGGAAAAGAACAGTTCAGGATCTGTTTTGCACATAGAAATGAAGTGTCCCCCTTCCATTATTTCAAGTTGAATTGGGTATCCCATCATTCCTATTTCCCTATCCAAGCTGAATTTCCCTACATAAAACAACAAAAATAAGTTCATGGACTGGTCACTGTCTCTGGATGCAAGTCTGTGTGAAAATACCAGTTGCCTGGCAGTGCAGAGGGAAGCTTAGGGATACCCACAACACACAAGGTAGTGCTACAATATTATGATACATGGTGCTGTGGAGAGATTTTAAGGGTCAATCTGAGACGACCTTTGCTAAACACTAAAGGGAATTAGGGCTATTAGATATTTGGAGACTACAACACTGTGAGAGATAGTATTCTTGTTGTGCTAGTACTTTCTCTTCTTTCCAGAATAGATTTGGTGTTTTTCCGCATATAAACTAAATCCCCTTTAAAGCTAAAGCCCCTTCACTCCTAGAAGTCAGTCTCATACCTGTACTTCTAAGCAGCCCTTGTCAACCCTACCTGAGTAAACATAATCTCTTCCCAGGATTTTATAGAGCAAAGCCTCTTCATCCCCTCTGCTGGAATGTGTTACAATGAAAGCATGCTTGTGAGGCATTCTTAGGGAGAGTGGGAGAGATCTTTGGTGGACAAGGTGCTGAGAGTGAAATCTAATTATATAGCTGATCCTTCTTCAGCTAATTCTTTCAATTGGAAAGAGGCACAGAAACTTGTTGAAAAACAAGTTGAAAAATGTACATTTTTACATAGCTGTTATAAAGAAAGGGAAAACACTGACCACCTATTAGAGGTCCTCACTAATTTCCAAATGCTTACATTTTTTGTTAGTGCTATCTTGATATCAAAGGGCACAATTTCCCATAACCCCCTAGATATTCAGACAACTTTCCATTTTTTTTACCAAAACCTTTAAAAAAATCAAAAGTACACTGTACACCTACAAAACTTAAGAATTTTATTACATCTTTACATTTGCCCCATCTCACAGATGCAGATATGAACCTTCGAAATTCACCCCTAACCTTGGAAGAATTCATGGAGGAAGTAGTGGCCACTCCTAATAACAAAATAACAGGAGTTGGCGGTTTATGTGTGTGTATGAATGATACAATAATCAGAGTTCTTCCAAAACTTGACAAAGACCCATTGCACCCAGATTCTTATGACTCGATATCCCTTCTCATATCCAACATTAAATTTTTGTCAAGGGTACTTGCAGATAGATATGCAACAGTAATTCAGAAGCTGGTACTTATAGATCAGTCAGTAATTAATCTTTGCAGACTGTTTCTAAATATTCAAATTCCCCCTCATAACTCAGAGCACAGGGTTATATTGTCATTGGACACTGCCAAGGCACTCGATAGTGTGAAGCTGGACTACATGTACATTACACGTCTTTGGTTTTGGCTACCAGTTTATCAAATGGATCTAAACCCTATACTCAGCTCCTATAATGCCCAGAAAATGGATGGAAAACATTAAATCTAAGGTTAATATTCATAAGATCCACATCATGTTTGATATCTATCAAATCCTGGTTTCATTTTATTTAATACTACATTGGTTGTCTAATTGTCAAACATGGTCATCTGGAAATATTGATATAGTTATAAAACTGGCATTGAGAAAGTGTCTACTGGAATATGATAAAACACTTTAACTCTCCCACATCAAAATGTTTAGCTCTCTTGATTGGGAGGAATTGGCTGCAGCTATCATTTACTACCAAAATTATAAGGGATTGATAAGGGTAATGAGAGCTGATGCACTTTGTTTGCCTGCTAATCTGTTTCTTTAAACACAAATGTAGGAACTCTCATTTAACAAACTTTCTTTTCAAATTCACTAGTAATCCATTGAAGAAGAATATGAAAAGTCTTGATATAGAAAACCTACAGAAAACAATTTCCACTTTTGCAGATAGCATCAACAAACAATTGATCTATGACAAAGCCCAGCAACCGATGCTAGATGAGTTGGAGCAACTAAGCACTGCACTGTCAGCATCAGCTTTAGAAGTGAACAGCTTGTTCAGCACAATCTCAGAAGAGCTATTGGTCAAGCTTACCCTTTTTTTTGAGGATTTACAAGCTAAAGTTGAAAAAAACACCCTTGCAGTTAGCCAGAAGCTGGAAAGTATAACTGTGGACTTGAACACAAGATTGATAACAAGTATTGACAGTATGCAGTTGTCATTGGCCCTGAACTTACAAAATCTTGAAAGTACAATTCTAGAAAACCTTGAAGATGTAAAGGTTAATATAAATGTATATAATGAAAAGGTGAGTGAGAAGTTGAGACTGCAGTCTCTGATCTTGATTAAACATTTGTCTCCCTATGCAGCTGATATGCAGGAAAGCTTGACGAAACAATTTGAGGCAATGTGCTTTCAAATAAAAAAATGTGCTGACCAGATGCAGACCAATATTTTTGCCGCAGCATCACAACTAAAAGACCAAGTAAGCTTTTTTAAACGTACCTTGCTGGGAAAAACATATTTAGATATTAGTAACGTCATAAAGACAACAAATATCTGCCTGTCCGATATGAGCCAGAAGGTTACACTGTTTAAAGAAATGGTTGTTTTATATGGAGACACCCTCAAGAAGTCACTCATTGAGGGATTAGAAAACATGAAAAAGATGACAGGACTGTATGTTGTACAAGATTCAACAAAGATCCTAAACAAAAATATCCAGGAAAAAATTCTCAGCTTCATAAATGGTACCCTAGTGAGTGCTGCCATGAGTGATAATTAAATGTTGCTTTAATAAATTGTGCAATCTCCAAAGAAACAAAATGCGTATTAAAAGGATATGTAACCAATTAAATGGCTTTTTTCGGAAGTATGCATAGTGCAAATTTAAAATAAACACTGTAGTCTTAAGCTGATTTTATCACGTTTAGTGCATGACATAAAAGGGAAAAATGTAAATGTATGTAAAATAAAGCATATAAAAAGAAAAAAAAACATGCGTGCATGGTGTTTTATACATTTATTCATAAAGGAAATACTTGAGAAAGAGTAATGCAGAAGCATTGCTTGGTTACAAGGTTTGCTGTAAGTTGGTGGCTGTATAACTGTCAAGGTCCTACCTTTTCCCAGAGGTTATGTTACTCCATGTGCTAGCATCCATCTTGGATTTCTGCTGAGCATGATGGGAATCTTTTATGCCTTCAGGTCTCGGAGGTCCATCCCCCAGAGGGGTGTGGCTGAGTACATATAAGCCTGGGATCTGCACATGCTCTTTGCACTTGTGTCTTGTGTCTTTGTCTTGCTACAGCTCTGTGTATACGCTCGTGACTCTTCTGGTATTCTGACTCGGCTTGTGACTAAGACCATTCTCTGCGTTTCCCTTTGATCTGACCTTCCGTTGCTGAACCCGGCCCGTGACCTGTGATTCTTTGTCTACTGTTCTGTACTGTTTTGTCCCGTTGTTATTGACCCGGCTTGTCTGACTACGCTATTGTCATTCTCACCAACTACACGCCATTGGCGGCGGCCATTACCGCAGCTGGGGTGTCTCGGGGGCCGCGACCTGGTCCCTGGTTGCGTCAAGTCCATCCCCACCATCAGGGGCCCTGGTGAAGGGCAGCCTGGGACTTAGACTCCGCGCCCTGAGGGACTTCAGTCTGTTGGTGGTGGTTGTCGTCAGCCAGTGCGTTACCCTGCCACTAGGCCTACCTGTCCGTTCCACAGCCCTGCCCTGACAATAAGTTCTCTTTTTTTTCACAATATCTTTCTTTATTTAACCTTGGAAATCCTGCCATTAACACTTTTCCTGTCCTAGGGTGACAACCGTACTGAGCAGCAAAGAGAGGGAATATATAACTCTGTGTTAGTAGTTCAAGGAGAATGCCTACTGATAGGAGTCCAGGACAGAGAGTGCAGGAAGATGTCAGCTCACAGGATTTCGGGCGTTTTTTGCACTTGTCAAATAAATATAATAAAACCCTTTCATGGGTATATTTAAAAGATCAAAACGGAGAAAATAAAAGACATCTCTTGTTAGAGACTACATACACTTCATCAAATTTTATCTAGGTGATACTATGATAGATGCTAAATGCACAAAAGTATCCTGTGTACTTACCTGTTATTAATCTGGTCCAGTAATGTGATCCTGCAGCTCTATCTCCCCTGTGCAAGGGAGAGCTTCACAAAGGCTGTGACCTCCGGGAGCCATGATGCCACATATAGGCTCCCATGGACCAACTGTTGTCAGTGCTCCCTTCTCTCCCCTGCAGCAGCTGCTCATTAACACAGGAGTTGAAGCTGCAGGATCATGTGACTGGACTGGATTACAAATAGGTAAGTACACATATCTTTTTTACACTTGGTATGAAAGATAGGTGGGAGAGGGGAGAGAACATTTTTAAGGATAGTTAGTGTTAGGCTGTTCCTCCAATTTAAATATAATTCAGTTAGGGTTTAAATCTACTAGACCTAAAGCGGAGCTCCACCCAAAAGGGGACTTCTGCTTTAAGGCCTCGTCCACCAATCTCCGTTAAGGATTGGCACTTTTGGGGAGTGGGGGGGAGGGAGAGTACCAGATTTTGACAGGTACCCACTCCCACTTCCGCTGCAATTGTCAAGGCAATTGCAAGCACAAGTTTTCCTCCCCCCTTTCTCCCGGTAGTCTTCTGGGACACGTGAGAGGTCCCAGACGCCTATGGGACTATTCACAAGGCACAGAGCTGATCTCGTATGCACAGTGGGCACCCAGATGTGAAGTCACAAGATGTCACAGCTGGGTACCCACACTTAAGATGCCAGCGCCGGGGAGAGAGGATGGTTGGTGAAACCGGCTGCGGTGATGACACCACTGGATTGAAGGACAGGTGAGTGTATGTTTTAAAAGGCAGCAGCTAAACATTTTGTAGCTGCTGGCTTTTTTTTTTACATTTTGACTGAAGCTCTTCTTTAATTCTTGTTTTCAAAATGGTTATGTTTTAAAGAAGATATCCAGCTAAAATATATGTTGTTCACTTTGGATACATAAATGTTAAAACTCTTGTAACACCCTGCAATAAATGTCTAATGCAGGATATTGAAGCCAAGACAAGATGGCAGTGTCCTGCAGAGCAGTAGCATTCACAGGTTGAAGAATAGCCATATGGAACTTGTATGCTGAATTTCAGGACTTTACTGAAGAACAGTGTACCTGGGAACTACATTTCCCAGAGCAGCTTGTGTGTGGGCAGGGGCATATATAACTCAACCACCGAGAAACTAATCAGGAAGTGAGAGGGGAGAGATTGAGAGAGAAGGAAGTGTGCTGATGGCTGGAGTGTTGGCCCAGGCCACAGAGTCAGAGTCAGAGAGGGAGGAAGAGTGGAAAGAGTCTGCAGATCGTCAGTCTTGCCACGCTGTCCAGTGAGCCAATCTGCAAGCAGAAAGCCAGCCAGGATGCCAAATCAGGAACAGAGAGTCTGTAAGGGGTCCCCATTTGCTGGGAAAGACGGACCGCTGAGACCTGCTGGACACCATTAATAGGATGAGAGAGCCCCATACACCCACTAATTGAGAGAACATTGACAATTTCATGACATCTGCTATCTACCGGCACATAGTTACCCTAGTTTGTGGCCTAGTTCTCCCAACCTCCATCGTTGGAACACATTGCATTACAGTCTAATCATCCAAGCTGACTCCAGGACACACAGCTGCAGGTCAGAATACAGCAGTGCCAACTGAAACAATAATTTACCCTTCCCAGTTGAACAGGATTTCTACTACTGCCTCTAGCCCTTGTTAACAGAGAGAGAGAGTTGTTCTTGCTTACAGACACGTATGCCAACTGTTACACTTCACTACTTTAAATCTGTCCTTGTTTACTGCCTTAAAGGGGACCTTACATCAGTTCACCACCATTAAGAGGAGAAGTACTTATTAACTATCATCTACACCTTTGATCTTCTTCACACTATTTGGGCCCCAACTAGTGTGCAGAAGACTCCATATTGTTCTTAAAGGACATTGGTTGATTATAGACAAGAGCTCTCTCCATTTTCAAATCTAATCCCTACTATCAGGTTCTGAGGACCCGCAGTGAGCTTGTTATTGATAGTTGTTCTCACTCTCTGGGAATTCAACAGTCACCTCAGATTGTAGGCAGTGGATTATTTCTGGAAGCATCCCTGCTAATAGTTACTGGTACTTTTTTGTTGATGTGGTTACTTTTACTTAAAGTTGACAAGAGTGATTATATTGCTGTATATGCCAATGCTATTTTGTGTTTTTTTTTATCAAGTTACGCTCAAACTCAATATAAACTTCATATTGATTTACACTAATGTGTGTTTGAGTCCCTTTTACACTGGTGACTTATTCGGGTCACGAGAGTGCAGTGGTGTCAGCAGAGGTCGGGCTCTTAGAAAGAGGTCCAGATTGACAGGAAACCCAGAAATTACTAAACAACGCTTAAGGGGGTAATGCTAAACTCTGTTAGGTTTTTCTTACTGTCTGGGAACACATTAGGGAGAGACTTAGAAACTTCCTATTGTGTCTCTCACTTAACCACTTGACCTCCAGAAGATTTACCCACCCCCCCCTTCCTGTCCAGACCATTTTTTTGATATGGCTCTGCGTTATTATAACTGACAGTTGAGCGGACATGCAACGCTGTACATAAATTAAATTTATGTCATTCTTTCCCCACAAATTGAGCTTTTTTTAGTGGTATTTGATCACCTCTGTTTTTTATTTTTTGCATTGTAAACAAAAAAGTCCAACAATTTTGAAAAAAAACAAAACAATATTTTTTTTTCTGCTATTAAACATATCCAATAAAAAAAATTTAAAAATCAAATGTCTTCATAAATTTAGGGCAATATGTATTCTTGTACATATTTTTGGTATTTTGTGTAAAGGTTACAGCTTCTGCAATCTACGGGGCATACAGTATACTGAAATTTTTTTCATTTATTTTTTTAACACTAGTAATGGCGGTTACACTCCTGCAGATTGCCCGCCACACTCCTGCAGCCCCATTAGGAATTACTGATCACCAGCATTAGTAATAAAAACAAAAAATAAGTGTACATACCATAGTTTGTAAACGCTATAACTTTCATGCAAATCAGTCAATATACACTTATTGGGATTTTTTTTTATCTAAGACATGTAGAAGAATACATTTTGGCCAAAATGTATAAAGAAATTAGATTTTTTTACAAAATGTTTATTAAATATGTTTTTTTAGCAGAAAGTTAAAAATATTCTTTGCTTTTATTTAAAATTTTCGGTAATTTTTTTGTTTATATCACAAAAAATAAAAACCCCAGTGGTGATCAAATATCACCAAAAGAATGCTCTATTCGTGTGAAAAAAATTATATCAATTTTGTTTGGGTACAGCGCTGCATGACCAATTACCAGTTAAAACATCGCAGAGTAATATAGCAAAAAATGGCCTGGTCATGAAGAGGGGAAAATCTTCTGGAGCTGAAGTGGTTAAAGTGGAGGGTATCACAATCTTTATAACTTCCCAAAAGGACAGTAATATGCGTGAGATGAGCGAGTCACACATTAAAGGATGAATACAAACCTTAATAGCCTATCCAGTCTCTCAATATGTTTTGCAATTTCTATGTTTTTTTTTTAATTTTATTGAATTTCATAGAGGCAAATGTAACAAAACTTAAAAAGATAAACAGAAAACCATCAACCTAAAAATAAGCACCCCCACAATAAAAAGTGAAAGAGAGTTAAATAAAAGAAAAGTAAAATACTTCAAATAAGATTGTTGTAAAATTAAATAGAGAGAAAATTGAAATTGCAACCAGACAACATTATCACGAGAATTGTTTTAGGTTTCATGCAATTTAAACTTTCATGAAAAATATTGAACCTTATAATTTGCTCTGTAAACTGTAGTCCAAAAGTATGATAAATAAACGGGGACAGAAAATTAAGTAGCGTTTTTCTGAATAAATTTATTGTCATTGTTTATGCTGAGTCATGAGCAACAAAATTAAAAAGGATTTCCATTTATCATTGAAGTCAGTCCTGGGTGATGAGGAAACATTTCATAGAATATACTTGTATTGCCTTTATTGCAAATAGTTTAGATGGAGCTGTTTTCATATCCAGAATAGAAGGCAATTAATCTTTAATCCAATATAATAAAAGTAGCCTTTTAGAGGAAATGAAAACCAGGCTAATTAATATACGAGGAAAAGTGAGCAATATATTTTGAAGAGATTGGTAAATGGAACACGATAGGTTTGTAGTCTTTGGTATCGCAATTTGGAGAGTATCATTGATATCATTGATTTTTCTATCACAAAATTTAACCATTTCTGAAGTCCACATATAGTGGGCCTAGACAGATTTAGGTTGTCCAAATGTCCAGGACGTATGAAGAATTATTTTTACTATTAAATCCTAAATCTTCCACCACTGGAAAATGATGGAATCACCCTCACAACCCAGTGACCGAAACATTCAGGGCCCATTCACACCATTGCAATGTGGAAATTGTTAATTGCACCCCCACAAATTAACACCCACCAAAACACATAGCGGTTGATTTACTAAAGACAAATGGACTGTGCACTTTGCAAAGTGCAGTTGCTCCAGAACTTAGCAAATGAAGTAAAGCTTCCCTTTGCCAAGAATACCCAATCACATGCAAGGAAAATAAAACAGCTTTTTTGCTTGCACATGATTGGATGACAGAAGTCAGCAGAGCTTCTGCTCATTTATTAAGCTCTGAAGCAACTACACTTGAAGAGTGCTGTTGCACTTTGCAAAGTGCACAGTCTAATTGCATTTCGTAAATCAACCCTATAGTACCACAGTACGAGTTTGGTGCGGAGCAATTATAAAAATCATGCCTACTGTACTTTTTGTGGGTTCCTGCGCATTTGGCAATCCATTATTATTATTATTATTATACAGTATTTATATAGCACCAAAAAGTTTGCTCAGCACTGTACATTATAGTGGGGGACAGAACATGAGACAATACAGTAACAGAACAATACACGAAGGGTTCGAGGGCCCTGCTCCTTGGAGCTTAAAATTAATAGGCTGTCAAAAATGTGCTGCATGGAAATGTGCATATAATCCGCAGGTGTTGTGGTGGGAATCAGCCTTTAAAGCTGATTCCTAGTTTGTTTTTCATTTAAAATGGAAGAGGCCAGCATTAGTAGCAATAAAAAGCAGCTTTTGCAGCAACACTCACCTTTAATCCAGGGCTGTCCCCTGGAGTAATAGAGCATTACTGAACTGGAAAGCCCTCACACATTACATAAGTATCCTTCAGTGCAACAGTAAAAATACCAACCCCCAAACCCCCCCCCCCCCCCCCATTATGGGATAATAAGGGAAGAAAGAACCTGTGACCTTAATGAATCAGCCAAAAGACACGTGGAAAAAAGGTATGTCTTTGGGGAGGGGGTGGGATTGTTAGGTTAAAAAACACGTAGGGGTTGATTTACTAAACCTCTTGTGCAGTTCTGAATAGCAACCAATCAGCTTCCAGGTTTTTTTGTCAAATTTTAATTTAACAAGCTGAGGTTAGAAGCTGATTGGCTACCATGCACAGCTGCACCAGATTTTGCACTCTCCAGTTTTAGTAAATCAACCACGTAGAGTTCTACATTAACTTTTGTAAGCAAGACAGGAAATGGAAAAGAAGGCCCGGGGGGGGGGGGCATGGTTGAGAGAGAGAGGAAGGAAAAAAAGGTGTAGGGGGCGGTAAATATGAAACTTTCTATGATAGAGATAAAGTGATATTAAAGAAAGATTTAAAAAAAAAATAACACACATGTCTATACTTATTTGCTGTGTGTATCAGTTTTGCACAGAGCAGCCTGGAT
This sequence comes from Staurois parvus, assembly GCF_062004578.1. Classification (NCBI taxonomy): domain Eukaryota; kingdom Metazoa; phylum Chordata; class Amphibia; order Anura; family Ranidae; genus Staurois; species Staurois parvus. The sequence goes on from NW_028317883.1 coordinate 1,681,189, forward strand.
CTTCCTCTTCTCAGGTCCCCTGCAGGCTCTCCTGGCCCCTTCCTCCTGCCAAGTGCCATCTGAGCAAGCACATTGCTACGGGGGCACCCAAGCTGGCTCACTCCCCAGCTGTTGCTCTGTATGTCCAATCAGAGGGGCTGTTGTACACAGAAGGTTTTCTACCTTCATACGTAGATGCATGAAGGAAACCTTGAGCCTTTACAACCACTTTAATTGCTCCAGAACAATAGGATGAAATCAGGTTTTTGCAGTAGTAATATGGGATGTTTCTGTAAGAGAATATTATAATTTAAGATCTTATTTTTCACCTGATGCCAAACATTTTTTTTAAATTGTTTCTTTCATTAAAGGAATAAAAAAGGCACGCAAGGTTCACACTTTTTACTCCAACTCTGAAACAGTTTTGTGATCTGAGTTTCATTGCACAAAAGCTAGGCCTGTGATTTGAATGAAAGGTGTTTGCACCATCCAGTGATTATATGGGGAATTGCAGATTGTTCATTATATTCATCACTACCAAAGAATTTGGACAATAGTGAACTGCCTAAGTTTTAGTTAAATATCACAGCCTCACTTACACAGAACCCTGTTATACGCACAGGAAAAGAAATGGAAGCAACAATAATTAGCTGGGGTGATAAGCTCAGTGGTAAAAAGTGTTTTAGTGAGTCCATGCCTGTGTGAACTGTGGTTTTTAGGGATTGACAAACCGCATTTATTTAAAACGCAGGGGTGGACTGACCATTCGAGCACTAGGGCACTGCCCGGGGTCAGTAGGGGGCCCCATGAAATGCCCCTGGTACCTTTTATAGGCTTTTTTGGTGTGCTTCGAGTATGGGCAAGGACATGAGGGCCCCATGATCCCCTATTGCCCGGGAGGTGTCAATCCGCCCCGTAATAAAACGGAATCTAAAAGATCACAAATTGGTTGCCCATGCAGGGGATTTTCATCAACACAACGGACAACAAAAGTTCTGTACCACCTGGCTCACTCTGTAGAAGCACAGCTGCTGTTCTTACTGGTTCCTCAGACCATATCAACCAGCTCTGCTGGCTTTCTGGGATCTTCTGGCTCACCTGCTGCATGGGCCCACTACTGGCTTCTCAATAGTGGATCTCCTGGCACTCCAGGCTCTTTCACTCCTCACAGATTCCTTCAGTTCCCTGGATTCTCTCAGTTGCTTCAGTTGTCTGATTCCCCCAGGCAAACCCAGCTATCCTGACACTCCCGTCCCTAGGGGTAAGGAATCTCTCCAATATGGAGTGCTGTCTCTTAAGTAGATCACCTCTCCTAATGGGAGTACACCTGTCTCTTGGATGGAGCATACAACTGTCTAATGACGGGAGCACTGAGCTTTGGCCTGACTTTGCTTATGACGAGTGTGCACACCTGCACAGTCACACAGCCTGCAGGCTTCCATTAGGACCTGGGCATAGGATTGAAGGCTTTGGCCTACCCAAGACTCTAAAGCCTTCGGACACCAGACCCTGATCCAGGTTTACAAAACCTGGAGAAAACCACGTACCCAGTTTCCTCTACTCAATACAGACACTCTGGAGCCCTGCACTCTGTATTAGTGTGAACCCTGTGTCACTCTTCTCTAGACTCACACAGTGGCTGGACCTTGCACTGTCACATTGGCTATAGACATCAAAGGGCAGCTCGCCATGTGTGCATCTTTGTCACCCAGAACATCTTTAAACATGGGCAATAACTTAGTACATGTTAAGGACTGTAGGACTATAGTTTGGGGGAGACACACTGCGTTGTGTCAGCTTATTAAGAATAAATCAATATCAATCAGAGAAAGCTTCCTATCTTGGTTATTGCCAATTGCACAATGAGCCTCAGCCAAAGCTGTCTGTTGATAGCTCATAGACATTAGTGTGTGGCCAAAAACCACTGGCTTGTGAGACTGTCATATGAGGTCATATTTGTCTTCTGATCTTTTCCTATGTTTATATTAGGGTGGGCAGTAAATAATTAAGGCATGATCTGTGTGGATCTTAGGTATGACCTGGATTTGCAGAAACTAAATAAGTTTATTGGATGACTAAATTAAAGAATTCCAGGCATGGATATTTTATACATAGTTACAATCGTCCAGCTTGGACCAATGTAAGTATGTATATATTATGACTGGCTGGTGCCCTTAAACTGACACCGCTACTCCAATGATTGCCAGTTGCCTCTGTGTCCTGTGCAGAGCGGCTGCCCTGCTGCATTCTAAACACAGGAGGTCAGGCGTTTGGCACAGCTGCCATTCAGAGAATGTTTTGCATTTTCTGAATGAATGTTAAGCATTATCTGATTGCATGAGGTGGAGAGCGTGACATCACCACCTTGCCTGTCCAATTCAGTTTATGTATCTTTTGTAATCAATTTGTATTTGTCTTTATGTATTTGGTGCTTGAATTCGTTTGTTATCTGTAATAGTTTTTTTTATTTTTTTTAAATTGAATGGGGGGGGGGGTGACTTTCTCTCCCTGTTGGTTCTGTGGTATTTATTCTTGGGGTGGTAGATAATATTAGGCCATCCTGTTGCACCCAAGAGGGAGGTGCTCTTGAGGTGGAAATTGCCAACCCTACCTACCACTTATAATTAAAAGCAGACAATTAATAGGACTCTGGCCCTGTATAAACTTACCTTCCTTAGTAGAAACTGCACAAAGAAATTTGATAAAATATGGGCCAGCTGGATAGATGCTATGGTATACCTGTTTTTCTTAGAGCCATGCCTTACTGCTACAAGTTGATACCTTTTTTTTCTGGATCCTCTTTATGTTCTCCCTCTTCTTTTTAAATCAATTTACCTCTTGGTGTGGAGACTCTATTAATGTATTCTGAAGTTGGGGTGACTTGTTTTTAAAAATTCTTTATTCAAGGCACGGTAAAGGCTGACAAACTACATAATTTAGATCATGACATCTCAGGCACAGCTGAGTAAAACAAGTGCACCTAACAAACATACCCAATAAGTACAGTATTTTCTTAGGGGTCAGAGACCTCAAATGTCAATCTAAAAAATGATGAATAGAGACTCTCAAGTAAAGATGAGTAAGCTAACCAATTAAAAGGTGCAAGAACCTGCAGTGACCGTTACATATCGGAAGAACGTAACAACTCTCGATATTCAGATGAGCAAGAAAAAATAGATAGGGGGTACCATATATTACAGAACTTTTCTTATATATGATATAGGGATGCTGTGAGGCTCTCCATGTGTTTAATATATTGACATATATTCCAAGGAAATTGGAGGGGTTTCCATAGACCTGGGGTACAAGCCCTTGCCACATTTAAAAGGTAAACTATGAGTGAAGACTTGTATTGGGCCAACAATACCCTATTGATGTGTAGTAGATACCTCATGGGTTGATAAACACCCTGATCTTATGTATACCACTTGCCAGACTTGTTCCCAGAATAGGTGTAGCTTTTGAAAGCTCCAAAAAATATGAAGAAAGGAGCCCACTTCCTGTTGGCATCGCCAACATATGTTGGACATCTGTGGGAAAATCTGATGAAGAACTCTGTACCAACAAGACAGGATCTTGAAACCTGTTCCTGAAATGTGTTTGCAAATGAAAATTGTTATTCAAACAGTATAGCCCAGTGGTTCTTAACCTTTTTGGAGGTACTGAACCCCACCAGTTTCATATGCGCATTCACCGAACCCTTCTTAATTGGAAAAATAAAATATGATTTTTAAAATTCAAAACATAGGTATATATTTATACATAGGTGCACAAAATGAACAAAACCATTAAGAACAAAGAACAAAACCATTAAAACATGATTTTCACACAAAAACAAAATAATGAATATTTACCGCAAATCAGTGTGACTTCTGCTGTTGTCTTTCAGAGGCCAGTTCAGAAATGCGCGGCATTACCTTGGCAAGTGCCACTCTCATGTTATTTTCGCAACAAAGTCTGTTCCTTTTCTTCGTCTTTATGTCCAGCATCCTCGAAAAGGATTGCTCGCAAAGATATGTTGTAACAAACGGTATGAAAATTCATCCCCCATAGTAATTCATCCCCCATATAGTAATTCATCCCCCATAGTAATTCATCCCCCATATAGTAATTCATCCCCCATAGTAATTCATCCCCCATATAGTAATTCATCCCCCATAGTAATTCATCCCTCATAGTAATTCATCCCCCATATAGTAATTCATCCCCCATATAGTAATTCATCCCCCATAGTAATTCATCCCCCATATAGTAATTCATCCCCCATATAGTAATTCATCCCCCATAGTAATACATCCCCCATATAGTAATTCATCCCCCATATAGTAATTCATCCCCCATAGTAATTCATCCCCCATAGTAATTCATCCCCCATATAGTAATTCATCCCCCCTATAGTAATTCATCCCCCCTATAGTAATTCATCCCCCATATAGTAATTCATCCCCCATATAGTAATTCATCCCCCATAGTAATTCATCCCCCATATAGTAATTCATCCCCCATATAGTAATTCATCCCCCCTATAGTAATTCATCCCCCATATAGTAATTCATCCCCTATAGTAATTCATCCCCCATACTAATTAATCCCCCATATTAATTCATCCCTTATATAGTAGTAGTAAGTAAGTAGCAAGTAGTAAGCCATGTCCCCCCCTGTGTCAATTCACTTACCTTTGCTCTGCGCGTTCCTCTTGCCGTATTCCCACGCCGTTCCGGTCTTCAGGGCGGACTGTGAGAGGAGCCTAGCTCCTCTCACGTTCGTCATGCTGCCCCGCCTACACACATCCTGACAGCCAATCACTGGCTATCAGGATGTGAGTGGCAGCGAGACTGGCCAATCATTGCATTTGAGCGCGCTGCCCTGGCTGTTTTTTTTTTTGGATCACGCTGCAGGGTCCCTGCCGTCCGAGAGGCTTGCCGACCACTGGGCTAAGCGATGTTGCGTGACCACCTGCAGCCAATGATGGACAAGCGGGGCATGTCATCACGAATCATATGAGTCGGGTGTGGGTCTTCACCTCCGCCGAACCCGCGAGACTGACTCACCGAACCCCTGGGGTTCGATCGAACCCAGGTTAAGAACCACTGGTATAGCCCGTTCAATTTGGGTTGGAGAAAAAGTAATCAGCCTCCTATTAATGTATTTAAGGTGGGGCATAATCTGGAGGATAATTTGGAGGAGGGGCAACTAGAAGTTTGTAAAGCTGTGACAAAAGAGGTGTAGCTTTTTATTTTCTCCCCTGCCTCTCCTTTTGCTCCATATCCTCTGAGCCCCCCTTCCTTTGTTATTTCTTCTTCCCTGCTCTTCTTCCTCTGTAGCTTGCTGACTTACACACTGCCTCTATCAGTTGATACTGCATTGGTTACTCTGTCATTCTAGCTATGTCTACTTTAGCACGTTTATACTGAAATGTCTTAAAGTGGAGTTCCACCCATTTTTGTGTTTATTAAAAGACAGCAGCTACAAAAACTGTAGTTGCTGACAGTTAATAAACACACCCTTACCTGTCCTGGGGTCCAGAGATGTTTTCACTCACGCAGTCCCTTCTCTCCTTCTGTCCTCCACGACGCCAGCATCTCTACTGTGGGCACCAGGCTGTGACAGCTTGTGGCTTCACAGCCTGGTGCCCACTGCGCATGCTCGAGTCGCACCACCCCTCCTGATTGGTCTGGTAGTCTCCTAGGACCTGTGAAAGTTCCCAGGAGACTGCAGGAGAAAGGGGGGGGGAGCTGAACTTCTGGCTCACTTCACCATGAAGTGGGCGGGAAGTTGAAGTGGGTACCTGTCAAAACCAGGTACTGGCTCCCCCCCAAAATGTGCCAAATATGGCAGTGGAGGAGGGATTAGGCAAATAAGCGGAGCCTTCGATTTTGAGTGGAACTCCGCTTTAAGTTTCTTGTCTGATTGTTTACAGTACAAGTCTCTGCCAGCTTATGCAGCCTGGTTGATTGTACAATTTTTGTTTGTCTCTATTACTTGTATGAAAACCTCAAAAAATATTTTCCTGTAAAAAAACAAAAAAAAATTGTGTTGCCATAAATACAGAATATCGGAAATGACAAAAGTGTATTGATGAGTATGAAAACATATGATTTCCACTGGCTACAGCCATATCTTGCATGCTACAGATTTAAACAGGAAAAAAAGCCTTGAGAAAATAAAAATATAATGGTAACGTTACATTTCTATGAATATTAATTCCTTAAAGCTCACCTGTCAGTTCTGTAATGTGGTCATAAGACTATTAGGAAGGCACATAACATTGCCCTCAAATACCCTTTAAGGGCTCTTTGGGTGCCCCAGAATCCCAGGGTACCCATGAAAGGTACAAGGGGCAGGTCAGTATTACAGTGAAGCATTACATTTTACTATTTCAGCTCCCTGGGATAAAAGGCCTGCAGAGTAATAGAAGAAACTTTTATAGACACACAGATACCACTAGCTATTTTAGTCTGGTGGCTAATTTCTGAAGATTGGGGAACAAATTGGTTTGCTAAAAAAGAGAACACTTAAATTCAGAAGGAAAAACTTAGTAAAATGGAGGCTCTTCTGAACACCTAATAATACATTTTGCTAGGTGCTTTGGAAATATAAATAATGTTGTATATTATGTTTATTTAACAAGCCTTCCAAACCTTTTATGGAACCATCTACTGCATCTACTAGAATGGGTTCTTGAAAAAAGTCTTTGGCTTTTTTTCAGCTCTTACAATAAAGAGCCCTTTCATCAGCTAAAATTTAACCCTCTTTACTTCTAGTCACAAGAGATGTCCTTAAAGCTGAACTCTAGGCAGATATAAGTGACACAAATTGAATAAGCTTTGTAACCATTAATATTTAATTTTAAAAAAATATGTAAAACGCAAACCCTGTAAAGAAACCCATTCAGTGTAAAATAGAAATGAAAGGCAACACATTTGTGTTAAGATATAAAGAACCTTATAAATACTTTTTTCCCATTTTTATTGGTGATTACATACCCTCTGTTCTCAGCTGCATCCTCAAGGAGGAGAAACAAAATCTTCCAAGTGAATGGCTATGCGGGGGCGGGGGCAGGGGTGGCGGGTGTCAGGACAAGTCTGATCATTGGAGGAGAGCAGACTGAGTTCTCAGCACAGCTAGAGAACTGACCACACTGTGATCTCCTGCCTAAATGTAGTCAGTTTTTAATAGGAAAGCAGAGGGATTGTCAGGAACACCAGGGATTTCACACAAAGGAAGTAATACAAAGAGAACAGGATACTTTTTCATACAAGTACATGATACAGTAGGCACAGATCAGGGGTATGAAATGCTGGGTTTTTCATACCCTTCAAATGTATTGCTTAAATGCAGTCAGCTAAGTAAATCACTCTAGAAATAGATGGCCATTGGCTAAGGGTGAGTTCTTGTCCATGTGGGGCACCTTTGTTGAGCACAGTGGAGCACTTTGATTTTACTGAAGAAACTAAGCCATTCAATTGAGCTGGTGCACAAACACGTGTATTTGTTTCACCATTTTGGGACTTTATTAACGGTAACTTATGCTGTATGTTATTGTTTGAAATATATGCACATGATTATATGTTTAATACTGATGTGTGGTCTGTTTAAATGTTATTATTTATGTATTGTGGCACATTGCACAAGTTTAGGACTGCTGCAATAGTTTCATCCATTTTTGTGGTTTACTAAGTATTGCACATCCAGAAGCGCATGAGCACTATTTTAAGTATTTTGTAGCTAAGTAAATGTAGTTTGTATAGTAGTGATGTAGTGTGAGAAAAAGAAACAATGAGCCATTCAGTTTGTGTACTGATAAAAGACTTGCTGATGACATGGGAAAAAGACTTTAAAGCCTCCTTCACCACCTGTTAATGGCGGCTACAAGCCATATGCTATTCATACTCTATCTGTCATTGTGTAAATCATTAGGAGCTTGTCTTAAAACTGCTTACACGCTGGTACCTCACCCCACATGGATTACATACATTTTACCCGAACAGCTCCTCCTTATGTGTTGCTTCACAGGTAACTTTATACATATATGCTGGTCATGTAAAAACAGACATTCTGAGCCCCCCCATCCAGCCCTAGCCATCCTCAATCTAGGTGTGGATTCCTTCCCTCTCTGTTATCGTAGTGTTGTAGCCAATATTTCATCATCCGCAAAACTGACAATTACAAGACAGTGGAAAAAAGAATCTGTCCCCCGATCCATCTGAAGCTGTGAATATCACACATCAACACTATGAAAGAGTGTTAGCTCTGCAATCTGATACTTTCTATAGATTTGAGAAACTGTGGAAACTTTGGGCAAACTGGTGTACTGTTTAGGAATTGGAGATGTTTTCAGTAGAATTACTAAATATACCCACATGGAAGAAAAATATATTTGAAATATATTTTAAAAATATTCTTCCCAAATATATTGATATATATTTGAAATGCTACAATTTTGGCCATATTCAATATATTTCAATTTTAAAAAATGATATACATATAGAAATGCATTTTTATCACAAAATATATGAAAAATATATTTTTAAAAATACATTTCAAATATACTGTATGTCTTTAAAAATACAAATCAAATCAAAATTCAAACAATACACTTTTTTCAAATATATGTAAAAATATGTTAAAATTACCAGTTAAATATACTACATAGAACATGCAGGACACCCAAGTGATTGCATAAAATCAGATATAGATTCCCCACTTTGTCCTAGATGCCCACTCCGCTCCTCCCATGATATCTTGGTAGTTTGAGGGCAGGGAGAGGGCACCGGCGGTCCCCCCGACCCTACCGTGAAGGAGCAAGGGACCTGCACCACTTAGGCCGAGGCCTACCTCAATACCAAAGCACCTGGCCTGGCAGGACCTGTTGCGGCCTACCACGACACCCCCCCCCGACAACCCAAAGGGAGCCTGCTTCTGGCCTAAAGGAGCTCCACCCGCACATCCCCACCCACACCCGTAAGAGTGACCTGAAGCGAGTGTTTTCCACACTACTGAGCCCAGCAGATGATCTCGGCCTGGTGAGGCCCACCATCACCTCCCACGACGCAACCCTGCCCAGACCTGCTGAGCCCAATGGATGATGTCGACCTGGTGAGGCCTACCATCGCCCACCTTAACACAACCCTGCCCGGACCTGAAGCCCATCTGATGACCCCCGGGAGTACAGCGCGGGAGAAGGCCCAACTGCTGATCCTGTGATCCCCCAGCCCTACTACGCCCATCTCCTACAGATGATGCCCACCCCTCACAACCTTCTCTACACCTCATCTCCACCACCTGGAAAACACCTCCGCTGCTGACGTCCACCCTTCATCTCCTCAAATCAAACCTCACGCCTCAAACTGAGACTTTCACAATCTGGAACTTGTAGCTTGACTACCCTTGGCCACAATCTATCGACCTGAACTCTACCCATCCTGATCCTAGGCACGAGAACTCTAGTTACCAGAAGACACAGCGACGAGATACACCACTGCACACTAGACTATCTGCAACCAAGATTCCCACCACACCACTCCGTTTACCTCCCTAAAATCCCTCCTTTACTCCTCCTCCTCATATTCCTCTCCTCCGTTCCCAAAATCTCTTCTCTATATCCCTCTGCTCCTCCCAAACAACTGTACATTGCACCCTCACTGCTTCCTTCTACCCTCTAAGGGTCTCACCACCTCCTCCTGATACTCCACTCTCCCACTGACCCGAACACCTCCACTGGTAGATTTACGCGCTCTTGTACATCCCGCTCCCATGCCACCTTTCTCACCCTTCTTCTTCTCCTAACTGCAGGGGACATCTCCCCGAATCCTGGTCCTCCACCACCTCGCTCACCCACAAGGCACCCTCCCACTTCCATGACCTGCCGCAACCCCTTCAATCTAATACCTGTCCCTCTGCTCCCCAAACCCCCCCCCCCCGTTTTTGTATGCATTCCTGAACGCCCAATCGGTTTGCAACAAGCTCACCGCCATCCACAACCTCTTTGTTTCCCGCTCCCTCAACCTCCTAGCGGTCACTGAAACCTGGATCCAAGCCACTGACTCTACCTCCCCTGCGGCACTCTCCTATGGAGGTCTCATCTGGACCCACTCACCCAGACCCAGCGGTCAAAAAGGTAGTGGGGTTGGTATGCTCCTGTCACCGCTGAGCACCTTCCAAGTCCTCCCAAACCCCCTCTCTCTATCCTTCTCCTCTTTTGAGGCCCACTGCATCTGACTATTCTCTCCAACTCCCCCTAAGGATTGCTGTAATCTATCAGCCTCCTGGACCCGTGTCCCGCTTCCTCGACGACTTCTCCACCTGGCTACCCTTCTTTCTCTCCACCGAGCTACCCACCATCATCCTTGGAGACTTCAACATCCCTGTCAACATCAATAACCCGGCTACATCCCAGCTCCTCCACTTAACCTCTTCTTTTGCACTCGCACAGTGTATACAATCCACCACCCACTCTAACGGGAACATCCTGGACCTTGTCTTCTCTCATCTCTGCACTCCCCACAATCTCACTAACACCCCCTTCCCTCTCTCTGACCACAACCTTATTACCTTCTCCGTCTCCTAGTCCTCAAACACCTACCCCTCCAAATGTCAAACTATCACCAGCCGAAACCTCCGCAACCTGAACCCTGCCCCCTTCCACTCTGCAGCTGATCAACTTTACGACAGTATCCTTCCCTTGTCCTGCCCTGACCTGGCTACTACTACTTATAACAATTCGCTGTCAACTGCTCTAGACTCGATAGCGCCTCTAACCACACGAAGCATTAGACCCCGACCACTTCAGCCCTGGCAGTCTAATCACACCAAAACTCTCAAACAACGCAGTCGTGCAGTGGAGCGACTATGGAGCAAAACCAGATCCCAACTAGCGTTCACCCAATATAAATCTGCCTTTCACACCTATACTTCCTCCCACCATGCTGCCAAGCAAGCCTACTTTCTGACCCTCATCAATACCCTCTCCTCCAGTCCTCGTCAGCTTTTCTCTACTTTCAACTCTCTACTTTCTCTGCCCCCACCTCCACCCAGTACCTCACTCACCGCCCACGAGATTGCCAATCACTTAAAAAACAAGATCGACGCAATTCATAGGGACATCACCGCTGCTCAGACTTCCACCCCACCTAGCACCCCTCACACGGAAACTCCCTCAACTCCCCTCTTCCTCGACCTCACCACTGTCCAGACCTCCACCCCGCCTAACATCCCTCACACTGAAGACCCCTCAACACTCCACTCCTTCGACCTTGCTACCACTGAGGAGGTCACTAAGGTCTTCACTGAAGCCTGCCTCACCACCTTCCCCCTTGACCCTGTACCCTCACAACTCCTACGATCTCTCTCCTCCTCCTTCCTACACTCCCTCACCCACATCTTTAATCTCTTCCTCTCTACTGGCGCATTCCCCTCCCCTCTGAAGCACACACACATCTCTCCCATACTAAAAAAGCCCTCCCTGGACCCCACCGACCTGAACAACCTTAGACCCATCTCCCTGCTGCCATTTACATCCAAACTCCTTGAGCGCTTAGTCTATAATCGCCTAAGCTCCCACCTCAACAACAACAACCTCCTGGATCCCCTATAGTCTGGCTTCCGTCCCCTACACTCCACCGAAACTGCCTAACTCAAACTCACCAATGACCTGCTAACCGCGAAAGCTAATGGCCACTATTCAGTGCTCCTACTCCTCGACCTCTCCGCTGCCTTCGACACAGTCGACCACTCCCTCCTCCTCAAAAAACGACACTCTCTAGGCCTCAGAGACTCCGCTTTCTCCTGGCTCTCCTCCTATCTATCACAACGCTCCTTCAGTGTTACCTATAATGCTACCACCTCCCCCTCACTCCCCCTCTCTGTTGGGGTCCCTCAAGGCTCTGTCCTCAGGCCCCTTCTTTTCTCCATCTACACCTCCTCTCTTGGCCAACTGATAAACTCTCACAGCTTCAACTATCATCTCTATGCTGACGACACGCAAATCTATCTCTCTACCCCTCGCCTCACCCCTTCAGTCTCCGCCCGAATCACTAGCCTACTGAACGACATATCGGATTGGATGTCACTTCACTTCCTCAAACTGAACCTTTCCAAAACCGAGCTCCTAGTTTTCCCCCAGCCCGCGCCCCCCCCGACTTCTCCATCACGACCATAATGCCACCATCAGTCCTATCCCGCAAGCCAGAGTACTTGGTGTCATCCTAGACTCCAATCTGTCCTTCCAGCCCTAGGTCCAATCGCTGACAAACTCATGTAGACTCCACCTCTGCAACATTCCAAAATACGTCCATTCCTAACCCCGGAAACTACTAAGCAACTCATTCACTCCCTTATCATATCATGACTTGACTACTGCAACTCCCTTCTCACTGGCCTTCCTCACCACAGGAATCCCCGCTTCAGTCAATTCTGAATACTGCGGCCAGACTCATCCACCTTACCAACTGCTCCGTTTCCGCCACCCCCTCTGCCAATCCCTCCACTGGCTTCCAATTGCCCAACGGATCAAATTCAAAATGCTAATACTGACGTACAAAGCTGTCTATAACGCTGCCCCAAACTATATCATCGACCTGATATCCAAATACCACCCAAAACGTACTCTCCGCTCCTCACAAGACCTCCTTCTCTCTAGTTCCCTGGTCACCTCCTCCCATGCCCGCCTCCAGGACTGCTCCAGGGCTTCACCCATCCTCTGGAACTCCCTGCCCCAACCCATCAGATTATCACCTACTCTCCTCTCCTTTGGGCGCACCCTGAAAACCCACCTCTTCAGGGAAGCCTACCCCGCCCTCTGCTAATTGCCGATCTCCTCCACTCTTCCTACCACTCCATCCCCCACAGCTATTCCTCCCGTACCACTATCCCCTCCCTCCTAGATTGTAAGCTCCAAGGAGCAGAGTCCTTGAACCCCTCATGTATCGCATTGTATTGTTATTGTACTGTCTCATGTATTGTCTCCCATTGTAATGTACAACGCTGAGTGAACTGTTGGCGCTATATAAATACTGTATAATAATAATATCTTCCTCTCTAGCTCTCTCATCACCTCCTCCCATGCTCGCCTCCAGGACTTCTGCAGAGCCTCTCCCATCCTCTGGAACTCCCTACCACAGCATGTCCAGTCAGCCCCACCCTGTCTGCCTTTAGACGATCTTTGAAAACTCACTTCTTCAGGGAAGCCTACCCCACCTCCACCTCAGAACTGTACTTGAGCCACCTCCACCAGATCATCCCCCACAGCTATCACCTTTTGTATCACCTCCCCTTCCTTTAGATTGTAAGCTCCACAAGCCGGGCCCTACTATTCCTTCTGTACTGAAATGTATTGTAATTGTACTGTCTCCCTTATATTGTAAATCGCTGTGCAAATTGTTGGCGCTATATAAATCCTGTATAATAATAATAATAATTCATATGTTGTGGCAATGCCCCAAATTGTTTATATATTGGCAAGAAATTAGTGGACACAAATAATATTGTACATGATACTCAAATTCCCTTCACCCCACTTCTGGGTGGGCTGAGGTTCCTGGATTTGAATACTCCAACTATTCAATGCTGGCTGTTATTCATCTGCTGTTTTTGGCAAGAAAATTAATGGCTTGGAAATGGCTTTTGCCAGTCCCTTTCACAGTGACTGATTGGATTCAAGAGGTAAACCCCTCTCTGTACAGGAAAAACTGACCTATCAAAAAAAGAAGATGACCTAACAAATTTGAAAAAATCTGGTTTGCATGATTAAATGCACTCAAGCCTGCCTTATTGGAAGGTATCCAAGATGGGTTATTATGGTAATATGTTTATTTAACTTTACCTTGTGTTCATTTGGAGTGAGGTGTGTCTATAATTACGTTTAGGTCCTATGTTGCTGTACAGGAGTATTATTTTACTGAGCAAACTGGGTTTGGTGATTTTTCTCTCTCTTTTTTTTTGTAATATATGATTATAGTATAATTTTACCCTCTGGGCTTTGTTAATTATGCTTGTGTTTGTACAATGTTATTGTAGTTTATTTACTGTTTGTGTTGTGTCTTATGTATTTTTATGTAAGGAAAAGTTTTTCAATAAAATGTATAAATAGACAACATCATGGAGTAAGACAATTAGAGAGAGTGAACCTTTGTATGTAATGAGGACACAGATAATAATACAAACCCAACAATTGTTTTGTCCCACCACCACTCTAAATCATCTAAATCTTGAAAAAAAGGTGAAAGCTAATGCAAATTGTGTTTATTTGTAGAATCCTTAACCCCTTAAAAATGTAAATATTGTGCCCTACATTTACATGATTAAGAAAAGCCACCACTAACTCATGAACTAGTACCTATTCAGATATGGCAGTTTGCACTGCCTCTGCAACAAAGGTGGGAAAGCAGTTGGAGGCAGAAAAATGCAACTCAACTGCAAGGTTTTACTAACCCCCAACCTCACTCATGAACAAGCCTAATAGTGCAGCCAGTCACAGTATCCCCAATCACCACCACACCAGTCCAATGTCACCATAAGGCTTCATTCAAATGGGCAGTGCTCTCTAAAGTGCAACAGGAAATTATAATTCCTGGCACAGCTGCAAAGCAAAGAATTTGAATCTCTCTTCAGAGAACATTTGACAGGTGGAGAGGAAATGTTTTGTCGCCTCCTCATCACCTGCTTTAACTCCTTTGACCCCTCACAAGCGCCCCTATTCACTTGAATAGGTCACGATTGTTGAGCGCTACGCCAGCTGAAAGTGACAAGGAGTATAATTCCTGCCAGGGCTGAAAAGCAATGCATCACAGCCATGGCATGTGTACACCTCTGGCCACTGCCTCTGCAGCTAAAGGGGTAGCAGTTAGGGGAGGTAAAAATGTGGCTCAACTGCAAAGTTTTACTGCCCCCCCAAATCTCATGTTTTAATGAGCCTTAATAGCGCAGCCAGTAACAGTGTCCCCAGTCACAACCACACCAGCTCTAGTGTCATCATAACGCCTTGTTCACATGTGTGGTGCTCTCTGAAGAGTGACAGAAAGTAATGATTTCTGCCATTGCTGCAAGGCAAAGTTTCCCAGCTGTTGCATGTGTACACCCCCAGCTGCTGCCTCTGCAGCTAAAGGTGGTAGCAGTTGGGTAGTGATACAATTGTCTCCCCAAACTCACATGTAGAACACGCCCTAATAGTGCAGCCAGTGACATTGTCTCTGAAAACCACCACACAAGTCACAGGGTCTACAAATGTGGTAGGTAGTCAGGAAATTAGATGTGTATTTTATGCCCTTATAACACCTAAAGGTGCTCCTTGGGTTTTGGGCCCCTTTATGTGGCTAGGCTGTGAAAAAGTCTCACACATCACCATACTCAGAAGAAGTAGCACAATGTGTTTTGGGGTGTAATTTTAAGTATGCCTATGCTGTGTGTTAGAAAATATCTTATTAATTGACAGCTTTCTTTAAAAAAATACATTTTTATTTTGCATTTTCCTAACACTTCTGACAAAAAATTAAACCTACAAAATACTCACCATGCCTCTTGGAAGATATGTTGTAGTGTTTGCTTTCCAAAATGTTTCCTGCTTCTGAAATCCTTGCCTCCTTGCTGCAGTGGTTCTGCTAAAATTGTGATTCCATTAACATGTGCTGCTGGCTTCAGTGTTCACCTACAGGCATCGTCTGCTCTACTGTGGATTTATATCCCTTTCCCTTTTATCACACCTTGCCCACCTCCCAGTCTGCTTTTGTATATATATATATATATATTCAGGGCAGCCTACATTGGCTGACCAACTTCCTAGTTTCTCTGTGTTCCTGGTTAGACTTAGTGTCTCTTGTATTCTGTGTGACTACCCGTGTGCCAACCCCAACTTCATCTTACGTTTTCACTTTAAAAAAGGTTTTACAAGACAGTCTGTCAAAGCACTTTGCCAGATTTCATAATAAAGATCCTTCCACTTTTAAACTGGTTGCTATAGATAAATACTCTCCTTACTGGCATGGAAGCAACCCCAGCAGAGTTATTTCACAACATGAATCCCAGTGGATTTACCATCTCAAAACCTATTATCCACTGGGTCATAGTGTTGATTGGGCAAGTAACTGTCATATTAGCAATGCTTAATCTCCCTCTTTCTCTCTTGTGTTTAATCTTATCTATTTTATTCATTGTTTTATTGGCAATATTTAAGTATTTTTGCTTGTTTAATATCCAGAATTAGTCTATGAAAATTCAGTCTCGGTTTGGAGATCCTGAGGCAGATAGTAATAGGAGGTTTAATTTTGTATTTTGACCACAAGATGTTGCCTTTTTTTCGGGTTCTCATTGATATGTATGGATAGTTAATTTTTTTCTAATTTTTGTTTTTTATTTAGATTTTTTTTTTTTTTAGTCCTCATTTTTAGGTGACCTTTTTATGATTTGGGTTGCTTTTTTGCAGATATTATTTGATCTGTTTGCCTGCAGTTTCCTCTTCCTGGACTGTGCTTAAGAGAGCAATGGATGTCCCATATTATGCCTCTATCCTCTGAAGAGGCGGTTTACAGTGTTAGGGCGGGGTCGAACACTTGACGTCATGAATCCAGCAGTGCTCATTCTTTGTTAGAGCGGGTAGAGAGCGTGTGTCCCCTACCCGGGATTGCAAAATCATGTATATACAGTATATGTGAGTTTGCGCATCCCTGCTGCCCTATAGCAGTACTTCTGGTATAGGGCTATCGGGAAGCGGTTAATCAAAATGGCAGACAACAGTGTTAGTCTGTGCATGGAACAGCATGTGGTGGTGAAGTTTCTTGTGAACAAAGGTGTAAAACCCGCGGATATCTACAGAAGACATTAAGCACAGTGCGGTGATGAGACACTCAGCTGTAGTAAGACATTTGAATAGTGCAAATTTTTCAAAAATGGCCGCATGCCCATCAGTGACGATCTTGGCCACGGAGGTTCCCAGCCCACAGCAGTTATTCCTGTGAACATTCGGCGCATGGAACGCCTGATCCTGGATAATCAACACATAGCCTGTCGTGAAATTGAACAAGAGAAAAATGTTTCTATGGAATGGTGAATAATGAGTGAAGTAAAGCAGGCTGTCCTAGGATGGTTCAGGGGTACTGACAAATCTTTCTATGCCAAAGCTATCAAGGCATTAGTTAAACCCTGGGATAAGTCTATAAATGTAGCAGAGGAGTATGTCAAGAATAAATGCAGTTTCCACTCATGGAAGTTTGTTCTTTTATCATATAAACTCATAAGTCCCTGTTTGACTTGAAAGCTCCTTGTACTGTATATACTGTACCATAGTTTGCAGACTCTAACTTTCATACAGACTAAATTATAAACACTGATTTGTTTTTCTTTCCACCAAAGAAATGTAGAAAAATACATGTTGGCCTAAATTTGTGATTAAAGATTTTTTTATTTGCAAAGAAACTAAGAAAAACAATTTTTCTTCAAATTGTTTTTCCTTTACATTGTAAAAAGTAAAAAACCCAGTAATGATTAAATACCATCAAAAGACAGCTCTATCTAAAAATGATATCACTTCATTTGGGTACAGTGTTGCATGACTGAGTAGTTGTCATTCAAAGGTTGACAGTGCCAAAAACAGAAAAATGGCCTGGACTGGAAGGGGGTGAAATATTCGGTTATCATGTGGTTAACAAGATTTGACATATCTTTGGTTCCTGTGCAGAGCTCAAAATGCTTTAGAGTAGTCCAATCTGGGGTATTAGAGTCACAGGCTCTCATGAATTACTCTCAGCATTCATGCATTGTTTTGATTGATACAGCTTCTATGAATGAACCGTAATCTATGAATGGAGAACAGGCTGAAATGGTCATGTTTCATTAATGGAAGCCAGGGCTGCTGATAAGGGGGTACCCCCTGCCCTCCTGTAGGGGTCCCGGCCCCATCACCTGCAGAGGGGGGCCTGGGCAGCTGACAAGCCATCTGCAGCTGCTAAATTCCATTGTTAGCCTCCTGTCATCCTATCACACAGCGGCTCAGTGTTGGGATGTTAGAGGCGCTCCTGGTCTGCTCCATATGTTTGACACTTTCATGTTTTCTTCTGTTTACATTTGATTGCAACTTTGTTTCTCTCCCCCAGACTGTTGATCCCTTTCTGTTCACTGCTACAAATCTCTCTCCTTATACAACTTGACTCTCTCCCCCCTCCCCACTGCCATCACTTGTTCCCTCTGCAAATCTAAGTATCACCGCCCCACTCTTTTTATTTAACTATTTATTTACTGATCTAGTTAATGTGTCTCATTTCCTATCACCTCCAGCTCAGATCTGGCATTATTATAAGATTCCTAATTGTATCTCACCAATAGTCTGATTGAATTCACAATTCCTGGTCAGTCCCGTTCCTTTACCTGTAATAACCTTTAGGACCAGTTCATACTACATGCGTTTCAGTTAATTTTTTCTGCATCCAAAATGCACAGAAAGTAGGTTATATGGTTGTCAATGTCATAGTTCACATCAGTGTTTGCAGTTCCAGTGCGTTCCGGTTGCAGGAAAAAAAAGATAGAACAGGCTGCATTTTTTTCTGCACAGAACTGTACTGGAACACAGTAAAATGCACTGGAACGCACAAAAATGCATTGGAATGCATATGCCCCTATTTAACCAGTTGACGCCCGGCCTATAGCCACATGGCGGCCGGGCGAATAACTCATCCCTCTGGGTGGACGCCATACGGTGTCCTTCCAGGCATGCGCATTGCGCGATCTGTCACCGGCTGTGTACCTCTGACACGGCCGATGACAGATCTGTGTACCGGCCCCATTGCCAGTACCATGTGACCTGCTGTGACCAATCACAGCAGGTCACATGACAGTTGTATACAATGGATGGCTTCCTTTCATGCTGTCTAGCTGTGAATGGTCACAGCGATCACATGCACAAGCTGGGCCAATCACAGCCCAGCTGTGTCATGTGATTAGCTATGGCCAAATCACAGCTAAGCACAAAAAAAAACCCTGAATGAATGGATGTCATTCAGGTAAATGCTTGCTTATAGCAAAGTAATTATTTGCTATAAGCAAATTGTGTAAAAAAAAGAAAAGAAAATACTGATCACTTCCCCAAAGTAGTACAATGTAACTATGGTAACATTATACTACTTTGGTCATAGTGAAATATGAAAATAAAATCTTAAAAAAAAAGAGAAAATGTAATAAAAAATAAAAAAAATAAAAAAAAGATTAAAAAAATTATGAATTTTTTTTTCGTACTGTCACCAGTCAGTGTCCCTGATCACCGACATGCCAGTTATATGATGACGCTGTACTGCACTGGTGACAGTATGTAAAAAAAATAGTGAAAATAATTTTTTTAATTTCCGAAAAATTATGACAAAAAAGTACAACTTCAAAAAACTCGCCATGTCTCTTATGAAGTACGTCGGACTGTCTACTCTGCAAAAAGGGGTCATTTGGGGGATATCTGTACTGTTCTGACATTCTGGGACCTCAAGAAATTAGATTGGCCGTCAGTACTTCAGGATTGATCAATATTCAGATATATCCCATAGTTTGTGAACTCTATAACTTTCCTACAGCCTAATAATACATCCTAATTTGGGTTATTTTCACCAAAGACATGTAGCAGAATACATCTTGGCCTAAATTTATGAAGAACAATTATTTATTTGCAAACTTTTATAGCAGAAACAAAGAAAAAAGTGGGTTTTTTTTCAAAATTTTTGTTTTTTTTGTTAAATTAGCAAAAAATAAAAACCCCAGCGGTGATTAAATACCACCAAAAGAAAGCTCTAGTTGTGTGTAGAAAATGATAAAATTTTAGTTTGGGTACAATGTTGTATGACCGCGCAATTGTCATTCAAAGTGTGAGAGCGCTGAAACCTGAAAAATGGCCTGGGCAGGAAGGTGTAAAAGTGTCCTGTATGGAAGTGGTTAAATTGAAGAGAAATAGGGGAAAAAATGAACTGGAATGCATAAAAAAACGTGCTGGAATGAGTCAAAAACGCATCAAAACCGCACCGAAAAGCTCCAAAAATGCACATACAAAAATGCATCCGGAACACATCTGGACTGTGTTTCAATATTGTGAACCAGCCATCAAGGCCAGTTCACCCTTCATGCATTTCAGTTGCTTTTTTCTGCATCCAAAATGCACAGAAAGTAGGTGATATGGTTGTCACAGTTCACATCAGTGTTTGCAGTTCCAGTGCGTTCTGGGTGCATTTTGTTCTGCACAGAACTGTACTGTAACACAATAAAATGCACCATAACGCACCAAAAACGCACTGGAACGCACATGTCCCCAATTAAATTGAATAAAAATAGAGGGGAAAAAATTAACTGGAATGCATAAACTGCACTGGAACGTGGTAAAAACACATAAAAAACGTGCATGCAAAAACGCATCCAGAACACATCTAGACTGCATTTCTATAGTGTGAGCCGGCCCTTGTTCACACCATTTGTGGTGCAGAAACATGCACAGCAAAGAAATGCAATGCCCTCTGCAGATATGCGCGGGTACCATGATGAAAACTTAATTGCACCTCCACACGTCTAGTAAACATAGATGCATTCACAGCCACCAAAACGCATGGTACCACACTACTACTGTGCGGTTAGGTGCAACACACTTTTAAAATAATATGCCTGCAGTATTTTTGCATATTCCCACACGTTAGGCAGCCCATTGAAATTAATAGGCTGAGGGAAAAAAATTATCAAAAATACCCCATTCACACAGGTTCCCTAGCCTGTACAGCATGAAAGAGTGAGTTGTTCATGTGGATGGACCCACCTGGTACGCTATGGGGACACAGCAGCTGTATGAACACAGGTTTTAATCTGACAGGTGTGCAGGCGTGGGGAAGTGGCCCTGAATGCTCACTGTCTGAGTTCAGGGCTGTACACCTGCACCTATATGCTTGTCAAATTATGACCTGCAGCATTTCCATAGTGTAACATATGTTGCCTGTAAATGGCGACAGCCACAAAAACAAACCACTGATTCCCACTCTACAGGCCACAGCACCCATGTGAATGAGCCCCAAGACCTCAATTACACACAGCTTTATGTATTACTTAGTTAACAGAAATTTTGTTGGGATTGTGTACATTAATAAAATATTTAGTGTATTTTAACCATAAATATAATTTTGATATTTTTTCTGGAGGTTGGGGGGGGGGGGGGCCTGTCAGGTAGGCTGTACAGGGCCCTGTGATATCTAACAGCGGTCCTGATGGAAGCTGTAGTACGGTTTGTATGAATGGTGGAGCTGGGTGGAAATGGTGGAATAGTCAGGCATGCTCCATTAGCTCTCTCAGTTCTATTAACTCCCACCGCATCAGAAAATTACAGCAGTGGCGTTAGGGGATGTTGGAGGATGAAGACTTCAAGGAATACAAGAGCTAGCAGCACAAGGGACACATTAGAGTAATAGTAAGTCATGTCCCTTGTGCTCCATTACAGGGGCCCCATAATCCCCTATTGCCTGGAGGCCCCATGAGTTGTCAGTCCACCCCTGGTTTTGACTAAATTTGGACATTCATTTTAATTTCTTGCCCTCCAGAGGATTTACCCCCCTTCCTGACCAGGCCATTTTTTGCAATACTGTGCTGCTTTACTTTAACTGACAATTGCGTGGTCATGCAATGTTGCACCCAAATGAAATTTACGTCCTTTTTTTCCCACAAATAGAGCTTTCTTTCAGTGGTATTCGATCGCCTGTGCGGTTTTAATTTTTTTTGCGCTATAAACAAAAAAAGACCGACAATTGTGAAAAAAAATATTTTTGACATTTTGCTATAATACATGTCCAGTAAAAAAAATGTAAAAGATAAAATTTCGACATAATTTAGGCCAAAATGTATTCTGCTACATGTCTTTGCTGAAAAAAAATCCCAATACATGTACATTAATTGGTTAATGTGAAAAGTTATAGCGTCTATAAATGGCGATATATATACTGGGATTTTTATTTTTTATACTAGTAAAGGCGGCGATCAGCAACTTATAGCGGGACTGTGGCGGGCATTCTGACACTGGGGGGGAACTGAATAACTGCCACTGACATCCCAATGACACTAATACAGTGATCAGTGCTAATAAAAAGCACTGACACTGTACTAATGACACTGGGCAGGAAGGGGTTACCATCTGGGGCAAAGGGTTAACCGTGTGCTGTGTGTGTTTTACTAGGGAGACATGCTGTGCAGAGAAATACAAAAGCAGCATATATCGAATCGGGTGATGGCTATATCATTTTTTAAACAGTATAGCTATTCACAGTGCAGTCCTGCGACCTAGGCCCCAATACGGCTTTGATGTCCCAGGAACAAGTCCTGAGAGGATAAATGGTGAGAACTAAAATTATTGACCAAACGTTCCTTTTGGCGTGAGGTAAAGACAGAATATAAGGAAACCGAAGAAGAGAAGGTTAGAAAAAGGAAAAGGACCAGAGAAAGAAGTGTAAAAGGGAAAGGAAGGTGAAGGCTCCTGCAGGCCTGGATCCATATCAAGATTCCAGCAGTACCCAAACCCAACGGATATAGGATAGGGAAGGTATAGGTCCACCAAGGGCGCCATACTTTCAAAAATGTATCATGAGAGTCATGCAAAATGCTGGCCATCTTTTCATGTAATATCAGCGTAGTCAGTGTAGTCTTGACCATGTGGAAAGGGACCGAAGGTTTCTTCCATGCCTTGGCTATGACCCGCTTGGCAGCTATAAATAGATAGGTAGCTAACTTTTGTTGATGAGTGAACAAACCTATAATCGGACAGTGCAATAGGGCCAATTTAGCTTCTTTTGGGAAGGGTATATGAAAGATGGAAAATAAAAGGCCAAATACCCTGGACCAAAACCCCTTGAGATGTGGACAAGACCACCAGGTATGAACCATGTCGCCACTTTGTCCACAGCCTCGAAAGCATCTGTCATTAAAATCAGGATTCGCACTTGCAATGTGGGCAGGGACCCAATACCATCACAAGCGAACTTTATAGGCAGGTTCCATTGTGGGCGTGTTAAATGGGAAATAATAGACCATGCTTTGGTCCAGTCCTCCGGTGCCATAAGAGCTCCCAGGTCCCTCTCCCAGCTAGATTTATAAGAAATTGAAGAAGAAGCTACAGAGATCAGGGAAGAGTATATAAGTGTGATAGTGCCCAAGGCCCCTGGAGAAGTCCGAAAGAAGTGCTCAAAGAAAGTGGACCGATAAAGGAACGTAGAATTGTGTCTTAAGGAAGATGTCCAGTGGTGTATCTGGACGTAGCGATAGAACTCAGACAGAGGCGCCTGATAGGTTTCATGGATAGAGGACCACAAGGGAAACGTGCGTGAGGTAAGAAAATGTCGGACCTGCATGAAGCCGCGTGCTACCCACCATTCAAATGATGCCGGCTGCTTGAAGCCTGGGGGGGAAGAGAGGGTTTTTGAATAGCGGAAAAAGAGGTAAATGGAGGGACATAAGGTTGCCAGCATAATGAACTGAGTCCCTTTCAAATTGTGGAGCATTAGAGGGATAAGTAGGGTAGGGCGAAGTCTGTGTGGAAGCCATAGCAGTGCTGTGACAGAAAGAGGGGCGCAATTGGGAAGTTCCAAGAACACCCATAGGGGGATATCTGTGGTAGCATGAAGTAGGGTGAGCTGTGCTATCTGCGCTGATTTATAATATTTTGCAATATTTGGGACTCCCAGACCTCCTCTAAGTCTGTGGGTATATAGTTTGCAGGGGCGGACTGACCATTTAGCCACTCGGGCACTGCCTGAGGGCGCGGGGTCAGTAGGGGGCCCCATGAGATGCCCCTGGTACCTTTCATAGGCTTTGTTGGGTGTGGTTTGAGTGTGGGTGAGGACACAGGGGCCCCATGAGTTCCTATTGCCCGGGGGCCCCATGAGTTGTCAGTCCACCTCTGATAGTTTGTCAAACAAATCTGATTTCTTTTTATGAGGGGGTGAGCAAAACCTTGGAGAGAGGGGTGGCGGTGGACATGGTATACTTGGATTTTGCAAAAGCGTTTGACACAGTTCCCCACACACGGCTAATGTGTAAGGTAAAGTCTACAGGCTTGGAAAAATATGTAAATGGATAGAAAACTGGCTAAAAGATCGTATTCAAAGAGTAGTGTTTAATGATTCATACTCTGAATGGTCTAGGGTTGTCAGTGGTGTACCCCAAGGTTCAGTGTTGGGACCCTTACTTTTTAATATATTTATAAACAATATAGGGTCTGGGATTATAAATACCATTTCATTCTTTGCAGATGACACCAAGCTGTGCAGTGGAATAACGTCCTTACAGGATGTCTTCAATTTACAAGCCGACATCAATGAACTTTTTAATTGGGCAACTATTAGGCAAATGAGGATTAATGTTGATAAATGTAAGGTTATGCACTTGGGGGCTAAGAATATGCATGCGTCATACATACTGGGGGAGTACAACTGGGGGAATCACTGGTGGAGAAGGATCTGGGAGTTCTGGTAGATCACAAGCTTAATAATGGCATGCAATGCCAAGCTGCGGTTTCTAAAGCGAGCAAAATCCTCTCTTGTATTAAAAGAGGTATAGACTCCAGAGAGAGAGATATCATATTACCCCTGAGAAGGGCAACCAAACTGATACGAGGCATGGAGGAGATCAGCTATGAGGAAAGATTAGAGTTTGCAAAAAATTAAGAATTTTTGGAAGGATAGTCATTTTTATCGCATTTATACGTCCAATCCACGATAAGGAGGGGAATTGCCATGATTGCAATACAGCGGTGATTGTTCAAAGGAGCGGGTAATAGTTGGATGAAAAAAGGGCTGAATAGGACACTGTCAATTTGACTCCTAGGTAATCTATTGAGGAGATTAAAGGAACACTTTTTGTATTCAGAGTATAGCATCAAGTAAATGAAACTCCTGGGATATTGATCTGGTTGGTTAAATAGCAGAGGGGTTTGTTAATCAGTTTCAGCTGCTTTTGGTGTTAATTAAATTAAAAACAGGTGCACTAGATGGCCAACAATGACACAATCCCCAAAACAGGAATGGTTTTATAGGTGTAGGCCACTGACATTTTCTCCCTACTTAACTTTCTGACTGTTTTTCACTAGTTTTGCATTTGGCTAGGGTCAGTGTCACTACTGGTAGCATGAGGCGATACCTGGACCCTACAGAGGTTGCACAGGCAGTCCAACTCTTCCAGGATGGCACATCATTGCTTGTCATTGCCAGGTTTGCTGTGTCTCCCAGCACAGTCTCAAGAGCATGGAGAAGATTCCAGGAGACAGGAAGTTACTCTAGGAGAGCTGGACAGGGCCGTGGAAGGTCCTTACCCATCAACAGGTAGGTATCTGCTCCTTTGTGCAAGGAGGAACAGGATGAGCACTGCCAGAGCCCTAACAAATGTCTCTAACCAAACAATTAGAATGTCTCTAACCAAATGTCTCTAACCAAACAATTAGAAACAGACTTCATGAGGGTGGCCTGAGGGTCCGATGTCCTCTAGTGGGCCCTGTGCTCACTGCCTGGCACAATAGAGCTCGATTGGCATTTGCCATTGAACACCAGAATTGTCAGGTCCGCCACTGGCGCACTGTGCTTTTCACAGATGAGAGCAGATAAACCATGAGCACATGTGACAGATGTGAAAAGGTCTGAAGAAGCCGTGAAGAATGTTATATTGCCTGTAACATCATTCAGCATCACCGTTTTGGTGGTGAGTCAGTGATGGTCTGGGGAGGCATATCCATGGAGGGACGCACAGACCTCTACAGGCTAGTCAATGGCGCCTTGACTGCTATTAGGTATCGGGATGAAATCCTTGGACCCATTGTCAGACCCTAAGCTGGTGCATTGGGTACTGGGTTCCTCCTGGTGCACGACAATGCCCGGCCTCATTTGGCGAGAGTATGCAGGCAGTTCCTGGAGGATGAAGGAATTGACACCATTGAATGGCTCCCATGCTCGCCTGACCTAAATCCAATAGAACACCTCATATATCATGTTTCTGTCCATCCGACACCACCAGGTTGCGCCTTAGATTGTCCAGAAACTCAGTCATACCTTGGTCTAGATCTGAGAGGGTATACCCCAGGATACCATCTGTTGTCTAATTAGGAGCATGCTCCGACGTTGTCAGGCATGAATACAAGCATGTGTGGGCCATACAAACTACTGAGTACCATTTTGAGTTGCTGCAATGAAATTTCAGCAAAATGGACTAGCCTGCCGCAACATTTTTTCACTTTGATGTTTGGGGTGTCTTTGAATTCAGTCCTCTGTAGGTTGATAATTTTCATTTCCATCAACCGATGGGACATCCTTATGTTTCTAGCACATTACCCAGTCCATATCAGTATAGATATCAGCACAATATTTTTCCCCCGTTAAGATCTGATGTGTTTTCAAAATGTTCCTTTCATTTTCTTAGCAGTGTATATACTGTATTTGTATTAATAATGCCATATATTTTTGTACTTTTGTTTTTAAATTTTAAATTTCACTGTTTCTATTCAATAATGGAGCAAATGCTAAAAGGAAAAGCATGTATACAGTTCTCACTGATGAAAGAATGTATTATAATTAGATGGCTGGAAATGAAGATAATATACTGTATCTACTGTTTTATTCAACCTTCTCCTAGAGTTTGTAATAAGAAATGTAAAAAGTGAAAAGATTCTGGTGCCCAAGCTATAAGCAAGAAAAATTAGTATTCAGCCACAGGAGTTACAAACATGCCTTAGTGTGCATTGTACAATCGTGAGACTGTAAAGTAGAAGAAATGGTAATTCTGCCTTGAAATAATTCATCCTGTCATGTCAGCGCTATAAAACACATAAAGCACCAGGTTATGAGGCAATGAAAATGGAGGACTTTAATCTGGTTGAGTTAATTCTGTATAGTTGGAGGTCTTACACCGCACATTGGACTTTACTGTTGGTTTAATTGACAGTGTCTTGCAGACAGGATGAAAATAGCAGATAACAAAGGGCATCAACACGCATCAGCCGTCAACTTTAACCTCTTTTTCAATGTTTATACACAAATGAGCAAATCGCCATGTGACAGTACCTAGTGGAATGCCACTGTTCACACTATCGCTTTTTGTGTAAGTATCCGTACCTGCATAGCACAGATGGATGACAATATATAAAGAAGTCCATAATTAGCATACAATACATTTAAAGTTATGTACTGTTGCGCAGTGCATTTTTAAAAACCACTACCTTCTGCAGGTTTGGTAACTGTTGTTCGATGGGACAATAAAAAATTATGGTGATGCATAAAAACATAGGTAGCAAAATGTAAAATCTTTCCCTAACATGTTCTTTTACCTCTCACTTCAAACACATTGTTTGATCATCCTCTATCAAGCAGGGTTCCTCCAGAGGCTGCTAAGGATCCCTTGCATAGTGACCAGTGGCAGACTCATCTCAGACCTGACAGTGTCTGCCTAGCTAAATCACTAACATCACTTGATAGAGCCAGTGGCATAGGACGAGTAAAACTTCCTCACTTGTCCCTCAGTCACATAACAATTGACACAATGATCCTTTTAGCTGTTTATACTGCTCAGGGGGCACTTTTGTATTTATCAGCAATTTAAAGTCTTGCTTTAAAAAAACCCAAAAAACCCAAACATGTCTATACTTACCTGCTCTGCGCAGTGGTTTTGCACAGAGCAGCCCTGATCCTCTTTTTGGGTGTCTTGCTAGTGCACCTGGCCCCACCCTTCTGTTGGGTGCCCCCATAGCAAGTAGCTTGCTATGGGGACACCTGAGCTGTGGCTCTGCGTGTCCCGTACCTCCCTGTCCTGATTGGCTCACTCGCTCCTGCTGCTGCCTCAGCCAATCAGGAGTGAGAGTACCCGGAGAACTGAGGCTCTTGTGGACATCGCTGGATTGGGATGGGGCTCAGGTAAGTTTTAGAGGGGGCCTGAAGGGGCTGCTACATACAAGTTTTTTTACCTTCATACATACATTAGGTAGGTAAAAAACCTTGAGCCTTTAGAACCACTTTAAGACTTTTTGCACTGATCACCAACATAAGGGGGCTCTTTTCTATTAACCATCGATGTAAGGAGGGATTTTACAATGGCCACCAATGTAAGGGGGATTTTTTTTTCTCTTCATCACCAATATAAATGGTGCTTCTAAACTCATCACCAATGTAAGGGGACCCTTTCCCAGTGGCCAGTAGGGATGAGCGCTTCAGCAAACTTTTCTCAGGGGTATGTCTGGTATGCAGGAGCTACTGTAGCATATGACAGCTTCCTTCTTCATCTGTAAAGGTTGTGAAGGAAGCACCCACTGCTGGCACCCTGCCACATGCTAAGCAACCAGTGACATCATCCAGACCATTATCCAGACCCACTTGTTTACTAGTGGGGAATCCTCAGTCAAATAAACAGAGTGGATGGAATATTTTAAAAAAAGAGCATGGGTTTTCCCCCCAACAATTCATACAAAGCTCTTCAGCTTTGGTATGGATTTTAAGGGGAAAAAGGCATGGGGTCTTCCTCCAATTTTATATCAGACCCCCAGGCAAAACAATTTGTCTCTACATTTATGATGATAAGGTTTTCTTACCCACAATGTGTTGGTGATTGGCAGATTTTTTTTTACGGTGGGTCAACGGGCATTGTTCATGATTGAGATAGGTTTGCATCATTGGATGTGATTGATGATGGATGTACATCATTGGACATTTCTGGGTTTTTATAAGGACTAGTAAAAAATTGTGCTTTTATGCACTGCTTACTTTTTTTGTGACTACGTAGGGGTACTTACTCATTCACATGGGGAAGGGGGGTGGTATCTGGGTGCTCCCTTATTGTTAAAGAGGGCTTCCAGAATATGATAAGCCCTCCACACCTAGACCTTCACAACCACTGGGCCAGGGTTCTGGGTAGTAGGCAGTTGTTCTCATCAACATGGGGACAAGGTGCTTTGCCAGGGGGTCCCCCCTAGTATGGTACCCCTCATGTTGGGGGCATGTGGCTTGGTATGGTTCAGGAGTAGGTACTCATATTGAGTACCAATTGTTGATTGTTTTTTTCATTGTGTTATACATTACAATAAAATGTCTAAGGAAATGCATGGGTTGATGGCAGTAAAATCCCTTTATAATATGATATGTTTGGATAACACCCAAACTTGGTTACTCTTTTCAATATGCCTTTGAGTGGTGTTGCTGTCTTTTTTCTGTTGTGGTCACTATTCCAAGTGTTGTAAGCAGCTGCCAGGCAATATAAAGGCTATGGAATTTAGGACTTGGCGTTGAGGATATGTCACTTTTCCCTTCAGGAATGGGTGTGCATGCTCATTCTCCCTTTTCCCTCTTGCCAGGCTGCATGCTTGGATAAGGGCTTGGTGTGGATTTTTGAGAGGGCCCCTGTGCATGAGTCTCTGACATTTAGGTGTGGCCAGAAGGCACAGGTGCCATGCCCAGCCTGGCTACCAGTGACAAGCATAATCATTGAGAAACAGAAAGCTGCTGTAGAAGGAAAGGACAGTATGCACTGTAGAATAAGTGCCCAGAACACAGTCTGTGTTCTGAGCATTTCATCCCTGGGCGCATTTTGCCCTAAACTTTAGTACCGCTCAGTACAATATGCTAAAAAATATATCGGGAGTGAGGGAGTTAATCAAAACTAATTAGGGTCTACTAAGGGTTACTAAGGTGCTTAAATTATGTTTATTTACACATAATAGTAATTTATGAATGAAAGCTACAACATTATATTTCATTCATAGTTCCATTGAGAAAAAACACTAGTCCATCTATTTTAACCAATAAAATAAACAATAAAAAACAAATAAAAAATCCCCATATACACAATCCTATACCCACAGTTAATCCAGAGCAAGGCAAAAAAAACCCCCAATAAAGCTTGATCCAATTCACTCCAGTAGGGGAAGGAAAATTCCTTCCTGATCCCTCAGAAGTCAATAGGATATCCTCTGTATCAACTACCCCTGTCGTTATTATCTAAAAATTAGTATCCAGTTATATTTTGTGTATTTATGAATGCATCCAGCTCTTTTTTAAAACAATCTACTGAGCTGGCCAGAACCAGTTCTTGAGGGAGCCTTTTCCAGCTGTTTATGTGCTCCACCCATGCGGCCATGTCGTTCATTCAGTTTCCTCTGATTGAATGAACTACAAGTACTGTACTGTCTTCTTTTGCAGTAGATGGCTTGCAGTTCTCAATGAACTGTGAGTTCATTGATTCTTCCCGCCATTCAGTTACTGCATGTCCGTATTGGAGATAGGGACAGACAGCTGACTGAGAGTCTTCAGGATCCTAGCACCCACAATCTGCTGTTTGCCAGTGCAATGCTTTACAGCAAGGATATTGAAATTAAATTCATGGAGGTCCAGTCATTAGAATTTTCACCCAGCAGAGGTCTGAGTCTCATGTTTGTGCTATGACTCAGTTTCTTCATATCACAGCCCCTGCCCCATACATTACAGTCTCACCTTTATACCACTGCGCCTCCTTTTACATCCCAGAACCCCCTCTTTACATCACAGCACCCCCCCTTTACAATGCTGCCCCTTCTTTACATTACAGTGCCTGCTTTACATCACAGCCCCCTTTGCATTCAAGTCCCCCCCATTTTACATCACAGAGCCTCCTTTGCTTAAATGTCTTGTGTCCCCCCTTCACATCAAAGCCCCCCTTCTTACATCACAGACCCCCAGAGTCCCCCTTTCCTTCACATCAGTGTCCTCTGTCACTCCTTCACATCACAGCCCCCTTCCTTGCATCCTAGTCCCCTTCACAGCCTCCCCCTTACTTGCACCCCAGTCCCTGTCACAGCCCCACTTTTTTGCATCCCAGTCCCCTTTACAGTCTCTCCCTTACTTGCATTTCAGTCCCTTTCACAGTCCCTTCCTTACTTGCACCTCAGTCCCCTTTGCACCTCAGTTCACTTCAAAGCCCCCTTTCCTTGCACCCCAGTCTGCTTCACAGCCCCCCTTCCTTGCACCCCAGTCCACTTCAAGGTCCCCATTTCCTTGCACCCCAATACCTTTTACAACCCTCCTTTTTTGTACCTCATTCCACTTTTCAGCCCCCCTTACTTGCATCTCAGTCCCCCCTTTTTGTATACTGGTCCTCTTCACAGCCCCCTTTCTTCTTTTCAGCCCAGTCCCCTTTATGTGAATGCCCCCTCCCTTACAATATCCCCTGCTAATCACAACCCTCCTCTAATGCTTATCAGAATCTGGAAGCCCCTCTTAAAAATAATCGGGGACCCAGATACCACTCCCCATCCAACATGAATTAGTAAAGGATATGTAGTACCCCTAATTCATCATAATATGTAAAATAAATAAATATACCTTGGAAAAGTGCTTTATTAAAGAAAACAAAGGCCCACAATGTAAATCCGTTCTCAATGACACCATCCAG
The DNA here is from genome assembly GCF_062004578.1 of Staurois parvus. Taxonomy (NCBI): domain Eukaryota; kingdom Metazoa; phylum Chordata; class Amphibia; order Anura; family Ranidae; genus Staurois; species Staurois parvus. The sequence continues at coordinate 1,712,545 of NW_028317883.1, forward strand.
TGATATAGATCCATATCAATCAAAATGATTGATGCCTATGGAGCTGCCAACATATTTGTTCCCAGTGAAACCTGCCTTGAATGACATTTTCCTAGCTGACAGCTGAATGTAAAGCTAGGGGCAGGGCATCTCTGGTGAAGTCATTGAGCAAATTTGGAAATAAATTATGCTTTTCTTTTCTTACTTCTTGCATGTGGTTCCCCCCTAAAATTCATATCAGACCCTTAGAAAAGGAGGTGGGCAGTAGGTGTGTGCACTCCCTCTTGTCCTCCTGAACTATGCCAGGCCACACCAAGGATAAGATACATTTTTAGGGAGAACCACACAATGTTTTTTGTCATTTGCCATCAATTTATATAGTATTTTTTTACTTAGTAAATTCCAGTTTTGCTGTGCATTGTATATATTATACACACATACTACTTTGCATGCAGTTTTAAGGCATCCCTCAGGCATGTTATTTTCTTAGTCAATTTAATGTTTCACTTCAGGCATTATTTAAATCACTTTTGCCCATTAATTTTTTTTTATTTTTTTGCATTTGTACATGTCACTCAAGGGTATTGGGTAGTGTACCCTTTGATGAAATGAAAATGTTTCCTTTGTTTTATCTAACTGTTCGTGTAGTTATATTCCTGTTTCGTTTGTTTGCCATACCTTGCAATGATGGGCTCACATAGTGCAGCTGCAGTTTATAGTGTCATGGATGATTGATTCCCATATGCGCATGCTGCAGCTAGCCTGTCCCCTGTGTCAGGGGGTTGATTTACTAAAACTGAAAAGTGCAACATCTGGTACAGCTGTGCATGGTAGCCAATCAGCTTTTAACTAAAGCTTTGACAATAAAATCTGGAAGCTGATTGGTTTCTATGCAAACCTGCACCAGATTTTGCACCCTCCAGTTTTAGTAAATTAACCCCACAGTGTTCAGTGCATGACTTGCTATTTCCTCTGTGCTGCATCATAAATGTGGGAGTGCTAATCATATGAAACTCTGTAAAATGAGCTTTCTGATATTAGCTCTGCCTGTCTGAGTCTGTGTCAGATCTAATTACCACTTCTACCCCCCCTGGGCCACAGAAAGGAGAGGGTGGTCATGTGCAATACCCAACTAGTTCTCATCTGGGACTACTTTGCAGTAGCTCTTGGAATCCCTTGCCTAGGGATACCCTCAAGACAAACGGGTGGATGAGGAGAGTTTCATCTGGGGTCTGAAGAGGTTTAAAAAAGGAGACTCAGTGTTCCTTACTAAAACTGTTGCTGATTTTTTTGTCCACATGTTTGTAAATTTTTGCTAAGAAGTTGTCCTCAAAGTTCTACAGTTCCTTGGGCATCCTATGTATCCCTAGACCCCATCCAAGTTGTTAGCCTCTATTAGAAATAACAAAAACAAGCTCAAGGACTGTTGTACTGACTCTGAGAGAAAGTGTAAAAAATGCATGTTGCCCAGCTGTGCAGAGCTTAGGGGGACCCAGTAAAATCCAGCACCCCTCAAGGGGGTAGCGCTACATTTTTTTACATTCAGGACAACAAATGACACCATGAAAGTACATGATCAATGCACATCTTATGCAGGTGAAAAACACAAGGAGCAGGTAGAAAGGTTTAAAATGCCTTCAGAGTAAAATTCCAGATTTGTATAAAAGGTCTATATACATATCACATACTGTATGACGTGTCACTTTAATTCTAGTGGAAATTAAATCGCCATTTATTTTCAGAATGCAGGGCTCTGTAGAAAAGATGAGATTAATTTAGGCTATTTTGAACTATTTGGACTATTGTCATCTATTGTGACAAATCAATCACACTTTTGTTGACAACTCATCTCTTTAGCATAGGTATGAGGAGGAGACAGATTCCAATGAAGTACCGTATTTTTCGCTTCATAAGACGCACCTGACCATAACACGCACCTAGGTTTTAGAGGCAGAAAACAGGAAAAAAAAAATTCTGAACTAATGGACTGCAGACACAGTACAGGAGATGACCAGAGACTGCGGACACAGTACAGGGATGACCAGTGACTGTGGACAGTACAGGGATGACCAGTGATTGCGGATAGTACAGGGATGACCAGAGACTGCGGACAGTACAGGGATGACCAGTGATTGCGGACAGTACAGGGATGACCAGAGACTGCGGACAGTACAGGGATGACCAGAGACTGCGGACAGTACAGGGATGACCAGAGACTGCGGACAGTACAGGGATGACCAGTGATTACGGACAGTACAGGGATGACCAGAGACTTGCGGACAGTACAGGGATGACCAGAGACTGCGGACAGTACAGGGATGACCAGAGACTGCGGACAGTACAGGGATGACCAGTGATTGCGGACAGTACAGGGATGACCAGAGACTGCGGACAGTACAGGGATGACCAGAGACTGTGGACAGTACAGGGATGACCAGAGACTGCGGACAGTACAGGGATGACCAGAGACTGCGGACAGTACAGGGATGACCAGAGACTGCGGACAATACAGGGATGACCAGAGACTGCGGACAGTACAGGGATGACCAGAGACTGCGGACAGTACAGGGATGACCAGTGATTGTGGACAGTACAGGGATGACCAGAGACTGCGGACAGTACAGGGATGACCAGAGACTGTGGACAGTACAGGAGATGACTGCTGACCTTTGGGGAGGGAGGGGGAGCGGGTACCTGAAATTGAGAGTATATCTTTGATCTTACCTGTTCCTCTATCCAGCCGCGCGCTGTCTACCCGGCTTCTGTAGTGTGGGCACTCGGCGGACAGCCCGATGCCCAGTGCGCATGCGCGATAAGCGCTGCGCTTTGTGATTGGTCCGGCGGCTTCTGGGATCTGTCATGTGTCCCAGGTACCGCCTTACCATTCACAAAGAGCACCGCTTCTTGTGCATGCGCACTTGGGACCCGGCTGTCACGGACACTACAGAAGCCGGGAAGACAGCGCGCCGCTGGATAGAGGAACAGGTAAGGTCCCACTGCAGAGCTGAGCGGCCGGCCCGGTATTCTGACACGGCGGCGGTGAAAATACCGGACCGGCCGCTCTATATTCGCTCCATAAGACGCACTGACATTTTCCCCCCTTTTTTGGGGGGAAAAAAGTGCGTCTTATGGAGCGAAAAATACGGTATGTTATGAATCAGTTGATTTACTAATACTGGAGAGTGCAAAATCTGGTGTAGTTCTGCATGGTAGCCAATCAGCTTCTAACTTCGGCTTGTTTATTTAAGCTTTGACAATAAAACCTGGAAGCTAATTGGTTTCTAGGCAGAGCTGCACCAGATTTCGTACTCTCTAGTATTTGTAAATCAACCCCAGTATCTTTTTTCCTTTATTATTATTATACAGAATTTATGTAGCGCCAACAGATTGCGCAGCGCTTTACAATATAAGGGAGACAGTACAATTACAATACATTTCAGTACAGAAGGAACAGGATGGCCCTGCTCGTGGAGCTTACAATCTAAAGGAAGGGGGAGGTGATACAAAAGGTGATAGCTGCAGGGGATGACCTGGTGGAGGTGGCTCAAGTACAGTTCTTAGGTGGAGGTGGGGTAGGCTTCAAAGATTGTCTAAAGGCAATCAGGGTGGGGGCTGACCTGACATACTGCAGTAGGGAGTTCCAGGGGATGGAAGAGGCTCTGGAGAAGTCCTGGAGACGAGCATGGGAGGAGGTGACGAGGGAGCTAGAGAGCAAGATGTCGGAGAGTGGAGCGGAGCGGACAATTTGGACGATGTCTGCGGATAAGGTTGGTGATATAGCTAGGGGCAGTGTTGTGGATGGCTTTGTATGTTGTGGTTAGTATTTTGAATTGTATACGTTGATGGTTGTGTTACCAATAAAATTAAACTCTGAAATGCATTAATACTCTCAGTGTTTCTGTTTTACCAAAACATGTTATTGATAAATGTTTAATTTTTTTTCGTGATATTCCACTCAAACATCAAAGTGTAAAGAGCTATAAAACTAGTTCATGCTTTCATAAATGTCACAAACCACAATGTAATCTTAGGACAACTTGCTCTATGCCCTCTCTCCCCATGACAAGTACGCTCAGACAATGCGTAAATAGTGGTGATGTAATAGCCCCGTGTACATCACAGCTGTTGCCTCCTTGTGGTCAATCAGCAGCATGCATTGCAACTGAAATGTCATTTGAAAATTTCCTTCAAGATCTGGCGTGCTGACAGTGCGTTACCTGGGGTCACTTTGTTCACTCTACAGATGAAGAGGCGTCACCAGGTGGACTGTTTTTCTCAAGTTCTATAAAAGTGAGCCGGCCAGCATGAGCGCCAGTTTTTATGGATCTATCACAAAGGTGACTGCAGAGGACATTTTTAACACACAAGTGGATTGGAAGGTTTAAATAATCTAGGTAAGAGTTCGAGTAATGCTCCAGTTAATGCATGTCTGTTTGATCATCCATGTAATATTTATGCTGTATATTGAAAAAAGTATAATAGTATATTAATAGATAAGCACATATTTAATTAGCAGCAACTTTATATTAAAAGAATCAACCAGTTCATTATACATTGTTATTAATAATTATAAAATCAGCTAGAATTATCCAAAATAAGAGGTCATTCATTCCTAAAGGGCTTCTAAACTTTAATATATGGGGAAATATAAAGTTTTTACTAGTGATCAAACACATTTTAATATTTGTTTCATGTTTAGTTTGAAATAATACTGATGTGGAAGAAGGAACTGGGGCACAAGTTGTATAAAAAGAAATATAAAATAGCCATTGCCTATAGCAACCAATCAAGGCTAATCTTTCAATGGTCTGACTGCTGTAAACTGAATTTTTAATGATTGTTATAATTTAATGCAGTTTAAACCTGAACTTAGTTCTTAGCTTTGCCCTATGAAAAAATAGACTAAAATGCATTTGATTAAATATGCTATACAGTATATCTTTTAGATAGCTATAACCAACCACAACATAACGATAATGTATATTTTAAACATCATTCTGTTATAAGGTTTGGTATTTAGTTCATGTAATATTTTCTCCAAGCTAAAATATATGGTAAAAAGTATTGAAAAAGACAAAGTTCAATTGCACTCTTATATTTTATATTCTGTACATAACAGTTTTGTATATACTTTCCAATGAAGCACAGGTTAGCACTCCTGTAGGTTTAAAAATACCCATAGATTTAAGTGGCTATAGCCATGTCGGCATAATCTGACCACCAGCACCTGTGGCATTCAGTGCCTCCATTAACATGAATATTTGGCCCAACTGAGCATTCCAGCTAAAGTAAGTATTGAGGGGTAGAGGGGGGGGGGGGTGATGCTGTATTTAGTTATGAGGGGGTTAGTATGACAATCAGGACAGGTTTTGCAAATTGTCCATTTATTTTCCCCATTGAGTGAGATGAGTGATAAATTTGTCTCATTTGAAATTAGATATATCAATTGAGTAGAATATCTGGAAACATTTGGCTTCTACAGTATAACAAAAAAATCCTCTTATTTTGTTCCTTCTGTTAAATATTCCATTGAATGCATTTTATGTTATCTGTCTGATAAGTGCAAAAAAAAAAAAGCTCTTCATCCAGCTAGAAGTCTTGTGAGCTGATAACTTTCTGCACTCTCTGCCTCTGGACTGTTATCAGTTAGCACTGTTCCCTGCTATCTCTGTGGACAATGAAACACCTCCTCCTGGAGATTTATGGAAAAGACAAGGAGGTATCATGTGGTCCTAACACTATGTCATGTAGTCCCAACACATTTCCTGTCCAAGGGTGACAAAGTATATCAGTACGGTTGTCACACCAGGACAGAATGTGTGTTAATAACAGGATTACCAGGTTAAAAAAAAAAACACATCTAAGGTCTGGTGAGCTGCAATTCTATTAACTTGTGGTCTTGGGTTTAGATAAGCTTCACTGTCAAAAGGATTGCCTTATCGTAATGCTGTGGATGACATTTTGGGATCCTCCCTTATGCTGCCTAGCATCTCTCCCACATATCCTTCCATTCTGTCCTACAGCCAGAGAGAAGAGGTTGTGTCAAAATTACCTAGTTATTCTTTTGAAAAAGACTAATGCTCATCATGTTCAACTTTTCACAAATTCAAGAAGCACTGTTCCAGAGGAAGGCAGAACTAAACCTTCAAGACAACTAGTGGCAAGTGCAACTCTCATGGAAAAACCCTTCCTGGCAACTCCATTTCCAGGGTTCAAACCTGTTCTTAGGAACCATAACCATTAATTTCAAGAAAATCATCCAAACATTTTATAAATTCCATTATTTTTTTTCAAATACTATGTTCTGAGATAGGGCATTCAACAGCTTAAAGTGGACCTTTACCCTCCAGCAGCACTTTTCTCCTCTCCATCTGGCCCTCCTCTGCAGTACTGACTTTGGGTTCTTTTTTTTTTGTTTACTACTGTGTTTTTTTGCTTTAAAAGCTCAACCCGCCCCCAACTTCTGGAACTTGCCTAGGTGAAGGACGCAGTGCCCCGGAGCCTCCTGTGATACATGATGTGCAGTCCTATTCTGTATAGAGGAGGGGGGCCTACCGGCGTCTGCATCCAGAAAAGCTGGCAGCTGTGGCAGGCAGCATGGCGGCACCGGACCCATGCAGAGGCGGATCCCAACAGGTCAATGCTGGATCTGCTGGCTAGGTGAGTATCCTAATTCTACAGAACAGTACAAAGTAATCAGGGGGAAAAAATGCACAGGGGTTGGAAAGGCTGAAGTTCTTCTTTAACCATAACGTCAATACAAAATCCCTTCTTGAGAAAGCTTTTGATACCGTTCCTTATAATAGAAAACAAAGAGGCACCTCTGAGTGTAGAATGCTGATGAATTTATTAAAAGAGCAAAAAAAAAATTTCACATACATTTAGTGAAAATAAAACAAGCACATCTGCAGTCCATGTCCTGTGTATAGGATGTCAAACGCTCATGCCGTGGGTGGTATGGCTACCACTCTACTAGATCTATGTCCGGCTGGATGGTGGAGAAGGACCAGATCGAGGGCTGGAGCACTGGTAAAAGCAGCTTTGAGCATAATGACTCCACTGGATGTGCACAGAGCGGTAGGGCATGGGGCACGCTACTTTGTCAAGCTCAGAGAGCTTTTATATATACACTGCTTCCTTTTTAAGGGATCATTCATCTTGTGCCAACATAATCTCTATGTATACATTCCTTATAATAGCCTGCTACAGAGGATGAGGATGCATAGAGCAAGGAAAATGTACTTACAAATAAACAACTGCTTGGCGTACAGATACCAAAGGGTGTTTGTAAATGGACCAGAGTTTGTAGTGATGTTCCACATGGATCGGGATCTAGCTCATTTCCTTTCATTCCTTTCATTAATGACCCAGTGAATAGAATAGAAAGTAATATGCTAATTTTTGCTGATGTTACTAATGTAGAATCATTAAAACTCAGTGGGTTAGAGATGTATTACAGAAGAATCTGGACAAAATGGCCACATGGGTGATTTAATATCAGATGAAATATAATGTTCCTTAATGTGAGGTTGTGCACTTAGGGCATGCGTATTGTCCTTATACATTAAATGGTATACAACTTAAGAAAGAAGAACTAAAGATGAGTTTTATGAGCAAAATAGTCAATTTGTGCAAAACCAAGTACAATTAGGGGTATATAGAAAGGGAGATGAAAACACATGATACAAGCGTAATATCACCAAATAAAACTCTTTTGCAATTTTCACACTGATGTATGTGTGTGTTTAGGCCTTTATATAATTCAAATATATTATACAAGTAGCATTTGCAATATCTGAACTTCAAACTGTACCTCAGGTTTACTTTCACATTAAATGGTTGTATGGGCTAAGCTAGTTCAAACAAACAATCTCCTTTACTAATCGATGTGAATAGCAGTCAGTGCTATATAAAATGCATGTAGCATCAGCCACACAGTATAAAGCTCTGTGTTCCCCATCTGCTTCTGAAACAAATTGAATGACTGAGCAGTCATTCACAGAAAGCCTTGTATTTTTATCATTCTGCCCTTCTTTGCTCCTCAGCCAATCAGAAGAATCCTTGTATTGGCATATAAAAATACAAGGCTTCCTGTAAATGGCTGAGAAGTGCTCAGCCTGAGTTGATTTTGTTCTGGAAGCAGAAGGGAAGTCCCTGTACCGCTGCTGAAATCCAGCTGATGCTACATACAGTTTATACAGTGTTAACAGCTGCCATATCGATTAGTAAAGGAAAGGAAATAATTTGTTTGAGACAGCTTGACCCAAAAAAAGATTTAAAGTGAAAGTAAACCTGGAATTCAGCATGAAACTAATTAAAGTATAATTTCACCATTACCTTTTAACAAGAAATAATAAATGCAGGTTAAAAAAATGTGTATTTGCTATTTTGTGTGTCTGGAGCCTGTAAAGCATTGCACCAGTAATTAGCAGATCGCTGGTGCCATGCGGGTCTCCTGCAGACCTGTCAGTGTATATGTGTGCTCGTACGTCATAAAGCCAGAAGATACACTCTAACAGGAAGACTAAATGAACTACCACAACACTCAACAGAGCAGTGGTAGTTCATTGTGAACTACAAGCCAACAGCCACAAGGCCATCAGAATTTGTAGTTTTCTCATTCACAGAATACCGTGAATGCGTCATGTGGCCAGACAGGTGGAGCCCCACACAGCCAGGTTTTCTAGCTGTCACAACGAGGGATCAGGGTGGTGCAGGTGCTGGTCTGTTAGTAACATGTTACACCCTGAACAAGGGTGTAACGTGTTACGAAAGGGGAACTTATCCTTTAAGTAAGTTGGGCATGACCTGTCTTCCCCATACAGTACATCCATTCTGATTATCTGCTATTAGATTATTTTTTACCATTATTATTATTATTATTATACAGGATTTATATAGCGCCAACAGTTTGCTCAGCGCTTTACAATATAAAGGGAGGCAATACAGCAACAATACAGTTCAATACAAGAGGATTAGGAGGGCCCCGCTCCTTAGAACTTACAATCTAAGAGGGAGGGGCTGGTGGTACAACAGGTAGTAACTGTGGGGGATGGACTGGTAGGAGGAATAGAAGATTCCGTTATTAGCTGAAGGCAGGATAGGCTTCCCTGAAGAGAGAGGTTTTCAGAGATCACCTAAAAGAGGGCAGAGTAGACGATAGTCTGATAGATTGGGGTAGAGAGTTCCATAGGATGGGGAGGCTCTGGAGAAGTCCTGGAGACGAGCATGGGAGCAGGAGACAAGGAAGCTAGAAAGCAAGAGGTCGTGCGAGGAGCGGAGAGTACGGTTTGGGTGATATTTGGGGACACGATTAGTGATGTAATTTGGGGCAGAGTTATAAATGGCTTTATACGTTATTGTTAATGTTTTGAATTTTATTCGTTAGGCAATGGGAAGCCAGTGGAGGGATTGGCAGAGAAGGATGGCAGATATGGAATGGTTAGTAAGGTGGATGGTCTGAAAGCAGTATTCATGATAGACTGAAGAGGGGATAGCCTGCGATTAGGTAGGCCAATGAGGAGGGAGTTACAATAGTCAAGGCGAGATATAACAAGGGAGTGGATAAGTTTCTTAGTGGTTTCCGAGGTTAGGAACGGTCGTATCTTGGAGATGTTGTAGAGGTGAAGTCTACCAGGTTTGGACAGTGATTAGATTTGGGGCTGAAAGGACAGATGGGAGTCTAGGATTACACCTAGTACCCTGGCATGGGGGGGGGCTGATGGTTGTATTATTGATCTTGATGGAAAAGTCAGGGGAGGTGGCACGGGCTGGGGGGAATACTAAGAGCTCAGTTTTAGAAAGATTGAGTTTGAGGAAGTGGAGTGACATCCATGCCGATATGTCACTTAGTAGGTTAGTAATACGAGAGGAGACTGAAGGGGTGAGGTGAGGAATAGAAAGATAGATTTGTGTGTCATCAGCATAGAGATGGTGCTTAAAGCCATGGGAATTTATCAAGTGACCAAGGGAGGAGATGTAGATGGAGAAGAGAAGGAGTCCAAGGACAGAACCTTGAGGGACCCCTACAGAAAGAGAAAGTAGAGAAGAGGAGACAGAGTTATAGGTAATGCTGAAGGAACGCTGTGATAGGTAGGAGGAGAACCAGGAGAGAGCAGAGTCTCGGATGTCAAGAGAGTAGAGTTTTTTTGGAGGAGGGGATGGTCAACTGTATCAAAAGCTGCAGAGAGGTCAAGTAGTAAGAGCACGGAATAGTGGCCATTGGTTTTAGCAGTTAGTAGATCATTAGTGAGTTTTAATAGGGCAGTTTCAGTGGAGCAGAGTGAGCGAAAGCCAGACTGTAAAGGGTCAAGAAGGTTGTTGTTAGTGAGGTAGGAGATCAGGTGATTGTAGACTAAGCCATAAAATGTATAGTGTAATCTTTCAGTATACGTTCAAATAATTTATACAGAGCACAAGTAAAGCTCACTAATCTATGATCTATAGCTCTCTATCTTTCTATAACATGAAAATAAAATATTGTACCTATGTAATCACCTTGCATAGAAGGAGGATCCTCCTTACCACTTCTTTTTACTTCACAAATTCTTACTGTATTCTGCCTCCCCTCAAACCATGGAACCATTGTTGACTTTGGATGGTTTCTTCCTCTTAAATTTAGATACATGAGACTTTCACAATACTGGGCTACTGCTATAATATAGTGAGGAAAGAAAGAGGATATAGCAACCCTATACATTCAATGGAGAAACATTCTCCCATGACTTTACAACACAAATATACATAATCAAAATGAGTTTATTTCCAAACACAAAGATATTGTATAAACCAAGTTCTCAGCTAAAGACATGTAAGGCATTACAACTCCCTAAGATTGCAACACAAAGTAATCTGCAGACATCCCAAAAAGGTGAAGCTCTTCCAGGTTAAAGGCTTCATTGACTGATGATGTAATATATGTTATACATATTGGCATCACATTATATCAGCCACTGAAACCTTAAACCTAAAAGAATTTTAATAGTCATATAATTTTTCAATAATAATTCTCTTTGAGTCCTATCATATTCGTCTGCACAGCTTTTAGAGTGTTACTAAACCCACAACAATAAAATCTATGTCTGTATATGCAGTAAAGCATGCTTGTTATTCTCACTGCGAAACCTAAGGGGTTAATCCTCCACATTGTGTAAAAAGGATGTTTGATCCTGAATTTTCTGATCCTCCCCTTCTTCCAGAGTCCCCCTCTTATCTCCTGATAAGACATATATGTAAAGTCACTCTGCACACGCTCAGTTTGGTGTGTATTGCTACAGAGTTTTGTTTTTCTTGGGAGAGTGTATGTGATCAGCACAGGGCCATTCTTTGCTGTTTAGACAGAGTGTCAGGAGTTATGCAGCCTCATAGGACAATAAGGGGAGAATGAAAACTCCTCCTACAAGCTTTAACAAGTGCGCTGCTGGACACTGATAGAAGTAACAAGACTGCTCTAACTGCTGATGAGAAAAGGTATATAGCAGTTTATATTTACTAAAACAATTGCATTTCCATGTTGTGTGTTCTGTGGGAGACCAGATATAGAGAATGTAGGGTCCTGGGTTTAGTGACACTTTAAGCCCTGATGAAGAGGGAATGGCTGAGCTTGAGCCACTTAAAAGTGTTGGCTGTTTTTTTTGTACGTCACCTCAATATGCTCATTGGTTTGACATTCTTATTACCTTCTGGGTCCTACCCAGGTCGCTCTTTGGGGTTTCTTGACATATGAAAGCTGCCTAAACAGAGACAGTGAGCTTACAAGAAATATTGGATCTCAGTAGTGGAAGATACCACACCTTGTATATCTTTAAAACCAGAAGAGTGGACCAATTCTGAAGCAGTACTATATGTTATACAATGACACTCAATGTTGCTCCAGGATGGAAAGGCATCACTGGTTATTATAACTTCAGTACAATTGGACATTAGTGGGTGATGAGTTTGAACTTAGTTACGTTTTTAATGTACTTTTCTCCCAGGTAATATGTCTGTATTTTGTGTTTTACATTTCAGGTTCACAAAAGAACATAATTTTATTTATTAAAAATGGCAAACAAAGGTCTCATATGCCTGCTGCTAATCTCATCAGTAACAGGTAGGTGGGCATGCTCAGTTTCACAAACACGTTCATGTAAATATACTCCCCAATAGCCACAAAGGGCATAAATCCACTTTGTGAGCACCAAACACCTATGCAATCCCAGTTATAACATTTTAAAAATAGAAATGATATCATCTCTGTGCCGGACATATCCAGAGCAGAGAACAGATTAATGGGAGGGGCCAAGGAGGACCAATCACTACAGGCTGCATGTAGAAAACTAGAGGAGGGGCAGAGACAAGACCAGTCACCCTGCATGAAGAAAGAGAGCAACAGTGACTGGCCTTTATTACAAAAAGATCCACAATGGATTAGTGCACAGCTATGAAATAAATACACAAAGTACACAAATAAACAACAGGAATACAAAGGCTCTTGTAGTTAGACAATACGTGCTTATCCCAGAGTTCAGCTATAAACTGAACTTATTTGAATTTTATACTGAATTCCTCACTAGTATTTTCTGAATAGTCGTATTACAGCCTTTTTGTGTGTGTGTCGTGGGGGGGGCAGGAAAGGTAAAATTGTGAGAGCGGCAGTATATTGCACTGTCTGCGTTGTGTCTATTAGGTATCTATTAGGTATCTGCATGTTAGAAAGTCGCTGGCACTAGGCACTAGTAAAAAACATATTTCTCATTTACTTATGGGGCTAAATGAGCTAGTTTATGCTGAGTGATGGCACTGCAAATCAGAACCTCAGTTTTAAACATATAGCAATCTGTTAAAATTTACTCACATATATTCACATTAGTTGTATAAGGCTTGATAGCTTGGGCCAGTTGTAAATGTGCCTTTCTGAAAGTCTGATTTGTTTCTTTGGGACAGTCTGCCAATCGGATCAATCTCAAAGCAGATTTTGGGATTATTTTAGCCATTTTATGAATGGAAAGAATGGATGGAATCTCCAAGAAAACTCAGTCAGCGAAGACAGGTAAGTGACGGTATTAAACCCTTGAACCAGGGTAATTGAATTAAAATTCACAGAGGTTCGGTCACTAAAATTGTCTTCCAGCAGAGGTCCAGATCTCACGTTTGTGTGATGACCTTCACATCACAGCCCCCCCATCCCTCTTTATATCACTGTCTCCTTTTTACATCAGTGTCCACAGTCCCCCCATCATATCACAGCCTCCTTCACATCACAGTTTCCATCTTTTATATCACAGCCCCCCAATACATCAAAGTACCCTCTTCACATCACAGTCCCCCTTTACATCAAATCCCCCCTCTTTACAACAAAGCCCCCCTTTACATCACAGTTCCCCCCCTTCACATCACACTTCCCCCTTCACATCACAGCCACCTTTACATCACAGTCCCCCTTCACATCAATGTTCTCAGCCACCCTTCACATCACATCCTCCCCTCCATTCACAGTTCTACCTTACATAGCAGGGCAGAGGGTGGGAATCACAGTAGGTCTAGACCAGCAATGGGCAAACTACGGCCCGCGGGCCGTATACGGCCCGGCGGACCTTTTAATCCGGCCCGCGGAGCTAGGCTCCCGCTAGGCTCCTCTCACAGTCCGCCCTGTTTCCTATGAGGATCTGTCCCCCCTCGACGTATCTGCGCATGTGCCGGAGATCGCCGATCGGCTGCTCATGCCTGAAACTGGCACATGCGCAGATACGTCGAGGGGGACAGATCCTCATAGGAGACAGATTTTCATGCTACACCGAAGGGCGCGGGAACAAGAGGAACAAGAGGAACGTGCGGAGCAAAGGTAAGTGAATTGACACAGGGGGGACTTGGGGACTTAATATGGGGGATGAATTAATATTGGGAATGAATTACTATAGGGGCGATGAATTACTATATGGGGGATGAATTACTATATGGGGGATTAATTACTATATGGGCGATGAATTACTATATGGGGGATTAATTACTATGGGGGATGAATTACTATATGGGGGATTAATTACTATGGGGGATGAATTACTATGGGGGATGAATTACTATATGGGGGATGAATTACTATGGGGGATTAATTACTATATGGGGGATTAATTACTATATGGGGGATTAATTACTATATGGGGGATGAATTACTATGGGGGATGAATTACTGTATGGGGGATGAATTAATATGGGGGATGAATTACTATATGGGGGATGAATTACTATATGGGGATGAATTACTATGGGGGATTAATTACTATGGGGGATGAATTACTATATGGGGGATGAATTACTATATGGGGGATGAATTACTATATGGGGGATGAATTACTATGGGGGATGAATTACTATATGGGGGATTAATTACTATGCTTACTATGGGGGAATATTACTATACTTACTATGGATGACACATACACATCATTCATCTACTCTTGGTCCGGCCCCCGGGTCCAATATATGAACCCATTGCGGCCCTCAAGTCAAAAAGTTTGCCCACCCCTGGTCTAGACAGAGGATGGAAGATGCCCAAATTTTTATGTTAGCAAACACGGGCTTGGTCATTAGGACCATCCCATGGCTCATGGAGGGCAAAACAACAATTTCACTTTAATGGTGGAGCACACGTAACAAGGGGACAATAGAGAAGATACAATAGGAAGAGTGGACACTGCTCACACCAGCCCAAGGATAGTATCGGTGTTGGCTTCAGCTGCCGCTCCAGCCATGCCCTCTGACACGTTTTGCCCCACCCACTGGGGCTTGGTCACAGAGGCGTGACCCAGTAGGTGAGGTGTAACATGTTAGGGGGTGTGGCTGGAGCGGCAGCTGAGGCCAACACTGATACTGTCCATGGGCTGGTCTCAGCCGTGTCCACTCTTCCTATTGTCAACGCCAATTAGTCAACACCAGTTAGTGCAAGAACATCCACTCCCGTCTTCTGTGTATTGGCGGGGTAACTCAGCAGTGCCTGGCTTGAGCAGCACTACAGGTCTGTCAAGTCAATGGAGGAGAGCACTTGAGAAACAGGGATGGAACACTTAAACAGATTCCTTTATGGCAGGATCACCAAGTATTTAAAGGGACCCTGCCTTAAGCTGGAGTGTCCCTAGTCTATGTTTAGTGGAGAGTTAGGTTGTAGTCACCCTAAACTTAAATTGTCATAGTTTCTGTGCTTTTTGATTTTCAAACTATTATTTACTTCTGAATGTTGCTGGGCATTATCCTCAACAGATAGTGCAAGAAGAAACAATCATTTTGAGTTATGAATGTTTCTCTCTACTAGATTTATTGTCAGTGATGCATGCTGGGGAAGGATATAAATATTTGAGGTGACCATCCAGAAGGATCTCTTGCCTCTTAAGCTGGGGCCTAGGAAGATTGCGCTGGAGGAATTTTGCTGTTTCCTGTTGAGGGTGTTGCTGAAAGAAGACCCTGAGCCTGAGCCTAAAGAAGCAAGAATTGGCCTTATCTCTTGGGGCCTAAGGGATTTTGGCTGCCCTGCTCGAGGGTACATCCAGAGGGGGCAGAGCCATAAGATGGCTGTCTGGACCATCTTAGGAGGAGGCTTCCGTGATGAAGGGTGTCCTGAAGAACTGTGTTTAAGCTTCTGCTGGTGGACATTGCAATTGTTCTCACTGCTCATCCAGTGTTCTTTTGTCACTCTGAAGGCTAGGTTTACACTATATGTGGGTGCAGGACTGCGTGTAGTAGTACGTTTACCACACCTGCATCAGAAACGTGCCTCTGTTATCAGAGATGTTGGGGGTAAAATTAATTCTTAATGACACCCTCGTGCATTAGCAGATTCCCTGTGGCTGCAATTGTGAAAAAAGGTGCAGGGATCTTTTCCCTGTGTCTTCCATAGGTACAGCAGCCTATTCAAGTTAATTGGCTGCTGTGCCCACACAAATGTGGCTGCCGGAAAACTGAAATAGTGTGAACCTAGCCTAAACATGCAATTATCTTTTCACCTAGAAGAGAAGTCTTCATATGTGTTTTTTTGGAAGTCTGTGCATCACCATATCTGCTATATTGTACTCTTAAATATGGATGCCTGTTTTAGGGTTTTCAAGTGCCCTAAACCTTGAACCTTTTACCAAATAATAAGTCAATGATTCTGCCCTGAGAGTTGAAATGCTCTTCAACCACCCAGGGTAAGGAGGTGCTACATATGATTTGAAATTTAATATTTTAAAAATCCTTTGGATTTTCTTTTACATATCAATGTCTATACAGTATGATATTTTATGGATTGGGTAAGGAGGTGCTACATATGATTTGAAATTTAATATTTTAAAAATCCTTTGGATTTTCTTTTACATATCAATGTCTATACAGTATGATATTTTATGGATTGGTTTTACAAACACTTTAATATTTAATTTATTGTTTTATTTGTACAGCGGCATTAAAAGCAGCTTTCAGAATGGAGTAAGCTATGTGGGTAAGATATTTGGTCCCCTGAAGACAAATTTCCAGAAGCAAGTGTACGAGGACTCTGATGGGCTACGTCGACTTATACGCAGGGAGCTTCAGGAGATCCAACGGAAGATCTATCCCTATATGGATGAAGCCCACCAAAAGATAAACAAGAACCTTGAAAAGCTACAAAGCCGCCTGTCACCTTACAGTGAGGAGCTCAAATATCAGGTGAGGAAGGGAACACAACAGTTCACAACACAGCTTGGCCTGTACAAGGATGAAATTAGTAAAGGGTTGTCACAGAATGTTGCAGAAAACTTTAAAGACCAAATCATTCTACACACGATGAAAGTGAGACAAACGTTGCATCCTCTGGCAGACAAACTTTTGGCAGAGATTCATTATGCGACTGAGGAGCTTCATGGGAACCTATCTCCACATTCCCTGACATCTCAGGAAAAATTGACCCTGCATGTTCAAGAATTATCTAATAAACTATCTCAAAACGCAAAAGAGCTACATAAGAAAATCCACAAAAACCTAGATGACTTGAAGGAGCACCTCGTGTCCTATCCCCAACAAGTAAGAGAACGGTTTCCTGAGACTCAGGCAGCTGAGCCTGTAGGCCCTTATGTAGAAGAAGTGGCAGCTCAGGTGCAGAGAGAAGTGGAGGAATTCAACAGGAATACTCAGATGCAGATTGAACAATTTACCCGGACCATTAATATGGAAATGGAAGAGCTGAACTATAGATTATCTCCGGCTTCTTCCAATCTACAGGATACTGTCTCTTCAATACAAGAAGTGCAAGAGAAACTGGAATCTTTATGGAAGGATATATCCCAAAACCTGTAACAGCGGTCTGTTTGCATTGAGTGGGACTGGTTGCAATAGGTTAACGATACAGTGGATTCATACTGGTAAAGTGGAACCCAAGTTAAACAACTACATACACCACTAAAATACATACATGTAAAATTTGTCTGGCAAATAAATTGTATTTTAGTTTACAACTCATATTCATAGACCCATGCCACATACCACAGTTCATTTACTAAAGGCAGATGGGCTGTTAACTTTGCAAGGGAATTTTCCCTTAGCTTAATGAATGAGGTGAAACTTCCATCATCCAAACATGTGCAAACATTTTTTTTTTTTAGATCGTGATCTACCAGTAGATCTTGGCCAGGTGACTGGTAGATCCCAGTCAGGGCTTGCTGACCCACCACCATCCTAGAGCATGAAACAGAGTGCAATGCAGAAGGACTACTTGTAAAGTTGGAGCTGTAGTGAAGGAGCAAGAGCCGCATAAGTTGATGTCTCCTCTGTAGTGCTGGATCCTACACCATGTCATGGTTGGTGGGTGTGAATGAGGCCCCTATGCATGTGCCCTGCAACCTTGTGTAATACAGCAAACAAGGGGTTAAACAGGCATCGGTGTGCTGCTTTCTTACTACCTGTTTTTACCCCTTAGATCCTGCAGAAGCATGCAGTTGTGGAGCACTTGCAGAGTGGTCCCATTTACTTGAATGTGTCTCAATTGACAGGCGGTAGCATCTACCAAAAGCACCAGGGGGTGTAATTCCTGCTGTGGCATATGTATGTCTTTGACTGCTGCCTCAGCAGCTAAAGGGGATAGGGATTGGAGGCAGTAAAACCATGACTCAACCAAAGGGTTTTACCACCCCCCAACTTTACATGTGAACGAGCCCCAAGAGTGCCGCTGCCGGATGCAACTAAGGGCTCATTCACAAGTGCAGCAGACACTACTGCACCCCTGCATTGCGATCCAAATATGTTTGACAGGTGGTGAGAAGGCGATATGTTGCCTTCTCAACACCTGATTTAAAACCATGATTGCAGTGCAAAGTACATGATTGTGACCCGGTAGCACTGCAATTAAAGGTTTAAATCAGGTGCGAGGAGGTGACACTGGCCGACACTGTGCCCCGTGATCTTTGACTTCTCCCATGTTGTTCAGGTAGATCTCCACCTCTTTAAGGTTGCTTACCCCTGATTTAGACAATATTTGCTTATATATATTGTTCAGCATTAAAAACAGATTGAATATAGAATCCACAGATATTTGTTTTTATATTTTTGTCTTCCTGTTTAAGATTGTTAACTTGCTATGCAACCATAGGCTCATATAGGTCTGTAATGATGAACTATAGGTGAGGTTTTGCATTATAGACTTGGAAGAAAGAGGATTTAAAACAATAAAAATCATTAACATCTATAAACTATTTTTACAAAGCACTATGTGAGCAATTAAAGAAAATAAAAACTGCAACATATTACTGTATACATTTGCTAAAGAAATTTGTTGGATATATTTGAATACCTCAACACTTAAAAGTCTAAGTGCTGGAAAGTTCCTAGTGCATGGCAAATATTGCTATTTTGACACTGACATGCTGAATATGATAATTACCTTGTCATAGTTACTGTAAGGTAATCAATGCAAATCTCCATATCTCCCTTTGTGATGGTAAGTGAAGATCTCATTGTCAGATCAATATGGGTCATTGAAGTTATGATCGTAGCAATATGGCCATTATGGTTCCACTAACGAGTATTTGGAATAAAAATATAATTGTTGCATTTAACAGGACGTATTCCTTATCCTTCCTTCTTTACTTGGTAAGTCTCTGACTTGCAACAAGCCTGTACCTATCAGGTATAGTAAGGTGTGATCTATCAACACCAGCACTATGGTGGCACCAGCCACTTGGCAGATCCTTCAAAAGAGATTTAGGTGGAATTCTTCACATTGTCACATATGATATCATCATGCCCGTTTTACCATATTGGTGGTGCATCTTTTAGTTCTTACTGGTGTGCTCCCTGGTATACTTCCTAGATCCTGGTATCTGACATCACATCCACCTAGAGCATGGGTTCTCAACCAAGGTTCCATGGAACCCTAGGATTCATCCACAGGTTGCTAAGGGTTCCGTGAGCAATGAGCAATTTCTGCCTCTCAGATAAGTTTCCACTGACACCATTGATCTTTTTAGTTATCTGTAAGGGGGTAATTCTTCCCAATGACCACAAGAGTAAGGATCATTCTCCCCACTTATTATCATTCTAATGTACCTTGAATTGTAGATATAGTCATTTTTACCAGGGGTTGCCTGAGACTGGAAAGTTATTTCATGAGTTCCTCTGTGTTGAAAAGGTTGAAAAAGACTGACCTAGAGGGATCTGCTGTAACACCACTGACTACCTTGTATACTGCCACTTACTAGAGACTTGACAGATGTGCTTGTATATTCATTTACATGTGAGTGCAATATATACACTATATTGCCAAAAGTATTGGGGCGCCTGCTTTTACATGCACATGAACTTTAATGGCATCCCAGTCTTAGTCCATAGGGTTCAATATTGAGTTGGCCCACCCTTTGCAGCTATAATAACTTCAGCTCTTCTGGGAAGGCTGTCCACAAGGTTTAGGAGTGTGTTTATGGGAATGTTTGACCATTCTTCCAGAAGCGCATTTGTGAGGTCAGGCACTGTTGGACAAGAAGGCCTGCCTGGAAGTCTCCACTTTAATTCATCCCAAACGTGTTCTTTCGGGTTGGTCAGGCAAGTCAAGTTCCTCCACCCCAAACTCACTCATCCATGTCTTTTTGGGCCTTGCTTTGTGCACTGGTGTGCAGTAATGTTGGAACAGGAAGGGGCCATCCCCAAACTGTTCCCACAAAGTTGGGAGCATGAAATTGTCCAAAATGTCTTGGTATGCTGAAGCCTTAAGAGTTCCCTTCACTGTAACTAAGGGGCCAAGTCCAACCCCTGAAAAACAACCCCACACTATAATCCTCCCTCCACCAAGCTTTACACTTGGCACAATGCAGTCAGGCAAGTACTATTCTCCTGGCAACCGCCAAATCCAGACACATCCATCGGATTGCCAGAGAAGTGTGATTCATCACTCCAGAGAGCACATCTACACTGCAGTCCAGTGGCATTTTGCTTTACACCACTGCATCTGACGCTTTGCATTGCACTTGATGATATAAGGCTTGGATGCAGCTGCTCAACCATGGAAACCCATTCCATGAAGCTCTCTACGCACTGCTGTTGTGCTAATTGGAAGGCCACATGAAGTTTGGAGGTCTTTAGCTATTGACTCTGCAGACAGTTGGCAACTTCTGCATGCTGTGCGCTTCAGCATGTGCTGACCCCGCTCTGTCATTTTACGTGGCCTATCACTTCATGGCTTAGTTAATGCTGTTCTCAGTTGCTTCCACTTTGTTATAATACCACTAACAGTTGACTGTGGAATATTTAGTAGCAAGGAAATTTCACGGATGGACTTACTGCACAGGTGGCAACCTATCACAGTACCACGCTTGAGTTCACTGAGCTCCTAAGAGCGACCCATTCTTTCACAAATGTTTGCAGAAGCAGTAGGAGCACCATGAGTGATGGTGACGGTTCTAGGAGCAAGCAAGAATTTTCAATGGAATTTTGAGTGACATTTGGCACCTAAGCTTTACTTTTATTCTATGGTATTAACTGCACGGACTTGCAAAGACAGACACGGGGGTTTATTTACTAAAGCTGAAGGGTGCAAAATCAGACTCACTTCTGCATGGAAATTAATCAGCTTCTAACCTCAGCTTGTTCAATTAAGCTTTGCCAATAAAATCTAGAGGCTGATTGGTTTCCATGCAGAAGTGAGTCTGATTTTGCACTCTCCAACTTTAGTAAATAAACCCCACAGTGTTTTTTATTTTATAGGCATTACACACCTTATTTATTTCTCTATTTTGGTCCAGTTGCATTTATTGTTTAGAGTTTTTGGGTATTTATCTAGGTAATAGCCCTTTGCACACTTCACATTGCAGTAGTAAATAGTGCAGCGCATATATCTCTATAACCTCATATGTGAATTAAAGTGTCCAAACCATGTGATTATGCAACAACGGAAGTCACGTGATGTGATGTAACGCATAGAGTGGGCCAATGACGTCAAGCTGCTAAACTGGAACGTTACGAGTCGCTATCTTGGAAATTCCTGAACACATTGAAAATACATTATAACAAGGTTGTTTACTGTGGCGTCCCAGCAGGACACGTTTAAATGTGAGTGCACTTCGTTTTTTTTAATAAATCACGCTATATTTATATACTACACTATGGCAAGTGTTTCTGTTTACATATGCTGAGGATTTGTGGGATAAAGAGGAGACGGGACCGTTTGCAGCAGAGTGAGGAGGAAAGTGGAGTCATCTATGCAGTATACCTACCCGGGTTAAAAGGGAAAGGCAGTATTTGACCTATGCAATTTGGGTAATAAAAGGAGGTGAGAGTATACAGTGGGGCAAAAAAGTATTTAGTCAGCAACCAATTGTGCAAGTTCTTCCACTTAAAAAGATAAAAGAGGCCTGTAATTGGCATCATAGGTAGACCTCAACTATGAGAGACAAAATGAGAAAAAAAAATCCAGACAATCACATTGGCTGATTTGGAAAGAATTTATTTGCAAATTATGGTGGAAAATAAGTATTTGGTCACCTACAAACAAGCAAGATTTCTGTCTCTCACAGACCTGTACCTTCTTTAAGAGGCTCCTCTGTCCTGCACTCATTACATGTATCAATGGCACCTGTTTGAACTTGTTATCAGTATAAAAGACACCTGTCCACAACCTCAAACAGTCACACTCCAAACTCCACTATGGTGAAGACCAAAGAGCTGTCGAAGGGCACCAGAAACAAAATTGTAGACCTGACCAGGCTGGGAAGACTGAATCTGCAATAGGCAAGCAGCTTGGTGTGAACAAATCAACTGTAGGAGCAATAATTAGAAAATGGAAGACATACAAGACCACTGATAATCTCCCTCGATCTGGGGCTCCACGCAAGATCTCACCCTGTGGGGTCAAAATGATCACAAGAACGGTGAGCAAAAATCCTAGGACCACACGGGGGGGACCTAGTGAATGACCTGCAGAGAGCTGGGACCAACGTAACAAAGGCTACCATCAGTAAAACACTATGCCGCCAGGGACTCAGATCCTGCAGTGCCAGACGTGTCCCCCTGCTTAAGCCAGTACATGTCCGGGCCCATCTGAAGTTTGCTAGAGAGCATTTGGATGATCCAGAGGAGGATTGGGAGAATGTCATATGGTCAGATGAAACCAAAATAGAACTGTTTGGTAGAAACACAACTCGTCATGTTTGGAGGAGAGAGAATGCTGAGTTGCATCCAAAGAACACCATACCTACTGTGAAGCATGGGGGTGGCAACATCATGCTTTGGGGCTGTTTCTCCGCAAAGGGACCAGGACGACTGATCCATGTACAGGACAGAATGAATGGGGCCATGTATTGTGAGATTTTTAGTGCAAACCTCCTTCCATCAGCAAGGGCATTGAAGATGAAACGTGGCTGGGTCTTCCAACATGACAATGATCCTAAGCCTACCGCCCGGGCAACGAAGGAGTGGCTTTGTAAGAAGCATTTCAAGGTCCTGGAGTGGCCTAGCCAGTCTCCAGATCTCAACCCCATAGAAAACCTTTGGAGGGAGTTGAAAGTCCGTGTTGCCCAGCGATAGCCCCAAAACATCACTGCTCTAGAGGAGATCTGCATGGAGGAATGGGCCAACATACCAGCAACAGTGTGTGCCAACCTTGTGAAGACTTACAGGAAACGTTTGACCTCTGTCATTGCCAACAAAGGATATATAACAAAGTATTGAGATGAACTTTTGATATTGACCAAATACTTATTTTCCACCATAATTTGCAAATAAATTCTTTCCAAATCAGCCAATGTGATTGTCTGGATTTTTTTTCTCATTTTGTCTCTCATAGTTGAGGTCTACCTATGATGCCAATTACAGGCCTCTCTCATCTTTTTAATTGGGAGAACTTGCACAATTGGTGGCTGACTAAATACTTTTTTGCCCCACTGTATACGTATGTGTCTGATGGGGGAGCACCTATAGGAAAATATGTGGATATAAGCAATAAAGAGAACCTGTTTTGTGAACAAATTATAAAGGCACGGATCAAGCACACATAATGGACTTTTAAGTTGTAATAAATGTATTCACCGTTGTTGCATACATACAGGTAAGCCTATAATAAGGCTTACCTGTAGGTGCCGTAAATATCTCCTAAATGTGAACCGTTTAGGAC
Source organism: Staurois parvus (assembly GCF_062004578.1). NCBI lineage: Eukaryota > Metazoa > Chordata > Amphibia > Anura > Ranidae > Staurois > Staurois parvus. The sequence continues at coordinate 1,736,102 of NW_028317883.1, forward strand.
ATATTTACTTTATTAGACTTACATTAGACGCCTTTGGTGGATGCACACTTCCGCTATCACATCTCTTGTCACTTGAGTTCTAAATGAAAGAGAACTCCACAACATCATGAAAATGAATCATTTTCCTACTGCAGACTGCAAAATAAAAAAATAAATGTGGAAGTAAGACTTCAGATCAACCACAGAGTAACACTGTGGAGTGACAATGTAACAGAACACTTATCTGAAACCAAGAAGACATTGCCAGATCCAACCCAGCGGAAAAGAAATGGATATCAGACAGGTGGTGTTGTACCTGCACAGGAGACTTTGTCCAATCTCCCAGAATTTATATGTTATAGCAGCCTTTCTTAACCAGGGTGCCCTGGCATTCTGGGGTGCCTTCAGACTTCTTTAGGGGTGCCTTGGCAAAATGCCCAAAAATTGTTTACAAGCCAGCAGGTGGATCAATCCTGCCTTTTAATACACAAAGCCACATGTTTTCATTGTGCACTTTTATGACCTTCTAGCTGCCAGCATCCTGACAACCAATGACATCATCAGTTGATAAGGAGAATGTCGGGTGCATCTACATCATCCATGTTTGGCCTTCCCCTGCCCCTCTTTCAGCACTGGGGTCACATTAGCAGAATGAGGGAGAGAAAATGAGAGAAACACACTGCAATACTAGTTAGTACCAGTGTGCAAAGGTGTATTTGCTTTAGAAGAATAAATCACATTTTAGATTGGGGTGCCTTGAAATTGTGCAGAATTTTAAAGGGTGCCTTGAGATTATCCATAATTTTAAAGGGTGCCTTGACTGAGAAAAGGTTGAGAAACACTGTGTTATAGGAAGTTCACCTTTTAACAAAAAATAATCCACATTTTTTTGCAAGTAAAAAAATGTGTATTTACTATTTTTTGTTGTAGGAACCTAGAAAGCATAGCACCAGCATTCACTGGTGCCACGCAGGTCTCCTGCAGACCTGTCAGTATATCTCTTTGCCCGTACATCCCGTGCAAGCAAGCCAATACACTTTGACAGGAAGAATTAATGAACTACCACAGTGCTCAATAGTGCTGTGGAAGTTAATTGAAACCCTTTGAGGGCGAAACATGTAGGGAGTATACTACATTTACCTAACCAAGTCTGAATCTCAGTTGGTATTCTTAGAATTGAAAATGTTTTTATGTTTTTGTATCTTTTCCTTTCTTGTTTTACCAAAATACAAAATAAAAATTATATAACTTTTAATGTGTGGTATTCATGTCTATGCACCCTGAAAGTCCCATCTTCTCTATTTATTATTTGCAATTTTAAGGGATGTAGTGCAATAATCATATCGGGTCACTCGCTCGCCACTTCACTGTTCTAACAAGTCTACATCTACTTATTGTTTTCCTCAAAGTGAAAGATGATCTCTTGGCCTGTAGAGGATCTCCAGAATAAAGTGAGCCCACCTCACCTGAGCTAAAGCTCATCATCTCTAGCCTTTTAAGGAAGCAACATCTCCAGATTGTGTCCAGGAGGCTGTAATCTTTGTCTTAACCCTCTGAGGGGAAGATGTGACATGTTGGGCTCTCTACAGCTAACTTACTTTTCTTCTGTTTTATCTAAATATACCAGAACCACAAAAACCATTAGAATAAAGAATAAGTAGTCAAGAATGGACTTTTTCCTTAAGACACATTCTTCAACACCCTACTACTGAAGGAAACATGGTATTACATACAAAATGTACACTCATCTACTCAGCCTTCAACAATTATAATGCGTTCCTCCCAAACAATTTTCTTTACATATTTCTTTATAGTTACATACTGTAGTTGCATAGTTAATCTGGTTGAAAAAAAAGACCATCTAGTTCAACCAATAAAAAGGAAAAAAAAAAATCCTACAATCCCATATACACAATCCTATACCCACAGTTGATCCAGAGAAATGCTATCTATTATATCTATTTTTAACCTATAAGTATTTAATGTTACTTGTTCAATATTATTTATATTATTTAATAATACAAGTAATATTAAATAAATAACATTTAGGGGTGTCAAACTCTCTAGCCAGTGGTGTATTTAGGTTTTGTGCTGCCCTAGGCAACACAAAAAATTGCCCGCCCCCCTCCGTAGAGAATGCGAGAGACCCACCATCACAGCTCTCCAGAAAGAAATCATTTTAGAGGTTTTCAATCCCACTGCCAGCCCTCTGCTCCATCAGTACTGCCTATATCACTCACCCGCAGGGGCGGACTGACAACTCATGGGGCCCCCGGGCAATAGGGGATCATGGGGCCCCTGTGTCCTTGCCCAAACTCAAAAAAGCCTATGAAAAAGGTACCAGGGGCATCTCCAGGGGGCCCCTACTGACCCCGGGCAGTGCCCGAATTTCCAAATGGTCAGTCCGCCCCTGCTTACCCGCCTCCCTTGCTGGTGTCTCCCCTCACTCTGCTCTTCCACCTGTTGCCTAGCCCCAGTGCCCCTTGGAGCCTCCTCATACACAGTGCCATCTGCTCTCGGCCTCTGGTGTGACATCACCACACAGGAACGGGCGGTGGAATGCAGAGCACAGGGCGTGCAGGATAACAAGCATCCCTTTTTGGGGGTGCAGCGCTGCCACTCCTGAAAAATGCTGCCCAAGGCAAACACCTTGTTTGTCTCAAGGTAAATACACCCCTGCACCCGCTGCTGTGAAACTACAAGTCCCATAAGGCATTGCAAGGCTGACAGTTGCAAGCAAGACTCCCAAGGGCAGAGCCATGATGGGAGTTCTGCAATAGCTGGAGGGCTGCAGTTTGACGCCCCAAATTGTTAAAAAGGATTTACTTCATTTGTTTCTAGTTCCCTGGAGGATGCAATTTATTTTTGTTTAAATTATGTTAAACAAATAATGTTTTATTTCAGTAATAAATATATGCACAGTAGAGATTGTGCGTGACAAAAAAAAGTTGCTTAGTGTCGGATTAATTAATTAAGCCAATCATTTTGTTTGGTCATATTCATTATGTTAGAAAGATTCGTTTTCTGAATTTGTTTTGTACATTTGTTGTTCTTAACCCGTATTTTCAGAAACTATTTTGGAAGATTCGGATTAATTGGTTATGTTTACAGTGCGACTTTTGCATAGGGACTTGCTTCCAACTTTGATACAACTTAGATGCCTTGCGACTTGTTTGTGATTTCGATGTGACTTGCTTGCGACTTTGCTATTTTGCAATGTTGCCTTTGGCCAATCATAACAATACAGAGTGACACATATTATTGAACTTACAAAACTCTCTGAAGTCACAAACAATTTAAACAAATGAATACAAATGAATTTTGTTGTTTTCATTATAATTTATTTTGGATTCATTGAAATTTGTTACTATTGTGATTTGGAAATTTGGATGCATTGGAATCTCTGAATAACGAAAATTTTGTCCAAATTTCAATTCGTAATGAAACAAGTTGCACATGTCTAAGATACAGACGTTTGAAATGAATAGAAAGTAGACAAGTATGACACAAAACAGTGCTTTCATTTTCTTTCAGAATTTTGTGTAACCCATGGTTTGAAAATACAGAAACATGATGCAATGAAATCTTGCATAGCTTTAGGGTTACATAGTGAAGTTGGACAGCAAGAGTGGGGGTTCTTTCTGTGTGCTTGCTGCTTCTAGCTGTCATGATGATCCTCTGTATTCAATGTGTACTGACCCACAAGGACATAGCAAGTGATGTAAGAGTTCCTGGTCTGCACACTTCAGTGAGTCACTTGGCATTGAAAAACTAACCCCCCCCCCCCAACTATTCTTACCACAGACTAACATCCATCCCATAAACCACTGACAACAGACTAAATACCACCTACCCCCACCACTGACACTCACCTACCCCAACCACTGAACCCCCAGACTGACCCGCCCGACTCCTAACCACTGACACCCCAGACTAACCCCCCCCCCCAACCCCTGACAGCTCAGACTAACACCCCCCCTACCACTGACACCCCAGACTGACCTCCCCCTACCCCCAACCTTTGACACCCCACCATGACCCCTCCCCACCCTAACCACACTGACCCCCTACCCCTTGGCAACCCAGGCTGACCCCTCACCTCCAACCACTGACCCCCACACCCCTAACCAATGACACCCCAGGCTGACCCCTCCATCCCCAACCACTGACACCCCAGACTAACACCCACCCACCCCCTACCACTGACACATGCCTACCCCCAACCACCCACATAGCAAGCTATTGAGTTGCAAGTTTGAAATGACTTGCTAAGCTATTGCTAGACTTGCCAAGCTTCACAAGTTTGTTGCACAATTGCAGCAAGTCCACATTGCATGACTCCAGATCAACTTTCTTTGCAAACACTCTTTAAGTCCGCTGCAAGTTCTAGTTCAGTTATAAGACTGGCGGGGCTCTTGCTATGTATTCACCACTGCAACTTTGCTCTTGCTAGAGACTTGCCATGCATACAGTGCCTTGAGAAAGTATTCATACCCCTTGAAGTTTTCCACATTTTGTCATGTTACAACCAAAAACTTAAATGTATTTTATTGGGATTTTATGTGATAGACCAACACAAAGTGGCACATAATTGTAAAGTGGAAGGAAAATGAGAAATTGTTTTCAGAATTGTTCACAAATATGTGAAAAGTGTGGCGTGCATTTGTATTCAGCCCCCCGGAGTCAATACTTTGTAGAACCACGTTTCGCTGCAATTACAGCTGCAAGTCTTTTTGGGGATGTCTCTGCCAGCTTTGCACATCTACAGAATTCAATTTTTGCCCATTCTTCTTTGAAAAATAGCCCAGGCTCTGTCAGATTGGATGGAGAGCATCTGTGAACAGTAATTTTCAAGCCTTGCCACATATTCTCAATTGGATTTAGCTCTGGACTTTTACTGGGCAATTCTAACACATGAATATGATTTGATCTAAACTATTCCATTGTAGGTCTGGCTTTATTTTTGGGGTCGTTGTCCTGCTGGAAAGTGAACCTCCACCACAGTCTCAAGTCTTTTGCAGACTCTAACAAAGTTTTCTTCTAGGATTACCCTGTATTTGGCTCCATCCATGTTCCTATCAACTCTGACTAGCTTCCCTGTCCCTGCTGAAGAAAAGCATCCCCACAACATGATATTGCCACCACCATGTTTCACAGTGGGGATGGTGTATTCAGGGTGATGTGCAGTGTTAGTTTTCTACAACACATAGTGTTTTGCTTTTAGGCCAAAAAGTTCAATTTTGATCTCATCTGACCAGAGCACCTTCTTCCACGTTTGCTGTGTCCCCCACATGGCTTCTCGCAAACTGAAAACGGGACTTCTTATGGCTTTCTTTCAACAATTGCTTTCTTCTTGCCACTCTTCCATAAAGGCCAGATTTGTGGAGTGCATGACTAATAGCTGTCCTGTGGACAGATTCTCCCCCCTGAGCTGTGGATCTCTGCAGCTCCTCTAGAGTTACCATGGGCCTCTTGGCTGCTTCTCTGATTAATGCTCTCCTTGCCAGGTCTGTCAGTTTAGGTGGATGGCCATGTCTTGGTAGGTTTGCAGTTGTTTGCATACTCTTTCAATTTTCAGGTGATGGATTGAACAGTGCTCCGTGAGATGTTCAAAGCTTGGGGTATTTTTTTTATAACCTAAACCTGATTTAAGCTTCTCCACAACTTCATCCTTGACCTGTCTGGTGTGTTCCTTGGCCTTCATGATGCTGTTTGTTCATTAATGTTCTCTAACAAACCTCTGAGGGCTTCACAGAAAGCTGTATTTATACTGAGATTAAATTACACACAGCAATCACAACCAAGGAAATTGGTTCCACTATAATTTAGTTAGGGGTATCAGAGTAAAAGGGGCTAAATACAAACACGCCACACTTTTCAGATATTTACTTGTAAAAAAATGTTAAAACCATTTATCATTTTTCTTCCACTTCACACTTTATCATGATCTATCACAAAAAATCCCAAAAAAATACATTTATGTTTTTGGCTGTAACATGACAATATGTGGAATATTTCAAGGGGGTATGAATACTCTTTCAAGGCATTGTATTTGCTAGAAACTGGAAAAGTGTCAACTAGAACTTGTGCTTCAAGAGCTCTGCAAATGTACAACTTGCCAGTGAAAATGTTCAGCAAGTTATCAAGACTTACAATTATTAATATTATTATACAGTATTTATATAGCGCTAAAAGGTTTGCTCAGCGCTGTACATTATAGTGGGGGACAGTACATGAGACAATACAGTAACAAAACAAAACACGAGGGGTTCAAGGGCCCTGCTCTTTCAAGCTTACAATCTAGGATTCAATACTGACACAAATTTGTGGCAAGTTATCTTTGCTATCTGGGGACTGATGCCTTTGACTGTCCCCCCCCCCAGGCTGACCCCCCCCCTGACACCACAGATTGACCCCCCCCTCCACCCACTAACCCCCTAACCCCAAACTACTGACACCCCAGACTGCCCCCCCAACCACTGACACCCCAGACTGACCCGCCCACCGCCATCCACTGACACCCCAAACTAACCTACCCCCAACTACTGACACCCCAGACTGACCCCCCACCGCCAGCCACTGACACCCCAGACTAACCTACCCTCACCACCAGCCACTGACACCCCAGACTAACCTACCCCCAACCACTGACTCCCTACTGCCAGCCACTTACATTCCAGGTTGACACCTCCACTACTGACACCCCAGACTGACCTACCCTCACCCCCAACCACTGACACCCCAGACTGACTCCCTACTGCCAGCCACTTACATTCCAGGTTGACACCTCCACTACTGACACTCCAGACTAACCTACCCTCACCCCCAATCACCTACACCCCAGACTGACCCCCCAACCACAGACACCAAAGACTGACCCCCCCACTGCCAGCCACTGCCACCCTCACTACTGACACCCCAGACTGACCCCCCACTGCCAGCCACTGACTCCCCGTGTTGACAACCTCACTACTGACACCCCAGACGGACCTAGGGTTGCCACCTCATCCCTTTAAAGCAGTAGTAAACAGCAAAAATAAATAAAAAAAATCTTCTCCCTGCAAAGTAAGAGCATAATGTGGTTATACATCGCATATATATATATATATATATATATATATATATACACACACATAGTATATACATCACACACATCGTGTGTGTATATATATATATATATATATATATATATATATAGATAGATATTTTTATATATATATATATATATATATATATATATATATATACACAATGTGTGCGATGTATATGCGATGTGTGTGATATGTATATATATGCGATGTGTGTGATATATATATACAATGTGTGCGATGTATATACGATGTGTGTGATATATATATATATATATATATACACACAATGTGTGCGATGTATATGCGATGTGTGCGGTATGTGTATGTATATATATATATATACACACACACACACACACACGATGTGTGCGATGTATATACGATGTGTGCGATATATATATATATATATATATATACACATACATACATACATGTGTGCGATGTGTATGCAATGTGTGCGATGTATATACAATTGTGTGTATATATATATATATATATATATATATATATATGTACATATACACACACAATCGTATATACATCGCACACATTGCATACACATCGCACACATGTATGTATGTGTGTATATATATATATATATATATATATATATATATATATACACACACAGTTGCAAGAAAAAGTATGTGAACCCCTTGGGATTACGTGGAGTTTTGCATGAATTGGGCATAAAATGTGCTCTGAACGTCATCAAAGTCACAACAATAGAAGAACACAGTCTGCTGAATATAATACTACACAAACATTAGATGTTGCCATGGTTTAATTGCACATAACATGTAAACATTCACAGTGCAGGGAGGAAAAAGTATGTGAACCTTTGGACTTAATAACTTGTTGACCCTCCTTTGGCAGCAATAACCTCAACCAAACGTTTCCTGTAGTTGCAGATCAGACCTGCACAACGATCTGGAGTAATTTTGGACCACTCCTCTTCACAAAACTGTTTCAGTGTAGCAATATTCTTGGGATGTCTGGTGTGAATCGCTCTCTTAAGGTCATGCCACAGCATTTCAATCGGGTTGAGGTCAGGACTCTGACTGGGCCACTCCAGAAGGCATATTCTGTGCTGTTGCAGCCATTGTTTTGTTGAATTACTTGTATGCTTTGGGTCATTGTCCTGTTGCATCACCCATCCTCTGCGGAGCTTCAGTTGGCGGACAGATGGTCGTACGTTTTCCTGAAAAATGTCTTGATAAACTCTGGAATTAATTTTCCCATCAATGACAACAATCCGTCCAGGCCCTGAGGCAGCAAAGCAGCCCCAAACCATGATGCTCCCTCCGCCATGTCTTACAGTGGGGATGAGGTTTTGATGTTGGTGTGCTGTGCCTTTTTTTTCTCCACAGATAGTGTTGTGTGTTCTTCCCAAACAACTCAATCTTGGTTTCATCTGTCCACAGTATATTTTGCCAGTAGTGCTGTGGAACATCCAGGTGCTCTTTTGCAAACTTCAAACGTGCTGCAATATTCTTTTTGGACAGCAATGGCTTCCTCCGTGGTGTCCTCCCATGTACTCCATTCTTGTTTAATGTTTTCCTTATTGTAGATGTGTCAACAAAAATGTTAGCATGTGCCAGAGATTTCTGTAGGTCTTTAGCTGACACTCTGGGATTCTTCTTTACCTCATGCAGCATTCTGCGCTGTGCTCTTGCAGTCATTTTTACAGGACGACCACGCCTAGAGAGAGTAGCAACAGTGCTAAACTTTCTCCATTTGTAGACAGTCTGTCTTACCGTGGACACATGAACATCAAGGCTTTGGAGATACTTTTGTAACCCTTTCCAGCTTCATGCAAGTCAACAATTCTTGATTGTAGGTCTTCTGAGAGCTCTTTTCTGCGAGGCATGGTTCACATCAGACAGTGCTTCTTGAAACCAGTAAACCCAAAACAGGTGTGTGTTTTTTAAGGGCAGGACAGCTGTCAGCAACACATCCAATATCATCACACTGATTGGAGTCAAGGTTGGCTCACTCCTGGCTCCAATTAGCTCTGGGAGAAGTCATTAAGCTAGGGCCTCACATACTTTTTCCTCCCTGCACTGTGAATGTTTACATGTTATGTGCAATTAAACCATGGCAACATCTAATGTTTGTGTAGTATTATGTTCAGCAGATTGTGTTCTTCTATTGTTGTGACTTAGATGACGTTCAGAGCACATTTTATGCCCAATTCATGCAAAACTCCATGTAATCCCAAGGGGTTCACATACTTTTTCTTGCAACTGTATATATATATATATATACATACATATACATACACACACACCGCACACATTGTATATACATCGCACACATTGTATATATATATATAAAAATATATATCGCACACATCATATATACACGCACACATCGGGTATATATATATATATATATATCGCACACATCGTATATACATCGCACACATCGTGTGTGTATATATATATATATATATAAATATATATATCGCACACATCGTGTATATATATGTATATCGCACACATCGTATATACATCGCACACCGTGTGTGTGTGTATATATATATATATATACATACACATCACACACATCGCGTATATATATATATATATATACACACACACACCGTATATACATCGCACACATCGTGTATATACATCGCACACATTTTATATATATATATATATATATATATATATATATATATACACACACACACACCTCACACATTGTGTGTGTGTATATATATATATATCGCACACATCATATATACATCGCACACATCGTATATATATATATATATATATCGCACACATCATATACACATCGTGTATATATATGTATTTCGCACACATCGTATATACATCGCACACATCGTGTATATATATATCGCACACATCGTATACACATCATGTATATATATGTACAGTTGCAAGAAAAAGTATGTGAACCCCTTGGGATTACGTGGAGTTTTGCATGAATTGGGCATAAAATGTGCTCTGAACGTCATCTAAGTCACAACAATAGAAGAACACAGTCTGCCCAACATAATACTGCACAAACATTAAATGTTGCCATGGTTTAATTGCACATAACATGTAAACATTCACAGTGCAGGGAGGAAAAAGTATGTGAGGCCCTAGCTTAATGACTTCTCCCAGAGCTAATTGGAGCCAGGAGTGAGCCAACCTTGACTCCAATCAGTGTGATGATATTGGATGTGTTGCTGACAGCTGTCCTGCCCTTAAAAAACACATACCTGTTTTGGGTTTACTGGTTTCAAGAAGCACTGTCTGATGTGAACCATGCCTCGCAGAAAAGAGCTCTCAGAAGACCTGCGATCAAGAATTGTTGACTTGCATGAAGCTGGAAAGGGTTACAAAAGTATCTCCAAAAGCCTTGATGTTCATGTGTCCACGGTAAGACAGACTGTCTACAAATGGAGAAAGTTTAGCACTGTTGCTACTCTCCCTAGGAGGGGTCGTCCTGTAAAAATGACTGCAAGAGCACAGCGCAGAATGCTGCATGAGGTAAAGAAGAATCCCAGAGTGTCAGCTAAAGACCTACAGAAATCTCTGGCACATGCTAACATTTTTGTTGACACATCTACAATAAGGAAAACATTAAACAAGAATGGAGTACATGGGAGGACACCACGGAGGAAGCCATTGCTGTCCAAAAAGAATATTGCAGCACGTTTGAAGTTTGCAAAAGAGCACCTGGATGTTCCACAGCACTACTGGCAAAATATACTGTGGACAGATGAAACCAAGATTGAGTTGTTTGGGAAGAACACACAACACTGTGTGGAGAAAAAAAGGCACAGCACACGAACATCAAAACCTCATCCCCACTGTAAAACATGGCGGAGGGAGCATCATGGTTTGGGGCTGCTTTGCTGCCTCAGGGCCTGGACGGATTGTTGTCATTGATGGGAAAATTAATTCCAGAGTTTATCAAGACATTTTGCAGGAAAACGTACGACCATCTGTCCGCCAACTGAAGCTCCGCAGAGGATGGGTGATGCAACAGGACAATGACCCAAAGCATACAAGTAATTCAACAAAACAATGGCTGCAACAGCACAGAATACGCCTTCTGGAGTGGCCCAGTCAGAGTCCTGACCTCAACCCGATTGAAATGCTGTGGCATGACCTTAAGAGAGCGATTCACACCAGAGATCCCAAGAATATTGCTACACTGAAACAGTTTTGTGAAGAGGAGTGGTCCAAAATTACTCCAGATCGTTGTGCAGGTCTGATCTGCAACTACAGGAAACGTTTGGTTGAGGTTATTGGTGCCAAAGGAGGGTCAACCAGTTATTAAGTCCAAAGGTTCACATACTTTTTCCTCCCTGCACTGTGAATGTTTACATGTTATGTGCAATTAAACCATGGCAACATCTAATGTTTGTGTAGTATTATGTTGGGCAGACTGTGTTCTTCTATTGTTGTGACTTAGATGACGTTCAGAGCACATTTTATGCCCAATTCATGCAAAACTCCACGTAATCCCAAGGGGTTCACATACTTTTTCTTGCAACTGTATATCGCACACATCGTGTGTGTGTGTGTGTGTGTGTATATATATATATATATATATATATATATATATATATATACACACACACATCGTATATATACATCCACACACATCTCACACATTGTATATGTATATATATATATATATATATATATATATATATATATATCGCACACATCATATATACATCGCACACATCGTGTATATATATATATCGCACACATCGTATATACACATCGCACACATTATATATATATATATATATATATATATATATAATCGCACACATCGCATACATTATGTATATATATCACACATCGCACATTCTATATATATATATATATATATATATATATATCACACACATCGTATATACATCACACACATTGTATATATATATATATATATATATATATATCTCTATCACACACATCGCACACATTTTGTGTATATGTATATATATATATATCAATCACACACATCGTATATACATCGCACACCAAACAAGGGGCGGACTGACCATTTGGAAACTCGGGCACTGCCAGAGGGCCCGGGGTCAGTAGGGGGCCCCATGAGATGCCCCTGGTACCTTTTTCATAGGCTTTTTTGAGTTTGGGCAAGGATACAGGGGCCCCATGATCCCCTAGTGCCCGGGGGCCCCATGAGTTGTCAGTCCGCCCCTGCACCAAACACATATTCATCACACAGGCTCTGAAGCTGATTTCTTGCAGACAAGAATGACCACCTTAATCATCCACAGGACCTGTATCTATGTGTCCGGGATTAGAGGGATGAGGCGGCAACCCAAAACTGACCCCGACACCCACCCAAGCAGTGGGAGCTCAGACACCGGGATATGCCCCCCCCCGTGACGTTGTCGGTGACGTTCTATAATCATACAGGTCAGGGATGTGCAGTGAAGGGCGACTCCTCCCTCTTCTGTCACATGACATCTGTCAAGTTACAAGTGGGTGCTTTTTAGTATCGCCCGCTAGTTACACAGTAAACCTTTTCGGGCAAGCAATGGGTTCTTTCCAGTGTGATCGGCTCCTCCCCCGGCCAAGTCACTACCACTGGATGGAAGATTCGGAACCGGCGCATGTGAAGTAAGGACACTACGTCCTCTCCCTAGTCCTGATCTAAAAATACTATCATTCCCCTTTAAGAGTGGGCGGCCCCAAGTTACACGTGTGGGGCGGCCAGAGAGTTCCGGGTTGGTCACGTGGTCGGTGGAGGAAGCGTGCTCGGTGTGAGTTGGGTGGAGGCCTAGCAGAGAGCCGTCACTATGTCCGTCCTGAGCGGCCCCAGGCCGGTGTCCTCCGTGTTCCGGGAAATCAGCGCCGAGGACGAGGAGCAGCAACCAGCGGAGATCGAGTCCCTGTGTATGAACTGCTACGAGAATGTGAGAGGAGGGGCCGGACTGACAGTCCAGGGGGGGAGCTGGGGGCTGTCATTGGAGAGTGTACAGTAGGGGCTGGCCGCCATGTTCCTGTCCTATCAGGCTGGCCATACACTATACAAGTTGGTTGTACAACCTGCCACCATCGATGGTGCACAGGGGGCTCCTGATCAGGTTGTTTAGGACTTGTTCACATGGGTGTGCTTAAAGGGGACATACTAAAAGGAATGACACAATGGAATGCCCAATGACTGTAACAGGGCAGGGGAATACCCATAGACAGTAATGGAAGAGGAGGGAATGTCCATAGACAGTAATGGAAGAGGAGGGAATACCCATAGACAGTAATGGAAGAGGAGGGAATACCCATAGACAGTAATGGAAGAGGAGGGAATGTCCATAGACAGTAATGGAAGAGGAGGGAATGTCCATAGACAGTAATGGAAGAGGAGGGAATGTCCATAGACAGTAATGGAAGAGGAGGGAATGTCCATAGACAGTAATGGAAGAGGAGGGAATGTCCATAGACAGTAATGGAAGAGGAGGGAATGTCCATAGACAGTAATGGAAGAGGAGGGAATGTCCATAGACAGTAATGGAAGAAGAGGGAATACCCATAGACAGTAATGGAAGAGGAGGGAATGTCCATAGACAGTAATGGAAGAGGGGGGAATGTCCATAGACAGTAATGGAAGAGGAGGGAATGTCCATAGACAGTAATGGAAGAGGAGGGAATGTCCATAGACAGTAATGGAAGAGGAGGGAATGTCCATAGACAGTAATGGAAGAGGAGGGAATGTCCATAGACAGTAATGGAAGAGGAGGGAATGTCCATAGACAGTAATGGAAGAGAAGGGAATGTCCATAGACAGTAATGGAAGAGAAGGGAATGTCCATAGACAGTAATGGAAGAGGAGGGAATGTCCATAGACAGTAATGGAAGAGGAGGGAATGTCCATAGACAGTAATGGAAGAGGAGGGAATGTCCATAGACAGTAATGGAAGAGGAGGGAATGTCCATAGACAGTAATGGAAGAGGAGGGAATGTCCATAGACAGTAATGGAAGAGGAGGGAATGTCCATAGACAGTAATGGAAGAGGAGGGAATGTCCATAGACAGTAATGGAAGAGGAGGGAATGTCCATAGACAGTAATGGAAGAGGAGGGAATGTCCATAGACAGTAATGGAAGAGGAGGGAATGTCCATAGACAGTAATGGAAGAAGAGGGAATACCCATAGACAGTAATGGAAGAGGAGGGAATGTCCATAGACAGTAATGGAAGAGGAGGGAATGTCCATAGACAGTAATGGAAGAGGAGGGAATGTCCATAGACAGTAATGGAAGAGGAGGGAATGTCCATAGACAGTAATGGAAGAGGAGGGAATGTCCATAGACAGTAATGGAAGAGGAGGGAATGTCCATAGACAGTAATGGAAGAGGAGGGAATGTCCATAGACAGTAATGGAAGAGGAGGGAATGTCCATAGACAGTAATGGAAGAGGAGGGAATGTCCATAGACAGTAATGGAAGAGGAGGGAATGTCTGTAGAGAATAACGGAAGAGAAGGGACTGTCTGTAGAGAATAACGGAAGAGAAGGGATTGTCCGTAGAGAATAACGGAAGAGAAGGGAATGTCCGTAGAGAATAACGGAAGAGAAGGGAATGTCCGTAGAGAATGACGGAAGAGAAGGGAATGTCCGTAGAGAATGACGGAAGAGAAGGGATTGTCCGTAGAGAATGACGGAAGAGAAGGGATTGTCCGTAGAGAATGACGGAAGAGAAGGGATTGTCCGTAGAGAATGACGGAAGAGAAGGGATTGTCCGTAGAGAATAACGGAAGAGAAGGGATTGTCCGTAGAGAATAACGGAAGAGAAGGGAATGTCCGTAGAGAATGACGGAAGAGAAGGGAATGTCCGTAGAGAATGACGGAAGAGAAGGGAATGTCCGTAGAGAATGACGGAAGAGAAGGGAATGTCCGTAGAGAATGACGGAAGAGAAGGGAATGTCCGTAGAGAATGACGGAAGAGAAGGGAATGTCCGTAGAGAATGACGGAAGAGAAGGGAATGTCCGTAGAGAATGACGGAAGAGAAGGGAATGTCCGTAGAGAATGACGGAAGAGAAGGGAATGTCCGTAGAGAATGACGGAAGAGAAGGGAATGTCCGTAGAGAATGACGGAAGAGAAGGGAATGTCCGTAGAGAATGACGGAAGAGAAGGGATTGTCCGTAGAGAATGACGGAAGAGAATGGATTGTCCGTAGAGAATGACGGAAGAGAAGGGATTGTCCGTAGAGAATGACGGAAGAGAAGGGATTGTCCGTAGAGAATGACGGAAGAGAAGGGATTGTCCGTAGAGAATAATGGAGGGGAAGGGATTGTCCATAGAGAGTAATGGAGTCAGAACCATTAGACATATCACATAAATCCTTAGCAGACATGCTCTCCTAGTTCAGTGGTGATGTTTAAAATTGAGATGAAGTGGGATTAATATTGTTTTCTAAGGAATGACAAAAATAAATGACAGGAATGCCCATAGAGTATAATGGGAAGCAAAATATAAACAAAATTTGCTGACAAATCTGAGGAACATAGGGGTTTATTTCCTAAAGCTGGTTCAGTCGGAATCTCGTGCACTTCTACATAGAAAACAATCAGCTTTTAGGTTTTCTTACCAAAGTTTAACTGAACTTGCAGAGATTAGACGCTGATTGGCTACCACGCACAGCTGCACAAGGTTTTGAGTGAACTGGCTTTAGTAAATCTCAATAGCAACGTCACCTTTACCACAGGTGTTCCCCAAGGATCAGATTATAAGAGTAAAATGATTTGGGATTATATTATTCTATGGAATGACAGATGAATGACACAAAGGAATGTCTATAGAATATAATGGGAAGCAAGATATGACTGCAGACAAATCTGTGTCATGTAGCAAACTATCCTTTACCAGAGATGATCCCCAAGTAGAGTAGCGCACTACAATTATATTAATTCGGGATTATAGCTGTTTTCTATGGAATGACATATGAATGACAAAAGGGAATGCCCATAGTGTATAATGGGAAGTAAAATGTGACTTGAGATCAGAACCATTAGACATCAAATAAATCCTTAGCAGACATACTTTCCAAATTCAGTGGTAATGTAAAAAATTGAGAATTTGGGATTATTATTGTTTCCTGTGGAATGACAACAGTGAAGTACAGAATGGAATGCCCATAGAATATAATAGAAAGCAAAATATAAACTCATTTGCAGACAAACCTGTGATACATAGCAGTTTAACCTTTACTACAGGTGTTCCCCAAGTAGAGTAGCAGATTGCAAAACTTAAATCATTTGGATTATAGCTGTTTTCTATGGAATTACAAGGGTGAATGACAAAAGAGAATGCCCATAGAGTATAATGGGAACAAAGATGTGACCTGGTGTCAGAACCGTTTAACATTCTACATTAATCCTTTGCAGATGTACTTTCCACATTAAATGCCCATTCACATATATGCGGATTGGATGTGGTTTGAACTGCATTCAATCCACATGAGATGTGAAAAAACATTACATCGTATGGTGCCTGTTCACAGATGTCCCGTGCACAGCTGGTGCGGATTCAGTCATGTATGATTTCTGAGCAATGCGTTCAGGTTCAGGTGCAGATTACAGGCTGTTGACTTCTATGGGAACCGTTCCTAAACCGCATATGTGTGAACAAGATAAAATCCTGAGGTAATCCTGTCCTGAACCTGATGTAAACCTGACCTGAACCTGTGAACAGTTTACTGTATCAGCTGTGAAACCTGAGCTTCAGTCCGCATCACACATGTTTGAATCAGCCCTCAGTGGTGTTGGTTAAGATTGAGATTAAGCAGGATTATCATTGCTTTCTATGGAATGAGAAAAGTGGATGGCAGAAGGGAATGCCCATAGAAAATAATGAAAAGCAAAATGTGAATGTATTTGCAGACAAATCTGTGTCATGTAACTGTCATTTTTGTCAAAATATAGCTTGTCATTTTCCAGCTGTCATTTCCTTAACAGACCTACTCTCCACGTTAAGTGGTGATGTTTAACATTGAGATGAAGTGGGATTATCATTTGTTTTCTATTGAATGACGAGGGTGAATGACAGAAGGGAATGCTCATAGAGTAGAATAGGACGCAAGATGTGACTTGGAGTCAAAATCATTAGGTATATAAGAAAATAAAATGGTAGCAGACATATTCTCCACATTCAGTTGTGATGTTTAATATTGAGATTAAGCAGGATTATCTTTGTTTTCTATGGACTGGCAAAGGTGAATGACAGCAAGGAATGCCCAAAGCATATAGTGGGAAACAAAATATAAACACTTTTGCAGGCAAATCTGAGAAACGTAGCAATGTATCCTTTACTGCAGGTGTTCCCCAAGTAGAGTATCAGATTGTAACTAATTTGGGATCATTGCTGTTTTCTATAGAATGGCATAAGAGAATGAGTATAATGGGAAGCAAAATGTGACCTGGAGTCAGAACCATCTAACGTTCCAAATAAATCCTTAGACATACTCTCCAAGTTCAGTGGTGATGTTTAACCACTCCAGTACTGGGAACTTTTACCCCCTTCCCGCCCAGGCAAATTTTCAGCTTTCAGCACTGTCACAGTTTGAATGACAATTGCACGGTCATGCAACACTGTACCCAAACTAAATTTATATTTTTTTTATTTTTTTTTTCCCATACAAATAAGAGCTTTCTTTTGGTGGTATTTATTCACCATTAGGTTTTTTTAATTTTTGCTAAATAAATGAAAATTTTGAGAAAGAAAAACTAAGTTTTTCTTTTTCTGTTTTAAATTTATTTGCAAAATTTTATAAGGAAGACAGGACATCATGTTTGTCCATCCATTTTACTGCCAGCAGTTTTTCATTGCGCAGGCTCCTACCCTGACCGCTGGCCGCAGGAAAACACATCACGGCAACTGGCGTACCGCGATTTTGCCACATTTTGCGGTTTCCTGCGGTCGACGGTCAAACCGTTCCTATCCTGAACGCTGTCCTTCTGCGTTCAGGAGAGGGATGTTTAACCTCCCCTAAACACAGCAGTTCCTAAACTCTGCTAAAAGCCTATGTGTACATGGACACACAGGCTTTTATGGAGTTGAGTTTCGGAGCTTTAGAAAAAAGCCAAAAGCTCTTAAACTCGAATATAGGAGCAGCTCGTGTACATGAAGTCTTATTGGGATGATAATGAGCAGAAGCAACATATCTAAAAAGTTGCATACGTGCATAAAAGTTGTTCATGTAATGGTATAGTGGCTAAATGGTCAGTTCTCCCTGTGCCTGCGTGGGCTTCCTCCAGGAACTCCAGTTTCCTCCCACGTTTCAAAGGCATGCTGGTAGGTTAACTGGTTCCTGTCTGAATTGACCCTTGTATGTGTATGTATGAATGTGAGTTGGGGACCTTAGATTGTAAGCTTCTTGAGGGTTAGGCACTGATTTGAATGGGGAAAAGTATCATGCTGGATATCTAGACTGATATGGACTGGAGTATTTTTGTTAGGAACATAGGGATTCCCCATCGTTTGGAAATGAAAATTATCAACCTATAGAGGAGTGAATTCATAGACACCCCGAAAATTAAAAGTGTAAAAATTATGCAACAGGCTTGTCCATTTTGGTGAAATTTCATTGCATCAACTCAAAATGGTACACAGTAGTGTGTATGGCCCCCACATGTTTGTATGCATGCCTGACAACATTGGAGCATGCTCCTAATGAGATGACGGATGGTGTCCTGGGTTATTTCCTCCCAGATCTGGACCAGGGCATCGCTGAGCTCCTGGGCAGTTTGAGGTGCAACCTGGTGGCGTCAGATGGACTGAAACATGATATCCCAGAGGTGTTCTATTGGATTTAGGTCAGGTGAGCGTGGGAGCCATTCAATGGTATCAATTCCTTCATCCTCCACTGCCTGCACACTCTCGCCACATGAGGCCGGGCACTGTTGTGCATCAGGAGGAACCCAGGACTCACTGCATCAACTTAGGGTCTGACAATGGGTCCAAGGATTTCATCCCGATATCTAACTGCAGTCAGGGTGCCGGTTTCTAGCCTGTAGAGGTCTGTGCTTCCTTGCATGGATATGCCTCCCCAGACCATCACTGACCAACCACCAAAACAGTCATGCTGAAAGATGTTACAGGCAGCATAATGTTCTCCACAGCTTCTACAGACCCTTTCACATCTGTCACATGTGCTCAGGGTGAACCTGCTCTCATCTGTGAAAAGCACAGGGCGCCAGCGGCGGACCTGACAATTCTGGTGTTCAATGGCAAATGCCAATCGAGCTCTATGGGGCCAGGCAGTGAGCACAGCTCAGGCCACCCTCATGAAGTCTGTTTCTGATTGTTTGGTCAGAGACATTCACACCAGTGGCCTGCTGGAGGCCATTTTGTAGGGCTGTGGCAGTGCTCATCCTGTTCCTCCTTGCACAAAAGAGCAGATACCAGTCCTGCTAATGGGTTAAGGACCTTCTACGACCCTGTCCAGCTCTTCTAGAGTAACTGCCTGTCTACTGGAATCTCCTCCAGGCTTTTGAGACTGTGCTGGGAGACACAGCAAACCTTCTGGCAATGGCACGTATTGACATGCCATCCTGGAGGAGTTGGAATGCCTGTGCAACCTCTGTAGGGTCCAGGTATCGCCTCATGCTACCAGTAGTGACACTGACCCTAGACAAATGCAAAACTAGTGAAAACAGAAAAGATGAGTAGGGAAAAAATGTCAGTGGCCTCCACCTGTAAATCCACTCCTGTTTTAGGGGTCTTCTCATTGTTGCTCATGTAGTGCACCTGTTGTTAATTTCATTAACCCCAAAGCAGCTGAAACTGATTAACAACCCCCTCTGCTACTTAACTGACCAGATCAATATCCCTGTCAGCGAAAGGGATAAAGGATGAACCTTTCCTGAGGAGCAGCCAACCGGTGCTCATTACATTGCAGGGTCTCTCCCCTCCGTGTTATTCCCCCCGGGTGCGGTGCTGGAGACAGGCATGGAGGGGAGGAGGAGATAAACAGCGCAATGTTAATAATATTAAACGTTTAAGTCGCCATAAAGCCCCTTTTGTTTTTACAAGCCCCAGACATTCCTAAAATCACTGCCGATTTAAATACAGTTTTGGTTAAAATCTGTTTTGTTATATCTGGACAAGTAGATTGGGGCACCGATTTAATCCCCGGACAAGTACTTTTTTCAAAATTGTCCTCACCCCTGTGCATTATGAAAGACTTGCCTGTAATACAAAGTTCTTTAGTGGTCTGTCACAGAGAATTATAAATGAATTGTGTACATGTGTGTCTGCTTTCCATGCAGGGTGTGACAAGACTTCTCCTCACCAGAGTTCCCTTCTTCAGAGAGATCATTGTCAGTTCATTCACGTGTGACTCATGTGGTTGGACCAACACAGAGATCCAGTCTGCAGGTCGGATCCAAGAGCAAGGTGTCAGATATTCACTCAGCGTTCGAAGCAAGAGGGTAAGATTCTGTGTATGCTAACTAGAGGAAACGTGATCCTGGTCTTGAAAATAAAGGGGCACTCTTTAACCCCCTTCCCAACAACTGTACACCTATATGTAGCCTCACTGAAGTGGTCTCCATCTGTAAAGCCGCTTATGTGTGTACCTGTCTTTGTGCTGGGAGTGCGCACAGCGAGCTCCCAGAAAAGAGACTGGGCACTCACTAAGAGCCCCTGGTCTTGTACTAACGATCGGAACCCAGGACTCCCAGTCACCGGATAGCTGTGATAGCCTTTGATTGGCTACCACCATGATCAGGCACTATGCAGCCCTCCCATGTGTTTTCTTTCTCTTCTGAATGAAGAGAAAGATGATCTGTTTGGGTTGATTTACTAAAACAAGAGTGCAAAATCTGGTGCAGCTCTGCAAACAAACCAATCAGCTTCCAGGTTTTTGTTAAAGCTTAACCGCTTTCCTGCCGCCCTATAGTAGATATACTGCTACAGGATGGCAGGGGTGCACAAAATAACGTGTGTGTGTATGTATGTATGTGTGTATGTATATATGTATGTGTGTATGTATGTATATATGTATGTGTATATATATATATATATATTACACACACATGATTTTGCATCTCCGGGTAGGGGGGCGCATGCACGGCCGTCAATCACCAGATCCCGGCCGGTGATTACCCGCCGGTGCCCGGAGATTACTGAGCATCTCTTACGGGGCGGACGACTGTTTTGTTACTAACAGTCGTCCTCCCTGTCAGCTCGAGCACACTGCTTTGGATTGCTGTGCAGCACAGCCATCCAGAGCAGTGTGATTACAGTGAAGCACACACACAGCCCCCGCAGTAAAACACTCCCTGCACACAGTTAACCCTTTGATCGCCTCGTTAACCTCTTCCGGACCAGTGGCATTAGTACAGTGTCAGTGCTTTTTTTTTTTTTTTTTTTTTTTTTTTTTTTTTTTTTTTTTTTTTTTTCTTTCTTTAAGCACTGATCACTGTGTTGGTGTCACTGGGGATGTCAGTGACACCAAGTCAGTTCCTCCCAGTGTCAGAATGTCTGCCGCAGTCCCCCTATAAGTTGCTGATCGCCGGCATTACTAGTAAAATTTTATATATTTGAAATTTGATTATTTTTAATTTTTTTTTACTGGGCATGTTTAATAGCAAAATGTCAAAAATATATTTTTTAAAAAATTGTTTTTTTTTTATAGCGCAAAAAATAAAAACCGCACAGGTGATCAAATACCACTGAAAGAAAGCTCAATTCGTGGGGAAAAAAAAATGTAAATTTTATTTGGGTGCTGCGTTGCATGACCACACAATTGTCAGTTACAGTAACGCAGCGCTATAACGTAATAAATGGCCTGGTCAGGAAGAGGGGTAAATCCTCAGGAGGGCAAGTGGTTAATTGAACAAGTTGAAGTTAGAAGCTGGCTGGCTACCATGCACAGCTGTACCATATTTTGCACTCTCCAGTTTTAGTAAATCAACTAATTTGTATCTTTTTCTCCTTACAGGAGAGAAAGATGTAAACAAAATGTGTAAAATAAAATGTGTAAAAAATATAGTAGCCAAGAGCAAGGTTTGTCATGGTAAGGATCAAAGGTCAGGGTCAGTATATTTTGGGTAGGATTTAAAAAAAAAAAAAATTAAGATTGTGTTTTGGTAGGATATTTTTTTATACATATTAAAAAAAAATGTGCATTGTTGTTCATGGGCCCTACGGGTACAAACCATAAATAATGTGCACATATATGGTATTGAAATTGTCAGAAGCAGGAGAATTTGTAGGTTGTTCTTTGGTAAGTTATGGTAATAGCAGTAAATATGCAGCTACGTTTAAAAAAAAAAAAAGTAAAAAGCCCATAAAGCATTGCACCCTCGATCAGCAGATTGTGGGTGTAATGCCACAGGCTTGCAGGCTGTCTACCTGTACCTCTGATATGGGTAGGCAGTTACACAATGGCAGGAAGCTGTGAACTACCAACTACAAACTGGTACTTGTAGTTATTACATTCACAGAACACTGATGAAGGACACGGCTTGGCTAGAGGAGGCACCAATTCACAAGAAGAACATTGGGGAACTGGAGAAAGTACTGAGAAGGGCAACCAAACTGATACGAGGCATGGAGGAGATCAGCTATGAGGAAAGATTAGAGGAACTGAATTTATTCTCTCTTGAGAAGAGGAGATTAAGGGGGGAGATATGATCAACATGTATAAATACATCAGTGGTTCATATAGTGAACTGGGTGTAGAGTCATTCACTCTGAGGTCATCACAGAGGACAAGGGGGCACTCTTTATGTCTGGAGGAAAAGAAATTTAATCTCCAAACACGGAAAGGTTTCTTCACAGTGAGAGCTGTGAGAATGTGGAATAGACTCCCTCAAGAGTTGGTTCTGGCCAGCTCAGTGGATTACTTTAAAAAAGGCCTGGACTCCTTCTTAGATACACAGATTATAACTGGATACTAACATTTATAGGTAAAGTTGATCCAGGCAATATCCAATTGCCTCTGGGGGGATCAGGAAGGAATTTTTTTCCCAGCAGGAGCAAATTAGATCATGCTTTGCCGGCTTTCTTTTTTGCCTTCCTCTGGATCAACTGTGGGTATAGGGTTATAACTTTTTTTTTAATGGTAGAACTGGATGGACTTTTGTCTTTTTTTAGCCAGACTAACTGTATAATATTTTTTAAAATTGTGACAGGGAATAGGGGGAGCAGATTCCCCCCCCCCTTATGTTGCCAAAATGGGGGGTTGGGCAGAAGTACTCGTGCAAATGCTCCGTATTGGCACCACATTCTGTATCAGTGCAGCCCTATTGGGTGAAGCATTTGGCAGAACTTCTGTACAAGAAGCAAATTGAGAGGCTGCCCTTTGAGGGCAAATGCTTGTTTGGACCATCCTTGGCTGCCTTCATTCAGAAGAAGACTGGGGGGAAAGCACACTACCCCTTTAGGCAAAGGTGACAGGTCAGAAACCAGTGATGACTTTGGAATCTAAGAAGAGCTCCTTTTGTAAGCAACTAAAGCCACAGGCTTTAAGTAAAAGCTTACATTCCAGTTCCATAATGAGATCTATGCTCCCAAAGCCTCTTCACAGTGCAGAGTATCCCTACTTGCATGGGTTTGGGGTGTGTCTATTGCCTATTCATAGCCACACAAACGTGTCTCAGACAACCCAGTTGCATTGTGGTTCCAGAGACTACAAACTCAAATAATCCTACACTTTTTCCCTACTCTGAAGCCTCCTTCCACTTGTGCGGCAAGATTATGCTTTCACCATGAATGTCGATCATGATTTTTTTTTCCTTTTGTGGTGAGTAAACCGTAATATGTATATGAGACGAATAAAGTGGTTATAAAGCCTTACATATATACCCAGTGAAGTGACTGGACTCGGGTGATACACAGAGATGAAACAAATCCTCCTACATAACTTGTACCTGTCTATCTGCAGTCTTCTGTTCTCTACAGCCCTTCAAATTGCTGAATTTTTATAAATCTTTTCTGAGAGTTCAGAAAAAAGGGGGCGGAGAGCTGAAATTATGCACAGTAGAGCTCAGTGAGGATAGCTGATTGGAGGGCAGGGACACACCCCCATTCCCCATACAGAGCTCACAGGAACAGAGCTGCGTCTGTCAATCTGCTGGAGCGCCCCCCCCCCCTTCCCCTCTCCCCCCTACTCACCATTTTTCTCTTGGTGTCAGGAAAGCTTGTCAGAAGTGATTCGTGCTGATAGCAGAGGTACAAAGCAGTAGACCGAAATTACACTTAGTCTCTTAACTGAGACAAGTACACACTATAGAGGGATATGCTTTGTTTTATTTCATGTCTGAGGTTTACAACCATTTTAAATGAGAGCTTTCACAGAAATAAAAGACCAATGTGTTTGTCTCTGTATGTGGTGGTGGTGTTCAGTGTGACCCTCTTCCATACATTTAATTTTTCTCTGTACAGGATGTCAACCGTGAGGTGGTAAAAACAGATTATGCAACAACATGCATCCCTGAGATTGACTTTGAGATTCCAGCTTGTACACAAAAAGGAGGTA
This sequence comes from Staurois parvus, assembly GCF_062004578.1. Classification (NCBI taxonomy): domain Eukaryota; kingdom Metazoa; phylum Chordata; class Amphibia; order Anura; family Ranidae; genus Staurois; species Staurois parvus. The sequence continues at coordinate 1,760,661 of NW_028317883.1, forward strand.
TTTATATAGCGTGCTTGTAAATTTTCTGGTATATAAGTTGAATGTTGTGACATCAATACATTTCTTCATAGCAGCTCTTTGAGATGTCTGCACATTTCTTCTCTCCTAAAAGTGGTTCTGCTGGATGCCATTTATATTTTTTGCCTTGTAGTCCAAGTCGATTTTTAGCCATTCACTCCCTTGCATCTCTCAAAACAATGTGTGTCTTTCTTGAACCATAGAGAGAAGCCCACTTTGTATTCTGGGATGAGACTGGCATGTAATAGACTTTGACTTGTGATCTAAAAAGCTCCATTTATGAACAATTGAGAGTCTTGGTGCCTTCTGTCCACCAGTTTATATGTTGCTGTGTTTGACATAATGCTCTTCTGACTTTTGAAATGTATTATACTGACAGAATTGTGTAGGCTACCTTTGCAAAAAAATCACTTCCCTGGCAGTCATGCTGCTCCTCTGGCTTCATTACTTTAGGCTTCACTGACCTAGAATAGGTATGCAGATAAGGACTTCTGACTTTTCTTTGATTTTAGTGGCTGCACTTTAAGCAGTGACAGCAGAAGTACTGAAACCAGACACAGAGACGCAATTAGCATTTTCAGAAGGAGGTCAGCAAAGCAGCCCACTTTTGTCACCACAAGTTGCCATAGTGACTGGCGAAGTCTGGCAACTGAGGTGTCCTGACTTTACACTTCCCTGCTCAGACCTTTTCATCAGCTAAGTTACCTACCACACCCTGAGCCGTGCTGGTACCTAGTCCCAGTCTCTTCTGTTTGCTGCTTCATAGGACTTGTGTCCTGCAAGGCACAGTGCAAAGGTATCTGTTGTTTTACTCTTACCAACAATAATTTCCGTGTAGTGGGTTGCTCGGATGATAGATGGGCCCCAGTCAGGGAGATATTAAACCTCTCATAATCATGGATATGCCAGAGAAACCCTGTACCACCAACAATGGCTTGGTGAGGATTGACAGAGCTGTATATATTTATAAAATGAAGGGGCATTAGGGGTAATGTGTATGTAGAGATCTTTCTCCCTTGTCTGTAAAATGTGTTGGGGTTTGGGAGAAGTGTTACATGTGGCTGCTCTGATGTGGGGGGGGGGGGGGGGGTACAAGTGGGGGAATCAATGGTGGAGAAGGATCTGGGAGTTCTGGTAGATCACAAGCTTAATAATGGCATGCAATGCCAAGCTGCGGTTTCTAAAGCGAGCAAAATCCTCTCTTGTATTAAGAGGTATAGACTCCAGAGAGAGATATCATATTACCCCTGTACAAATCATTAGTAAGACCTCATCTGGAATATGCAGTTCAGTTTTGGGCACCAATTCACAAAAATAACATTGGGGAACTGGAGGAAGTACAGAGCAGGGCAACCAAACTGATACGAAGCATGGAGGAAGAAATGTAATCTCTAAACATAGAAAGGTTTCTTCACAGTGAGAGCTGTGAAAATCTGGAATAGACTCCCTCAAAAGTTGGTTCTGACCAGCTCAGTGGATTGCTTTCAAAAAAGGCCTGGATTCTTTCTTGGAACACAGAATATAACTGGATACTAATATTTATAGGTAAAGTTGATCAAGGGAATATCTGATTGCCTTTCGAGGGATCAGGAGGCTATTTCTTTTCCCCGCAGGAGGAAATTGGATCATGGTTTGCTGGGGTTTTTTTGTGGGTATAGGACTATACCTTCTTTTTTTTCTTTTTTCTTAATGGTTGAACTGGATGGAATTTTGTCTTTTTTCAGCCAGACTAACTATGTGGGGAAAAGGGGACTCTTTTAGGTCAAAGTCACTTAACCTATTAATTCTTAGAGCTAGCGCCTACATTTTCTGAAGCTGTATTTAGTCTTGTGTGTTGCTCACACAGGCTCTGGTCTCTTTTAGCCCTTACAACAATTGAAGGAATCTTAGAAAGAACAATTGTGGGTTTGCAGCAGGAGCAGCCTCTCCGCAGGGTAAGTCTGTGATAATATTTCTGATAATTCTCTAACACCAGCAGAAAACACTAGAAGGTGCAATTTCTGAGAGGATGGGAAGCTGTGACAGGCCCCCTATTTCTCAGTACAGGGATTATGATATGATGTGAGGTGTATGGAAGTGGCTTCTCAGGAATAACAATAGGTGTGCTAGACTCCTGGTATCTTGCTTTATGTTTGTCTATTAGAAAAGAGGAACACTAAAGCACAAATAAGCTCTGTGCTGGGCAGAAGTTTTAGAATGTTAAGCATACAAATATACTGTTATCTTGAAAGGTTTTTGGTGCACACTATTGGGATTGGACACTCTTACTCTGTTGTAGCGGAGTTGACAGCTTTGGCTCCATATCCCAATGTTAAGAAGAGATCCTAACTAACAAATCTTGTCTAATATATAGACTGAATTACTTGTACTAACCTTGTTCCCCTTCAGTCAAGCAGTCTGTCATTATTGGCACACAAGCAGCATGTATCTGGGTAATATCTCTTCTGTTATACCGTAGGCTGAAAATGCTGAAGTTGCAAAAAAGATTGATGAGTTCATTGCAAAACTCCAGAGCCTAAAGGATGGGGAAACGCCCTTCACATTTGTGAGTAAACAAGACTGGGTTGCTCAAAATGTAAACTGAGTACTTACTGTTCTATTTCAAAAACTATAATTGACGAGGAACTTGGTTAGTTCATCCAGCATTCACGTTTGTTAAAGCTGCCGGACTTGCTTAAAGGATAAGTTCACCTTTTATAACATGCTACATGTTACACCCATATTTATGTTGTAACATGGTATGAAAGCACCGGCCCTCTGCTCCCCGCCGATCGCCCGCTTTGACATCTAGCAGGGGATCTTCTCTGTGAATCATCCTGATATTTTCAGCAAAGAGACTTCCTAGTTAAGCAAAGAGAGGGTCCAATCCAGCAGAGACATCCCCATATTTTTAGCAAAGAGATATCCCAATCCAGCAAAGAGAGTGCCCAATCCAGAGAAGACATCCCCATATAGCAGAGAGACATCCCAATCCAGCAAAGAGAGATCCCCATATATTTTAGCAAAGAGGCATCCCTATCCAGCAGACATCCCCATATATTCAGCAAAGAGACATTCCCTCATATACCAAAGAGACAGTTCAATCCAGCAGAGACGTCCTCATATATTTGGTTCAAGACATCCCATTTCAGCAAGAAGACAGTCACAAAACAACCCAATGATATTTTGCACTATTGGTAAACTCACCTGTGTCCAGTCCTAGGCACACATACCCTGTCAGCTCTGCTGCCATGCCGTACACCTCTATTTGAACAGAAACTGCTGATACAGGATTGTGAAGATTTTACTTTACTATAAACAAAACTGTATGATTAATGCACATTTTATGCAGGTTGGACAATTTTAGAATGCCTTTACAAAATTTTATACATAAACTTATGTATTTCTTAGATTCTAGATGACCCCTCTGGGAACAGTTTTGTTGAAAATCCTTTTGCTCCTCAGAAAGATGAGGACCTTACAGTAACACATTACAGGAGAAGCAAAGAACAGGACTCCTTGCTAGGAATTGAGGTGAGCTAATCAATACTAAGCTGCGTAAAGTGTACTTGTACTCAGACAAAAATTTTTGAACACGTTTTTATTTAAACGGACATCATAGGATGCTAGGGCATACCTTTTTTATAGTGAATCCTTTCAAATTATACCTGTAGCTCACACCTAAGATTCCTGCAGATACTAGCTTTAAGAAATACACTCACTTATATTGTAGTGCCTATGAGTTGTGAAGAAGAGAGTTGGAGAGCAAGCATAAATATAATTGTGGTGTTGGAAATTTGTTTTTTTTTCTCCTATTTAAAGGAAATCTGGATGAAGATTAAAGTGATTCTAAAATGAAAAGTTTTTTTTTTTATATACCTTTTTTCAATGTGCTATCTGCATTAGGGTAAACACTTACCTAGTTCTGGTGTCCAGCGGTGTCTCGGCTGCAGCACCATTCCACTCACTTTCTGGTCTCCCAGGAGAAACTGAGGGAAGTGAGAGCCATAGGCTTTGGCTGCTTTTAGTCCAACTCTTGTCAGGAGGGAGCGGGTGTGTGTCTCTCAGCAGCTGTGGGGGCTTTTGGATGCACACAGCCCAACTCAAGAGCATGCATGGGTGCCGCCTGCAACCCATGAGCATTGGTACACAACTGAACAACACTTTGGGGCTATATATAACAGGTTCCACTGGAAAGTGTGTCTGTGGGAATTTGGCCTATTTCGTAAAAAGAGCACTTGTGAGATCTAGTAGAGATGTTGAATGAGAAGGTCTGGCACTCAGTAGGCATTTTGAGTATATCCCAAAGATTTTCAATAGGGTTGAGGTCAAGGCTCTGTGAAGGCAACTTGGGTTCCTCCACTCCAAGCTCATCAAACCATATCATTTCGGACTTGACTTTTGGGCACAGTCACGTCCTAAAACTGTCATCACAAGGTTGGAAGCACACAATTCTTTAATATTTCTTTGTACGCTGTAATATTTAACAAGAACCTTATTTGGAAACCCCTGCAATTACTGTAGGAGGGAGTGTCACATCATTTTATATTTTTTTGCTATATCATATCCTTTTTATATTTTTCTGCTATTATTTTATTGCTATATAGTATGTGAGATTACCTGCCATTTTCAGGAGAGTAGTTTTTCTTTCTACACATTTTTGATTTGAATTTGTTTTTTTCTTTGGAAATTTGCTTTATTGTTGATTAGAAAATTTATTAGGCAAGGTCTTTTTTTCAGAGCTCAATTGGCCAGCAGAATTCTGAGGAAAAAAAGGAAAGTGATGCTGAAGACCTCCGTGATGAGGTAAGGTATTATATTGTATGGTATAGGTTAGATCTGGCTGAACAGTTTCCACCGGATACTGCTAAAAAGGCACATTAAAGTTGGAAACATTAGTTTCTTATGAAGCACCGTAGAAGGGGTTGGGGGGGAGGGGGGTGAATGAATGTAGAACAAGGTGCAAGGGCTTGTTTCCACCTCCAAAACTGCTGTAACTTTTTTTTTTTTTCCTTAAATCTGATTCTAGCAACATCTAAGTTTGCTGCACATAACAGTGAAAATATTGGGGTTTTTTTTCTATGTAAAGTTCTGAATGTTGTTGTACCTCATTGTTGGCAAAGTATGTATTTGTAGTGACTCTTTGGTACACCTGTATTGAGCCATTGTATTATATTCTCCATTTGTCTGTATTCTTGAAGGATGAATTCACACCTTTTCATGTGCTGTTGAATTTATTGGGTCCTACATTGTTCATGTATGCCTTCAAAAATGGATAACACATGTCAACACATTGTACAGATGTGAACTAGCACCATTTAAAAAAAAAATAGCTTTTGTTTATCGTGTCTTGATGTTAAAACTCAAATGTGTGATTGGGCAATCGTCTTACAGACAGGTGGATTTTTACATGCCTCCATCTCAGGACTGGATTGTATTTTGTAAGAGAAATAATAATTTATTGGTCATTTTGATCACACAACTAGAGCTTTCTTTTGGTGGTATTTAATTACCACTGGGTTTTCATTTTTCTGCTAAATTAACAAACATTTTGAAAAACACGTTGTTCTTTGTTATAAAATTCTGCAAATAAATAAATGTTCTTCTAAATTTAGGCCAGGATGTATTCAGCTACATTTCTTTGATGAAAATAACCCAAATCAGTATTTAATATTTAGTCTGTAGAAAAGTTAAAGTCCACAAACTATATATGTGAAAATCGATCAATCCTGAAGTACTGATGGCCAGTCTAATTCCTTGAGGCCCAAAATGTCAGGATAGTACAGATATCCCCCAAATGACCCCTTTTTGCAAGACCGTCCGAGGTATTTAATAAGAAGCATGGCGAGTTTTTTTTGAAGTTGTAATTTTTTGTCAGAATTTTTTGGAAAACGAAGAAATAAAAAATAAATATTGTGAATATTTTATTTTATTTTTTTTTACAGACTGTCACCAGTGCAGAACAGCATCATGGTGTGACAGCAGTGATCAGGGACATTGGTGACGATTCGGGGGAAAAAAACAAAAAACTGTTTAAAAAAAAAATGTTTATAATACAGTTTGACCAGAGTAGTATAATGTTACCATAGTTACATTGTACTACTCTGGGGCAGTGATCAGTATTTTTTTTTTTTTTTACACATTAAGATTGCTTAGGAAATCATTTCTTTACTAATAGCAAGCATTTGAATGAAATCGATTCATTCAGGTTTTTTTTGTTATTAGCTGTGATTGGCCACATCTAATCACGTCACAGATGGGCTGTGTTTGGCCCAGTCTGTACATGTGATCACTGTGACCAATCACAGCTAGTGACACAATTGTATACAATGGATGGCAGGAAAGGAGGCCATCCATTGTTTACAATCATCATGTGAGCTGCTGTGATTAGTCACATGGTACCGGCAATAGGCCGGTACACTAGTCTGTCATCGGCTGTGTCCGAGGTACACAGCCGGTGACAGGTCTCGCCACAGCGCAGGCTGGAAGGACGTTGACGACACCCACCCGGATCAACGGCAGCCCCTCTCGGCTGTCATTTTGCTTTTGGCCGGGCAGGAACCGGTTAAACACCTTGCTTATGAATATAGGTTTTTGTATAGATTGCTGTAGTCAGGTATAAGAGTTATGTATTCTGTTGCAGAAATCGTGCTTGACAAACCCTTTAATCTGCCTTGTCTTAGGGATTGTTCACACTATGTCCGTTGAGCTACTGTTGTGAAGACCTTGGGCCCCATTCATGTCTTTTTGCCTGTTTTTTTTGGCGCGGCACTATTCGTTTTGAGTGGGCCTCCCTCCGCTCCGAAAATGTGCCAAAGAAGCTTGTATACCAAATTGTAGCACTGAGCCGTGTGTGTTTTGGCGTTGTGTGCTTTCCCACAATTTTCGTGCATTTTGTCGCACAACAATTGGAACAGAATCGCTGTGTTTGGAGTGTCATTAAGAAATATTGGCACTGCAAACGCATTGCACGGTTTGCTGCAGTTCTGCCCACTATTCCAATACATGAAAGTGTTAATGGGACCTTCATTTAAGTGCAGCTTGCCATTCTTATGTACTGTACACTTTGTAATAGTTTTCTGTCTCAAGATCTGGAAGTTACATAATAAAGCGAATAAACATTCATAACAGATTGTGTTTTTCTGTTTTGACACTTTTGTAGCAAGCAGGGCCTTGGGTGAATAAATACTGAGAGGCTAACTAAAGGCAAAACTTTATTTTTTTCCCTTTTTTCATTTTGGATAGGGTGGAGAAGGATTAGGGCACCTGTCAGGTTTTCATTCGTCTGCCCCATTAGAGAGCTTCACCCTCTCTGTTTGTCATGTTTACCATTATCAAAAGTGAACAAAATATACCACATTTTTGGTTGGCTCCACAACAGAAATAGGGGGGAAATTTTTCAATGGGGACACTCACACTGGAGGGGTTTCCTCTCGCTTCCTGTTTTGGCTATGGGACAGGAAGCAAAGGAAAATATCACCAATGGGAAACATATGGCGAAAAGAAACCTGACTAGGGTTAAAACTCTCCCTTGCTGTATTTAAAGAAAAAAAAAAAAAAGGTTTTTGTTTCAGTTCTATTTGAATATTGTGCCTCCTTTTTCCATTATAGACTGCTAGATATTACAAATATCTTGCTTTGTTACAGGTGCTTCAGTTCCAAACCAATTGTCCGGAATGTAATGCTCCTGCAGCCACCAACATGAAGTTAGTGCGTATCCTTGAAAGAAATTCATATTGCAATTGTCTGCAAAGGTGTTTTTGTTTTTTTTTTTGTTTTTTTTTTTTGGTTTTTATGCTCTGACACCCACCTTGCTCTAGATAAATGAAGAAATTGTTTGAGAGGAAGGAAACCTAGAGAAATGTGGCTTCTATGGCAACAAAGCAGAAGCCTTATTTATTTTTCCCAAAAATGAAAAACCCTAAGTTTTGGCTGCGGGCAGTTGCTGCTAAATTTGTGTCCAGTTTTTGCACCTTAGCTAGCATAAAGCAATCTGCAAAGGGGAATGAAGCTGCATTTCTCAATGTTTTTTTTTAATGGAAAAGTAAGCTATATATCTATTTTTATCCTCCTTGACCGAATACTAGAAATCCCTCATTTCAAGGAAGTTATTATCATGGCTACAAACTGTGAAGCTTGTGGCCATCGAACAAATGAGGTAAGCTTTTTAATTTCTTTTCAATTTCAAATCTGTAGCTCTGGTGATTTGACTCGCATACAAACAGTTTCTCTAGATCACGGTCTACTTTGATTGCATAGGTTTTATGAATTTGGAACAGTATATGAATGTAGTGATCGTTATATTTTTTTTGCAGCTGCTTGATTATATATTGTATTTAACCCTTTTTACTGCCACCAAAGTATGTCGCACGTTGGGAAGGTGGTTTTACATGTACTCTTTCCTGGGTACTTCAGCAGCCACAATTGCCTTTTAATGGTCAGTTCACATTACATGTGTTTCAGTTGCTTTTTTTTTCTGCATCCAAAATGCACAGAAAGTAGGTTATATGGTTGTTAATGTCATAGTTCACATCAGTGCTTGCAGTTCCAGTGTGTTCCATTTGCAGAAAAAAAAGTAGAACATGCTGCATTTCTTTCTGCACAGAACTGTACTGGAACGCGGTAAAACGCACTGGAAAGCACATGTCCCTATTTAAAGTGAAGAAAGGTGAAAAATGAACTGGAATGCATAAAAAACGCACTGGAATGCGCATGCGGAAACACATCTGGACTGCGTTTTCTTTAGTGTGAACCGGCCCTAAATCTGATAGTCTTTGACAATCAGTTTTAAGATGAATCGCTTACACTGACACCCTCCTGCCCCCCCCCCCCCCCCCCCCCCCCCGTATGTTCTCCCCCCGCCATGTTTCCCAGGCCCTTCAGTGAAGTGCAGACTAATAGACCCCAGATGTCTCAGTAAATAGAGCCTATCACATTAAAAATGCTATTGAATGGGTGCTATTGGTGTAATGGCAATAGTTACATGAAGAAGGAAAAACATTTTTAAATGAACACATACGTGTGTAAACGCAAACGACGTGGGTGCCACACAAGGTCTAAAAACCTGACAATTTCAATCTATTCAAATCTTTGGGGAGAAAGCTTAAGTTAGTAAATGATTTTGATGCTTATTTATTTCAGGTCAAATCAGGAGGTGCTGTTGAATCTCTTGGCACACGAATTACCCTTCATATCATTGACCCATCTGACTTTACCAGGGATGTATTAAAGGTATGTATCATCATACTGGTAGAGTAGTATAGGAGTGTGCTTTACAAAACTTTAAACTGAATGCTAACAAATCTTAAAGTAGACCTATAGGTAAAACGTGTGGGTTTTTTGCTAGCGCAAGGGAGGGTTATAACCCTTGTCATATTATTTTTTTTAATTTTTTAGCATCATCTGTGTCCCATTTGCAGTGATTTCACTTTCTATCCCATAACACAACAGGAAGTGAAAGGAAATTCCAGCAAATTAAGGAATCTCCTTGGGAACCCCCAGGTTAAAAGAACTAGTGTCCCTATTGGAAGATTTCCCCTCTTATTTACTTTTCCGGGGACAACCCAAAATTTGGGATTTTCCTTTACTTTCACTTTTCATCAGGAAAAGGTGGTGTTGAGGCCTTGGTCCTCTTTTCTACACTTAGTGGTTTATTTGTTCTGTCTGAATCAGGAGATTGTGTTACTATGCCAGCATCCTAATCCTGAGCATTGTAAGGAAAATCGCGTCACTCTTTGGATGTCCACGTTTATCTGAAGTCAGCAGCTTGGTTGAACCTTTCTGATTTGTGTTTTTGGTTGGAGTTTTCTTGCAGGAAAAAATGCTAAACACTCCTAAAGGGGCATAAACGTGTTTTTTCTTTTTTTTTTTTTTTTTTTAAAAACACTCTCCGTGAGCTTTTTGTTTTTCTACCAAGGGAACTGGTGTTTTTTTTTTTTTTTTTTTTTTTTTAAAGCCCAGTGTGCATGGAGCCCAACACCTTTTGTGTCCTGTGATTAAGAAAAGTATTTTGCAGGTAAACAAGAAATCCTAATTTCACTTTGTACAGTTATGCATTAACCTACCTCCTTTCCTAGCAGAGCGCCCCACAGTGAATATTTGCACTCCCTGCTTTTGGTAGATTCCTGCTGTGTGGCTTCAAGTTTCATACTGGGGATCTGGTAGGAGGGAAAGAAGGGTAGTATAAGACTTTTGGGGTTCTGCCAGGAGAGGGGATACATTAAAGGATAGCTGTAGCTTTGCTTTCATTTTTCTGTACTTAAAGTTTAAATTCACCTTTTCAGAAAAAAGAGAAAAGGTGAACTTGCACCATACACCTTCCCCCACCCTGGTCTCTGCTCTACTTAAAGTGCCTTGAAAAAGTATTCATACCCATTGAAATTTTCCACATTTTGTCATGTTACAACCATGTACCAAATGTATTTTATTGGGATTTTATGTGATAAACCAACACAAGTGGCACATAATTGTGAAGTGGAAGGAAAATGATAGCTGGATTTCAAACTTTTTTACAAATATCTGAAAAGTGTGGTGTGCATTTGTATTCAGCCTCCTTTACTCTGATACCCCTAACTAAAATTTAGTAGAACCAATTGCCTTGAGAAGCCACCTAATTAGTAAATAGAGTCCACCCATGTGTAATTTAATCTCAGTATAAATACACCTGTTCTGTGAAGCCCTCAGAGGTTTGTTAGAGAACATTAGTGAACAAACAGCATCATGAAGGCCAAGGAACACACCAGACAGGTCAGGGATAAAGTTGTAGAGAAGTTTAAAGCAGGGTTCGGTTATAAAAAAAAATATCCCAAGCTTTGAACATGTCACGGAGCACTGTTCAATCCATTATCCAAAAATGGAAAGCATATGGCACAACTGCAAACCTACCAAGACATGGCTGTCCACCTAAACTGACAGGCCGGGCAAGGAGAGCATTAATCAGAGCAGCAGCCAAGAGGCCGATGGTGACTCTGGAGGAGCTGCAGAGATCCACAGCTCAGGTGGGATCTTCAGTCCCTGCTTTTCACCCTCTTCTTTCTGCAGCCCTTCCAGGACAAATCAGAGCAATTGCTGTTGGTCAGCACCAGCACAGTGTGTTGCTCTGATCTGTCCTGGAAGTGCTGCAGAAAGAAAAGTAAAAAGATCAAGGCTTTCAAATCTCAGACTGCTCCACTAGCTGCATGGACACTGACCGCTCATTACCCATGGGAAGTAAGTATAGCAGGGAGTGAGGGGGAGGGTGCACAGTGTCATTTACCACCTTTTTTTAATTTTTTGGGGGGAAATGTTAGCTAACCCTTTAAATGTTTTAACAGTAAAATCCAGTTATATCTATGTTTTAACATATGTGCGTAAAACAATTGAAAATAACACACTGTTTTTATCTCAACAGTCTGAGACTTGCGGTATTACTATCCCAGAACTAGAATTTGAACTAGGAATGGGAGCTTTAGGAGGAAAGTTCACTACTCTGGAGGGACTCTTGAAAGACATTAGAGACTTGGTAAAAATTCATCATTCTTCATAACTACACTTCAACTCCGATCTATGATCTGTGAAATCAGTGTTGCATATTTTATGAATGTGTTTGTCTACAGGTGGTTGACAAGAACCCTTTCACCCTTGGTGACAGCTGTACGTCAGATAGGATGGAGAAGTTGCAGGAATTTGGCAGGAAAATTGATCAGGTACCTTTTTTTAAAATGTAAAGAGGAGTAGCGAAATGGTTAGCTGCTTCTTGTTTAGGCAGTATGGTTTTTTTTTTTTTTTGTCATTTTGTTTGTAGGCTGATCAATTTTTGTTCCTGTAAGCTTGTAGTGGCAACTTTGGGAATACCAGGTAAAACTCCAGACACGAACTTGAGGAAAACGAAGCTTTTATTCACCAGCTGATTTGACCTAGTCAGACTCATGTCTGCAAAGCTAAGTGCCTTGAAAAGCATCTCACAAGGGTATACATATTAACAATTACGCAACAATGCATATATTTCCTCTTTCACTTTCTGTACATTCAAAAGACTTTCTAAACTGTTCTGAATATGGCCTTGAGTACCACCTATAGATAAGAATACCAGCTACAGACTGGAACACATTACTTCACAGGAAATAATGGAGGGGGGAAGTGAGCTGATAACCTTGCTTTTGCAAACAGAGGCTGTTAGAAATGTTAAAGTTTAAAGGGAAACTGCAATATCTGGGTGATGCCACAAGGTTTCTCCCTCAATAAATGTTAGAGCTTACAACAAAAGAATGTGTAGACAATTACACTGAATGTTTGAAGTGCATGGTAGTAGAGCAGTTTGGGGGCAACCCCATCAATTCTTTAGGATTAGAAGTTTGGTTTTCCTAATCCTATTTGGTTTATGAACTCATGTTTCTCATTCCTGCAAGTACTGAATATTGAATGGTCTGGTGATTTAGCTTTGGAGATTCTGCCCTCATCCTATGCATGTGAGGGTTAAAGTTGAATTCTAGTTAGTGTTCTTAATTGTACTGGACAAAGGCAAAGTATTCATAAACCCTGAGTTACTGTATAGGCTTGTACCTTCTGGTAATTGGACACTGGCAAGTTTTCGAGGACACACCCACTGGGAACCTCTCCTATAACCCCACCCTGCTATGTGAATCTTTAGTTTTCTGCTAATGTCTACAGGTGATGGACCTGTTCTCCTTTAGGGAAAACACTTGTAGCTTAACTAGCTTATTATTTTCAAATTCTTCAACCAACTTCTCACTGTCTTCTAACACCATTGGTAGAAGCTGTGCATCTGGATCAGTGCAACCTCGACAACACCTTTGGAGCAGGACCCCACTCTGTGAGGATGGCCTGTAATGTTGCAGCAGATACTGGATCCTGCATAAGTACTCACCTCGACTGCAGAGTGCTATACAAGTCCAGGGTCATGGTCCAACCCTATGGAGCCCCGACCCTGAAGACCCCTTTTGGGGGTATGCTCAGTCACTTTATCTGCGGTGCAGCACTATCAGCATGCAAGACAGGGTTACCCTGTATGTCTGACTGATGTAAAAGACTGGGGCTATTTTTGAATTGTATTCCCTTGTGGTGTAAACCGTTCAGATTTGGTGCTGAATTGCAACCATTCAGAGATTAGTCACAGGTTGATAACCAAGTGTGACATCACACTACAGGTCACACACTTTACCGCCACTTCCACCTAAAGCTCTTATAAGGTATTCAGCTGCTTTTCCCACCATTTTTACATGAAGATTCATTACAGGATCTTCTACACCCAGCTGTTGCATTTTTCTTCTGGATACACTTACTTTACTCCACAGGGGTATACCCTCACCTGTAGCTATGGCGGAAGGGTGCCACAGCAAAACCACAGTGAATATTCACTCTGCAGGAAATTACATTCTAACGCAGGCCTCTGCATCCAATGTTGGCTCTATTGCAGGCATGCAGCAAATGTCCTACATTACAACAGCAGAATTCTGTGCCTCTGTGTTACAATTCATCAAACAGTTAACTGCTTTATTGCAGCCATCTCTGTTCAGGTCTCAAAAATGCAAGGATTTCTGTACCCCCATATCTTTGCCTGAGTGAGATCCTGATATTCCTGCTCTGGACGAGGCAGACAAAAGGGAGTGAAGAGGACACAGAGGCAGTATTAGAGGAAGTTGTGGAAGATTTTTCTTCCCTAGACTGGCATAATTGAAGCGGGAGCTTCATATAACAAGCTTTAAGTGGAAAGGCTCACTGCTTTTATCTGAAAGGGCCTGGACATTGTGCAGCTTGATTATCCTCAGTTTTGCCATGCCTCTTTGTGTATGAAGATACCTGCAAAGTCTTTAAAGACCATTCCCTGTTCATGAACAGATAAAATATGCAATGTATGATGATTGGATCGCTCCAGAAAGGATTTTTACTCTGCCCAAAATCTTTACTGAACTCTGTCCCGTGGAAAGAGTTCCCAAAAATGTAGTCTATTCATGAGGTTGATCCTGTCACCTTAGTCATAAACCTCTTCCTATACCTATTGAAGATATTCCTTCTTTCAAAGATTCTGCAGATAGAAATTGTGCAATTAAGCTCTCTTTATTCTTGCTGGCCTGGCCCTGCAAACATGTCTCTGCAATTTCAGTATGTTAAACTGTAGGAATTTGGACCAGGATAATGAAAACACAGCATGACCCTATATTCAAGGATCATGTTTTAACAGAGAATTTACAGGAATTGCCTTCTCTGCTTTTTTGTGTGGATGCCTTACATGTCATAGGACAACTTTCCAGAACAGCCCTAATTTCTGTTCACAATTTTGCATATGGCTTTTCAAGGAAACCGCCTGTTTGGAGAGGCACTTGACCGTTTCATAAAAGATGTCACAGGAGGGACCCAAGTTCAGCCCTTTCGTTTTGTGCAAGACTTGGGCCGCAAAGCCTTCTTCCCAATGAAGGGGACGCACTTACTCCTAAGAGAGGGGAGACATCTGTTACTGTTTGCCTCTCTAGTCACAGACAGCCAGATCTGTGGGATAAACAGTTTTAACTAGGTACAAAATAAGAGTTCACAGCCTCAGCCCTTGCAAATTTCTTTTCTCAAATCAACCAAAATATGTCCAAGGACAGTCAGATTTGCACAATGCCCTGAACCATTTCTTGTCCCAGGGAGTAGTTGAATCAGTACCTCCACAAGACAGGTTCAAGGGTTTTTACTCTAACCTGTTCCAAAGCCTATTGGGCATTTGTCCTATTTTAGACTACTTCAATCCTTGAACAAATTTATATTCCAAAATTTTGGAGTCCACTTGGTCAGCTATTGCCTCTCTGAGACAAGGGAAATACCCGGCATCCTTACATATCCAAAAAGCCTATTTGTATATCCCCAATTATCCTCATCAGTTCTTTCTGTGCTTTGCAGTAGCACACTAACATTCAGCTTACTGCACTGCCTTTTTTTTTTTTTTGTGTTTGCCCTATTCTCTGCGCCAGGAGTATTCACAAAGGTCTTGCCATCTCTTCTTGCCCTTAGAACTCATGGCACCCAGGTCATGGGTTATCTGGAGGACCACCTCCTGAAGGACCCCTCTCCCTCCCAACTATATGAAAACATCTACAGGACAATTTAGAGGTTACAGTTCTTCAGCTGGCCCTTGGCTAGTCAGTTTTCAAAAACCTGCTCCCTAGCCTTCTTGGCATCTGGAATACTTGGGTCTGGTCCTGGATGCATTCCCAGCAAAGGTTTCTCCCTCAAAAAGAAAATCCCCTCTCTGAGCCCACACTCGGGAAATAAAGTAGAAGTCCAGTAAAAAAAAAAATTAAAATTGCTCCAACCACCATTTTAAGCCCTACTAACCACCCTGTAAAGGAATGATGTTTATACTTACTATTTCTGTGGATGCTCTGGTACAGTCACATAAATTTGCTCCCAGCGCCAACTTCAGTGTAGAGGTAGGGCCAGCAGGCAATAGATGCCCCATAGTAAGTCTGAGTGACATCACTGCATAGGCACTACAGCCATTGTCTGTGATCTCTCCTCTTCCATGAAGCCAGCCAATGGGGAGATCACTTGACTGGACCGGAGAGCCCTCAGAATAGGTAAGTATAGACATCTTTCCTTTTACAGAGAATAGGGCTTAGATGGCGCTGGAAGTAGGTTTAAATTTAGATAGTATTTTCTGGACTTCTACTTTAAGGTCAGACATCCCTCCAAAGAGATACTCTTAAGTGTTCTAGGCTTCATGGTAGCTTACTTCAAGGCTGTACCATTTACCCACTTCTGTTCCAGGCTTCTCCAACAAAACATTCTGTCAAATTGGAACAAGTCTAGTCCTGTTTGTTAAAATGCCTGTCCAGTAAAACAAAGTCCTGACTTGGTGGATCTCCAGCTCAGCTCCTAACCCTCTCCTTTCCCCCTCCCCTTTCTCTCCTTTCCCCCTCCCCTTTCTCTCCTTTCCCCCTCCCCTTTCTCTCCTTTCCCCCTCCCCTTTCTCTCCTTTCCCCCTCCCCTTTCTCTCCTTTCCCCCCTCCCCTTTCTCTCCTTTCCCCCCTCCCCTTTCTCTCCTTTCCCCCCTCCCCTTTCTCTCCTTTCCCCCCTCCCCTTTCTCTCCTTTCCACCATCCCCTTTCTCTCCTTTCCCCCCTCCCCTTTCTCTCCTTTTCCCCCCTCCCCTTTCTCTCCTTTTCCCCCCTCCCCTTTCTCTCCTTTTCCCCCCTCCCCTTTCTCTCCTTTTCCCCCCTCCCCTTTCTCTCCTTTTCCCCCCTCCCCTTTCTCTCCTTTTCCCCCCCTCCCCTTTCTCTCCTTTTCCCCCCCTCCCCTTTCTCTCCTTTTCCCCCCCTCCCCTTTCTCTCCTTTTCCCCCCCTCCCCTTTCTCTCCTTTTCCCCCCCTCCCCTTTCTCTCCTTTTCCCCCCCTCCCCTTTCTCTCCTTTTCCCCCCCTCCCCTTTCTCTCCTTTTCCCCCCCTCCCCTTTCTCTCCTTTTCCCCCCCTCCCCTTTCTCTCCTTTTCCCCCCTCCCCTTTCTCTCCTTTTCCCCCCCTCCCCTTTCTCTCCTTTTCCCCCCCTCCCCTTTCTCTCCTTTTCCCCCCCTCCCCTTTCTCTCCTTTTCCCCCCCTCCCCTTTCTCTCCTTTTCCCCCCTCTCCTTTTCCTCTTCCCTCTCTGAATTTGAGATTGTTAACCATTGTTAGGTTTGTTGTTATAGTTCTGTTTGCCTAGTTGTTGTCCACCCTTCTATTGCATTGCTTGGGGATGTCCCAGGCTCTATGAATACTTTGCCTGTACCCTGTACTGTACAATTAAGATCAGAGGAATTTTTACAGGCCACCCTCCCTACCATTCTTTGGTTGCTCTGCATTGCTTTCTTCAAAACTGGACATTCACAGAGTGGAGTAGGGTATAGGTGTGACACCCAGTGGAAAGGTCTTTTTAAAGCTTTCCAGCATCCAATCACCTGATGGTACAAACCTGTACCCCAAGGTATATAAATAATTTACCTGTGTCTTGTACTGTTCTCCAAAATATATAACTTTAAAGGAAAGTCAAAATTTTTTGCATAGATAGTCCAGCTTGGACCTTTGTAAGCATGAATATTTCATACCTGGCCAGTTCCAGTGGAAGCATAGAATTGCTGTAGTAGCTGCTGCTACTGCAGTAATTTTTGTTGTCATCCAAATCCCATGCCAAGTGACAGACCTGCTACATAATGACCATGCGGGGTTGCCAGCTCTGCACTGGTTCTGTTCAGAAAATGTCTTGCATATTTCTCGGTGAATGCAAAGAGTTCTGGGATTTTATGAGGTGGAGATCATGATTTCATGCATATCCACCATGTCCAATCAGAGAATGCTTTGCGGTCATTGAAAAAATTTATAATGTTCTCTGAAATGGTGTCTGTGCCGCACGAGCAACTCCATGTAGTTGGCTAAGAAGGTCAACCACCTGAGACATGATCTGTAAGACTGCAAGGATTACTGTAGTAGTGGCAGCTACTACAGTGATTCTCTGCTTCCACTAAAACTGGCCAGGTATGCAAACCTACAATGTTCCAAGCTGGAACAATGTAAAATGCATACAAAAAGTCCATACTTGGAATTTAGCTTTGAGCTGTCATGTAAATCTGCTCAGAATAGCTGTGGTTCTTTTTTTTTTTTTCTTTTCTAAATTTAGGCTGCTGGAGTGTTGCTTATAGTACTGGCACACCTTTTCTCCCAAACATATGGAAGCTCTGCGTTCCAACCTGGTACCTTGGCATACCACCTTTCTGTAACCTGCAAAGACAGCGTGCAGGTCAACTTGAACCACTTGTCTACAGGGCACTCCTGCTCAGCGCTGTCGCACTTTGAATGACAATTGTGCGGTCATGTAACCCTGTACCCATATTAAATTTTTATCATTTTTTTCACACAAATAGAGCTTTCTTTTGATGGTATTTAATTGCAACTTGGTGTTTTTGTTTTGCGCTATAAACAAAAAAAAAAAGCAAAAAATTAAATTTTGCAAAGATGTAATTTTTCTCCTTCACTGATGTGCATTGATGAGGCGGCACTGATAGGTGGCACTGATGGGCACAAATGGGTGGCACTGCTTGGTACTGATCAGCAGGGCACTCATCATCAGTGCTGATCTGTTTTCTGACAATTGCCGGTTATCAGCAATACTACAGCATGAGGAAATTGCAGCCGACATTGGACACAGCTGATAACATGGTAAAAGGCCACTGTGAGTGGACTTTTAACCACATCACATGATCAGCTGTGTCCGTAGGACACAGATTGCTGGGTGTGTTCTGGGAGGACGTCACATGACGGCCTCCCAGAACTGGACAACCGCGCTGTAGCCGTCATTCAGCTATAACCCAGTTACCAAGTGGTTAATACTCGCATGCAGTGGTGGCAGGGTCTCCAAGCAAGACCTCCTGTATAGAACTATTTACTAGCTTTCATTTGTTCAAACTAAAGTTTCTTTATATTCTGACTGCAGATCCTAGAAGGCCAGATGAAAGTTCATTTAATACTGGATGATCCAGCTGGAAACAGCTACCTTCAGGTAAACTCCCAAATGGAAAGATCGTTCTATGACTACCCATTTACAGATTGATTGAAACCTGGCTGTGTTATGCTTTTTTTAAATCAATGACATACAACAATAATGCACATCAGCAGTTCTGATTTTACCTTCTGCATTCTCTCCCCAAGCCAATCACCATTTTACCTGCTGAAAGATTTGTGTTTTCAGACAAAAAAATGCAGAAAAAACTTCCTTTGGTACCTCTAGTGACACTTAAAGTTTTTAGTAAAAGGCATATTTCTAACTAAAAACAATCAGATCTTGAGAGTTCTGCAGTTCATTGTGTAGTCATGGACATAACTTCTATAACTTAATTTTAAAACACATGTAGATTTACTTCACTTAAAAGAAGTTTGTTGTGGGGATATTTTTTTCTCCAAATTATACTTACCTAGGTGTATGTAGCATCGGTCCCCCACCAGCTCAAAGTGTGAGAACGCAGTGATCACTTGACCACTGAGTTCTCACTGTCGCTGTGAGTTGAGAACAGTGACTGTCAGTCACCTCTCTCTGCTCACCCCCCCCCCCCCACTCCTTGGAGCGCTGAGCTGTGGAGGGGGAGAGAGCGGCTGGCTCAAGCTCTAAGTACCTCTGAGAGGCTGTGCCAGGTGCTGCTCCAAACTCTGGGGTGGATCCTGACGTTAAAGTCAGGATCTTTTCCCAGTCTGGACCGGCTAAGTGACATCAGCCGACATTGGGCTTCAGCCTGCTGACAGTTGAAAATGGGTCACAGGAATACAGAACGAACTGCACTCCTGTGATCCACTGGAGAAGTACAGCCAAAAGAGCTTTGGCTGTATTCATTTTAAGATATGAAACATTAGTCATTTTGTTATCATTTGTATCAATAAACTGCAGCATTTTTACATGCATTGCCATCATAGGCAGGTAATACAAAGCCCCTTTGTCTAAGATGTGTATTTCTGGCTCTGGTCACCAGTCCCCAGAAAGGGTGTGCTAGAAGGAATAAATTATTCTGTCTCCGGGAGTATAAAAAGACACGGGGTCACTCAATGAAATTGGGGGAGAAGCGGTTTAGCCTCAAACTGCATAGGGGGTTTTACACTGTCAGGGCGATAAAGATGTGGAACTCACTTCCACAATTGGTGGTGTCAGCGGGACGTATTGATAGTTTAACCACTTGCCTACCAGGCACTTATACCCCCTTATTTACCAGGCCAAATTTCAGCTTTCAGCGCTGCCGCACTTTGACAATTGCACGGTCATGCAACATTGTACCCATATGAAATTTTGATAATTTTTTTCTCACAAATAGAGCTTTCTTTTGGTGGTATTTAATCGCCACTGGGCGCTTTACTTTTTGCGCTATAAATAAAAAAGTGCAAAAAATTTGAAAAAAAAAAGTTTCTTTGTTTCTATTATAAAATTTTTCAAACAGGCATTTTTTCTCCTTCACTGATGTGCGTTGATGAGGCAGCACTGATGGGCACTGATAGGCAGCACTAAAGGGCACTGATAGGCAGTACTAATGAGGTGGCACGGATAGGCGGCACTGATAGACAGCACTAATGAGCTGTCACGGATAGGCGGCACTAATATGCAGCACTGATAGGCGGCACTGATAGGTGACACTGATGATGGGTACTGATAAGACGGCACTGACTGGCATCACTGCTGGGCACTGACTGGCGGCACTGACTGGCACAACCCCTGGGCACTGACTGGTGGCACTGCTGGGCAGCACAGGTGGGTGGCACTGGTGGGCACAGGTGGGTGGCACTGGTGGGCACAGGTGGGTGGCACTGGTGGGCACAGGTGGGTGGCACTGGTGGGCACAGGTGGGTGGCACTGGTGGGCACAGGTGGGTGGCACTGGTGGGTGGCACTGGTGGGCACAGGTGGGTGGCACTGGTGGGCACAGGTGGGTGGCACTGCAGAGTGGCACAGGTGGGTGCACTGCTGGGCACAGGTGGGTGCACTGCTGGGCACAGGTGCGTGATCTGCTGGGCACAGGTGGGCGGAGCTAGTGGGCGCACTGCTGGGCACAGGTGGGCGGAACTTGCGGGTGGCACTGCTGGGCACCGATCATCAGGGCACTGATCATCAGTGCCCTGATGATTGGTGCCGATCCCCGCTCTGACAACTGCCGGTTCTCGGCAGTACTTTCCTCACGATCTGACAGTGTGAGGAAAGTGCAGCCGAGAACCGGCACTTGCATTTCCCTCTGATCAGCGTGTCATTGGACACCGCTGATCAGGTGGTAAAAGGCCGCTGTGATTGGCCTTTTACCACATCATGTGATCAGCTGTGTCCGTAGGACACAGCGATCACGGAGATCACCGGGTGCGCGCCCCCTGGGGCGCGCAGGAGAGCGCGTTCTGGGGGGACGTCATATGAACATAAGAACTGGCCGGCCGCAGTGAAGCCGTCATTCGGCTATCTGCGGTCGGCAGGTAGTTAAAAAACCTCTTAGATGGGCATCTTGGTGAACACAATATACAGGGATATAGGATATTTGACATGAGTTTTTGACATGAGCACACACACCCCCACAGGTTATCTGGATGGACTATTGTCTTTATTCAGCCTTACCAACTATGTAACTATTTATAAGGGAAGTTTTTTTTTTTGTTTTTTTTTTAAATTGCTACGTATGCCATTTTATGAATAATATACAAAAGCATGTTACAAAAAAAAGTATTGTTGTATTGACTGATATGTTTACGCTAGGAATTACATATAGTACACTGAAGTTTCGAGCTGACAGATGCAAAACATATCTCTGAATTCTTAAACACATATATTTTGTTGCATAAAGGAAGACCGGAAATGGAAACAAAATCTTTTCCTGCTTATGAGACTCCTGCTTCTGTCTATACCTCTCACTCACTGCTGCGATCTTCTGTTAGAACCCCCAGATGTTTGAGAGGTATGAGGCTGTGCATTTGAGCCCTATATCCCTAGTACCACAGTAGAGTGCTCAGTGCATGAGAAGCTAGTCAGTGGCATGTCCCAGTGCTGAGGCAGCATGGTAGAGGTAAGATTAGACACTGTATGGTAATTGATACGAAATGACAAGTTTTTTTAATTTAGGAGTTTTTGCCCTTTTAGAGTCCATAGAGTACTAACGTGTGAAGATCATGAAAATAATATTTCAGATGTATTTATTAATGCGTATAGAAACTTCACTAAGAACCACAAAGAACAAGCTTAACCCCTTGGCGCTGGTACCTCCTGCCCCTTTAAGTGTTTCAGAAGCCGGGGCGGGGTTTAGGGTCATGTGACTGCCATGACATGCCATCACAGCGATCACATGATCGGGAAAGGTCCCGATCGAAAGAAGAGATCGGGACCTTTCCGTGAGTAACGGATGTGTGCTGGGAGCACATAGGGTGCGCGCTCTCAGCACATATGTGTTGTTGTTTTTTTTTTTTTTTTTAATAGAACGGGCGCTCGGCGTCTAGGCCCAGATGCCGGGAGGCCGCACATTTGCATTCGGCCGGCGCCAAGAGGTTAAAGGACCATCTGTACTTTTTTGGTATTGGTTTGCTTTAATTTGCTTGCACCTTTGAGTGAAGCCCACCAGAATAAATATTACCTCAGCCCTGATCCAGTAATATTCAGTGTGGTCCCACTTAGAGCTGCATAGCCTAGTGTCCCCAAAACAAAAATTGGCTCCACTGCCTCATTTGTCCCTTTTTGAAAGAGCTGTACTTATGGTGGCTACTATAGGAACATTAAGGAAAGGACCTGGCAAAATGTTTCTTTTGTACAAATGGTGCACATTGTTCTTTATGTGCTGCTCTTCTAAGGGCCACTGTATTTCCCCATGTAAACTGTATTTTTCTCTTCTCTTTCAGAATGTCTATGCACCAGAGCAAGATCCAGAAATGACAGTGGACAAGTATGAACGATCATTTGAACAGAATGAAGATCTTGGACTCAATGATATGAAAACAGAAGGCTATGAAGAGAATGTTACAAGTTGCCGCTGTTAGCTGTCCGCTGCACATTGCCCAAAATCAGGAGGAAGGAAATCAATGGAATCTCAAGGACATATAATACAATGACCCTTCTTGTTGAACTAGATGCGTGTCAGTCTCTACCTCTGTGTGCAAATGTGCAGCAGATGTCAGTGGAAAAGACACCCCATATGTTATAGACACACAAGAGATTTGGCAGTGACTTCTATAGCCCAACGTGCAGCAGGATGTATTTATACCACTTATGTGCTGAAAATCAGCCTTTTAATTTGTGTGCTCGAAGAACTTTTTCCACTTTTTTTTTTTTTTTTTAAGCCATAGCATCTCCTAGAGAAAATTTAAAATGAAATAAATTGTGATACGTTTCTCATATTTATGAAACCCAACAGTGCTGGGCTTGTTTTGAGTTCTAAAGGCCAGTAGTATTGGTTACATATTCAAAGTTCATGTGTGGAACTATATGGTTGTATTTCTTTTAATTATTTTAAAGCTGCAGTTGAAAATGTATTGTGTATGTTACAGTTGTAGGTAACGTGTGGTCTTGCCCTGATGAGTAAAGGGAAACTTGGAAAGGTTACGGACAAGGAAAGTAATGTTACATATACATTATAGGAAAAGGAGAACATTGGCGTAAACGAATGTGGATATTGAATAATTCCAGTGCCATTCAGGACATCTGTTGCAGCTCCTGGTACCTGTAATATCCATATGTCACTCTAATTTATACATTTTGTTTGACAATTGTTTGTGCAATTTAAGCCAAATGGAATTTTCAGTTTTAATTACATTTCAAGTGCATCAAAATAAAAGCTATGCAAAATCTTTTTTTTTTTTTTTTTTTTTTTTTTTTTAGAAAGCAGCTTCAGTCTGGGCAAAAAAGAGTGTCCCTCGCCAGCATGCTGCAGAAAGGATCTATGTGGAAGCCAACATGGCTGCTACTGATTAAGACCTCTAAGGCACTCAATCGGCTAAGCAGTTGCTCCCTGCTGCTTGGAGAATTCTCACTACTCAGCAGGAGGTACAACATACCTCTGTAGTGAGCCCACAGAGACAGGCCATTCTACTCAGGTTGCATGTGCCTTCTAAAGAAAACAAAATATAACACTTGGTACACCTCTTTTTGTTTTGATACATCCAGAATATACATGGTGGATTTAAACTGAAATTTCAGTTGTGTTTTGAAGAAGCCCAACTTTCCAGAAAGGAGCATCTAGTAACCATTTAAGCTTTTAGTTATACACAGCAGTATGGTGCAGGACTATCGGAGATATTTGGCATAAGCTTGTACACTCAAACTTTTTTTTTTTTAACCACTTGCCTACAGGGCACTTATACCCCCTTCCTGCTCAGGCCAATTTCCAGCTTTCAGCGCTGTCGCACTTTGAATGACAATTGTGCAGTCATACAACACTGTACCCATATGAAATTTTTATCATTTTTTTGTGACAGTGCTTTCTTTTGGTGGTATTTAGTCAACTCTGGGTTTTTTCTTAAACAAACCAAAAACCACTGAAAATGTTGGGGGAAAAAAGTTTTTTTCTTAGTTTTTGTTATAAAATTTAGTAAATAAGTGATTTTTCTCCTTCACTGATATGCGCTAATGAGGCTGCAGTGGTGGGCACTGATAGGCTGCACTGATGGGCATTGACAGGCATCACTGATGGGCACTGAAAGGCATTCATGGCACTGACACGGCACTGATAGGCGGCACTGACTGGCACTGATAGGCAGCACTGATAGGTGGCACTGATGGGTGACACTGAAAGGCAGCTCAGATGGGCACTGATATGTGGCATTGATGTGCACTGGTAGGCACCGATGAGCACTGACTCAAGGCACTGATGGACACTGACAGGTGGCACTGCTGGGTCTACACTGATGATCAGTGTACATGTCCCCTCCGCGGAAAGCCGATTACCGGCTCTCCTCTCCTCTTGAGCTGTCAGTGTGACAGCTCATGGGGAGAGAAATGCCGATAACCGGCATTTCCTTGTTTACATGTGATCAGCTGTGATTGGACAAAGCTGATCACATGACCGAGCCGACATCTTCGGCTCTTTCCGTGATCCGCTGTGTCTGAGGGACACAGCGCATCGCTGTGCTGCATGCTCCCTGAGCCACACGTATGGTGAGAATGGGAAGACGTCATATGACGTCCTCCCAGAACAAGAGAACCACCTTGTGCCCATCATTGGACTATATGGCAGGCAGGAGGTGGTTAAATAAAAACCAATAACATGATTGTTTGACAGAGATGTGATACTTTAAAATGTCAATTAGTTTTTTGTTTTTCCCATTTTTATTTAGGTTGGCATGTACTGTCAGGCAACACCTGTTTTGCACAATTGTGTGTTTTTTATTTTTTTGTTTTTATAAATTCCTGACTGTTTCACCCCTTGGTATACAGTATCTCTGATAATTATGGCAATAGGGTGGCCATGCATAGCATTTGAGTTGCATGTGATATGGCTTAAGGTTGTATTGACTGGGCAGAGTTGGGATTAGCTGGGGGATGAAGTTGAAGCTTTATGAGAAGTTGCCACATGCTTATGTTCCAAAAATGTTTTCAGCACATTCCTTTTTTCGGTTCAGGAATGCACTACTTTAGAACAAACTCTACTCAAAACATTATATACAGACTTGCTTTACATCTGAAATAACATCCAGGAAAAGATCTGCTCAACCATCACTGCAGAGAAGAAACCCATGTAGAAGACCATGTTAGCATGCAGTCACTGAAGTTGATTTACTAATGGCAAATAGACTGTTTATTTTCAAGGGTCATCTTTTTCCCCAGAGTTTAGTGAATGTGGTGAAATTTTACTTTGCAAAGAATACCAAATCGTGTGCACGTAAAATACACAGCATTTTTGCTTGTACATGATTGGATGATGGAAATCAGCGGAGCTTCATCCCATTCACTAAAAAAATTCTCTTACAAAGTGCAGCTTCCCTTACAAAGTGAAAAGTTGATTTGCTTTTCAGTAAATCAATACCACTGTCTCTAGCATGCTACACCTCTGACTGGTTTCAGAGGCTGACTGTCTTCATCAGAAATCAATTTAGTATATGCTCACTTAATGCACCAACTAGTTTGATGGCTAGTTAATGTAGATTACACAACAAGCAATCACTTGTTACACTTTGGCGATTGATCGCTACAAAGGGGCTGGTAGTTTTAGTAGCACTATTGGGCTGTACAAATATGTGCTGCTTATTAAGAGATTGCATGGCTAGAACAGGCTATCCCTACACATTAGGATTTCACTAGGTTACCCCATCCATGCCAAACATGGAACAAGGAATCTCCACTGCTGCCTCTTGTATTCAAACAATTGCACCACCTGCGGCTGTCTGAATTCCTGAAAAGTGACTGCATCTGTTTGGATTTTTCAATTGAAGGAACATGACAGGGCCAGGGCTACCTGTAGCTTAAATTTAGGCCAATTCAGCAGGCGAGCGTTATGTACATGGAGAATGAGGAACACCTTTTTAACTCTAGTGTGTAGCAGATGGTAGGTGGAACTGCAACACTGAGCAGAGGACATAGACACGTATCATGCCCAGAAATTTGAAGAGCTGAAGATTCTTTGTCCAGGGTACCATTGCCATAATCAGAGGCAAGGGCAGCAGGATGGATAAGGTAGTTTCTCTGCAGAGGAAAGTCTATTTTTTTTTGTATTTTCTTGAAGATTCATGATACTGCAAATGACACATGGGATGCTCATGTACAATCTCTGCTGCTCACTGACTGTCAATTTCAGCTACCTTGCCCTCTCCTGCTACCAGTGGTTGGGTTTGTAGGTATTTGAGATCTAGCCTTGTACATTAACAATCCTGATTGCCTCCACTAGTGGATCTGATGTCTGCAGTGTGCCCTCTGAGGTGCTTGACCATGACGCCTTGAATTTTGTCCATTGCTAGAGTCTATGCTATACTTAATCATTCGAGGATTTTACAGAGGTATAGAGCTTTTGATTTCTGCCTCTAACTGTAGGGGCCATAAGTGTGCTTCCGTGTCTTCTCCTACACCATCCTATTCTGATCTGTATCCATGGTGTCCTTCGGCCTAAAGAGACTCCATCATGAAGTGTTACTAAACCTAGGACCCTGCATTCACAATATCTGGCCTCCCATAGTACATAACATGGAAATGCAATCATTTTACTAAGTATAAACTGCTAAATACCTTTTCTCATCAGCAGTTAGAGCAGTCTTGTGACTTCTATCATTGTCTAGCAGAGCAGTGGCTTGTAGGAGGAGTGTTTGCTAGGAGGATGCAGAACCTCTGACCTCTGTCTGGGCAGTGCTGATTGGCCCTGCACATGCACTCTCTCAAGAAAAAAAACCTTAGCTATACACCCCAAACTGAGCATGTGCAGAGTGTCTTCACACAGTATGTCTTATCGGGATAAAAGGGGGACACTGGAAGAAGGGAAGGATCAGAGAAGTCAGGATCAAACAGTGTTTTTACACAATGCAGAGGATTAACTCCTTAGGTTCCACAGTGAGTATAACAAGCATGCTTTACTGCATATACAGACTTATTTTACTGTTGTGGGTTTAGTAACACTTTAAGTCCTTAATTCACAATTCCTACAGGCTTTTACCATTACTCCACACCTTAGAGACCTGTCTCTGTTGCTATTGACACAGTACACACCACACTAATGCTCGAGGATCATACTAAAGATTCTACCAATGTTCTCTGTATAAACTCATTTAGGATCCCCAAGACTTTTCTGGTTCTGATGCACCCGCTCTTTGTAGCTTTGTGCCATTACTCCCTAACATAAAGATGGCCTCTGCTGTTATTGACACAGTACACACTACCCTAAAGCTTGAGGATCATAATAAAGATTTTACCTATGCTGTATAGACTTGTTTAGGATCCGCAAAATTTTTTTGGTACATCAGCCGTTTGTCATTGTCCTTTTATGATGACTGTAAGATTACCAACAAGTTGTTTACCAACAAGCAGAGATTGGGCTTGTTGAGTGCCTCTGATGTAATACACTACTCAAAAAAATAAAGGAACACTTTGAAAACACATCAGATCTCAATGAGGAAAAATATGCTGGATGTCTATATTGATGTGGACTGGGTAATGTGATAGGAATGTAAGGATGCCCCATCGTTTGTTGAAAATTATCAACCTACAGAGGACTGAATTCAAAGACACCCTGAAAACCAAAGTGAAAAAATGATGAGGCAGGCTAGTCTATTTTGCTGAAATTTCATTGCAGCAACTCAAAATGGTATTCAGTGGTTTGTATGGCCCACACTTGCTTGTATGCATGCCTGACAACGTCGGGGCATGCTCCTAATGAGATGACGAATGGTGTCCTGGGGTATTTCCTCCCAGATCTGGACCAGAGCATCACTGAGCTCCTGGACAGTCTGAGCTGCAACCTAGTGGCGTTGGATGGACCAAAACATGATATCCCAGAGGTGTTCTATTGGATTTAGGTCAGGCAAACGTGGAGGCCATTCAATGGTATCAATTCCTTCGTCCTTCAGGAACTGCCTTCATACTCTCGCCACATGAGGCTGGGCATTGTGCACCAGGAAGAACCCAGAACCCAATGCACCAGCGTAGGGTTTGATAATAGTTCCAAGGATTTTATCCCAATACCTAATGGCAGTCAGGGTGCCATTGTCTAGTCTGTAGAGGTCTGCGTCTCTATATGGATATGCCTCCCCAGACCATCACTGACCCACCACCAAAACGGTGGAACAATGTTACAGGCAGCATAACGTTCACCACGGCTTCTCCAGACCCTTTCACGTCTGTCACGTGCTCAGGGGGAACCTGCTCTCATTTGTGAAAAGCACAGGGTGCCAGTGGCGGACCTGCCAATTTTAGTGTTCAATGGCAAATGTCTATGTTGGGAGGCAGTAAGCACAGGACCCACTAGAGGACGTCGGGCCCTCAGGCCACCCTCATGAAGTCTGTTTCTGATTGTTTGGTCAGAGACATTCACACCAGTGACCTGCTGGAGGTCATTTTGTAGGGCTCTGGCAGTGCTCATCCTGTTCCTCCTTGCACAAAGGAGCAGATACCGGTCCTGCTGATGGGTTAAGAACCTTCTATGGCCCTATCCAGCTCTCCTAGAGTAACTGCCTGTCTCCTGGAATCTCCGCCTTGAGACTGTGCTGGGAGACACAGCAAACCTTCTGGCAATGGTACGTATTGATGTGCCATCCTGGAGGAGTTGGACTGCCTGTACAACCTCTGTAGGGTCCAGGTATTGCCTCATGCTACCAGCAGTGACACTGACCCTAGCCAAATGCAAAATTAGTGAAAAACAGTCAGACAAGTTGAGTAGGGAAAAAAAATGTCAGTGGCCTCCCCCTGTAAAACCATTCCTGTTTTGGGGGTCGTCTCATTGTTGCCCATCTAGTGCACTTGTTAATTTCATTAACACCAAAGCAGCTGAAATTGATTAACAATCCCCTCTGCTATTTAACTGGCCAGATAAATATCCCAAGAGTGTAATTGACTTGATGCTATACTCTGATTAAAAAGTGTTCCTTAAATTTTTTTGAGCAGTGTAGTAGAGCATGTGGCAGCCCACAATGTGTTCTTGGGCAGTTTTTCCAATGCAAGTGACATGCAGCAACGGATTGCAATGTAATTGTGCATGCATGGGTGCAATTTTTTTTTTCACCAGTTCCCAAGCATATAGTCTGGAATCTACTCTGCTTCAGTCCTGTACAGTCGCATTGCCACTACTTCAACCAGGTACAATAAGTATTTGGGATACTTGTCTACTGGGGGTGACTTGCCACACAGGTGTTCTGGTATAGTCCAACACTCCTCTCATCTGCTGCTTTCCTTGGGCTCCGAAGTCTTTTAACCCTCAGCAAACCATGGCCTTGCAAAGGCTGGGAGGTTGGGGGAGAAGGACAATGGGGTCCACTCTCAGATCCCCAGGTAGGGAGAGCAACCTTCAAAGTTTGGTTTGGATTCCCAATCCAAAATTAGTGTGGCATACCGGTATTGAGGAAAAAAAACACAACCATGAGACAAACAATACTTTTGAACACCACCTTGCCCCAAACCAAAGCAATGTCCATCCTTAAAATCCAGAGATGACAATCTGTAAATAACCAAATGCCCTGATGGAAATAGGGAGGAGGGACCTGTATTTCAATATCCTATTATGAATAGCATGTTTTAGATACCCTTTCTGCAATGGGTAAGGTCTCTACCTAGCTTCATAAAAAACCCCAACTGCATACAATATAAAAACTATAAAATAATATTTAATATAATATAAAATAGTATATAACACATATGTTCAATACATTGGTGGGACTATATGAGGGTTAAATATTCCCCTGAATATAGAAATACCCACAAATAGACTTGTGCACCCAAATAAGTGGACAGCCATTTGTAGATGCATGGACCTAGAAAAAACAAACCCTCCACAGTACAATTGGTTACATATATAGAAATTATGTCCAGATGGCATGTCTGTTGGGTTCACTTGTGCCAAGGACCAAGTCAGTAGTTGTAAATGAAACAATTGAGGTCGATGTCCACATTAAGGGCTCTTTGCACCATAGATTCCATTTCATGTATCCACTTGGTTTCATTCTGGGAAACTAAAATGCTCATATTACTACACCCAGGGGCGTATATACCGTGAGGCAAACAAGGCGTTTGCTTAGGGCGGCAGGAGGGACCAGGTGAGCAGCGGTGGACAGAGCCCTGCAGGGCCGCCATCAGAGAGGTACCACCGGTACTCCTGTAGGTGGCCCGGACAGCAGGACGATCAGGATGGTGGTAGAGAGCAGTTGCAGAACGATGCTCATGTATCTCTCCCTCCAGCAGCTGAAAGCCAGTTTGAGGTTTCTCCCCCTCTCCCTTCCATCAGCTTTTTGCTGCTGGAGGGGGAGACAGACCTGGCTGGATCGAGGCGGTGCCCTGGTGTTCCTGAGTGGCCGCTGAGCTCCTTCCCCCACCCGCACTCAGAACCAGGACCAGGGGACAGCCTGGAGCAGGGAGAGGAGAAGTGGCAGAGAGGAAAGAGCTGGGAGGAGGTGAGCTGTGTTGTGTTCTCTAGGCTCTCCCTCTTGCCATCCATGCAGCACATGATGCATGATTACTGACAGATCATATGTGACTGCACACACACAGTGTGATTACCACCCCCTGCCCACATTTACTGCTGCCCAGAGATCAGCAGCCCTTGGAGGAGGTGGCGGTGATCATCAGTCCAATACAATCTGAGAGACAGAAGAGAGAGGGAAAAAGAGAGAGAGGGGGAAGGGAGAGGAGAGAGAGAGGGGGAGAGAGAGAGAAGAAAAAGAGAGAGGGGAGAGAGAGAGGAAAGAGAGAGAGAGAGGGAAGAGAAAGGGAGAAAGAGAGAGAGAGGGAAGAGAAAGAGAGAAAGAGAGAGAATCATATATACATACACACACTTATTGAACTCTCTTGCTCTCTCATTAGGGGGGGGGGGTGCAACATTTTTGTGTTGCATAGGGCAGCACAAAATCAAAATACACCACTTACTACCCCTCCAATATGATGTGACCCTGTCCACACCATAAAAGGTCATTTTGCTAGGATCTTTTTGATGTACTTCCCTGAAGTGTCTTGACAAACTATGCCTTTTGTAACCTTTTTTGATATTATTCATATGTTCTCTGATTCTGGTGGAAAGCTGTCTAGTGGTGCATCCTATATATTGAAGTTGACAAGGGCACTTGATGACATATGTGACATGGGTACTAGTGCATGTAATGAATTTATTGATTTTATATTGTTGCTTGGTAACTGAGGATTCAAAGTGTAACCGCTTCCTTTCTGCTTGTTTGCTGGTCCTGCACGGTAAACACTTTTGGCACTTATAAAAACCTTTAAATTTCTGAAATAGTGAAATATGTTTTGGTGGATTGGTGAATCTACTATATTGTGTACCAGATGGTTCCTGAGGTTTGGGGCTCTTTTTGGTAAATAAACTTTGGTCTGTTAGGTAATATTTTTGCTACCATATCCTTCCTCAAGATGTGCCAGTGTTTCTTGATTATTTTTCTACCTTTTTATATTGTTGGTTAATGAATGCTACATCAAAGCTTATTTTTGACACGTCTTGCTGCTATCTTCAAGTAGTAGTTCCCTATTCATATATCTTACTTGTTCCCTGACTACCTGTAGTTTCTCCTGCCAATAGCCTTTTTCCAGAAATCTTTGTGTTACTATTTTCGCCTGTTCATCATAGTCTACAATTTCTGCAGATTCTCATCAATTGGCCTTTCGGTATGTTGCCAATCCACTTTGGGTGATGGCAACTAGAGGTGGATATGTACCCATTCCTATCTGTTTTTTTTTAAAAAAGTTTTGGTGCAAAGCGAATTACCGCACTTGAAGATCTCTAAATCAAGATAACTGATTTTCTGATGGTTCCAACTGCCACTAAACGAGATATTATCTTTGTATTCATTTCCAAAGGGAAGGATTCCAATGATCCAATACTACCATCAGGACTGCAGTTAGATATCACGGGGCCCTGTACAGCCTACCTGACAGGGCCCCCCCACCGCCAGAGAAAATATCAAAATTATATTTATGGTGAAAATACACTAAAAACATTATTAATGGACATAATCCCAACAATATTCCTGTTAAATCTAAATGATAAAACTGTACTGAGTTCATAAATAAAGCTGTGTGTGTAATTGAGGTCTTGGGGGCTCATTCACATGGGTGCTGTGGCCTGTAGAGTGTGAATCAGTGGTTTGTTTATGTGGCTGGAGCCGCTTGGAGCTGTTTGCAGGCAACCTATGTTACACTATGGAAATGCTGCAGGTCCTAATTTGACAAGCATATGGGTGCAGGTGTACAGCCCTGAACTCAGACAGTGAGCATTTAGGGCCACTTCCCCACGCCTTCACACCTGTCAAATTAAAACCTGTGTTCATACAGCTGATGTTTCTACTCTCTCCACCCCCACCTCCACCCAGCACCTCACTCACTGCCCTTGAGATTGCCAATCACTTCAAAAACAAGATTGACACAATTCGCAAGGACATCGCCGCAACTCACACGCCCTCTCAACCCGTCCCCTCTCACACAGCTACCCCCTCATCCCCCCTCCCCCTCGACATAGCCCGCAGGGACTTCGACGCTGCTCAAACTCCCTCCAACCCCCTTCCCCCTCACTCAGCTACCCCCTCATCACCCCTCTCCCACGGCCCCACCACTGCTCTGACCTCCTCTTCCACCCCACCCTACATTCCTCATACTGAAGCTCCCCCAACACTCTGCACCTTTGACCTTACTACCATCGAGGAAGTCTCCAAGATCCTCTTTGATGCCCGCCTCACCACCTGCCCCCTCGACCCTATCCCCTCACAACTCCTACGACCTCCCTCCCCCTCCATCCTACGCTTCCTCACCCACATCTTCAATCTCTCCCTCTCCTCCGGCACTTTCCCCTCCCCTCTGAAACATGCACACATCACCCCCATACTTAAAAAGCCCTCCCTGGACCCCAATGACCCGAACAACCTCAGACCCATCTCCCTGCTCCCATTTACATCTAAACTCCTCGAGCGCCTAGTCTACACCCGCCTATGCTCTCACCTCAATGACAACAACCTCCTCGATCCCCTCCAGTCCGGCTTCCGTCCCCTACACTCCACCGAAACTGCCCTACTCAAACTATCCAACGACCTGCTAACCGCCAAAGCTAATGGCCATTATTCAGTGCTCCTACTCCTTGACCTCTCTGCGGCCTTCGACACAGTCGACCACCCCCTCCTCCTCAAAAAACTACACTCCCTCGGCCTCAGAGATTCTGCTCTCTCCTGGCTCTCATCCTACCTGTCACAACGCTCTTTCAGCGTTACCTATAATGCTACCACCTCCCCCTCACTCCCCCTCTCTGTGGGGGTCCCTCAAGGCTCTGTCTTCGGGCCCCTTCTCTTCTCCATCTACACCTCCTCCCTTGGCCAACTCATACACTCTCATGGCTTCAACTACCACCTCTATGCCGACGACACACAAATCTATCTCTCAACCCCCCACCTCACCCCCTCGGTCTCTGCCCGAATCACACACCTGCTGAGCGACATATCAGACTGGATGTCGCTCCACTTCCTTAAACTGAACCTCTCCAAAACCGAGTTTCTTGTCTTCCCCCCAGCCCGGACACCACCCCCCATTGACTTCTCTATCACATCCAACAATGCTACCATCAAACCCACCCTGCAGGCCAAAGTACTTGGTGTCATTCTGGACTCCAACCTATCCTTCCAGCCCTAAGTCCAATCTTTAACAAACTCGTGCAGACTCCACCTCCGCAACATTGCCAAAATCCGCACGTTCCTAATCCCAGAAACCACTAAACAGCTCATCCACTCCCTCATCATATCACGACTTTACTACAACTCCCTCCTCACCGGCCTGCCTCGCCGCTGGCTATCCCCGCTTCAGTCGATCCTGAATACGGCTGCCAGACTCATTCACCTTTCCAACCGCTCCGTCTCCGCCACCCCCTACTGCCAATCCCTCCACTGGCTTCCGATTGCGCAACGGATCAAATTCAAAATCCTAACACTGACGTACAAAGCTGTCCACCATACTGCCCCGAACTACATCACTGACCTAATATCCAAGTACCGCCCAGCACGCACACTCCGCTTCTCACAAGACCTCCTTCTCTCTAGTTCCCTGGTCTCCTCCTCCCATGCCCGCCTCCAGGACTACTCCAGGGTGTCACCCAATCCTTTGGAACTCCATGCCCCAACCCATCAGATTATCACCTACTCTCCTCTCCTTTAGGCGCACCCTGAAAACCCATCTCTTCAGGGAAGCCTACCCCACCCCCTGCTAACTTGCCGACCTCCTCCACTCTTCCTACCACTCCATCCCCCACAGCTATCTCCTCCTGTACCACTATCCCCTCCCTCCTAGATTGTAAGCTCGAAAGAGCAGGGCCCTCAATCCCCTCATGTTTTGCATTGTATTGGTATTGTTCTGTCACATGTTCTGTCCCCCTTTGTAATGTACAGCGCTGAGCGAACTATTGGCGCTTTATAAATACTGTATAATAATAATAATAATAGCGTACCAGGTGGCTGCGGCCACATGAACAACCCACTCATTTATGCTGTACAGGCCAGAGGACATGTGTGAATGGGGTATTTTTGATAATTTTTTTCCTCAGCCCATGAATTTCAATGGACTGCCTAACATGTGGGAACATACAAAAATACTGCAGGCATATTATTTTAAAAGTGTGTTGCACCTAACCACACAGTAGTGTGGTGCCATGCGTTTTGGTGGCTGTGAATGCATCTTTCTTTACTAGATGTGTGGAGGTGCAATTAAGTATTCATGGTGCCTGCGCACATCTGCAGAGGGCATTGCTTTTATTTGCTGTTCAGGAAAATGTGTGCTCTTGCTTGCGTTTCTGCACCACAAATGGTGTGAACAAGTCTTAAGGGCTGTAGAAACGCAGTCTAGATGTGTTCCGGATGCGTTTTTGCATGTGTGGTTTTTACGCATTTTTAGTGTGTTCTGGTGCGGTTTTGATGCATTCCGATGCATTTGTTACGCATTCCAATTCATTTGTTCCCCTCTTTTTCTTCAATTTAATTAAGGACATGTGTGTTCCAGTGCATTTTTGGTGCGTTTTGGTGCATTTTTTATGCATTTTACCGTGTTACAGTACAGTTATGTGCAGAAAAAATGCAGCCTGTTTTACTTTATTTTCCTGCACCCGGAACACACTGGAACTGCAATCCTAATGTGCGACAGATGGTTTCGCATCCAGTCGCACAGGCGTCTTCGGGTGTGAGCAACATATTGCACGTTGCACTTAAGGCAAGTGATAACATAAATGACATACTGGGTTTGACAGTTGATAAGTTGTTTAATATTGTAAGTTTTGCCGTTAGTGCATGACGTTATCTCAAGGGGATTCCCAGCTAACTGACAATTGGAATGAGTTACGTTACACTTACACTTAAAATCCGTAGTGTGTAAAAAGGTACGTCTCGGTGGATTGGATAGAAATAAACGATGGGAAATCATGTTGCCTATTGTTTTTACTCTTTTGCCACAAACTGGACTTTATCCGACAGAATGATCTTATAGTCTGGATCCCCATATAGCAATGGTAGATAGCGAGAGACAATCTGTAAAATCTTCCGATACTGGTTACTGTAACGTGATGAAAAAGTCACAGATGTCATAGCTGCCTCATTTTTCCATTTGAAACTTGAAGTACCTCTATCTATTAAGAGAGAAACTCTCTGTGTATCCTTCACCACTTGATATGTTTGGCTAACCTTATACTGATTGTAACCTCATTCAAGAAACATGTTTTTCATTTTTCTGGCCTCAACTTCAAAATCCTCAGAAAGAGAACAATTTCTCTTCAAGCAAGTGAATTGGCCTTTGGGGATGGCCTGAATCACATGTTGGGGATGACAGCTGGAAGCATGCAGTATTGAGTTCTTTGATGTCGGTTTCTGAAAGGCAGAAATAACAACCCTCTGTGACTGAGGGGAACCTCAAAAGGCGATATCCAGATAATTGATAGAGTCCAACTGTTCCTCTCCAGTGAATGTTAAATTCAGTGTGTTGGTATTCAAATACTTCAGAAAATCATCAAACACCAGGTCTCAATCAACTATAAAGATCAGATCATCAATATAGCAAAAATGCACTCTAATTAGGTGTCTATGAGGGTTAGAAGTCCCATAGATGTATTGTTCCTCCCAGCTGCCCATATAGAGATTGGCATATGTGGGTGTAAATGTAGCACCCATTGAGGCCCTTTGTTTCTGGAGATAATACTGTTGCTCGAGTAGGAAAAAGTTGTGATTCAACAAAAAAGAAACACTTTCTAAAATGAACCACCACTTCATCATATTCAGTATACAAGTCCATGTGATATCTGAGAGCTGCAAGCCTAAATTGTGTGCAATACAAGAATACAAAGACTTAACATCACAAGTTAACCATTTGAGGTTATCCGTCCAGGGAAAATTCTCTTGAGCTTGGAAAACATGTTTTGTGTCCTGAACATAGGAAGGCAGACGTGTCACTTTTGGTTGTAATAAGCTGTCCATCAAATTCTCTAGTGGCTTTCCAAGAGAGCCAATACTGGTAACTATGGGCCTGCCTTTTATTGGTGACTTGTTTTTATGCACCTTTGGTAGGTGATAAAAAATCAGTATAACTAGAGAACCTGATACCAATTTCTTTGCTTCCTCTGGTTTCAAAATGTTCAGGCTGGTGGCCTCTTCTATGATGTGTTCCACCTGGTGTTGATAATGAGGAGTGGGATCTGTCACAAGAGATTCATATACTGAAGTATCAGAAAGCTGTCTTAGAGCCTCCCGGTGACAGTCAATGGTATTCAGGACTACCACCGCTCCCCCTTTATCCGCTTCATTGATAGTAATATTCTTGTTCTTCAAGGACTGTAAGACCTTTCTTTCTTGATTATTCAGATTCCATCTATAGCATTGTAAGGACCCTTCAACTTCCCGTGCTAAGGCGACTAGGTCTTGTTCGACTCATTTTTTAAAAAATCCAGGTTCTCTCCTCTAGACTGTATGGCATAGAAATCAGATCATTGAATTGAGGTGATGCGTAAACATTTTGGGATCTTTATTGTATCAGAGATTTTATCAGATCCGTGAAAAACCTTGGTCATCAAGAGAACTCATATCATATGAGGCAGAAATCTTAAAAATCTCATTCTTTGTGATGAGCAGTGTAATGATGTGTAACTCGTGAAAAATTGAGTGATTTAGTGTGTAAAAAGTGTTTCTTTAAAGTGAGACAGTGCAAAATTATTGACATCTACTTTCTTGGAAAACAAATTAAAATCCTGAGTGCAAAATTCAATGTACTTTTTTACTGATAACATGTGATGAGAGTAATTGAGAACTAGATTGACCGAGGAATGTTGGAGCTTTTTTGGTTTCTGATGTCTTTTTTCTTTTCTTTTGGTTGAGCGTTTGTGACCCCCTTTGCTCTTGTTCTTGGGGGGATAATACTTTTTTGGCTGGGATGAGTCACTATCTTCTGAGAATGTATCTTTCAGTTTCCTTTTTCTGTCCTTGGTACCTGACATCGAGGGAGAAGAGGAGGCAGCAGTAGCCTCTCCCTCAGTGTCTAAAAAACTGACTCTCTTGGGAGTTGTCACGAGTGTAGAAGATGTCCTTAAAATGGAGTGTGTGGATTTTCCAAAACAATTCGATTTGTTGTGAAGGCCCAGTGTTACCCACTTATAAACAGTGCCTTCCTCATAGTTTGACTTGTCCCTAAGGAATTTAATCCAATTGTGCATGATTTCCTCTTCCAAGGTATCCATGGACATTGTCATTTTGTTATCTCTAGTCTGAAAATCACGATTGCAGAATTTTTCAAAATTTTGCTGGCACTGTGTGATTTCCTTTGTTAAAGCATCAAGGCGTTACTTTTTATGTTCCATGACGAGTCCCATCAATTTAAATGAAGACTCATCCAGGACTTAATCCATCTAGATTGAAAAGTATCTGGAAAGAGGGGAACTTTTTCATTCTCAGACCCCTTGGGATTCTGTTTACTTTTACATATTCCTCAAAGGACACAACATCCCACCATAAATGAGTCTCAGTGGACAGTAAACATAACCTCTAAAAAGCTGGAATAGTTCTGGGATAGTGTCAGATATGCCAGATTTGTGAAACCTCCTGTCTGTCTGTAATCAGTGCTTGCAGATTACTGTTTAATTATCTGTTTCCAGCAAGTCTGATGAGAGGACAGACCAGGATAACTTCACTACTTCCCGGGCTCATTAGAAATCTTTACTGGACATTTACAGAAGGATTTTCTGTAAGTGACTAACCTGAGTGCTATCCAAAAGTCACTATATCGTGCCAGGTGCAAAAAATGAATGTATTATATTGCTGCCACTTTCTCCCAATACAAGATATAAACCATATAGTATCACCCCTACTCAAGTGACCACAAGCGGCGCATAACCTATACCATATATATCGATAAACTCTAATTAACATTCATATGTGTCATTTCTTCATCAATACTCCTATAACACAAACATAATGTGTAATTTAAGTAAATATAAAGTGACTGTAAACATAAAACATTGATATTCCATATATTCCAAAAGAAAATAGAATACAAAATTAGTCCCATGATAGAAGAAAAACTGAAAGTCCAGTGTTAAAAAAAATTCCAAAATTAGAATCCGGTGTTGAAATAAATCTCAGTGATGGAAAATATATAAACGTGTTAAAAAGATCCGTGCTGTGCCCGCCATGAACCCCTACTCAGGTGTGCACTCACCAGAACATAGCCTTTAATAGCATAATCACAAAGATATCCACTGTTGGGATCAAGAGGTTCCTCCAAGAATCACCCTGATCATGAATGGTTGCCAGGATCATAATAAAATACTCCTCTCCATCATAACATAGAAAGAGAAAAAAATTCGCTCCAATCATGTATTACCCAAGGTAAACAACTTTAATAATCCAAGTATTGCATTTAAAACAATAAAAACTTCAGAAAGCTCAATGAAATGCTCATATTAGTCACACAGATGCCGCATGGTGCTCTCACCACCTATCGCTATCACATCACTATTAATAAGTCAGGATATGACGAAACGCGTCAGCGCGTGACGGCAGACCGGAAGTGACATTGTTTGTGTTATAGGAGTATTGATGAAGACAGAAAATGACACATATGAATGTTAATTAGAGTTTATTGATATATATGGTATAGGTTATGCACCGTTTGTGGTCACTTGAGTAGGGGTGATACTATATGATTTACTGAAGGATACCTGTTTTGCTTGCAAGGGAGATGAGGATCTCCTGGAATTAATATCCAAGCCTGTGATCAGTTACACTTATTCTTTAATTTCAGTTAGAAATGTCTAAAAATCTCTCTGCAGTGACTATAATTTATTTTGGGATATCTGTATGTAGCTGCTAATATGTTACAAGAAATCAGGATTTTAGGCTGACTATAGACACCCCAAAATTAGCCCCAGAGCTGCCCTCTCCCATCCGCCACTATTTCTCTTTCAGAACCACACAGATCAAAAATCTGCCAGTTCAGTAGGGACTGGCCGAATTTGATCTGCGTTTAGCCTTACCTGTTCAGCTGTAATGAACCGCCTGGCGGTACCTCTAATAACCCACCGGATAGGATTCCCCAGAGCATGGAGTCTAAATTCCGGTCTGCTTGTTCACCAGGGCCCCTGATGGTGGGGATGGACTTGGAGCAGACCGAGACCAGGTCGCGGCCCCTGAGTACACCTACCCGTGGTAGACGGATCCGCCAGAGGTATCTGCAGGGTGAGAGCCTGATGTGAAGAGGCGGATGTGCCAGAGCAAGGTGGATGGATGAGCAGAAGCATGGTCAGACAGTCCAAGTTGGTAGCCGTGGGAGCAGCGTGGTACAAGGCAGCGGGCAGAGAATGGTCGGGTCACACGCCAGGTCAGTAACAGGAGATCAGATCTAATGGGGCATCCAGGAGAGAGGTTAGGCAAGCCAGGGGTCAGAGCAGGAGAATACAGCACAGTCAGGGACAATCCTGGTCAGCAACAATCAGAATAACGAGGAATACAGGATCAGGAACACAGAGAGACCAAACAGAAATTCATGTCAGCGCAGAGCGGATTTAAATACCACGCCCCGTGCTATCATTGGTGCCAGGCGCGCACCCGCGGCTCCGAGTGCGCATGCGCGAGTTCCGTCTCCATCGCGGCCGGCCAGGACCTAGTGCCCGTATACCAGCGCGAACCGGCACACTGCGCCTGCGCCGAGCCGCACGTCGCGGCAGCTCCTGACATCAGCAGAAGACAATTGTTATATTAGCTTCTGTCAGTCCTGTTGGAAAATCTCCTTCAATCAGCAGCATGCATCAAACCAGCTGCAGAGTTGATCAGTGTATTCTGACAGTGGGGAGTCCCACTGTCAGAATACAATGGCACAGTGGGGAAAATTCCCATTTGTGTGGATGAGGGGAATCTGTTCATTTTTTTTTTCTTTCGTCCAAGCCAGCTGATCTAAGTTAAAAGGCAAGGCAGTGCATTATGGTTATAAAGAATTAAAGGATAAGTTCACCTTTTGGAATAAGTTACATGTTCC
This sequence comes from Staurois parvus, assembly GCF_062004578.1. Taxonomy (NCBI): domain Eukaryota; kingdom Metazoa; phylum Chordata; class Amphibia; order Anura; family Ranidae; genus Staurois; species Staurois parvus. Next base: position 1,801,260 of record NW_028317883.1, read on the forward strand.
ACCCATTTTTAGGGTGGAACATGTAACATGTTCCCAATCCTGCAGATGTTCCCCGATCCCTGCAGTACCTGTGACAGTAGTACATAGAGAAGTTCCACATACTAGCTGTCAATTTTTAAAAACAGTGCAGCCATGTGGGGCTTCGCCCACACAGATGCATCATTCATTCAGAGTTCTGTGATTGAATGAACCCAACAGCCTTTGCGGCTGTGGAGCTCTGTGGTAATTCAGCACACTGGTACACTGACAGGTTTGCAGGTGTCTTGCATGGCACCAATGATCTGCTGGTCGCTGGTGGAATGCGTTCCAGGCTTAAAATAAAAAATAGTAAATGCACATTTTTTTACCTGTTTTAAAAAGTGAACTTATCCTTTCAGTCTGATGAGATTGCTAATTACTACTTTTGGGCCCACAAATTGTGAAACCACTGGATCCACCATTGACCCATGGCTGCTGTGCAAACACATCCACTGGTCTAGTGACAAGAGGAGGAAGCAACCATTGTTTAGTTCTTTTTCTCTTATAAGTTGCCTTTTTCACTACTAGTTCCTTTAAAGCTGAGCTCCAGGAAAAGTCAAAACCCTCCCTTGCAAGGGTTAAATGCTCATTCAAATCCAGGGGACCATAGTCCTACATTGGATGTGAGGATGTTCAACATGAGGGAGCGCCATCTGCTTGGGGAGCAGAGAATCAGATCAGTAAAAGTGCTTTTCCTATCCCCTAGACATAGAAGAGCATTGCAGTGTGGGTATAACCTCACTGCAAAGGAGGGTTTTTACTTTTAGAAGAGTTGGGCTTTAATGCATGTAGGCAGAGGAGTCAAGACATGAGATGAGAACCGCTGGCAAAAAAGGATTCAGGGCTGCTCCACAGTGGTGAATAGAAATTGTTCACTTTTCCTGTACTATGAAACCTTTTGACTGAAGTTCTGCATCAGAAAGCAATGACTTTTTTTCAGCCGAACCTTGAACCTCTTGTTCTTTGTTCTTGTCTCCTTGTAGAACTATGCCTGTTATATCTATTTTAGCAGAGTATTTTTATTTTACTGTCTATGAATTATTTCAATAAAAATCCTTCAAAATCACAGATACAGTATTTTTCTTTACTCCTCTTTTGAAATGAACAAAGAAATAAAGAAAAGAAAATGGGACACAGAAATATTATTCATTACTCATCGAATAGGGAAAAATACCAGCAGCCACCAGGAGATGGAGAAATAACACAAATAATAAAGTCTAGCTATTTCCTGCAACACTGAGGTTTCCACCACTTTCTCTTATGGTGGCCATACACACATGGATAAACAATAGATTTATGTTTTACAACTGATCTCTTCCGATAGGAATAATTGACATATAGTCGAAAACCCATTCAATCAACATGCCAAACACAGGCGAGTGGATTTCGTTCTATAGTTAGGAAATGCTTGTAATTTATGATCGTAAATTATTTATCGCATCTCTGTTTCCTCCATGCAATCTCATAATCCGATTGATCAAAATGCGATTGCAATTATGAACAAAGTATCTCAGTGCAGCCAATCGATGCAAAGCAATCGATAATTTTCTGCCCTGGCCGATTGACTCGGTTTGAGCAAATCTGATCGAAACAGAGTGCAAATTGAAGGAAGTTATGGCTATTTGATTGCTTGTGTGTTTTTTTTTTTTTCAATAAATGTTTATTGATTTTCACACATCAGATTTTTTGCCTTTCAAGGCAATGCATGTATAAATACAAATACAAGTGCATGATAGATAAAATGCATTGCGGATATAAAGATGTTAATGGGAGTGGTTGAAAATAAATAATAAGAGCAGGTTCATTGGCATAGTATACATTGGAGGGAGTTAAACCAACTCCTCTTTAACCTCTTGTGCCTGATTATCATTATAATAAGCTATGAAGCCATCATTTTTTAGAGCTATAATGAGAGTTAGTGGGTAGTATTATTATGTGTGGCGTTGCACCAATCTGACCACGACTTCCACTCATTGTCAAAGGATAGTCCTCGGCCTGATTTACGGGATAGAGTGCATTCAAAGGAAAAGTTAGTTGTAACTAAAGCAATAACATTGGATAGGTTTGGAGCTTGATTATCCTTCCAATGTCTGGCCAACACCATTCTAGCAGCTATAAGGATGTGGGCTGCAATAGTGCAAAATGGGGAAGGGATGTCTTAAATTTGGAGGTTTAAAATCGTTGGGGCAGGTTTAGATTGGATCAATATACCTGCTACTGAGGATAAAAATCTAAAGGTCGACCTCCAAAAACGTGTCAGGTGTTAACACGCCCAGAACGTGTGTATTAGGTTACCAACATGTCCGCAACCCCTCCAACACAAAGGGGAATTGGATTGCCATCTAGTTATTAGTTTTCTATTCATTTCCTAGTGGTTCACACAATGGGAGGCTTTGTAAATATGTTGGAAGGCAGAAAGCCATTGTGAGGAGGAGGAGTAGTGGAGATCTTCTTCCCATTTCAGAAGGGGGGTAGTTTTTGTGAAAATCAGTTTGTGTTGGAGGGTGTTGTGAAATAAAGAAATTCCTTTGATAGTGTGTGTATCGTTTGTAAGGTATTACCAAACTGATAAGGGGACAGAAACCGTGGGTGGAGGGTGTTTGCCGAAAAATTTAGAAATACGAAGAAAAGTGAACTGAACACCCTTGGAGATAGTATACTCTTAACTCAGTGAGTCCATGGACTTTAGAGAGTTATTCACATAGAGATTATCATTCCATGACAGCCCAATGTCGGACCTTAAAAAATGGAAGTAGGATCTGTTGCTATGGGTAAGCGTATATGGTATAATTGTGTAGTTTGTGGCTTTTGTTTAATCAGGGTTAATATAGAGGCAATTGCTGTCGGGGGCAAATAATGCAAAGCTAAGGGTTTCCGATAATCTGCCAGAAGGAGTAGGTGAAGATTTGGGGGGCCCTACCAGTGCTGTTTTTACATCTACCCACAGAGCATGGGTCAATGGTGGAAACCATTGTCTAATCTGTGCTAAATGGGTGGCCCAATAGTCTCAGAGATCCAAAAGTCCTACTCCTCCTATCCTTCTATGGCGTATTAGATGAACCTGAGTACACCTAGCTCATCTACGTTGCCAAAGAAAAGCTTTTAGTAGGGAATTAAGCAAGTGGATATAGGGACTGGGAGTTTGTAAGTATATACAGGATTTTTGGAAGTGTCACCATTTTATATATGGCTATTCTGCCAGCCAATGATATTTCTAACTTGGCGATATGTTGCAATTCCTTTCTAATGTCTTCAATAAGAGGTGGATAGTTAGCTTCTGCTCCCTTTGCTAGTGAAGGAGTTAGGGCTATGGCCTAGGTATGGTATCCCGTTTTGCCCATGAAAATCTCATATGTGCCATAAGATGTTGCCGCATTAGTCTATGCACCCCTATATAATTATAATGCAATCATTTTGCAAACTTCCTGTGTGGTGAAAGGGGAGTTTGGGGAGTTGCAGTTGAGCTAGAAACGACTATATGAAGTCATCAGAGGGCTGTGGTGTGCTGTTGTCATCCTTTAGGTAACTATAATAGTCTGCAAAGGCATTAGCTATGTCTTTGGGGTTTGTAAGTTTTTTGTCATTAAAGGGGTGCATAAGAAATGGTATCCTCGACTTGGCACTTTGGTTCTTAATCCTATTGGCTAAGAATTTATCAGGCTTGTTATGGTGGGCGTAATATTGTAGCCTAGTAGAGTTAAACGTACATGTATGACGTTCTATGAGCAAACCCCTGAGTTAATTTTGTAGGTTCGATCAAGAGGAGGCTAACTTAACTAAGGGCATCTGTTTATCTTGGGAATGTAAGGTTTGAATTTTAGAAATGAGGTTATCCATCTTTGGACGGAGTTGTTTCTTATGCCTAGAACCCATCTGAATATACCTCAGATAAAAGCCTTAAGGGCACTCCAGAGAGTGAAAGCGTTCACTTCTGGAGACTGAATTTCCTGAAAGAAGGTGTGAAGTTGTTTAGTCAAAAGTTTTTGATACTCAGGGGATTGCACAGTGAAGTCACTGCACCTCCACAAACAGATCTGGGAATATGGATCCTTGTCAGCAATAGTGATAGCTACACCTGCATGGTTTGACCAAGTAATGTTGGAAATAGAAGATGAGGACACTTGTTGTAATAACCACTTGTCTACAATGAACATATCAATATGAGAAGGACCTTTATTTCTTGTCAATGAGGTAGAATCCAAGTGGGAATTAGCTACCAAATTGAAATCACCACTTAAATATCACACAGGGTTTTCAAGGATGCAGATTGAGGAGCTCCAGAATGTCTGTTATGAATGAAGAAAATTGGCTTTTCAGTTTTTTTCTGGGTTTTGTATCGTCTGGATTAAGTTCTGGAGTCCAGAGGCTTCAAAGAGTTTTGGGAAGGAAGAAGCCTCTAACCCCGTGTCCAGATCTTACCAGAGAGTTTGTATGTGAGCACAGTAGTGCTATGTTTCAGTCTGAGGGACCAGACCAAAGACCGAAGCTTGCGGCCTGTGCAGTGACACTGCAAGAAGAAGGCTTAATTTTAGTTTTACTTTTGTGTTTGAAGTGATGGTGGAACCCCCTGCAAGGGTAACCTTTTGTTTTCCTTTGAACTTTTAATTTCTCATTAAATAAAAGTGGGCCATCAAGCCCTGAAACAGTATTTCCTGGCTGGACTGAGCTCATTGGAGAACACTAACAGAAATATAACACTAACATACTGTATAATACAGCTTGATTCATCAAAGAAGGACAAACACAGGCACTGCCACTGATTATTTCTTTCTGAAAATGACAGTGTTCTGGCAGACATGTTGATCATTTGGATCATTTGGATGTAGAACTTTCTAAAGCACAGACCTGAAACAAGCGTGCAGCAGTAAAATAAGAGTGAATTCAGGCAGAACATATGTGAAATTAATGCTGGGATCTGAATAATTCAGTATCTTATTTAAATTTCCCAGGGTGAAATTGCTCACAATGACCCTATCTGATGGGAGGACCTGCAAATCCAGCAACATCTGTCCATAACTGAGATATAATTTTTATATAGGCTGATGCTTAAAAGTATTATGCATTCTTGAGGTTGTGTACCCACTGTCACTTTGCCCTGAATGGGCACCCCACACCCCAGCAAGATATGTTCACCAATCTACACTTTCTTGTCACCTTCCCTCTACAGCAGTCCATCCTGGGTAATATACCCATGCTGGATGATGACAGAACTTAGCTGGGTGGGTGATGTCAGTGCTACCCCTCATGTGACAATGGGCTCCATTCACAAAAGCAGATTGCATGCAGTATTTAGGTGTATACTGCATGTGATCCTAAAAATGTCATTTCACTTTTGCTTTATGCTGTATTTACTGCATAAAGCAAAAACACTCGGTAAATACCGCATGAAACAGGAATTAAAGTCAATTCACAAAAGGAAATAAATAAGTAGTGGTCCAGACATGAAATAGTTAAGGAACCTGCAGCTGCCAGCATCCTTAACAACCAGTAAACAAAATGGTTGAAAATAAAAACGTGACGTCATGGCATGGCCATTACTAAAGTTAAAGTATCAATGCGACACCTCTGGTCTTCAGTCATCCTAAAGATACCACGGTCGGGCGCCCCACCAAAACATACTATTATGGACACAGTACCTTTCATAGTCCAATAAATTCCTGAATAGGGATAATTGAGTCCAGAAAATACCACTGGTGATGTATATACATTCAGTCTAATTGCATTTGAGATGATATATTCAGTCCCAAAGTGTGGACTTTGAACATTATGTACAGGTAAGTGGAATACAAGGCATGTAACCACAGGCTTAGTTGGAGAAGATGGCTACAGTTCGCAATATGGATATGCCAGCACAGGTTCATAAATGCAGTAAGTTCAGGTGAATATGGGTAACAGAATACAAGTTCCCTTTACCACACCGAGACTCAGCACATCCAGCTGAGGATTAACAACCCCCTCTGCTACTTAACTGACCAGATCAATATCCCAGGAGTTTAATTGACTTGACACTATACCAGTGGTTCTCAACCTTCCTAATGCCGTGACCCTTTAATACAGTTCCTCATGTTGTGGTGACCCCCATCCATAAAATTATTTACCCAGTAATTATAATTTATGAGTGTCGTTTTACCTCCAATACTGCTGCTTTCAACACAGTAGCTGCTTTTAACAGAGTAGCTGCTTTCAACACAGCAGCTGCTTTCTACACAGTAGCTGTTCTTTACACATCGGAAATATGTGTTTTCTGATGGTCTTAGGGGACCCCTGTGAAAGGGTCGTTCGACCCCCGAAGGGGTCGCGACCCACAGGTTGAGAACCACTGCGCTATACTCTGATTAAAAAGTGTTCCTTTAATTTTTTTTTGCAGTATATTTTTCCCTTAAAATGGTAACATAACTCTTTTTATCAATGGTGTGATTTAGGAAGGATGCCAACTTTATAAATTAAGTGGTGTAAATAAAGAGTTTGAATAAATCAATGCAAAAAAGGAAGCAAAATCCATTAAAAAAACAATGCCTTCTTAATCAAGGTTTTGTCAAACTCTTCTTGTCATTGAGATCAGAGATGTGTTCAAGATATGAAGTTTTTAAAACTGATTGTATCTATTTGAAACGAGTATGTGAAATAATTTTTTTTCTCTGTTAAACCAAAGTGTCTGTTTTCCCAGAAAAAAACTTCAGCCTTTTATAAATGGGTTCCTAGATGTTTTGTAAAGTGAGATACAGACTAAACTGTTTCATTTAGTAAGAATCTAGTTGTGACCACTAGAGGGATCCAGGTTATGATTTTCAAAGAATGGACTCCTGATGACTACTAAATTGCCTTTAAAAAGGAAGTACTATATAGCCTTTTTAATGTTTTTACATATTTACTGTACATAATAAAAAGAACTTGTTAATGTAATGCTATCAGTGTGTTTGTTTTAAAACCTATTTATAATATATTATATTAATATATTTGGGGCTAGTACTTGTCACTTATACAGACTCTGTTTCTGATTGTACTTTGCTTATCCTCTTGCTTCACCGTGTAAGGTGATATGTCTCCACAGTCTCTAGTCTAATGCCATGAAACACTCTGTGATTATGGCAACATAGGATCATGTGATCTAGGCTCTAGGTCTCATAACTGCGCAGATTTTTGTTTGAGGTCCACCAAAATTAAGTATTCTTTTTTACTCAAAATAATGTTTAGATGTAACCTAATAACTGATGTGAATCCTACCATACTCCTATTATTAAAATAGATTTGCTGGTTTCTTTCTAATGGATCATTCCCACACAAGAGTTTCCCATACAATGATTGTAATATTTACCATCGTGTTATCTTTTCCCCTTGCAGTGTCACATACTGTGTATTCTGAGGGAGGGCAGGCAAGTCAAAGTAAAAGAGGAATATTGTTAGGCCCTGTATGTGGGAATGTGCGCTCCCTCTATTTCCAAAGTGCGGTTCTCACACAATTCTGTGTGTTGCATAAGGCCAGCCCATTCACTTGAATAGGCTGCCCTAAATGGATATATTCTTCAGATTTTTTTTATAACATATAAAAAAGTAATTTTAACATATATTTTTACATATATCTGTAAATGCATTCCAAAAATGCAGATTTGTATCTTAAAAGACATACAGAATATTTGAAATGTATGTTTAAAAATATCTTTCATATATTTTGTAATAAAAACGCATTGCAACATGCAGTGTGTGTGTGTGTGTGTATATATATATATATATATATATATATATATATATATATATTGAACATGGCCAAAATTGTAGCATTTCAAATATATGGCAATATATTTGGGAAGAATATTTTTAAAATATATTTCAAATATATTTTTCTTCCATGTGGGCTGAGCTGCAGAGTTACTGCTTTGGACAAATAGGCACCAATGACCCACACCATACCTTGATGAGCGCTGTCATTCCTTCACCCAATGATCTGTGAACCCCCTCTTCACTAATAGTTCAATGCGATAATCGTGTACAAAGTGTGATGCATTCACACTACACAGTGACAAACAGCATGTTCTAATATTCTTCAATGTAGTCACATTATGACAGGCGATGTCTTCTGATTGATGTACCGACAGCAATGTAATGTCAATTTTTTTTTTTTACATTTGCAGAGTCCCAAACTAGGGCCATAACGGAAAAAGGCTTCCAATATTTTAAAGCTCAATGAAACCTTCCTAATTACTGTATTGCAGTAAGGCTGCATATATAGTAATAAATATGCCAAAAATATATCTAATTTTTAAAAATGGGACACTGCTCCCACTTCTAAGCAGCAGCCCACCTCTTTTGCAGTCTGACATACCTTACTGAACACTGCTCTCATCAGCATTGTAGAGCTGTTGATTAGAGTAGTGTTCAAGATGGGGGTGCATGTTGTGCTGCAGCACATAAAAAAAAAAGAAAGAAAAAAGAAGCATATGTATTACTGTATGTGTAGCCTCGCCACATTACAATAATAAATTAGGGGGTTCAACTGGGCTTTAAACTGCTGAACTTTTAAAAGAAAGGTTAAGCGTTGACTTCAGACGGGAGTAGTGGGATACCCATTTCAGCACATTGCACTGCAATTTTTTTTTTTTTTTACTTTTTATTTGAAATGTCATATAGTGACACTTTCTTCAAGTCACTACACAACAGCATGATAACATGCGATGCCATCCAGTGCAGTGCCTGTACTGCATTGCACATTGCCCCAGTGTTGTGGTGTGGACAGGTTAAATAGAAAATAATGTATAGTTTGCCTTAGTGTTGACCTGCTTTATCCAGTGCACATAATGCAAACTAGCTCTAAAAAAATCCAAAAGGACAGTTGATTTTATATGTGGCTATTCAGAATGATATTGTTTCATTTTCCGTGTTAGCAATTATTTTTTCATACTAATCAGCATATCATTGGAAGGGTCTGAATACATACAGTATATGTTTCCTGTTTTATAAAAGGCAGGATGATTGTTGTATCATCTCAGTGTGAATGGTAGTTGGTACAAAATACTGTATATGTAAAGTGCTGTGTAAAATGACAGCCCTATATAAGTACCTCTAATTAAAATTTCTTGTCTGGATCTAGTATGACATTTCTCCAATCAATGCATTGGCTTTCCTATATTTTTATGAAAGTTAATGATTTGTCAACTGTTTTTTTAACATTTGCAATTGATAAAGGTGAAATTACAGGGTGACCCCTCCCCATGACAGCACACACGTATCTTCCTGCTCTGAAGCTGTTATCACTATTGAAATTTGTGTGACTGTGAGGGCTCTGCCCCACAGCCAAGTCATTCATTCACAGATATGAGAATGAATGAGCTCAAGTCCTATCTGCCATCAGAGCAGACAGGCTTGTAGTTCTCAATGGAACACGAGTGAGGGGATCACCACACTTGTAGTCCATTGACATTCCTTCAGCTCTCTAACTGAATGTCCGTACTGAGGTACTGACAGCGAGCTGGGGGAAGAGTCTGCAGGATCCTGGCATTGCATTCACAATCCACTTAGTGCATTTGCAATGCTTTGCAGGCTGATTTGCAAAAAAAATTATAAATACATGTCCTGCAAATGTAGGCACATTTATTTATTTTCATATAAAAGGTGGACTTAGCCTTTAAGGGACATGTTACATGTTCCATCTGTATTTAGGATGAAATATGTAACATGTTCCAGCTCTTACCTCCTCACCCCCTTCCCTCTGACAGCAGGCAGGGGATCTGCTCCCTGCATCTACTGTCACAATTTAGAACAAGCACGGCAGTGCAGGGCTCTGCCCACCTGGCTGAATCATTCATCCACAGAGCTCTGTGAATGAATAAAGCACAAGTATGTAGCGACCGATGGCTTGTAGCTCTCAATGGACTACAAGGGTGATGGTGAGCACTCTCATAGATTATTGATTTTTCCAGCCATTCAGTAAGTGCCTGCCTGTATGGGAGGTACAGGGAGACAGCTGATTGAGTGTCTGCAGGAGCCTGGTATTGCACTTGTGATCTGCTGATCATGGGTGCAATGCTTTACAGGCTGTAGTGTAAAAAAAAAAAAATTTTTTTTACCTGCAAATAGGACCAGTGGTGGAATTGCCAGGGTCGCAAATATCATACTTGTGACTGGGTCCTGGTGTTCCACCACCCCGGGGGATGTTGGCCCAGGATGGCAGGAAGTGGGCCCGCCGCAGAACATGTGAAAGGGTTTTGCTGCAGAACTATACTAAAGTGCCCAGTATCAGTGGGGAGGGCCCTGGTCGGGGTCAGGTGGGGCCATTCATGGTTTCTAGCACCAGGGCCCTAAAGGTTCTAGCTATGCCTCTAAATTGCCAACTATTTTCATGTTTTGTGGTAAGTTCACTTTAGGACCTCCAACCTCTCGCCTTCTCATTTCTACTGGGTAGGTACAATAAGCTGCCCATAGCCTTCTGGGATATTTACGTCACTTATCCCAGGAGGCTGGGTAAGGGAACATTCACATAGGTGATTAGCACACACTGTGAATTCCATCAAGAATCTGCAGCTGGACTGACAGGTGTGTGTGAAGAGCTGTATCTTTGCTCAGCCAGATATTACATGCAGATTTTGTGACTGGATTCAGATAGGCTGTGTCCAGCCACGATCATCTATCTTTACCTGCATCTAACCACTGGGTGTGCCGTCAGGAAAGGCAACATGTGCCCAGGAGCATGGTTATGCGCACCCTGAAAATTCCCGTTAGCTGAGCTTGTGCGTGCACATCCGCCACTAGTTTGGCACCATGTGGGCTATTTAAACATCTCTGCTACACTATGACGTTGCCTTATGGTCTAGTGTTCTGCTACTTGCTACCTGTTTCCTGTGCCTCATTTTCTGTTGCCATCCTGATACCTCGGCCCATGCTTGAACTCTGCCTAACCTGACCCCTGGCTTGCTCTTTGACTAAGTCTCTGCCTGATCCTTCTGTCTGTTTGCTTACCATTGCCAACTTCAGCATGAACCTGACTACTCTTCTGCCCCCTGTTCTGTTTGTGACATGCCTGCTAGTGTCTGACCCAGCTTGCCTGACCCTGCTCTGTGTCCAGCCTGTGGTGACCATCCATCTCCAACCTGCCAAGAATCTGCTGTCCATAACCTACCAGCCTGCCAAGTGCCTGTTACCCTGTATCACGATTCAGCCTGCAGACTTCTCATCTGCAGCCATCAACACCAGAACTGCCAGGCACTGGAGCTACTCCAGGTTTTCGAACCTCCTGTCACTTTACCAGGGGTACCGGGCTGGAGGTGTAAAAGTTTGCCTCCCCCTCTGCGTCAGGCTCCATCACCAGGTATGTGACACCGTCATTGCCTTGTATGGGTTGAGAGGCCACAATTCTTCAAGCACACTTGTCCTTCCAGCCACAGGAATCCAGAGATTCTTTTCGCTGGAATGCAAAATGTGTCATTGAACATGCCAGAAGACTGAGGGTACCAAGGAGAGAAGTGAGAGTGTGGAGATGTAAAATAAAACTATGTGGGTCCATTTGTACCATGCACCCCTTGCAATAAGACGCCAAAATCCATTGTTTTAAAAGGAGTTGCATTGTTCTGTGTTGGGAGAAAACTAAATAAATAAAAATGCTATAATTTTAAACACTGGGCAATGTGCATTGCTTGCATTAAGCCAAGGTAAAACTTGTTTAGGCATCAGTATCCCCCCTCATCCTCCCTTTTTGTTACCTGAGCCTTCATTTGATCCTGAATTGTGCAGGTCTACAGCCCTTCCTTCCTCTCATTTTCTTGTCTCTCAGGCTTTGCTGAGGCAGCAGGAGCCATTAATAGTGACAAGGGAGTGGGAAGCAGGGCCGCGTGCCAACATTTGTGTCAGTAGACACAGACAACGAGGCTCAGAAAAGAGACCGCTTGAGTGGCTCTATAGAAAGCTGCTTTCTATGGGGGCACTCGATGAAGGGGAGGAACCGGGAGCGCTGGCAGGGGACCTGAGAAAAAGAGATTCCATTGCACAGAGCAGGTAACTATAAACCTGTGTGGAAAAAAAACCACATGCAATTACAATCACTTTTTTTAAACTCTTTTTATTGACGAAGATGCAAATCAACGGTACAATAAACATACCGCTCAACACGAGCAGATTGTAATGCAGATTTTGGTTCAATAACATATACAAACCTATAAGTGCAAATAGAAAATATAGCATGACAATTACACTCATGGTCAATGATCAGTTGCCTTCCTGAAATCTCACTTAATACAAATAGACAGACAGTAAGCTATAATCAGGGTAATCAAAATTGCAGAATCCCAGGCTCAGAACCCAACAACAAAGACATTATTCTTAAGTACTTGTCATTGTAAGGGTGGTGGAACACCAGGGATCCCACACTTTCATTGTATTTCTTGGGGAAACCCATGTTCAAAATAAGCTTTTCATCTGGTAGTGTTTGGTTTACTAATTGCATCCATTTGCACACAGAGTGCAGATTGAATCAATTTGAGTGCTATAGCTTTATGAGCTAAAAACAGTTTTTTCCTCAACATAATTCTAACATATCTCAGCCATTGTTCCTCATCTAGGACAGATAGTAAAATGGAGAGAACATCCACCACCTGTTGCCAGTATCTAGCAATAGCTGGACAGAGCCAGACGACACATCCAAAATCAGCTCACAAGCAATCACAGTTTGGGGCAGGTATTCAGTGATTTACAATCATTTTAACCACTTGACCTCCGGAAGGTTTTACCCCCTTGATGACCAGGACATTTTTTGTTATTCAGCACTGTGCATCTTTAACTGGCAATCGCTTGGTCATGCAACACTGTACCCAAATGAAATTTATATTTTTTTTTCACACAAATAGAGCCTTCTTTTGGTGGTATTTGATCACCACTGGGTTTTTAATTTTTTATTATATAAATGAAAAAACACAGAAAATTTAAAAAAAAGTGATATTTTTTACTTTGTGACCAATCTTCCAGTTTCCATATACTCCAACACTAAATATCGGTAATAAATACCTCTTGAAAAATCTGTGTGCTTGTGTGGATTTCTTCTTGTGCACACAGATTTTTCAAGAGGCATTTATTACTGATATTTAGTCCTCATGCACACTGGACGTTTTTGCAGCTGCTGTTTTTGGCTTTTGGCATTTTTTTCCTACAGCCAGTAAACCCACCAGCATGTTATCCTATGTGTCCATGCACACATAGGCTTTAATCAGTGTTTTTTGGAAGGGGTGCTTTTTGGCTGGAAAAAAAAACAGAACTAGTGGGTTTCTAGAAGAGTTTTTTAGTTGTAAAAATGCTCTGACTCTGAAAAAGGCGGTAAAACACAGCAAACCGGCGTGTTTGGGCATTTTTTTGTGTGTAAAAAATGCAAAAAAGTACACATGGAAAAACACTAAAAAATGCTGAAATATTCACGTTTTTAACATGACTTTACATGGCTAACGCTACGAGCATTATGAATACACCCAGTGTGCATGGAACCTAAGTGTTGGAGCATATGGGAACCAGAGAATTGGTCATAACTTTTATATTTTGTGTATATTTTTAGTACTGCACTGTTTTTTGTTAATTTGAGATTAGAGCACATTTGTATGAGAGCATGTTAGAATGCTAGCAGCTACAAATAGGGGTAATCCAAAGCAGCTCACAAGATACGCAGTAATATTTTTTTAATATTTTTTACTTTCTATTATAAAACATATTCAATAAAATCAAATTTCTTCATCCGTTAAGGCCAAAATGTATTCTGCTACATGTCTTTGGTAGAAAAAAATTCCAATAAGTGTATATTGATTGGTTTGTGTGAAACTTACAGCATCTTTAAACTATGGTATATAGTATACACACTGGAATCTACACACCTTATAAGCACCTCTGACATTCTGATCACATTTCTTTTTTTTGCAAATTCTCTTTATTCTTTTTTCAAAAAAGTGTAAGTTACAAAAATAATAATAAAAACAAAACAGATAATAAACAGCTTAACTCTTAAACTTTACAACCAGCGCCAGCTGGCACTTCACTTCCCTTCCATACTAGTAGGATAAGAGCGATACAAACGGGCTCCACATCGTAACTTGAAGTATGCTGTACCAAATACAAGGATACCATTTGTTAAAAATTTTTTGGGGTAAATTGACAGAAGTCATTGAATCTCTTGCATCTATCCATATATCCCAGATTTTACCGAATTTGTGTGGACAACTCCTTGGCTCGTATACAAATTTATACAATGGGATCGTTTTATTAACTATAGGGTTCCAGAAATCAGATGTAGGGGCTTGTGGGGTCTTCCATTTGAGAAGAATGACTACGTGCATAAAAATGTAGTAAACCTAGCCAGGTTCTCATAGCTCTAGACACGGATAAAAGATGAACTAAACCTGACATACATGCATCCACCTTTAAGAGTATAGAGGTGGTTGTTACAGACCTAATACATTAAATGACCTCCAACCAAAAAGATTTAATCGCTGGGCATTTCCAAAATACATGTTGGAATGTCGCTGGATATTCCAAGTAATGCCCAGGCTGCAGAGTGGGAGGGATAAATCCTATGGAGCCTTTGGGGGGTAAAATATATTCTATGTAGTATTTTAAATTGAACTAAACAATCTCTAGTTGAAATCAAAGACTGCATGGGATATTCCCAGGTTTCCTCCCGATCCTCTGTATCTAGCTCAGGCACCTCCACCCGCCAGCAGCCTGTCTAGGCCTTCATAAACAGTTGGTAGCAGAAATTTATATATACTAGACAATGGTTTTCCCCAAATCATCATTATGCAATAGAAGTCCTGATACCTCAAAAGATACGGGTTGATTAGGAAACTGCTGCTGGAATGCATGACGTAGTTGGAGGTACCTGAACAAAAATTAATTAGAACAGCATACTTTATTTTTAAGGAGTGAAAAGTTTAAAGAATATGCACCTTACAAATTTGCAGTAGATATGTGATCCCTTTAGATGCCCAGACATTAGGATCTCGGCATAAGAAGAATTAATTGAGATGTGGGTTCAGTCACAAGGGTGTGTGAGGTGACCACTGGTTGGAGGTGACAGGATGATACAATTGCCAAGCCTTAATAAGTGATTTCATGGATTGTGTAATAAGGTAAGGAGCCGAAGCCCCTCTATATAATAGGTTTTCTAATGCCTCATAGGAACCAAGATGCGCAGCTTCAAGCACCACTGCAGCGTTGCTCTCGTCCATCACCATCAAGTTATGAGCATGAGTAAGCAGAGCAGCAATATAATAGGTATATAAGCTAAGGCATGCCAGCCCCCTTGTATCCAAGGCCACTGGAGAGTAGCCAGCTTAAACCTGGGCTGTCCAGAGCCCAAATAAAGGAGAACATGGCCAAATTAAACTATGGAAAATACTTCCCCGGGATCCATACTGGAGCATGACGAAGAATGTACAAAAAAGAAGGGAGCAATTTCATTTTAAGATGTATTTTTCCTATGAGGAAGATGTGCCCAAGCTGTCATGCGTTGCCTTGCTTTTTGCAACAAGGGTAAGAGAAGCAATAATCAGAGACCAGGAAGAAACCACCACCCCCAAATATATTGCTGAGGAGGCCCACACTAAAGGTAACTCTGGGTCTGCCAGGTGCTGTGCTTTGTGGTCTATGTGTAAAATTTGTGAATTATCCCTGTTAACCTTTAAGCTGGATAAGGGATAAAAGGAGGAGATGGAAGAGATTAAATTAAGTGCTTCTTTAAGGGAAGGCCTGGGGTCATTAAGAAATAATACAAAATCATCAGCGTATAGTGCTACCTTCTCTGTGTTGGGGCCCACTGGGATTCCTTTAATGAGGGGATTATTACGGATAGCCTGAGCAATGGGTTCCATCATCAATGCAAATAAGGCTGGAGAGAGGGGACACCCCTACCGATGAGAAACTGATCTGAAAGGGCTCCCCCCAACTTAATCTGAGCCAATGGTGTTTAATAAAGGACGTTAATCCATTTACAGAAGCATGGTTCAAATCCCATCACCTCCAAAACAGCTGCCATATAAACCCAATATAAACCCAATCTACCAAATTGAAAGCTTTGTCTACATCTAAAAACAAACAAGGATGAGTAAAAACTTTACAAAGATTAATATCTGTGGATTTCCCTGGTATAAAACCCGTTTGATCTACGCTGACCAAGGAGGGTAGAAACTTCATCAGTCTCATGGCCAGGATTTTGATTAGAATCTTTAAAGCGGAGCTCCACCCAAAAGGGGATGTTCCGCTTTAAGGACTGCTCCCTGCTCCCCATTAAGGATTGGCACCTTTGGGGGGCAGAGTGGATACCCGAATCTGACAGGTACCCGCTCTCACTTCCAGTCCGATTGCCCAGGTCATCGGAAATGGAAGGTGTCCTCCCTGCCTGTAGTCTTTTGGGACACATGACAGGTCCCAGAAGACTACAGGACCATTCATGAAGCCGCAAGCAGTCACAGCCGGGTGCCCACACTGAAGATGCCGGCCTCCAGGAATACAGGACAGCCGGTGAAACGGGCTGCAGGGGACACACCGCGGGACCGAGGGACTGGTAAGTGGCTGTTTATTAAAAGTCAGCAGCTACAGTTTTTGTAGCTGCTGACTTTTATTTTTTGACAGGGTGAGCGGAACTGCACTTTAAGTCATAATTTAGGAGCAATATGAGCCTATATGAAGCCTGGTTTATCTAATAGCACAATGTGAGCTTGATACATAGAATGAGGGAGAGTTTGGGTCTCATAGCTATCAGCAAACACTTTGCAGAGTATTTGGGCCAGTTCCTTGGCATGTATCTTATACCAGTCTGCCGGCAAACCACCTGGTCCTGTTTTGTTCGGGGAAAAGGATTGGATAGCTGCTTCAATTTCAAGGGCGTAGATCTCTTTGTCAAGGACAGATATAGCTTCCTCTGACAGGTTGGCAAAGACAGGCTCTGCAGGGTTTGCACTAGAGAAGGAACATCCGGGGGGGAAATTGGGTGATATAATTATTGATAAAATCTCTGAAATTCTGAATGTATGCCTGAAGGGTCTGTGAGATGCTCCCCAGACTCCGAAATCTGTTCAGAAACACCTGTTAGCTGTCTGGCATCAACAACTAAATTGGCCAATAGATTTCCATTTTTGTCTCCAGACTCAAACAACCTACCTGCCTGTATAGCAGCATCAGAGTGGGTTAGCAATGTAAGATGAAGTTCCAACTCACTCCGGGCCAAAGCCATCTGAAAGTAACTGTCCCCAGTAGGGGAAAGTGAAGAAGCCGAAGCTGCCCCTGACTCAACCCACTCCAATTTAGTGTGTTGTGAGGAGAATTCCAGTCGGGCCGATTTGATGGTAGATTTATTGGCCTCTGGTACATAATTTAAAGGCATCCCACACCACTTGGGGGGGGGGGGGGGACACGCAGTTAGGTGATTTACAGTATGTCCCAATACTGAGTGAGTCAGAGAGCAGCTCCTGTACCTTATCGTTATGAAGTCACCTGGAAACGCCAGCAGCCACGACCCTCAAGCTCAATTGCTAATTCCAATGGGGAATGGTCTGAGATGCCTGCGGACAAATATGACACCACAGACACAGAAACCAACATTGGACTAGAACTGAATGCTAGGTCTATTCTAGATCCTGATCTGTGAGAGCTAGATAAATGAGAGAAAAATTGCTCCTGGGGATGTCTAAATCTCTACAATTCAGTAAGTTCAAATGTTTGTGCCCAGGTCGCAAGATCAATAGTAGGAGCCTTCTGAGGGTTACAGGAGTCTAGGGGAACATGTAAAACAGAATTGAAATTCTCAGCCCAAATGATTCTGGAAACCTGCAAGGGGGTCAATTTTTCCTGGATCATGTAAAGTTTGCTAGGAGAAAAAGGCGGTGGAATATAGATGTTTATCAACACTACCCTCACATTATTTACTTCGAAGACTAGAATAATATATCTACCGCTAGGCTCAGTGCACACATGTAAAACTCTATACAGGAGGGATTAATCCAAGAGTATGGCGATTCCCCTGGCGTATGTGGAATAGGTAGAATGAAAGGCCTGTTGTACCCATGCTCTGTTAAGAGAAAGGATCTTGTTCCTCAACAAATGGGTTTTTTGTAAAAAAAGGATATGAGGTTTGTGATTGTTAAGGAATTTGAACATGAGAGATCTTTTAAATTTATTGTTCAGGCTACATATGCTACAAGTTATCAGTTTAATTTCCATATTGTAAGGGAAAGCAGAATACTATACCAGGATGCTAGTCCTGGTGCAAGCAGACATGTGGGGAAACTCCAAAAACAGAGAATGTGCCAGTGGGAAAAGAGTGACTATATGAAGCACTGTGAGCCAATCAGGAAGGTAACATATTGCATAGATCACATCAAGCAAGGGACCATTGTTTGCCACAAAATTAAAACATTTGAACTCCCTACTGACCAGCAACCCCAACAAACTATGATGGTCAGTTTGATTCCCTGAACAATAAACTAAATATCCTTGCAAGTTGCAGACACTCACAACTTCAGAGTCAATAGGCCACCATCGGTGCAGCAGCAAAGTGCAAAACTAGGAGGGAAAAAGTGTCTAAAGGCGTGTCCTGTAAACAAGGTAGTTCCCAGAATGAAAGGACAAACTTTTTAACTGTGTACCTCAACATCTAGGGGATGGAACTTTCCCTGCTTATAAACAACCCTCCAAGCACCTTGAAGGAGAGAGAGGGCCCTGCAAGACTGAAATAAGGGGGCCGGAGGTAATGCCTGAGCCATGCACCAGTTTCCAGAAGTCATGATCAAAATTCAGTCACAGCACAGGATGTCAGCCACAACTGGAACAAGGTAGAGCTGGAATGTTGCTGATAATCATAGGGATGTAGATAGTTCAGGAACCCAGGCAGCTGTGGTAACAATATAGAGCCAACAGGCAAAAATAACTGTATGGCCAAAAAGAGACCCAGGAGAAATAGCCAAGGCTTACTGTAGGGTATTCATCCACATTTTGGTTTCCACAGGAGTATCAAAGAAACGCGCTGACCCTTCATGTTGTACCCGGAGGCGACTCAGGTAGAGCATACTATAGTTCATGTTCTTGTCACGGAGCTGTCTGAGAACATCATTAAAGGTTTTCCTCTTTCTTTGAAGCTCAGCCAAGAAATCCAGGAAGAGGAGGCATTCGCATGTTGTAACTTGGGGTGCTTCCTGGCTTCGGAGAGGATTTTATCCCTGTCCCAATAATTAAGAAAATGAACCAGAAATGAGAGTGGGATGTTTCCAGGGATAGCGCACCCAGTAGGTAGCCGATGTGCCCGTTCCACAACATAGGTAGGGAAAACTTCCGTGAGGCCCAGCAACTCCTTTAAGTAAGCCTCTGCCAATTCTGCTGTCTAGTCTCCCTCTGTGATCCCGAGGACCCAGACATTATTGCGCCGCAGCCTATTTTTAGCATCATCAGACTTTGTGATTGGGCACTTATTGTACTTTGCAGGTCCACTAGCACAGTGGCATGAGAGGCAGTGAGATCCTCTGCAGCGGAGATCCTAGATTCTGTGTTGGTCAGCCGGCCCCTGATCTTGTCCAGGTCGATCCTTATAAAGTTGCATTTTTCAGTAAGCTGGTCTATGCGTACCAGCAGTGATGTCTCACTCTGTTCTATTGCAGCCAGTATTGCTGTCATACCAGCCGGAGTGTGTGGTGTTGGGGCTTCTGGCCTCGTGACTGAGGCCGAGGGCGGGTGGCCAGGCAGGTGTCGCAGGCTTGGCAGATCGGTTTTTGGACAGCATCTGGAGTCTAGGCAAGGAGAGGAGGACAAGCTGTGAGGATGGATGGAGCGTTCACCAAGGCAAATATTGCAAATGGGTTAGGATTCAGTCAGGAAGACCGGGAGCTTCTCTCCAAGACGTCAACTACAGCTTACATCCAGTCCTGATCACATTTCTTGAGGCACTAAAATGCCAGGACAGTACAAACAACTCCCAAATTACCACTTTTTGGAAAGCAGACACCCCAAAGTATTTGCTGAGAGGCATGTTGAGTCCATGGAAGATTTTATTTTTTTGCCACAAGTTTTTGGAAAATTACAAAAAATGTTCTATTTATTTATACAACGTTATCACTTTAGTGAGATATTTCTCATACATGCCATGGGTATATGTGGAATTGCACCCCAAAACACATTCTGCTACTTGCTCTAAAATACACAGGTAACCCATGCTAGAAAATAACCAGATCAATGCAATAACAAATATTTTCAAGTTAATTGTGACTGCAGCACTCACTTATATTTACACATCAAATATTCAACATCAATTGTTTCCAAACTTAGTAATGTGCTATCAATCATAAATTCATAAAGAGTGCATAAATCATATTGATATCAAATTAGAGCCCCATAAAAAATTCACAGAGAAACACGTAATCCACCGTGAATGCGAACTCTTCACACCAAATGTGCACCAGCCACCTCAAGAGGTCTAACGGCATGCCCACACAGCCAAGGGATTGCTTCATATAAACTTGCTTCAGCCACTGGTAATAAGTATTACCAGTGAAGGTAATAAGTATTTGATCCCCTGCTGATTTTGAATGTTTGCCCACTCACAAAGAAATGATCAGTCTAAAAATTGAATGGTAGATGTATTGTAACACTGAGATATAGAATAGCAACAAAAAATTCAAAAGAAATGCATGTCTAACAAATTATGCACTGATTTGCATGTTCATGTGGGAAATAAGTATTTGATCCCCTTCCCAAAACAAGACTTAGTACTTGGTGGCAAATCCCTTGTTCGCAATCACAGAGGTCAGATGTTTCCTGTAGTTGGCCACCAGGTGTTGCACACATCTCAGGAGGGATTTTGGCCTACTCCACTTGGCAGATCCTTTCCAAGTCATTAAGGTTTGGTGGCTGATGTTTGGCAACTCGAACTTTCAGCTCCCTCCACAGATTTTCAATCGGATTAAGGTCTGGAGACTGGCTAGGCCAGGACCAGGACCTTAATGTGCTTCTTCATGGGCCACTCCTTTGTTGCCTTGGCCGTGTGTTTTGGGTCACTGTCATGCTGGAACACCCATCCATGACCCATTTTCAATGCCCTGGCTGAGGGAAGCAGGTTCTCATCCAAGATTTGACGGTACATTGCGCCGTCCATCGCCCCTTTGATGCGGTGCAGTTGTCCTGTCCCCTTAGCAGAAAAACACCACCAAAGCAGAATGTTTACACCATGTTTGACAGTTGGGATGGTGTTCTTGCGGTCATAGGCAGCATTCCTCCTCCTCCAAACACGGCGAGTTGAGTTGATGCCAAAGAGCTCGATTTTGGTCTTATTTGACCACAACACTTTCAACCAGTCCTCCTCTGCATCATTCAGATGTTCAGTGGCAAACTTCAGATGGGCCTGGACATGTGCTTTCTTGAGCAGAGGGACCTTGCGGGTTCTGCTGGATTTCAATCCTTGTCAGCATAGTGTGTTACCAATTGTTTTCTTGGTGACTGTGGTCCCAGCTGCCTGGAGATCATTGACAAGATCCTCACGTGCAGTTCTGGGATGATTCCTCACTGTTCTCATGATCATTGACACTCCACGAGGTGAGATCTTGCATGGTGCACCAGACCTAGGGAGAATGACAGTTGTTTTGTGTTTCTTCCATTTGTGAATGATTTCACCAACTGTTGTCACCTTCTCACCAAGCTGCTTGGTGATAGTTTTGTAGCCCAGTCCAGCCTTGTGTAGATCTACGATCTTGTCCCTGACATCCTTGGACAGCTCTTTTGGTCTTTGCCATGGTGGAGAGTTTGGAATCTGATTGTTTGATTGCTCCTGTGGACAAGTGTCTTTTATACAGGTAACAAAATTAGATTATCAGAACTCCCTTTAAGAGACTGCTTCTACTCTCAGCTTGTTACCTGTATGAAAGAAACCTGGTAGCCAGAAATCCTGCTGAATGATAGGGGATCAAATACTTATTTCCCTCATGAACATGCAAATCAGTCATCATTTGTTAGACATGCATTTCTTTTGAATTTTTTGCTATTCTGTCTCTCAGTGTTACCATACACCTACCATTCGATTTTTAGACTGATCATTTCTTTGTGAGTGGGCAAACATTCAAAATCAGCAGGGGATCAAATACTTATTTCCTTCACTGTAGCTCCTGCTAGGTATACATCAATGGTATCTGGGTGAACAGGAAGAAGCCTCCAATGACCACAAGGAAGGGTCATCAATCAAAACAGGGTTCAAATGTATTTGAAGACATGTGGGAACCAAGTCAACATTCATTCAAAACAAGAATGCAATGGCCAGGTGGTAGAAGTCATCATATATAGCCAAACACAGATTGCCTTACAAAGGTATTGAGACAAACGTCTTGTCAAGAAAGGGGGATGAATGAACCTCAAGCTCACGTCCCCATGTAGTGTTGTCTGCCAAGGTATGTCTATACACGGCATGATGGACAAGTGGTTAAATCAAGCTGCCAAAAGGCATTCTGATAGTGATCAGGCGGTTCTCAAAGGGGTGCCCCCCTCCCCCGCCTGGTGGACCCTGCAGTGGTTCTAGGGTTCTCCTGTTCCTCTGGGAAGCCCAGAACTATGGCAAAGTGCATCCTGTGGAACAGAGAATATCCATTCCCTGATCCCTACTGCCAATGACCCTGAAAGTGACATCCGGGGTCACAGGTGTCATTCCTGGGCTAGTATAGTGGAGGATGTGGCAATTCGTGTGCTAGAATGATTACACCGGAGGGCGGGGCTTTATGGGATTATCAGAATTGTATAACAGGAATAAAAATAAACAATCCCCCAATACAGCCCCCATGAAAAAAGCGCAGTGGAGGGCGAGCATGTCGGTATATATCATCAATGAAAAATCGTCCCCAAAAACCGACTCCTCCCACACACAGCCCTCCACTAATCCGCTCCCCCCTTCTGAGCCCGAAACCGGAAGTACCCGTTCACCCGGAAGTGTTCGTCCTGACAACTTCCGGTTCCAGTATGATGGCGGCGCTCGGAGGGACGTTTCCTGGGATTTCCAAGGCGGAATATCTGAAGCGATACCTGGACGGGGGGAACTCGGGAGGGGACGATGGGGAGGCTAAGAAGAAAAAGAGAAGGAAGAAGAGGCCGGAGGGGATAGGGTGAGACCCGGGGGAGGGGCATGGAGAGGACGAAGCCGGCTCATCTCCTCAGAGTCTACAGACACGACACTGCGGTATATTACCGCTTCTTATCAGTCCATGGCTGCGTATGGGAGTGTAATGGTGATTTACAGGAAGTCTATACTGAGAGGACTGTGGGGGCCATTGCTGGGCTCCTGTATTAAGATAAATGTGTGGGCCCCATTGCTGAGCTCCTCCTGTACTGGGAAAACTGCGGGGGGCCCCATTGCTGAGCGCCTCCTGTACTGGGAAAACTGCGGGGGGCCCCATTGCTGGGCTCCTCCTGTACTGGGAAGACTGCGGGGGGGCCCATTGCTGAGTTCCTCCTGTACTGGGAAGACTGCGGGGGCCCCATTGCTGGGCGCCTCCTGTACTGGGAAGACTGTGGGGGGC
The DNA here is from genome assembly GCF_062004578.1 of Staurois parvus. Taxonomy (NCBI): domain Eukaryota; kingdom Metazoa; phylum Chordata; class Amphibia; order Anura; family Ranidae; genus Staurois; species Staurois parvus. The sequence goes on from NW_028317883.1 coordinate 1,824,776, forward strand.
CCCATTGCTGAGCTCCTCCTGTACTGGGAAGACTGCGGGGGCTCCATTGCTGGGCTCCTCCTGTACTGAGAAGACTGTGGGGGCCCCATTGCTGAGCTCCTCCTGTACTGGGAAGACTGTGGGGGCCCCATTTCTTGGCTCCTCCTGTGCTGAGAGGAATGCGGGGGCCCCATTGCTGGGCTCCTCCTGTGCTGAGAGGAATGCAGCGGGCCCCATTGAATGGGCTCCTGTGCTGAGAGGAATGCAGCGGGCCCCATTGAATGGGCTCCTCCTGTGCTGAGAGGAATGCAGCGGGCCCCATTGAATGGGCTCCTCCTGTGCTGAGAGGAATGCAGCGGGCCCCATTGAATGGGCTCCTCCTGTGCTAGGAGGAGTGTGGGGGGTTCCCATTGCTGGGCTCCTCCTGGGCTGGGAGGAGTGCGGGGGGGTTCCCATTGCTGGGCTCCTGCTGGGCTGGGAGGAGTGCGGGGGGGTTCCCATTGCTGGGCTCCTCCTGGGCTGGGAGGAGTGCGGGGGGGGTTCCCATTGCTGGGCTCCTCCTGGGCTGGGAGGAGTGCGGGGGGGTTCCCATTGCTGGGCTCCTCCTGTGCTGGGAGGAGTGCGGGGGGGTTCCCATTGCTGGGCTCCTCCTGTGCTGGGAGGAGTGTGGGGGGGTTCCCATTGCTGGGCTCCTGCTGGGCTGGGAGGAGTGCGGGGGGGTTCCCATTGAATGGGCTCCTCCTGTGCTAGGAGGAGTGTGGGGGGTTCCCATTGCTGGGCTCCTCCTGGGCTGGGAGGAGTGCGGGGGGGTTCCCATTGCTGGGCTCCTGCTGGGCTGGGAGGAGTGCGGGGGGGTTCCCATTGCTGGGCTCCTGCTGGGCTGGGAGGAGTGCGGGGGGGTTCCCATTGCTGGGCTCCTGCTGGGCTGGGAGGAGTGCGGGGGGGTTCCCATTGCTGGGCTCCTCCTGTGCTGGGAGGAGTGCGGGGGGGTTCCCATTGCTGGGCTCCTGCTGGGCTGGGAGGAGTGCGGGGGGGTTCCCATTGCTGGGCTCCTGCTGGGCTGGGAGGAGTGCGGGGGGGTTCCCATTGCTGGGCTCCTGCTGGGCTGGGAGGAGTGCGGGGGGGTTCCCATTGCTGGGCTCCTCCCGTGCTGGGAGGAGTGCGGGGGGGTTCCCATTGCTGGGCTCCTCCCGTGCTGGGAGGAGTGCGGGGGGGTTCCCATTGCTGGGCTCCTCCCGTGCTGGGAGGAGTGCGGGGGGGGGTTCCCATTGCTGGGCTCCTCCCGTGCTGGGAGGAGTGCGGGGGGGGTTCCCATTGCTGGGCTCCTCCCGTGCTGGGAGGAGTGCGGGGGGGGTTCCCATTGCTGGGCTCCTCCCGTGCTGGGAGGAGTGCGGGGGGGGTTCCCATTGCTGGGCTCCTCCCGTGCTGGGAGGAGTGCGGGGGGGGTTCCCATTGCTGGGCTCCTCCCGTGCTGGGAGGAGTGCGGGGGGGGTTCCCATTGCTGGGCTCCTCCCGTGCTGGGAGGAGTGCGGGGGGGGTTCCCATTGCTGGGCTCCTCCCGTGCTGGGAGGAGTGCGGGGGGGTTCCCATTGCTGGGCTCCTCCTGTGCTGGAAGGAGTGCGGGGGGGGCTCCATAGCTAAGCTCGTGTACGGAGAGTAATGCGGGGGGCTCTTTAGCGGAGCTCCTCCTGTACTGAGAGGAATGCGGGAGAGGGGGCATTGCTGGGCTCCTCCTGTACTGAGGAATGCGGGAGAGGGGGTATTGCTGGGCTCCTCCTGTACTGAGGAATGCGGGAGAGGGGGTATTGCTGGGCTCCTCCTGTACTGAGGAATGCGGGAGAGGGGGTATTGCTGGGCTCCTCCTGTACTGAGGAATGCGGGAGATGGGGCATTGCTGAGTATCTCTTGTACTGAGAGGAATGCAGCAGCTCCATGGCTGGGCTCCTCCTGTACTGAGAGGAATGCAGGGGCCCCATTGTTGGGCTCCTCCTGTACTGAGAGGAATGCAGGGGCCCCATTGTTGGGCTCCTCCTGTACTGAGAGGAATGCAGGGGCCCCATTGTTGGGCTCCTCCTGTACTGAGATAATTGCGGGGGGCTCCATAGCTGAGCTTCTCCTGTACTGAGAGGAATGTGGGGGAGGGGGGCATTGCTGAGCTCCTCCTGTACTGAGTTCATACTAGGGCTGCCCTACATAAGAGAAACACAGAAAAGAAGTCCCTGACTCTTCCAAAAACACAGCGGTTTGGTGCACACAAACACATGCAGGTGCATGGGGATGCTGTTAACAATGGTGTTTCCTGCATGTCGGGAAAGCACATGATTTTGCAGGAGTTCCCAGTAACACACAAGTATGAACCCAGCCTTACAGCCCCCAGACAGCTGGGAAAACTGTCAGCGGTTTAACCCTTTCACACGCTGCATGTGGCTGTACATACACTTTAACAAACTGATGATTTTTTTGTCCATCTCTGCCCTAGAGATTGTAGGGGCCTAATTCTGTCCCATGAGCAGAGGGGTAACGTCCCTGAAGTCATATACAAAAGTGTGATAAATGGAGCAACTGTATATGTTTAGGTGAAACTCCAGTTACCTTTTTCTGGGTTCCTTCTACTGTTTTAAAAACAAGTATTCTCTCCACACTCCAGCACTTTCCCCAGCTTCCTCCTTGGTTCAGCACCACCCATCCTCCTTGCGCAGAAGGACAGCAGCCATCATTCTACCAGTTTCCTATAAGCAGCCTGTTGTTGACGCACCTCCTGTCAACTGGTTTTACCAGACAGGAAGTCATGGTAATTTTCACACAGAAATAAAAATGCTTTTCTCCTCACTTTTTGAGAAAAAAATTGAAGTACGCTAATAGGAAAATAATTAAAACAAACGGGTTTTAAAGAATACGTTACACCTACATTTCGTATTCCTAAAATGTGGTTGTACTTGTATGAAAAAGTATCCTGTTCTCTTTGTATTTCTTCCTTTGTGTGAAATCCCTGGTGTTCCTGCCAGTCTTTCTGCTTTCCTATTAAACACTGACCACACTAGGCAGGAGAGCACAGTGTGGCCAGTCTGGTTGTGCTGGGAACTCTTCTCCAATGGTTAGACTTGTGCTGACACTCGCCCCCCATGCACAGCCAATCACTGGGAAGATCAGTGTGTTGCTGTTTCTCTGTGATCACTTATATAAAAGGAAAAATCTGAAAGGATTGGCTTTACTTTAGATGCGTATTATACAGAATATATTTCAAGTATAAATATTCGGGATGCACCAAAATTTCGGTGGCTGAAAACACCCCTATAGGCCTTTGGCCAATACGAAAATAAGCACCGATACAGGTGCCAAAAATAACCCCGCCGCACGGTGGTTCTCAGCCTTACCTGAGAACACATTCAACGATCCTGACGCTGGGCATAGAGATCAGTGAAGGAAAGATGACCTCCACTCATCTCTATACCCTTGGAGGTCCAGAGCAACGTCATTACGTCACTTCCTGTTCCGTCACCTTGTAAACAAGGCCTTTTTTTTTTTTTTTTTTTTTTTAAAAAGCACTAGATCAATGCTGTTTTTTTTGATATAATGCTTTACATTGTAGAGGAGAGATGTGGGGTCTTATTGACCCCATATCTTTCCATAAAGAGGACCTGTCGCTGCATATTTCTATCACAAGGGATGTTTGCATTTCTTGTGATAGAAATAAAAGTGATTTAATAAAAAAAAAAAAAAGTAAAATTAAAAAAGTTTAACGTTCCCCCCCATGCTCGCGCATAGTGGTGAACACATATGTAGGCCACATATGTAAATGGTGTTCAGACAACACATGTGAGGTATTGCTGCGAACGTCAGAGCAAGAGCAATAATTCTAGCACTAGACCTCCTCTAAAACTTTCTACAGGTTACCAGTTTAAAGTTACAAAGCATCACCTATGGAGATATTTAAGTACTGTAGTGTGGCGCCATTCCACGAGTGTGCACAATTTTACAGCATGACATGTTGGGTATCTATTTACTAGGTGTAACATCATCTTTCAGATTTTACAAAAGAATTGGTGTGTGTGTGTGTATATATATATATATATATGTGTGTGTGTGTGTGTGTGTGTGTATATGTATATGTGTATATATATATATTATACATAATTTTTTTTATCATTAAAGTGTATTTTTTTGCAAAAAAAAAAAATAGCATATGATAAATATATACATTTTTAAAAACTGTCCATTTCAGTTTTCGGCTAAGTGCATCCTGAATTTTCGGTTTCGGTACCAGAATTTTCATTTCGGTGCACCACTAATACAAATGCGGTAGTTGGGTAGATCAATGCAGTCATTACTTTTTTATTTGGTAGTCCTGCTGCCAATTTAGAATGCTGAAAACAATTTATTCACCCTATCAATAAAATGTATAGCAATGGTGGCAGTGCAGGCAATCAAATCTGCTCCTCTTAAAACAAAAAAAGAAAAAAAAAAAACACAGACTCCCTCAAGCAAAGGGTCATGATTATTACTTAAAGTGGAACTTCACTCTCTCAATCAGCATTGACTATTCTTAATCCTTATGCTGCTATCATTAGCAAATAGATAAGAAAGTGTATCATACTTGTGTGGTTTTTTTTTTTGTACATTTCCTCAGCTACTTCCTGGTTTCCATTCCTGAGCAAATTATGTCATACATTACAGGAGTCTTCAGGTGGGGAAGAGGGGTTTTCTCAGCTAAGCGCACCCTCCTGCCTGCATGCCTGAGCTAACGGCAGATGGATTCCAGAAAGTAAATGCTACATTAATCTTCTGCCTTTACTCAAGGTGGCCACAGCCAGATATGGTAAGGGCAGTTTTTCAAAGTGATTCCTCAGTGAAATAAAGCATGGGGACATGGATGGATGGGAGGGGGGGGGGGGGGGGGTTTGCTTTGAATATTAAAAATGAATTAAATTGTGTTTTGGATTGTGATGCTCAGTTGCAGTGTAGTTCCACTTTAAGTTTTGGTCACGTCTGGCTTACGTTTAAGCTACCTACTGGTGTGATCCTCCCCTTTGGCAGTAGACATGTGACCGACTGTCAGAAAAATTGGTTACATGAGCCAATGCTCGGGTGAGCACTTGTTTTGCTGACGTAGAGGGTTTGGTTTCCAAAACCTTTTAGAGTCCACTTTAATTTTTCACTTAAAATAGAACTAAAGGCAAAGCTTTATTTTTAGTTTTGGGTAGGGTGAAGAGTGATTAGAACACCTTTCAAGTTTGCTTTGCTGTCTGCCCACGTTGGGGAGGTTCACCCCCCCTATTTCTGTTTGCCTGTTTACTGTTATCACTGAGAGTGAAAGTAAAAATAAAAATCCAACATTTTCAGTTGTCACCAGAACAGGATTAGAGGGAAAAATCTTTCAGTGGTGACCCTGGTAACAACTAGGGATTTACTCTCATTTCTTGTGTAGGTCATGGAACAGGAAATATAAGGAAATCTTCCCAATGGGACACAGAGGGCAAAAAACAACTGACAGGTGTTATAACCCCTCCTTTACTCTATCCAAAAAAGTTTTGCCATTAGTTCTACTTTAATATAAATACATCTTCGGGGACATACTTTCCTTAACTAAACAGTACCATCAACTAAAACACCATATATAATTCTTGTAGCAGCTTGATCATTATATGATTTTGTTTTCTTGCAGTATGCGGATAGTAGATGATGATGTGGAAGACTGGAAGAAGGAAACTAAGACCAATGAGGAGGTTGTTGAAGAGGAAGAGGACCAACCAGTGGTAGACATCTTTCACTCTTCTTAAACAGAACCTCTGACCATGCTATGGACATTCAAGTATTTTACTTATTCTTAGCAAGCAGCACATGAGCATTAAAGCAAGCACTTACTGACCTCTATAGCTGAAGGCATTATGCATGCAATTAATCTTCAAAATTCTAAGCAGCAGTGCTGAAGTCCTTCTTTAAGCAACTTAATTCACACTGCCCCTCCTTCCCAGACCACCTTTTATGTATTAAATCACTGCTGGAAGGAGAGAGCAGGGTGAGCTGAGCTGCTGAGAAAAGTTGAACAACTTCAGTGGTTGTATTGTGATGTTTGAGTTTTAATTTCTCCACAGAACCTGTAGCTATATAGATCATTGAGGACATTATTTAAAGCTCATTTCCTACTTGTTAGGATTAGATAAATACCATATATCCAAAACCTGGCTGCAGGTTCAGTTAGGCCTAAGGTGAACATATTTCCTGGATTAGCAATGCAGCTTCCTACATTTGTGCTCAAATGTTTGCATACCCTGGCAGAAATTGTGAAATTTTGATATTGAAAATATGACTGATCGTGCCAAAAAAATGCTCTTTTATTAAGGATGATGATCATATGAAGCCATTTATTATCAAATAGTTTTGGTAAAAGCAGCGCATGGTTGGACATAATGCAGCTAGCATGAAAGGATGAACCCCTATATCCTCGAACATATAAAAAAATGAAATGCAGCGCTATAAAATGTGATAAAAACAAGTCATTAGTGCATGAATGAATGTATACATATATTAATAAAGTGACAATAGTTGCAAATGCAAAGTGAGGTGCTTGAAGTAAGCGTTAACGTGAATGGTTTTCAATCCGTGTTTTGCAATTTAGCAGCAAGAAAGTGATATTAATAAATATAAAGTGACAATGGTGAACAGTCCAGTATAAAATGCAATTATTCAGGAAAAAATTGCAAGAAACAGTAAAAACTGTCCAAAATAATCTCCGTGATGAATAGGTGAAAGTGACTCCGTGCTAGGAAATGCTGTATGAATACACTCACCAGAAGCGCATATTAAATGCTCATAATATATCCAGCCCTTCCACAGGTAAGGAAAACTTCCATTAGTAGGATCATGGTAGGAAAAAACCCCACTGGCTTCTCACAGTATTACAGGGAAGACTTTAAACGCCACCACCACCGCTGGCATTACAGGGATGGCTCAGGGTCCCTCTCCACCATGGATAGAACCAGCAGAAACGGTATATTCCACCTTAGGGAAAATAGCTTGCAGAAACGAGCCGCAACAGGAGTGCTGATAGTGTAGTAGTTTAATTATTTCATAAAATAAAAGAACATCCACGTGGGTACAGAGTAAAAGACAAGCTGGCAGCAAACGCTCACAAAAATGCCCTCTGGACCACCGTGAGGACACGTGACGGCAGGCTCCTCCCTAATGGAGGACATCTTTTTATGTCCTTTTCCATCTTTATAAAGTTCCATTACCTTGTTACGCAGGACTTTTGACAGTTCTTTTCTGATCCCCATGGCTCAGTATCTAGCCTAGTCAGTGCTTCCACGTAAGAGCTAACAAACTCATTGGCTATTTATACACTGACACTAATTGCAATTTAAAAAGCCACAAATGTGGGACATTAATCTCTAATTGGCATTTTAACCCGTGTGTCACCTTGTGTGTCTGTACCAAGGCCAAACATTCCAGGGTATGTAAACTTTTGATCCGGGCCATTTGGGTGATTTCTGTTGTTATGATTTAAAAAGGAGCCAAACAACTATTTGATAATAAAACAGATATATGCGAGCACACATAAAAATATATATATGTAGCAGCTGTGCACCAGGTAACCATAAAAACCTCAAACAATGTAAATCAAAAAGTGCAGCGCTAAAAAGGGAAATACAGTATGAGTAGTACACGTATCTACATCATTAGATAAACAGTTCATTAGGTGACTTGAAGTGACTTTCAGGTGTTCTCATGTGACTGTATCCTCCTATTATTAGTAAGGTGCTGTGATCTAAAGTGCGCACTTTATATCACAGCACCTTACTAATAATAGGAGGATAAACTATTTGATAATAAATGGCTTCATATGATCATCATCCTTCAATAAAAGAGCATTTTTTGTCATCAGTCATGTTTTCAATATCAATGCCAAAATTTCACAATTTCTACCAGGGTGTGCAAACTTTTGAGCACAACTGTATGTTACCTCTCCACTGGGATCAATGGATCTGAATCTTCACCTCTGTGTTATTAGCATGAAAGGGTTCAAGGAAGCAGGAAAGCCCAACCAGAAAGAATTAAAGTAAATCAAAGTAAAATTACAGATCTTTTGCAGTAATTAGTTGTTTGATTAGAGCGTTGGTTCTGAAAAACCAATGTAGCCAATCTTTGAAAATGTACAGATTATTACAGGGCAGCCATGTGCAGAAGATGAAAAGCCGACCCATTCAACAGGTAGGCTCCGTCTTCCTCCTTTGAACCTTAAGTACTGTTAAAGCCACACTCCCAGGAAACTTGAAAATTCTTCCTTGCAGTGGGGTTGCATGTACACTGCAAGGGTGTTAAACTGCTTGTTTATGTCTAGGAGGCATGGAAAAATTAGATTTACTTACTTGATTCTCTGCACTGCTAGACCGGTCTCTGCAGTGTCTTCTCTTCCATACTTGTACAGTCTAAGGTCCTGACATCCTTAAGACCAGTGCAGGGTCCATAGCTCTGCATTTGACATGAGGACGCCAAGGGACAGTCCAGTGCTGGAGCATTTGGGAGTGCCATCCGCTAGGAGAGCAGTGGATAAGATACGTAAAACTGCTTGTACTCTCCCGTAGACGAAACTAACCGTTAACACTGCAGGGAAAATTGGAGTTGGGCTTTAAACGGTTTGCTTCCTTTTTGATTGCATTGAGTAAAGTATTGGATATTAAAATTCCGTGTTTGTGTCTTCAGGCACATGGTTTTCTTTGAATAATCTTATTTGTTAATGTAAAATTACATTTTCTTTACATGGCAAGGTAAAATAATAGTACCTGTGCTCTAGTTTACTGCCTGGCCTTTAGAAATCTGGAGGTAGTCTTTAGCATGTGATGTTGTAAATACCAGTCTTATGCTTTTTAGGTGGCAGAGTTTGTAGACGAAAGGCCAGAGGAAGTGAAACGAATGGAAGAATTTAGGAACAGCAACAAGTGGAAGCGTATCCAAGGTAAAAACAACATCACACTGACATCAGACTGTCTTTCTTAATGGTGCATCACAGGACACCTTCAGGTGCATGGACTCTGGCCAAAAAAAGGCAGAAATCCTTGCTCAGGTTTTAATTTGCATAATTAAATCTTTGCACGTGTTTGCATATGCTTGGGCATAATTTTCTGGTTTCCTGGGAACATGAACACTTGTGTTGCAGATTTCTACTGTAGAGGGGAGCCAATATTTCAACTTCTCCACCACAGCCCTTGCACAGTGCAGCTTCAGCACCAGGGTGCAGCAAGTACTTAGAGAAACTTGTTCATCTGGCATGACTGCCACTTGGGTATTTTGACTTGGGCCAAACCAGTAGGAATTGACAAAGTTTGCTGAAATTAGCCAGAGTGCAGTGGGACACTATGGAGGCTGCCTCCGAGGAAAACGGGCACCAGTGGCACACGGGTAAGCTGGCAGAAGGTTAACATTTTTTGACTATGCATTTGGTGGTGGTGGTCAGTTCATGACTAGGCTTCTGGGATTCCTTGGCAGTGTGTCCCTAGAAGTCTCACAGGCACCTGGCTTTTTTGGTTTACAGCACTGTGTGAGGGAGAGGTTTTGCTACTCAGAGCTCTGTGGTATTCAGCGTCTACCCTTTTAATTTCTTCTGCTTGCTCCTAAGACTAAAGAGGCCCCTAAGAAGGACAAGCCTGCTCTTAAGAAGTAATGATCCAACTGTGGCACTAAGCTGTTGTCCAATTATAACAAGGCCTTCTGCTGTCCGTGTATTGCTAATTTGTTAAAGGCAGAGGCAGAATCTCCTTACAACTATCTTACAGACTGCGCCACAGAGAAATATTGCTGAGAGTATTACATTTAAACGATGTATACTCCTTGCTGCTGCTATTCATGATGTACAATCATGAATCAAAGCTGGCAAATAATGGAACAGCGCTGACCTTCTAACGACTAAAAAAATGTGCACTACAATCGATTACCTCCCTCTAAAAATGTGTACCTGAATCTGTAATCTTCTCCAAAACTCCCTATACCATATGAAAATATAACACCCACTAATATAAAGTGCACCTTAATACCATCTACCATCCCCTACTCTGCCAATGTAAATAAAGTGCAAATAATGTGCTACATGTACATACATACATAAAATATCTACAGTTGCAAGAAAAAGTATGTGAACCCCTTGGGATTACGTGGAGTTTTGCATGAATTGGGCATAAAATGTGCTCTGAACGTCATCTAAGTCACAACAATAGAAGAACACAGTCTGCTGAACATAATACTACACAAACATTAGATGTTGCCATGGTTTAATTGCACATAACATGTAAACATTCACAGTGCAGGGAGGAAAAAGTATGTGAGGCCCTAGCTTAATGACTTCTCCCAGAGCTAATTGGAGCCAGGAGTGAGCCAACCTTGACTCCAATCAGTGTGATGATATTGGATGTGTTGCTGACAGCTGTCCTGCCCTTAAAAAACGCACACCTGTTTTGGGTTTACTGGTTTCAAGAAGCAGTCTGATGTGAACCATGCCTCGCAGAAAAGAGCTCTCAGAAGACCTACGATCAAGAATTGTTGACTTGCATGAAGCTGGAAAGGGTTACAAACGTATCTCCAAAAGCCTTGATGTTCATGTGTCCACGGTAAGACAGACTGTCTACAAATGGAGAAAGTTTAGCTCTGTTGCTACTCTCCCTAGGCGCGGTCGTCCTGTAAAAATGACTGCAAGAGCACAGCATAGAATGCTGCATGAGGTAAAGAAGAATCCCAGAGTGTCAGCTAAAGACCTACAGAAATCTCTGGCACATGCTAACATTTTTGTTGACACATCTACAATAAGGAAAACATTAAACAAGAATGGAGTACATGGGAGGACACCACGGAGGAAGCCATTGCTGTCCAAAAAGAATATTGCAGCACGTTTGAAATTTGCAAAAGAGCACCTGGATGTTCCACAGCACTACTGGCAAAATATACTGTGGACAGATGAAACCAAGATTGAGTTGTTTGGGAAGAACACACAACACTATGTATGGAGAAACAAAGGCACAGCACACCAACATCAAAACCTCATCTCCACTGTAAAACATGGCGGAGGGAGCATCATGGTTTGGGGCTGCTTTGCTGCCTCAGGGCCTGGACGGATTGTTGTCATTGATGGGAAAATGAATTCCACAGTTTATCAAGACATTTTGCAGGAAAACGTACGACCATCTGTCCACCAACTGAAGCTCCGCAGAGGATGGGTGATGCAACAGGACAATGACCCAAAGCATACAAGTAATTCAACAAAACATTGGCTGCAACAGCACAGAATACGCCTTCTGGAGTGGCCCAGTCAGAGTCCTGACCTCAACCCGATTGAAATGCTGTGGCATGACCTTAAGAGGGCGATTCACACCAGATATCCCCAGAATATTGCTACACTGAAACAGTTTTGTGAAGAGGAGTGGTCCAAAATTACTCCAGATCGTTGTGCAGGTCTGATCTGCAACTACAGGAAACGTTTGGTTGAGGTTATTGCTGCCAAAGGAGGGTCAACAAGTTATTAAGTCCAAAGGTTCACATACTTTTTCCTCCCTGCACTGTGAATGTTTACATGTTATGTGCAATTAAACCATGGCAACATCTAATGTTTGTGTAGTATTATGTTCAGCAGAGTCTGTTCTTCTATTGTTGTGACTTAGATGATGTACAGAGCACATTTTATGCCCAATTCATGCAAAACTCCACATAATCCCAAGGGGTTCACATACTTTTTCTTGCAACTGTATATCATATACCATCCCTTTGCTGTAGTGCAAATTAATAACAATCAAAGTGCGAACGGTGTCCAAGTAAAGTGCAAAATAATTCTAAAATTCTATAATGTCCGTCCCATATCCACCCAGAATCTCCTTATGCAAAGTTTCTTAGATCCTTTAGGGAGGAAGTGGCTTCCACCTTTCAAGCCTTCTGTAAGCTCGTATACAATGTTAAAGTCCAGACTCCTCTACCAGTCAGTCAGAGCAAGTGCCCTCTTCTGCTCCAGAAACCCACAGTTAGAGGACCCAGATTCTTCAGCCTCAAAAGTCAGAACAAGAGAGGGTCAGGCTAAAGCCTCTAAGGTAAATCATTTAAACTTTCACTGAAAGAAGTAAATGACCTTTCGGGGCTATGTACATTACGTTGGAAATTTAGGAGGAAGAGATGCAATTCTTGAGATAGGATTTAATGGGTTGAACAAAGGAAAACAACAAGTTTTTTTCCAGTTCATCAGGTCATGATCCATATAATTCTTGGAAGGAGGGATCAGAGCCTGAGAAGAGACCCTTTCCATTTGATCATAGATTCCATTTGAAGATTTCCATTTGATGATAGTCCAGATGTGGTATGGAACAAGTGTCTAAAATTGGACACTCCTTTACCCAAAATCTCTAAGCATTCAGATTTAGCTTTTGAAGACATGGGGCACCTCACTGTTTTCATAGAGGTTATATCCTGAAGAGGGCTTGGGATGCCTGCATGGCCAACCTGATGCCTGCCCTGGCCACTACTTCTGTTGCCAGGAACTTTGAATTTTGGCTTTCCCAGTTATAAGAGCATCTTCTAGCCTGTACTCCTAGAGAAGAGTTGCTGAAATCCTTCCCTACTCTTTCCAAAGCAGTTGGTTTCATAGCAGACACCACTGCTGAGTCAGTAAACTTGTCTGCAAGAGCAGCGACCTTCTTTGCGGCAGTAAGAAGGTCGATCTGGTTTAAAACTTGGTCAGGGGACATGGCCTCCAAATTGCGCTTATACAATGTGCCATTTTCAGGCAACCTCCTGTTCGCCCATGACTTAAAGTTGGCCCTTGAAAGGACCACAGACAGGAAGACAGCTTTTCCAGTAAAGAAAAAGTCCTTTACAAGAAGTTTTTCTATCCCCATAGAGAACAATCCAAAGAGAGAGAGAGGGGGAAAAAAACGAAAGGAGAAAGCAAAAGTAAATGTTCTGTTTAACCCTTCTGGCCAGAACACTCTGAAGCAAATATTCAGAGCCAGCATGTGGTCAAGTTTTCCCAAGTCATCTTCCAGGACAGCTTCACATGAGAGGCTCCTCCCACCAGGAAACACCCGATCCACTTTTTCTCCCATAAGTAGCCTCTCTCCACAGGGCACCCTCAGTATTAGTGTTTCCTCCGGCCAGGAACGACTCCTGTTTATTTTTTTGTCCATGGCCGTCTGGTGGGGTACAGAGGCCTCCTGGATGGGGCTAACCCTCTCTCTTCATTGAGGCAGGGGCCTTTGCGGGGTGGCCTCACTCAAGGTTCCCTTTGGATTGGGGGGACACAGCACCCTCTACTATGGTCCTGCAGGCTCACCGGGGGGGGCTAGAGCCTGCTCCACCGACCTATCAAGTAAGAGACCGCTACCCTGTGGGGGCAAACCCTATGTTTCCTCCGCTGTACGCCATATCTGATGGGAGGCGTGGGTCGATGACGTCACTCCCGAGCGCCGAGGCTTGTGAATGTCACTTCCCGAGTTTTTTTTTCCTAAAAACCTTAAAAGGCTGTTTCCGTTGAAGGAAGATGCTTCTATGTGGGAGTCTTGCCCGAAACCGGATGCTCCCCTCTTGAAGATTTCAAAATCCATGGATTTATCTTTCGAAGACTTAGGTTCCCTAGAGGACCCAATGGACTGCAAGGCCGACACATTTCTCAGAAGAGCATGGGAAGCATCTGCAGTAAACTTTAAACCAGCAATAGCAACAACCTGCGTTTCCAGAACCCTAGACGTATGGTTGGGCCAGCTTCACTCTCATCTTGAACAAGCCACACGCAATGACAACAGACTACCTAGAATGCATTCATCCTAGACACAATTTGAAATGGCTACAGGATAGAATTTTCACAACTCCCCCCTCACCGGTTCTTCAGACTATCAAGAGTGGTACAGAAAATACTGATGTCTCAGGCCAGAATCATCCTGATCGCTCTGTTCTGGCCCAAAAGGTCATGGTTCTCCTTCCTGAAAGAACAGCCTAATGAACCCATGGACGATACCACCCATGAACGACCTACTAGTACAGGGGGCAGTTGCACACCCACATCCGGAAAAGCTGTCCCTGACAGCATGGCTTCTGAGCGGAGTAGGCTAGCTAAAAAAGTCTTATCAGAGAGAGTGGTAGAAAAAGTCTACAAATGCCATTTACAACAAAATCTGGAGGAAGTTTTCCTACTGGAGAAATGGGAGCAAGTCGTCAGGATCTCCTATCCTAAACACAGTACTCAAATTCCTTCAAGCCGTGGCAGACAAGAACTTAACTGCCAATACACTCAAAGTGCAAGTAGCTGCCCTGTCTGACCACCAGGAGATCCTCCGCCAACTTCAGCTCCAGGAAGTTAGATTCCTGAGGGCCATCTCCAGACGCAGAGTGCCATGCATGCCACAATACTCTCTCTGGGATCTAGGCACAGTTCTAAAAAGTTTCCAACAGGAGCCATTTGAACCCTTGGGAAAATGCTCTCTTGGGCACTTGACTCTCAAAAGCACCCTCTTGATAGCCCTAGTCTCGGCTCGCAGAGTCAGTGAACTGCAAGCTTTGTCAGTGATAGAGCATTACTGCACAATCCTGTTGGATAGGATTATCCTCCATACGGACCTGGCATTCCTACCAAAGGTTGTCACATTTCCATAGAACACAAGAAATTGTAATACCATCCTTTTGTGGGAGCCCAAGCAACGCCAAAGAGACTACAAAAAAAAATTGATGTAAGAATATGCCTAATCGCGTACATCAAGCGCACTAAAACATGGAGATGCTCGTCCAGCCTCTTCGTCTTATTTTAAGGACCAAGGAAGGATACAGTGCCTCTAAAGGCACATCATAAGATGGATAAAAGCCATCTCAGAAGGATACAAAACTGCGTCACTGGCACCACCACCTGGCTTGAAAGCGCGCTTGACTAGGGCCACCGCAGCTACATGGGCAGAGATAGCTGGCTTTTCCCCCGGACAGATCTGCAGGGCTTCTGCATGGTCCAGCTTCAGCATCTTCGCCAGTCACTACTGGTTGGACCTGATCGCCAACAAGGACCAGGCGTTTGGCAGGAAGGTCTTGCAAGCAGCAGTCCCGCCCTAATGTACATATTCCTATTCAATCCTCTCATGTGAAGCTGTCCTGAAAGATGACTTGGGAAAACGCAGTTATTTACCTGTTAACTGTATTTCCAGGGATCTTCCAGGACAGCTTAGCTCCCTCCCGATTACTGCATAGTTACATGTTGGCGTTCCGTCATTCAGTGGACTGGACATATATTGTTCCTACTGTTATCTTTATGCTTTATCCTAGGCCTTCGGTTATATTCCTGTACTGAGGGTCCCCTGTGGAGAGAGGTTACTTATGGGAGAAAAAGTGGATCAGGTGTATCCTGGTGGGAGGAGCCTATCTCTCATGTGAAGCTGTCCTGGAAATACAGTTAACAGGTAAATAACTGAGTTTTTACACCTTTGTCCATTACCACCGGGTGGACATGTTGGTGATTCAGGAGAAGGCATTTGGTAGGAAGGTCCTCAAAGCTGTGGTTCCCCTTAATTGGGTGAGTACTTATTCATCCTCTCGGGTGCTGTCCTGGAAGATGACTGGACTTGGACTTACCAGTAATTCTATTTCCAGTAGTCTTCCAAGACAGCACGTTTTCACTTGGTTTCATATAGTTCGATATTGTTGTTTTGTGTGAATTTTTTTTCAGCACTGTCCTTTGGTTCTTGGGTTGACTGGCCATGTCCTGAGGGACTGACTTTTAAAAAGCTGAAGGCAAGGTTTTTTCCTGTCCCAGTGTGAGGAGCACCATCTCTCAAGTGCTGTCCTGGAATACTACTGGAAATAGAGTTACCAGTAGGTCTAACTCAGCTTTCTTTTTTGAACACCCCATTGGAGCCGATTGGGATCCTTGTTTTGTACAAGAGTGAGGTAGCTGAACCTGTCAGGAGCAATAGCTTGTCCCGGTTGATTTAAGGAATCCTTTGATTTGACGCCCAGGGAGCGGTTATACAGGATTATAATTTTGCACAGAATATGGACTATGTTTGTGCACAAAATACTGGATATGTTCACAGGAGTGTATTAAAAGCGCATTTGTGGACTGTGATGATTTTTTGATTTTAGCACAATTTTGGTTTTCAAAGCTTTTTTTAAAAAATTGAAGTGTGGTGCACTTATGTTTTATAAATAAGAGTTTTATAAGTCACAGTTATGTGATTTCAGCCCAAAAATGTTTTCAATGCTTTCTTTAGAAATTGGAGTGTGAATGTTTATTTATTTTTGTATTGTAGTTTTATAAGTCATACTTTTATTGTTTTTGTTTACATTTTGGGTGCAGTATAGCAGTTTGCATAATATTTGTCTTCAGGCTATTGTAACTTGCGCATATTCTTAAAAACATTTTTGGTGAGCACAAGTTTTTTAATTTGAAGTGAAAATGAAAAGTTGCCAACACAGTACACTGGGTTATTTTAGAACATTGTTAAACAATACTCCACAGCCCCCTGTTCAACATTAGAAAGCAAGGAAAGCATGTAAGGATTTTTAAGCAAGTAAAAAGAACCTAAATAGGTTACTAGCATTTTTTTTATTATTCATTTTTTTAAATTATGTTAGTGGGAATATGTAGCAAATATAAAGTAGGTGTTATCCAAATTAGGCTGCAAGAGTGGAAATACCCTTGAATATGGTTTCTACTTTGCAGGCATCTTCTTTTTGACCTCTCTGAGAAATTCCCTTGTCTTTTCCTAATATGCAAGGTATTTTTTTGGTTGACATTGCTTTTGCTCACGGAGTCTCGGACTTGGCTGTCCTTTAATGCAAGGAACTTTTCTTGGTTCATCTCCAAGGCAAGGTGTTGAGATCTTGGACTTCTTTTTTTACCTAAGTTGGTTTCTTCGTTCCACCTGAATAAGGGCATTATGTTCCCACCTTTTTGTACAAAATTTTCTAAGCTTCCTACAGAGAACGTGCTTCATCCTGTGGATGTTATTTTAGCTGTTTGAGTACCATAGTTTCACTTTGACAGCCTGATTGCTTGTTTGTTTTTCCTGAGTGTCCTCACAAGGGTCAGGCTTCTTCTCGAACTACCATTTCCTGGTGGGTTTGTCAGCTTATTTCTCAGGCCTGTGCTATCAATTGCAAAGTTTGTTCTTTCCAGGTCAAGGCTTATTCCACCAGGGATGCCAGTACTTCTTGGGCAATTCATCATCAAGCATCTGTTCAAGTTTGAAGGCTGCTACCTGGTCTTCTTTTAACACATTTACAGAAGTTCTACCAGGTAGACTTTCACGCCTCTGTGGATGCTATTTTTGGTTTAAAGGTCTTGCTATCAGCTTTGTAGTGGGGCTCCTCCTATTTTGTTTGTGCTTTTCGACATGTTTGGCTTTGTTGTTTGTTGCCCATTCCTTGTGTTCAGTGATTTAATCATGAATATGAAGTCCCCCTTGTCCTGCAACCTGTGATTTAAGAAATAAGGATTTTTGGGTTATATGTAAAAATCTTCTTCCTGGAGTATATCACAGAACAAAGAGATACCTCCCCTCTTGTATGTTCCTTATTGCTTGCTACAAAACTGAGCCTTGGCTGAGCTTGGACAGGTTATACTTGGATGGGGATTCCTGCCCTTTTTTGGCTAGTGTCCATTCATCTGAAGGTGGCAGCAGAGCCCAAGTAGTAATGAACATCAACGTGGTTCTAAAGCCTAAACATTTTTACCTTAATGCATTCCCTATATTAAGGTAAAAATTACAGTAGTATCGCCCCCTTCCCTTCCCTTATTCTTGCCTTACTTGATCCAGAACTATGCCCGTAGTCTTATTTCCTCTCTCCCTCTTCACACAGGGACTGACAAGCAGGTAGTGGAAACCATTGGCTCTTGCTGCTGTTAGTCAGATCCTCTGACAACAGAGGGGGGATGGGACAGAGATGCTTTATATGTGTCTATGGATGCAGGCAGTGCGTCTTGGGATTGAGTCCGCAGGTGTGCCTCCATAGCAAGCAGCATCCTGTGTTTACACACTCAGAATTGAAGGGGCACCTATGGGGAGAGGAGGTTGGGGATTCTCTGTGCAATTCCATGCAGGAAAAGATATATTTTTTTTAATTTTCAATAGTATTTATTGAAGATTTTTAAACCGTACATGTTATCAAAGTACGGTTCAAGACAACAACTTTCAAGACTAGGGAAATAAGTATGGGAAATACATTCCCCACCATTTGGCTGGGGACATATGTAACATCGTTTAAGTTATCCTGAGAGCTGGTTGGGTAAAGAACCATAACTGTGTGTAAGATATATAGAAAAAAAGGAGAGGGAATAGATGTCAGGTTGGGGGGGGGGAGGGTAACAGGTAAAAGAAGGGGGGAAGTAACATACCAGTCTAATGCAAGAGATTCATAGTTACGTACATTCAAGTAATCAGCATTTTACGGAACAATTCGGGTTTCGTAGCCATCTAGCCCAATGGAATTTATACTTATGGTAGGAGGAATTGTTTAGGGCTGATCTTCTCTCCATATCACATTAAACGTTAAGATCTGTTATAAGCGAAGAGAGAGAGGGAGTTTTGGTAGAATTCCACAATTTTGTAAGATTGGTTTTAGTGGCCGCTAGTATGTGGATGACAATAGTACGAGATTCTCTTGGGAATTGATCAATTCCTATATGGAGTAATGCAAGAGCAGGGTTGGATGTAATTGGGCCTTCAGCTAGTGTTGAGATTATTTGGAAAACAGAGTTCCAGTATGATCGAAGGGATTTGCACATCCAGAGTATATGGAGAGTTGACCCTGTGTCCACGCACTGTCTCCAGCAAGCAGGGGAGCATTGAGGATAGAATAGGGAAAGCTTGACCGACGTCGGGTACCACTGGTGTAAAATTTTTAAGTACGTTTCCCAGTGGGAACTGCATCGGGAAGCCTTATAGGTGATGGTAAAGGTTTTTTCCCATGTTTGTGGCAGGATTGGCTGTGAGAGAAGTTTCTCCCAGTTGCTTAGAGAAGTTGTCTGTAAGGAAAATTAAAAACTCATGATGTATGTGTAAAAGGTAGATATCCCTCTTCTCGGGTATTGAGATTTGTTAAAGAATTTGTGTACAGAAGTAGGGATGTTCAACATAAGTGGAACAATTGTTTTCTGTAGAGAGTGTGCTATTCTCAAGTAGGTGAAATTTTCCGAGTCAGGGAGATTGAATTTCCTTTGTAAGGTGGAGAAGGGGTCTAGAATGTTTTTCGTATATAAGTCTTGTATATGAGCTATTCCTCGTTTTTCCCACTGAAGCAGGTTTAAAGAGGGAATAATGAGGTAAAGCATGGTAATAGGAGTAGGCACCGATGTGTTTTCGGACGAATTGCAATTTAAGAGATCATACCATGCATATAAAGATGCCTGAATGCATGGGTGGTGGAGTATAATTTTGGTCGATAGTATTCTTGGTGTAAACAGTATATCCCTTATTAAGATCGGGTTATGAGGTAGAGTTTCCATAGTAGACCATATTTTTTCCCAAGTAGGGTTCCACTAGAAATAAATTTGGTCTAAAAGGGCGGCATTATAGTATGACTTCAATTGTGGGAGACCTGCTCCTCCTCTGGATATTGGGCGTATTAAGAGGTTTGTTGTATATCTCGGTCGCTTTGAGTTCCCAGAGGAATTTTGCAAGTATCGTTTGTACTTTGGTGAAAAAGGCGTTAGGAATCGGAATAGGTAGTGTGCGGAATGCAGTGAGGAACAGAAGTATTTGAACACCCTGCGATTTTGCAAGTTCTCCCACTTAGAAATCATGGAGGGGTCTGAAATTCACATTGTAGGTGCATTCCCACTCAGAGACAGAATTAAAAAAAAAATTCAAGAAATCACATTGTATGATTTTTAAAGAATTTATTTGTCTTGCACTGCTGAACATAAGTATTTGAACACCTGAGAAAATCAGTGTTAATATTTGGTACAAAAGCCTTTCTTTGCAATTACAGAGGTCAAACGTTTCCTGTAGTTCTTGACCAGGTTTGCACACACTGCAACAGGAATTTTGGCCCACTCCTCCACACAGATCTCCTCTAGATCTGTCAGGTTTCGGGCTGTTGCTGAGCAACATGGAGTTTCAGCTCCCTCCAAAGATGTTCTATTGGATTTAGGTCTGGAGACTGGCTAGGCCACTCCAGAACCTTGATATGCTTTTTACGGAGCCACTCCTTGGTTATCCTGGCTGTGTGCTTCAGGTCGTCATGTTGGAAGACCCAGCCACGACCCATCTTCAATGCTCTGACTGAGGGAAGGAGGTTGTTGCTCAAAATCTCACAATAAATGGCCCCATTCATCCTCTCCTTAATACAGTGCAGTCGTCCTGTCCCTTTCGCAGAAAAGCACCCCCAAAGCATGATGTTACCACTCCCATGCTTCACAGTAGGGATGGTGTTCTTGGGATGCAACTCATCCTTCTGTTTCCTCTAAACACGACGAGTGACGTTTAGACCAAAAAGTTCTACTTTGGTCTCATCTGCCTACGTGACTTTCTCCCATGCCTCCTCTGGATCATCCAGATGGTCATTGGCAAACTTCAGACGGGCCTGGACATGTGATGACTTGAGCAGGGGAACCTTCCGTGCAATGCAAGGTTTGAAACCATGACGGTGTAGTGTTCTATCGACAGTGACCTTTGAAACTGTGGTTCCAGCTCTCTTCATGTTGTTGACCAGCTCCTCCCTTGTAGTTCTGGGCTGATTCCTCACCTTTCTTATCAGTGATACCCCTCAAGGTGAGATCTTGCATGGAGCCCCAGTCCGAGGGAGACTGACAGTCCTCTTTAGCCTCTTCCATTTTCTAACAATTGCTCCAACAGTTGATCTATTTTCACCAAGCTGCTTGGCAATAGCCCCGTAGCCCTTTCTAGCCTTTTGGAGGTCCACAATTTTGTCTCTGGTGTCTTTTGACAGCTGTTTGGTCTTGCCCATGGTAGTAGTTGGCGTCTGAATGACTGTGGGGTGGACAGGTGTCTTTAAAGAGCTCAGACAGGTGCTACTAAGTTAGATTATTGAGTGGAGTAGAGGTGGACTTTTTAAAGTCACAGTAACAGGTCTTTGAGAGCCAGAATTCGTGCTATTTCTTAGGTGTTAAAATACTTATGTTCAGCAGTGCAAGACAAATAAATTCTTTAAAAATCATACAATGTGATTTCCTGAATTTTTTTTTTTTTAATTCTGTCTCTGAGTGGGAATGCACCTACAATGTGAATTTCAGACCCCTCCATGATTTCTAAGTGGGAGAACTTGCAAAATCGCAGGGTGTTCAAATACTTCTGTTCCTCACTGTATATATAAAATTTTGGATAGTATATACATTTTTAAGGTTGCTATTCTCCCCAGTTTCGATAATGTTGATGTGCGAAGATTATTAAGTTCTTTTGGGATGGATTCAAGTAATATTTTATAGTTTGACTCATATAACTTATCTATCGTAGAGGTGAGTTTTATTCCCAGGTAGGGAATACTATGTTGTTCCCAAGAAAAGGGAAATTGTTCACTTAGTTTTTTATTGATTTTAGTAGGGGTATGGAGATTTAAAATAGAGGATTTGGGCTCGTTAAGTTTATAATAGGAAACTTCTGAATATGTTTGAAGATGTGAACGAATTGTAAGGAGCGATTTGTGTGGATTAGTTATCAATATAATATCATCTGCGTAGAGGCTAATTTTGTGTTTTGTTGAGGTGGGTGATTTCTGTGAATAGCGGGTCAATTCTGAGGTTGGAGGTTAAGGGTTTGATGAGTAAAGTGAAGATTATAGGGGATAAAGGGCAGCCTTGTCTTGTGCCGTTGGAAATGAGAAAGGGTTGTGATAGTGTGCTGTTTGTTAACACTCTAGCAGATGGGTTAGAGTAGAGCGCAAGGATTGCAGAAAGCATCCAGTCTGTAATTCCAAACTTTTGAAGTGTCAGTTTCATGAATTGCCAGTGTATGCGGTCAAATGCTTTTTCCGCGTCCAAGGACAGGACTAGGGAGGGCTGTTTGGTGGTGTTTAATTTGTGGAGGAGGGATAAAAGTCTTCTAGTTGCGTCTGGGGCTTGGCAACCTGGGATGAATCCTACTTGGTCTGGGTGAATTAGTGTAGGCAGTAGAGGGATTAGTTTTTGGGCTATTATTTTGGCATAAACTTTAATGTCTGTGTTTAGTAGTGAAATTGGTCTGTAGTTCTGGACTAGTTGGGGATCCTTGCCTGGCTTTGGAATGGTTGTAATTATGGACTGTAGCATTTTACTAGGGAATGTACCCGTAGAAGCGACATGGTTAAAAAGAGTAGTAAGACGTGGGGCGAGATTCTGAGCAAAAGTTTTACAAAATTTGTTAGTGAAGCCATCATTTCCTGGGGATTTATTATGAGGCAATGCTTTAATGTTTTTTTTCTATTTCTATAGATGATATTGGGGTAGATATTGACTCGAGTTGTGTTTGGTGTCAGGTGGGGGAGATTCGTGGCATTTAAAAATTTTTGTATTGAAGTGGTTGATGATTGGATTGTGTTTGGGTCGTCCTTGATGTTGTACAGTGTTGTGTAGTAGGGGCAAAAAAGTATTTAGTCAGCCACCAATTGTGCAAGTTCTCCCAATTAAAAAGATAAGAAAGGCCTGTAATTGGCATCATAGGTAGACCTCAAGTATGAGAGACAAAATGAGAAAAAAAATCCAGACAATCCCATTGGCTGATTTGGAAAGAATTTATTTGCAAATTATGGTGGAAAATAAGTATTTGATCACCTACAAACAAGCAAGATTTCTGGCTCTCACAGACCTGTACCTTCTTCTTTAAGAGGCTGCTCTGTCCTGCACTCATTACCTGTATCAATGGCACCTGTTTGAACTTGTTATCAGTATAAAAGACACCTTTCCACAACCTCAAACAGCCAAACTCCACTATGGTGAAGACCATAGAGCTGTTGAAGGACACCAGAAACAAAATTGTAGACCTGCACCAGGCTGGGAAGACTGAATCTGCAATAGGCAAGCAGCTTGGTGTGAACAAATTAACTGTGGGAGCAATAATTAGAAAATGGAAGACATACAAGACCACTGATAATCTCCCTGGATCTGGGGCTCCACGCAAGATCTCACCCCGTGGGGTCAAAATAATCACAAAAACGGTGAGCAAAAATCCCTGGACCACACGGGGGGACCTAGTGAATGACCTGCAGAGAGCTGGGACCAACGTAACAAAGGCTACCATCAGTAACACACTACGCCGCCAGGGACTCAGATCCTGCAGTGCCAGACGTGTCCCCCTGCTTAATCCAGTACATGTCCGGGCCGTCTGAAGTTTGCTAGAGAGCATTTGGATGATCCAGAAGAGGATTGGGAGAATTTCATATGGTCAAATGAACCCAAAATAGAACTGTTTGGTAGAAACACAACTCGTCGTGTTTGGAGGAGAGAGAATGCTGAGTTGCATCCAAAGAACACCATACCTACTGTGATGCATGGGGGTGGCAACATCAAGCTTTGGGGCTGTTTCTCCACAAAGGGACCAGGACGACTGATCTATGTACAGGAAAGAATGAATGGGGCCATGTATCGTGAGATTTTTAGTGCAAACCTCCTTCCATCAGCAAGGGCATTGAAGATGAAACGTGGCTGGGTCTTCCAACATGACAATGATCCCAAACATACCGCCCGGGCAATGAAGGAGTGGCTTCGTAAGAAGCATTTCAAGGTCCTGGAGTGACCTAGCCAGTCTCCAGATCTCAACCCCATAGAAAACCTTTGGAGGGAGTTGAAAGTCCATGTTGCCCAGCGACAGCCCCAAAACATCACTGCTCTAGAGGAGATCTGCATGGAGGAATGGACCAACATACCAGCAACAGTGTGTGCCAACCATGTGAAGACTTACAGGAAACGTTTGACCTCTGTCATTGCCAACAAAGGATATATAACAAAGTATTGAGATGAACTTTTGATATTGACCAAATACTTATTTTCCACCATAATTTGCAAATAAATTCTTTCCAAATCAGCCAATGTGATTGTCTGGATTTGTTTTCTCATTTTGTCTCTCATAGTTGAGGTCTACCTATGATGCCAATTACAGGCCTCGCTCATCTTTTTAAGTGGGAGAACTTGCACAATTGGTGGCTGACTAAATACTTTTTTGCTTCACTGTATATCTTGTGGGTTTGTAAGGGAGGAATGTGTTGCTGGGTGTTTGATCGAGGACATTTTAGATTTAAGATGCCTTTGTTTAATAATTCTTGCTAAAAGTGAATTTGCTTTGTTACCTAGGGAGTAAAACTGAGCTTTAGATTTTTGTAGGTTGAGGTCATATTTATACAGTAAAAGGATACGGAGTTTGTGTCTGTCCAAATTTAAGGATGCAGATGTAGTGGGATTAGGATTTTTTTTTATTGAATTCTTCTTTAATCTTTATAGATGTTAAGAGTTGGTCAATTTGGTGTGTTCTGGTCCTATTGATGCGTGAGTTGAGTTGGAGAAGTATGCCTCTCATATATGCCTTGTAAGCGGGCCATAATGTGGATATAAACATATCTGGTGTATCATTACAATCAAAAAATAAATCATGAGCTTCTAACAAGTACTTTTGGTTGTCCGGGTTCTTCAGAATCGTTGAGTTCAGTCGCCAGATGCGGGGGATTGAGGAATGTTGAGTGTTGTCCAAGGTTATGTTGATTGGAGCGTGATCTGACCAGGTTATGGTACCAATAGTGGAAGATGTGATATGTTGTAGAGTCCATTTATCAGTAACAAAAAAGTCAATTCTGGAGTATGATAGGTGGGATGGGGAGTAGTATGTATAATCTTTTTCTGTACTGTGCTGACATCGCCAGATATCGTAGAGATCATGGGTATGCAGAAAGTTATTGAAACTTTGTTTAGGGGAACGCTTGTCTGAGGAAGAGTCCAGGAGTGGGTTTCCAATGACATTGAAGTCTACTCCAATGAGGAGTCTGCCCTGTTTTTGAGAATATACGGTAGAGTAGAGTTTCTTGTAGCATCTGTTTACTGTTGGGACCGTACACATTTACCAAAGTATACGGGATCTCATCAATTTTACAGACTAGGATATGGTATCGACCTTGGGGGTCCGCTATTTCAGAGATGAACTGGAATTGCGTAGAATCTTTAATAGCTGTAATGACGCCGTTTTTTTCTTAGGGTTTTTAGCCATATAGATGTGAGAAAATTGATGTAAAAAGAATTTGGGAATCTTTGCAGATACGAAATGTGACTCTTGTAAGAAGATAATATCGGCGTGGAGTGTACGGGCTTCTTTTTGGAGCATGGACCTCTTAAACGGAGAGTTTAAGCCACGAACATTAAGAGATGTGATATTAATCATCTTGATAGTCGGCGATTGGGTTACTGAAGTAGGTTAGTCGTTTCTGGTGGTGCCAAGGGACGTTGATTATGTGCAGTCTCAAACGCAGGGAGCCTGTATTGATAATTGGGCAGTGTTGGCTCAAACAAAACATCATATGGTGCGTTCAAGTAAGAATTGCCAGTTGCAAGAGAAGAGTTGGGACAGATGCTCGACTGGTAATGCAGGAAGGGAAGAAGATAAAAGGGGGTAAAAAAAACTTGCAAGTAAGAAACAGGGGGGTGCAAGTAGGTGGTGACCACAACAGAGGTCATGCCGAACAATAACTCGTAACATAGGTATTAACGAAAAGGGCCGTTTGCCAGAACTAAGTATGTTGGTACGATGCCTGAGAGTAAACAAGTGTGGTACTTTGAGGGTTCACTAGGCCGAGGTCACTCTGCCTCCATTTGTTGGCTGTTGTGGAAGGAGCAGCGTGGCGGATTTGTGGGTATTATGTTCCAAGATTTTAGCAAGTCAATGCCTGTCTCCAAATTTTTGATAGTGTATATTCTACCCTGATGTTTGACCGTCAGTTTTGTAGGAAAACCCCACTGGTAATTTATTCCATGATTTCGTAGGGCTTTAGTAATGGTAACCAGCTTTTTGTGATTGAGGAGTGTGGCTTTTGACAGATCGGCGTATAACTTGATATTTGCATGTGATGGTGGGAGTGGTGGGGGATTTCTGGCTGCAGCCATTATTTTTTCCTTTACGTGATCAAAGTGAATGAGGGCCAGAACATCTCTCGGAATTGATGCTGAGAGGAAAGATGGCTTAGGGATTCGGTATGCTCGGTCTATGGCGAGCTCAAGATCAGAGATAGATGGGATGAGGTGTTTCATATATTGTTGAGTATATGGGAGCAATGCGTCATTAGTAATATTCTCCGGGATACCTCTCAATTTGATATTGTTGCGTCTGGAGCGGTCCTCCAGGTCCGCTAGTTTCAGATTTATTTGCTCAATATCTGTGGTGTGGTCCCCATGTGCGTCAATTAGGTCATTATGCGCCATGACCATTTCTCCCATTCTCGTCTCAATATGGCGTATTTTTTGGTCTTGGTGCTGAATCACAGTGGATATCTGGGATAGTGATGCTGTTATATCACTGTGCAACGTTTGACGCAGAGATAATAGCATATTTTTCAAACAGACTTCTGTAATAGGCTGATCAAACGCTGGAAATTCTTCTATTACTAACGGCTCAGCGTTGATATGAAGAGATAAAGGAATAAGCAATGAGTTTTCTGAGCAGGAATCCCCCTCTAAGCATGGTTTTGATTTTACTGGGCTGCTTATGGTGGGTGACAGGGGAGGAGATGACTGGCCCGGGTCTCCGGGATACAGGGGAGCCCTCAGCTGCACATCTGGGTGCTGGGAAATGCTGTCTCCTACCTGGCTGTTGTTTCTGCCTGTGGTGGAGCCGGCGCCATCTTGGATTCCCGCTGACAGGGAAAAAGTTTGTAAGTTTCCCTGGTAGTCCAGGGGATTTGTGGTGGCGTGTCATCGTCCGTGAGGGTTATACACACTTCATGAATGTCTCCTGTCGCTGTAGAGTCTCAGGGCCGATGTGTGCCGAAGTAAGTCTGGCTGCGGGACGGAGCGGTAATCAAGCCGCGTCCATCCAGTAGCCAGCCGCGCATGCGCCCCCCGATATATTTTTTTTAAATACAAATAGACTTAACAATCACTTCAAGTCCTTTGTCTAGTGATGTTTGATCCAGTAAGGAACTCTTACCTTTATGGGTAAACCAAAAATCCTAATTTTTGTTATTTGAACATTGCATTATGGACCCCTAGAGCAATATTATAATATACAAAAAATAGCAGCTGCTGTTTATTAAGAAGTACCCCAGCCAGCATAAAAATGACAGTTGTATAACATTAGGCTTTGCATACTCTGTACTTTTTATGTTTGAGCTGCATCACAAGCTGTAAAGAATGATGCATAGTTAGAAAAAGCTACACTGCTCAAGAAAGTGTTGCAGAAAAAGTAGCTGGTGCACAAAGAAATTGGAAATGATTTTGAAATATTAAGCATATGTTTAGAATGATGTTTAACATAATAGTTTATTTTCACCAAAACTGTCATTTGGCTGTTTCCCGGTTTATTGTGTGCCTAGAGCTTAGCTTTAAGCTCCTCTATCTTTATGTTGTATTATGTTTCTGCTACCATTCACCTCGGCTATTTAAAAGAGAAGTGTGGGAATCGAAAATAACAATCGAATCATACTTGCTTAGATGGCTGCAGCACTGATCCCAGCTGCCGCTGTCCCCCTCCGGCTCTACACCGAGAGCTGATCTCTCAGTTCTCGGTTTTTAGTGAATGGAGAGCTGGTGACTGTCAGTCACCATTGTCTGTTGTGTCCCACAGCACTCACTGGAGCTCCAGGTTGTAGGAGGGCAGCTGGTTCAGGTTCTCAGCACCTCTCAGAGGCTGAGCCAGCTGCTGGTCTAGGCACCTGGGTGGATCTCTCCAGATCCTGTACTGGCTGAGTGACGTCAGCTGACAGTGGACTTTAGCCCACTGTCGGCTGAAAACAGGTCACAGGAGTGCAGAACAAAGTGCATCTGTGAACCCCCAGAGAGGGTGCTTCTCCTTTTTACAATATTCATAAACTTCTCCTGCTTAACCCTTGCACGTTTAAATGCTGTGTATTGTTGCTGCTAACTTTTAATAGTGGAGTAATGTCTAGCTTTTATTACAGATGATCGATCTCCTGAAGCCGATAGATCACCCGCTCCAGAATCAAGGTAAATTGTGTGTTGCAGTACTGTATGTATTGTTTTTTAGTTTTAAGTTTTTATTGCGTCCTTCAGCAAAGCATACAATGCAGATCACCACAATAAGATTCATAGTGAAACGGAAAAAGAACCTGATTCTAGGATAGGCGTATTATGCTTATCCAAGCAATGAACATTAGTCATGGAAATCATGAGTAAACGGGTATTAGGTGTTACAATAAGACCCTGACCCAGAAAGTTCTTTAAACCCCACTCATGCGTACTGTATTTAAGCATTGGCCTAATAGGTTCAAAACAACAACAAAAAAAAAAAAAAATCAAATGTACCTAGGATATTAAAGTGCAGAATTTCATGTTTTGTAGGGCGGTGGTCCTCAAACTAAGTAGAGGAGAAAAAAGTTCAGCAGTATTCAGCAAAACAAAAAGTCACACAGACTTGTGCTGGCGATTGTCCAGCAACCAGGAACATCTGAACTTCTGTGCATCATTGGTAAACTGATGACATGGTGTATTAGTGCGCCTTTTGGTGTTCTAAACAAATTTATATTCACTACCCTAAGTACAAGCCCTCTATGACCACCAAACATAACTGTGGGCTTACTTGCCATTCAAGTGTTTTCATGTTTTTTTGTTTTTCTACCACTAACAAATGAATTGCAGGTACCTTGTACATTTTTTAGAAATTACATCAGTAATATTGTTTGCCTAGGTCCTTTTAAACCTTGCAATGCTCACTTTAAGGGCCTGGTCAGACCACAACGCACACAATTCTGAAATATATCAGCTGTGTGCATTGTGTGTTGAGGTACCATTTACAATGAATGACAGTGCAGCACATCGGTGCACGTAACATCTGTGTCAACACAGAGGCCTAGTTTGAAGGAGCCCCAAAATATGATACTGTACTTCAGTCCTAAGCAGAAATGTATATTACAGTTCTTCTATTGTAAAGTTTAATAGATTATGTGCCCATTGTGCTACTGATGGCTGTTTTGGCTCTCTACATTTTATAGTGCGTTGGAACTTCTCTAAAGAGATCAAATTATGTTACATTATTATTTGAAACTTACTATTTCCACATTCGTAATGGCATTTTTTATTTGCTTTTCTGATAGATGTATATGAGCATTTTGTTATGAATTGGCTACAAATACAGTGAGTGAAATTCTCAAAACAGGAGCAACTCTTAATGGCAACCAGTCAGCATATATCTTTTATTTTCAATCTTAACTGAACAAGGTGATGATAGAAGCTGATTGGTTGCCATGCACAGCTTTGATACATTTCCCTCACTATGATTATCAGTGCTGGATTTCCATTACTGGAGTCTTTTGGCAAACAACCATAAGTGCTCAAAACATCACTCTTCTACTTGTACAACCTCCAATACAATAAACGTTTTTTGTTTTACCGATCCTAATTTGATTTAGAACTTTGCAAGAAAGTGTAAATATGGTTATCTAAGATGACTAATTTTTAATGATGATTGGCGGAAAAAATATATATCTTCTTATACTGCTTAAATAAGCTGCTTCTTTGCCTTTTGCTTTCTATACACACAGATCCGTTGTGCCTAATGGTAAATCTGGCTTATCTGTTTATATATTACTTTCACATTCTAAAGCTGTGTACAGCAAAACATGCATGCAACTAAAAAATAGAACAAATTGTCTGGTCCCTCTCCTGTGAACTTATAATTTAATCATGGTGCAAAAGGCATAGATTTTACTAGCCATATTAGATCTAAAATATATGTACTATATGTGTGCATTCAGTAGTTGAGAATGGATCTCCCATACAGCCCAAGTGCAGAGTGAAAGCCCAAACCCTTTTTCCGTCTGTTTTCCATTGGGAAATGTTCCTTCATTTCTTCCTGTTCTTTGGAAACAGTGGGAAATAATGCCCCCTTATACAATTGTTCACAGAACATATCCCTAACAGGGACTCTGACAGCAATAAATACCTGTACACAAATCCATCTAGCACTAGACCCTTCACGTATAAATACTTGACAGGGTTTCTAATCCCTAAGGACTCATGTACACATGAACTCACCTAGTCGTTAAACTCTCCTGGCAACAGAAAAATGCTAAATGTGGCAAAAACATGTGTAAACACAGTACTGTGTTTAGCGCTTGGACGTTTATTCATTTGATTGTCCAGAGTATTTCCCATTGACATGGATAAACGCCCAAGCTCCAAATGCGGCTAGAGTTCCTGATGTGTTCAATGTTTTTTTTTTTGGCCAAAACGTTCCTCTCCTGAATGCGATTATTCTGCGTTCAGAAGAGGAACGTCCGACTGCTCTTAAACTCTGGTAAAAGCCTATGTGTACATGGACATAGGCTTTTATTGAGTTGAGTTCAGGGGCTTTGGCAAAAAAACACCAAAAGCTCCTAAACTCACGTTTAGGAACAGCATTGTACATGATACCTAAACACTCTATCAAACGTTTAAAAAAATGGGCTTTGGATAGAGTTCAATTTTTAACAAGTACGTACAGTATAAAGCTTAAGAATCTTTAAAAGTGGGTAAATCGAGCACATAGTGTGATAGAATGGGAAGTGATGTAATGGATAGTAAATAATGAGCAAATGGATAAAAGGGTGAACAGGGGTGTCCTGAAGCAGACAGTTCAAACAGAGCATGGGTTGTTGAGTGCTGCAGAAGAGAAGTTTTAGATGACAGAAGAGGGTAGAAGAAGGCAACAATACCATTTATGCTTGATTTGTATGATTAAAAATACTAGGTCATGAAAAGAAGCTGTTGTTGATGCTGACTGACAATTTGTTATTAAATGGATTCTTTTTTTTTTTCTCTCTCTCTCTGCTACATAAAGGACAAACATAGATGAATCACTAAAAAGGACCGATTATAATTCAGTCTCACTAGATGCTTCAGCAGCTCGCAAGGTCAGACATGATTCCCCAGACCCTTCCTCGCCTCAGAGAAGCATACATGACTCTCCAGATTTCTTCCCATCACAAAAAAGGAGGCATGACTCTCCAGACTCCTCCCCACTGCAGAAAGGGAGGCATGACTCGCCTGACTCCTCCTCTCCACGGAAAGGCAGGCATTACTCGCCCGACTCTCCACCACAGAAAGGGAGGCACAACTCTCCACATTCTTTTCCTCCAAAGAAAGGGAGGTGGGCCTCTCCAGACTCCTCCCCACCACAGAAAGGAAGGCATGACTCTCCAGACCTTTCTCCACCACAGAAAGGAAGGCATGGCTCTCCAGACCTCTACCCACCACAGAAAGGAAGGCGTGGCACTCCAGACCTCTACCCACCACAGAAAGGAAGGCATGGCTCTTCAAACCTTTCCCCATCACAGAAAGGAAGGAGTGTCTCTCTAGAACACTCACCACCACGCAAAGGAAGGCGTGGCTCTCCTGACCCCTCTCCGCCACGCAAAGGAAGGCGTGGCTCTCCTGACCTCTCTCCGCCACGCAAAGGAAGGCGTGGCCCTCCTGACCTCTCCCCGCCACGCAAAGGAAGGCGTGGCTCTCCTGACCTCTCCCCGCCACGCAAAGGAAGGCGCGGCTCTCCTGACCTCTCCCCGCCACGCAAAGGAAGGCGCGGCTCTCCTGACCTCTCCCCGCCACGCAAAGGAAGGCGTGGGTCTCCTGACCTCTCCCCGCCACGCAAAGGAAGGCGTGGCTCTCCTGACCTCTCCCCGCCACGCAAAGGGAGGCGTGGCTCTCCTGACCTCTCCCCGCCACGCAAAGGGAGGCGTGGCTCTCCTGACCTCTCCCCGCCACGCAAAGGGAGGCGTGGCTCTCCTGACCTCTCCCCGCCACGCAAAGGAAGGCGTGGCTCCCCGAACACTTCTCCACTCAGAAAACACCAACAAGATGGCACAAGATGCTCCCCTTCCAGAGTGTCCAGAAATGATTATCAGAAGAATTCCTCATTGAGGCACGATAGATCTCGTTCCCCAGATTCTTCCCCTAAGCATTGGGGAAAAAATGCAGGAAAATCTTATTCTGATCATAAGAAAAAAAATAATTCTCCATCCTCCACCAAAAATAGACAAGACTCCATGCTTCAGAAAAACAGAATGCACTCTTCTGATTCTTCAAAGAAAGAAACAGATAGAGTCCTTCCATATGGTCGTTCATCCCTATATTCCTCCACACGCCATGATTCTGATTCTGACCTTTCCCCTCCCAGAAAAATGGAGAGAGGACCCACACAAGACAAACAGAGAACAGGTGCATATATCCTTTTATGTCAGTGGTTTTGATAGTGTTCCTTGCATGTAGTGTAACACTAATCCTTATGCCCTTAGAAACATCTTATGGAAGAGCTTCTCTAGAAATGCAGGTAAATCAATCCCTTGACAACTGTTTTCATGATGTAGATGAAGAGTATTTATAGTTTTCTGAGTTAGAATATTTTCTTGATCGTACATCATGGGACACAGAGCAGGCTATTCATGACTATGTGGGTTATAGGCCACCTATGGGTGACTGGACACTGGCTGACAAATCAGAGAAGAGGTCCTCCCCTATATAACCCCTCCTATACAGGAAGTACCTGTAAGGTGGATGGTCACTAAAAGTGTTGCTGTGCTCTTGGAGCATACCTGAAAGTCCAGAACGGTTCTGTTTGAGAATCAGGGACTTTAATCAGATCCATTCGGAAGGCTATGAGCTAAAATGGATGGTACCCGAGCCACGCTGGTTAAGGAGAAGAATCCTTGAGGTTTTGCCTGTAATGTAGCCTAGTGGTGCTGGACCGCACGCAGATGGAAACCTGTGCGGTTTTAAAATCTGACCAAGGCGCCTAAAGTGGGGTGCTATACGGGTCCGAGGCAGTAGCCCCTCAGCATGGGGACTGAGTTTTTGAAGGTCTGTATGACAATGCCTCTCATGATGGGTGAAGGTTGGTGCTTGCCGGAAGTCAGGGAACTGTGGCGGGACTGGTAATCTTCTTTTTTTCTCTCTAAAGAGAAACAAACAGCTCTAAATTGGAGGTAAAAAGAGAGGTGTTGTGCCTGTGAGTTTCTACCAGGGGGAGTGCTCACTGTTCCTGATATGTGCTTGCTCTTTTTGTTTTCGGCCACTAGAGGGTGTACTGCCAGAAATGGACGTGGCCATACTTTGTTTATCTTGAGGCCGGGACACACGTGGGCTGCTGCTGCTGAGACATCTCTTGTGGCTGGGACACAGAGCAGGCTATTCTGCAGGGGCACGTAAGAACTCCCCTGACGGGGAAGTGTGGATCAGTCAGGTGCCGCCCTAGGTGGCTCATAAGGCAGCATTTGCATTGAGTGTTTTTACTTCAGCACACTACTTGCATAGCTGTATCATTGTGATCTGTGTTACTAGTAGAGGTGCACAGGTTTTAGGCTATCTGAAGTAATGTCTTCCAGAGAGCAGAGTGGGGTAGGTGCAGCAGGAAAAGGCACTAATGTACCACCGTCAGGTCCTGAGGAACCTAGCCGAAGGTCCGCTGTAATATCCTCTCCTGACAGGCCAGAAGCGACTGGGCAGTCTGAGCCGCTGCATCTGTCTGGCATTGTGGCTACTACTGGGGCTTCTGCCTCAGCATATGTAACCAAGAATGATCTTGCTTCAGCCTTAGCGGGTTTGGAAGATCAGATCGCTGGAATGATTGCCTCAGTTTCTCAGGGGACTAAGAAGCGGGATAGATTCCCGTCACTAGAACCACCAATCCTGGGGCAGGGGTGGAACCTGAGGATGAGGAAGAGCTGGAGGAAGGTCAGGTAGTAGGATTTCTGTCTGAGGAGTCAGCCTGAGGAGAAGCAGGAGGTCTCTGCCTCCCAGTCTCAGAGATTTTTAGTCCAAGACCTCACTGACCTCATTTATGGTCTGGATTCAAGCTACCTCCTTTGGAAACCTCTGAGTTACTTATTCTTCCCGTGACTCTTTGAAGCCTTCACTCAGGCCTTTTCTGGTGCATCCTCTTCTGGAGCAAATTATGTATGCTGACTGGGACCACCCAGATAGGGTTTTTGTTCCACCAAAGAAATTTTCGGTTTTGCTTGTAGTGGATTCAGCTGTTTCATCCCTGAATAAATCTTTAATATGTCCTGTGGATAATGTACAGGTTTTCAAGGACCAAGCAGATAAGACGCTAGAGACTCTCTTTAACCACGTCCCGTCTGCCCTATAGCAGATATATTTCTACAAAATGCGCAAAATCGTGTGTATATATACGTGTTTTCGCATTTCCGGGTAGGGGGGGTGCGCACGCACCCTACCCGTGCCGCCATTCGCGGCCATGGCTGTCAATCACCTAATCCCGGCCGGTAATTACTCGCTGGCGCCCGGTGATTGCCGAGGATCATCCCTGTCAGCTTGTGCACACTGCCTTGCATGGCTGTGCAGAGCACAGCCATGCAAAGCAGTGTGCTTACAGTGAAGCACACAACACAGCCCCATAGTAAAACACACCCAGCAGCTAACCTTTTTATCGCCCCAAATCTTAACCCCTTCCTTCCCAGTGCCATTAATACAGTGTCAGTGCTTTTTCTTAGCACTGATCACTGTATTGGTGTCACTGGGGATGTTAGCCACACCAAGTCAGTTCCCCCCAGTGTCAGAATGCCCGCCGCAGTCCCGCTATAAGTCGCTGATCACGGCCATTACTAGTAAAAATAAAAAAAAATCCCAGTATATATACCACCATTTGTAGACGCTATAACTTTTTGGTCTTTTTTTTTTTTTTGTTATAGCGCAAAAAATAAAAACCGCACAGGAGATCAAATACCCCCTAAAGAAAGCTCAGTTTTTTGGAAAAAAAGGACGTAAATTTAATTTGGGTGCAGCGTTGCATGTGCAGTTGTCAAAGTAATGCAGTGCCGTAACGCAAAGAATGGCCTGGTCAGGAAGGGGGGTAAATTTTCTGGAGAGCAATTGGTTAAGGCCTTCTTCTCCCTGTCGGATTCTGCCACACAGCCAGCTGTGGCAGCTATTGGCATTTGCCAGAGTCTTTCTGACCGTGTCAAGCAACGGATTGGAAGACCATTAGGGCACAGGGAATGCTCAGCCGTGGATTTGGGAGATGTTCCGTGTGCTTTGTGTTTTGCGGTTGATGTTCTTGAGGATTCAATTCAGCAAATTTCTCGCTTGGCCCTCTTATCTGTGCACATGCGCAGGGTTTTGTGGCTGAAGAGCTGGTCAGTCCATGCAAAAAATTTCTTGGCAAGTTTTCCCTTTCATGGGAAACGGCTGTTTGGGGAAGATTTGGACAAATATATCCAAAGGATTTCAGGGGGTAAAAGTACTCTTTTACCCTCTAAGAGGAAATCCAAACGGCCTTCTTTAACGTGTCAGGGGCTTCGGTTGCTGGGCCCTCATTTACCAGGCAGTAGTTTCACCACATACAGGTCCAAGCCTCCAGGGGTAGATCAAAACCCAAGGAGGGTTCATGTGGGGGGAAGACTTTCAATTTTGTGGCTGCATGGAGGGCTCTAATCCAAGACAAATGGGTAATTTCCACGATTTCTCTGGGGTACATACTAGAATTTTCTGGTGTTTCCCTCTCGGTTTCTAAGATCAAATGTACAAAGGAATCCAGAGAAAAGAAGAGCTTTATTTCAGGCACTCGATTGCCTATGGGCTCAAGGAGTATTCATGGAGGTTCCTGCAGGCGAAAGGTTTCAGGGATTTTATTCAAACCTGTTTACAGTCCCAAAACCAAATGGGGATGTAAGGCCCATTTTGGATCTCAAAGGGCTAAATCAGTTCCTAAATGTTCGATCCTTTCTTATGGATTCGGTTTGGTCAGTCCCTACAGAGGGAGTTTTTTTGGCGTCCATAGACGCATACCTGCGTGTACCGATATTCATTCCTCACCAAAAAAAAGATTTTTGCATTTTGCAGTAGGAGCTCAGCATTTCTAGTTCATAGCAGTGCTGTTTGGGCTGGCCACGTCAAGAGTTTTCCCAAAAATTCTTGCTCTGGTGTTGGGGCTACTCAGAACTCAGGGAGTATCGGTCACAGGTTATCTAGATGATCTCTTGCTCAGAAATCAGTCGGTGCCAGATCTGAAGCAGGATGTGGTCCTTACGATGCACATCCTGGAACAGCTGGGCTGGGTGCTCAATCTCAAGAAGTCGGCCCTGTAACAAGTGCAAAGCCTGGAGTATTTGGGGATGGTCCTAGACACGGTTCCGGCAAAGGTATTTCTGCCTCCAGGGAAACGTTGTGCCCCATGGAATGAGGTTTGCAGTTTGAAGGCCAAGAGCTATCCTTCAATTCGCCTCTGTATGAGGTTGCTGGGGAAGATAGTGTCCTCGTTCAAGGCTATTTCCTATGCTCAATTCCACTCCAGACCGCTGCAAAGGTACATTCTATCTGGTTGGAACAAAAAAATTCTGGCCCTGGATTACTGCATATCTCTGTCTCCAGAGGTGCAGCAGAGCCTGAATTGGTGGTTGATAACTCACAATTTGGAGAAGGGTACATGGCTTTCACAGGAAATTGATGGGAAGATTCATGTCCTGGAACTTTGAGCAGTGAGGCTTGCTCTGAGATATTGGACATCCAGACTTCAGGGTTGGCCTGTAAGGATTCAATCTGTCAATGCCACAGCAGTCACATACATCAGCCACCGGGGCGATACCAGGTGTTGAAGTGCCCAGTAGGAGGTGAACTACATTCTGACCTGGGCAGAGAGATGTTCCAAGTCTGTCAGCAGTGTTCATTTCCAGGTGTGGAAAATTGGCAGGCGGATTATCTCAGTTGCCGGCAGTTAATTCCAGGGGAATAAGTCTGCCAACGATGGGGTTGCCCTGATGTAGACCTGTTGGTATCCAGGTTCAACAACAAGGCCGGTCTTTTTGTGTCCAGGGTAAGGGACTCTTGCACAGCAGGGGTTGACGCCTTAGTGATTCGTTGGAAGCAGTTCTCACCGATTTATGCCTTTCTTCCGATCCAGCTACTGCCACGTCTCTTACACAGGATTCGGGAGGAGTCTATTCCGGTGATACTGATTGCTCCGGCTTGGCCCAGGAGGGCCTGGTATGCGGACATAGTGAAGATGGCAATAAACGGGTAGTGGGCCGTGCCGTATTGGCCAGACCTGTTGTCTCAAGGTCCTGCATGGCACCAAGCTTTACGGTCGCTAAATTTGATCATGTGGCTATTGAAACCCAGATCCTGAAGGATAAGGAAGTGTTGGATTCTGTCAAACCCATCATATTGGGTGCTAGAAAGTTTCTAGGAACATCTATTACAGAACCTGTAAGGCTTACATTGCCTGGTGTGAGGTTCACAAATGACACCCTCGAAAGTATGTGATTGGCAGGATTCTTTTGTTTCTTCAAACAGGGTTGCAGAAGAATTTGTCTGTTGGTACCATTAAGGGCCAGGTTTCAGCATTAGCTATTTTTTTTTTCCAGAGGCTCATTGTGTCTCACTCTTTGGTCCGCACTTTTTTACAAGGAGTAATGCCTATGGCTCCTCCTGTCAGGTTGCCTTTGTGTCCTTGGGACCTGAACTTGATTTTGCAGGTTTTGCAAAAGCCACAATTTGAACCTATTGGAGAGATTTCACTTGTCCTGTTGACACGTAAGGTGTCGTTTCTAGTGCCAATCACGTCTGTGAGAAGGGTGTCAGAGCTGGCAGCTCTTTCTTGGCAGAGAACCATTTCTGGTTTTGCATTGATAGGGCGGTGTTGCGACCTCATACATGCTTTTTACCAAAGGTGGTTTCTGGTTTTCATCTCAATCAGGACATAGTTCTGCCTTCATTCTTTCCTAGGCGCCAGTCAGCAAGAGAGATCTCTGCATATCTTGGATGAGGTACACGCTGTAAGGGTCTTCTTTGAGTCTACAGCACAGGTCAGGAGGTGCTCTATTTGTACTGCCAGAGGGGCCTAGGAAGGGGCAGGTGGCATTCAAGGTGACTATTTCTCACTGGGTTCTCCAATTGATCATTCAAGCCTATGGTTTGAAATGTAAAATCACACCCTTTCGGGTGAAGGCACACTCCACCAGGAGTGTGGGGGAATCTTGGGCAATCTGCAATCAGGCGTCAGTAGCTCAGATTTGCAAGGCCGCTACATGGTCTTCAGTCCACACATTCACAATATTCTACTAGGTGGATGTCAGAGCTGCTGAGGATTCTGCCTTTTGCCACAGTATTTTACGAACGGCTGAGTAGGTCCTGAGGGATTATTGACGGTGGCTATCATGGTGTCACCCTCCCCTCAATTTTCTTATTGCTTTGAGACATCCCACATAGTCATGAATAGCCTGCTCTGTGTCCCGTGATGTACAAAAAAGAAAATTGGATTTTTTCTAGGTACTTACCTGTAAAATCCATTCCTTGGAGTACATCAAGGGACACAGAGGTCCCACCCCTCTTATATGGAATGTCATTGCTTGCTACAAAAACTGAGGTTCTTCCTGTATAGGTGGGGTTATATAGGGGAGGACCTCCTCTCTGATTGGTCAACCAGTGTCCATTCACCTATAGGTGGCCTATAACCCACATAGTCATGAATAGCCTGCTCTGTGTCCCGTTATCTACTCCAATAAATGGATTTTACAGGTAAGTATGTAGAAAAAAATTAATTTTTATTTTCACCTTAATGCATTACCTGTATTAAGTTAAAAAAAAAAAAAGTCCCGCCACTTGTTATGACCCCACTCCCTCCCCAAACACTTAACTGACTCATTATCCAGTGCTGTCCCATCTGCAGCACCACTGCTTCTTCTACCTGGTCTCACAGGAGACTCTGAGAGCAGTGAGAGCCATAGGTTGCTGCAGCTGTCAAATTCTGTGAGGAGGGAGTGGGCACATGTGGCCCAGATGCAGGGTGCATGTGTCTATGGATGATCACAGCCCGGCTTGGGAACACGTCTGCACTGGAGAAGACCGCAGCAGCTGGAGACCGAAGAAAAGGAGGCAAGTCACCTCTCTGTGCAAAATCCTTGCATGGAGTAGGTAAATACAACTTTTTTTTTTTTATTAAAATAAAAAAAGGTTTAATATCACTTTAACCAGTTGAGGACCTAAAGTGGTATTAAGCCCAGAACCAATAATGTAATCTATTGCAACTTATCAATCATTTAAATGTAGCTGCATCTGTTTTCTTTTTTAGGTGTTTTTCCCCCTCTTTTTTTTTTACCTGGTAATCAGGCCAGTAACAATACCTCATGTATTAGCGTGCCTCCACTGTGATTGAAGGAGCACTGGGGGCACTTTTGGACAGTTGCATTGTCAGTTTGAGGGGGGAGGGGAGTGTTAGATGGACTAGCAGAATTAGATACACTAACAAATTTAAGCCAAATTCCAACTCGCACTGTAGTTGCACAAGCAGTTAAAGCAACATTTTTTTTTTTTTTTTTTACTTTTGGGATAAAGGTTTTACATAAAAGGTGATGATTGTAAGTACCCCTGTCAGTGGTAAATGGTTTGTCTCAACCCTGTAACTACTACATCTGCAGGACAGGTAGTTCTATTACTGACAGACTTACAGATTTACTAGACAAGCAATAGCCTGAAACAGAAAATGAACAGCCACCACATCTAAGAATTGGTAAGCTGCAACATAATGTTTGCTTTTTGGTTTAATACGGCTTTAATACATACAGCATACGCTCTAAAACACATCAAAGAAGTGTCTGAAACAGTTATGTAAAACTAACCTTCCAAACAGTAGTCAGAAACTTCATTGAGAAATTCTATGTAACAGTATTGTTGTTACATGGTATTTACTTTATTTCATTCATGTGCAGATCCAAGAGATGTCCTTAGATCTGCACATGATGCAAGGTTAATTCTCCCAGTAAACTTTTTTTTTTTAACCAAATTTTGTTCATAGTTAACCATTAGTTAACCCTAATCAAATTAACTTTTTAATCTCCACTCCCTCTAACTTTTAACTTTCTGCTAGTATTTTTTTTTGCCATTTAATATTTAAAGTTTTTTTTATTGTGTTCATTTGTAATTTTTTTATTTAAAAAAAAAAATAAAAAAAAAGAGAAAAGGCCTTTTTTTAACTTGCAAATACATTTGCAGTGCCTTGTACCAGAATTATAATATAGTGTCATTATGAATGGGACGAATTCTAGCGTGAAAGGTATGCTTTATATCTATTGTAACACCTATTAAGACAAACACTGGTCAAAGTAAAAAAAAATGCATTTATTTGGTTCTGTTATTTCTTTTTGTCTAGAAAATCATTTTTGCAAGACATGATCACCAAAAGAGAGCTTTGTTTTTGTGAAGAAACCCCAAAAATGTAATGAAATCTCCACTGCGCATGTGCAGCCTGAGCAGCAGTTTTGGCATGTGAGAGATGTGTCAAAAATGCTGCTCACTCTTAGAGGAATGAGTTGATCTTCCAGGAAAAAGTAGTAGCTGTTATCGGGATAGTAGATTCTCCCCCTATCATGATCTTCAGTGACTGTTTCCCCTATAAAAACACAAGTCCTGTCATCTCAGGCAGACATTTCATAACAGAGTAAAGTGAACTTGCATTCCCAGCTGCGATTTTTCTCTGTTATGCCTGTTCTAGTTAGTTCTCTCCTTTGGGCTTCCTATATCATTTCTGAGCAGTATGTAATGATTTGTCGGATCCTGCAATATGACCTCTACAGCCCTTATTTGAGTCTGTGTCAAAGGCCCCTCCTTGCGACATTTCTCTCTAAGTTAAGAGGACACCGAGCTGACAACATGGAGAGGTGGGGATTGTGACAGGTGATGTGTTGGGGCGAAGGAGCTGAGAGTACATTAGAGAGAGTTGGAGGAAAGTTTGACACCAGCGTTTGTGAAAGCTGCTGTCAGCTCTCTTCTTTATCACCATACTGGACAGAGAGAGTCTGTTTCTAACCACTCTCTTTGCAGTGCTTTATACCAGATCATGTCAAATCCTCTGACAGATCACATATAGAGCAAATCACAGACTTCCTCTGCAAGACACAGGGCTAGCAGATGACAACCAGTGAGGAGCTGTCATAACCAAAGGTGCGTCGCTGATAGAAGTCTGCTCAGGCAATATATAACCAATGTATTGGCTTCTATCTGCTGCTGAAAGCAAGTTATTCTAATAAAGAGGGCAATAACAGAAGGGGGAGGGACCTGTTTGCATAGATGACATTTATAACCCTTCCTCTATGCTCACTAGTGCAACTGAAGCAAACATTCAACTATGAATGCCATGGCACTGTCAATAGAAGGTATGGTCAGTGGCACTGTCAATGAAAGATATTTGGTATAGCACAGACCCTTCCTGGATTAGGACGTTGCTCCAAACGGGACGAAAGAACCAGGAGGAAACTGATCAGAGAGGCTACCAAGAGGTTTACAGCAACTGTAAAGCAGTTACAGGAATTTAACAAAAATGGTCCTTGAATGCATGTGACACAATATCACAAATTCTCCACAAATGTGGCTTGTATGGGAGAGTTGCAGAAAAAGGTGTTCTGGTCACATGAGACTAAAATTGAGTTTGACCTCAACACTAAACGATATGCCTGGCGGAAATCCAATCCAGCTCACCATCCAAATAACTCCATTCCTACAGTAAAGCATGGAGGTTGTAATATCCTGTTATGGGGGCGTTTGTCTGTAGCAGGGACTGGAGCACTTGTCAGGATAGAAGGAAAAGTGGATCGGGCAAAATATTAAATTTTTGTGGAAAATCTGCTAATACTCTGCCAGAAAGTTATCAAAGCACACAACATAAATGACCACACTGTTTGAAGGGGAAAAAGGCGAATGCCCTTGCATGACCTAGTCAGAGCCCAGACTTAAACCCCATTCGTAATCTGTGGAATGACATGAAGACTGCAGTCCACAAATGGTCACCATCATATTTAACTGAACTTGAGCAGCTCTGTAAAGAAGAGCGGGCAAATATTGCAAAGTCTAGATGTGCAAAGTTAGTAGAGACATATCCCAACAGACTAAAGGCTGTAATTAAAGCAAAAGGTCGTTCAACAAAATACTGACACAAGGAGGTGATCCTTTTTCCAACTCAGTGATTCTGTTTTTGATTTTTTTCTGACATGTTGGTGTTATATCTTTCACTTGGAATGTTATTTATATATTTATTATTACAGGTACTTGTATAGCGCCGTCAGTTTACGCAGCGCTTTACACATATATAGTACATTCACATCAGTCCCTAACCCTCGAGGGGTGTACAATCTAAGATCCCTAACTTACATTCATACATACACATATTAGGGCCAATTTAGACAGGATCCTATTAACCTACCAGCATGTCTTTGGAGTGTGACAGGAAACCCACGCAGGCATAGGGAGAACATGCAAACTCCAGGCAGGTGGTGCCGTGGTTGGGATTCGAACCAACGACCTTAGTACTGCCAGGTGGAAGTGCTAACCATTTAGCCACTGTGCTGCTCATGTTATAAATTGCACTGAGTAAATACAGCTGGATAAAACAAAAACTGTTTCTTTCTTCATTTCAGGCTGCAAAGCTACAAAATGTGATTATTTTAAAAGGGGTGATTCTTTTCTCTACCCACTGTAAACAAGGGTCAAGCACAGAGCGCACATGCAGAAGGGATTTCTTTATCTTGCCTGTCAGTACTGCAGTTGAATGTTACAATGCGCATGTGCAGGATTTAGAGATGATATAGACTATGGACAACTGAAGCTGCCAGGAAGAGGATTGACAAGGATTGGTAAAAGTGGTGGCACTGTATTAAATAGCGGTAGTAAAAGGCATTGTTTTCATTTTGAACCACAAGAATTCTAGTTCTGACTGACAGCTTTTTTATAGAAGTGATTCAGATGGCAGTGAAGCCACCCAGTTACGTGTATATGTACTGTAAGGTGTTCCTTTCTTCAGTGATCTGTTTGCTGATCTTCTCTGGGTAGTGTGGACCCAGAAATACTTTCAGGTTCAGAGATGTCAACACCAGAAGCTGATCGAGCACAGTCTGTGTTTGAAAAGCAGAGTGTATTGGGGTCTAATAATTCTCCTCTGCAGGTACCTGGTCACCTGCACTATGCTATGACATAAGGGCTTATCTGCCCCCTTGTAATAACAATAGAGGTGAGTTAAAAAAAAATCCCAAAAACAAAGTTAATAAAATAAAAACACATTAACAAAAAAAAAAGCACCCCAAAAAAGTATA
This sequence comes from Staurois parvus, assembly GCF_062004578.1. Taxonomy (NCBI): domain Eukaryota; kingdom Metazoa; phylum Chordata; class Amphibia; order Anura; family Ranidae; genus Staurois; species Staurois parvus. Next base: position 1,867,907 of record NW_028317883.1, read on the forward strand.
AAAGCCCCCACCTACACGCACTTGCAAAAGCACACATAAGGGATGCATGTATACTAGAATGGCAAGTGCACTACACATATTCAATGTCACCGTTCACACCAGCGTGAGAGCAATATTTCTAGGGCCATAATTCACGGTTACCTCTAAATTGATGAGCTGTAAAATATTTTTCGGTATCCCCTATGGACAATTTTGGGTACCATAAATTTGTGTTGTTTTACGGATGTGTGCAGTTTTGAGGCTTGACATATTAAGTATCTCTTTACCCTCATCTTTTATAGTTTGCTAAAAAAAAAAAAAATGGGTATTGTGTTTTTGTGTACTAAAGTTTATTTGCGTGTATTGATTTTACTGAAAATATGTATTTAATAAACAGTAGCTCAATTTTAGTGTGTCATAAGAAATTGCAACTACCACCTTTTCATTCAACAGAGTCTCTGCTTTCAATAAATATATAATGTTTTTAGGGTTTTAAGTAATTTTCAGACCCAAAATGTTAATTTTTACTTGTGATGAGTGGTAACTCCATGGCCACTTAACCGTAAGGTTCACATTTTTTTACGGTGTCACCAGTTTTCAGATATATAACTTTATTTTTTTTTGCATCTTACTAATTTTTCTACAGCTCGACAGAAAGACTCTGACTCCGACTTGTCTCCCCCAAGGCATGCCCAGCAGAGGGGTTCTGATTCTGACCTGTCGCCTCCTCGATGTGCAGATTACAGAGACCCAGACAGTTTATCCCCACGCAGCAGAGCTGAGTCAGAAAGAGGTTCTTCATACTCGCAGAAAAGTGGAGGTTCCAAGGTAAGCTGTTTTGGCTTTCCATAGACATTAGACATAATAGCCCCACCTGTGTCAATCAATTTCTGGGTGGTTATAGGTCAGTAATTTGGATTTCCCATGATGAATGATGCTTTTCTCTCCAACATGAGGCCAGTGCTTGAGTATTTGTTTAAACATGAATGGTCAGACAAAGCAATCTCCTATGTTGATGGGAAAACCCTGGTTAGAAAGTTGCCTTGGCTGTGTGGTTAGCCATTGTTCTTGTCATAGGACATGGGGGCAGCTGCTAACCACACCATTTGTTTAGCTCCTTGCAGTCAACTCATTGAAAGAACCAATTTTTTTTTTGGCTATGTTCACTGAATAATACCTCCTTAGCGTTTTGCATCTTTCAGAAATGGTTCAAAACATAGCACAGGCTTTCGTGAAAACAGCTTAAAAAGTTTTTTTGACAAATTGTTTTTTTATATCTTTAAATTTAATTATAAGTGACGGTAAGTTGGATGTCTGTACAATGGTGGAAAATGCATCACACGTGTATGGAAATAATAGATTGTGATTAAAATGGGGAAATGTTTTATACATATTAATAAGAAAAATATGGTTAGGATAGTCCATATATGAGGGGTGTTCAAATCAAACCAGGACTTTTGAGTTTATATAGTAAAAACAATTTTTAAGTGAAATCTTCATTTATTTTTTTACTCCACTGTTACATTTATATGCTTATCCCAGCATTTAACTAATGCCTGGAAATCGTGGGCATAGAAGAATTTGTCAGTACACCTGAACCAACCTAGAACAGCCTGCTTCACTTCGTCATCATTTTGTTCATTGTTCCCACAGAAAGATTATGCGTTGATTATCCAGGATCAGGCGTTTCACGCGCTGAATGTTCATAGGAATAACTGCTGTGGGCTGGGAACCACCATGGCCAGGATCGTCAGTGACTGACATACGGCCATCTTTGAAATGTTTACACCACTCAAATGTCTTAGGCCCCATTCAGACGGGGCAGATCCGTCAGCATGATCTACCTGCTTCAGTGGGGGATTTCTCTGCTGATCCCCGCTGAGCAGTTGGATGACAGGTATCTGTCCGCTCTGCTGCTGCAGAGTGGACACACACTACCCGCTGATTTCAATGGGACAGTTGAATGGAAATGGACTGCCTGTCCGTTTCCACCCAATTTTCATCTGTTCTGATCCACTGGACAGATGGGGAATGGTTCCCCATCCGTCCACTGGACAGATGGGGAACGGTTCCCCATCCACCTATTTTTGGCATACAGGATCAGATCAGGTGTCAGCAGACTATTGTCTGCTGACACCCGCCAGTCTGCCTGAAAAACGGACAGGCAGACCCCATCAATCTGCTCGTGTGAATGGGACATTATTGCGACTGAGTTTCTCATCACTGTACTGTGCTTGAAGTATTCTGTAGCTATCCGCTTTTATGCCTTCGTTTACAAGAAACTTCGTCACCGCATGCTGTTCCACGCACGCACTAACACTGTTGTCTGCCATCTTGATTAACAGTCTCTGGACTGGCCCACGACATGTGCGCCGCCTATCAGTAATGGGACACACTTGCCACTTACTACTGCGTGTAGTACCACCATGCTATCATCCCTTTTTATACCTGTAAAATTAAAAGTCCTGCTTTGACTTGAATGCCCCTTGTATATTCCTCTCAGTCCTATATTTTTTTTTTCTGTATGACATTCTGTCCTTAAATTTTCCAAGAAATTTAGCATTACCCAAATTTGTTAAATTGATAATCAAATGTGATAACTAAAGGACAACTGTTATTTTGTACAGTTGTCCTTTTAAATACTTCCCCAACCCCCAGTTGCTGCTGACCCATTTTTAACAATTACCTTGGCTCATGTTCCATCGATCCTCACTGTGCTGCTCTGCGGCCCCTTTTATTCTAGAGCACAGCTGATGGCTGCCACGAGTACAGTTTAACATAGAATTAAATGGGAACACACAGTGCACATGCGCAGAAGGAAGATCAGTGTGGCTTTGGACCACAGTAAAGACTGCTGGACTAATCTACACATTCCACAAGCTGAATAACGGCTTTCTTTGACTCCAGTAAAGCAGGTGAGACATCAGGGGTCTTTTAGACTTTATCCCTTGGTGATATAAATATATAAATGAGAAAAAAGTGTCAAAATAGCTACACCCAAGCACTGGGAACACACACGAACACCCCCCCCCCCCCCCCCCCCGCCTACGTATGTAGACATTGCTTGTGCTACATGTTTCATGTCACCACGCATGTTGGCATGAGAGTAATAATTCTAGGGCCATTAAAGTCTAAAGTGATGACCCTAGGGTACCAAAGTTTGTCCTCATTTTACGAGTGCACACAATTTTAAAGCTTGTCATGTTTGGTAAAATATTGCATTTGTGTGCCCTAAAATGAAGTGTAGTGTATTTTTTACTGAAAATTTGTCTGGCATAAAAAAAGGAACTACCATTATTTTATTCTTCAGTGTATAATGGTTGGGGGTTTTAACTAATCTTAAGGCGTAAAATTATTTTTGCAAATAATCAAAAAGTCTGACGGTGCAAAGGGTTGATTATCTGTAAATATTTCAGATGCTCTCTGGTGGCAGAGCTGGCCTTGTCTCTGCTGAGGTTCTGAGAGAAGAGAAGGCAGAGGAGAGGAGGACTCAGAAAGACAACAAAAATCTAGAACGTGAGTGAAACACCACAGATTGGTAGATCTGAATTATTGCAGTTTTTCTTACACAGTAATGCCATAGTTACCGGGGAGTATTGAGCATTGTCTCCCTAAGCTTTGCTGCTCAGTTTTTTCTTAAATTGTACAGTGGCCAATCAGTTTCTAACTTCAGCTTGTTCATTTAAGCTTTAACAAAACCTGAAAGTTGATTGGTTTCTATGCAGAGCTGCACCAGATTTTGCACACTCCGGTTTTATTAAATCTCCCCATTGCATAGGACTGAAGGGCCTGTTCCAAATGTTGTGTGTTGAAAACACCAACATTTCTTTCCTTCTGTGGTTAGACTGTATACCTGGGCAAAAAAACCCCCCATATCTTAACAGTACAGTACAGGGCACAGACTAGATATTCATAGACCCTGGGTTGTGGGCTGGTAGCTTCAGGTCATTGAACACTGGTAAAACTATTTCAGTGCCAGATTTTTTTGTCTATTATATCTGGAAAATAATTATCTTAATTGTACAGTACAGAACTCAGAGGATAATCATACACCTTGGGTTATAGGGTGCTACCTTGAGGTGATGGGACAAAAGCTCTGCTGAGCATGCCAAATCCCCCTCCACCCCCGGGCGTTCTCCAATAATCCCACCCCACTCCATGAAAGATCAGTATTTTGCTAGTGTCCTAAGGTGATGGACCTCTTCTCCCTCTGTTTCTGCTGTGAAATACCTCCTCTAGACAATGCAGACATTGAGGAAAATGAAATGGACCCGGAGGCCATGGAAGATTTCTCACCCTTATCCTCTTTTACACTTGGAAGTTATTGCTTCACACAGTTTGTTTGCCAGTGTAGATGTGCTCACTTGTGTTGTGTGTAAAAGCCTCGGCATTGAAGCACTTGATTTGTCTTGCCATGTCCCCTAGGGTATTATAAGGCCTGCTACATCTAAAAAGGCATTTCTCATTCATGAACAAATAGGCACTTTTTGATGATTGTGTTAACCTTGATATGATTTTCACCCTTCCACGAATCTTTACCAAATCCATCCATATCCATTGGAAAAAGAGTTTACCAAAAAGTGGTCTGTTCTGTTAGTAGACCCTGCTGTGTCAGTCTTAAAATCCTCTACTGTGCCTGAGATGTTCCTTCTTTTAAAGATTCTGCTAACAGAAAACTTGGTACACTTTCAAACGCTCTCTTTAAAGGATAAGTTTACCTTTTAACAAAATATTAAATGCACATTTTTTGCAAGTAAAGCATTTCATTGCTGGTGCCATGCATGTCTCCTGAAGACTGTCCGTGTAATAGTGCAGTCTGTCGTCTTGTACTGCGTATTAGCAGGCGGTTTTGCGCTGACAGGAAGAATAAATGAACTACTGTCATTGAGAACTTTTTACTGAACTCTGAATGAATGACACTGCCACGTTTTTTTAAATTGTGAGCATCTACCCCCTGCTTTCTGTCACATCAGGGGATCGGGGGTTGCAGGGGCCAATCGTACAGTAACATGGTACATGTAACACCCTGAATATGGGTGTAACATGTTACGAAAGGTGAACTTATCCTTTAACCTTGCAGGGCCCGTTGGGCAACTGGCTATTGCTGCAATTTCTGTTTGTCAGAACACAGTAAATTGGACTAGGACAGTCTTCCAGGATCAAACATTGGTGGAGGACTTGCAGACACTACCCCTGCCTTAAAAGGGTAACTTCACTTTTGTGGGAAAAATATTTTTATAAATATATAACATATACAACTAAGCCATATATCTTTTAATTGAATGTTTTTTAAAAATTACCTTTCATTTTCAATCTGCTGCACTGTAATTTTATGTAAAATGCAATATGGCTGCCTGGAGGTGTTCTGTAAACGAATGGTGTACAGAAGGCCTCCCCAAGTATGTCATTTCCTGCTTGTGTGATTGGCATAATGATTTTCTCAGAAGTCTACACCAAGATACAAATTTGATTTTGAGTATCCCCTGAAGCAAAAATGTCATTTTTGGTGAGATACTCCCTAAGGAAAACACATCTAAAGGGATGCAGACCCTGTAGTTTTCTTTATTAGAGCCTTGCAGACGCAGCAGCTGATTGCAAATTACAGAAAACACTTTCATTAGATCCACTTTGCACATGGACACAGACAAGCAGTTATTTCTCTAGAAACAATTCTGTATAACATACAGAAGGAATCTACAACAAAGTTTATTAAAATCCCTGCAGTGTTCATAGATCACCCAGTGGGAAATGTTTTTTTTTTTCCCTTAACAATCTTTTGTGTTGATGCCCTAGAACAAGTCATTACAATGATTTCCAGAATTACTCTTTAGTTCTATCTTTATGTGCATAATCTTATGGCTAAAAGCCTGGACAGCCGAAACGGCTTGCAAACGTTGCCTCACACATGCCTTTTGAAGAAGAACATCTATTTGGTGAGACACATGAGAGATTCAAGGAATATGTCACAGGAGCAAAATTACTACAATGGAAGTTCCAAAAACCCCTTTCCTTGAGGGCTTTTACCTCTTAAAAAAAAATAAGCGTGCCCCATCGCTCTCCGCAAGTTTCATCTTCAAAGCCAAAACTTAGTCCTTCCTTTTGGCACAAGTCTTGGAACACAAAACCTACCAGGGCACCTCCCTCTTTTAAGAGTGGGGGGACGTCTTTTATAGTCTGCCTTTCTGTGGGTCACAGATGTCCAAGACCTGTGGGCTCAATGATCACCCAAGGAAGCCAAGCTCTCTATCGACATCCTGGAGTACAAAGCAATACAACTAGCACTGAATCACTGGACCCCCCTTTAGGGTCACTTAGTCAGTGTACAATAAGACAGTCCCAAGGCTGTGACCTATATCAACCACCAAGGGGGGAACCAGGAGTCAGGAAGCCTTAATGGAAGTAAGTCTGATCATCTCATGGGTGGAGGAACACTTTCCATCTCTCTGCTGTTCACATCCCAGAAGAGAACAATTTGAAAGGTGGATTATGTCAGCCATCCCTGCCTGGACCAAGGGGGATGTGCCCTTCATCTCAACACCTTCAGTTTCCTTAGTCAAAAATGGGGAACTCCAGATTTGGACAAGAAGTTACCCCTGTTTATAGCTAGGACCAAGGATCCTCTAGCACTGACATTGGATGCTCTGATAATTTCCTGAACCTCAATCAAGTTTATACATGGCCCAAGAGAACCTGGTACACAGACATACTCAAACCTCTAGGAGGTGATACTTGGCCTCTTCCAGACAGAACAGAACTCCGGGTCCCCTGTTCATCCTGCTTTTTGGTCACTGGCTTTAATGGCATGGCTGTTGAAACCCAGGCATTGAGGGACAGGTTTGTCTCTGATTCTGTAATTCCTGCATTACTCAAAACCAGAAAAAACACTTCCAGAAAAATGTACTATCATACCTGGAAATCCTGGTATGAACACAGGCTTTTCAATCCCAGAGTCTCTGTGCCTCTCATTCTGGGCTTCTTGCAATTGGAACTTGATCAGAATTTTACCTTATGTACTCTTAAAGTGAAGGCTTAAAAAAAAAGAAAAAAAAAATTACAAAAATGTCTACGCTTACCTGCTCTGTGTAGTGGTTTTACACAGAGCAGCCTGGATCCTCCTCTTCTCGGGTCCCTCACCGGCGCTCCTGGTCCCTCCCTCCTGTTGGGTGCCCCCACAGCAACAAGCTTGTTATGGGGCCACCCGTGCAGGTGCATTCCTAAGCCGCTGCTCCATGTGTCCATTCACACACGGAGCTGTGGCTTGGCCCCGCCCCTTCTCTCTTCTCATGGGCTCACTTTCTGTGATTGACAGCAGCAGGAGCCAATGGCACCTGATTTTGCTTTCCATTGTAAAAACCTTTGTTCAAGATGTTTCTCAGAATAAACCTCACTTACAGCTCCCTGTGCTTTGTTGGGATCTTAATTTAGCGTTCTCTGCCATGCAGAAATCACATGTTGAACCCATCAGAAAACTCTTCTTGGATGATGTTTTCTACAAAATGTTCATCTTCGTGGCTATCACATTTAGTTGTGTCTCTGAAGAAAAATAGCCTTGCAACAAAGACCTGCCTTTCTCTCGAAGGTGGTATCTAACGTCCACCTTCATGAAGACATAGTCCTTCCCTCCTTGTATCCTGCTCCTAAGCACCCCAAAAAGATTGCTCTTAATTGCCTGGACATTTTCAAATCTATCAGCGTTTATATAAAAGCCTCAGCCTCTATAAGAAAGACAAGTTCTCTTTGTCTTGTCTTCACAGCCTTGCAAGGAACCTCCTGCCTCAAAATCCTTTATTGCCAGGTGGATAAGGCAGCTCATCTCAACATACATTCTAAAGGATAGCACAACTCAAGAACTCTTACATGCTCATTCTGCCAGATAAGTGCTTGTTTTCTGGGTGTTCTGATATTGTTCCTATGTTGCTCATCTTTGTAAGGCCCCACCTTACCTTCAGTTTATACCTTTTTCCACTTCTACCAGGTGGACTTCCAAGCTTCTATGGATATAGCTTTCAACCATAAGGGTCTTTTGATATTGTTGGTCCTTTTGGAATAGTTATGTTTGCCCACCCTTCTTATTCATTCCCGGGGGGTGTGCTACGGTCTATGAATATGCAGCCTATGTCCTGTCCTGTACTGTACTCTTTATTCTGCTTAGCTTGCTAAAAAACTGAGCTCTCTCATAGTGGGGTCGGGTTATAGGGGTACGCTCAGGAAAAGCACGTCAAGCAAACTTTTGCTAGTGTCCAATCACCCGGAGGTACCAGTCTCTAATGAAAGGGATGAATATTCCGCCTGTGTCCTGTACTGTACTCCCAAAATTTGCATTTTATGAGTAAGCCAACATTCCTCTATCCAGTACATCTCTGGATCACATGCACATTTCCCCATATTTTGTCTCCATAAAACACTGCATTTGCTGAAAAATACCTGTTGATCCTGCCAGAAATCCAGTAACTTCCTAAGGTCCTGTAGTGAACTGACAGTGATGCTGCTGCACTGAAAACTTAAGCAGGGCTGCCAGCTGTTCATGAATCACTGATAGAAACATAACCTTAGCCTTGTGAGATATATAGCCATGGTCATATGACAATCTGGCTGAAGTCTTCCCCTCTTCCTCCAGGAAGTACACAGAAGAGAAGACTTCAACCGGATCGTCATATACCCATGGCTACAGAATTAATTTGGTGCGGAGTGACATTCAGCATAGGATACTGCAGTGTGGGGACGAAAGAGATGGAGAGAGAAAAGGAGAAGAAAAAGATGCCTGGGAGAGAGAATACCTTTTGTATTTACTGAACCTGCTGACAAGTGCTTAGGGCTCCTAATGCTTAGGTCATAGAGTCCATACGTTCCAGTGAGCGGGGGAACACTTGAAGGGCCACAGGACAAAGTTTGGTGCATGTAAAGGAGAGAAGTGGATTTGCACATCTGCACAGTGTATGTGGAAACCCGCACAAGATATTGATTTGAGCACAAGCACTTTATTGTAGCGACCAAGCAACACATAGATTATGAACACAGAGTACTTTATGGGATGTTATGATTATGAAATGTTGATTGATTTTTTTTTTAATATACTTTATTGCACTTTGAGGTTGTATTGGCAGGATAGCGCTTTGAGTTTGAATCTGATTGTACAAGCAACGATATGGTAGGGCCTGCCTTATTTGATATTAATGAACTGCTTTAGTTCCGCCAAATAGCAGAAATACTGCTACAGGGCTGCAGCTGTGCGCAAAATCATTACACGTGATTTTTTAATTCCGGGTAGGGGGCGCGCGCACTACCCACACCGCCATTTGCGGCCGTGGCTGTCAATCACCAGGTCCCAGCAGGTGATTACTCGTCGGCGCCCGGTGATTGCCAAGGACCTCCGACGGGGGGGAGAACTGTTAGTAAACAAAACAGTTCTCCTCCCTGTCAGCTCCTGCACACATCTTTGCATGGCTGTGCACAGCCATGCAAAGCAGTGTGCGTACAGTGAAGCAGAAACACAGCACACATTGTAAAACAGCATACAGTTAACCCTTTGATCACCCCAGATGTTAACCCCTTCATGCCCAGTGCCATTAGTACAGTGTCAGTGCTTTTTATTTGCACTGATCACTGTACTGGTGTCAATGGAGATGTCAGTGACACCAAGTCAGTTCCCTCCAGTGTCAGAATGCCCGCCTCAGGCCCGCAGTCCCACTATAAGTCGCTGATCGCCACCATTACTAGTAAAAATAAATAAATCCCAGTATATATACTGCCATTATAACTTTCATGTAAACCAATTAATGTAGTTACTGGGATTTTTTTTATTTTTAGCAAAGACATGTAGCAGAATACATTTTGGCCTAAATTTATAACGAAATTTGATTTTAAAATGTTTTTACTGGACATATTTAATAGCAAAAAGTAGAAAATATTGTTTTTTTTCTCAAAATTGTCAGTCCTTTTATAGCGCAAAAAATAAAAAACGCACAGGTGATCAAATACCATCGTAAGAAAGCTCTATTCGTGGGAAAAAAAAGGACATAAAATTCATCTGGGTTCAGCGTTGCATGACCTTGCAATTGTCAGTTAAAGTAATACAGTGCCATAACGCAAAAAATGGCCTGGTCAGGAAGGGGGGTAAATCCTCTGGAGGACAAGTGGTTAAAAGGATTGTTTGTTTTCCTCCTACTACATTGTTTTGGTAAACTTAAAGAAGTTTTTATAAAGGTTGTACATTCAGATTGTATAATCTATGGCCAGCTTGAGTCATACAGTATCTTCACATTCTACTTTTTCTTTTTCGGTAAGGATTTCTTGAGTTCTGTCTTTTACCTTTTCAAGGGATTTTTCTAAATTCTTCTTCTGATAACCGCTTTCAGTGGATATTTTGTACAAAATCTAGTTTCCTTTTGCAAAGTCTTTTTGTCAAAATAATTGCGTCTAGTGTGCAGAAATTGTTGGAGAACTGACACAACAGGAACATCATCTTCCCACCTTTCAACCAAAAGTCTGCTTAATCACACTTTTTAACAGACATTCCAATTGTATCAGAAATATCTGATAGACATTGGCATATGTTTATTGGAGATCCAGTCACTCATCACTTCATAGATAAAAAACCTTGTATGATGTTTATGAAGTGCATTTCTCTACAAAATATATTGCTTCCCAGCCACTTTATTATAGCTGGGGGAAAAGACCGATGTACATTGTTACTACTGGGCACTCTTAATTGTGATGTGTGCCTGTTGTAAGTTTAGCAACACTGAATGGAATGCAACTTTATATAATGCAAGAATGATGAGACCAAAGCCTTTTGTCAGTTGCCAAACCTCAGGGGTGGTATGTCTTCTGACATGTGCACGCCAGGTGTTCAGTGTGGGCAAGACCAGACGTTGCCCTTAGAGATATCCTAGGTGTGATCATATATTCCTTGCCACAGTTTTAAGAGTAATTTTCTGATTCTGCTTAACAGACACTGTGCTCAGTTCCATAATTACCAATTGAAAGGTCTTTTGTTTACAGCAGTGGACAAAGGGCACCCCCTCACCTCTGTGGCAGTGACATTGACAAAAAAAATCCAAGTAGAGAAGAGATGGATTTACAGTTTGAAAACTACACAAAGGCTTGGGTTGAATGACCGATCAGATTTTGCCCTGTTTCTTTAATACTGTTTGAATCCGTTTGTGTCTCTAAATTTTAAATGTATTTTCTGTGCAGAGGATTCAAGAAATGCCGAAACCATTTTCAGAGACAAAAGTGGCAAACGGAGAGACTTAAAAACTGAGCGTGGGCAGCAGCTTCAGAAACAAGCCGCACAAGAAAAACGTGATCAGAAGTATGCCCAGTGGGGCAAAGGGTATGAGAGCTAATACTTTCTCTTACTGCAAGCAGCTATAATGCAGGTAATGGACAGCAACAGGGTGAGATGACCATGTGCAATTTCTTTCAGTCTGGCACAGCAAGAACAGCAACGTCAAAACATAGAAGATGCAGCTCGAGAGATGACAAAGCCTTTGGCTCGATACATTGATGACACCGACCTAGATCGCATGTTACGTGAACAGGAAAGGGAGGGAGATCCAATGGCTAAGTTCCTGAAAAAGAAGGATAAAGAACAAAGCAAAAAAGGTAATTTTCCCCAAAATACGGAACTGCGGCAGTCTTCATGACCATGAAGGTACAAAAGCTGATCAGCTCCTTTGGTAGAAACAACCGCTTATTTTGAGCAGTTTTGTTCAAGCGTTTAACCACATTTAGCTTTTTTTTTTCTTTCTTAACTAGAAATCTGCTCTCAAAAACACAAACCAGAAGAGTTTTTTTTTCTGCCTCTAAATGCTAAGCCTAAAATATATCCCTAAAATTCCTAATGTGCATGGATACATAGGATAACATGAGCTGCTTCTACAGGCAAAATACAAAACTCCTGTAGAAGGCATTGTACATGGACCCTTAGCACTCCCTTGTATCCATGGAATTGAAAGAAGTGTACAGTATAGTGCAATTGTAGAGACAGAGCAGCAGTGTATACAAATAAATAGTGGATTCAAATTAAAGAAAAAAGTCATTTGTAGATTTTTTTTTTTTTTGTAGAGTGTGTGTGATTTATTTTTATTTTTTTTTTATCCCTCAGTTTTATTTATATATGTATATTAAAAGCATCAAATGCCTATGTGGATTGCAAATTATTGTTTATCTGAGAGTAGCTTTCTGAACTTTTGAGATCTGCCACAGAAATTTTTTTCTGTCATTATTCTGTGACTTGGAATTTAGCAGTTCTCGTCTACTGCTGCTGGAAGATAATTACCAAAGTGCAAGTTTCGTGCTCTTTTTTTTTTATTATACATAAACTTTCCATGTAAATTAAGCTGGCCATGCACATAGCAAATTTTCCCCAGTTCCTGATGAGCAAGCACCATTCCTTCCAGCATCCTTTGCAAATTCAAAGGAGCCATTACAAAACTGTCAGTTGAACAGCACCTTCATCCAATATATTACAGGCACTGTTCAGGTATTTTGGCAGCTGTCAGAATGCTGAAGCCAGTATGGAGATCCTGCATTCCTGCTGCTTCGCATGGATAGCATAATCTGTTCGATTTTTTTTTTTATTCAGCCTGCTGGATGAAAAAAAAAAATCAATCTGCATATGGCCAGCTTTACCCATACACATGAGATGGCAGTTGCTTGATCAAGCCATGTTCAGCAAGATTAGACATTTAAAGATTTGATGGAGAAGATAGGAATCCTGTCCTTATGGCTATTGTTCCTCTCAGTAATAAGCTGCTGTGTTAGCATCTGCCATTCCTTCCAACTGTAGAATGAAATCGGACACTCAGTAGTGACTTCTAGGCAGTTGTATACCCAAGGATGTTTTGATTATCTGAGTGCTTCTCTTCATTGTATAAATTGTTAGGACACATTTTCTTCTCTTTTGTTGTGTGAAAGCAATATGCTTTTTTTTTCCTTCTCCAGAGCGCCCAAGATACAAGGGTCCAAATCCTCCCCCAAACAGATTTAATATCTTGCCAGGATACCGCTGGGATGGTGTTGACAGGTACGTGAGTCCATATACAAACTATATTATGTAATGCCTGGTCATCATTACTGACCCTGTTACCAATTATTAGTGAAGTATGTGCATATTCAGAACCAAACAAAACTGGTGCTGCCTGTTTAATATAGCATGCGTAAAAGTTGAGAGAAGTTAAAGGGTTAGTTCACCTTTACCAAAAAATTGCCTATGCAGATAAGGGGTGTCTGTAGCTAAGAACAAACTGTGCAGCTCTGACTGAAGTTGAATAATGTAGAAGAGGATAAAAGAGCGCACCAACCTTGCACATTACCTCAGTAAACAATGAATAATATTATTAAAGAAATATACTCACAAAAGTAGTGATAAAACAGGCATAAAATAACCATAGTTCACACAGGGTTACAGGTCCCATGCAAATTCCATCCAAAGGGGAGATAAAAGCGAAGGTGATCCCTTCTTCATCAGAGCTGGGTTTGGCAGATAACAAAGTCTCAATTCGGCAGAGTTCCCATAGCTAGGATGCATTCAGCTACCGAGGGTCAGTATTTTAGCCTGTTTAGTATCCTTTTCTACAGTTTTATCAAGCTTCCCCAGCTTTATGATAGAGCTGCACAACCTTTGATCAGCATTGGATAAACATACTGTTTGTTAAACAATCTTCCTCTGGTCTGAGTCCTTGAGCACAGGAGATAGTGGATGTGTGTGAAGTTGAATAATGTCCTTGCTATAGGTGTAGGCCATTTACGTACCTCCCAAAGCCTGACTGAAATACTCCTAGGACTATGCTAAGTGAAGCCTGCATGCTACTGCTCACCACCTCCATCACAGGAGTGAGCTCTCAGACACTAAGTTCAGAGCTATTGTATCAGAGGAGAGACACAGCATGTAAGGGGGTCTGAATCCGAGAAAAAGCTCACTCCTGTGATGGTGGAGGTGAGCAGTAATGACTAGGCCTCAGTTAGCCACGCCCTGGGAGTATTCCAGTCAGGCTTCATGAGGTACGTAAATGGCCTACACCTATAGCAAGGGCATTATTCAACTTTAGTCAGTTTATTTTTATTCACAGACTCCCCTTACCTGCATAGGCAGTTCTTTGGTGAAGATGAACTATCGCTTTAAAGTAGAAGGAAAGGCTAGTGTTCAATTATCTCCCCACATTCAGTTAAGCAATGCAAGTCCATTTTGAGTAAATTTGATTAAATCTGTAGGTACCTGTTTTTTTTTTTTCCATAATGCATTGCAGTTTATGTAGTTGCAGTGCTGCTCTGTTCATACAGCTAAGTTAGCTGGTGGGCATGCCTCCTCCCTTCTGTTCCTTCTGACAGAGCATTTTGCTGCTTGCACAGACACCACCAACAGTAGCAGGACAGGTCTGTGAGCAGCCACATTCAGCAGCACAGGCACACTGTTGTCATTGAAGCAAAGGAGTGCTGACTAGGTTAGATAATCTTTACTAATTGGACATTCAGTAATACAATAATACATAATATATACAAGATTTATATATTTAACAAACTAATCCAGTGTAGATTCCACTTTAGCGTTAATGGATTTTTTTTTTTTTTCAAATAAATTATGTAACCTGCTGCTTAGTCTGTGTAATCCTATTCCTTGTCTCCAGTAGGTGCACACCTATTTGTGCCTCTATCGATCTATCTATCCCTTTTTTTGCTAGATATATGTAATACAAGTGAAAATATTGTAATATGTTTCTCAGGAACTACAATGCCTTCACACCTCCCAGAATTTCTGAATGCTGCAGTAGTACTGTTGCTGAAGAATTAGGCTTTCCATCATTCTTTTTTCATTAAATTACCCTTGGAGCAAGGAAGGAGTAGTGATGGCAACCCAAATCCATGTTATTTAGTTAAAAGTTGTTTTTTTTTTTTTTTTTTGAAGGTTTGTTGTTAAAGCAGAATTAAACTCTGCTAAAGGTGTTTTCTAAACAAGCCCCTTACAGGTTTATGCTGTGATATTTTCGTATTGTATATACCACACACTAGCACCTTATGACAGACTTACCTTTCAAAGGATGCCCTCCAGCGGTGAGATCTTAGTACTCAGGCACTTCCATCTTCTTCCAGTCTTCCTTCTGGGTTTGCGCTGTTCAGCCACTTGAATGGGCAGACCGGATGATGTCACTCCCACACATGCACATGGGAGTCAATTTATCATGGGACAGAGCTGGTTCTGTACCCTGAGCTGCACATACGTGACTAGGTGTATATTACTACATCAATATAGAAAAAGTGTAGCTCAACTAGGTGTATATTACCACTGACAGTTGGGGGGAGGGGATTTATGATAGAAGAGACCATTTGGGTCTCCTATCATAAAAACCTTACCTGTCTGTGTTTTGTTTTTTTAATTGAGTTTATTATCACTTTATAACTTTACATTTTCTTTTGCACTCTTATTTTACCCAGTCTTTTTGTATGTGTAAGCTGTAAGGTTGTTGAATGACTTTTACTTAGTTATGCTGTAAGATGCTGAGTTTTTTACACCATAACACTTGCTGTATTAAAGTTTTCATTCCCATATACTGTAGTTGTATGAAAGACTAGCCTCTTCCTCCAATATGTTGCCGGAGTCTGCCCGGGCTGATGGGCATTGACCCACCCTGCATTTTGCATTGTTGGGTAGTGGATAAGCACTAACCATGCCTTAAAGGCTAAGTTTTTTTTTTTTCCTCTACTGAATGCCCCCGCTCTCATTAAAACATCCACCACTGCTACTGTGTGAAAGCTGCCAAACAAGCTGCTGATTAGGCCTTTGCTTTTAGTTCACACTACAAAATATTGTAGGTCCAGTTCACATCTGGTTTGTTCACTTTATTGCCAGTCAAGCCCTGATGAAGGGGGCACTTAGGCCCCCAAAACGCGTTGGATACTTTTTGAATTGTACCCATGACCTATAATGGAATAATGTTGTATCTGGACCTCTTAGCAGTGGTGTGGTACTTCAATTTAAACTTTTCTATATTACACTGTGTGAAATCTGAGCAGTTTTCAGGGATACTTGTCCTGCTCACTGCTCTATAACACAGATCCCATATAATGTGTCTCAGGCAATCTCTATTCCTGGCCACTAGTTCTGCTCTAATATACCCATACACAGCTCCTTCCCTCCTTCTCCGTGCATTGATTGTGCCTTGGTGAGGGTCTGCACACAGTTGTTGAGTCGATGGGAGCAATCTGATAGCATTTGTGTAGTAGTTGATTGTGTAATAACATCATTCTGAGTTGTATATACTCAATACCCTATACTACTTATAGTGCCACTCAAGGTGCTCTGGTAAATCTGGTGTCTCACAGAAATATAAGAGTGCAGGCTGTTTTATGCTGAATCCAGAAAGCAGTGCAGTATGAAGAGATGAGAGACACAGCACACCACTAGCTCAACAGCTAGTGCTCAGTGGCGGCTCTCATCCCCTCATCATTCTGAATTTATTTCATTATCTTAGTGAGTGATTTTGGAACATGAGTTGAGGAAACATGAGGGGGAGAGAGAGAATGAGGGACAGAGAGAAAGGGAGAGAATGATAAGAGGGAGAGCCAGAGAGATGGGGTACACCTAGACTTTTGCGGTCAATAAAGAAAAAATAATTACGGGCTATTGATGCACAATGTATAATCTTGGAAAGGGTTGCTGTGTACTCTTAGGCTACATGCCCATGGGCAACTAGCCCCAGTGTGAATGACAGCTGCAGATATTTGCTGATTCACCATAGGCAATTGCTGGTTCTGCGGACAGCCACTGATAGCTGCATCTGCTAACGAGCTGTCATTAAAGTGTGCAGGGCTCGGCACCCGCAGTTAGCTGATCACAGGTAGCAAAAATAGCAGCAGAAATCAGCAAATACCTGCTGCTATCGTTCACACCGTGGCTAGTCACCCGTGAAAATGTAACAATAATTATTTCTGCTTTTATTTTTTTGAGATTCTGAGAGAGGCCATTGCACCTTTTGTGATGTTTAGGTTATCAAATTTCACAAACAACTCAATAGGTACTCCTTCTATTCACCATATATCAGGCAGTACAATTAGTACTTTTCACAGCCAGCACTCAGTATAAACTAGTACCATGTCATTGAGTACCAAAACAGTGTCATCTGCCCCTCTACATGTCATTCATCCATCCTGTCTCTGATCTGACATACACTATATTGCCAAAAGTATTGGGACACTCCTCCAAATCATTGGATTCAAGTGTTCCAATCACCTCCATGGCCACAGGTGTGTAAAATCAAGCACCTAGGCATGCATACTGCTTCTGCAAACATTTGCGAAAGAATGGGTCGCACTCAGGAGATCAGTGAATTCAAGCATGGTACTGTGATAGGTTGCCACCTGTGCAATAAGTCCATCCATGAAATTTCCTTGCTACTAAATATTCCACAGTCAACTGTTAGTGGTATTATAACAAAGTGGAAGCAACTGGGAACAACAGCAACTCAGCCACAAAGTGGTAGGCCACATAAAATGACAGAGCGGGGTCAGCGCATGCTGAAGCGCACAGCATGCAGAAGTTGCCAACTGTCTGCAGAGTCAATAGCTAAAGACCTCCAAACTTCATGTGGCCTTCAGATTAGCACAACAGTGCAAAGAGAGCTTCATGGAATGGGTTTCCATGGCCGAGCAGCTGCATCCAAGCCTTACATCACCAAGTGCAATGCAAAGCATTGCATGCAATGGTGTACAGCATGCCACCACTGGACTCTAAGCAGTCAAGACGTGTTCTCTGGAGTGACTAGGGAGACTGTCACCAGCACACCGAGCATCACTAATATGAGTCCAAATGTTTTAATGAACAATCGCATAGTTACAGCAAGGCAACGTTTCAGAGTCTCGCATGTCACATGCCTGACGAAGGCGTCCTGCAAGACTCCGAAATGTTGCCTTGCTGTAACTAAGTGATTGTTCATGAAAACTTTTGGATGCATATTGGTGATTCTCGGTGTGCTGGTGACATTTTCCCTTGCTGATTTTCTTCAGTTCCAGCCGATGGTTGCTACAGCACACACTTATACACACAGCCATTTTTAACGCAGGAAAGTGTGCATTTGGATTGTACACTTGTACTTTTGAGTGACGAATCACACTTCTCTATCTGGCAATCTGATGGACATGTCTGGGTTTGACGGTTGCCAGGAGAACGGTACTTGCCTGACTGCATTGTGCCAAATGTAAAGTTTGTGGAGGGGCGATTATGGTGTGGGGTTGTTCTTCAGGGGTTGGGCTTGGCCCCTTAGTTCCAGTGAAGGGAACTCTTAAGGCCTCAGCATACCAAGACATTTTGGACAATTTCATGCTCCCAACTTTGTGGGAACAGTTTGGGGATGGCCCCTTCCTGTTCCAACATGACTGCACATCAGTGCACAAAGCAAGGTCCATAAAGACATGGATGAGTGAGTTTGGGGTGGAGGAACTTGACTGGCCAGCACAGAGTCCTGACTTCAACCCGATAGAACACCTTTGGGATGATTTAAAGCAGAGACTGTGAGCCAGACCTACTGGGATGCCATTAAAGTTCATGTGCGTGTAAAGGCAGACATCCCAATATGTTTGGCTGGCTCCTCTCTCCCATCCCACAGAGGGGTGTCCCCCCATCCCTCCCTGTGCACAGAGTCCAGGTGGAGCTCCCCAGTGCACATCTCTCCCAGGCAAAGAACCCTCCCTGAGCTCCCCGCACAGCCCCCCAAAAGCCAGCCCCCCTGGAGGACACTAGAGAATGGTGTTTACATTACGTTCCTCTATGAGACTGTTGGGAGACATGGTGTGCAGTTTAAAAATCCAGTACGTCTCTCTGGCACACAAGGATTTCAAATGTTTGCCTTCCAGCAGAGATGGATTCAGTGACATGAATTCTCGTACAGTCTGGGTTTTTAGCATGATGCAACAAACAATGTCTGGAGATTGAATTTGGAGATCTGAATTAGGGCAAACCTTTCTCTACACTTCTGTGGTGATCGCCAAAGCGCGCTCTAAGTAATCTTATAGTTCGACCCACGTAGTTCATACCACATAAGCAGTTAATACAATACACTACAAAAGTAGTGGAGAAGGTATAGAAGCCATCTATTAGATGTCGCCAGCCTTCATGATCAATGAAAAACTGCTGTCCTTGGGTCA
Source organism: Staurois parvus (assembly GCF_062004578.1). Classification (NCBI taxonomy): domain Eukaryota; kingdom Metazoa; phylum Chordata; class Amphibia; order Anura; family Ranidae; genus Staurois; species Staurois parvus. Next base: position 1,887,026 of record NW_028317883.1, read on the forward strand.
CAAATCCACACAAGTGAGGCATTTAGGTGTTTTGCATTTAAAAATACCTTTTAGTTGTAGAAAAGTGAGTAGTTTAGAAACAGGAGCCGTTTTGGATGGTGGCAGCTTGCTGGGGGGCCATCATATTCTTAACACTTTTTTCACTTTTCTTAAGATTACTTTGGAGTGAGATGGTAACTCAGGGCCTAGCTTAGGATCACACTTTAGTATATCCAAATGCTTAACCAGGGACTGTTTGGTGGACAAAAAACTGGTATTGAATTGGGTGCTGAAAACTGGACCAGTGGTTTTAATATTGCTTGAAGTCTTGGTTGGTTCACGATCATTACACTCAAAGGGGGTTTTATCGTAGAGGGCCTGGTATCTGTTGAAGGCCTAACTGATGGAATCTTGGTTATACCCTTTCTGTTGGAATGTCTGTATCAAGATAATACTATGTTAGACGTAGTCCTTTTAGGTTTAATTCTGAAACAGCCTGCAAAACTGGCTTACCTGTATGTTCTTTTTCTAAGCCGGATGATAACTACCATGGTGCAGGTATGAGTTACCGGCTGTGGGCTTAAAATGAATCTTGGAACAAATGTAACCAGATGTATCAAGTGTAAGGTCTATGGCCTGGAATATTAAAACTATGTGCACTACAGATGTAAAATATATGCCGAAGGGGTTGGTGTTACAATAATCGATGAACTGTAAGAGGGGTCCTGTATCCCCTTGCCATATCAAGATGATGTCATCAATATAGCGGCCGTACATTATGATGTGCTCCGCATAGGAATTGTTAAGCCAGGTGTAGAAGTCCTCTGAGTATCCCATGAAAAGATTGGCATAACTGGGGGCAAAGCTTGCTCCCATGGCGGTACCGACTTTTTGTAGAGAGACATTATCAGAAAATTGGAAGTAATTATCTTGTAGTGCAAATCAAGTAGCTTCCACGATGAAGTTGGCTTGCTTGCTGTTAAAGTTGTTATCTTTGGCCAGAAAGTACTGTAAAGCTCTAAGGCCTACTTCATGACAGATAGAAGTATAAAGAGATGTCTAGATTCAATGTCGTGTCTACAAGTTTGTTTGTTTGTTTTTTTTTTTCCATTTGTAATTTGTAAATTTCCCTGTGTAAAAGTATTGTACAAGACATAAACAATAAATGATAAGAGCATTTCTCCTTCACACATTTTGTTTGTCCTTTTAGGTCTAATGGATTTGAAAACAAGTATTTTGCTAGAATTTCAGAAAAGAAGGCTGTTCAGGAATCTGCATACAAGTGGAGCGTGGAAGATATGTGAATTCTGGCACATCTGTGTCTGCAACTTTGACAGGACCATCCCGAACAGCTGTGAACATGTGCTGCAAGCAAACTGTCTCTTAACATTTTCTATGCTGTTTTCTGTCTAATGAATCCCATAGTGCACTTTGCCTTTGCATATTAAACTTGAACTAAAGGCAAAACTTTTTTGTTTTCATTTTAGATGGAGTAAGGAGTGTTTTAACCTCTATTGTGTTTTATTATTTTTTTTTTCCATTTGCGTATTGTTGGAGAGATTCCTTTCGCTTCCTGACTGTCAGCCAAAACAGGAAGTTAGTGGAAATCCCTCCAAAGTGAGGGAATCCCTGGTTATCACCAGAACTAGTGTCCCCTATTGGAAGCTTTCCCCTCTATTCCTGTTCTGGGACAATGCAAAACTTGGCATTTTCTTTTAGTTCCACTTTTGTTGATAATGGTAAACATGACAAAAGAGGTTGACTGTCCCCAACAGGGACACAGACAGCAGTAAAAACATGCAAGGTGTTCTAATCCCTCTCTACCCTATCCAAAAAAAAAAAAAACAAGTTTTGTCTTTGGTTATATTTTAACTGTATTTCCAACACTAGGGTCTCTTAATGGGTGATATGTAACAGGTTATGCTTGGATGTACTGTATAGGTTACCTTTGTTGACCTTCTTAAAATGCTACTTGCCTGCCTTTCATGCTGATTCTTTGACTTCAGTACTTTGAGCCACATGACTGAGAACAAGTATAGAGAAAAGAATTTTGACGTTCGTACTTGATTGTTCCAGGTCTGTGACTTGGAAGTACTACAGCCAGAGAGCAAATGTTTTCAGAAGTAGATCGGCAGTGGTAGCCCCATGTTACTCCGATGACAAATATACTTTCAGGTAAACAGTGGGGTTTATTTACTAAAGCTGGAGAGTGCAAAATCAGGTTTACTTCTGCATAGAAATCAATCAGCTTCTAACTTCAGCTTGTTCAGTTAAGCTTTGGCCATAAAGCCTGGAAGCTGATTGGATTCTATGCAGACATGAGCCTGATTTTGCGCACTCCAGCTTTGGTAAATAAACCCCACTGTTTCGGCTAAGTTCACATCTATGCAGATTGCAGTTGATGCATTTTCTGGGTGCATTTTGCATTCCCCCAAAAAATCCATGGCAGACCCTTATCTGAGCATGCATTTTGGCAGTGCATGTCATGAAAGTGGGAGGACGAGCAAGCACCAAAATAGGGGTACATAGTACCTCTACTCATTCACCAAAAAATGAATAAAAAAGTCCTGTATTAAAAAAAAAAAAAAAAATGTCCCCCAAAGTAGATACGTCAGACAAAATGAACCTTGTCACCAACCCAAAGAAGAAAAAAAAAAGTTCCGCACCCGACGAAGGCTCCCACCATCTGACAGCTCTTAAATAAGCTAAGGGACAGGGTCATCCGGGAAAAAGTCTCTGACCCTTTCAAAATTCCACACTGGCTGAAAACACATAGATGTGAATTAGATCCATAGGAAATCATGCTAAATTAACTGTAGTGTGTTTCTGCAAACCGGGTAATGCACTGAAATCCACATAAGTGTGAACCTAGCCTTAAAAGCCACAGATTTCGAGGCAGTCTGTGTCACGCATTGACTAATGCAGGAATATCATTTTATCTATCTACCCCATGGGTACATGTTGCTACATGGGTTCCTCAATACTTCAGGAGGATTTCAAAAGGTTTATTGTTTAAAGGGTAAAGAAAACATTTTTCTTTTATATATTTCAGCACCCAAAAAAAACAAAAAAAAAACTTAGTGTTATATTTTATGTATTTTACTGGATTCAGTTTGTAATATATTAAATGGTTTCTTTTGTATTTAAAATGTTGGTGTGGTTTCTTTAAAACGGACATGATTGTTGAACATTTTGTATTATGTGTTACATCAATTCTTATGCTGTTCTTATAGCTGGAACATTGCAACAAAAGTGACATCACATTCCTTTAAGCCCAACTCCAGCCAAAACATTTTTCATGCTGAAGAGAAAGGGAAAAGGGGGGGGGGGGGAGACACGGTATCACATCAATAGGAAGTGATGGTGATCTTTTTGTGGTAGACTGGGTAAGAACCCATTCTAATGGGTTTGCAGTATGCATTAAAATTTTTGTCCAGGATATTACACATATCAAATATTTATAATATTGGCGTCTTTTTATTTGAAGACCAAGCTAGTCTTAGCACAAAACACAAGGCCTAGGAAATAGGAGCTGTGTGTGCTTACCTTTCTAGCATACCATTCCCTGATTTCCAATAATTGTACAACTGAGAGAACACACATGACACACCATCCTGGTTGTTGGGTTTAGGAGATGGACTTATTTTCACTGTAGCTCTCTTAAATTGAGGCTACTGAAACTATAGATTTTTTTTCCTTAAGGCCTAGTTCACACCTATGCAATTTGCTTTTGATCCTTTTCTGCATGCTTTTTGAGGTGCGTTTTGCATTTTTGCACATGCATTTTTCACACATTCTTTTTTTTTTTTTTTTTTTAAATGCGTTTTTCTTTTTTTTTTTTTTCTTTTTTTTTACATAAAAATGTACACAAATGCCCCACACAAGGCATTACTCCCCCAGTCAACCTCTGCCTCTCTCGTAGAACATACCCGCTGCTGGGGAGACATACGGGCTGGTCCTTCTCCCTGAAGTCCTCTCAGCCGCTGGAGAGAAGACAGGGTGACTGGGCCGGCTCCATCATGCGGTGGGGGATCTGGGCCGACTGCCCAGCATCCCTGGGGTATTCAGGTGGCGACTGTAGTCTCATCCACTTTGACTTGATGGACATCCCCCAGTCTTTTGCAAAGGCTGAAATCCTCTTGTCCCAATGCCAAACCCTTTTCTGGGGTTGTGTCAGTGGTGACCGAAGTCCCATCCACGGACATCAGCTCAAGCTGCCGTTGTGAGGTGCTGATTGCATCCTCTTCCTGTAGCTACTGCGGTGCTGATTGTTGTGGGCAGAGGTCAACCACGCCATGCCCTGATGCCAGCTCTTCTGCGGGAGGCGTGCCGGCTGGTTCCTCCTCAGCAGAAAAGTCAATCAAATCCCCAGTCTCTGGAACTGGTGTCTGGGGATAGGGGTTCACCATCTCCTGTCCGTGGAACTCAGAAGATGTTACCAGTGCTGGGCAGAGTTCACTAATGTTTGGCCCTGTTGCCAGGTCTTCTGCTGGAGGCTTACCAGATTGTTTTTCCTCAGCAGTGAAGTCTATCAAATCCCCAGTCTCTGGAATTTCCACTGCCGATTCTTGGGCATGCTGCTGAACATGTTTTAGCAGTTGCCTGTATGCCCTTTCCAGGTGCAGTTCTTTCTTCAGCAGGTATTCCAGATCTGGTTCAAGCTCTGAGACCCCTGTGAGACCAAACATAGCCTCCCTGCCTTCTCGCAACTCCTCCAGGGTAGGTTCTCCATCGCCAAACACAAAATTATCTGTACGGCTCTCCCATAGCAATCCACGAAAGTCATATCCCTCAAGAGAGCATTCTGCTGTCACCCCTAAATTTTCCTGCTCTGCGTACCATTGCAGAGCCCAATATCTGTTGTCCAGCTCTATCTCCTGCTGGACCAGCCTGTCCAACTCAGTCACCCATTGCTCCTGGGGTTGCTCTCCCAGGAACGGCATCTGTAACTTACGTAACTTACGATGGTCCCTGGCCCGTTCCCCTGGGGTTGGATAGCACTTGCCCTTGTCCATACCAGCAACCTGGAGGGCTCTTCAAAGGATCTCCCAAATCCTCTGCCTGAGCTCCAGGTACTGATCCGTATAAACAGTCCTGGGGTATGTTGCAAGAACGGTCTGCAGCAGCCCTGGGAACTCTGATGCCAGGTCCATATCTCCACTGGGGTGACTGACATCTCCTTTCCTGATCTTAAATCCCGGTGGTGGTTTGGATGTGTTCACAGCTTGGAAGCACAATCCCACTGCTTGCCACCAATGTAATGAAACCGGACCCTGACTGCACTAGGATATTTCCGTTAGACTCCAGCTTCCTTGTCCAAACAGATCCACAGACACCACCGCTGACCAAACAAGATGAGACAGCACCAGACTTGTAATAATACAGGAAATGGAATATGGGGAGCTGAGACAGGGGTCTCCCTACCTCTCCAAAGGGGGCTGTGTTCCATGGGCCCCCCACCCAAAGTCACTCCCGTCACACCTACTATGCAGGACCTGAGGATTGTTTTAGAATAGCATTTCTAAACCAGGGTGCCCTGAGGTTTCTTCAGAGGTGCCTTGGCAACATTTCTAAAAATTGCCCCAAATTTATACAAGCCAGTGGGTGGAAGAAGCCTACCTTTTAGTTACACAAAGGCAAAGGTTTTTATTGTGCGCCATTATGACCTTCTAGCCGCCGGCGTCCTGACAACCAATGACAGTTGATGAGGATGTCATCTGCCTGCACAGCATCCTAGTTTGACCCTTCCCTGCCCTTCTCCATCAGTGCTGGGGTCACATTAGTTTAGTGATGGAGAAGAAAAACAATGGAATACTACTCACTACCAGTGTGCAAAAGTGTATTCACTTTGGAAGAAAGGGGTGCCTCAAGACTGTACATAATTTTAAAAAGTGCCTCGGGACTGTCTATAATTATAAAGGGTGCCTTGACTGGAAAAAAGTTGAGAAACACTTTCAGATCATGGGTTATAGACTGTTACCTTCGGGTGACTGAACATGATATCCATTTAACCACTTCCACACTGAGGCTTCAGTTTTTGCGAGTGTCTTTAGGTGATGTATACAGTCTTGTGAACTGCTAATTTTTCTTCACTACTTCAGCTGACTATTATATTGCCTTAGGATTCAGTAGCAGTTTCTGGAACCATACCTGGACCCCAAGCTGTGGGGCTGGCCTGTAATGTTTGCTTTGGGCACTGGACCCTGCATTTGCACACCTTGGCACATGGGTGCAACATGGCACGTGGTGCAACAAGTATAGTTAGTCAAAGGGTGTTATGTGGGTCCAGGGTTGTGGTTCATTCCTATGGCACCCGGACCCTAAAGATTCCTTCGGGAGTACCTGGTTATACATGTTTTGTTGGATTTTTGCTTGGATCTGTAGTACACCCAAAATATATCCTTGTATCCTGACACAGTGATATTTTAGCAAAGTCTGCTAAAGATTTTTCACTACTAGAATTTTGTGAGGTTGATTCTTTTCACCACATGCTGTCTATAGTGGACTCATTGAATGAAGCAGTGCTTGCTACTATCTAGTTATTTACACTTCTGTACGTCACGTATTCTATTGAGCACAAGAAAGAACGCAATGCTTAGCCTTTCCCTATTAAAGTGGTTTTAAACCTCACATATGAAATATGAAAAAAGCACATTTTTCTATTGTGTGTACTTGTTCTACTCCAAAGCACCGAGTATCATTTCTCTCCGCTGCCTGTTTCCTTAGTTCACGAGTCACTTCTGACAGCTTTCTGGACACCAAGAGCTGAAAAGGTAAGGGAGGGGAACTGCAGCACCCATGACTCATATTCACAGATATGCTTGTTCTCTGTGCTGTGTGAAAGGAGTGTGTCCTTCCCTCCAATCAGGGCACAGAGCTGCTGACTCTGACAACCTCAGATCTCTGCCCCCTGCTCCTAGATGAAGACATCCTTTCTTCTTCCAATTTTCAGAGCGATCTACAGAAGAAATGGCTGAAGATACACTGCTACAATTTATGTAGGAGGATTGATTCCATCTGCGTGGATAAGTTGACCTTTGGAACATGTTACATGTTCCTCCCATTTTTAGGGTGTAACATGTAATATGTTCCCATAGCTGCAGCTGTGTCCCCCCACCCCCCCTCCCTCTGACAGTACGGGGAGAAGTCTGCGTGGATAAGTTGACCTTTGGAACATGTTACATGTTCCTCCCATTTTTAGGGTGTAACATAAAATATGTTCCCATAGCTGCAACTGTGTCCGCCCCCCCCCTCCCTCTGACAGTACGCGGAGAAGTCTCCCGTACTGTCAGATTTGAAAAGAGTGCAGCCATGTGGGGCTCCACCCACACGGCTGTGTCATTCATTCATGGATTTCCATGAATGAATGAACTGCAAGTCCTGACAGGGCTTTGTAGTTTTCAATGAACTACCAAGGTGCTGTGAAGTGTCGTGGTAGTTCATTGAAGCTTCCTGTCAGAATATCTGCTTTGCATGTACATCCCATACGACAAGCAGATATTCTGACAGGTCTGCAGGAAATCTGCATGGCATCAACAATCTACTGATTGCTGGTGTAATGCTTCACAGGCTCCTTTGGACAAAAATAATAAATGTCCATTTTTTAAGCTGCAAAACATGTCCATTTATTATTTATTTCTAAAAGGTGAACTTATCCTTTCAAACTTTGACAATAAAACCTGGAAGATGATTGGTTTCTATGCAGAGCTGCACCAGATTTTGCACCATGCAGTTTTTAGTAAATAACCCCCACTGTGTGAGTGGATGCAGGAAACCCTCCATCTTCACCCTTTCTCACCTCATAAGTCACAATGTGTACCCTATACAGAGGACCCCCTCACTGTCCAGGGTGACGCATAGGAGGAAGGTGTCACTGATGGGGGAAGAAAGGGGGTTTCCTGCCAACCATTGGGGCTGAAGGGGTTGCACCTCTCCTGGAGAATGGTTTTTGAGTTTTCCCCCCTGCTCACTCGTTTCCCTTATCAGACACTATCCATTGTTCTGTTTTACATCCTACACTCCTCATGCCTCAGTAAGGAGGATTTTGTGGGTTCTATATGTGCCCTGATGAGACATATTTTGGATTTTATTCAGTCTGCTGGCTATAGGGGTTGTAAGCAACCTCTGCCCCCTCCACACCAGAGTTGGTTTCTGACGCACCCCTGTCTGGGGTCTTTTTCATGGAAGAGGATAGTAGAACAGGCTTGGGCGAATGTATTCTGCTATATTGCCACAAAAACTCTTTGACACTATTTTAGTGTTGATTAATGAGATGTGGATCTTTCTGGCACTAGACACAGCAATCACATGGTAAAACACCTCCCGGGTGCGCTCACTGTGAGCTTCCCATCCGCCGTCTATAGACTATGGGTGGACGGGAAGAGGTTAAGGGAAAACCTTTATCCTAAAAGAAAAATAACTGTTTGCTGTAACTGATTATAAAATGTGTGCTGGCTTCAATATATTAGTGTATTTAAATCTGCTAGTCCATCTAACACTCCCCTTCCTCCAGGCTGACAATGCTGCTGTCTGCTGTGCCTCTTGTGCACCTTCAGCCAGAGTTGTGTCTCACTAATACAGGAGCCGTGTTTCTGGCTGGATCACCAGGTGAACACTGAGGAAAGAAAGCCAAAGAAATAAAAACAAATGCAATCACCAGATATAATGATTGATAAGCTGCAATATACAGTATTACATTGTACTTTAGCTTACTTGAAAATCTCCCTTCATTAGGAAGTGCTGCCTGTCTGATGGTATTCCTTTCTACAGCTTCCTAGATATCCTGCATGTTTGCAGCTTCTCCTCTACTAATTACTTTTGATTTCTAAGGACTACATATCCCATGGTACCTTGCTGACTGCAAGCTGTGACCCCTGTACTGACTCCGCCTCCTGAACCTCCTCTTCTCAGCACTTCTGTAGTTCAAAGGCCGGTTCTATGAATTATCTGACACAGCTGTGCCTAATTATGGGGCGTAATAAATATACGTCACAGAATTCTAGGAAGTTAAAAGTGTACAAGATCAGTCAGACTAATATGAGTAGGATATAAATAACTGAAATACAATATATTATTCCAAATGTCAATCATGGATATACAGCATCTCACAGACGTGAGCCCACCCCTCACATTTTTGTAAATATTTTATTCTATCTTTCCATGTGACAACACTGAAGAAATGACACTTTGCTACAATGTGACGTAGTGAGTGTACAGTACATGCCAACATGTACTGTGACATACTGAAGCAGAGCAGGATCCCCTCCCTTCAGAGACTGGGCCGCAGGGCTGTATTCCAACATAACGACCCCAAACACACCTCCAAGACGACCACTGCCTTGCTAAAGAAGCTGAGGGTAAAAGTGATGGACTGGCCAAGCATGTCTCCAGACCTAAACCCTATTGAGCATCTGTGGGGCATCCTCAAATGGTAGGTGGAGGAGCGCAAGGTCTCTAACATCCACCAGCGTCATGGAGTGGAAGAGGACTCCAGTGGCAACCTGTGAAGCTCTGGTGAACTCCATGCCCAAGAGGGTTAAGGCAGTGCTGGAAAATAATGGTGACCACACAAAATATTGACACTTTGGGCCCAATTTTGGACATTTGCACTTAGGGGTGTACTCACTTTTGTTGCCAGCGGTTTAGACATTAATGGCTGTGTGTTGAGTTATTTTGAGGGGACAGCAAATTTACATGTTATACAAGCTGTACACTCACTACGTCACATTGTAGCAAAGTGTCATTTCATCAGTGTTGTCACAGGAAAAGATAGAATGAAATATTTACAAAAATGTGAGGGGTGTACTCACTTCTGTAAAATACTGTACTTTAACTGAAAGTTGAGAGGATGAATGGGGCCATTTATTGTGAGATTTTGAGCAACAACCTCCTTCCCTCAGTCAGAGCATTGAAGATGGGTCATGGCTGGGTCTTCCAACATGACAACGACCCGAAGCACACAGCCAGGATAACCAAGGAGTGGCTCCGTAAGAAGCATATCAAGGTTCTAGAGTGGACTAGCCAGTCTCCAGACCTAAATCCAATAGAACATCTTTGGAGGGAGCTGAAACTCTGTGTTGCTCAGCGACAGCCCCGAAACCTGACAGATCTAGAGGAGATCTGTGTGGAGGAGTGGGCCAAAATCCCTGTTGCAGTGTGTGCAAACCTGGTCAAGAACTACAGGAAACGTTTGACCTCTGTAATCGCAAACAAAGGCTTTTGTACCAAATATTAACACTGATTCTCTCAGGTGTTCAAATACTTCTGTTCAGCAGTGCAAGACAAATAAATTCTTTAGAAATCATACAATGTGATTTCCTGAATTTTTTTTTTTAATTCTGTCTCAGAGTGGGAATGCACTTACAATGTGAATTTCAGACCCCTCCATGATTTCTAAGTGGGAGAACTTGAAAAATCGCAGGGTGTTCAAATACTTCTGTTCCTCACTGTATGTATGACACTGCCTTAGAAACATGATCTGTAGGACAATAGAGTTCATGAAGATCTACACGTTATCTGAACACCACATAATAAAAACACAATGTCATTCTTTTTAGTATTCAAAGAAAACTCCCCCGTCCATCCATGTCTCCATGCTTTATTTTGGCAAGAAATCGCTTTGAAAAACACCTACTTAACATTTCTGGCCATGGTCATCTTGAGTAATGGCAAATGATTCATGTAGCATTTACTTCCTAGAATCCATCTACCCTTAGCTCATTCATGCAAGCAGGAGGGTGTGCTTAGCTAAGTAAACCCCTCTTCCCCATCTGAAGGCTCCTGAGATGTATGACATTTGCCTAGGCATAGAAACCAGGAAGTAACTGAGGAAATGGATAAAAATAAGTTTAGAACAAGTAAATATAATATACCTTCCTATCTATTTACTAATGATAGCAGCATAAGGATTACAAATAGTCAGTGTTGACTGACAGAGTGAAGTTCCACTTCAAGACAGGGCTCTGCATGTCCTGGAAAATAGAAATGTTAATCTTTAATTGATTAGGGGTCATTCCTCTTGTATTGATGCTCATGGGATCAAGACTTTTTCACCTATTCTGAACATGCTTGCCCCTCTTATGTGACACTACTTTGGGAACACTCTCTGAAGAGCAATAGAATTATGACAGGGCTCTGCATGGGCCCAAAAGAACAAATGTTCATTTTTAAATATAGCAAATTGAATGAAAATGACAAATGTTGCCATAAACAAAGCAATATCAGTTTTTCAGTAAGGGCTCATTCACACTGGCTAGAGGAGGTAAAAATAGGTGGTTGAACTGCAGTTTTACTGCCCCCTAAACTCAACGCAGTTGTTGGAGGGGGTTGTATATATGCTATGGTTGCAATGCTTTGCAGGCTTGGCATAATTGTGGTGTTGGGTCCTAGGGCAGTGCGTGCAATGACTAGGAGCTCATGGTTATAACACATGTGCAATAACCCCCTGTTGAAGAGCCAACACTCCTTTGAGTAGCAATCAGGGTGACCATGAGGCCACAGAGATGCAGTAGAGACACCAATGCATTGTCTGCCCATACACTAGCAATATGACATGGGTCTACAGCAGGGGCGGACTAACAACTCATGGGGCCACCAGGCAATAGGGGGTTATAGGGCCCCTGTGTCTTTGCCCAAACTCAAAAAAGCCTATGAAAAAGGTACCAGGGGCATCTCATGGGGCCCCCTACTGACCCCGGGCCCTTGGGCAGTGCCGTGTTTCCAAATGGTCAGTCCGCCCCTGGTCTACAGTAGTGCTTTGCTATTTATTAGACCTGGATGTGACTGAGTGGGACAGAGGGCCTATCATCTAAAAGGAAAATTGTAATGTAAGTATCCCCTTTCCTTTAGCACATCCTACAGCAAGAATGAAAAAAAAAGGTCTAGAGTCCCCCCACCCCTTCCCAAAATACATACCAGACCCTTTGAATCTGTTATGAACTTTAGTGGGGTACGTCACACGGAAAAAAAATGGAAATCCATCCACTTTGGATCTAGTATAAATTTTAAGGGGGATCTCCATGCAAAAAAATGCATAAGGTTCCAATAAAAATCCATACCAGACCCCTAATCCAAGGATTCAGCCTAGCTGATCAGGAAAGGGGGGGGGGCAGCATGCCCCTCCCCCCCGGCAAAGCATATTGATGATGACAAGAGCCCCTTCCCCCATAACCTGCACTCCCCTATATGAATGAGTAGGGCGTACCCCTACTCATTCACAAAAAGAAAAAATATTTCACCTAGAAATAAAAACACCCCAACATTGAAATACATTTGTATTAAACCAAAAATCAAAAAAACTGCCAACCCGCCCCATACAACCAATCAGCTATATAAAGAGAGGGGAAGGGAAGTGGTGACATTATTGTCCAATTATTTAGACAATGATGTAACCCTTTCTGATCCCCGTTCATTTGCTTATGTGGGTGGGGATTCCCAGACATGTAAGTTAATGAGCTGGTTGATGTCAGTGCTTGGTAAGAATGCAGCACCATGCTCAGCCCGAAAAAAATCCCCGCCCATATTTGTGCAAGTTGGAAGGATAATCTGGTAAATTATGCATGTGAGATATTAATTTATGACATCTAATGTAAACCAGCACTACCAGATCTGTGTACAGTGAATTCTTGCCAAAGCCAATGCATTTCATAGTGCTTTCTTATTGATCGAAAAGCAATATAAAAAAATTCCTGACTCACAGAGCAATTTTTGGTCACTGGTGTTCATGGATGGATTCCTGGATTTGGGCATCACTTAAAGTAGAACTATAGGCAAAACATTTTATTTTGGATAGAGTAAGGGAGGGTTATAACCCCTGTCTGATTTTTTTTGTCATCTGTGTCCTATTGTGGAGATTTACCTGCACCTCCTTTCCCATTTGCCATTTCCATCGCCAATATAGGAAGTGGGAGGAAATCTGCAAATTAAGGGAATCCCCAGGGACTCCCCATGTCCCAATTGGAAGATTCCCCCACCCCGTTACTTTTCCGGGGAAAACCCAAAATTTGGGATTTTTTTTAAATGTCACTTTTGATGATAATGGTTAGCTGGACAAATGGGGGGGGGGGGATTCTTCTTAATTGGGATACAGACAGCAATAAAAACCTGGCAGCTGTTCTAATCCTCTTCCACTCCTTCCAAACCTGAAAAAAAAGACATTTTACCTTTAGTTATACTTCAATGACTAGATTTTCTAAGGTGTTTACTAAAACTTTTTAGCATATTTTCATATTTTGATTTAAAAGAGGATATGTATATATATATACTGTGTATGTCTCCATGGTCCTGAACTCTACTATCATTGCGTTTAGACTTATAAAAGATAAGATATTGGTTTACAGATTATATTTCTATAGAATAAACGTATCTATGCTGTATAGTGCACTCAGACATTGAAAAAAACAAGGCTGGAAATGTTATGCAGAAGAGCAGGGAATCATTAAGCCATCAGCTAATAATCGTCTTGCATTACTGATTTTCCTTTTGCTGATGACTGTCATTCTGTCTTCTTTGTTCAAGGTAAATCTGCAATCGGCACTGAGGCAAAGCTGGAGACCTGAATAAGAAGAGGGCCAGAAGTTAAGTACATCCAGATTTACTTTACAAGTTGCTTTTTTACAATTTTACAGCAAGAAAGTGTTAATGTATATCATTAAATTGACACTAAACTCTGGTTTAAAAAATCTGAAGTATTTAATGTTATCTCAAAAAGTGCCATTGCTGTCCTCGTACAAATTTCCAAATTCCTTTTTTCTGCTGCTGTGATATGATTTCCTGCTAGAGGGTGGCTGCATTCATTCTCCATGGCCCCATTGCATGTAGGAATGTAGCCATCCTCCCTTGCTTGCTTCTGAAATGGATTAGGGACTATGGACATTTTTAACCACTTGAGCACAATACATATATAAACGTTGCGGTTTTCAAGTGGTTTACCGGGGTTATGGCTGAAGAAATCAGCCATTTATTATTATTATTATTATACAGGATTTATATAACGCCAACAGTTTGCTCAGCGCTGTACATTATATTGGGAGACAATACAGTAACAATACAACTCAATACAAGAGGGATTTGAGGGCCCTGCTCTTTGGAGCTTACAATCTAGGAGGGAGGGATTAATGGTACAGTAGGTAATAACTGTGGGGGATGGAGCTGTTGGAAGAGCAGAGGATTCCAGTATTAGCAGAGGGCGGGATAAGCTTCCCTGAAGAGATAGGTTTTCAGTGATCGCCTAAAAGTCAGCAGAGTAGGCGATAGTCTGATAGATTGGGGTAGGGAGTTCCAGAGGATGGGGGAAGCCCTGGAGAAGTCCTGGAGACGAGCATGGGAGGAGGAGACAAGGGAGCTAGAGAGTAGAAGGTCTTGCGAGGAGTGGAGAGTACAGTTTGGGTGATATTTAGAGACAAGATCGGTGATGTAATTTGGGGCAGTGTTATGAACGGCTTTATACGTTATTGTTAGTGTTTTGAATTTTATCCGTTGGGCAACTGGGAGTCAGTGGAGGGATTGGCAGAGAGTGGTGGCGGATACAGAACGGTTAGTAAGGTGGATGAGTCTGGCAGCAACATTCATGATAGACTGAAGAGGGGATAGCCTGCGATGAGGTAGGCCAGTGAGGAGGGAGTTACAATAGTCGAGGCGAGATATAACAAGGGAGTGAATAAGTTGCTTAGTGGTTTCCGAGGTTAGGAACGGACGTATCTTAGAGATGAATAGTAAATTATATTGTGCCGCGCTCTGTTAAATATCTTAATCTATATATTAGACAAAACTCTGTACATGATTCCAAGTATATGATAGTCTGATATCTACATGAACTTCCACCATAAATGTGCATATATATAAATTATTCATGTAATCCAAATTAATACAAGATGAATAAATAATAATGGTATAAGCATAAAAGTGAAAATTAAATAAATCAGCATAAACATAAAAGTGAAAAAGTCCAATCGTGATCTTTATAAAAAATATATCAATATGTAAATCCAATGTGCATTTGTGCAAAATCAAACTGGGTAAAAGTTCAGCAGATAGCTGGTTTCAATATACTCTCCTTGTGAACAGCCTGTGGTTGTATAGCTGGAGTTGTGTAGAGAGGAAGCTGCACTGTGAGCCTGTGTGGGTACAGGGATCTCTCCCTCCTCAAAGTACTCCTCAATCCAGTTCTCTATATTTCCTTTATTTGATTCTGACTTTATCAAAGGAACCTTCTAAGCGTAATGCAGGCCATAGATGGGTCGAAAATCGGCCGATTTTTCGGCCGAAAATAAAATCGGCCGATTTTCGGATCGTTAGTGGGCGATTTGGTCGGCCGTTTTTCGGTATTTTGGCCGTTTTTTTTTTCGGTAAAGTTGGAAAAAAATCGGCCGATTTTGCCGATCGGCCGATTTTCGCGGCAATTAGTGGGCGAATCGGCCGATTTTTTACCGATAAAAAAACTGCGCATGAGCAGTGACCTGCAAGAGGAAGACAAAAAGAAGAAAAAGAAGAAGAGGATGAAGAAGAGGATGAAGAAGAGGATGAGGATGAAGAAGAAGAGGATGAGGATGAAGAAGAGGATGAGGATGAAGAAGAAGAGGATGAGGATGAAGAAGAGGATGAGGATGAAGAAGAAGAGGATGAGGATGAAGAAGAAGAAGAAGAAGAGGATGAGGATGAAGAAGAAGAAGAGGATGAGGATGATGAAGAAGAAGAAGAAGAAGAAGAGGAGGATGAAGAAGAAGAAGAAGAGGATGATGATGATGATGATGATGATGATGATGAAGAAGAGGATGAGGATGAAGAAGAGGATGAGGATGAAGAAGAGGATGAGGATGAAGAAGAAGAAGAAGAAGAGGAGGAGGATGAGGATGATGATGAAGAAGAAGAAGAAGAGGATGAGGATGACGAAGAAGAAGAAGAAGAGGATGAGGAAGAAGAAAATGAGGAAGAAGAAGAAGAAGAAGAAGAGGATGAGGATGAGGATGAAGAAGAAGAGGAAGAAGAAGAGGATGAAGAAGAAGAGGATGAGGATGAAGAAGAAGAAGAAGAGGATGATGAAGAAGAAGAGGATGATGAAGAAGAAGAAGAGGATGAGGATGAAGAAGAGGATGAGGATGAAAAAGAAGAAGAAGAAGAGGATGAGGATGAAGAAGAGGATGAGGATGAAGAAGAAGATGAGGATGAAGAAGAGGATGAGGATGAAGAAGAAGAAGAAGAAGAGGATGAGGATGAAGAAGAAGAAGAAGAAGAGGATGAGGATGAAGAAGAAGAAGAAGAAGAAGAAGAAGTAGGATGAAAATAAGAATAATTCCAGTCCAGCAAAAAGTGTCTCTGCAGAGAGCTCCGCTATTTCTGACAGTTCTCTGACAGTTCTTTGACATTTACAGCGGTTGAAACATTGTATCTATTTGTTTCCGAATAAAAACATCTGTATCCTAAATGGAAATAAATAGATACAATGTTTCAACCGCTGTAAATGTCAAGGAACTGTCAGAAATAGCAGAGCTCTCTGCAGGGACACTTTTTGCTGGCTGTAGAAGGGATGAAAATCGGCCGATTTTTTTTACCATTGATGGCAACGTCGGCCGCTTGAACGACCGAATTTTCGTTTTTTAAAAGAAAAATCTGCCGTTTTTCTCCCCATCTATGGCCTGCATTACTTTCCAGCCATCCTCCACAGCAGATATAATCATTTCAATTTGACATATAAACCTTGTAAGTGGAACCCGCTGATCTCAGATTTGACTTTTTATTACAGTGCAGGGAGAAGCACCTAGCCAATCACATAGGCAGGAAGTGAGATTTCGGAAGGCGTTCAGTATACAGAGGGCCTCCAAGCTCCCATCTTGCAAGGAAAAGATTTTTTTTTTTTCTGACGGTTTTGAAAAATAACAGGAGCCGCCGTTCCAATTAAAAAGTTTATATGTCAAATTGAAAGCGGCTGTGGGGAGAGGATTCCCAGCTCGCTGTCTCAATGGGGATCAGGGAAGGGGGGTGCTGCTCCATCAGTAACATGTTACACCCTGAATACAGGTGTAACATATTACAAATGGTGAACCTATCCTTTACCTTGGCAGTCAGCAAAGCTGATGCTCCCTGCTGATTGGAGAGCTGTGGCTCCGACTCGAGAGTGGGGGAAGACAGACCTCTGCAGAGAGTTCACTGTTTCCCCAAAGAACAAGGGTTGCACTCTGCAACATGGTAAGGGACAGGCTTTGCCATGCAGGCTGTGGCTGCTTTAGAAGGAAAATTAATTGTAAGACATTGCACACCTTTTGTTTTGAAGCAGCTGGATAGTATGTAGCAGATTAATGACTGAAAGTTCAGCCAAGCTTTAAATTTAGTTTGTGAAAACATAGCTAAGGTAGTCACAGAAAAAGCCAAAAATCTTTAAAATTTCCAACATGTCTGCAAATCGGAACAGCAGCCTGTATATACTGTCACTTATCACGTTGCCCATTCAGGTGATTGATGGCCATTTTGGCAGCATGATGGAGCAATGATCCCGTGTAGCTCTGGCCTAGCCAACAGTATAGAGTTTGTCATGGTGGACCACGGTGATTAGAGCTGTGCCAGTATATCCTGCTTAGAATGGAACAGTCCATTATGGTATTGGTAGTGTTTGGCCTGGGGATTTCAGTGGCCATACCTATGAAACTAATGAAGTCTGTTCTAATACCTGTAGGTCTCCTTGTGTACAGTGCAGAAGTCCCTGTCACCGCTCAGCTCCAGGTTATCCTTTGCAGGTTTGCAATTCTTCACCAGCTCACCTTTTTTAGGTATGAATGTAGTGCCAGTTGTAGTTTCACTGTCAAGCTTTACCTGTGAATTTTAACAGATTAGTATGTTGTTCTACATGGGAAATTCATTTTAAAAGTACATGAGGGATGTTTGTGAACTGCCTTTACTAACTTCTTTTAAAAATCACCTGCCTTAGGGCTCTTTTACAGTTGTGGAGCCCTCTGAAAAGTGATCTGTAGTGCATCACTTTTCAGAGAATATTTGACAGGCAGTGTTGCTGTTTCACTACCTGCTTTAATGCCTAAAAACCTGTCCACCGGACACAAGGAGGAAGGGGATAATGTTTTCCCCTCCACAAGACAAAGCAACGTGGCTGCAGCATGTGTACACTGCTGCCCACTGCCTTTGTAGATTAAGGGGGAGAAATTGGGGGTGGTAAAATGCAGATCAACCACATGTTTTACCACCCATATCCCCCCTGAACAAGTATAAATGAGGCCTTACTGTGTTTGGTTGTTTACCCTGCCAGAGCCACTTTTTGTTAAAATGCACATTTTAGACCTGAGGATTAGTTAATACCACAATATTATATATTTTATGATAGCAGAAACCCTGGATAATACAATAGTGGTAGTTCCAATTCTTTTGTGTCACATGGTTTATGAAACACATATTTTCAGTAAAAAAAAATACAATAAAGTGAAAGAGAAATCCCAGGTATGGATATTTCATATACGGTAACATTAATCCAGTTTGGACCAATGTGACTAAGTATATACCATACCCCCTGGAAGCTGGAAATCACTGAAGTAGTTCCATGCTGTGTGGCTGGCCTGATGCATTGTGAATACAGGAGGTTGGGTGCCATTCAGAGAAACTTCTAAATGAATGCAAAGCGTTCTCAGATTGGATGAGGCAGAGTAGTAATGTCAAACTCATCCAATTCATTTTTGGTATAATATAAAAGATGAGGATCCAGAGGATCCAGTGGATATAAAAAGTCTACACACCCCTGTTAAAATGTCAGGTTTCTGTGATGTAAAAAAATGAGACAAAGATAAATCATTGCAGAACTTTTTCCACCTTTAATGTGACCTATAAAATGTACAACTCAATTGAAAAACAAACTGAAATCTTTGGAGGGGGGAGAAGTAAACATAAAAAAACTAAAATAATGTGGTTGCATAAGTGTGTATACCCTCTTATGACTGGGGATGTAGTTGTGTTCAGAATTAGGCACTCACATTCAAAATCATGTTAAATAGGAGTCAGTACACACCTGCCATCATTTAAAGTGCCTCTGATTAACCCCAAATAAAGTTCAGCTGTTCTAGTAATTCTTTCCTGACATTTTCTTAGTCGCATCCAACAGCAAAATCCATGGTCCGCAGAGAGCTTCCAAAGCATCAGAGGGATCTCATTGTTAAAAGGTATCAGTCAGGAGAAGGGTACAAAAGAATTTCCAAGGCATTAGATATACTATGGAACACAGTGAAGACAGTCATCATCATGTGGAGAAAATATGCCACAACAGTGACATTACCAAGAACTGGACGTCCCTCCAAAATTGATGAAAAGACGAGAAGAAAACTGATCTGGGAGGCTGCCAAGAGGCCTGGAGCTGCAGGAATATCTGACAAGTACCGGCTGTGTGGTACATGTGACAACAATCTGCCGTATTCTTCATATGTCTGGGCTATGGAGTAGAGTGGCAAGACGGAAGCCTTTTCTTATTAAGAAAAACATCCAAGCCCAGATAAATTTTACAAAAACACAACTGAAGTCTTCCAAATGCATGTGGGAGAATGTGTTCTGGTCTGGTGAAACCAAGGTTGAACTTTTTCCCCATAATTCCAAAAGATGTTTGGCGCAAAAACAACACTGCACATCACCAAAAGAACACCATACCCACAGTGAAGCATGGTGGTGGTAGCATCATGCTTTGGTGCTGTTTTTGTTCAGCTGGAACTGGGGCCTTAGTCAAGGTAGAGGGAATTATGAACAGTTCCAAATACCAGTCAATATTGGCACAAAACCTTCAGGCTTTTGCTAGAAAGTTGAACATGAAGAGGAACGTCATTTTGCAGCATGACAACAACCCAAAGCATACATCCAAATCAACAAAGGAATGGCTTCATCAAAAGAAGATTAAAGTTTTGGAATGGCCCGGCCAGAGCTCAGACCTGAATCCGAGGGTGTGCACACTTATGCAACCATATTATTTTATTTTTTTATTTTTACTTCTCTCCACCGAAAAGATTTCAGTTTGTTGTTCAACTGAGTTGTACAGTTTATAGGTTACATTAAAGGTGGAAAAGGTTCTGAAATGATTTATCATATAACAAAAACCTGACATTTTAATTAGGGTGTGGAGACTTTATATATATATTCCACCCCAATTCTTGTCCCCTAGAAGAAACAAGAAGTGAGAGAAAGTAATTCCAAAGTGAGGAAAATCTTAGGCAGTTATCACTACAACAAGGGTCCCCGTTGGATGATTTTCCCTCTATTTGTTCCTTCACTTTAGTCCAAGTAAAAATTGTCACAAGGACAAAAAGAGTAGGTGAAATATCTCCAGCAGAGGACACAAACAGCAATAAAATATATATATATATATATATACACTGTATATACAATATATATATATTACACACACTATATTGCCAAAAGTATTGGGACACCCCTCCAAATCATTGGATTCAGGCGTTCCAATCACCTCCATGGCCACAGGTGTATACAATCAAGCACCTAGGCATTTGTGAAACATTTGTGAAATAATGGGTCGCTCTGAGGAGCTCAGTGAATTCAAGCGTGGTACTGTGATAGGTTGCCACCTGTGCAATAGGTCCCTCTATGAAATTTCCTTGCTACTAAATATTCCACGGTCAACTGTTAGTAGTATTATAACAAAGTGGAAGCAACTGGGAACAATAGCAACTCAGCCATGAAGTGGTAGGCCACGTAAAATGACAGAGCGGGGTCAGCGCATGCTGAAGCGCACAGTGCGCAGAAGTCACCAACTGTCTGCAGAGTCAATAGTTTAAGACCTCCAAACTTTGTGTGGCCTTCAGATTAGCACAACAGTGTGCAGAGAGCTTCATGGAATGGGTTTCCATGGCCAAGCAGCTGCATCCAAGCCTTACATCACCAGTTCAATGCAAAGCGCCGGATGCAGTGGTGTAAAGCATGCCACCACTGGACTCTAGAGCAGTGGAGATGTGTTCTCTGGATTGATGAATCATGCTTCTCTGTCCGGCAATCTGATGGACGTGTGTGGGTTTAGCGGTTGCCAGGAGAACGGTACTTGCCTGACTGCATTGTGCCAAGTGTAAAGTTTTGTGGAGGGGGGGATTATGGTGTGGGGTTGTTCGTCAGGGATTGGGCTTGGCCCCTTAGTTCCTGTGAAGGGAACTCTTAAAGCATCAGCATTCCAAGACATTTGGACAATTTCATGCTACCCACTTTGTGGGAACAGTTTGGGGATGGCCCCTTCCTGTTCCAACATGACTGCAGACCAGTGCACAAAGCAAAGTCCATAAAGACATGGATGAGCGAGTTTGGGGTGGAGAAATTTGACTGGCCTGTACAGAGTCCTGACCTCAAACCAATAGAACACCTTTGGGGTGAATTAGAGTGGAGACTGCGAGCCAGGCCTTCTCGTCCAATATCAGTGCTTGACATCTCAAATGCGCTTCTGGAAGAATAGTCAAACATTCCTATAGATACACTCCTAAGCCTTGTGGACAGCCTTCCCAGAAGTGCTGAAGTTGTTATAGCTGCAAAGGGTGGGCCAACTCAATATTGAACCCTACGGACTAAGACTGGGATGCCATTAAAGTTCATGTGTGTGTAAAGGTAGGCGTCCCAATACTTTTGTCAATATAGTGTATATGTATATATGTGTGTGTGTATATGTGGGTGTGTGTGTATATAAATATATATATATATATTACTGTTCAAAAAAATTAAAGGAACACTTTGAAAACACATCAGATCTCAATGGGAAAAAATATCATGCTGGATATCTATACTGATATGGACTGGGTAATGTGTTAGGAACATAAGGATGCCTCATCGTTTGATGGAAATGAAAATTATCAACCTACAGAGGACTGAATTCAAAGACACCCTGAAAATCAAAGTAAAAAAATGATGCAGCAGGCTAGTCCATTTTGCTAAAATTTCATTGCAGCAACTCAAAATGGTACTCAGTAGTTTGTATGCATGCCTGACAATGTTGGGGCATGCTCCTAATGAGACGATGGATGGTGTCTGTGAAAAGCAGAGGGTGCCAGTGGTGGACCTGTCAATTCTGGTGTTCAATGGAAAATGCCAATTGAGCTCTGTGGTGCCAGGCAGTGAGCACAGGGCCCACTAGAGGACGTTGGGCCCTCAGGCCACCTTCATGAAGTCTGTTTCTGATTGTTTGGTCAGAGACATTCACACCAGTGGCTTGCTGGAGGTAATTTTGTAGGGCTCTGGCAGTGCTGATCCTGTTCCTCCTTGCACAAAGGAGCAGACATAGGTCCTGCTGATGGGTTAAGTACCTTCTATGGCCCTGTCCAGCTCTCATAGAGTAACTGCCTGTCTACTGGAATCTCCTCCATGCTCTTGAGACTGTGCTGGGAGACACAGCAAACCTTCTGGCAATGGCACTTATTGATGTGCCATCCTGTAGGAGTTGGAATGCCTGTACAACCTCTGTAGGGTCCAGGTATCGCCTCATGCTACCAGTAGTGACACTGACCCTAGCCAAATGCAAAACTAGTGAAAAACAGTCAGAAAAGATGAGTAGGAAAATAATGTCAGGGGCCTCCATCTGTAAAACCATTCCTGTTTTGGGGGTCATCTTATTGTGGCCAATCTAGTGCACCTGTTAATGTCATTAACACCAAAGCAGTTGAAACTGATTAACAACCCCCTCTGCTACTTAACTGACCAGATCAATATCCCAGGAGTTTAATTGACTTGATGCTATACTCTGATTAAAAAGTGTTCCTTTCATTTTTTGAGCACTGTATATATATATATATATATATATATACATACACACACAGGTGAAACTCAAAAAATTTGAATATCATGCAAAAGTTCATTTATTTCAGTAATGCACCTTAAAAGGTGAAACTAATATATGAGATAGACTCATTACATGCAAAGCAAGATAATTCAAGCCGTGATTTGTCATAATTGTGATGATTATGGCTTACAGCTCATGAAAACCCCAAATCCACAATCTCAGAAAATTAGATTATTGTGAAAATTATTGTGCAATATTCTAGGCTCAAAGTGTCCCACTCTAACCAGCTAATTAAGCCATAACACCTGCAAAGGGTTCCTGAGCCTTTAAATGGTCTCTCAGTCTGGTTCAGTAGGAATCACAATCATGGGAAAGACTGCTGACCTGACAGTTGTGCAGAAAACCATCATTGACACCCTCCATAAGGAGGGAAAACCTCAAAAGGTAATTGCAAAAGAAGTTGGATGTTCCCAAAGTGCTGTATCAAAGCACATTAATAGAAAGTTATGTGGAAGGGAAGAGTGTAGAAGAAAAAGGTGCACAAGCAGCAGGGATGACCGCAGCCTGGAGAGGATTGTCAGGAAAAGGGCATTTAAAAGTGTTGGGGACTTTCACAAGGAGTGGACTGAGGCTGGAGTCAGTGCATCAAGAGCCACCACACACAGATGGATCCTGGACATGGGCTTCAAATGTCGTATTCCTCTTGTCAAGCCGCTCCTGAACAACAAACAATGTCAGAAGCATCTTACCTGGGCTAAAGAAAAACAGACCTGGTCTGTTGCTCAGTGGTCCAAAGTCCTCTTTTCTGATGAGAGCAACTTTTGCATCTCATTTGGAAACCAAGGACCCAGAGCATGGAGGAAGAATGGAGAGGCACACACTGCAAGATGCTTGAAGTCCAGTGTGAAGTTTTCACAGTCTGTGTTGATTTGGGGAGCCATGTCATCTGGTGGTGTTGGTCCACTGTGCTTCATTAAGTCCAGGGTCAACGCAGCCGTCTACCAGGAGATTTTGCAGCACTTCATGCTTCCTTTCCGCAGATGAGCTTTATGGGGATGCTGACTTCATTTTCCAGCAGGACTTGGCACCTGCCCACACTGCCAAAAGCACCACAACCTGGTTCAACAACCGTGGGATTACTGTGCTTGATTGGCCAGCAAACTCGCCTGACCTGACCTGAACCCCATAGAGAATCTATGGGGCATTGCCAAGAGAAAATGAGAGACATGAGACCGAACAATGCAGAAGAGCTGAAGGTCGCTATTAAAGCATCCTCGTCTTCCATAACACCTCAGCAGTGCCACAGGCTGATAGCTTCCATGCCACGCCGCATTGAGGAAGTAATTGCTGCAAAAGGGGCCCAAACCAAGTACATATGCATGCTTATACTTTTCAGAGGTCCGATATTGTTCTATGTACAATCCTTGTTTTATTGATTGCATGTAATATTCTAATTTTCTGAGATTGTGGATTTGGGGTTTTCATGAGCTGTAAGCCATAATCATCACAATTATGACAAATTACGGCTTGAACTATCTTGCTTTGCATGTAATGAGTCTCTCATATATTAGTTTCACCTTTTAAGATGCATTACTGAAATAAATGAACTTTTGCACGATATTCTAATTTTTCGAGTTTCACCTGTATGTAGGGAAAAAACTAATCTAGGGTGTACATAATATTAATAGATCGGCTGTATTCTTATTTTTGAATGCAACAGTTTTTACTGTACCAGAGGTCGTAGTGAAACACCATCCATAGGATCTCCATATCGCTGTCGTGGTTGAACACCCCAATCTTTGAACACACTTCTGTTGTGAGTAGTGCCGTCAAATTTTCCATTAAGAGGCCGAAGTACTGATCGTGGACGTCTCACTGGCTCCCTGGATTGCGGCTCAGGAGGCAGGAAAGCAAGCTTTAAATATAATTTAAAAAAATCTAAGTTGAATAGATGCAAGAAAGACTGGAGGTACTCATCTTAGTTGGTGAAGACCTTTTTTCCTAATGTGGGGATTGAAGCATAGCTGGTGGTCCTCAAAATAAATTAACCTTTTTTATTTTAGCTTTATTTTTTGTATCTCCATTAGTTTACATATCATGTGGTTTTTACAAAGTTAACAGAAGTGCATCCAGCAGCGATCATCGCAGGTAATTGCTGGCTGTACAAACATCCACGAACAGCTGCCGCTGCTGACAACCTGTCTTTGAAGTGTACATATTTAGTGGCTGCAGCTAGCAACATACATTTGTCAAAAACAGCAGCAGGAATTTGCAGATTCTTGCCACTGCCATTCACACCGTGGCAAAACGCCCATGCAAATGTAGCCTAAGTACATACATTTGTCTTGATATGGGAAGCCTGTAATCCTGTGTACCGCAACACTCAGGGAGAAGGAAGGCCATCCATCGCCAAGTGCTAATCAATCTCTGCTGCGGTATATGTTTTCTGTGTATACAGAGTGATGATGACTCAGTGTGCTTCTGCTCCATCATGTGCAATCATCAAACAAAAAGACAGTTTGAGGGCGCCTCTGCTGGAGGCAGTAGCCTCTGTGTGGATGACATCTGGAACAAGCACCCGGCAGCACTTTCAAGAGTGAAGCAAGGCTCTGTGGGCATATGGAAGAGGACAGAAAGGCACTTCTAAGTGCAGTATTCCACTGTGTTTTATTCAGAAACAGTTAAAAACACTTACAGGATTTCCGTGATCAATAAGCTCATCAGTGAAATCTATGCAGGGTTCCTGTCACTGGGGGTCTCTCTCATAATACGTTGCCTGCCAGCAACTGCAGGGGGAGCAGAGAGCACAGGTTCAAGAGGGCTGCTGCTCTTCTGGGATGCCTGGTGGACCGCACGCCGCAGTTATGGAGTGCAAACACCAGAAGTGAGATCAAAAGGGGGCGGTGATGTGTTTTGAAGCATGCGCAGTAAGCACCTTCATCAAGACCTTTCTGAATAAAACACAGTGGTTTACTGCACTTAGAAGCGCCTTTCTGTCCTCTTCCATGTGCAATCATCAAGCAGGTGGTGTGTTCTTTACTAACCTATGCTAATGCTGTGGTAGAAGTTGAGGCCCCAGTTACACTCTGGTATATGTGTATTTTTACTTTGTAATTAGTTGCTACTACAAGAGTTCAGCTTTCAGAAATATAACTGATCTTTATTTAGTATTGCAATATATCTGTAAAAATAAAATTGAATTAAGATGCATTATAGTTAAATTTAGTTCTCACTATAATTTTGGATTACAATTATAAGATGACTTTTGTAGGAGAATTAATTATAATTGTCTGAAAATGTTTAATTATTATGTTTAAAAAATAAAAAAAACAATTGCTTGTGTCCAGTTAAACTAATTAAGTAACCATATTGATAAAGCATGCAAGACTTATTAATTTTGTAACTTTCATAACATTATTTAAAACGTTGTTTTTTGTAAATATCCATTATTTACCATTGTGCATGTGGAGCATTATCAGCAGACTTTGGTGATACTAAAGTGTATTAAGGATTTTAAAGACTAAGCTTACCTATTGAAAGGCATTGCAGATGCAATCTCAGACTCCTGCAGATTCTCATAATAGCTGTTGGTCTCTACCTTGTACGGACAGGTAGTTACCTGGGAGCAGGAAGGTCAGTGGACTGCCAGAGCTCTCACCAGCACTCACAGTTAATTGAGAACTACAAGCCATCAGCTGCAATGGCTGAGAGTACTTGTCTATCCATTCACAGGAAGCCATGAATGAATAATGTGGCCACGCTGTTTTCAAATTGTGACAACTGGTGCAGGGAGAGGATCCGCTGCCCCCTGTCATAGGAAGGGATCAGGGGTGCAAGCTGCAGCTGCTAGAAGCATGTTACATGTTCCAAACTAAAAACGGGTGGAACAAAGGTGAACTTATCCTTTAAGGTGGATCCTTCTCTTATCTAGATTTGCCTTGCCATACTTTCTGGTGTAGTAGTGTACACTTGACACCTCTGTTTTTATTTCAAGCTTATATTTAAGTATTTTCTATGGCAGCCATTCTCAACCAGGGTTTCGTGGAACCCTAGTGTTCCTCCAGAGGCTGTGGGGGTACCTTAATCTGTGGCTGATCAACCTCCTATTTGATTCTACTTGAATAGTTACAGGGCCAACACAACTTGACAGAGCCAGCAGTATAACACCAATGATCTCTAAAGCTGTCTGATGGCATTCTAGCCATCACTTTAAGGGGGGCATTCTTCTCAATGACCACCATTGTAAGGCACATTTTTTTTTCATAGACTCCCTATTAATTGTTAAGCAGAGGTCCCCTTAGACCTGAAAATCATTTCAAGAGACCCTCTGTGGTAAAAGGGTTGAGAAAGGCTGGTCTTTGGCATTAGTGACAGATGATCAAGCATGAGGTGCCTTAAAAGTCAACCACAATGATTATCACATCTTTCACTTGCATTTTAGCCAATATGAATATATGCACACAATAACTTGGTGTATTCTTTTACATACTTTTATGGTACATTTCTTATAGCTATATTGGTGGCTCTCTGTAATTGGAAACAGTATGCTTTATTGGTTAACATAAAACAATAGTGAAAAATAGATGAAGACATAAAGTAATACAGTGAAAACAAATCATAAAATAAAACTACCTTTACATACTTGCGTTAATCAGAGAGAATACGCATGTCCATTACAAGATTAACATGCTATGAATTTTCAGAAAAAAAACTGGACATGAATTGGCTAAGGCTTAAATAAAAGAAGCTACACTATATTGAGGATGAAGGTAAATGTGTGGATTAGCGGGTAACACAAACTCCACAAATAATGTTGGAGAGATTTTTTTTACCTTTGTGACTGTATTTCCATCTACTTGTCCTCCTCTCTCCTTATCCATGGCTGTCAATTCCTCTTTCAGCTGAGCTGGCTCAGGCCTAGGGTGCAGAACTGGGTTCCAGCCAGGAAAAGCCTCCTTTTGAACTGTCCTAAAGTCAGTGCTGATAATCATGGAAAAAAAAGATAGTTTTCAGTTTCTTATTGGGCATGCTCATGTTATCCCCCTTTTTTCTCCCCATCAAATGTTATATTTACTGCATGTATCTCTCACACTTCAGTGCTGGGTATAGCAAGTCAATCTTTTGACTTTTTTTTAGGTAAATGTTTCCTTTACAGCTGTACTCCGGTCAGCCATTGAAATTAATATTATGTGCAACCCTGAATAGCAATGCTGAAATGCTTGCTTAGTATAGGGGAGGTTTAAAACAGAGGAATACTTACCTTATTCCTCATTCTGCAGGCCTCCTTAGCACTGTACAACCGGCTGAATGGAGCTCAGCCTTATGGTAATCATTAAAATATTCATAAGTATTATATTAAATACATTTGCACATTCCATGTACCTGGAAACATAATTTCTAAATTATCTGTAGGGAGTATATCACTGCAGAAGATCCAATTAAAAATTCAAATACTGCTTTCCAATTTATGGTTCTATTAAAGTGGATTGGGGTTCAAGCATTGAACACAGCTTAGGGTTTAAAGTGCATATTCATGCATATATGTATCTCCAAAACTCCAGTTTCTCACCTATAAAATGGGTTTACTGTCAGGTTATTGCTGGGTGGGAGAGCCAGCTTGCTTGGTTCCACGTGATAGTAGTTGGAGAAGTCACTCTGGTACTTAGTCACAGTCTCCAATGGTGGCCGCTTGATTATGTTTTTTGGCATTGGTTCCTTGGGTTCTTTAATCTTTTCCAATGGCAGAGGATGGTAAGTAGATTGATGAGTTGTCATCATGTAATGCTCTCCTGAAAGTAAAAACCAATACTGGAACTAATAGAACATTGCTAAAAGCTGGAAATATCTGTCTATTCAGTAATAATCTCTGTAATAATGAGGAGTGGATACCTTTTGTGGTGTTTTTTTTTATAGGGACCTGTAAAAGCACATTTTACCTGCAAACCATGTCAGGCTGCTTACTAGAAGGCTGTAGGTAAAGAGAAACCCTTCCATGTTACCTCACAGAGGGTCTTAATGGGTTTACTTTTTTTTCCAACTCACCCTTAGATATATTTAGATAAATAAATACAAATATTTAGCCCTAGAATTTGTTTTTTTTGCCACTGGCTGGTCATTAAATCTTTATCTGAACACCACAAACCAAATTCATTTTTAATATTCAAGGCAAACTCCCCCAATCCGTCCATATCGCCATGCTTTATTTTGCTGAGAAATCACATAGAAAAACACCCCTAGCATTTCTGGCTGTGGCCATCTTGAGTAAGGGCAGATGATTCATGTAGCAATTACTTCCTGGAATCTTGCCCTTAGCTCAGGCATGCAGGCAGGAGGGCGTGCTTAGCTGGGAAAACCTCTCATCCCCTCCTGAAGACTGTATGAGATCATTTGCCCTGGCCTGGAAATCAGGAAGTAACTGGAGAAATGTAAAAAATAGTTGAAAACAAGTAAATATGATATACTTTCCTATCTATTTACTAATGCTAGCAGCATAAGGATTCCAAATAATCATGTTGATCGAGGGAGTGAAGTTCCACTTTAAGCTATATTTGTGGAAGATGACAATGTCTTCACCATAGCACAAATAATTATTTTATGAGCTTATATTGCACCAGCATTCTGCTGTGATTTCTACACAACTCTCTAAACTCTATTATTAAAGGAGAAGTACAGCCAAAGCTCTTTTGAGTGCAGTTTGTTTTGAAGCCCCGTCAGCTGATGTCACTCAGCTGGTCCAGGCTGGGGAAAGATCCTGACTTTAGATGGGGGTTATCCATCCCAGAGTCTGGAGTGGCACCTGGCTCAGCTTCCCCCTTTGCAGCCCAACGCTTCAGTGAGCTTGGGGGGTGCAGAACAGACAGCAATGGCCGACAGTCACCGCTCTCTGCTCAGAGTGGCTGTGAGAACTCAGTGATCAGTGGTCATGCGATCACCATGTTCTCACCTGTAGAGCAGGGGACAGAGGCAGAATCGGACTGATGCTGCATCCACCTAGGTGAGTATAGATGGGATAAAAAAATGTCCTACACTTCTCTTTTAAATCCTAAAAGATAAAGTTGCTGTTGTTGAGAAACGTTTCTTTCATGGGTAATGCATTCTTGGTAAATGGTCCCTTTATTTCTTTACATAGCCCTCCTTCTTTCAGGCAATGGTTAGTTGTCCATAAATACAGTACTTGTACCTTGCAGTAAGATTTTGCATAAAGACCAAGTTTTGTTCAGATGAGCATGTCAACAAGAGGACAGCTCATTACAAAAATGATTCAGAATGATACACATGTGACTTAACATTTATTGTAATTACAGTATGTGCAAATATGCAGTAATAAAAATGTTACGCCTGCTGAGATCCTAAATACAGTATGTACATGAGGTATCCTTAAAAACCTGAAAATCTCAATAATAAATATACTTGGTATATGAATTATGTATTGTCTGTCAGAAGAGAAAGGAAGGGAGGTATGTAGAATGGCATTTTCAACATCCCTATTACATGGTTCCTCGTGTTGGTGCTGCAGATCATATGCTTGTTAAATCTAGTGACTAATGGGGACAAGCAGAACTTATCTACATTGGAAGGATGCAAGAGAAGCCACGCTTGATGCGTTTTGTAGGACTAGAAGCAATCAGCACTGTTATGCAAAAGTAGAGTGGTAAGGCTGGACGAATTCTAAAATTTTGTATCAAAGTCACTATTTTTTTGTCAAGAGAAAAACACAAGAGAGTGCACTCTCCTTGTGCATTACCATGATACAAATTTATAAAAAAAAATTGGTAACAAAAGCAGACCATAAAAACAGACATTGATCCAAATTTTTCAGTCCCAGACACAGGGGTCCTGTCCCAACAACTGCCTGGTTGGGAATAGCTGACACGTTTCTGGAGACGTGCTCCCTTCCTCAGAGCTAAGAGCTTTGTTAGGTCTGAGGAAGGGAGTGAGTCTCCCAAAATGCTTCAGATATTTCCAACCAGGAAGTTGTTGGGACAGGACCCCTGTGTCTGGGACTGAAAAATTTGGATCAATGTCTGTTTTTATGGTCTGCTTGTGAGTATAAATTTTTTTACCAAATTTTTAATAAATTTGTATCATGGTAATGGACAAGGAGAGTGCGCTTTCTTGTGTTTTCTCTTGACATTGCTTACATTCCCTGATCTTTAGAGGGCTGCACCTCATCAAGTGACAGAACACCGTGTAACACTGAGGAGCACAAAGATTAGAGCGCTGGTGTTTTTCAATTTACTTTATTGTTAATAGCACCCCAAATGCAGATTGCAAACTGCAGTACCATGGAATTCTGTGCGGTGCGTTTTTCAAAAGTAATGCACTAATTTTGTACAGTGTGATGCAATTTGCAATCCATTCGAATTAATGGGCTGTCAGATTGTACTGGTGTGAGCCAGCCCTTAATAATTGTGTACATTTCTACTTTAGTGTGATTCTTAACTACTTGCCTACAGGGCACTTTTACTCCTTTCCTGCCCAGGCCAGTTTTCAGGTTTCAGCACTGTTGCACTTTGAATAGCAATTGCACAGTCATGCAACACTGTACCCAAACTAAATTTTTATAATTTTTTTCACACAAATAGAGCTTTCTTTTGGTTGTATTTGATCACCACTGGAATTTAAATTTTTTGCTAAATACGTTTTTTTTTTATTTCTGTTATAACATTTTGCAAATAAATAATTGATTCATAAATTCATAAATTTAGGCCAAAATGTATACTGCTACATTTCTTTGGTGAAACAAACAAATTAGTGTATATTATTTAGTCTGTAGGAAAGTTATAGAGTGCACAAACTATTGTATATATCTGAAAATCAATCAATCCTGCTGTACTGATGGCCTATCCCATTTCTTGAGACCCAAAAATGTCAGGACGTTACAGATATCGATTACCCATTTTTGGAAAGCAGACAGTCTTAGGTATTTATTAAGAGGCATGGCAAGTTTTTTGAAGCTGTCATTTTCTTGTCATAATTTTGTGGAAAATGAAGAGATTAACAAACAAAATTCTATTTTTTTTTACACACTGTCACTACTGCAGTACAGCATCATCATATAATTGGTGTGGTGATCCGGGACACTGACTAGTGACAATGAAAAAAAAAACTTTTTTAATTTTCAAATTTTTTATTACATTTTTTGTTACTTTTTCTAATGATTTTTTTTAAACACACTCTGAGCAGAGTAATATAACAGTAATATATTAACATTGCACTGCTCTGGGGAAGTGATCAGTATTTTTTTTTACACATTATGATTATTGAATTTACAATTCATTTTTTTTTTTTATAGTTGAACTGGATGGACTTTTGTCTTTTGTCAGCCAGACTAACTATGTAACTATAAACAAGCATTTTACTGAATGAAATTCATTCAGTTTGTTTTGTTGTGATTAGCTGTGATTGGCCGCAGATAATCACATGACACAGATGGGCTGTAATTGGTCCAGTCTGTACCATGCATCACTATGACCAATCACAGCTAGCAACACAATTGTATACAATGGATGGCATGAAAGGAAGCCATTCATTGTTTACATTTGTCATGTAACCTGCTGTGATTGGTCACTTGGTACCGGCAATGGGTTGGTACATAGATCAGTCATTGGCAGTGTCTGATGGACACAGCCAGTGACAGTGTGGCCCCACGGGCGTACGTGAGGTGGCAATCCAGGAGGACATCATATGACATCTAGACTGTGTATCTATAGTGTCAACTGGCCCTTAGGACTTGTTCGCACCATTTGTGGTGCAGAAACGCATGCAAGAGCACGCATTTTCCTGCACAGCAAAGAAAAGCAATGCCCTTTGCAGATGTGCGCAGGCACCATGAATACTTAATTGCATCTCCACACGTCTAGTAAACACAGATGCATTCACAGCCACCAAAACGCATGGCACCACACTACTGTGTGGTTAGGTGCAACACACT
The DNA here is from genome assembly GCF_062004578.1 of Staurois parvus. Taxonomy (NCBI): domain Eukaryota; kingdom Metazoa; phylum Chordata; class Amphibia; order Anura; family Ranidae; genus Staurois; species Staurois parvus. The sequence goes on from NW_028317883.1 coordinate 1,919,680, forward strand.
TTTAAAATAATATGCCTGTAGTATTTTTGCATTTTCCCACACGTTAGGCAGCCAATTGAAATTCATGGGCTGAGGAAAAAAAATTGTCAAAAATGCCCCATTCACACAGGTCCCCTAGCCTGTACAGCATGAATGAGTGGGTTGTTCACGTGGCTGGACCCACCTGGTACACTATGGGGACACAGCAGCAGTATGAACACAGGTTTTAATCTGACAGGTGTGCAGGCGTGGGGAAGTGGCCCTGAATGCTCACTGTCTGTGTTCAGGGCTGTATACCTGCACCCATATGCTTGTCAAATTTGGACCTGCAGCATTTCCATAGTGTAACATAGGTTGCCTGCATACGGCGACAGCCACAAAAACAAACCACTGATTCCCACTCTACAGGCCACAGTACCCATGTGAATGAGCCCCAAGACCTCAATTACACACACAGTTTTATTCATGAACTCAGTACAGTTTTATCATTTAGATTTAACAGGAAATCTGTTTGTTGGGATTTTGTAATGTACACAATACAAATACAGATTAAGTTTTTAGTGTATTTTTACCATAAATATAAGTTGGATATTTTCTCTGGCAGTGGAGGGGGGCTGTCAGTTAGGCTGTACAGGACCCCATGATATCTAATAGAGGCCCTGGCTAAAACTTTCACGTAAACCAATTATTATACACTTATTGGAATTTTTTTTAGCAAAGACATGTAGCAGAATACATTTTGGCCTAAATTTATTAAGAAACTTTTTTGAATTTTTTTTTACTGGATATGTGTTATATCAAAAAGTCAAAAATATTGGTTTCTTTTTCAAAACTGTCAGTCTTTTTTTGTTTATAGCACAAAAAATAAATAAAACGGAGGTGATCAAATACCACAGAAAGAAAGCTCTATTTGTGGTAACAAAAAAGACTTAAACTTCATTTATGTACAGCTTTGCATGACCGCGCAATTGTCAGTTAAAGTAACGTAGCACCGTATCGCAAAAAATGGCCTGGTCAGGAAGGGGGTAAATCCTCTAGAGGGTAAGTGGTTAAACTGGAACATAGGTAAAGGTTAAAAGATAGTGAAGTAAATGATTAAATCAGCTGCTGAAGGTGCTTCAAAACGGAGGGTTAGATATAATTTTAAGATTGTACTTGGAACTCTTGGTTGTGTCCTTTACCTTCCATGGTCAGGTGATCGTGTGATGCTCTCGCTGGCTCTACTCTCTTCATCTTCTTTTCTACAAAATGCTCTTGGGTTGTAGTTTTCATGTCACACACACCACCAGGGAAGAGAACAGCTCCTGTCAAACATGGGTAAGGGAAGATGCAGTAGTATAAAAATCTCAGAAATATCATTTTTTTAAGTTTCTTCTTGGACCATATTGCTTAGCTTTGACAAAATGAGGTATAATTAAATATTTAGCGCATTGTCAAGAAATTTTGACGAGCCCTTTGTGATTGCTGCAGGATAATTGGCATGTAGCTTTAGTCTCCCTGGATTCTCCTGTTCGATTGCTTCATTGCTTGTTTGTGTAGTGTTCCGTGAAATAATTCTGCAGTAATAATATATATGTTTCTGTACATGATACACAATGCAGCCTTCCTCCACAGCAGAACAATAGGGGGTTTTACACCAGCAGATACTGTACAGGGGTCTATAGAGTTAAAGTTTTAATAAAGAGTGATTGGATGTCTTGTTGAATGTAAGTGTGACATATAAAACCTTAGTCTTCTACAGAATGATTTCAATAATATTGAAGGGTGAAGACAACATAATTATCAAGCTGCTACCTGTCCCCAGTGAAGTCACCAGTATTTCTCACTCCGTCCTTCCCTGTCTTTAGCAGAAGTGGCAGAAATGGTGACAAATTCATGTTTTATTCTGCTCTTGTGATGTGACATTGAAATTCTAAGTATAAATCATATGTGAAAATATATTTTTAAGCGTACATTTCTAGTTAATCAAGTGTGAGTATTGCTTCCTTGAAAATTTTCCAATCTAGCTGGAAATGTTTAGGATCGTTTCATATGTAGCATAGAGAATGCCAATAAAAATGTATATCTGTTTGTAAATAATGAATGTGTTTTATATATAATACAAACAATTGCTATTAATTCATAATTTTATAGTTTCCAACATTCAATGCATATCGCACAAGTTGCAATGGTTAATGACTGACCTCAATTAATGCAGGTATGTTCATTTTAAAAAAATCATAAAGTATATTTCGAAAAGCAACCAGTGTATGTTTCTGAACTTGACATGGTTGCAGCCCCTTGCAATCCCCTGTTCAGACTGGAAGAGAGAGGCATAGCACAAGATGCCAACCAGTTGTGCTGCAGTGCTCATGTTCAAGGAACTTGCAGATAGGAGGAGGATGCAGAGTGACAGAAAGATAAGGTCATGCATTTACTGCTTCTCCTTTACAGCCCATTCACAGGCTAGGGGTAGGGCCAATATTCAGTTTTATCACTTAACTGCAGAAAAGAAAAGTCAGGGAAACAATATGGTTCTGCGGCCTAGTAGAGCTGTGCAATTCTCAGCAGTGAATAGACAGAAATGTCATATATATATATATATATATATATATATATATATATAAATATATACTGTATATGTATGTATATATATATATATATATATATATATATATATGAGGTCAGGCACTGATGTTGGACGAGAAGGCCTCGCTTGCAGTCTCCGCTCAAATTCATCCCGGAGGTGTTCTATCAGGTTGAAGTCAGGACTCTGTGCAGGCCAGTAAAGTTCCTCCACCCCAAACTCGCTCATCCATGCCTTTATGGACCTTGCTTTGTGCACTGGTGTGCAGTCATGTTGGAACAGAAAGAGGCCATCTCCATACTGTTCCCACAAAGTTGGGAGCATGAAATTGTCCAAAATGTCTTGGTATGCTGATGCTTTAAGAGTTCCCTTCAGTAGAACTAAGGGGCCAAGCCCAACCCCTGAAAAACAACCCCACACCATAATCCCCCCTCCACCAAACTTTACACTTGGCACAATGAAGTCAGGCAAGTATACTGTATTTATGCACACTCACCAGCCACTTTATTAGGCACACCTGTTAAATTGCTTGATAACACAAATTGCTAATCAGCCAATCACATGGCAGGAACTCAATGCATCTATGCATGTAGATGTGGTTAAGACAACTTGCTGAAGTAAAAAAAATGAGCATCAGAATGAGGAAAAAAGGGGATTTAAGTGACATGGTTGTTGGTGCCTGAGGGGCTGGTCTGAGTATTTAAAAAACTGCTCTATTGGGATTTTCACGCACAATCATCTCTAGGAATTACAGAGAATAGTCTGAAAAAGAGAAAATATCCAGTCAGCTGCAGTTGTGTGGAAGAAAATGCCTTACTGATGTCAGAGGAGAATGGGGAGACTGGTTCAAGGTGATAAGGCAATAGTAATTCAATTAACCACTTGCTACATCCAAGGTATGCAGAATACCATCTCTCAATGCACAATGTGTCAAACCTTGAAGCAGATGGACTACAGCAGCAGCAGACCACACCAGGTGCCACTCCTGTCAGTTAAGAACAGGAAACGGAGGCTACAGTTTGCACAGGCTCACCAAATTTGGATAGAAGATTGAAAAAATTCTGCCTGGTCTGATGAGTCTCGATTTCCCTAGAGATGGTTGTGCATGAAAATCCCAGTAGATCAGCAGTTCTTGAAATATTCAGACCAGCTCATCTGGCACCAAAAAACATGCCACGTTCAAAATCAACTAAATCCCCTTTCTACACCATTCTGATGCTCGGTTTGAACTTCAACAAGTCGTCTTCACCACGTCTAGATGCCTAAATAATTGAGTTGCTGCCATGTGATTGGCTGATTAGCAATTTGTGTTGCCAAGCAATTGAACAGATGTACCTAATAAAGTGGCTGGTGAGTGTATTTCAGCTGTGCATTTACTGTAGATGTGTGCAGGGGAGGACTTGGATCCTTTGACCTGGGTGGCAAACAGAACCAAGTGGCCCTTTCATGATAGAGTTCTGTGGACTCTAGAAAGATTATGCACATATTCCAGCAATAGCTCACTTTATGGTTCTCAGCATTTGTTCACATAAAATCTGTGCTATAGGATTTATTTTGCCAGATGCTGTGATTGCGGATAGCCATCAAGAAGTCACTCTATATGGGTTCTACTCTGATTGTTGTCTAAATGAGGGAGCCACCAGACCAACATATCTTAATAATACTGAGCTGGGGGGCAAATGCCCCCAACACCCCAGCCCAGGCCTCCCCTGCCTTTGTGCCTGGAGTTCAGCTTTAGATTTCTTTTTAGAAAGGTTTATCTATTGTGGTACCTGCTAGAGTTGGTAGTTCTCCATATTGTGGTTGGCGCTCTGTCTTCCATTGTTTAAACTGATCCCTGTTGGTGGTGGTATGGTGTGAACTTGCAGGAGGTGGAGGGTGCAGGTTGTCTGGTGGACGTGTAGGCATAGTTCTTTCTGCCTCCTTTGGAGGATAGTGTAGCCCATAAACGGTCTGTTTTAACAGGGGTTCCTCTGGGCTCTGGTAATAACCCTCCTGTTGATGTAGTATTGAAAGAACTGTAAACTTCAGAGAATGTATGAACATTCATAGTAAAGTACCTTTTACTATTGCCACTTTTAATATTTTCCTGAACCGTTCATTGAAATGACCTTCCCTTGCAATAAAAAATAATCTTCATTTACCTGTACAGTCAGTATACCTGTATACTGAAAACTATATCAAATGTCTCCTGCAAGAGTTGGTACAGCATCATAGGGTGGCTACAGAGACTTTAGCTTGCTGTAGAATTGCAGAGGCTGGTCACTGAGATTAACACAAGAAGCTGCTTTTAATTTTAAATGTACAGATTAAATTGGTTGTAAACCCTTAAATATTACTGGTGTCAGGTGATACACAGAGTGATAAACAAATCCTCCAACATAAGTTGTACCTGTTTATCTGCAGTGTTCTCTACATCTGTTTAAAGTTCAGAATTTACACAGCTTTTCTCACCTTCCAGAGGCAGGAGGTGGGGAGCTGATGACACACACTGCAAAGCTCATTGAGAGCTAATTGGAGGGAAGAGACACACCCCCTTTACACAGCACACAAGAACAGAGCAGAGGCTGTCAATCAACTTGAGCTCCCTCTCCTGACACCTTCTTTCTATTGATGTCAGGAAAACTTGTCAGAAATGACTCATTCTGATAGCAGAGGAAAGAGGCAGCAAACAGAAATTACACTTAGTGCCCTGGATTGAGACAGGTACACACTATAGAGGGATATGCTTTGTTCATATTTCATGTCTGAGGTTTACAACAACTTTAATGTTAATAGTGCAGTCTAAAACCTGATTTTTGCTTTTCCTGGCTTTCCTGACTTATATAGTATATCATAAGATGCTAAATTATGTAATGCTTTATACCACGTCAAGTTTTATGTTTTCTAATATGTCATGTTTTATGTTATGTTATGCACAGGGGAGGACTGACAACTCATGGGGCCTCCAAGCAAAAGGGGATCATGGGGCCCTGTGTCTAAGGTACCAGGGGCATCTCATGGGGCCCCCTACTGACCCCGGGCCCTCGAGCAGTGCCGAGTTTCCAAATGGTCAGTCCGCCCCTGGTTATGCATGACTCATTCCATCATCTTTTCTTATCTACCAATATGTTATATCGGCCAGGTTTATAGAAATACCTATCACTGAAAACTACAAACTACTCTGCAAATAAAATCTATAGCATCCCCACTGAGCAATTCACTGTGGTCCCTATACAAAATGCTCAGCACAGGACCTGGAAGATAGCAGCAATCGTTGTAGTAGCAGCGACTATTACAGTGATTGTCACCTTCAAAAACGGTCCCTCGGGAATGATATATGTATACTTACATTAGTCCAAACTGGACCAATGTAACTATGCATTAAAGATCACATCTAGATCAGCTTCAAGGAAACTACTATAGTTTCCAAATTTTGCTGCTGATATCGATAGGTACTAATACAACTGATTCCTCACCAGCCCTAACAAGCAACCCATCAACAAAATCTATAACAGGCTAAAACCTAGAACACAAGAGACATAAAATTTACAACCACCCACTGTTCTGATGTTTATTTTCCTAATTACTGAATCTCTAGTCAATAGCAATTATATAATTAACAATGAAATGGATTGATTGATGTACTTACAGGAGGAACATATAATTTGGGTCTTCCTTCAAGTGGTCTTGGTACAAATTCTGCTCTCTGAGTAGTGGCCAAGTTCATAGGAGGCAAGGTCCGGGGTACAGGGGTATGAGGGGGTCTCTTACTGCTTCTTGGGGCCACATCTGTGTTGGGAATAACAGATTAAAAGTACACACAAAATGTTAAAATATTAGAATATTGTTAACTAGCTTCTTTTATTTCCCTTTACTAAGTGATTTCCCTATTCTTCCTGTTCCATAGACATCATTACTGAGATTGGAAGTAGGGGGTAATCTTGTCAGTGACCACAATTAAAATCTGACTCTACACTGTATCCAAAACCAGAAAAATGTTATGGATTGAAATAGGCTGTAAAGAAGGAAAATATTAGATAATGGAAATAAGAACAAAGATTGTACCTGTTTTTTATTCTAAATACACAGCTCAAAAAAATTAAAAGGAACACTTTGAAAACACATCAGATCTCAATGGGGAAAAATATCATGCTGGATATTTATACTGATATGGACTGGGTAATGTGTTAGGAATGTAAGGATGCCCCACTGTTTGATGGAAATTAAAATTATCAACCTACAGAGAGGACTGAATTCAAAGACACTCCGAAAATCAAAGTGAAAAAATGATGCAGCAGGCTAGTCAATTTTGCTGAAATTTCATTGCAGCAACTCAAAATAGTACTCAGTAGTTTGTATGGCCCCCATGTGCTTGTATGCATGCCTGACAATGTCGGGGCATGCGCCTAATGAGACGATGGATGGTGTCCTGGGGTATTTCCTCCCAGATCTGGACCAGGGCATCACTGAGCTCCTGGACAGTCTGAGGTGCAACCTGGCAGCGTTGGAATGACCGAAACATGACATCCCAGAGGTGTTCTATTGGATTTAGGTCAGGCGAGTGTGGGGGCCATTCAATGGTATCAATTCCTTCATCCTCCAGGAACTGCCTGCATACTCTCACCACATGAGGCCAGGCATTATCATGCACCAAGAAGAACCAGGACCCACTGCACCAGTGTAGGGTCTGACAATGGGTCCAAGAATTTCATCCCAATACCTAATGGCAGTCAGGGTGCCATTGTATAGACTGTAGAGGTCTGTGCTTCCCTCTGTGGATATGCCTTCCCATACCATCACTGACCCACCACCAAAACGGTCATGCTGAATGATGTTACAGGCAGCATAACTTTCTCCATGGCTTCTCCAGACCCTTTCACGTCTGTCACATGTGCTCAGGGTGAACCTGCTCTCATCTGTGAAAAGCACAGGGCGCCAGTGGTGGACCTGCCAATTCTGGTGTTCATTGGCAAATGCCAATCAAGCTCTATGGTGCCGGGCAGTGAGCATAGGGCCCACTAGAGGACATCGAGCCCTCAGACCACCCTCATGAAGTCTGTTTCTGATTGTTTGGTGAGAGACATTCACACCAGTGGCCTGCTGGAGGTAATTTTGTAGGGCTCTGGCAGTGCTCATCCTGTTCTCCTTGCACAAAGGAGCAGATACTGGTCCTCCTGATGGGTTAAGGACTTTCTACGGCCCTGTCCAGCTCTCCTAGAGTAACTGCCTGTCTACTGGAATCTCCTCCATGCTCTTGAGACTGAGCTGGGAGACACAGCAAACCTTCTGGCAATGGCACGTATTGATGTGCCAACCTGTAGGAGTTGGACTGCCTGTGCAACCTCTGTAGGGTCCAGGTATCGCCTCATGCTACCAGTAATGACACTGACCCTAGCCAAATGCAAAACTAGTGAAAACCAGTCAGAAAAGATGAGTAGGGAAAAAAATGTCAGTGGCCTCCAGCTGTAAAACCATTCCTGTTTTGAGGGTCATCTCATTGTTGCCCATCTAGTGCACCAGTTGTTAATTTCATTAACACCAAAGCAGCTGAAACTGATTAACAACCCCCTCTGCTACTTAACTGACCAGATCAATATCCCAGGAGTTTAATTGACTTGATGCTATACTCTGATTAAAAAGTGTTACTTTAATTTTTTTGAGCAGTGTATATAGATTCAGAAAGATTATTTCTTTTTTGTGCCTCCTACTATAAGTCTCTTTGACAAGATAAAAACATGGGAATGAAGGTTCTTCAGTATTATAACCATTAGATAGGTAGAAGGTCATTTTCACTAAACATTCACTGGTAGTGAATAAGTCACTGCCATTTAAAACGCATGCACCAGGAAGATTCATCTGCAGTGACTGAAGAATATAGATTCACTGCTTTATAAATATGCCCCTAGGTGTCGTGTAGGTCTGGCATCTTGAACATTTCGATGTCTGAGTTGGCAATGTGCTGTATTACTTATTCATTACACACCCTGTTCTGAGACTGACCAGTCTTGAAAAACAACCATTTCTTCAGTTAGAAAAGTATAGTATGTGCTTCTTAACACAAACCCTAACTCCAGGTTTTTGTGACTTTAAATAGTTTGTGTGGACCGAAGTGGTCCAAACAACCTATTTGCTTCATTGAGCTACATACAGTATACAGCGCTGTCTTCTGGCAGCAGTACTGGGATTTCAGGTTCCATTCCTGGAAAAAAGTTGAGTTGAGCTGAGCGCTGCTCAGCCATTCACAGGATGCCTTGTATATTTCATAAATTAATACAGGGCTTTCTCTGATTGGCTGGGGTACAGAGGCGGACGGATGACATCACGAACTAGAGGCCTGAAAAGCCACCATCATGCCGCCATGAGCCGCTACCCGCCTCCCCTATTTGAAGGGATCCCAACCCAGGACGCCTGTGCCGTCAAGGGTGGTGCATAGCATCACTGAGCCAAGCCGCATATGGCCGCACATGCGCTCCACCATAAAGATGGCGGGGGGATGCACCAGTGGATGACACCTGGTGATCATATTGGACAGCTACCACTGGAAGTCTTGTATTCATTCATAAAACCACAAGGCTTCCTGTGGGTGGTGCTCAGCTTAACTTGTTTTTTTTTTTCCAGAACTGGACTTGAAGTCTCTATATTCCAAGTATATAGTATATTTTTTTATTTCAGGTACTTATATAGTGCTGTCAATTTTACACAATGCTTTACACACACACACATATATATATATATATTTTGTACATTCACATCAGTCCCTAACCCTCAAGGGGTGTACAATCTAAGGTCCCTCACATTCATACATACACATACTAGGAACAATTTTTTAGACAGGATCCAATTAACCTACCAGCATGTCTTTGGAGTGTGGGAGGAAACTGGAGTACCTGGAGGAAACCCATGCAGGCACAGGGAGAACATGCAAACTCCAGGCAGGTGGTGCCATGGTTGGGATTTGAACCAACAACCCTAGTACTGCCAGGTGGAAGTGCTAACCATTTAGCCACTGTGGTGCCAATGCAGCTGATGCTACCTACAGTTTATACTGTGCTTCCAGCAGATGCATCTGTTATTGAAGGAAATAGTATAGCTCGGTCCCAACAAACTATTTAACATCACAAGAAAGCTGGGGTTAGGCATTATTACCAAGTCGTCACTACATTTACAATGCAGATATTCATTGTAATGTGCAACTGGAAAATATTTACTCTAAACTGTCAGACTGTTAATCCATCCACTTAGCATGATCTGTTACACAAACAATATAGATATCAGTGCTCAGATTACATATATGTGACATGCAGTACTTCACAGAAGGTCATCACTCACGCCTTGGTACATTAAAGGTGGCCTTATAGTGGGTGATATAACAATCTCCATTTGTCTCTCTTCGCTGAACTCTATGTTGTTTCTTGCAGCCTTTATGATGTTTATGTCGCCTGTAAAGAGACCAATATTTTCTATAGTGATTGTTTTTGAGAATTTATAAAGTGTCAAGCTCCACATTTCTAAAATTTAAAAAAAAAAAAAATTACATTTGCAAGCAAGTAGCAGAAATATACACCAGATCTCATTTGGACATAAAGGGAGATATTTACTAAAACTGAAGCACTCCGAATCTGGTGCAGCTGTGCATGGTAGCCAATTAGCTTCTAACTTCAGCTTGTTCAGTTAAGCTTTGGCAATAAAACCTGATTGGTTTCCATGCAGAAATGCACATGTTTGTGAGTGAACCAGCTTTAGTAAATAAACCCCAAAGTGTATGTTACCCAAACATTTCATATCCCTGATATGTGTCTGTTGTACCATGTACTTGTATGAAAAAGTATCCTGCTCTTTTTGTATTACTTCCTTTGTATGAAATAACAGGGGTTCCTGCCAGTCCTTCTGCTTTACTATTTCAAACTGACCATGCTATTCATGAGAACACATCCATCCCAGATTGGTCAGTTTTCTTCTTTGTGTTCTACCTGGGAACACAGCCTAATCCAATGCTCAGACTTGTAGTGGTATCCCCCCCCCTTCCCCCTGCACAGCCATTCACTGGGAAGATCAATGCACTGCTGATTCTCTGCCTCCTGTTGACACGCTCCCCTGCACAGTTCTTCAAAGTGTACCTCTGTTTCTGCATTTTACACTGGACTTTGTGCTCCATTTAAGCTGCTGTTGACAGGTCTCCACCTCCTCTACTTTCCTCCTGCTGTCTTATCTGAGTTTTCTTCTACAAATGAGGTCTGTTTTCTTTGGCCATTGGGCAGCCGCTGATTTAACCCTTGCTCATATGAGTACAGAACTGACATTATTCTGGCATCTGGCGTCATCTGTAAGATGTGGAGAGCGAACTGAGAGTTTATCTATCTATCTATCTATCTATCTATCTATCTATCTATCTATATCTCTCTCCAGGCTTCATGAGGCACATAATTGGCCTATACCTATACCTATAGCAGGGGTATTATTCAACTTTAAGTCAGAGCTGTGCAGTTTGTTTTTATCTACAGACGTCCCTTATCTGCATAGGCAGTTTTTTTTGGTAAAGGTGAACTAACCCTTTAAAGGTTACTTCACTTTTGTGGGAAAAAAATATATATAGCATACAATTGTGTCATATTGTAATTAAATTTTATTGAAAAATGACTTCTTTCCTTTTCAATCTGCAGCACTGTAATTTTCTGTAAAATGCAATATGGCAACCTGGAGGCATTCTGTACACATTCTGTAAACAGTCATTTCCTCCTTGTGTAATCACACTAACTGATTTTTCCCAGAAGTCCACACTAAGATACAAGTCAGATTTTGAGCATCCCCTTCAACAAAAATGTCATTCTTGATGAGATATTCTCAAATGGGAATCGCATCTAAAGGGATGCAGGCCCTGCCACTTTCCTCATTAGAACCTTGCAAGTGCAGCAGCTGATTGATAATTATAAAAGCATTCCAATACAGATTCACTCTGCACATGGACGCAGACAAACAGCTACTTCTTTAGAACATTGTTTCTCAATCAAGGTGCCCTTTGGATTCTCCAGGGGTGTCATGAGCATGAGACCTAGTTTTCCCTTGATCAGACATGGGTGAGAGGATCCAGGGAAGGACTCGGTGGTGATGGTGAACCCTCATGTGATGGGGGGACACTCTCATGGGACTTCTCTGATATAATGGGAGGCTCCCATGTATTGGAGGGGCTACAATGTGATGGGGTGACTCTAAAATGATCATTTTAATCATCTCGCTGTCCTCAATTTTGTATGAATTGCAGCCATTTTACATCTTTCTCAAACGCAATTTCCCAATTTCTGCATGTATAGAATTCTGCATAGTCATTACAACTCAGCGCTACATGAAAACCCGCAAGCACCTTCGGGGAGGGGGGGGGGGGGCACTTAATATACCCCACGCCCTCAGGACTTATCTCCAGAAGGACAGAGTTGACATTTGTAAATTTTAACTTGGAGTGACGTTAATTCTTGATCTTATTTATGCTGTAAAATATATAAATGTAAGAGCTAAGGGGTTGACTCTCCCAGTGGTCTCTGACATGTAAAGGGGCACAGTGTGTGTAACATAAACCTTATCTGATTTGGAACTCCTCACAGATGTTGGTTTCAGCTGGTTTTTCGCTGGTCCCTAAACATGTGATAAGGGACTTTGTGATGGGGGAGCCTTAGATGTACAGGGGGAACTCTGATGTGAAGGGGAGCTCTAATGTACAGGGGGGACCTCGACGTGAGGGGGGCTCTGATGTACAGGGGGACCTCTGATGTACAGGAAGACCTCTGATGTGAAAGGTAGCTCTAATGTACAGGGGACCTCTGACATGAAGGGGAGCTCTGATGTACAGAGTGACCTCTGATGTGAAGGGGAGCTCTGATGTACAGGGGACCTCTGACATGAAGGGGGGGGCTCTGATGTGAAGGGGAGCTCTGATGTACAGGGGGACCTCTGATGTGAAGGGAGCTCTGATGTACAGTGGGACCTCTGATGTAAAGGGGGACCTCTGATGTGAAGGGGAGCTCTAATGTACAGGGGGGACCTCGACGTGAGGGGGGCTCTGATGTACAGGGGGACCTCTGATGTGAAGGGAGCTCTGATGTACAGGGGGACCTCTGATGTACAGGAAGACCTCTGATGTGAAAGGGAGCTCTGATGTACAGAGTGACCTCTGATGTGAAGGGGAGCTCTGATGTACAGAGTGACCTCTGATGTGAAGGGGAGCTCTGATGTAGAGGGGGACCTCTGATGTGAAGGGGAGCTCTAATGTACAGGGGACCTCTGACGTTAAGGGGGGGGGGCTCTGATGTGAAGGGGAGCTCTGATATACAGGGGGACCTCTGGTGTGAAGGGGAGCTCTGATGTAGAGGGGGACCTCTGATGTGAAAAAGAGTTCTGATATGAAGGGGAAGTCTGATGTACAGGGGGACCTCTGATGTTAAAGGGAGTTCTGATGTACAAGGGGACTTCTGATTTGAAGGGGGGCTCTGATGTACAGGAAGACCTCTGATGTGAAGGGGAGCTCTGATGTACAGGGGGATCCCTGATATGAAAGGGAGATCTGATATATAGGGGGACCTCTGATATGAAGGGGAGTTCTGATGTATAGGGGGACCTCTGATGTGAAGGGGAGCTCTGATGTACAGGGGGACTTCTGATGTGAAGGGAAGCTCTGATGTACAGGGGGACCTCTGATGTGAAGGGGAGCTCTGATGTACAGGGGGACCTATGATGTGAAGGGGAGGTCTGATGTACAGGGGGACCTATGATGTGAAGAGGAGCTCTGATGTACAGGGGGACCTCTGATGTGAAGGGGAGCTCTGATGTAAAGGGGGACCTCTGATGTGAAGGGGAGCTCTGATGTAAAGGGGGACCTCTGATGTGAAGGGGAGCTCTGATGTACAGGGGGACCTCTGATGTGAAGGGGAGCTCTGATGTACAGTGGGACCTCTGATGTGAAGGGGAGCTCTGATGTACAGGTGGACCTCTGATGTAAATGGGGAGCTCTGATGTAAAGGGGGACCTCTGATGTGAAGGGGAGCTCTGATGTACAGGGGCACCTCTGATGTGAAGGTCAGCTCTGATGTACAGGGGGACCTATGATGTGAAGGGGAGCTCTGATGTAAAGGGGGACCTCTGATGTGAAGGGGAGCTCTGATGTAAAGGGGGACCTCTGATGTACAGTGGGACCTCTGATGTAAAGGGGGACCTCTGATGTGAAGGGGAGGTCTGATGTACAGGGGGACCTCTGATGTGAAGGGGCGCTCTGATGTAAAGGGGGGCCTCTGATGTGAAGGGGAGCTCAGATGTAAAGGGGGACCTCTGATGTGAAGGGGAGCTCTGATGTACAGGGTTACCTCTGATGTGAAGGGGAGCTCTGATGTACAGGGGAACCTCTGATGTGAAGGGGAGCTCTGATGTAAAGGGGGACCTCTGATGTGAAGGGGAGCTCTGATGTACAGGGGGACCTGTGATGTGAAGGGGAGCTCTGATGTACAGGGGGACCTCTGATGAAAAGGGGGACCTCTGATGTAAAGGGGAGCTCTGATGTACAGGGGGACCTCTGATGTGAAGGGGAGCTCTGATGTACAGGGGGACCTCTGATGTAAAGGGGGGCCTCTGATGTGAAGGGGAGCTCTGATGTAAAGGGGGACCTCTGATGTGAAGAGGAGCTCTGATGTACAGGGGGACCTATGATGTGAAGGGGAGCTCTGATGTACAGGGGGACCTCTGATGTGAAGGGGAGCTCTGATGTAAAGGGGGACCTCTGATGTGAAGGGGAGCTCTGATGTACAGGGGGACCTCTGATGTGAAGGGGAGCTCTGATGTACAGATGGACCTCTGATGTGAAAGGGAGCTCTGATGTACAGGGGGACCTCTGATGTGAAGAGGAGCTCTGATATACAGGGGGACCTCTGATGTGAAGGGGAGCTCTGATGTACAGGGGGACCTCTGATGTGAAGGGGAGCTCTGATGTACAGGGGGACCTCTGATGTGAAGGGGATCTCTGATATAAAGGGGGACCTCTGATGTACAGGGGGACCTCTGATGTGAAGGGGAGCTCTGATGTACAGGGGGACCTCTGATGTGAAGGGGATCTCTGATATAAAGGGGGACCTCTGATGTACAGGGGGACCTCTGATCTGAAGGGGAGCTCTGATGTACAGGGGGACCTCTGATGTGAAGGGGAGCTCTGATGTACAGATGGACCTCTGATGTGAAGGGGAGCTCTGATGTACAGGGGGACCTCTGATGTGAAGGGGAGCTCTGATGTACAGGGGGATCTCTGATGTGAAGGGGAGCTCTGATGTAAAGGGGGGCTTCTGATGTGAAGGGGAGCTCTGATGTACAGGGGGACCTATGATGTGAAGGGGAGCTCTGATGTAAAGGGGGGCTTCTGATGTGAAGGTCAGCTCTGATGTACAGGGGGACCTCTGATGTGAAGGGGAGCTCTGATGTACAGGGGGACCTCTGATGTGAACAGGAGCTCTGATGTAAAGGGGGACCTCTGAAGTGAAGGGGAGCTCTGATGTACAGGGGGACCTATGATGTGAAGGGGAGCTCTGATGTACAGGGGGACCTCTGATGTGAAGGGGAGCTCTGATGTACAGGGTTACCTCTGATGTGAAGGGGAGCTCTGATGTACAGGGGGACCTCTGATGTGAAGGGGAGCTCTGATGTACAGGGGGATCTCTGATGTGAAGGGGAGCTCTGATGTAAAGGGGGGCTTCTGATGTGAAGGGGAGCTCTGATGTACAGGGGGACCTATGATGTGAAGGGGAGCTCTGATGTAAAGGGGGGCTTCTGATGTGAAGGGGAGCTCTGATGTACAGGGGGACCTCTGATGTGAAGGGGAGCTCTGATGTACAGGGGGACCTCTGATGTGAAGGGGAGCTCTGATGTAAAGGGGGACCTCTGAAGTGAAGGGGAGCTCTGATGTACAGGGGGACCTATGATGTGAAGGGGAGCTCTGATGTACAGGGGGACCTCTGATGTGAAGGGGAGCTCTGATGTACAGGGTTACCTCTGATGTGAAGGGGAGCTCTGATGTACAGGGGGACCTCTGATGTGAAGGGGAGCTCTGATGTAAAGGGGGACCTCTGATGTGAAGGGGAGCTCTGATGTACAGGGGGACCTGTGATGTGAAGGGGAGCTCTGATGTACAGGGGGACCTCTGATGTAAAGGGGGACCTCTGATGTGAAGGAAAGCTCTGATGTAAAGGGGGGCCTCTGATGTAAAGGGGAGCTCTGATGTACAGGGGGACCTCTGATGTGAAGGGGAGCTCTGATGTACAGGGGGACCTCTGATGTAAAGGGGGACCTCTGATGTGAAGGAAAGCTCTGATGTAAAGGGGGGCCTCTGATGTGAAGGGGAGCTCTGATGTAAAGGGGGGCCTCTGATGTGAAGGGAAGCTCTGATGTAAAGGGGGGCCTCTGATGTGAAGGGGAGCTCTGATGTAAAGGGGGACCTCTGATGTGAAGGGGAGCTCTGATGTACAGGGGGACCTATGATGTGAAGGGGAGCTCTGATGTACAGGGGGACCTCTGATGTGAAGGGGAGCTCTGATGTAAAGGGGGACCTCTGATGTGAAGGGGAGCTCTGATGTACAGGGGGACCTCTGATGTGAAGGGGAGCTCTGATGTACAGATGGACCTCTGATGTACAGGGGGAGCTCTGATGTACAGGGGGAGCTCTGATGTACAGGGGGACCTCTGATGTGAACGGGAGCTCTGATGTACAGATGGACCTCTGATGTGAAAGGGAGCTCTGATGTACAGGGGGACCTCTGATGTGAAGGGGAGCTCTGATGTACAGGGGGACCTCTGATGTGAAGGGGTGCTCTGATGTAAAGGGGGGCTTCTGATGTGAAGGGGAGCTCTGATGTACAGGGGGACCTATGATGTGAAGGGGAGCTCTGATATACAGGGGGACCTCTGATGTGAAGGGGAGCTCTGATGTACAGGGGGACCTCTGATGTGAAGGGGAGCTCTGATGTACAGGGGGACCTCTGATTTGAAGGGCAGCTCTGATGTACAGGGGGACCTCTGATGTGAAGGGGATCTCTGATATAAAGGGGGACCTCTGATGTGAAGGGGAGCTCTGATGTAAAGGGGGGCCTCTGATGTGAAGGGGAGCTCTGATGTAAAGGGGGACCTCTGATGTTAAGGGGAGCTCTGATGTACAGGGGGACCTATGATGTGAAGGGGAGCTCTGATGTACAGGGGGACCTCTGATGTGAAGGGGAGCTCTGATGTAAAGGGGGACCTCTGATGTGAAGGGGAGCTCTGATGTACAGGGGGACCTCTGATGTGAAGGGGAGCTCTGATGTACAGGGGGACCTCTGATGTGAAGGGGAGCTCTGATGTACAGGGGGACCTCTGATGTGAAGGGGAGCTCTGATGTACAGGGGGACCTCTAATGTGAAGGGGATCTCTGATATAAAGGGGGACCTCTGATGTGAAGGGGAGCTCTGATGTAAAGGGGGGCTTCTGATGTGAAGGGGAGCTCTGATGTACAGGGGAACCTCTGATGTGAAGGGGAGCTCTGATGTAAAGGGGGACCTCTGATGTACAGGGGGACCTCTGATCTGAAGGGGAGCTCTGATGTACGGGGGGACCTCTGATCTGAAGGGGAGCTCTGATGTATAGGGGGACCTCTGATGTGAAGGGGAGGTCTGATGTACAGGGGGACCTCTGATGTGAAGGGCAGCTCTGATGTACAGGGGGACCTCTGATGTGAAGGGGAGCTCTGATGTACACGGGGACCTCTGATGTGAAGGGGAGCTCTGATGTACAGGGGGAGCTCTGATGTACAGGGAGTCCTCTGATGTGAAGGGGGGGGGGGGCTCTGATGTGAAGGGGAGCTCTGATGTAAAGGGGGGCCTCTGATGTGAAGGGGACCTCTGATGTAAAGGGGGACCTCTGATGTGAAGGGGAGTTGTGAAGTTAATATCATCACGGCAGTTGTGTGTATCGTCCCATGCTCAGGTTTTTTTCTTTCAAGATTTTGCATACCTTTAAATGGTGCCGTTACTGAAAAAAGGTTGAGAAATACTACAATAACAAAAGGCAGGAATCTGCAACAAACTTTGTTAAAATCCTTGCAATGTACAGAGGTCACCCAGAGGGGGATTTCTTTCTTTCAAGAAAAGTAGAGTTAATCTAATAATGATTTTAAAGTGGAGACATTGCACAACAACAGCAACAAAAAGCTTTTGTAAAATTGATCAGAAAAGATGTTAAATCAGGAGGAGTGGAATGCAGAGATTTTAGAAAAGGCAAGAGAACATCTATTGTCATCCTAAATAATAGATCTGTCAGTGTATGACCAACCGCTTGTGGTGGTATAAAAGCCAGTAGCTGTTTTATATCTATTACTTTGTTTATATCCAAGTTTATGAATATATGACTCTACTTCACCTAACACACAGGTCATCACATTCACCGAACACCGAACAATGCTCTGTTCAGGGTCTTATGTCCTTCAGTAAACTGAATGCATTGATTGAATGTGAAGAGAGAATGTTGTCCTCTCTACCATTATGGTGTACATTGTAAAGCATACAGAACAAGATACAAAAACTCTCAGGTCTGCTGTTTTCTTATCTCACCCACAGTCACACAGCTCACAGATACAGGACACTGCTGGGGGATCCATCTTCTGAAGTCCACTTTTGGAGAACGCCCCATCCCTGTTTTGTGTTGCCATGGTCCCCTGGACTTCTCTTGTCCTCTCTTTGGATTGTGAAAGCCGGTTTTACCAGAACTGATTGAGCCATTGTGTGTCTGGGAGCCTGTGGTTTGTGTACCTGACAACCTTTTCAGCAAGTGGTGACGCAGCACAGCCGGGCCAAGTTCACACACAATGAGCCAGGGGAAGGAGCAGTGTTTGGCCAGCGGGGTACGGAGATGGAATCACATTCAATTATATTGCTTTGCAGGAACTAAATATTTAGAATAATGTTTGCAAAGGAATCGTACCTGTATTGCGCTACTGTCAAGTATAATACAGAGAAATTTAAAATGTATGCTGCACTTTGCTTATTGTACCATCAGAAAATCACCTTAAAGCGGTATTAAAACCAAAAACATAATATATCCAATATACAAATACAAATTCCTATGCCTGGTACACATGATGGGAATATCGGACGAATGGTCATCTGTTTTTTTTTGCATGCTAGTCTCATATGGAAAATGAAGAGTTTACGAAAAGTCTCGTAAGACAGAATACAACTCTCACGATGATGTAATGTATTGTATTGTAAATGATACAATAAAAAAGTCCAATGCAATACAAACATATTAACACAATTAGTGCAAAAATTAATGATAATGTAACCCAAGTCCAAAATATAAACGTCCAAATAAATCTTCGCAGTACATGCACATCTGCACGTGACTGTGTACACGTCTTCCTTTCACAATTGGTGCACCTCCACCACACCAGGTGAAAAACCTGCTCACCTCCAATATCCTCATCCCATTCAATACAGCAGCCCTACTGGTCCTGAAATCCACTTCTTATCCAGGTGATATCCCACTTCTCTGCTAATGCTCAGAGATTGATGGATATGTGACCATGTAATAAAAAGGCCAAAACATAGTTTGAGACTTTATTTTCCCCACTATTAATATAACACTTACAAAATATTTATATAAAAACAGTATAAATCTACAAAATTCAGATGCTCAACACTCCACTAGCAGCAAGCAATCGTACCAAAGTTTGGCTCCTCCTCCTTAGATGCATGGCGCCCACATACGGGCCTGTAAACGCTATAACTTTCACATAAACCAATTACTTTACATGTATTGGGATGTAGCAGAATACATTTTGGCCTAAATTTATGACAAAATTTTATATTTAAATTTTTTTATTGGACATGTTTAATAGCAAAACGTCAAAAATATATATATTTTTTTCAAAATTGTCGATCTTTTTTTGTTCATAGCGCAAAAAAATAAAAACCCGCACAAGTGATCAAATACCATCGAAAGAAAGTTCTATTTGTGGGGAAAAAAGGACATACATTTAATTTATGTACAACATTGCATGACCGTGCAATTGTCAGTTAAATTAATGTAGCGTCGTATCGCAAAAAAAGGCCTGTTCGGGGGGGGGGGGGGGTAAATCCTCTGGACGGCAAGTGGTTAAACAAAAATTGTTTGTTCTGTTATTGCACAAGAAAAGTTTTCAACCTTGTCCCTTCGGATAATTTCGTATGAACTGTCATGACTGGCTCTTAAAAGCTGTATACTAATGATCAGGATATCGGAGGATCGCTCCAAAAGTGGTATTTTCCGTCCCAATTTTCTCATTGTGTGTACAAGGCTTTAGAAGTGATGGCTGCATTCAAGTTTTTAGGCTTTTCTCCTGTATTTACATCTGATGATCTGGCCAGTAACATGCCCTTGGGTGTCTCCTTTCTATGAAGGAGCATAGAGCCACCCTTAGACAACAGCATTGCCAGTCTGGGGAGTGTTAGACTAGCAGATCTGGATGGACTTGACTAACAAATTAAAGTTGTATTAAGCCCCAAAGACAAATTTAATATATTGCAGCTTACCAGTCATTAGATGTGGTGGCTGCACTAGTTTTAGTTTTTTTTTTAGTTTTTTCCCCCTTTGTTTTCACCTGGTGATCTGGCCAGTAACACACCTATTGTATTAGAGCACCCCCACTTTGGATGAAGAAGCACAGGAGGCACAGCAGACAGCAGCACTGTCAGTCTGGGAGAAGGGGATTGTTAGATGGACTAGCAGATTTAAGTACACTAACAAATTGAAGCCAAACTCCAGCTAACACTTTATGATCAATTTTGGGCTAAAGGTTTTACATGAATACATAAAAGTCTATTTTAAGCACTCCTGCCAGTGTTAAATGGTTTGTCTCATCCCTCTAAAATGAAACATCTGGAGGAGAGTTTGTTTCTTTTGAAAAACAACAAACTTACTGGCCAGATTACCAGTTGAAACCAAAGGAAAGAAAGCCTAAAAAAGAAAACTAATGCAGTTATCAGATCTACTGATGATAAAATGATTCCCCATGCTTTCACCTGGTGATCTGACCAGTAACACACCTCCTGTATTAGAGTGCCCCCACTCTAGATGGAGGAGCAACAGAGACACTTTAGGACAGCAGTAATCTCAGTCTGGGGGAGGAGTGTTAGATGTACAAGCAGATTTAAATACACTAACAAATTGAAACCAAACCCCAGCTGAGCCCCAGTTTACACTGATGCGACTTATGCAGCTTGCGACACAAAGTCATGACAAGTCAAAACACTCATTTTAATGGGTGCTCTCTTAATCAATGTGGCTCAAGTCACAGCAACTTAAAAATAAGTTCCTGCACTACTTTTCTGAATCTTTGGTGCAACTTTTACTGCCGTAGACTGCAATAGTAAAACCACAAAAGTTGCAAGGATTTTCTTAAGATTTGCGACTTTGATGCAGCATTTTTTGACTTCAGAGGGTCTCTAAACAAAGCCAAAGTCGCATAACAGCTAATTCACATGAAAGTTGCACTAGAAGTCGCTCAACTGAAGTCTCACAGTAGTGGGAACCGAGCTTAACACTTTGTAAACAGTTACAACAAACCGTTTTTTTTACTTTTGATATGAAGGTTTTAGATAAATAAATAAAACCTGATCATTGTAAGCACCTCTGTCAATGGTAAATGGTTTGTCTCATCCCTCTAACTGATATCTGCAAGATGGGTTGTACTTTTGAAAAACAACAGACTTACCGGCCAGATCACCAGCTGAAAATAAGAGAAACAGCCTAAAAAAGAAAACTAATGCAGCCATCACATCTATGAATGGGTAAATTGCAATATAATAAATGTCTGCTTGTGGGTTTTGTACTGCTTAATTTTCTTTAACCGCTTGCCGACCGCCTGACCACAATGTACTGCGGCCAGGCGGCAGCTACAGGCAAAGTGACGTACGGGTACGTCACTCTGGCTGCACTAACACAGGGGGGCACCCCACCGCAATTGAATGAATGAAAATCCCGGTGAACGGGACCCCCTGGTGATCATGTGATCGCTATGCGAACACATGATCACAATGTTAGCAAAGCTGCTATGAATCAGTCTGATTCATAACAGCTCTGCTTCTCTTCTTAGTGAGCTGTGATTGGCCCACAGCTGTCACATGATACATGGGGCCAATCACAGCACCCGGGGCCAATCACAGCACCATATGCCATGTGACCAACTCCAGCCAATCACAGATCACTATACTGAGCTGTCAAAAACCTAACTCATTCATGACAGTTCATGAATGAGTTAGGTTCAGGACACCAAGCTTTGCATTGCAGGAGAAATTATCTTTATTTTACACACACACATTCGATTAGCACATTTAACCTGTTTATCGCCCCTATTAACCCTTTGATCGCCCCGTCACCCAGCCAGTGCCATTGGTACAGTGTCAGTGTATAGACTTTTTCACTGATCACTGTATTCCTGCCACTAGTGACATCAGATAATGTTAGCATCAGTTAGCGCCCCTCCCAGCCAGGATCAGCTAGCATTAGATTGCCCGCACACTATCGCACTCCCTATAGGTTACTGATCACCCCCATTACTAGTATAGTGTTTTGTATGGATCAATATAATGATCATGAACAGAACTATACTAGTGCCTCCTTTGTATAGTGTCCCCAAAAATGCAGAGTTAGCAGGATCAGTCCCATTCGCTGCCAGCACTAGCGTTTAGCCCCTCCGCTGTTTTTCACAGAAGATTTGTACCAATAGATTGTGGGCCAAGGCAATTTATACACACAACAATACATCGCCGCCCACCCAAATTCAGCTCTTGCCAGACAATTTGCATGGGAACCTATCATGGTTTCTGAATTTAGAACTATTGTTAGGCCTAACCCTCAACATGGACATTACAGAAAAGAATGAATTGCAGTCATAGTGGTCCACAGAGCCGATTCATCATATGCCCATGTTCTCTGCTGTTTCATATATGCCCAACATAGACCAGCAATGTACTGGTATGTCGCTGGTCTTTGAGTGGTTATACTTGGATGATGCCTGCAGATACAGGCATCATCCTAGTATAGTTTTTTTCAGTTTTTGGCTTTCATGTAAAAGCAATCCTAGTGACCAATTAGCTGCTGAATCATTTTTACAAACAGCAGGAAGGGATAATCCCCCCCCCCCTCCTGCCGCTTTCCACAGTTTTCTTGGGCTCTCCTGTCCCACAGGGGAATCTGAGAATGCAGCCGGCAGTTCCGCTGGCTGACCATAAAGCTGGTCAGAGACCAGAATGTCTCCAATCATCTCTATAGTCTAAGAAATCAGAAGCTGCGAGCATTTCATCGCTTCAGTTTTGCAGGATAAAAACAGGGAAATTGGGAAAGCATCTGATCACACCGATCTTGGTGAGATCAGATGATGTAAGGGCAGAGGAGATATCTAGAGTCTAATAGACCCCAGATTTCTCAAAAAAGAATACCTATCAATGCCTATTGCAGTCACAGGGGATATTGATAGCAATAAAAGTGATCAGAAAAAAAAATGAAAGGGACAATTGTCAAAATAACAAAAAATAATCAAAATAACTAAGAAAAAAAAAGTGTTGACGCCATGCTGGTATGTAAACAGCGGTTGCACCATTCATGTGAGGTCAGATCGAGGGCAGTAATTCTTGCACTAGACCTCCCGTGCAAATATTAACTGTTGACCTGTAAAGGTTTTTAAAGTGTCGCCTATTGATAATAAAAATGTATGTAATTTGTTGCCATTGCACGGGCATGCACAGTTTTAAATCATGTCATCTTTGGAATCTATATACGTGGTGTAATGTCATCTTTTATATGTTATCAAATTGGGCAATATATTGTGCTTTTGCTCATTAAAAGTCTGAAAAGTGTATTTTTCACAAAAGATTTGCATTTGAAAAATCGCTGCGCAAATATTGTGTGAAGTAAAACATTTCAAAACCCACCGTTTTATTCTCTAGTGCCTCTGCTTTAAAAAAAGTATATAATGTTTGGGGGTTCAAAGTAATTTTCTAGCAAAAAAAAAGTTTTTTAATGTGAGCAGAAAGTGTCAGAAAAGGCTTGGTCTTTGAGAATGGGTGATATGTGGCATACGCTTCTAATGTTAGCTCTTAAATGCTAGGATAGTAGAAGGCCCCCCACCTCCAAATGACCTCTTTTTGGAAAGTAGACACTCCAAGGTATTTGCTAAGAGGCATGGTGAGTATTTTGCAGATCTCATTTGTTGTCACGTGTTTGGAAAACGAAGAAAGAAAACAAAAATGTATTTTTTCTTTTCTCAAAACCCTGTGACAAAAATGATATCTGTAAAATACTCACATTGCCTCTTAGCAAATTCCCTGGGGTGTCTGCTTTCCAAGGAGGGGTCATTTGGGGGGGGGGGGGTGTTTGTGCTATCTGTACTATGTGGAAGTGATATGAGAAAATATGCCCTTTGAAAGCCTGAAGGTGGTCATTGGATTTTGGGGGCCTGTATGTAGCTAGTATGCCAAAAAGTCTCTCACATGTGGTATCCCCATACTCGAGAGAAGAAGAAGAATGTGTTTTTTGGTGTTATTCCACATATACCCATGGCATGCATGAGCAATATATCATTTAAGTGACAACTTTGTGTAAAAATAAATAAATTGTCATTTTCGAAAAATTTGTGGCAAAAAATAAAATGTTCCATGGACTCAACATGCCTCTGCAAAATTCTTCGGGTGTCTACTCTCCAAAAAGGGGCCATTTTGGGGGGAGCTCTAGCATTTTAGCAGCTCAAGCAATGTGATAGGTCAGGCAGCAAGTAAAAGCTGTGGACATTCCAATATATACAGTCATGGCCGAAATTGTTGGCACCCTTGATATTTTTCCTGAAAATCAAGTATTTCACACAAAAAAGGTATTGCATTAACACATGTTTTGCTATACACATGTTTATTCCCTTTGTATGTATTGGAACAAATATAAAACAGAGGCAGAAAAGCAAATATGACATAATGTCACACAAAACCCCAAAAATGGGCTGGACAAAAGTATTGGCACCCTTAACTTAATATTTGGTTGCACACCCTTTGGAAAACATAACTGAAATCAGTCGCTTCCTATAACCATCAATAAGCTTCTGACACCTCTCACCCGGAATTTTGGACCACTCTTCCTTTGCAAACAGCTCCAGGTCTCTCTTATTGGAAGGACACCTTTTCCCAACAGCAATTTTAAGATCTCTCCACAGGTGTTCAATGGGATTTAGATCTGGGCTCATTGCTGGCCACTTCAGAACTCTCCAGCGCTTCTTTGCCATCCATTTCTGAGTGCTTTTTGACGTATGTTTGGGGTCATTGTCCTGCTGGAAGACCCAGGATCTTGGACGCAAACCCAGCTTTCTGACACTGGGCCCTACAGTGCGACCCAAAATCCTTTGGTAATCCTCAGATTTCATGATGCCTTGCACACAGTCAAGGCACCCAGTGCCAGAGGCAGCAAAACAACCCCAAAACATCATTGAACCTCCACCATATTTTACCGTAGGTACTGTGTTTTGTTCTTTGTAGGCCTCATTCCGTTTTCGGTAAACAGTAGAATGATGTGCTTTACCGAAAAGCTCTATCTTGGTCTCATCTGTCCACAAGACGTTTTCCCAGAAGGCTTTTGGCTTACTCAAGTACATTTTGGCAAACTGTAGTCTTGCTTTTTTATGTCTCTGTGTCAGCAGTGGGGTCCTCCTGGGTCTCCTGCCATAGCGTTTCATTTCATTTAAATGTCGACGGATAGTTCGCGCTGACACTGATGCTCCCTGAGCCTGCAGGACAGCTTGAATGTCTTTGGAACATGTTTGGGGCTGCTTATCCACCATCCGGACTATTCTGCGTTGCAATCTTTCATCAATTTTCCTCATCCGTCCACGACCAGGGAGATTAGCTACAGTGCCATGGGTTGCAAACTTCTTGATAATGTTGCGCACTGTGGACAAAGGCAAATCTAGTTCTCTGGAGATGGACTTGTAACCTTGAGATTGTTGATATTTTGCCACAATTTTGGTTCTCAGGTCCTCAGACAGTTCTCATCTCCTCTTTCTGTTGTCCATGCTTAGTGTGGCACAGACAGACACACAATGCAAAGGTTAAGTGAACGTCTCTCCTTTTTATCTGCTTTCAGGTGTGATTTCTATATTGCCCACACCTGTTACTTGCCCCAGGTGAGTTTACAGGAGCATCACATGCTTGTAACATTCTTATTTATCCGCAGTTGTGAAAGGGTGCCAATACTTTTGTCCAGCCCATTTTTGGAGGTTTGTGTGACATTATGTCGAATTTGCTTTCTTTCCTCCCTTTTTTTGTTTTGTCCCAATACACACAAAGGGAATAAACATGTGTATAGCAAAACATGTGTTAATGCAATACGTTTCGTGAGAAATACATGATTTCCTGGAGAAATATCAAGGGTGCCAACAATTTCGGCCATGACTGTATGACATAGTTTGTCGATGATATAACTTTCACACAAACCAATTAATATACATGTATTGAGATTTTTTTTTTTTACCAAGGACATTTAGCAGAATACATTTTGGCCTAAATTTATGACTAACTTTGAGTTTATTGAATATTTTTTATAAACAAAATTGAAAAAAATCGTAAAAAGCGCAAAAAGTAAAAACAGCAGGGGTGATCAAATACCACCAAAAGAAAGCTATATTTAAGTGAAAAAAAGGACATACATTTTGTTTGGGTACAGCCTTGCACAACCGTGCAAGTACCAGTTGAAATACTGCAGTGCTGAACAGCATAAAAATGGCCAGGTCATGAAGGGGGGTAAATCTTCCGGAGGGCAAGTAGTTAACAGACTGCTAAACACCCACATTACAAACAATGATTTGATTCCCTTACAGCTTCTAAACTGTTTCTAGCAGACTTGCATAAAAAACATCTATTCTTCTGTTCAGGCTTGTCAGACCAGGTCCCTAAAAAAGTTATTATTCATATTTAAAATAGTTTGCACAGAATCTTTGATTAAGTCATAATTCAAACGCTTAAAAAAAACAACATTTTGTTTTCACCAAATGGAAGCAGCGTTGACACTTTTCACAGTCAATAATCACTTTCCCTGCCAGAAAGCAATTATACTTGGCTGCAGAGATTTCGTTTTGTATAACCATATAGCGAAAACATTTTATGAATCCCAGAATAGACGCAAGCCGCTTCTGCTGTATGTTCTGCCGCGGAAGTTCATGTTTTCAGTGTTACTATGACAACGTGACACAGATTCCTTTTACTTGGGGCTGACACTTTTATTATGTTCATTACAAAAGGTTTCGGTGTCTTTTTCTGATGAAACGACTATACATGTGCTCGCATACAAACTTTGTTATCTGTTCTGAGCCAGAAAGATGCGGCACCGATTCCGCCGACTTATAAATATGAAACATCCGAAGCTTCATCGCCGCGTTTATTTTTGTGTTAATAACTGATGGATTATTCATTCGCACCGCACAATATTTGTATGGTTTGACAATTTCTTGGCAGATAGATAATCATATGTTTAGCAGAACATCTCACCTTTAGCCTGAAATTGGAACCTAGCCAGTCTTTCCCAAACAAATGTGCTGCTTCGTAGAACCTGCCTGAGAATAATAACTGTTCTGTTCAATAATAAGTCCTTTCTTCCAGAGTAAGCTGTCCTTTCTCCTGCCATGTATACGCTAGAAGTGGTAGATGCGGGCAGCGGGTGGCCATCACTTAATCAGGTCAGTCTTCTGATTTCACTCTCTACCTCCATTTATCACTTGTAGTGGCGCTCAAAGCAAACAAAAGGAATGAATATTGTCCTGCTGGTCCCAGGAATGGGGTGCTGGCGTGTAAGATCACCATCCAGTAGTGTGTATCTTGCAAGCAGAATACCGCCGCTCCCCCCCGTCCTGTCTGTGCCCTGTATATATGTGATGGCCTCAGCCTACTCCGATTCACAAGCCATGCCATCTGATGGGGCATGCTGGGCTGATGACGCCATAAGGGGGCGGGGTCACGCTGTGACATCGGGTGGCCCCATCCCTTAGTTTATTTAGCAGGGGGAGGCAGTGGAGATGTCATTCAAAGGGAGCCAATGACATGGCTCAGGCCAGGTTTTTTTTTTTTTCATTTTTTAGGTCGGTGGCCAGCGTTCATTGACATTGATTCTACTTTGAGGGACTTTTTTTTTTTTGGGGGGGGGGGGGAGGGGGGAAGGTTTAAATAAAGGACTGGCTGTGTATTTTTTATTTGATTTTCACTTTTTTGATGAATGAGCAGGGGTACTACAGATCCCCTGTACACATAGAGGGGAGCCAGGATGTGTGGGCCCTTGTTAAAGGTGGCTTCAAGATTCCAAAAAGCCCCCCGCCCACAGGCCCCCACAACCACCGCCCAGAGTTGTGGGGAAGAGGCCCTTGTCCCCATTATTGAGGGGTCAAGGTGCTTTAAGAGGGCAAAGTCCCCTCTTCCCCCAAAAGCACCCCCCATGTTGAGGGTGTGTGGCCTGGTATGGTTCAGGACTGGAGAGAACGCCCCCCTTTCCTGGCCTGCAAAGTTGCATACTCAGATAAGAGTCTAGTATGGATTTGGGGGAACCCCACACCATTGAAAAAAAAGTTGACATGGTGATCCTCTCAAAATCCATACCAGACCCAATGGGCCTGGTATGGATTGGATGGGGGGGACGGGCCCCATGCTGTTTTATATTTAATTTTTAAATGCCAACAATTTTTTTTGTTTGTATTCTGCTGTCAGCGGGCAACCCCACTGCCAGCAGATGATTCATGGCTGCTGCCTCCTTAACAACTGTGATGTTTACTGGTTGTTAAGGTCGCCAGCGGCCGCCTGCTCCTTAACAACCATGTTGTTTACTGGTTATTAAAGCAGAAGTCTATCAGCTTTTATACCTTATTAGATTCATGCTGCTTTTTCCTTTCCCCACTGTGTCATCTTGAAGAAATCCAGTGTACATTCATTGAATTTAGGCCTCAACCCCTGTTACTGCCCCACTGTAGTTCTGTACAGCGATCGGTGACATAGCTGTGTCCCTGCTCACTGTAGTGGGTGGACTCAGCAGTCTTAGACTCCCACTCTAAGTTTCCCACATTGTGACTGCTGCTGGTTATGTGGGTGTGCCTGAAGTACAGCTCTTGGCACCAACTCTGCCCTCCACTCCTACTCAGATTCAGTGCACATGCTGGCTATGACTTTTTGCATAATGGGAAATGTAGTTTTCTTTCCCCAAAAGGATATGATGTGCAGCAAAAGAGAAAGTCCTCTTCCCAGTGCAAGGAAGGAGCACTCTTTTCCAAAGATTTCCTGATGTCACTGGGGCTGAAAACTTCAAAAGAAAAGTGAGGGACTATTATTTAAATGGTGTCAGGGGTTTAACCACTTCCCCGCCACCGTATAGTGCAAATACTGCTACAGGGCAGCAGGCTGTGCAAAATCACACACACACACACACACATATATATATATACTTGGTTTTGTATTTCCAGGTAGGGCATCACCGAATCCTGGCCGGAGATTCCCCGCCGGCACCCAGCAATCACCATGTATCACTGATGGGAAAGAGGTCTGTATGTAAACAATACAGATCTCTCCCCTGTCAGCTCCAGCAGGCTGCTTTGTATTTCTTTGTATTGCTCTGCATAGCAGAGCAATACAAAACAGCATGCCTCCCTAGTAAAACACACACAGACAACACAGTAAAACAGCACACAGTTAACCCTTTGATCGCCCCAGATGTTAACCCCTTCCTGCCTAGTGTTATTAGTACAGTGTCAGTGCTTTTTATTAGCACTAATTACTGTATTGGTGTCACTGGGGATATCAGTGACAGTTAGTCAGTTCCCCCCAGTGTCAGAATGCCCGCCGCAGTCCTGCTATAAGTCGCTGATAGCCACCATTACTAGTATAAAAAAAAAATAGACGCTATGTAGACACTATAACTTTCACGTAAACCAATTAATTTACACATATTGGGATTTTTTTTTAGCAAAGACATGTAGCAGAATACATTTTGGACTAAGTTTATGCAGAAATTTGATTTTTTTAATTTTTTTACTGGACATGTTTTATAGCAAAAAGTCCAAAATGTAGTTTTGGTTTTCAAAATTGTCGGTCTGCTTTTAATTATAGCGCAAAAAATAAAAAAGGCAGAGGCAATCAAATACCACCGAAAGAAATCTCCATTTGTGGGAAAAAAGGACATAAATTGAATTTATGTACCAACGTTGCATGACCGCGCAATTGTCAGTTAAAGTAATGCAGCACCATAACACATAAAATGGCCTGGTCAGGAAGGGGGGTAAATCCTCTGGAGGGCAAGTGGTTAACAGAGTTTAGGGAAAGGGATATGCATTTGTAAAATAGCTCTAAGGACGCTGGCTGCAGCCAGCTTTGAAGTACCGCTAGCTTTCACTACTAAAATACTGCATCACTTCAAAAAATAGCTCATGCGGTATTTTAGTAGTGGTTTTTAGCGAATTACAAAAAAAAGTTTAAAAAAACGCTATGAGATATTTTACCACAGTTCTTAAAGTGGTAGATGCCGCTTAGTGAATTGAGCCCTGTGTCCTATTGGGGAGATTTACCTTAATTTTCTCTCTCATAGCCAAAACAGGAAATCCCTGCAAATAAAGAGAATCCCTTGGGGCCTCCCAGTTCACCAGAGTTCCCATTGGAAGATTTCACCTCTATTAGTTTTCTCTGGACAATCCAAAATTTGGGTTTTTCTTTTACTTTCACTTTCATTGATAATGGTAAAGGGGTCAAATAGAGAGGGTGAATCTCCATAATAAGGGAAACAGCAATGAAAACCTAATGCGTGTTCTAATCCATCTCCACTCAAAACAAAACAAAAAATAAATTTTTGCCTTTAGTTATTGTGACGGACGCGGTGTCAGACCCCCAGCCCTTCTCACCAACTCATGACCGAAGGACTAGCCAATCTAAAACCGTGCTGTCACGTGCGTAACAATACCACGCTCAGCTGCACCCTGCACAAAGATTTCCCAGCTAATGGACCACAATCTATATACCGCAGCCTAAGAGCGATTGTTACTGGGTCAGGTTAATTACGCAATTAACCCTTCACACTGCCACCACTGCCTTTTTGTACGAAGAAGGAGGAAACTCGCCAATCTTAGCAGTAATACTATGATGTTTGAATAAGCGTCTGTATACACACTGTGTCAGGAATGGACTGGCCAGCAATAGTGGGACTCACCTGCCTTATGAGCTGCAGTACCAGGGCTGGCCAGCGGGTGCTCCCAGCAATCAGAGACTCAACCTTGCAGCCAGTCAAACACCTGGAACTAATTATACTGGTGTATTTAAGGGATGGCCAGACCTGCAGACTCTGCCTTGGTGTATGTTTTTCCTGGGCCCTGTATCCTGTTCCTGCTTCCTGTTTCTGTTCCTATTCCTGTTCCTGTCTTGTTGCTGACCCGGCCTGATCTATACCTCTGCTGACTTCTCCTGCTCTGACCCCGGCTCGTTCCTGACCATCCCTCTGCCTGACCCTCTGTACCACGCTGCCCGCTACCTGCTGACCCTGGCTTGTGACCCCGACCATTCTCCGCTTGCTCCCCCTGTACCTACCTGCCCGATTGATATTGACCCGGCCTGCCTGACGACGCTCACATTGTTTGTACTGTTATCTGTGGGTGGTTAGTTGGGTTTGTTTGCACTGTATTATGTTTAGTATTGCACTGCATTTATGTTTGTATTGTTAGTGTTAATAAATCGTATTGTTTATAACATATCTGAAGTCTGCGTTTCCCTGCGTCAGTCACACACCTCTGGTCATACCCAGGAGCCCTGACATTACACCAAGGCCAAGCCTGACCAGAAGTGGCTGCACAGGGAAGCCATCTTGATTTGTTGATGGGAAGGATGGATCTGGATGAGGTTGCGTATTTATATCTGCTAGTGTTTGATGACAGGGAGTATGCTTATCAAACTCTGAAGGAGTATACCCGGGATGAACTGCTAGAATGTATACGGCTCGCTCATGTTCTAGTAGATCAGGGCACAGAGTTCTCTGAGGTGCAGCCATTGATTGAGGTTTGTGCTGAGTTGGTTTCATCTGGTACCCCCGAATGCAGGGATGAATTTTTGCCACCATTTAGTGCAGACCAGGTAGAGTCCCTGGTATGGTTATTAGAGGATGATGTGGATTACTTTCTGGAGCGTTATTCCACATGTTCACCACAGGTACTAAGAGATTGTATAAACGCAGTGCAGTCTTTGGTCAGACAGGCTTTGTGTAAGCTGAGCTTTGTTCAACCCATACTGCAGACATGGACAGATTTGTTACACCCAGCCTCAGTCAGCTTACAAAGACCCAGTCCTGCTTCTAATCTATTTCCTCAAAGCTGTACTCCTGTATTCCCAACAGCTCCTCCAGTTACAGCCCAGTATACTTGGCTATCTGCCGCATGTCAGTACCCTGTTCCCACTCGCTGCACCTATCCTGCCTTTAACCCTGTAAAGAAGCCCTCTGTAGCGACTGTTCCTTCCCCTGTTCCATCCTCCAGCTCTTCTCTGTCTCCAGCTGCTCCATTCATTTGCAGACCTGCGTTTACTTGCAGTGCACCAGTAGTTAAAACCAGAAAAAAGCGAAAATTCTTTCCAACCAGTACCATCCTGCCAGTATCCAAACCGGTCAGCCTGCCGTCCGAGAACCTGCCTTCCGTGGTTCAGCCTGATGCCTCTCTTCAGCCTGATGCCTCTCTTCAGCCTGATGCCTCTAGTCAGCCTGATGCCTCTACTCAGCCTGAAGCCTCTACTCAGCCTGAAGCCTCTACTCAGCCGGATGCTTCTACCCAGCATAATGAACTGATCCAGCCTGATGATCCTATTAGGCCAATTGACTCAGAGCCCGCTGTCGTACCTGGTGACTCGGTGTCCACTGCCTTGCCAGATGACGCGGCGCCCGCTGGCGAGCCAAATGACCTGATGCCTGGTGACCCAGTGCCCGCTGTCATACCTGGTGACCCGATACCCGCTGTCGAGCCAGACGATCCAATGCCAGACGACTCGGTGCCCGCAGTCTTGCCAGACGACTCGGTGCCCGCAGTCTTGCCAGACGACTCGGTGCCCGCTGTTCCCCCAGTTGACTCGGGGCCCGCAGTCTTTCCAGACGACTCGGTGCCCGCAGTCTTGCCAGACGACTCGGTGCCCGCAGTCTTGCCAGACGACTCGGTGCCCGCTGTTCCGCCAGTTGACTCGGTGCCCGCAGTCTTGCCAGACGACTCGGTGCCCGCAGTCTTGCCAGACGACTCGGTGCCCGCAGTCTTGCCAGACGACTCGGTGCCCGCTGTTCCGCCAGTTGACTCGGTGCCCGCAGTCTTGCCAGACGACTCGGTGCCCGCAGTCTTGCCAGACGACTCGGTGCCCGCTGCTCCGCCAGTTGACTCGGTGCCCGCAGTCTTGCCAGACGACTCGGTGCCCGCAGTCTTGCCAGACGACTCGGTGCCCACAGTCTTGCCAGATGACTCGGTGCCCGCAGTCTTGCCAGACGACTCGGTGCCCGCTGTTCCACCAGTTGACTCGGTGCCCGCAGTCTTGCCAGACGACTCGTGCCCGCAGTCTTGCCAGACGACTCGTGCCCACAGTCTTGCCAGACGACTCGGTGCCCGCTGTTCCGCCAGTTGACTCGGTGCCCGCTGTTCCGCCAGACAACTCGGTGCCCGCAGTCTTGCCAGACGACTCGGTGCCCGCAGTCTTGCCAGACGACTCGGTGCCCGCAGTCTTGCCAGACGACTCGGTGCCCGCAGTCTTGCCAGACGACTCGGTGCCCGCCGTCTTGCCAGACGACTCGGTGCCCGCAGTCCTGCCAGACGACTCGGTGCCCGCAGTCTTGCCAGACGACTCGAAGCCCGCTGTTCCGCCAGATGGCTCGGTGCCCGCAGTCTTGCCAGTTGACTCGGTGCCCGCAGTCTTGCCAGTTGACTCGGAGCCCACTGTTGTGCCTGGTGACTCGGTGCCCGCCGCTCCGCCTGGGGGCCCGAGACCTGTCGCTCCGCCTGGGGGTCTGGCGCCCGCCGCTCCGCCTGGGGGCCTGAGACCCGCTGCTCAGCTTGAGGGCCCGAGACCCGTCGCTCCACCTGGGGGTCCGGCGCCCGCTGCTCCGCCTGGGGGCCCGAGACCCGTCGCTCCGCCTGGGGGTCCGGCGCCCGCCGCTCCGCCTGAGGGCCCGAGACCTGTCGCTTCACCTGGGGGTCCAACGCCCGCCGCTCTGCCTGAGGGCCCGAGACCTGTCGCTCCGTCTGGGGGTCCGGCGCCCGCCGCTCCGCCTGAGGGCCCGAGACCTGTCGCTCCACCTGGGGGTCCGGCGCCCGCCGCTCCGCTGGGGGGCCCGATGCCTGTCGCCCCGCCTGGGGGCCCGACGCCTGTCGCCCCGCCTGGGGGCCCGACGCCTGTCGCCCCGCCTGGGGGCCCGAGGCCTGTCGCCCCCCTGGGGGCCCGACGCCTGTCGCCCCGCCTGGGGGCCCGGTGCCTGCTACTCCGCCTGGGGGCCCGGTGCCTGTCGCCCCGCCTGGGGGCCCGATGCCTGTCGTCCTGCCTGGGGGCCCGGTGCCTGCTGCTCCGCCCGGTGGCCCGGTGCCTGCTGCTCCGCCCGGTGGCCCGCTGCCTGCTGCTCCGCCTGGTGGCCCGGTGCCTGCTGCTCCGCCTGGTGGCCGGTGCCTGCTGCTCCGCCTGGTGGCCCGCTGCCTGCTGCTTCGCCTGGTAATCTGATGTGCCTCTGCCCGGAGTCCAGCCCGATGTGCCTCTGCCCGGAGTCCAGTCCGATGTGCCTCTGCCCGGAGTCCAGCCCGATGTGCCTCTGCCCGGAGTCCAGCCCGATGTGCCTCTGCCCGGAGTCCAGCCCGATGTGCCTCTGCCCGGAGTCCAGCCCGATGTGCCTCTGCCCGGAGTGCCTCTGCCCGGTGTGCCGCTGCCCGGAGTGCCTCTGCCCAGAGTCCAGCCCGATGTACCTCTGCCCGGAGTCCAGCCCGATGTGCCTCTGCCCGGAGTCCAGCCCGATGTGCCTCTGCCCGGAGTCCAGCCCGATGTGCCTCTGCCGGTGTGCCTCTGCCCGGTGTGCCGCTGCCCGGAGTCCTGCCCGGTGTGCCAGTCTTTGATATCCCGCCAGTTACCAGACCCGGGCGGTGGAACATTTTGCCCAGCTAGGACTGTTTGGAGCGTCCTGAGGCCGCTCCTTGAGGGGGGGTTACTGTTAGGAATGGACTGGCCAGCAATAGTGGGACTCACCTGCCTTATGAGCTGCAGTACCAGGGCTGGCCAGCGGGTGCTCCCAGCAATCAGAGACTCAACCTTGCAGCCAGTCAAACACCTGGAACTAATTATACTGGTGTATTTAAGGGATGGCCAGACCTGCAGACTCTGCCTTGGTGTATGTTTTTCCTGGGCCCTGTATCCTGTTCCTGCTTCCTGTTTCTGTTCCTATTCCTGTTCCTGTCTTGTTGCTGACCCGGCCTGATCTATACCTCTGCTGACTTCTCCTGCTCTGACCCCGGCTCGTTCCTGACCATCCCTCTGCCTGACCCTCTGTACCACGCTGCCCGCTACCTGCTGACCCTGGCTTGTGACCCCGACCATTCTCCGCTTGCTCCCCCTGTACCTACCTGCCCGATTGATATTGACCCGGCCTGCCTGACGACGCTCGCATTGTTTGTACTGTTATCTGTGGGTGGTTAGTTGGGTTTGTTTGCACTGTATTATGTTTAGTATTGCACTGCGTTTATGTTTGTATTGTTAGTGTTAATAAATCGTATTGTTTATAACATATCTGAAGTCTGCGTTTCCCTGCGTCAGTCACACACCTCTGGTCATACCCAGGAGCCCTGACACACTGTCACCGCAGGCAGATGTATGCAGAAGTTTTTAAAAACACACAGTAGCGCTCTTCAGAAACAGGGATTATTAGTTTGCATTAAAGAGCTTTAGAAACAGTTCAACACTTTTCAGAAAATAGGATTTATTACTAAAAAGGGTCAAAATGGTGCAATAAAAATATTTACAGAAAAAGATGTAGCCAATATATATATATATATATATATATAAATACAGAGAGCAATAACACAACAGAAAGATAACAGAAAGAAGTTTAGAGAGGTAGAATACTTGCCAGAGTACTTGGTTTAAGCAGATTCAAGGGTCCTGAGCAAAAGGGTGCCTTTTTTCCTGATGTTAAAAGGGAGATCTCTTCATCTTCTCTCTTTCAGGCCTGATAGCCTATTTTCTAGTCCACCAGCAGGGTGTCTCCTTAAAGCAGAGAATTAATCGCCTCATTTGGGGAGGGTGTTTAGGTGGGGAACTCTGCTATGACCAAATCCCTCGCACGTTTATACCGTAGTCAATAATCTTCCATAGGTACATGGAGCATTCTATCCACTGGTAGGATAATATGCAGAATCATCTATTGAACTTCTAGATATCAGATATGACATATGTACCTGTGACGGTTAAAGAGATATTGCTTTCTGCTCTCGGGTAGACTTAATCTAGGGGTGTAAGATATCAGGCGACTCGCATTAAACTGAGCTATCCGAATATATGCTTTGTTCGATTGTATGTATTCCCTATTTTAAGTTATGAAAAGTGGTTTTTAAATGGGATGTATGATTTACGGCTATTCTGGAATGTGTTTCATGTCCAGTGAAGGACTGGTTTATAGCTTTACGATCATCTCAGATCGAGAAGCTAACAGACACCCGGGCACTAGCTAATTGGGATTACAACCATGAAGTGTGTCCAGCTGTGCCTGATGCCCTTTGTGAACCCAGCACACACACACTCCACATTCCTGAGGGAGGGGGATTGGAGGAAGAGAGAATGATGCAAGATGGGGAATCTTGAGCAAGATGGATGACCACGTCCATATCTGTGTGCACAATTGCTACAGTTATCCTTTAAACTCTTTCAGTTCTGATTCAATCACTTACTGACTATGAATCGTCTTTATCTTTGAATCTCCCATTTAAGCTGGTACCATGAACACTGCCCCAGGTTTCCTTTTTCAGGGTGGTTCCTGTCTCAGGGTGGCTATACAGAGTCTTATAGATCCACCTTTGCATACAAGGTCTAGAGTTGTGTCTCCCTACACTGTGTGCATCAATAGAAACACACAGCCCCATAGCCTAGGATGGCAAAGCACTCCTCTTCTCCTCCTACCTCCCCCCCCTCTTTCTCCAAGCTAACATGTAAGCCCTCACCACAGGGCTTACCTAAAACAGGGCTGACTGAGGCCCAGCATACAGTCCACTCACAGTCCAGAGCCCACGCAGAACTCTGCCGAAGCACACATGCCTTTATAATGTTTCCTAGGCATGGTGTTCCCTGGACACACAATTCACCATACTCCTGGCCACCCTTAGCAATGACTCTTCTCTTTCTAAGGACACTACTTGCACAGAACCCATCTCCATCATTGCAGGACAAGGCACAGTCTGTTGAATGCCTGAGGCCTACGCAAAATGGGGACAGAGTTACATGGGAGGGGCTGTGTCACAGGAAGGGGGCAGTGGGCCAAGAGGCAGGCAGTGTGACAAGAGGGGGGCAGAGGGACAGTTGGGGGTAAGTGGGACAGGAGGGGGGCAGGTGGGACAGGAGGGGGGCAGAGGGACAGGCTGGGGTAAGTGGGACAGGAGTGGGACAGTGGGACAGAAGGGGGGCAGTGTCACTCTGATCACTCACAGCTTAGGAATGGCAAATCCTCCCATATTTCACCAGTCCTGCAGTGGATCTTCTAGGCGGTGTCAGTGGAAAGGATCTGGTGCCAGGAGGGATAGCTGTGTCCTGAGCAGACAGGAAAATATATCCACCAGGATCTTCGACGGCAGCTGCAGCAAAAAGCAGGGGAGCTCCTCTGCCCTGACCTCCTCCTATTCTTCCTCCTCCTCCATGAGACCCTCCACTGGCACCCCTTGGCCTGACCCACTCCGCACTGCCGGGCGCATGCCACCATTCCTGACAGGAGCCTGCCTGACAGGGGGCCCAATCCCTCCATGCATACCTGGGAATCACCCACTACTCCACCCCCTCTGCATCCTTGCAGGCCCACTCTGGTAGCAGGGCATGCACGCCACCCTGCCTACCTACTGTGCTCTCCATGCTCTCTCTGACAGCAGGCAAACTAAAGCTTCTATGCTATGCCCTCTGTCCTATGCAGGTGCAGCATGAAAATTTTAGTTTGCCTGCTGGGGGGAACGTAAGACAGGTATTATAAAAATCCAAATCCCCAGCAAGTGGCTGGGGATTTGGATTTTACTACCCCCCCAGCCCAGCACCCTAAGACGGCTGCCTGAGCTGCCTTATGCTGGTGCCAGCCCGGCTTGTCCACCACCTGCCCCAACCCAACCAGGTTTGCACAAGAGTTGTTCCACCGGGTTTCTATATCCCAACTTGTGTTTTTGTGCATGAGATGCAGCAGACTAGCAGTCAGCCTAACGGGGGTGCTGTCTCAGTTTATATCACCAGGATAACAGGAATCTATTTTAGTCACTTCAAGCAGCCATGGGCTCCATACAACTCTATATTATTGAGGTAGTCCATAGTTATAGAAAATTCTAATAGGTCAGTAGCCAACAGTGTCTATTAAAGACCACTCAAAGACACCATTGCACTAACATCATCGCGCCAATGTATATAGACCATAGACATCACAAATTGTACACTCACCATAAACTGGTGATAAACCAGCGTATCTTTAAATAGCCAGCATTCCACCACTGAACTCCAGCTTAGAGAAATCCTCACATTTCCGAATAGTACATGTGAACAAAAAGAATACTCGCCATAGTGCAATATCATCCAGCAAATTTATTCAGATAACAAACCCCCCATTAGAACTGCACTCACAATGAGTTTGAAAATACACAGCATTTCTTAACAATCAGAGATGTTGGAGACAGAGCATGTGGCATGTGCTTCATTTATTGAGGATCATATTCAACAATATATGGACTTTTCTGAATGGATTATATGCGGACTTCCTATGTATGATTTTTTTGCACTGATTAATTTATTGCACACATATGGTAGTTATATATAATTTTGTATTATATATTTTTTTTATATTTTGGTTTTGGGTTGCGCTATTATTTGTGGTTATTTGGTGTATCACAACATTTTTTTAGTCCATAGTTATAGTTCAAAAAGTATTTTGTTTCCATTGAAACAAGTCCTTTTTGTGTGGCAGTATACCTTTCCAATCCTAGTAGCAGGGATGACCATCCTGGGGTTAGCAGGAAAGATTGAAAGTCTATAACCCATCTCACAGACTAGGCTTTGTCCTTTCGTCCATTAGCCAACTTCTAGACTCCACCCTTAGCTTATATAGGATCCTGCCTGAAAGGATCTGAAGTCACCTTACTTCCTTGAAGTATTAAAAGCAGAAATCCTCCCTAGGGGACAAGAAGTTAACCCCTGCCTAACTGGAGGCTGCACTGTCCACTGTGTAACTATTTCCTTTAAAGACCAGAAGTTCAGGGAAGCAGCACATAGACAGCCAAAACCAACTGCACTGTTTATTTTATTGTGCTCAATATGTTAAACTAAAAAAATGCTGAGGGTTTAATACTTTAAAGTTACACCCTGGTTAAAGCAGATGTAAAGACTAACTGAATGGCATTTAGGCCTCATTTTAAAAACACCGGTAGCATTAGCTGTACAAAGTCACTTTAAAAATGCATGCTTTTCTACGTTTTAGAGTTTTTGCATTAGCATTTAGACACGTTTTGTCATGTTTAGCCATGTTTTTCCGCGTTAGCGTTTTTTTACAAAAATAAAAAATTTGAATTTGGCCTCAAAAACACCAGTTTTTGGCGCGTTTTACTTTGTTTACCAGCTTTAGAGCGTTTTTACAGCTAAAAAACTCTTCGTGAAACCCACTAGTTCTGGGGTTTTTTTTCCAGCCAGAAAACACCCCTGCCAAAAAACACTGATTAAACCCTATGTGTGCATAGACATGAGGCATGAGGCCCTAGTTTGTTTAAGCACTGTCATTTTTTTTAAATACTTGTTTTCACCTTTTTGTATCTAAGTGCTTCTGATCTCCTGAAGCCTCTTTGCAGCCATTTCCTATCTACATACAGTTGCAAGAAAAAGTATGTGAACCCCGTGGGATTACGTGGAGTTTTGCATGATTTGGGCATAAAATGTGCTCTGAACGTCATCTAAGTCACAACAATAGAAGAACACAGTCTGCTGAATATAATACTACACAAACATTAGATGTTGCCATGGTTTAATTGCACATAACATGTAAACATTCACAGTGCAGGGAGGAAAAAGTATGTGAGGCCCTAGCTTAATGACTTCTCCCAGAGCTAATTGGAGCCAGGAGTGAGCCAACCTTGACTCCAATCAGTGTGATGATATTGGATGTGTTGCTGACAGCTGTCCTGCCCTAAAAAAACACACACCTGTTTTGGGTTTACTGGTTTCAAGAAGCACTGTCTGATGTGAACCATGCCTCGCAGAAAAAAGCTCTCAGAAGACCTACCATCAAGAATTGTTGACTTGCATGAAGCTGGAAAGGGTTACAAAAGTATCTCCAAAAGCCTTGATGTTCATGTGTCCACGGTAAGACAGACTGTCTACAAATGGAGAAAGTTTAGCACTATTGCTACTCTCCCTAGGCGTGGTCGTCCTGTAAAAAATGACTGCAAGAGCACAGCGCAGAATGCTGCATGAGGTAAAGAAGAATCCCAGAGTGTCAGCTAAAGACCTACAGAAATCTCTGGCACATGCTAACATTTTTGTTGACACATCTACAATAAGGAAAACATTAAACAAGAAAGGAGTACATGGGAGGACACCACGGAGGAAGCCATTGCTATCCAAAAAGAATATTGCAGCACGTTTGAAGTTTGCAAAAGAGCACCTGGATGTTCCACAGCACTACTGGCAAAATATACTGTGGACAGATGAAACCAAGATTGAGTTGTTTGGGAAGAACACACAACACTATGTGTGGAGAAAAAAAGGCACAGCACACCAACATCAAAACCTCATCCCCACTGTGAAACATGGCGGAGGGAGCATCATGGTTTGGGGCTGCTTTGCTGCCTCAGGGCCTGGACGGATTGTTGTCATTGATGGAAAAATGAATTCCAGAGTTTATCAAGACATTTTGCAGGAAAACGTACGACCATCTGTCCGCCAACTGAAGCTCCGCAGAGGATGGGTGATGCAACAGGACAATGACCCAAAGCATACAAGTAATTCAACAAAACAATGGCTGCAACAGCACAGAATACGCCTTCTGGAGTGGCCCAGTCAGAGTCCTGACCTCAACCCGATTGAAATACTGTGGCATGACCTTAAGAGAGCGATTCACACCAGACATCCCAAGAATACTGCTACACTGAAACAGTTTTGTGAAGAGGAGTGGTCCAAAATTACTCCAGATCGTTGTGCAGGTCTGATCTGCAACTACAGGAAACGTTTGGTTGAGGTTATTGCTGCCAAAGGAGGGTCAACCAGTTATTAAGTCCAAAGGTTCACATACTTTTTTCCTCCCTGCACTGTGAATGTTTACATGTTATGTGCAATTAAACCATGGCAACATCTAATGTTTGTGTAGTATTATGTTCAGCAGACTGTGTTCTTCTATTGTTGTGACTTAGATGACGTTCAGAGCACATTTTATGCCCAATTCATGCAAAACTCCACAGAATCCCAAGGGGTTCACATACTTTTTCTTGCAACTGTACATGCACTGCCACTATGGCTACATATCATTTTGCAGATCAGGTTTCCCGATGTTGACAATAGTACACCATTGCTGTGTACAGAAATAATAATTTGTAGTTTCCATTGGAAGCTTACATGACAGGATGACAACACAGGAGTACAACTAGGAAACGGACAAAATGCTGTACATCTATAACAGAAAGTGGCTTAACAAGGACCTTCATTGAAGGATCACTGGATATTATTCTAATGGAAGCTTCAGATTTAGGAATACAGTCATGGCCGAAATTGTTGGCACCCTTGATATTTCTCCAGGAAATCATGTATTTCTCACGAAACGTATTGCATTAACACATGTTTTGCTATACACATGTTTATTCCCTTTGTGTGTATTGGGACAAAACAAAAAAAGGGAGGAAAGAAAGCAAATTCGACATAATGTCACACAAACCTCCAAAAATGGGCTGGACAAAAGTATTGGCACCCTTTCACAACTGCGGATAAATAAGAATGTTACAAGCATGTGATGCTCCTGTAAACTCACCTGGGGCAAGTAACAGGTGTGGGCAATATAGAAATCACACCTGAAAGCAGATAAAAAGGAGAGACGTTCACTTAACCTTTGCATTGTGTGTCTGTCTGTGCCACACTAAGCATGGACAACAGAAAGAGGAGACGAGAACTGTCTGAGGACCTGAGAACCAAAATTGTGGCAAAATATCAACAATCTCAAGGTTACAAGTCCATCTCCAGAGAACTAGATTTGCCTTTGTCCACAGTGCGCAACATTATCAAGAAGTTTGCAACCCATGGCACTGTAGCTAATCTCCCTGGTCGTGGACGGATGAGGAAAATTGATGAAAGATTGCAACGCAGAATAGTCCGGATGGTGGATAAGCAGCCCCAAACATGTTCCAAAGACATTCAAGCTGTCCTGCAGGCTCAGGGAGCATCAGTGTCAGCGCGAACTATCCGTCGACATTTAAATGAAATGAAACGCTATGGCAGGAGACCCAGGAGGACCCCACTGCTGACACAGAGACATAAAAAAGCAAGACTACAGTTTGCCAAAATGTACTTGAGTAAGCCAAAAGCCTTCTGGGAAAACGTCTTGTGGACAGATGAGACCAAGATAGAGCTTTTCGGTAAAGCACATCATTCTACTGTTTACCGAAAACGGAATGAGGCCTACAAAGAACAAAACACAGTACCTACGGTAAAATATGGTGGAGGTTCAATGATGTTTTGGGGTTGTTTTGCTGCCTCTGGCACTGGGTGCCTTGACTGTGTGCAAGGCATCATGAAATCTGAGGATTACCAAAGGATTTTGGGTCGCACTGTAGGGCCCAGTGTCAGAAAGCTGGGTTTGCGTCCAAGATCCTGGGTCTTCCAGCAGGACAATGACCCCAAACATACGTCAAAAAGCACTCAGAAATGGATGGCAAAGAAGCGCTGGAGAGTTCTGAAGTGGCCAGCAATGAGCCCAGATCTAAATCCCATTGAACACCTGTGGAGAGATCTTAAAATTGCTGTTGGGAAAAGGTGTCCTTCCAATAAGAGAGACCTGGAGCTGTTTGCAAAGGAAGAGTGGTCCAAAATTCCGGGTGAGAGGTGTCAGAAGCTTATTGATGGTTATAGGAAGCGACTGATTTCAGTTATGTTTTCCAAAGGGTGTGCAACCAAATATTAAGTTAAGGGTGCCAATACTTTTGTCCAGCCCATTTTTGGGGTTTTGTGTGACATTATGTCATATTTGCTTTTCTGCCTCTGTTTTATATTTGTTCCAATACATACAAAGGGAATAAACATGTGTATAGCAAAACATGTGTTAATGCAATACCTTTTTTGTGTGAAATACTTGATTTTCAGGAAAAATATCAAGGGTGCCAACAATTTCGGCCATGACTGTATATTGATATATATTGAGAATCACTGACAAAATTCCATTAAAATGTTGAAGCTTATACAGGGTGACCGATGGGTGTCAGACAGTTTTGAAAAAACAGTAGTTCATACATTTTAAACTTGAAATGTATTTATTTTTAAAAAAACAAAAGGTCAAGACATGCTATTTGAGTTACTTATTCAGTTATAAAAAATAATGTCATTTAGATGATGACCATTCTCTAGAATGCACCTGAGGACCGTGTTGCGACTGGGAAGGGCCCCATGTCGACCAACATTGAATTCTCGATGAAAAAGCCACTGCGTTTCTATGATAGATTCACTACTTTGAACAAAGCTGTCGAAAGCAAACAAAAGATGGGGTGGAAAAGATACCTACCTTGTCCCTCTCCCATCACCACTTACTGTGTACTACCTGTTCTAAAAACGTCCGACTCTCATCGGTTG
Organism: Staurois parvus; assembly: GCF_062004578.1. NCBI lineage: Eukaryota > Metazoa > Chordata > Amphibia > Anura > Ranidae > Staurois > Staurois parvus. Next base: position 1,963,273 of record NW_028317883.1, read on the forward strand.
CCTTGTATATGGCCACATTTTTGTGAACACCCGACCATCATACCTATATGAGTCTATTGTACATCTTATTCCCAACCACAGACATTAACATGGAGCACCTCTCCCCAACCCTCTTTTGCAACTGTAACAGCCTCTACGAAGTCTTTATATTACAGAACTGTAGTAAAGGATGCATTAAAAGGTTGACAGGAGAATCCACAGTGGCTAGCGGGGAACATATGATTACGTGTGACCTGGTGTGCAGGTTAACCGCTTCCCGTCCGCCCTATAGCAGAAATACTGCTACAGGGCGGCACGGGTGCGCAAAATCACGTATACGTTATTTTGCATTTCCGGGTAGGGGGCGCATCTTACCCGCGCCGCCATTCACGGGCACGGCTGTCAATCACCGGTGACTACTCGCTGGCGCACGGTGATTTCCGACGATCTCCGACGGGGAGGAGAACTATTTTATTTACTAACAGTTCTCCTCCCTGTCAGCTCAGGCACACTGCTTTGGATGGCTGTGCTGTACACAGACGTCCAAAGCATTGTGCTTACAGTGAAGCACACTGACATGGCCCCTATATAAAACACTCCCAGCACACAGTTAACCCTTTGATCGTCCCTCATGTTAACCTCTTCCTGCCCAGTGCTATTAGTACAGTGTCAGCGCTTTTTTTAGCACTGATCATTGTATTGGTGTCACTGGGGATGTCAGTGACACCAAGTCAGTTCCCCCCAGTGTCAGAATGCTCACCGCAGTCCCGCTATAAGTCACTGATCTCCACCATTACTAGTAAATATAATTTTAAAAAAAAATTACAGTATTTGCAAACGCTAAAACTTTCACAAAAACCAATTCATTTACACGCATTGGGATTTTTTGTAGCAAAGACATGGAGCAGAATACATTTTGACCTAAATTTATGAAGAAGTTAGATTTTTTAAATTTTTTTTACTGGACATGTTTAATAGCAAAAAGTCAAAAATATTGTTTTTTTTTCTCACAATTGTCGGTCTTTTTTTTTTTATAGCGCAAAAAATAAAAAACACACAGATGATCAAATACCAACAAAAGAAAGCTCAATTTGTGGGGAAAAAAGGACGCAGATTTCATTTGGGAACAGCGTTGCATGACCGCGCAATTGTCAGTAAATAACGCAGCACCGTAACACAAAAAATGGCCTGGTCAGGAAGCGGGGTAAGTTTTCAGGAGGGCGAGTGGTTAAACGGAACATGCATTGTTAGATTAACACGCACACATTAACTTGAATTGATTTTAATATAGATTTTAAGATTTACACATTGGAGTCTACCAATTCAAACAGAAAATGCACGAAACAACAGATAGAAGAACAATTGCAATATACAAGTGTTCAACCGCAAGCAGATATGAAAGACACAAATGATTGCAGCGCTGAATTATTATTACCTCCATAAATGTATTCTCTTATATACAAGCAGTGAAAGTACCAGAATTTGACTTGGTATCAGTCTCTCTAATTACCTGTACAGCAGAGCTCAGACTATCAGGGGAGAAACCGTACAAGAGCCAGGCTGTTGTGCTGCAGTGCAAGAAGCACACTGACAGGGGATGACAGCAGAGGGATGAGTTTATCAGTCTATTGCTTCTCCTTTCACTGTCCAGTCCCAGAAAACCTGTGTTACTTAACCACTTCACAACCGCACTATAGCCGAAAGATGGCTGCAGTGTGGTTGTCCAGTTCTGAGAGGCTGTCATATGATGTCCTTCCAGAACACGCCCTCCCATGTGCCCCCAGCAGCGTGCACTCTGGCACTGTCCGTGATTGCTGTGCCCTATGGACACAGCTGATCATATGATGAGGTAAAAGGCCAATCACAGCAGCCTTTTACCACAGGATCAGCTGTGTCCAATGACACAGCAGATCACCAAGTAAATACAGTTGCTGATTATTGGCAGCACTTCCCTCATGCTGTCACAGCGTGAGGAAAGTAATGCCGATAACAGGCAAATGTCACAGACGACATCTGCACTGATCATCGGGGCACTGATGATCAGTGCCCCGATGATCAGTGCCACCAGTCAGCACTGCCTATCAGTGCCCATCATTGCTGCATATAAGTGCAGCATCATCAATGCCTCCTCATCAATGCTCACCAGTGCCGCCTCATCAGTGCAGCCTATCAGTGCCCATCAGTGCTGCCTATCCATGCCACCTCATCAGTGCCCATCAGTACTGCCTACCAGTGCCCGTCATTGCTGCCTATCAATGCAGCCTCATCAGTGCCCATCAGTACTGCCTACCAGAGCCCGTCATTGCTGCCTATCAATGCAGCCTCATCAGTGCGCATCAGTACTGCCTACCAATGCCCATCAGTGCTGCCTATCCATGCCACCTCATCAGTGCCCATCAGTACTGCATACCAGTGCCCGTCATTGCTGCCTATCAATGCAGCCTCATCAACGCACATCAGTGAAAGGGAAAAATTACCTGTTTGCTAAATTTTATAATAGAAACAAAAAAAAACTTTTTTTTTCAAATTTTTTTGCTCTTTTTTTGTTTATAGTACAAAAAATATAAACCCCAGTGACAATTAAATACCACCAAAAGAAAGCTCTATTTGTGTGATAAAAAAATTATACAAATTTCATATGGGTACAATGTTGCATGACCGTGCAATTGTAATTCGAAGTTCAACAGTGCTGAAAGCTGAAAATTGGCCTGGGCACGAAGGGGGTAAAAGTGCCTGGTTAAGGGGGACCTTCCCCACACCCAGCGGCGGACTGACAACTCATGGGGCCCCCGGGCAATAGGGGATCATGGGGCCCCTGTGTCCTTGCCCAAACTCAAAAAAGCCTATGAAAAAGGTACCAGGGGCATCTCATGGGGCCCCCTACTAACCCCGGGCCCTCGGGCAGTGCCCAAGTTTCCAAATGGTCAGTCCGCCCCTGCCCACACCCTCCTCTTCCCTGTCCCTACTTTATGAACCTGTTACTGGAAAAGGGAGAAAATAAACAATCATGCTTACCTACAGTGGATATAAAAAGTCTACACACCCCTGTTAAAATGTCAGGTTTCTGTTATGTGAAAAAAATGAGACAAAGATAAATTATTTCAGAACTTTTTTGCACCTTTAATGTAACCTATAAACTGTACAACTCAATTGAAAAACAAACTGAAATCTAAAAAAAACCTAAAAATCTAAAAAACTAATATAATCTGGTTGCATAAGTGTGCACACCCTTAAACTAATACTTTGTTGAAGCAGCTTTTGATGTGATTCCAGCACTCAGTCTTTTTGGGTATGAGTCTATCAGCATGGCACGGCTTGACTTGGTGATATTTGCCCACTCTTCCTTGCAAAAACATTCCAAATCTGTCAGATTGCGAGGGCATCTCCTGTGCACAGCCCTCTTCAGATCACCCCACAGATTTTCCATCAGATTCCAGGTCTGGGCTCTGGCTGGGCCATTCCAAAACTTTAATTTTCTTCTGGTGAAGCCATTCCTTTGTTGAATTGAATGTATGTTTTGGGTCGTTGTCATGCTGAAAGATGAAGTTCCTCTTCAGGTTCAGCTTTCTAGCAGAAGCCTGAAGGTTTTGTGCCAATTTTGACTGGTATTTGGAACTGTTCATAATTCCCTCTACCTTGACTAAGGCCCCAGTTCCAGCTGAAGAAAAACAGCCCCAAAGCACGATGCTGCCACCACCATGCTTCACTGTGGGTATGGTGTTCTTTTGGTGATGTGCATGCAGTTTTGTTTTTGCACCAACCATATCTTTTGGAAATATGGCCAAAAAGTTCAACCTTGGTTTCATCAGACCAGAAACAATTGAGTACTGTCCGTGATACTATTTTTATTTGCACTAACATACAATTTTGAGGACAAGCTTTCGGGGTATGTCCCCTTCTTCAAAGTCCAAGCAGTACTATTACAAATCACAAAGTTTAAGCAGAATGTTAGAAGGAATGAAAAAAAATAAAAGGCTATAGATAAGATACAGCAAAAGGAGGGGGGGAGGGGGGATACTACACTCACACAGAGGGGGTCAAGCTAGCTAATAGTCATAAAACTGTTGGATAATGAGTGAGGAATCCCATGTCCAAATTAAGGCCGTTATCTCTTGTGTCAAATAGAATTATCATTCTTAGTTCAAAAGTTTTTCTTTCCTGAATGGATTTGAATTTTCCTTTCAGAACTAAAACATTGAGGTCTCCCATTGTGTGGCAGTATGTAAAAAATAATAATAATAATAATATAAAAAAATAAAAATGTAAAAAAAAGTTTAAAAATTATAATTTTTGGTTATAAACTAATTTGGCTTATTTTGTTTTTACTAAAAATATAACGGCATACATTTTGGCCAAGATTTATGATGAAAGATTATTTATTTGCAAAATTGTATAAGAAAAACACTTTTTTTCAAAATTTTTGGACATTTTCATTTACATAGCAAAAAAAATAAAAAACCCAGTGGTGAATAAATACCACCAAAATAAAGCTTTATCTGTCTCAAACAAATGGTAAAAAATTCATATGGGTACAGTGTTGCATGACCGCGCAATTGTCTTTCAAAGTGTGATAGCGCTGAAAGCTGAAAATTGCCCTGGACAGGAAGGGGGTAAAAGTGTCTGGACAGGAAGCGGTTTATGCCTTGGAAATTATTTTGTAACCTTCTCCTGACTGATTCCCTTTAACAATTAGATCCCTCTGAAGCTTTGGAAGCTCTCTGCGGACCATGGCTTTTGCTGTAGGATGCGACTAAGAAAATGTCAAGAAAGGCCTACTAGAACAGCTGAATTTTATTTGAGGTTAATCAGAGACACTTTAATTGATGACAGGTGTGTACTGACTGCTATTTAACATGATTTTGAATGCGATTGCTTAATTCTGAACACAGCGACAGCCCCAGTTATAAGAGGGTGTGCACACTTATGCAATGTCACTGTTGCACCATATTTTCTTCCACTTGATGATGACTGTCTTCACTGTGTCCCATGGTATATTTAATGCCTTGGAAATTCTTTTGTACCCTTCTCATGACAGCCCCACTTATAAGAGGGTGTGCACAATTATGCAACCGCATTGTTTTAGTTTATGTTTACTCCCCCCCCTTCCCAAAGGATTTCAGTTTGTTTTTCAATTGAGTTGTACAGTTTATAGGTCACATTAAAGGTAGAAAAAGTTCTGCAATGAGTTATCGTTGTCTCATTTTTTTACATCACAGAAATCTGAAATTTTAACAGGGGTGTGTAGACTTTATATCCACTGTATATCCTTGTGCCTATTTCTTCATACTTTCCTATATTTGTCCTGCCTGGTCCCTGTTCCTATGCCACCATTTTAAAAATGTCTGTGATACTGCGCATGCATGGATGAAGAACATGGTGTCCTGCACTTCATCTCGCGCATGTGGCATATGACACTACAGGCACCTATTGGAAAGGAAAATCTTGTGAGATGTCAGGCAGAAGTGTTTTTCCCAAGCAAAGGAATGTTATTTTGTACCATGCATGTGCAGATGTCACGAGCTTAACCGCTTGTCGTCCTGCCACTGTATATATACGTGTGCAGGGCGGCAGTCAGACGCAAAACCAAGTTTTAAAACGGGTTCCGCGCTCCCGCCGTTCTCGCCGGCAGGGGGCGCGTGCGCGCTCCCACCGACCCGCGGGTGACACCATTCGATCCCGGAGGGATCAATCATTAGATTTCAGCCAGTGATTTCTGGCTGAAATCAGACGATCGGTCCCTGTCCTATCCTGTCCTGTGTTGATATTTACACAGGGCAGGATATGATGTCATTCTTCTCTGCCTGGACACATTCCGTTCCAGACAGAGAAGAAGACACAGTAAAAGTGAGTACAAAGCACTACACTAACAGTTAGAACACACCTAGGACACATTTAACCCCCTGATCGCACCCCCCCCAGTTAACCCCTTCACTGCCCTGTCACCAGTGTCACTGATCAGTGAAGCGATTTTTACTGATTACTGTATCAGTGTCGCTGGCGACTTCCGATAGTGTTAGTGCCCCTCCCAGATAGTGCCAGATTGCCCGCCAGTACACCAGTAATCCCGTTTAACCCCTTGATCGCCCCCCCCCCAATTAACTCCTTCACTGCCCTGTCACCAGTGTCACTGATCAGTGAACCAATTTTTACTGATCACTGTATCAGTGTCGCTGGCGACTTCCGATAGTGTTAGCGCCCCTCCCAGATAGCGCCAGATTGCCCGCTAGTACACCAGTAATCCCATTTAACCCCTTAATCGCCCCCCCAGTTAACCCCTTCACTGCCCTGTCACCAGTGTCACTGATCAGTGAACCGATTTTTACTGATCACTGTATCAGTGTCTCTGGCGACTTCCGATAGTGTTAGCGCCCCTCCCAGATAGCGCCAGATTGCCCGCCAGTACACCAGTAATCCCGTTTAACCCCTTGATCGCCCCCCCAGTTAACCCCTTCACTGCCCTGTCACCAGTGTCACTGAACAGTGAACCAATTTTTACTGATCACTGTATCAGTGTCGCTGGTGACTTCCGATAGTGTTAGTGCCCCTCCCAGATAGCGCCAGATTGCCCGCTAGTACACCAGTAATCCCATTTAACCCCTTAATCTCCCCCCCCAATTAACCCCTTCACTGCCCTGTCACCAGTGTCACTGATCAGTGAACCAATTTTTACTGATCACTGTATCAGTGTCGCTGGCGACTTCCGATAGTGTTAGCGCCCCTCCCAGATAGTGCCAGATTGCCCGCTAGTACACCAATAATCCCGTCTAACCCCTTGATCGCCCCCCCCTGAGTTGACCCCTTCACTGTCCTGTCACCAGTGTCATTGATCAGTGAACAGATTTTTACTGATCACTGTATCAGTGTCGCTGGCGACTTCCGATAGTGTTAGCGCCCCTCCCAGATAGCGCCAGTTTGCCCGCTAGTGCACCAGAAATCCTATTTAACCCCTTGATCGCCCCCCCCCCAGTTAACCCCTTCACTGCCCTGTCACCAGTGTCATTGATTACAGTGAACAGATTTTTACTGATCACTGTATTAGTGTCATTGGTGACTTCCGATAGTGTTAACGCCCCTCCCAGATAGCGCCAGTTTGCCCGCTAATGCATGGGATTTTTTTTACCAAAAACATGTAGCAGAATACATTTTGGCTTAAATTTATGACTAACTTTGAGTTTACGATATATTTTTTATAGCTGAAAGTAGAAATATTGTTTTTTTTCAAAATGTTCGTGTTTTTTTGATTATAGCGCAAAAAATAAAAAGCGCACAGGTGATCAAATACCACCAAAAGAAAGCTCTATTTGTGTGAAAAAAAGGACGTAAATTTTGTTTGGGTACAGCATTGCATGACCGCGCAATTATCATTTGAATTAGTGCAGCACCAAACAGCAAAAAAAGGCCTGGTCATTAAGGGGGTAAATCCTCAGGTGCTCAAGTGGTTAAACCTGTGCCTGAACAATATGACAATACTGCAAGATCTCACAGTTTAGGTGTGGCATTTCCTTGAAGACAATGGTGATGTTGCCTTCACAAAGGGCATCTGTTTCAGGGAAGCCAGGAAGTGGAAGAGGAAAAAAGAGTAAGAAAAGCAAAAATACCAAATGCTTTAAATTACCGGAAAGGGAGGAAATGTTCTCTTTAACTGCAGCAAAGAAAATTCTCCTACCCTGCCAGACAGGGCTGTGCTGTGTGGTAGAGGTGTGTAAATCTCAGGAGTGGATGAACAGAAATACAAATCCTTTAATGGGTCAAACTAATTCCTTGGATGCATTTCACCTTTGCATTTAGCTTTTTGCCTGGAGTGTAGATTTAAATACTGCAATAAAGGCTATCTAGCTCTCAGTTTAAAAGTCTGTGCTCAGGTTTTAGATCCCCTTGGCTGTCTGGAGACTCACCAATTACCAGAAATCCACATATGCCAGCAGTGGATAGCATTATAAAGCATTTATTTCAAACAGGGCATAAAGACACCTAATAAAAAAACTTGCAAAAGCTGTGACAAAATTTGAACAATGTCAGACCTTTTATCATTATATGTTGAACTTCAAAAAGAGAGTTTCTTGACAAGACATTTCCTTGGTGACTTGATGCTCTGTTTAAAATAAAGTCTTTAGAAAGGTATTCACCATTAGCTTATATGAAGTTTGAATTTAGTTTTTTTTTTTCGTTAAAAGTCAGTAGCAAAAGCTTCATTTTCATCTCTAACCACTCTAACCTGACCACTGAATAAGCACATGTCTGTTACAGGAATGGCAGAGGTGTACATGACACGTGGACTGTGATTTGTAGTCAGGCTTTACCTTCTCTATGCTGTGCAGGAAGAAAAGGAGGCTCTAACCAGGGCAAACCTGGTACTCTGGGGAAGAATTTTCGTTCATGGATTATGCACTGGTAAATTGTTTATACGAGGTGGTATCAAAACGTTTCTAGACTAACAGATGGCAGCATAAGGCTGCATGCACAGTCTCAGGGAACAACGACCTTCATAAGTCAGTTTGTCAAAAGACATCGTTCTGTGTACATCGGGAGCTGTGCAACTGGTATTCTGACTATGTGCATTATCATGTCTACTATTTCATCAGGGACAGCACGTAAGAACAAACAGCAAATGTGAAATTCTGCGTGAAAATGGGGAAATCTGCCACAGAGAAGTATGACATGATTTGACGAGTTTACGGAAATGCTGCAATAAGTTGTTAGAGGTATTATGAGTGGCATGAGTACTTCAAGAGCAGAAGAACATCACTGGAAGATGATGAGAGTTCACAAAGACCTTCAACAAGCTCAACCCCCGAAAATGCCCTCTTCCAAAGATGAAGATTCAGCTCAAAGGTCGCTGTTTTGACAACATTGTGACGATCCAACAATTTGCCCAGTTTCACGCAGAATTTCACATTTGCTCTTTGTTTGTACTTGCTGTCCATGATGAAAGAACAGACAAGTTTGTCACACTGACTTATGAAGGTTGATGATCCCTGTAACTGTGCTGCAGCCATGTTACAAAACTAGTCTCAAAACGTTTTGATACCACTTTGTAAGTGGTAGTTTCTGAAAACATTGCAAAGGAAACAGTGTTTTAAATGCCAAATGTCTAATGCAGTGGCAAACTATTCAAAAAGTTCCATATAAATGTCTACAGCTGGATTTTCCATGCTACAGTATCTTTGCACTTTTGGCAGCAAGGCATTTGGGTAAAAAAAACCCAAAGAAATCACCATCACTTTCCCTCCTCATGTGCCACATGTTTATGTGATACATTTGATCTGGATCAGAATAATTTGCATATTGCAGAGGCTTATGGGTATTTTTAGATCCATTCCTAGTAATTTAACTGTCAGCCATTTCTGTAATTTTTCTGAATATCATTTGTAGGAGAAGAATTGAGGAACTGTATGTGGAAGTTTCCTACAAAGTACCAGAATAGCACACCAGGTCTATTGTCTCCATGTCTTGATGGCTATAAGTATGCACACCTTCCATGTTGTCTGTAATCATTGGAAGGGCGCTGCAAGATCCATGCCCCCCAAAAAATAAGGGTGCAATTTTTTTAGACTAAACATAAAAGTTTATATTGAATTAATAAACAGATATAGTGTGGAAACTAGGCTGCATGAAACTCTATGGTTGGATTCACACTAACAAAAGTTACAGTTCTGTGCACTTGGATGGGATTGGTTAAAATATATGGATGTCGAGAAGGACTTTCATATATAAGGATTTTATCATTGTGGATATAGTGTTGTCCAGAATTTACATCTCTTATTAGCATACATCTCAGGACTATATTATTATTATGTAGGTAGCGCTGTCCTATGAGGAAGTCGATTGAATGACGAAACGCGTCAGTCGGATGTGACGTCAGATGCAACCAGAAGTACCGCAGTGGCCATTTTGGAGATTGGTTGAATCAAGCTGTTTGTACCTCTAACTTATGTAAGCGCAATTTTGTATTCTGAAATTGATCTTTCGAGTAATACTGCACTATGGGGGTATGTTTATCTGTTATAATCACTGAGAATTCATGAAGAAGCGGGGAGGAGATTGAGCACGTTGTTTACAAGGCTATTCACAAGACTTACAGGGTAACGTGCATGGCTGAAGGGAAAGGGATTGAGCACCTTTGATTTGCTTTGCACACAGGAGATTTGGATCAGTATACTGGAAGATCAAAGGAGAGAGAGTTATTCTATGGTATACAACATATTCTGGTTAAAGAGATCTTGGTGAGAAGGCAGGAAGATTGGAGTACGAAGTGGTGCGCTGCTGTTTGCATATAAAGACTTTTTTATCCAGGGGGGTATTGGACTGTCAGCTGCACTTTTGTTGATGTTGTATTTTGTAGCACTTTATATAATTTTAAATATATATATGAACTAGGACCTTTAAAAATAAACCTCTGCACATGTGTCAACATAAGATAGATACATAACAAGATAAGAAAGTTAATAACTGACTCTATCCCGTGATGCAAGGGTGCAATTTACCAGTTCATCAGGGAGAAAATTATCTCCATATAAAGCTCATTTGTAGTGATTCACTGATATATTGGCTGTCGAAAATTATCAGCCGAAATTTAATCATCAACATTTTGCCAATAGAAAAAAAAGGTGCCGATAATGGCCGAAAAGATGAGCTTTTCTCACGTGCATCACAGCCAGTACCATGCTGTAGTACACAGCCTCCACATACAACACTCCATCTTTACAGCCATTACTCTGCCCTAGTGCCCGCCCTCAATAGCCTGACTATTTTTGCGTGATGCTGCCGTAACCTATGCCAATCGGACCCTTCCCCTATCAATTAAAAGGACTGCCGAAGTGAGCGCTGGAGGTGGACGTAGTTTATGAGTACAATTTTTTTTTTAAACTGTCCATTTCAGTCTTTGGCCACTTGCATCCTGAATTTTCAGTTTCAGGTTCGGTCCAGAATTTTCATTTCGGTGCACCACTACTAATTTGCATGTAAAACCCCCACAAAACCCTCCACATTAACATGCATTCTCCTGGGTTCTGGGATGTCAAACAGACAGTCCATCTAGCCAGTAGGTGGAGCCCTAGTCTCCTTTTCACATGTGCAGCATTGCATCACTCTCAGAAGCTGGTTGACAAGTCAACCAGTCATCAGAGCAGTGATCCATCCCTTATCAAACAGTTATGTTTTAATTGATCTACAAAGTGAGAAAAATTACTTTAACCCCTTCACGCCTAAGGGTAAAACAAATCTAAATGCCTAAGCACAATTCTGCAACGTTGACATGTGTTAGTAAAACTGTACATGTCATCACAACTACTTTGTACATCCAGGTGGATTATACCTTGTTTTTTTCAGACAAATCGGGCTTTCATTTGGTGGTAAATGGTAATGGATAGCTCCTAATTTTTTTTTATTATCAAAGGAAAACTGGCCCAAAATAGTAAAAAAAAATCTTTTTTTTTAAATTTAGCTGTGTTTCGTGTTTCGACCATAACCTACCTCCGTAGAACAACCCAAAATAAATTCTCCAGCTCTTGGCGATCACAGCGATACCATATTTGTGTATGTTATTTGTTGTTTGTACCTGTAGTACAGCCCAGAAACAATAGTGCGCATTTTGTTTTTGTCTTTTTTTTTTTTTTTACCTAAAACACACTGACACTGATATTACCGCTAACTGACACTGATACCAATTTTTTTAAATCCTGACCTTTGACCTTGACCTTTGACCCTGACCTTGACCCAAACACTAACCCTGGTACTGAACTAGATCAAACCTTGATCTAGGTATTTTTCTTTATTTTTTTCTTTTCTTTTTTAATAATTATTTATTTATCTTTTTTTTTGTTACAAACTTTTTTTTATCTCTCTATATCAGGAGTTAGAGAGATACAATGTATCTCTCCTCTCCATTCATATAGAGAGAAAAAACACAGTGACTGATCACTGTGATAGCCAATCAGAGGCTATCACAGTGATCACGTGACCCGGAATCGGGAGTCCCGGGTCCCGATCGTTAGAGCAGTGCGCTCCCAGCACAAAGACAGGTACGCAAATATGCGGCCCCACGGAAAAAAGCCCAGTTCGGTGAGACTGCATATTTGTGTGCCGTCGGCGTCAAGGGGTTAACAGGTATTTCCACTTCTGCAGCCAAAGGAAAAATCTTACTAGTTCTCTTTGGTTATGAGGGGGCTGGGCAGATGTGTTTTCTAGAATTACCCTGTCTGTACTGTGCAGCTAGATTAGGTGTAGTTAGATTTCTACACTGTGGGCAGTCTGCGGGATGGTTATGGGTGCAGGAATCACAGCTGTTCCCATACCTGCAACCAAATCATTCTGCTTTTATGAGATGCCATTCATTCTGAATGGCAGCCTCATACATCTCAACCCACAGTGTGTTTGCTGATTTGGGAACTGCAGGGAAATGGCATGGCATGGCATGGTCAAAACGACCATGCAGTTCACCTGTGGCCACATTTTTTAAAGAGGTGCATGCACCTTTTTTCTGCAGGAAATGTGGGCATGGCATGCAATAGTGTAGACTGAGCCCCAATGAAGACAGAGTAATTCTAAATTTGTTCAAAATCAATCATTCAGCCATGATACCTGCTCCTTAGAAAAAGTAAGAAATATGTTTTTAATTTTTTTTAGGTATGCTGTATGAATGGGAACACATAACAAATGTATAATGGGGTGAACACTGCAATGACAATTCAATATATGTCTTATTTGAACATATACTAAAATGTGTAAGAAAAAAACTTGCAGTATCGACAGTCAGCAGATCAGTAGTCTGGATCTAAAGAATCAGATTGTGACAGTAGATTGAGCAAATTGTTACCAGAATGGATTTTCCATTATTTGCTCGTTAGTAATCAGAAAAAGAAAGTTTGGAGAATCGGGGATTCAAATTACAGCCTTGGTGACTGCAATGAGAACAGGTAGTTCTAGAATATTTGTCAGAGCTGATGAAATATCAGTGTAGGTCTTCGGTTTTGGCAGTACTTTGAATGTCAAGCATTTTCTAGTAAAAGATTAACTGAAATAATCCAGTTCTCTCTTTTATCGATTCTAATTCCATTTGGGCTCCTGTGTATGAACATCTGATTTCTGAGTACTTTGTCATTTATAATGCATAACATATGCGGTAGTTTGATGGGTACATTTCATTACGTTCATTTTCAAATTGAAGCATATTTCAGCCAGGGGATCAATGCTAATATGTCACTAAGTAACTCCGTCTCTTTGAGAGCACAATACAGTTGTATTTGTTTTCCAGGGTAGCTGACAGTTTTACTCAGTGTACACTTACACATTTGTACACCTGCTGTATGTTAATGGATGGCAAATACTACAATGTATTTTAAAATGTTACAGAAACTAACAATAAAGGTAGAACATAATAATATACATAAACAACTGCTAGAAACATCTACAATCATATACAAACTTTCAGCTTTTAAAATCGAAGAATGGCATGATTTTACAGGCTTACCAATTATTGAGCATGTTCTAATCAGATATGGAGAGCTGCACAGAGGCCTCAAAAAAAACCTGGGTCTCATTGATGGACCAAAGAGTCATTTCCTAAAATCATTCTATTTTGTTTGGCCAACTTTTGTTTTTTGAGCCCATCTCTGTGGCAGAGCTTGGAGACAGGATGGCTCCTCTGGCACAGAGATTAAGATATAAGCATGTGAGCATAGCAAATTCTGGTTTTCATTAACATTATGGTAAACCACTTTTTTGCTGTCTGGCATGGAAGCTGTTTTTTTTACTCCCCTAGCAATAGTGCAACTTTTGCTCTGCAATTTGTCAAACATCTATATTCTGTGCCGTTCGCCAAGTGTTCGGAAACTCACTGATGTGAATGTGAATGGAGCCTCATTGTTCTTGTGTGAAAACACCTACCCTTGGCTAAGTAGCTCATGGGACATTTTGGCATGTTGCCGGTTGTACGTTTTTTACTGTGTGTTTTGCTGCATTTGTCATTCTTTTTTCCACCTGGCAAAATGTGTGTTTGCTTCTGTGTTTGGTGGGCCTTTAACAATTAATAGCACCAAAAGCACAACTAGTTAATTTTAGGTTGATTGTACAATCTCCTTTAGATTTACCAAAACTATATAATAGCAGGGCACACCTATCTATCTAATCACTCTGTATCCAATCAGGCAGGCTGTTGCACTACATAGTTGATGGTAGATCTAAATGAGATTGTACAGTGAATGGTGAGCTTGACAGAACCCAGGGCATACTCCTGTTGTCAATACTACAGCTCTATCCACATAGGCTCTTATCTGATCACTCAGCTCCTGCACACTCTGCCAAATGAACAATCTATGCAAGATGAAATTAAAGAGTAACTCCTTTTTTGTTGGGAAAAAACATTCCCCCTTGGGTGAGCTATATACATTGCAAGGCAAGAAAAAAATCATCCGTTAGTACACTCCTCTACACAAAACACTAAGGTGTCCTTTTATGAAACAGAGATCAGCGGCAATCCTGAGGATCGTTGCTGATCTCAGATGGTGGTTTAGGAAACAGAGATGATCAGAGGAGAGCATGTTCTCCGCTGATCATTTCAGCACACAGATGGCCAGTGTATGAAGGAGCAATGTCAGCCCTTCACTGCCAATCTGTGTTCTCCCTCCAGATTCTCCAGCCCAGAGGTGAAGAATCGGAGGAACCACAAACAAAGCAGCGGTAATTTATCACTGCTTAGTAAATGGTGTTTGATCTCTTACTGTAATCTTGCGTGATTATAGTAACAGCAACCGTTTTCCAGCATTCAAAGCTTTTGTAGATCGCTTCTCTCCTCATTCGGAGAAGTGATCTACACCGCTTCATAAAAAGGCATTCAGAGGAAAACTGTCTCCTCTGAGAATGCCAGAGAACTGAGCAGTGGTCATTTACTGCTGCATGATAAAAGGACACCTAAACAGTTAATAACATTTTGAAATTCCTTACCATTTAGGAGAAAAGTCTAATTGAATTTTCATGACCTCAGCTTTGTAATTCAAAAGAGAACAGCATCTGCTCTGCCAAGAAGGAGTTGTAACAGCAGGGATTACATCATATTCTCTCTTCTCTCTCTACAGTAAAAGGAAACTACAGTTCCCATCAACCACAGGGAATTGTAATGAATGTGGGTGGGTACACTAAGCCTGTACATGTTGAATGTGTCTGAGAGTCCCGGTCCGCCCACCACTGCAAGTGGAGCTGAATTACATCACTGCTTCCTGGAGAAAGAGCTACAGAAGGGATGTGCCAAGACCAGATTCTGGGGGAATAGGAGGCATAGAAGCCACTGGTCTTACAAACAGAAAAGCAAAGAGGATTAATGGTTTGATCTGAAAATGAATAGGCTATTTCAGAGCAACTAGTGAGAGAACCAGAAGTTGGATTACATATTCAGTGAAGGTAAGAAATCAGCAAGAAGTTTTTGCCCGAAGTTCTGCTTGAAGAAATATCTATTTGTTTGTCTGTGTCCATGTGCAGAGTGGATCTGTATGGGAGTGATTTTATAATTAGCAATCAGCTGCTGCACTTGCAGGGCTTTAATGAGAAAATTGGCAAGGTCTGAATCCCTTTAGACATGATTTTCCTTTGTGAGTATCTCACCAAAATGACATGTTTGTTGCTGGGGATGCCAAAAATCTGACTTGTATCTTAGTGCAGACTTCTGGGAAAATCAGCGAGCCAATCACTCAAGCAGGAAATTACATTTTCAGGGGGCGTTCTGTGCACCATTTGTGTACAGAACACCTCCAGGAAGCCATATTGCATTCCTTTTTACAGAAAACTACAGTTCTGCAGATTGAAAAGGAATGTTCATTTTTAATAACATTCAATTACAATATGACTTGAGTCGCAATTGTATACTCTATATTATTTTATTTCTATTTGCTATTTTTTTCCACAAAAGTGGAGTTCCCCTTTAAGTTAGGAAAAAAATTGATGCCTGTGTATTTAGAGAGAACAGTGATCACTGATTGTATTTAAAAAGCTTGCACCTGCAGAGGTGGGTGGTAGGGATCTCCTGGAGTAGGAGGGTAGATGATGCAGAGTGTGCTAATGTGGTCAGCTGGTAAACTCCTTCCTGTGTCACATCCTAAGGCACAGGTGTCAAACTGGTGGTCCTCCAGCTGTTGCGGAACTACAAGTCCCATGATGCATTGCAAGGCTGACAGTTACAAGGATGACTCCCACAGGCAGAGGAAGTATTGGATACGTTTTTAGACAACAAGCTGGACACTGAGGTCAGGGCTGTGTTTAGTATATTATAGAAAGGTTTTTTTTATTTCTACAAAAGAAGTACATTACTGCTATACTGGTACATAGGGGCACTGCTGGGTGGTGCTGATGGGTGGTGCTGACTGGCGGCACTGCTGGACACTGATGGGTGACACTGCTGGGCTCTGAGTGCAACTGCTGGGCAGCACTGATGGGTGGCACTGCTGGACACTAATGAGCACTGGTGGGAGGCACTGCTGGTCACTGGTGGGTGGCACTGCAGCACACTGATCATCAGGGCCCTGGTGGGCAGCACTGCTGGGCTCTGAGTGCAACTGATGGGCAGCACTTCTGGGGGGCACTGATGGGTGGCACTGATGAGCACTGGTGGGTGGCACTGCTGGGCGGCACTGCAGCACACTGATAATCAGTGCCCTTATGATCAATACCGGTCTGCTCTGTGACAGCTGCCGGTTATCGGCGGTACTTTCCTCACGCTGTGACTGCGTGAGGAAAATGCTGCCGATAATCGGCAACTGTATTTACTCTGCGATCTGCTGTGTCATTGGACATAGCTGATCACGTTGTAAAAGGCTGCTGTGATTGGCCTTTTACCTCATCACGTGATCAGCTGTGTCCTATGGACACAGTGATCACGGAGATCGCCGGGTGCGCGCCACTGAGGGCGTGTTCTGGGAGGACGTCATATGACGCCCTCCCATAAGTGGATAACTGCACTGTAGCCGTCATTCGGCTATAGCACGGTTAGCGAGTGTTAAATATTGAGATCAGGATGATTTTTGATGCATTTCTCAGATCTCCCGCCTCAACAGATATTGTGGATACTGTATTATACCATTCGTTTATGCTAATCTATAAGTAAGATGGACCAAACCAAAGATATAACCATGGACAACAACAAGGGATATAAGAGTAGAGAAACCTGGGGCCCTCAAGACTGGCCAGGGACAAAAAGATCTCACACTTAGAGTAGTGAAAGAATACATACACGGGAAGGCATACAGTTATGTTCAAAATAATAGCAGTCAGAGGGGCGCATGCGCGGCCGGCTCCCGTATGGACGTGTAGTGTGAACCGCTCCATCCAGCCGCCGGAACGATCGCGGCTCACACAGACCCCAGGGAATTCTGACATCACAGCGACCTGTGCGAGAGGTGCCCGATCCTCCCCAGATATGCCCCGCAGGAGGAAAACCCCGGGGCAGCTGGGGAAACTCACACATTTCTTCCCTGCCATCACGGCAGGAATCTAAGATGGCGCCGGCGGCAGTGACATGAGGGACAGCAGGCAGCAAGGGGACTACTCTGCCCAGCAACAGGACCACAAGCTGAAATATCCACTGTATCCAGGGGACCCTGGTGAGTTGTCTCCCCCTCTGTCCCCCACCACAAGAAGCCCAGCTAAGTCCAGAATCAGACTGGACCCTGAGCAACAGCAGACATTCCAAGCCCTCAGTGATTCACCCCCACAGCTACACACAGACCTCCCTGTCATAGAGGCATTCCCAGCTACAGATCAACCAGTCACTGAGATATGCATGAAGAACATGCTATTATCCCTTAAACAAACCCTGCATAACGATTTATCATCATCTTTGGTTCACATTACTAACGTGGTCAAACACCAAGAGCAAAGAACATATTGAAACCAAAATGGGCGACATCATTATAGCGCACAATGATCTGATTGACGCACACACCGATCATACCTCGGACATCGAACAAATTAATTTGAAACTAGCCGACCTGGAAGATCGTTCAAGGGGTAACAATATCAAATTTAGGGGTATACCTGAAAGCGTCACTAATGAGACATTGCTATCCTATATACAACAGTATATAAAAATCCTCATACCATCCATCTCAGATCTAGAGCTGACCATAGACCGAGCCCACCGCCTACCTAAACCAACATTCCTATCAGCCTCCATTCCTAGAGATGTCTTGGCCCGGATTCATTTCTACCACATAAAGGATAAAATTATGCTGGCAGCCAGGAATACATCTACACTACCACCGTCATATGCAAATATCCGGTTATTTGCAGATCTCTCCAAGACCACGTTGCTCAACCGCAAGAAGATGATTACCATTACTAAAGCCTTGAGGAATCATGGTATAGCATATCAATGGGGATTCCCCACGAAACTAACCGTAAAACAACACGGTAAAACCTTCGTCATTAAAAATCTCGAAGCAGGCCTAGACCTGCTTAAAACCTGGAAAATAATACCCGAAGACACACCACAAACTGCACCTACTCATTCTCAGAGTATGGAAGCTGATTAAGCGTGTCACTACTCGCACCTACTATAGCATCAAAGTAGCACCTCAAAGATGTCATTTCCCCTCAATAATTTCTGGCGATCGGCCGAGTTTTCTTTTTCTTGAGTTCTATGTTACTAGAAACTGTTTGGCTTGACCTTTTTTACGGCCAAAGCCTGTTTGAACCCCCCACATCTGAAGTAGCAACACCAGCTACTCAGACCACTTGCAATTTCCGCAAGTCTTTTTTTCACACCCCTCCTTTTTCCCTTTCACCTCCCTCCTTGACACCATCGCTCAAATCCGCCTTATTACCTACAGTTTAATGATGAATTTTCATGGAAACTTCACTTTAATCCAGCAACCGAATCTAAACCGATTTCTCAGTTTCGATTACCTCCTCCCCCACATAGATATGCTCGCACAATTTCACATCCCTTCAAATATCACCTCAAACATTTCGCTTAGCGTTTCAAGACCTGCACAATGATCAACATCACATCCCTTAATGTCCGTGGCTTAAACTCTCCATTCAAGAGATCAATGCTCCAAAAAGAAACTAAGAAATTTCAGACCGATATAGTCTTTATCCAAGAATCCCACTTTACAAACAAGATACCCAAATTCCACCTCCATCGTTTCCCAAACATCTTCATGGCCACGAACTCTAAAAAAAAAATTGAGTCATTACAGCCATAAAAGACTCTATCCAGTTCCAGCACATATCAGAAACCGTTGACCCTCAAGGTCGATACCACATCCTAATATGCCAACTAAATAACAACCTCTACACTTTGGTGAACGTATATAGTCCCAACAAAAACCAGCTGCAATTCTTTAACAAGCTTTACAACACTATCTCTTCACTAAAACAAGGTAGAATTATCATTGGAGGAGACTTTAATATCATCGGCAATCCGCAACTAGACTCATCTTTTATTAAAAGATCATCTAAACAGGCCTTCAATCAATTCCCACATAATCATGACCTCTACGACATTTGGAGATGTCAACATAGCACCGAGAAAGACTTCACCTACTACTCTCCCTCACATCTTTCATACTCTAGAATCGATTTTTTCCTCACGGACAAATGGACACTGCAACATATATTATCAGCTACAATTGGCACAATTACATGGTCAGACCATGCTCCTATCCACATCTCAGTGGACGAAAACCAACGTTCAGCAATCCCGCCAATTTGGAGACTAAATTCTGCAATCCTGAAGAACCCTGAACACCAAAATAATAGCAGTCAGACATCACTACTCCTGAGGAAGTCACGTGTCCTATCTTGGTGTAACGCGTAGAGAGCATGTGCGGTGACACACTTCCGGTTTCAGTGGTGATGCACTTCCGGTTTTGACGCCATCTTGGTACACCCGAGTCCCCTAGTACACCCATAGCACATGGGAAACTGCTGTACTAATAGGATTTTAATGTGAGTGTCCATTTATATGGCGTTTTTTCATTAATAAAGCGGTATTACACTATGGAGGTCTTTCTCTTTACCCCTGTCATGCATGCCTGAGCCTATTGTGTGAAAGGGATATTTGATGCGCTGAGTTATAATCGGAGCCCGATTGGAGTCAGTGGAGTCGGTGGAGCCATAGTGTGGGAAGCCGTCTGGTTTGAGGATTACCCAAGGTGTTGTGTCCCTTAAGGGTCGATGTTAGGAAGTGAGGAGGCACTTTAGCCACTGTGGGATAAGTCACAAAGAGTGTCACTGAGAGCACTTATAGTGTGCACTGAAGATTGAAGCACTTTTTGTTGGACTGGTCACTATCGATGTTTACACTGAACGATTTTATTCAATTGTCGTTTATTTTTTTTTTTTTCTATTTGTGTTGTTGCACCTATCACTTGATATATTAATAATGGATATCTAATTTTTGGTATATATTTCACTCTACCTGGTGTGTATACATATTGTTTAGCAGACCAGGCATTTTTTACACAGTGTGTTGCTGTTTTTAAGCACGGTTCACTTTGTATTATTTCAAGGATTGGAGTCTCATGTTAATATTATTTATGTATATATATATCTATTTTGGGTATATATTTCATTTAACCTGGTGTGTTTATATTTTTATTGGCAGACCAGGCACTTGTTTTTGCACAGTGTGTTGCTGTTTTAAGCACGTCACTCTATATTATTTAAAAGATTGGAGTCTCACGTTTTAATTATTGCTTATTAATGTTTATTTATTCACCTATATTTGTGTGTATATACACTGATTTGTTGCATTTGCATAGCGCTTCACCATTTTTTGTTATAATATACACATCCTGAGGTATAGGGAATAGGTGATAGCAGCTGGCTATTTATTAGGTAATTTCATAGTTGAGCGCAGGAGGATATTTCAATTTTAATAGTCAGACATCACTAACCTGAACAATTACTGTTTTTGGTAGAAATGATATTTCTACATGGCAAATAATTTACTAGCAGGTGTAGTAGAGTAATAGAAATCCAACAGACCCAACAGTCATGACATGCATACTGCTGATTCTGTGTAATTGAATCACTAATTGAAAGGGGCATGTTCAAAATAATAGCAGTGTGGAGTTCTATTAGTGATGTCATTCATTCTTTGAAAAACAGGTGGCAGTTATTGCCCTTATTTAAGGAAGGAAGGCAGCAAATGTTGTACATGCTGGTTACAGTGCATTTCTCTTTGAAATTCTGAGGAAAATGGGTCGTTCCAGCCATTGTTCAGAAGAACAGCATACCTTTATTAAAAAGTTGATTGGAGAGGAAAAAACATATAAAGAAGTGCAGAAAATGATAGGCTGCTCAGATAAAATGATCACAAATGCTTTAAAATGGCAACCAAAACCTGAAAGATGTGGAATAAAGCGAAAAACTACCATTCGAATGGATAGAAGAATAGCCAAAATGGCAAGGACTCAGCCAACAATCAGCTCCAGGAAGATCAAAGAAGGTGTAAAGTTACCTGTGAGTACTGTTACAATTAGAAGACGCCTATGTGAAGCCAAGCTATCTGCAAGAAACCCCCGCAAAGTCCCACTGTTGAAAAAAAGACGCGCTGAAGAGGTTACAATTTGCCAAAGAGCACATTGACTGGCTTAAAGAGAAATGGCGCAACATTTTGTGGACTGATGAAAGTAAGATTGTTCTTTTTGGGTCTAGTGGCCAGAGACAGTTTGTCAGACGACCCCCAAGCACTGAATTCAAGCCACAGTACACTGTGAAGACAGTGAAGCATGGTTGCGCAAGCATCATGATATGGGGATGTTTCTCATACTACGGTGTTGGGCCTATTTGTCGCATACCAGAGATCATTGATCAGTTTGAATACATCAGAATACTTGAAGAGGTCATGCTGCCTTATGCTGAAGAGGAAATGCCCTTGAAATGGGTGTTCCAACAAGACAACGACCCCAAACACACCAGTAAACGTGCAACATCTTGGTTCCAGACCAACAAGATTGACGTTATGGCGTGGCCAGCCCAATCCCCGGATCTTAATCCAATAGAAAACTTGTGGGGTGACATCAAAAATGCAGTTTCTGAGGCAAAACCAAGAAATAGAGAAGAACTGTGGAATGTAGTCCAATCATCCTGGGCTGGAATACCTGTTCACAGGTGCCAGAAGTTGGTTGACTCCATGCAACACAGATGTACAGCAGTTCTCAGAAACAGTGCTTATACAACTAAATATTCATTAAGTGATTCAAAGGAAAGCAAAATCTTCAACCATTTTTCAGTTTATATAGTGAATGTTTGAGTTTGTAAAGAAGAATACAAACATTGCTATTTTTTTGAACAGTCGAATATTCACTTTTCTTCAATTTTTTTAGAGGAACAACACAAATTTCATATATTTTTCTTCATGTTTTGATTTGGAATAGAATGTGTAGTGTTCCCAATGCATTTGTGTGTATGGAAATAAAAGCTATTAGAAGGATTTTGAGCTTTATTCACTTTTTTCAACACACTGCTATTATTTTGAACACAACTGTATATTATTCAAATCTAAAGTAGATCAATTAATTTAAGTAGTTTGATCGAATACAGAATGGTACAGAAGGATTTAAATAATTAATTTCCGTACTGTGCCCA
Source organism: Staurois parvus (assembly GCF_062004578.1). NCBI lineage: Eukaryota > Metazoa > Chordata > Amphibia > Anura > Ranidae > Staurois > Staurois parvus. Next base: position 1,985,833 of record NW_028317883.1, read on the forward strand.
AACAAAATCCACTTATAAAAAGTTGTGCTCTTAATATTGGCTAAACATTCTGAAACAGGATTTGGAGGTATCTCTGTATGGTGTATGAGTACCCATGAAAATCTCAGCAGATGAGCAGTGTATGAAATACTCAGACCAGCCCGTCCTGCTCCAACAACCATGCCACGTTCAAAGTCACTTAAATCCCCTTTCTTACCCATTCATATGCTCGGTGTGAACTTCAGTAAGTCATCTTCACCATGGCTAGTTGCCTAAATGCTACCATGTGATTGGCTAATTAGCAATTTGTGTTACCAAGCAATTGAACTGGTGTACCTTATAAAGTGGCTGGTGAGAGTGTGTGTATGTATGTATATATATATTGCATATACCCTGTACATATATGTAGTGCTACCCCCGAAGGAGCTGCTTAAATGTTTTCCACGGGCTTCCCCTTGCTTCGCTCCCCGCAGCCAGGCACACACACTCTTTGACTCGTTCTCTTCAATGACCAATCTAGAGGATGTTTTGTTTTTGGAGTTTTATTGTAGAACTGGGGATAGGGATGGGGAATTGTAATAGGATACTCCAAAATCAGAACTATTCACACTGAGGACATATAGCTGATCTCTTAGTTGAATACTTATGAAGTCTTGGCTGACAGCAGATAGCAGATTTCTATTGTAACATATAGCAGCAAGTACTAGGAGTGAGCAAAGTCCCTTTTTGCAGTAGAAGTAATTACAGGGCTGAGCTCCTCAGTTATAAGCCAGTTATGACAGACTGCGACAGCCCAAAGGTAATGTAACTGAGCAAAGGTCCCTTTGCAAAAGCAACAATCGGACAAGCTCTTCAGAACACTAGCCAGTGTTCCCCTTTTCCAGACCTGCACTCACTATAAAGCACCAGGGGATGTAGCAAACACACAGAGTCCCCAAATTCCTCAATGTCAGCAATCACAAGACCCAAGGACAAAATGATTGCCTCCTTCCAATGTTCCAAGCGAAACCCTCCATGATACCAGACAGAGCCTTGTCAGACAACTCCCCTCAGTCAGCTTACTGTAGAACCAGGGTCACTCTCTCTAACTTCAGGCCCTCAGGTTGACCAACCTGAGGCCACATGGCAGCCAGTGCCAGGCGAGGCATCCTGCCTCCAGCCTGGCTTGGTGCAATCCACTCCTGGGAAAGACACTGAACCCATGTGCTCCCAGAATATAAATACCATTTCCAGCAGCAATCGGACTGCCTTCCCCTGCAATCAGCCAGGGCTGTCTACATATTCATGCTGTTCATTTGCCTAGTCCCTACTAATGTTCTGGAAGGCTCTCATAGCTTCCTGAAGGCAGGCAGAACTCAGACAAATTTCAACAGCACTAGAGCAACACGAGCAAACCTAACTAACCAATCACAGCACTCTGTTAAGCAGAATACCACAGTGAATTTACCTGACCACCTCTCTGGTAAGCAGAGAAACAAAGCTATACTTAAAATAACTATATATATATATATATATATATATATATATATATATATATATATATACAGTTGCAAGAAAAAGTATGTGAACCCCTTGAGATTACGTGGAGTTTTGCATGAATTGGGCATAAAATGTGCTCTGAACGTCATCTAAGTCACAACAATAGAAGAACACAGTCTGCTGAACATAATACTACACAAACATTAGATGTTGCCATGGTTTAATTGCACATAACATGTAAACATTCACAGTGCAGTACTGTGAGTACTGCTGTTTGCAACTCCCCCCATGAGGTCGGTGTTACTCTGCTGAGTTGCCATTTTAGAGACACACTGACACAGAGAGAGATACCCAGTGGAATTTCCCGCCAAGTCGCTGTACTGATTTTACCAGCACCAGAGACTAGCAAAGTGTGTGTCGTCTCCCTCAGTTGTCTGCAAAGTCTGAATACATATATCGGAGACAGTGAAATGACAGAATAATCCCTAAATGAGAGATATGCGCTGAAGTGAGAACAAGCCATTTACCCAGGATTGCTACTATATTTTTCAAAACATTTTTTGTAGGATTTGCTGATGAAATCAGCCACATTCTGTTTAACAGTTCACCTATGTTAAAAAGAGCTCCAACGGGCCCCATCTAGAGACTGCATTTTGGAACTTTTGTTCTGGTCAGATATCAGGAGACAAGGGGAGTGTTTGGCACTCATTATAGTTATGCGCTGGTAACTATTTAATGCAGTAATGTTTATACTTGTTAATATATGTGTTTGGTATAGGACATCTTATGTCCATAAGTTAATATACATGATTATCCAATACGGTTACTATGATTCACTACGCTTAGAGTCATAGGTGATATTTGCACCCTGTTTCTAGATGGAATAAATCCCCCAGGGAAATTTTATCTCTTAAAGCCAGTGTGTGTTTCATTGGATTCTGCTGTGTTGTCAGTCCAGGTAAGAGCTGTGAAACCCACATCATATACCAATATATTGCTAACACCCACGGGTGTGCTACATAAGTATTAGAGTCCCTATGGTGGCCTCTGAGGTTGGAATTACTCTATGTGTTATGAGATATCATTTGGTGTGCTACATACTTGATGTTTTACCTAACAGATATTATACATGCAATTACTCCTGAAGAAGTGAACAAAGAGTCACAAAGCGCATCGTGCTTTTGGATGCAATTTTAGTGTAATTATGTTTTGATATCTGGATTGTATATGGTCAACAGTATATTTAATTATGTATGAAATGCATTAATATGGATTCATTACAAATCAGCTTGTTACCATTTTATCTTCTTTTGTATGAAATGAGAAGATTTTTTAGCCATTTATTAAACAACAATGTTGGAAACTCGTTATTCATTGGTCGTGTGTGTTGTACCTCATTCAGAGTCCCAGGACAAATAAATTGGTTGTATGGACAGTCCTCAGCTGTGTGAAAACTGAGAGCTGAGCAATAAGTGGTTTTATCACTCAATTTTTGGTCTTAGAGCTGGCAATTGTGTTCTATTACCTGAGGGTTTTATGAGCGAGCCTGTGCTTAGAGGCAAGTTTTGGTGGGCAAATCTTTAAATTCTGGCTTTTCCTTTAAGGCTGTTAGACAACACACTCTAAAAAAAAGGCATTGGAAGCTGGACACATGGGGGACATGTACCAATGAAAAAAAAAATACAATACAGCCTGGAGAGGCTCTTTTCATGCGGCCTTCAGGGCAATATTGAAAATACAGGAATCCTTCAAATAACATGCTTGTGGGATACCTTAAATCTGTACATGGTATTATTAACATCATGATTTTCACAGAAAGTATACACTTCCAGCACATATTTGGCCGTGGAATTTGTTTTTTTTTTTTTTTTTTTTTTTTTTTCAATTAGCTTGGCTTAAATACAGCAGCATTGCAATCTGATTAATTTCAGTTTGAAAAAAAGCCTTTTTTCAGGTAGCTTTAGCAGAGACACATGCTTTTTCATCAATTAAGCTCACCTTGAGTGACAGATAGAAATTGACTGGTAGTTCGCTGTGGCTGTCCTTGTTCTCACTGATACAAAACTGTCCTGCCCTTTGCCAATTTCTATTAAGCTCTCATTAAGAATTAAGAGAACACAAATGATAAATCAGTGTAAATATCTGTGATGTGACCAGTTTAATATTTGAATAAAATGTTTGACTATATTTACAGACTCAAGATGTGCTGGCAGCATATTTCTACTTGTGTCCATCCAATGCTTTCTGATAATTGCCATAGCACACCACCTGTGAAGAAGTTGGATTCCAGTAAGATGTGTGCTGGGAATTTCTTTTTTGGTTAGACGCTATCAGGTGGTGCCCAATGGGAGAGTAACCGGGCTATAGGAAACATACTGGAACAAAGTTTTTACTCACTGAACATTGTAAGTTTAAAAGCAGAATAGTCCATGTTTTGCAGCAGTTTTTATAAAAAGTAGAAAGGTAAGGGTTTCTTTTGAAATCCCTTCTACAAAAAATAAGCAATTTCAAATTCATATAACAGCAACAAAAACAAAACACTTTAATGACCTTTCTTAAAATATTACATGGTGTTCCTGGTTGACAGGATGATTGCCTATTGGTCAATTGGATCCTGTCTTGATTTGCTGGACTCAATGCCATGTCATTTTGTTATAAAGATCCACGTTCTAAGGTCATAGACTAAGAGTACACAGTGAACCTGACCATATGGAGACTTGGGTCCTACACCTAAGACATAACATGGAGTTGATGTTGTGGCACCAGAAGTTTCTGCCGTAACCCTATGAAGTGTGACAGCAGGAAATGTCAGGTGTTCCAAACCGAATAAGCACATATAAGCAATAGACTGTGTGAACAGTACAAATGTGCTGCCAAATATTTATAGCTCAGTGATGTGTAGAATCTAATGAAAAGATGCTCAATATGCCTCTGATAGCATTGTTAAACAATCTATGCATGATATATGAATGATATACCATGCAAGAGTCATTGTAAGTAAAACTTGATAATATAGATGTAGTAGTACCCTGCTAGGTAGGTGCTAGGATTTGTATAGTTAGGTTAAGCATAGCTGTGTCTCTCTGCTTACCAGAGAGACTGTTTGAGATATCTAGTTGGGCTCTGTGCTTAACAGAGTGCTGTGTTGGTGTCACGATCAGGGTTCAAGCTCAAAGACCAGTTGCTATAGCAGTGGACAGGCTTATCTGAAACCAGCAGGATAGGTACACAGGCAGGTCACCGTGGCGGAGTAGTGGGATCAACCGAGGTGCGGAGTCTAAGTACCAACCGGTGTTCATCAGAGCTCCTAATGGTGGAGATGGATTTGGCTGCGTGTTAGCACCAGGTCGCAGTCCTCGGGTCACCCCACCAGGAGGTGAGCAAGCGGAGGTCCGGTAGTGTATGAACAGGTAAGGATCAAACGGAAGTGTGGTCATTAAACAAGCCAAGGTCAGTAAGGAGCAGTCGCAGGTTGGGATCAGGCAGAAGCATAGTCGAGAACAAGCCAAGGGTCAATAACAAGTGTAGCAAAATACGGATAACAGCAGAGATGAAAAGGAGCACGATATTGGCTGGAGAGCACAATAATCTGGCAAACAGGAAGTGCTGAGACATGGTTTATATCAGGAAGTTCAGGAGAGGAGCAAGGGGTTCAAGGTTCATGATAAACAAGGTCAAGGTAGGATCATCCAAATAATTGTCAAGGGAGCTATCCAGCATTCCAGGTGGCTCAGCAAGAAGAAAAATTGCCACTCACCACAGAAGGGCCAGGTTTGGACCCAGGCTCTGATAGTTGGATTATACAGGTTTGCTCATGATGCTCTGGTGCTGCTGAGTTTGTGTCAGGAATGGACTCGCCAATAGTGTTGGGACTCACCTGCCTTGTGGTTTGCAGTACCAGGACTGGCCAGCGGGTGCTTTCAGCAACCAGAGGCTCACTTCTGCAGTCAGCCAAAACACCTGAGGCTGATTGCAGGAGGTGCATATAAGGAATGGCCAGACTTGCAAGCAGGGCCGTGGTGTATGTTTTCCCAAGAGCCCCTGTACCTGCATCCTGTTGGCTTCCTGTCTGATCCTGCTTTATCCCTGACTCTGATTGTACTCCGCCTGTCCTGACCTCTGCTATTCCTGACCACTCTCCAGTCTGCTCCTTTGGTACCTTGTCTGCCTGATTGTTCCTGACCCGGCCCGTCCGACTACGCTTAGTATTGTTCTTTTGTTATCTGTTGGGGGTTTTGGTTTGGTTTGTTTTCACTGTGTTTATGTTTAGTCTTGCACTGCATTTATGTATTGTTTAGTCTTAAATAAATTATATTGTTTATACTATATCTGAAGCCTGTGTTTCCCTGTGTCAGTCCACACACCTCTGGTCATACCCGGGGCCCTGACATTACACCAAGGCCAATCCTGACCAGAAGTGGCTGCACAGGGAAGCCATCTTGGCTTATTGTTGCTGGGAAGGATGAATCTTGATGAGGTGGTGTATTTGTCTCTGCTAGTGTTTGATGACAGAGATTATGCTTATCAGACTCTGAAGGAGTATACCAGGGATCAACTACTAGAGTGCATAAGGATCGCTCATTGCCTAGTAGATCAGGGCACAGAATTCTCTGAGGTGCAACCATTGATTCAGGTTTGTACAGAGTTGGTTTCATCTGGTACCCCCGAATGCAGGGATGAATTTTTTCCGCCATTTAGTGCCGACCAGGTAGAGTCCCTGGTATGGTTACTGGAGGATGATGTGGATTACTTTCTGGAGCATTATTCTGCATGTTCACAACAGGTACTAAGAGATTGTATAAACGCAGTGCAGTCATTGACCAGACAGGCTTTGTGTAAGCGGAGCTTTGTTCAACCCATACTGCAGGCATGGTCAGACTTGTTGCACCCAGCCTCAGTCAGCTTGCAACGTCATTCCTCTGCTCAAGGCACTCTTCCTGCATCCCCGACAGCACCCGCAGTGATGGCCTAGTATACTCTGCTAACTACCGCATACCAGTCCCCTGCTCCCACTCGCTGCACCTATCCTTTCTTTAACCCTGTAAAGAAGTCCTCTGTAGCAACTGCTCCCTCCTCTGTTCCATCCTCCAGCTTTTCTCTGTCTTCAACTGCTCCATTTGTTTACAGACCTGCGTCTACTTACAGTGCTCCAGTAACTAAAACCAGAAAAAAGCGAAAATTCTTTCCAACCAGTACCATCCTGCCAGTATCCAAACCGGTCAGCCTGCCATCTGAGAACCCGCCTTCCGTGGTTCAGCCTGGTGCCTCCGCACCCGCAATTCAGCCTGATGTCTCTACCCAGCCTAATGTCTGTACCCAGCGTGATGAACTGATCCAGCTTGATGATCCTATCATGCCAGGTGACTCGGTGCCCGCTGTCGAGCCAGATGACCTGATGCCTGGTGACCCGATGCCCGCTGTCGTGCCTGATGACCCGATGCCAGCTGTCGAGCCCGCTGTCGTGCCTGATGACCCGATGCCAGCTGTCGAGCCAGATATCCTGATGCCTGGTGACCCGATGCCCGCTGTCGAGCCAGACGATCCAATGCCTGATGACCCGGTACCCGCTGTCGAGCCAGACGATCCAATGCCTGGTGACCCGATGCCCGCTGTCGAACCAGATGACCCGGTACCCGCTGTCGTGCCTGATGACCCGATGCCAGCTGTCGAGCCAGATGACCTGATGCCTGGTCACCTGATGCCCGCTGTCGAGCTTGACGACCCGATGCCCGCTGTCTTGCCAGATGACTGGGCGCCCGCTGTCTTGCCAGATGACTCGGCGCCCGCAGTCTTGCCAGATGACTCGGCGCCCGCAGTCTTGCCAGATGACTCGATGCCCGCTGTCTTGCCAGATGACTCGGTGCCCGCTGTCTTGCCAGATGACTCTGCGCCCGCAGTCTTGCCAGATGACCCGGTGCCCGCTGTTTTGCCAGATGACTCGATGCCCGCTGTCTTGCCAGATGACTTGGTGCCCGCTGTCGAGCTTGACGACCCGATGCCCGCTGTCTTGCCAGATGACTCGGCGCCCGCTGTCTTGCCAGATGACTCGGTGCCCGCTGTCTTGCCAGATGACTCGATGCCCGCTGTCTTGCCAGATGACTCGATGCCCGCTGTCTTGCCAGATGACTCGATTCCTGCTGTCTTGCCAGATGACTCGGCACCCGCAGTCTTGCCATATGACTCGGCGCCCGCAGTCTTGCCAGATGACTCGATTCCTGCTGTCTTGCCAGATGACTCGGCGCCCGCAGTCTTGCCAGATGACTCGGCGCCCACAGTCTTGCCAGATGACTCGGCGCCCGCAGTCTTGCCAGATGACTTGGCGCCCGCAGTCTTGCCAGATGACCTGGTGCCCACTGTTTTGCCAGATGACTCGGTGCCCGCTGTCTTGCCAGATGACTCAGTGCCCGCAGTCTTGCCAGATGACTCGATGCCCGCTGTCTTGCCAGATGACTCGGTGCCCGCAGTCTTGCCAGATGACTCGATGCCCGCTGTCTTGCCAGATGACTCAATTCCTGCTGTCTTGCCAGATGACTCGGCGCCCGCTGTCTTGCCAGATGACTCGGCGCCCGCAGTCTTGCCAGTTGACTCGGCGCCCGCAGTCTTGCCAGATGACTTGGCGCCCGCAGTCTTGCCAGATGACCTGGTGCCCACTGTTTTGCCAGATGACTCGGCGCCCGCTGTCTTGCCAGATGACCTGGTGCCCACTGTTTTGCCAGATGACTCGGCGCCCGCTGTCTTGCCAGATGACTCGGTGCCCGCAGTCTTGCCAGATGACTCGGCGCCCGCAGTCTTGCCAGATGACTTGGCGCCCGCAGTCTTGCCAGATGACCTGGTGCCCACTGTTTTGCCAGATGACTCGGTGCCCGCTGTCTTGCCAAATGACTCGGTGCCCGCAGTCATGTCAGATGACTCGGCGCCCGCAGTCTTGCCAGATGACCTGGTGCCCACTGTTTTGCCAGATGACTCGGCGCCCGCTGTCTTGCCAGATGACTCGGTGCCCGCAGTCTTGCCAGATGACTCGATGTCCGCTGTCTTGCCAGATGACTTGGTGCCCGCTGTCGAGCTTGACGACCCGATGCCCGCTGTCTTGCCAGATGACTCGGCGCCCGCTGTCTTGCCAGATGACTCGGCGCCCGCAGTCTTGCCAGATGACTCGGCGCCCGCAGTCTTGCCAGATGACTCGATGCCCGCTGTCTTGCCAGATGACTCGGTGCCCGCTGTCTTGCCAGATGACTCTGCGCCCGCAGTCTTGCCAGATGACCCGGTGCCCGCTGTTTTGCCAGATGACTCGATGCCCGCTGTCTTGCCAGATGACTTGGTGCCCGCTGTCGAGCTTGACGACCCGATGCCCGCTGTCTTGCCAGATGACTCGGCGCCCGCTGTCTTGCCAGATGACTCGGTGCCCGCTGTCTTGCCAGATGACTCGATGCCCGCTGTCTTGCCAGATGACTCGATGCCCGCTGTCTTGCCAGATGACTCGATTCCTGCTGTCTTGCCAGATGACTCGGCACCCGCAGTCTTGCCATATGACTCGGCGCCCGCAGTCTTGCCAGATGACTCGATTCCTGCTGTCTTGCCAGATGACTCGGCGCCCGCAGTCTTGCCAGATGACTCGGCGCCCACAGTCTTGCCAGATGACTCGGCGCCCGCAGTCTTGCCAGATGACTTGGCGCCCGCAGTCTTGCCAGATGACCTGGTGCCCACTGTTTTGCCAGATGACTCGGTGCCCGCTGTCTTGCCAGATGACTCAGTGCCCGCAGTCTTGCCAGATGACTCGATGCCCGCTGTCTTGCCAGATGACTCGGTGCCCGCAGTCTTGCCAGATGACTCGATGCCCGCTGTCTTGCCAGATGACTCAATTCCTGCTGTCTTGCCAGATGACTCGGCGCCCGCTGTCTTGCCAGATGACTCGGCGCCCGCAGTCTTGCCAGTTGACTCGGCGCCCGCAGTCTTGCCAGATGACTTGGCGCCCGCAGTCTTGCCAGATGACCTGGTGCCCACTGTTTTGCCAGATGACTCGGCGCCCGCTGTCTTGCCAGATGACCTGGTGCCCACTGTTTTGCCAGATGACTCGGCGCCCGCTGTCTTGCCAGATGACTCGGTGCCCGCAGTCTTGCCAGATGACTCGGCGCCCGCAGTCTTGCCAGATGACTTGGCGCCCGCAGTCTTGCCAGATGACCTGGTGCCCACTGTTTTGCCAGATGACTCGGTGCCCGCTGTCTTGCCAAATGACTTGGTGCCCGCAGTCATGTCAGATGACTCGGCGCCCGCAGTCTTGCCAGATGACCTGGTGCCCACTGTTTTGCCAGATGACTCGGCGCCCGCTGTCTTGCCAGATGACTCGGTGCCCGCAGTCTTGCCAGATGACTCAATGCCCGCTGTCTTGCCAGATGACTTGGTGCCCGCTGTCGAGCTTGACGACCCGATGCCCGCTGTCTTGCCAGATGACTCGGCGCCCGCTGTCTTGCCAGATGACTCGGCGCCCGCAGTCTTGCCAGATGACTCAGCGCCCGCTGTCTTGCCAGATGACTCGGTGCCCGCTGTCTTGCCAGATGACTCGGTGCCCGCTGTCTTGCCAGATGACTCGGTGCCCGCTGTCTTGCCAGATGACTCGGTGCCCGCTGTCTTGCCAGATGACTCAGAGCCCGCTGTCTTGCCAGATGACTCGGTGCCCGCAGTCTTGCCAGATGACCCGGCGCCCGCAGTCTTGCCAGATGACCCGGCGCCCGCAGTCTTGCCAGATGACTCGGTGCCCGCTGTCTTGCCAGATGACTCGGAGCCCGCTGTCTTGCCAGATGACTCGGAGCCCGCTGTCTTGCCAGATGACTCGGCGCCCGCAGTCTTGCCAGATGACCCGGCGCCCGCAGTCTTGCCAGATGACCCGGCGCCCGCAGTCTTGCCAGATGACCCGGTGCCCGCTGTTTTTCTAGATGACTCGATGCCCGCTGTCTTGCCAGATGACTCGGTGCCCGCTGTCGAGCTTGACAACCCGATGCCCGCTGTTTTGCCAGATGACTCGGCGCCCGCTGTCTTGCCAGATGACTCGATGCCCGCTGTCTTGCCAGATGACTCGATGCCCGCTGTCTTGCCAGATGACTCGGCGCCCGCAGTCTTGCCAGATGACTCGGCGCCCGCAGTCTTGCCAGATGACTCGATTCCAGCTGTCTTGCCAGATGACTCGATGCCCGCTGTCTTGCCAGATGACTCGGTGCCCGCTGTCTTGCCAGATGACTCGGTGCCCGCTGTCTTGCCAGATGACTCGACGCCCGCAGTCTTGCCAGATGACCCGGCGCCCGCAGTCTTGCCAGATGACCCGGTGCCCGCTGTTTTGCCAGATGACTCGGTGCCCGCTGTCTTGCCAGATGACTCGGTGCCTGCTGTCCAGCTTGACGACCCGTGCCCGCTGTCTTGCCAGATGACTCGGTGCCCGCTGTCAAGCTTGACAACCCGATGCCCGCTGTTTTGCCAGATGACTCGGCGCCCGCAGTCTTGCCAGATGACCTGGTGCCCACTGTTTTGCCAGATGACTCGGTGCCCGCTGTCTTGCCAGATGACTCAGTGCCCGCAGTCTTGCCAGATGACTCGATGCCCGCTGTCTTGCCAGATGACTCGGTGCCCGCAGTCTTGCCAGATGACTCGATGCCCGCTGTCTTGCCAGATGACTCAATTCCTGCTGTCTTGCCAGATGACTCGGCGCCCGCTGTCTTGCCAGATGACTCGGCGCCCGCAGTCTTGCCAGTTGACTTGGCGCCCGCAGTCTTGCCAGATGACTTGGCGCCCGCAGTCTTGCCAGATGACCTGGTGCCCACTGTTTTGCCAGATGACTCGGCGCCCGCTGTCTTGCCAGATGACTCGGTGCCCGCAGTCTTGCCAGATGACTCGATGCCCGCTGTCTTGCCAGATGACTTGGTGCCCGCTGTCGAGCTTGACGACCCGATGCTCGCTGTCTTGCCAGATGACTCGGCGCCCGCTGTCTTGCCAGATGACTCAGCGCCCGCTGTCTTGCCAGATGACTCGGCGCCCGCTGTCTTGCCAGATGACTCGGCGCCCGCAGTCTTGCCAGATGACTCGATGCCCGCTGTCTTGCCAGATGACTCGGTGCCCGCTGTCTTGCCAGATGACTCGGTGCCCGCTGTCTTGCCAGATGACTCGGTGCCCGCTGTCTTGCCAGATGACTCGGCGCCCGCAGTCTTGCCAGATGACCCGGCGCCCGCAGTCTTGCCAGATGACCCGGCGCCCGCAGTCTTGCCAGATGACTCGGTGCCCGCTGTCTTGCCAGATGACTCGGAGCCCGCTGTCTTGCCAGATGACTCGGAGCCCGCTGTCTTGCCAGATGACTCGGCGCCCGCAGTCTTGCCAGATGACCCGGCGCCCGCAGTCTTGCCAGATGACCCGGCGCCCGCAGTCTTGCCAGATGACCCGGTGCCCGCTGTTTTTCTAGATGACTCGATGCCCGCTGTCTTGCCAGATGACTCGGTGCCCGCTGTCGAGCTTGACAACCCGATGCCCGCTGTTTTGCCAGATGACTCGGCGCCCGCTGTCTTGCCAGATGACTCGATGCCCGCTGTCTTGCCAGATGACTCGATGCCCGCTGTCTTGCCAGATGACTCGGCGCCCGCAGTCTTGCCAGATGACTCGGCGCCCGCAGTCTTGCCAGATGACCCGGTGCCCGCTGTTTTGCCAGATGACTCGATGCCCGCTGTCTTGCCAGATGACTCGGTGCCCGCTGTCCAGCTTGACGACCCGTGCCCGCTGTCTTGCCAGATGACTCGGTGCCCGCTGTCGAGCTTGACAACCCGATGCCCGCTGTTTTGCCAGATGACTCGGCGCCCGCTGTCTTGCCAGATGACTCGATGCCCGCTGTCTTGCCAGATGACTCGATGCCCGCTGTCTTGCCAGATGACTCGGCGCCCGCAGTCTTGCCAGATGACTCGGCGCCCGCAGTCTTGCCAGATGACTCGATTCCAGCTGTCTTGCCAGATGACTCGATGCCCGCTGTCTTGCCAGATGACTCGATGCCCGCTGTCTTGCCAGATGACTCGGTGCCCGCTGTCTTGCCAGATGACTCGGTGCCCGCTGTCTTGCCAGATGACTCGGTGCCCGCTGTCTTGCCAGATGACTCGACGCCCGCAGTCTTGCCAGATGACCCGGCGCCCGCAGTCTTGCCAGATGACCTGGTGCCCGCTGTTTTGCCAGATGACTCGGTGCCCGCTGTCTTGCCAGATGACTCGGTGCCCGCTGTCCAGCTTGACGACCCGTGCCCGCTGTTTTGCCAGATGACTCGGTGCCTGCAGTCTTGCCAGATGACTCGGCGCCCGCAGTCTTGCCAGATGACTCGGCGCCCGCTGTCTTGCCAGATGACTCGGCGCCCGCTGTCTTGCCAGATGACTCGATGCCCGCTGTCTTGCCAGATGACTCGGCGCCCGCAGTCTTGCCAGATGACTCGGCGCCCACAGTCTTGCCAGATGACTCAATTCCCGCTGTCTTGCCAGATGACTCGATGCCCGCTGTCTTGCCAGATGACTCGATTCCTGCTGTCTTGCCAGATGACTCGACGCCCGCTGTCTTGCCAGATGACTCGGCGCCCGCAGTCTTGCCAAATGACTCGGCGCCCGCAGTCTTGCCAGATGACTTGATGCCCGCTGTCTTGCCAGATGACTCGATGCCCGCTGTCTTGCCAGATGACTCGGTGCCCGCTGTCTTGCCAGATGACTCGGAGCCCGCTGTCTTGCCAGATGACTCGGTGCCCGCTGTCGAGCTTGACGACCCGATACCCGCTGTTTTGCCAGATGACTCGGTGCCCGCAGTCTTGCCAGATGACTCGGCGCCCGCAGTCTTGCCAGATGACTCGGCGCCCGCAGTCTTGCCAGATGACTCGGCGCCCGCAGTCTTGCCAGATGACTCGATTCCCGTTGTCTTGCCAGATGACTCGATGCCCGCTGTCTTGCCAGATGACTCGGTGCCCGCTGTCTTGCCAGATGACTCGGAGCCCGCTGTCTTGCCAGATGACTTGGTGCCCGCTGCTCCGCCTGGTGGCCCGGTGCCCGGTGCTCCGCCTGGTGGCCTGGTGCCCGCTGCTCCGCCTGGTGGCCCGGTGCCCAGCCTGATGTGCCTCTGTCCGGTGCCCAGCCTGATGTGCCTCTGTCGGGTGCCCAGCCTGATGTGCCTCTGCCCGGTGCCCAGCCTGATGTGCCTTTGTCCGGTGCCCAGCCTGATGTGCCTCTGTCCGGTGCCCAGCCTGATGTGCCTCTGCCCGGTGCCCAGCCTGATGTACCAGTCCTTGATATCCTGCCAATTACTGGATCCAGGTGGTGGAACATTTTGCCCATTTAAGACGGTTTGGAGCGTCCTGAGGCCGCTCCTTGAGGGGGGGGGGTACTGTCAGGAATGGACTCGCCAATAGTGTTGGGACTCTCCTGCCTTGTGGTTTGCAGTACCAGGACTGGCCAGTGGGTGCTCTCAGCAACCAGAGGCTCACTTCTGCAGTCAGCCAAAACACCTGAGGCTGATTGCAGGAGGTGCATATAAGGAATGGCCTTGGTGTATGTTTTCCCAAGAGCCCCTGTACCTGCATCCTGTTGGCTTCCTGTCTGATCCTGCTTTATCCCTGACTCTGATTGTACTCCGCCTGTCCTAACCTCTGCTATTCCTGACCACTCTCCAGTCTGCTCCTTTGGTACCTTGTCTGCCTGATTGTTCCTGACCCGGCCCGTCCGACTACGCCTAGTATTGTTCTTTTGTTATCTGTTGGGGGTTTTGGTTTGGTTTGTTTTCACTTTGTTTATGTTTAGTCTTGCACTGCATTTATGTATTGTTTAGTCTTAAATAAATTATATTGTTTATACTATATCTGAAGCCTGTGTTTCCCTGTGTCAGTCCACACACCTCTGGTCATACTCGGGGCCCTGACAGTTTGCCTTGGGTTCTGCCCATCTTCAGGAAGCTATAAAAGCCTTCCAGAACCTGGGAGAGAACTAGGCAAATGAGATGCATGACTATGGATACAGCAGTCCCATTGCATGCTGGGAGTGGTATTTATGATTTGTGGGCATATGGGTTCAGTGTCCTTCCCAGGAGAGGATTGAACCAAGGCAGGCTGGAGGTAGGCTTGCCCACCTGGCACTGGCTGCCATGTGGGCTTCAGGTGGTCGACCTGAGAGCCTGAAGCTATAGAGAGTGACCCTTGTTCTACAGTATGCTGACTGAGGGGGGCTGTCTGACAAAGATCTGTCTGGTATCACTGGAGGGTTTCACTTGGAAGACTGGAAGGAGGCAACCATTCTGTCTTTGGGCCTTGTGAGTACAGACATTGAGGAATTTGTGTGCTTTGCTAACCCCCTGGAGCTTGATAGTCAACGTGGGTCTGAAGAGGAAAGGGAGCACTGGCTAGTGTTCTGAAGAGCTTGTCCAATTGTTGATACTGCATAGGATTTTGTTCAGCTATGTTACCTTTGGGCTGTCAAAGTCTGTCTTAACTGGCTTGTATCTGAGGAGCTCTGCTCTGTAACTACTATTACGGAAAAAGGGACTTTTCTCACTCCTAAACTCCTTGTTGCTACAAACTAAAGAGAAGTCTGCTATCTACTTTCAGCCAGGACTTTAATAGTACTAAAGTAAGAGATCAGCTAGATTTCTTCAGTGTGAATAGTTCTGATTTTAGAGTATCCTACTAAGTTCCCCATCCCTATCCCCAGTTTTACAATAAAACTCCAAAAACAAACATCCCCTAGACTGGTCATTGAAGAAAATGAAGAAAATGAAGAAAATTACTTAGCATTTAGATGGCGGCGGGAGCGGACACGCTTTAGGAGCTCCTGCGCTCCTAGCCCCAATCCGCTGCCATCCGGGCCGCAGCGGACCCCAGCGGGGCCCCTAAGACACTCCCGGCCCAGCCTGACCACCAGGGACCACTTCTGGATCTTTTCCCGGAGCTCCGGGAATCGCGGCCTACCCGCGCACCCGAAGTCGGGGCCTCGATTTTTGCCGCGGCCGAGCCGCGATTGGACCGTATCGCCGGACATCTACCCGGACCATCTCCGCTCTGCCCACCGGGTCCCGCCGACCTGCCTGCCTGCCCAGGGCCCTCCCCATCAGCCCTGGGTCCTCGCTGATTACCCTGGACCACCAGGAACCGGCACGGCCTCACGGACTCCCTGGAGCCCTCCCTACTAGCTCTGGGACCACCCCAGACCGCCCGCGTCCAGCCGCCGGCACCCAGCCGCCACCTCGGGGCACCCAGCTGCCCGCACCCGGCGACCCTGCCTGGGAACTGCTTCAGGCCTCCCAGCACCCTGCGGGCCGCCCTGCACGCTGCACCAGCCAGCCCCAGACCAGGGACCTTTCCAGGATGACGCCGCACCTCCGCTACTTGCATCGAGGGGGTAAGCCTCCCCTATCGGGCACCTACTACTGAACTGCCCAAACCCTATCCAATTCGGCGGAGCCAAGCCTACCACGCGGCCTTACCGCTCCCACCGATGCAGGGCCCCTAGCACCCCCAGTCGCTGGCCCACAACATCCACCTGCGCTGCTCACCTCACCTCACCCACGGACGCTGAGCCCGACTGCGACTAACCCACTCCACCTCCAGACGTCGGTCCTCACCACCTCCTGCCAACGGCCCTTCTACACCGCCTAACGTCGGGCCCTTCAACGCCTCCTGATGCCGGGCCGTTCAGCACCATCAGCGCCTCCCGACGCCGAGTCCTCAGCGCCTGGCCGTCAACATCCGCCTGCGCCGGCTCACTTCGTTCACGGACGCCGAGCCTACTACAGCTGCCAACGCCTAGCCTACTCCACCTCCAGACGTCGATCCATACCACCTCCTCACGACAACTCTTCCACTCCTCCTGACGCCGGGCCCTTCAGCACCCTCAGCACCTCCCGACGCCGAGCCCTCAACACCTGGCCTCAACGTCTCCGGTCTCCGAGCCGCCAGCATCACCAGACGCCGCGCCTACCGCACCCCAGACGTCGCGCCCTACGACCCCTCTGCTCACCGAACCACCGCACCCACTGATGACGTGCCGCCGCACCGCTTTCACCGCTGAGCACCTTCCAGGTCCTCCCTAACCCACCCTCTCTATCCTTCCCCTCCTTTGAAACGCACTGCATCCGACTCTTCTCACCCACCCCCCTAAGGATCGCAGTGATCTACAGACCTCCTGGGTCCATACCCCACTTCCTGGACAACTTCTCCGCCTGCCTCCCCTTCTTCCTCTCCTCTGAGCTACCGACCATCATCCTCGGGGACTTCAATATCCCCATCAACGACAACAACCCGGCCACTTCCCAATTCCTCCACCTAACCTCCTCCTTCGCGCTCACACAGCACACGCAATCCTCCACCCACATTGGAGGGAACACCCTGGACCTCGTCTTCTCTCACCTCTGTACCCTCAACCAGTTCTCTAACACTCCCTTCCCTCTCTCTGACCACCACCTCATCACGTTCTCCATCTTCCCTTCCCCCAACCCCCCCCCCCCAAAACGCCAAACCATCACCAGCCGCAATCTCCGCAACCTGAACCCGGCCCCCCTCCACTCAGCCGCCGACCGCCTACACGACAGCATCCTCCCACTATCATGTCCTGACCTAGCCACCACCTTGTACAATGACTCACTGTCAGCCGCCCTAGACTCTCTAGCACCCCTAATCACACGCAACATCAAACCCAGACCGCTTCAACCATGGCAGAATGACAGCACTAAACGCCTCAAACGTCGCAATCGCGCACTGGAGAGACTGTGGCGCAAAACCAGGTCCCCTCACGCATTCTCCCTCTACAAATCTGCCTTCCTCACTTACACCTCCTCCCTCCACGCCGCCAAGCAGGCCTAGTTTGTTAACCTAATCAACACCCTCTCCTCCTGCCCCCGCCGACTCTTCTCCACCTTCAACTCCCTGCTCTCTCCCCCCCCTCCTCCACTCAGTACCTCTCTCACCGCCCACGAGATTGCCACCCATTTCCGTAACAAGATTGACGATATCCGTAAGGACATTGTCAACTCGCAATCTACCTCCCCACCTAACCTCCTCACCCCTTCTTCTCCCCCCTCCTCTGCCCTCACAACCGCACTGCCCTCCACCTCTCCCAAGGCCCCGCCCACCGTAACCCCCCCTGCACTGCACTCCCTCAGCCCTGTCACTACTGAGGAAGTCGTCAAGGTCCTCTCAGAAGCCCGCCTCACTACCTGCCCCCTGGACCCTATCCCCTCTCAACTCCTCCGGTCACCCCTCTCTTCCCTCATCCGCTCCCTCACCCATCTTCAATCTCTCCCTCTCTACTGGTGCATTCCCCTCCCCCCTAAAGCACGCACATATCACCCCCATCCTCAAAAAGCCCTCCCTGGATCCCACAGACCCCAACAACCTCAGACCCATCTCCCTGCTGCCACTCACCTCCAAGCTCCTTGAGCGCATAGTCTACGATCGCCTAAGCGCCCACCTTATTGACAATAACCTCCTTGACCCATTACAATCCGGCTTCCGTCCCCTACACTCCACCGAAACTGCCCTCCTCAAAATCACTAACGACCTACTAAACGCCAAAGCCAAGGGCGACTACTCTGTCCTCCTTCTCCTGGACCTCTCTGCAGCCTTTGACACAGTCGACCACCCCCTCCTCCTTAATAAACTACTCTCAGAGATACCGATACTCAGAGGTATCAGAGATACCGCTCTCTCCTGGTTCTCATCTTACCTATCCCGACGCTCCTTCAGCGTCACCTACAATGGCGCCACCTCCCCCTCCCTCCCCCTCTCTGTTGGGGTCCCTCAAGGCTCTGTCCTTGGACCCCTTCTCTTCTCCATCTACACCTCCTCCCTGGGCACACTCATACACTCCCATGGCTTTAATTATCACCTCTATGCTGACGACACCCAAATCTACCTCTCCACCCCTCTCCTCACCCCCACTATCTCCGCTCGCATCACTCACCTCCTAAACGACATCTCAGACTGGATGTCGCTCCATTTCCTCAAGCTTAACCTCTCCAAAACCGTCTTTCCCCCCTGCCCACACCCCCCCCATCCTATCCATCACCAACACCACTATCATTCCCACAAGCCAAAGTCCTTGGCGTCATTCTTGCCTCGAACCTCTCCTTCCTGCCTCATGTGAAATCACTTACAAACACCTGCAGGCTCCATCTCCGCAATATTGCCAAGATACGTGCCTTCCTCACTCCAGACACCACCAAACTTCTTGTACACTCCCTCATCATCTCACGCCTTGACTACTGCAACTCTCTTCTCACTGGCCTACCCAAGTGCAGGCTCTCCCCGCTCCAGACCATCCTGAACTCAGCGGCCAGACTCATCCACCTCACCACCCGCTCCACCTCTGCCACCCCCCTCTGCCTCTCCCTCCACTGGCTCCCGATTGCCCAACGCATCAAATTTAAACTTCTAATCCTGACCTACAAAGCCGTTCATAACACTGCCCCTGACTACCTCACCAACCTTATCCCCAAGTACCACCCTACCTGTACCCTTCACTCCTCACAGGACCTCCTTCTACCCTGCTCCCTGGTCTCCTCCTCCCATGCACGACTGCAGGACTTCTCCAGGTCCTCCCCTATCCTCTGGAACTCACTGCCCCAATCCATCCGACTGTCGCCTTCCCTCCCCACATTCAGGCGCTCCCTCAAAACCCATCTCTTCAGGGAAGCCTACCCCACCCTCACCTAACGGCCATTCTCCCTCATTCCTCCCACCACTTCATCCCCCTCAGCCACTTCATTCCCCTCAGCCACTTCCTATTGTTCCACTACCCCCTCCCTCCTAGATTGTAAGCTTGAAAGAGTTGGGCCCTCTTACCCCTCGTACGCTGTCTGTTTTTGTTGTACTGTGCCATGTATTGTCCCCCCTATTGTACAGCGCTGAGCAAACCCTTTGGCGCTATATAAACTCGATGTAATAATAATAATAATGAGCGAAAGAGTGTGTGTACTTGGCTGTGGAAAATACTTTGTGCCTGGCTGCTGGACGAAGAAAGGGGAAACCTGGGCACAAAATACAAATGGCCCTTGCGAAAGAGTGCAGCTACATAGATAAACTGGGAACTATTGTACAGTTAATAAATACATTCTGTATAGCACATCATATTTATATTAAACTGTGGATTAAAAGTGGAAAAAAGGAAACTATGAAAAAAAATTATCTAATTAAAAAAAATTATCAATGAATACATATAATGGAGATTACAACATATACAGTAATCAAATTGTAGACAAATATAAAACAAGGCAAACAAAGTGTGTATGCAGATGCCTCCATGGGTTCAAAAACGTATAATTATTAACACAATGGCAGCACAATGGCTAAATGGTTAGCACTTCCGCCTGGCAGTACTAGGGTCATTGGTTCGAATCCCAACCATGGCACCACCTACCTGTAGTTTTCATGTTCTTCCTGTGGGTTTACTTCCACACTCCAAAGACATGCTGGTAGGTTAATTGGATCCTTTCAAAATTGGCCTAATCTATGAATGTGAGTTAGGGACCTTAGAAAAATAAATAAATTATAACTTGTTTTAATATGGACATCCACAACAAAAGAACAATAAGACTAAGATCAAACATAGAATCTTCAGATTCATGATATCCACATCTCTAACTCTCAGAGGGCCACTGCAAGGATCCCAGTAGGGCACCACCCAGAGGAAAGGCTATCTATATAAAATATATGTGTCAACTAAAATTTGACTCACTGGACAGATAAACATATGCATTATGGTGCAAACCAAAAATTGGGAACTATTAAAATTGGTAATGATGAGATATTAGGATCCTTGCAGTGGCCCTGTGAGAGTTTCTATTTTAAACTGAATGGGCTGTTTTACAAGCTGTGGCTTTACATATACTGTAAGATGCACCAAATTCTATAATCTAACTTGGCTATGTGGTTTGTGTTTTTATCATCGTGAATAAAAAGAAAATGTATCACAAACGTCAAATTTCTAAACTGCAGTATATAGAATATATACAGAAACAGATAAAACTATTTTATATAGCTTTTAGCAATAATGCCTGCGATGGCAGGACGCGGATTTATATGTATTTGCATATTTTGAAGTATTCTGATAAGTGTTTATTGTTTGCTCCATTAGAAAACAGATGTTTCACAGAATGTAACAAGTAAATGTGATCTAATGGAAGACTGCTATTTATGAGCATAATTTTTAATAGCAGGGTTTCCAGCACCAATATTTGGAATGTTTTTCTCCAACAGCTGTTCTAATAGTGACAAAAGCATTTTAGATGGAAAACAAATTCTCATTATAAACAGGGCTATCACTGTATTTCTTTACATGTTCAGCCAAAGAGAAAGCAGAAAAAGCTATGTGCTAAAGCTGGCTGAACAGTGATCAAAATGTGACTTGCCTATCAAGGACCAGCCAAACCAGTGCGTCAAAAGACAAAAGTCTATTTTTTATTCAACTTCTCTGGAAGAAACATTTTAGAAAGTTTTCCATTGGTGACTGTGGCAGGAGCCGTTGTCAGAATACAATATCCCAGCACAGGGGATTCCTTGATCCACCTCACTTTTGTTTGACATTGCCAATGGTGACTGTGGCAGGAGCTGCTGTCAGAATACAATATCCCAGCACAGGGGATTCCTTGATCCACCTCACTTTTGTTTGACATTGCCAATGGTGACTGTGGCAGGAGCCGCTGGGAGAATACAATATCCCAGGACAGGGGATTCCTTGATCCACCTCACTTTTGTTTGACATTGCTAATGGTGACTGTGGCAGGAGCCGCTGTCAGAATACAATATCCCAGCACAGGGGATTCCTTGATCCACCTCACTTTTGTTTGACATTGCCAATGGTGACTGTGGCAGGAGCCGCTGTCAGAATACAATATCCCAGGACAGGGGATTCCTTGATCCACCTCACTTTTGTTTGACATTGCCAATGGTGACTGTGGCAGGAGCCGCTGTCAGAATACAATATCCCAGGACAGGGGATTCCTTGATCCACCTCACTTTTGTTTGACATTGCCAATGGTGACTGTGGCAGGAGCCGCTGTCAGAATACAATATCCCAGCACAGGGGATTTCTTGATCCACCTCACTTTTGTTTGACATTGCCAATGGTGACTGTGGCAGGAGCCGCTGTCAGAATACAATATCGCAGCACAGGGGATTCCTTCATCCACCTCACTTTTGTTTGACCCTCTGGCGGAATGAAAAAAATAAAAAACTAACCATGAATGGCCAGCTTTGGAGATTCAGACTATTCTGGCTTAATTAAAAGAACTGTAGTTAAACAGTTAAATACAAACTTCAAATACATACTGTACATGTGTAACATATATACAGTAATCTGGATGACTTTTGTAGTGATACTTACCTCTGCCAGTCGGGATGATGATTTTGCTACATCTTTGCTTAGCATTGCTTCCTCCTGGATCAGCTCCAAGCTCAATGAACAGATATGATGCTGCTGCTTCACTGACCAGTGTGCAAGGCTGTAGGGGGTAAATTTCCATAAGACGTTGCATTGATAAACCAGTACATCAGGGGTGTACTTATAAATAATTCACAGGCCTATTTGTTCTGTGACAGTGCATGTACATTTGTTTTGTGCAAAATGGAATGTTATTAGCCTATTTTATCTCCAGGGCAGATGTTTTTCATTCACCAGAATAGAATCATTCAGAAAAATGCAACATCATGGCCAATAGATGGAGCAGATGATCATAGGCTAGAGATACTTGCCTTTTCTAACACTTTGTTTAAATGTGAAATCAGTATTTTTTGCTAGAAATTACTTATGTAGCACTACCCCCGTTGGAGCTGACGAATTTAGGGTCCCCCTATAGTCCTGCACAACCAGGGAACATGCATTTTCCACACAGACATGCATCCAGAGTACCAAAACAGTCCTTGAGCTTTGTTTTTAGGTTTTATTAGGGGTTATAACTTGGATAGGGTAAGGGGTGTACGGGATATCCAATGAAACTGTAACTGAGGATAACTTCCTGAACAATGTACACATCTTTAAACAAAAAATACTCTTTTTTGGAGATCTAGCCAGCATCTTCTGTAGTACCACCCCAGACCCCAGGTAAATCCACTTCTTCACCCAGCTGTCTGGAGGAAATCCCTGAGCAGGGGATCCAGTGCCTGCCACGTTAAAATAAGACAGTCCCAGTAGTTGCTAATCTGGTTTCCCACCAGAGTGCTCCTTCCCCTATCTGGCCCAGGGGGTGCAAGTCTACTCACTTGGTCCTTGTCTTGTGTTGTGGGTCAGTGGCTTCTACCAGGCCTTCTAGCTGGGCCACTCCTTCCCTGCCACACAGGTGGTCCTCTCTCAGGGGGCTGGCGAAGTTCCAAGCTTTCATCCTTCAAAGGTCCCTCTGCCTGCAGGTGAGCCCCTTTCCATCTTGGCCCCCTCACAGGCTCCTGCTCTCCAGCTTCATATTCCTCCTCTTCCTCCCAAACTCTCCTTCTGCTTTCAGTTACTAAAAAAGGCTGTCCTAGCCCCTTGCCAAGCTTCCTGTTGGGGATTGGCCAGGATGCTCTAAGAGTACAGACCAGCCACTCCTCAAATCTGTCCACTGCTTTTAGATCTTTCTCCAACATTATAGAGCAGGGGGGAAATCCCAGAGAGCTGGTCTGCAGAGCCTCTCAGCTCTGACCTAAATTTGACCCATCTGGCTATCACACCCAGACTGCTACTCAGCCCTCCTCTCTTAGAGGTAGAGCTATATAAATTTCCCCTGTGATAGCAATATGCAGTGACAGGTTCTTTTTACTGAGGGCTCTGTAGTCTGTTAAACGCCAGATCTCTCCTCTGCCCTTCACAGCATCTGATCACACCACGATTGGTATGATCAGATTCTTTCCCAATTTAAAACTGTGCCATTTATATCCTGTAACCAGAAGTGAATGCTCATTGCTTCTGGATTCTGGAGACCATAGAGATGATCAAAACCATTCCGGCCTGCTGGATATGAAAGGCGAGTGTCGGGAGGAGGGGGGAAGCTAGAGTCCCCTACTGATGCTTTTAAAAGCAATAAAGTGGCTAATTATCCCTAGGATTGCTTTTACAAGAAAGCCGACCGCTGGTTGAAAGAAAAAATTCTGGGATGATGCATCATCAGGCATCATCCCAGTATAATCACTTGAATTCCAGCAATGTACCGGTACGTCACTGGTCTTCAAGTGGTTAATATGATTTTCAGTTCCACCTAGTGGCCATAAAGTGGTACTTTCCATTTTTTTTCACTATTCTTATGTATGGAGAACATTTGACCTGTTAAAAAACGAGCCTGTTTTATCACAGTAATGTGATAGTTTACGTTTTGGGGTTTATGTTCAAGATGCGCAAAGATTGAGCACACAAACACTTGCAGATACTCTCACTTTATTAGGTACACCTTGCTAATACTTGCTAGTACTGGGGTTGGACCCCTTTTGTCTTCAGAAATTCTTCAAGGCATAGATTCAACAAGGTGTTGAAACCATTCCTCAGAGATTTTGGTCAATATTGACATGATAGTATCACACATTTGCTGCAGATTTGTGCGTTGCACATCGATGATGCAAATCTCCAATTCTACCACATCCCAAAGGTGCTCTATTGGGTTGAGATCTGGTGACTATGGAGGCCATTGGAGTACAGTGAACTCATTGTCATGTGCAAGAAACCAGTTTGAGATGATTTGAACTTTGTGACATGGTGCATGATCCTGCTGGAAGTAGCCATCAGAAAATGGGTACACTGTAGTTATAAAGGGATGGACATGGTCAGCAACAATACTCAGGTAGGCCGTGGCATTTAAAAGTTGTTCAGTTGGCACTAAGGGGCCTGAAGTGTGCCCAGAAAATATCCCCTACACAGTTACATTACCGGAACAGTTGCTACAAGGCAGGATGGATCCATGCTTTCATGTTTTTTACACCAAATTCTGATGACCCTACCATCTGAAAGACAAAGAGCGCTCAGCCTCATCTGTCAAACAGAGATCCAGTTCCAGGCGGGCCTGATTTAGCAATCTACGGTTCGATGGGGTAGCTACCTGATTAAACTGAGCAGACGCAGAAGCTAGCTTTGATTCCAGCTGACGCTGTTTATGTTGTCTATCCCTCTTCCGCCTCGAAGCAATCTGAATAATATGGTCCCTAAAAACAGCCTTGTAAGCTTCCCACAACGTCACCGAAGAGGAGACAGAACCCGAGGGAGGGATTTAATACTAAGTTAGAACCTCCTGCCAACAAAAGGGTACCCCATTGATGGACAGCCAGGAGAGAGCAGATATGTGTCAGAAAGGGTCTAGGGTTGACATTGGGAGTGTAGTAGGACATTATTGTGACATCTATACCCTGAATCGTGCCCTGTAATTTATTACCTGCCACTGGGGTCAGCAATACGCTTCACACAAACAAATGGGGTTTTGCTGTGAAAAGCAACAAGAACTCCCCTTTGTTCAGTAGGGCCAGTAGCCTGAAATACCCGAGGGTAGTGTGCATCAAAATATTTTGGGGCGGAAGTAGTTGAAAAATGAGTTTCCTGCAGACAGGCAATATCTCGGCTCTTGCACTTTTAAGGGAGTCCCAGCACCTTGCCAAGCCTTCTGTTGGGGATTGGCTTAGGTTTCTCAAGAGCGCAACCAGCCACTCCTCAGATCCACCCACTGCCTCCAAGGCCCACTTCAGAAAGTCTCTACCTATGTTATATGGCCTATAGTGGAATTTGTTCCAATTGACTGAGTTCAGGCATTTCACGGAAGGGTACTGTTAATGCTTTCAACTTTATGGCAACAGCTTGGGGATGGCCCTTTTCTGTCATCACATGACTGAGAATAAAGGAAGGTCCATAGGGACATGGATTGACATGGATTGATGAGCTTGGTGAATAGGAACACCAGTAACCTCTAATGAGCCCTGATCTCACCCTGCTGAAAAACATTGGGGTGAGGCAGGATGTCATTTGCAAGCTAGATCTTCTCAGTAGCTGACCTCACAAAAGTTCCTTTGGCTAAGTGGCTACTAATTCCCACACCCTCACCCCAAATTTTTGTTAAAAGTCTTCCCATAATACTGTGGGCAGTTATAGTCACAAAGGGGGATGGGAACTATATTGTGTATATTTATAACATAAACATATTAATTTCTTCCTGGATGCATGACATTTTAACATATAGGCGCATGTAGCCAGAATGGACTCTGACGGTCTCCCAAAACCTTTCCCAAGTCTCTTTCTCCTGCAAAATGTCTCTTATCCCCAGTCACACCTGTAGACTCTGGCCATCTCCTGTAGTATGTCTAGACACCGACCATCTTCTGCATCATTACATATATTGTATACTATATGCAATCCCTTGATAATGTCTCCATTAAATCTGTTTTAGAATAAACACAAGAAATAAATAGACATGTTTTATGCCTGCCTGCACAGAATGAGAACCTTTTGGTGCTTAATGGGATAAGCAGTGAAGTTTGGAAATTTACAGACAGTTCTTAAAAGCTGTAGGCTAAATGAAGCCGCATTGAAAATCTGTCAACTAAAATGAAAATTTTGCTTACTCATACTCAACGTTGCTCATAGATGTTATGCATAGCTGGAATACTTTACCCTGTGATGGGCAGAGAGGTTATTCTGTTATTCCTAATACTAATAAATATTGGTTTATGCGATTAACCATTGTCCTCCAGAGGATTTACCCCCCTTCCAGACCAGGCCATTTTTTGCACGCACAGTTACACAGTTAGTCTGTCTGAAAAAAGACAAAAGTCCATCCAGTTCAACCATTAAAAAAAAAAAAGTTATAATCCTATACCCACAGTTGATCCAGAGGAAGGCAAAAAAAACCCCAGAAAAGCATGATGTAATTTGCTCCCGCAGGGAAAAAAATTCCTTCCTGATCCCCCGAGAGGCAATCGGATATTCCCTGTAGCAACTTTACCTATAAATGTTAGTATCCAGTTATATTCTGTGTATCTAAGAAACAATCCAGGCCTTTTTTAAAGCAATCCACTGAGCTGGCCAGGACCAACTCTTGAGGGAGTCTATTCCACATTTTCACAACTCTCATTTCTTTTCCTCCAGACATAAAGAGTGCCCCTTGTCCTCTGTGATGACCTCAGGGTGAATAGCTCTACACCGAGTTCACTATATAAACCACTGATATATTTATACATGGTGAACATATCCCCCTTAATCTCCTCTTCTCAAGAGAGAATAAATTCAGTTCCTCTAATCTTTCCTCATAGCTGATCTCCTCCATGCCTCATATCAGTTTGGTTGCCCTTCTCTGTACTTTCTCCACTTCCCCAATGTTCTTTTTGTGAATTGGTGCCCAAAACTGAACTGCATATTCCAGATGAGGTATTTCTAATGATTGCGATACGGAGCTGTGTTGCTTTAACTGTCAATTGCGTGGTCATGCAACCGTGCACCCAAATTAAATTTTGTCCTTTTTTCCCCACAAATAGAGCTTTTGGTGATATTTGACTGCCGGTATTTTTTTAATTTTTTTGCGTTATAAAAAAAAACCCATCAAGTTTGAAAAAAAACAAGATTTTTGACTTTTTGCTTAAACATATCCAGTAAAAAAATCAAATTGTGTCTTAAATTTAGGTTAAAATGTATTCTGCTACTTGTCTTTTCAAAAAAAAAAAAATTGCAGTATGTGTAAATTAATTGGTTTACATGAAAGTTATAGTATTTAAAAATGGCGGTATATATACTGGGCTTTTTTTTAATTTTTACTAGTAATGGCGGCGATCAGTGACTTATAGCAGGACTGCAGTGGACATTCTGACACTGGAGGGAACTGACTTGGTGTCAATGACATCCCCAGTGACATCAATGCAGTGATCAGTGCTAAGTAAAAGCACTGCCACTGTACTAATGGCACTGGGCATGAAGGGGTTAACATGTGGGTCAATTAAAGGGTTAACTGTGTGCTGTGTGCCGTTTTGCTAAGTGTGCTATGTTAGTGCTTCACTGTAAGCACACTGCTTTGCATGGCTGTGCTATGCACCATGCAAAGCAGTGTGCAGCAGCTGACAGGGGAGAGAACTGTTTTGTTTACAAACAGTTATCCCCCCTGTTGGAGATCCTTGGCAATCACCGGGTACCAGAGAGTAACTACTGGCCAAGTTCCAGTGATTGACAGGCGGCACAGATAGGGCTCGCACGCACCTCCTACACAGAAATGCAAAATCATATATATATACGTGATTTTGCACACAGCTGCCGCCCTGTAGCAGTATATCTGCTATGGGGTGGTGCTAAAGTGGTTAAAGTGGTTGTAAACCCTTACATATACTCATTGAAGTGACTCTTATCTTCTCTACATCCAATGAAAGTGCTGAATTTTTAAGCATGAATTTAGAAAAAAGGGGTGGAGAGCTGAAGTTACACTTTGCAGAGCTCTGAGAGCTGATTGGAGAGTAGGGACACACCCCCTCCACACAGCACACAGGAACAGAGCTGAAGCTGTCAATTATCTGGATGTCCCTCCCTTGTCACCATTTTTCTCTTGGTGTTAGGAAAACTTGTCAGAAGTGATTCATGCTGATAGCAGAGGAATGAGGCAGCATACAGAAATTACACTCAGTGCTCTGGATAGAGACAAGTACACACTATAGACGGATATGCTTTGTTCCTATTTCATGTCTGAGGTTTACAACCACTTTAAAGTTAAAGCCAAACTCCAGGCAAAATCTATACTTTTCACATCCTGTCATCTGGTAAAGATTTCCTTATCAGGTAAAGTCAGTTAAACTCATCCCTCACTTATGAGTTCCCCCATCCAGGTCCCTCACTGACACAGTTTCTGCCTGCTTGTTCACTTCCGTGTGTTAAACCTCGCTACTCGGCTCCCTCTAGTTCCCCAAGTCTGCTGTCAGTTCTCTTTTGGATCCTGAGAGAACCTCTCCACTCCTCATCCACCCAGAGGGGGAAAGAACCCGTTGGATGATCATTGCATGATCAGGTTACCACAGATTATCATAAGTGGTAATGAGGATTTAAACCCCCATTTTTTTTACCCCTGCGAAAGAAAAGGGGGTGTCAGAGGACGGTTGTTCTATCTATCTTAGGTGTCCGTTTATGACACAGAGAATAGCTGCGATTCAACAGATCTCAGCTATTCTCTGGTCATTCACAGTTTATGACACTCTGGAGATCATGTCAGCCCTTCACTGGAGATCTGTGTTCTCCCTCCAGATTCTCCAGCCCAGAGCTGGAGAATCAGAGGGACCGCAAACTAAGCAGAGATAATTTACCTCTGCTTAGTAAACTGATCTTTTACTGTAATCTCGCGAGATTATAGTAAAATCAGCCGTTTTCCAGAGTTTGTAGACCGTTCTCCAGCGTTTGGAGACCGTTCTCCCTTCGTTCGGAGAACTGCTTCATAAACTGCATTCACAGGAGAACTGTGTTCTCTGAGAATGCCAGAGAACTGAGCAGCGATCTATTACCGCTGGTTCATAAACAGACACCTTATTTAGTAAGACATGATAACCGATGATGAGCATGGCACACGATTCCAGAGCATTCATTAGCTGGACTACAGTGAACACAACTCAGACCTCATTGGTCACAATGGGTTCCTGAACTTCATAGTTGAATGTATTGGTCAGCTATCCAAACAAAGACTAATTGCAGCTGAAGTGGTTTCTCTACTCAATGCAGACTTCCAGCTCAGCTGCCCTTTGAAGCAGGTTCATACTGTCTCTAGTTCTGTTTTCTCCTCAGGATTATTATTCAAGTCATCTCTAACTGTTTTAAATCTGTCTATCCCATTTTTTGGCAGTTGAGACATGCTATCGGATAGGAAGAAAGATATTTCTTTGATTGCATGATAGTGTCTGTCAACAGGCAACATACACCTGTTTCAAATGAACAACTTGAAAGAAACAAAAAGTTCTGCTGTGGGAGTAATAACTTTTTAACCACTTGAGCTCTGGAAGGTTTTACTCCTTCATGACCTCACCATTTTTTTCCTTTTGCGGTCATGCAACGCTGTACCTAAAGGAACTTTTATATTTTTTTCTTTTAGTGATATGTGGTATTTAAAAAACAATATTTTTTACTTTCTACTTAAATCCAATAAATATTTTTTTAAAAGTCTAATTTCTTCATACATTTTGACCAAAATGTATTCTGCTACATGTCGTTGGTAAAAAAAATTCCAATAAGTGTATATTGATTGGTTGACATGAAAGTTATAACATCTACAAACTATGGTGTATATATATTGGATTTTTTTATACTAGTAATGGTGGTGATCAGTGACTTATAATGGGACTGTGATAGTTTGGCAGGCAATCTGACACTAACTGATGCTGGGGGGAACCGACTAACTGTCACTGACATCAACAGGGACATTAATACAGTGATCAGTGCTAAGAACATACTCTGTCACTGTACTGGGAATGGCTTAACATCTAGGGCAATGAAGGGGTTAAATGTGTATCCATCTATGTGTAATATGTATATTACTGATAGACAGCTTTGTTTCTCATTCCTGAGAGATAATTTCCTGTGTACAGAGTCATGTGGCCGGGCCTTGCTAACAGATTCCCGCTGTGTACAATCACAGTGGGTGGTGCCCTAAACCAGGAAGCAGGTAGTTACATACCAGTAAGTCACTGTGCCTGCACAGGCCGCCTGTGCACAGTACATTGCGGGCGGGCAGTCTAGAAGTGGTTAACCACTTCCCGTCCTTAAGCGTAAGGTTAAACTGGTTATACAGGGATAATGGTTAAGGCTACAACCATGATTAGGGTTGCCAACTCATCCCTTTAAAACCCAACACATATTAGTTACACAGGTTCTGTGGCCAAATAAGGTGGTAATTAAACTAATTTAATGCCTTATCTGCATTAAATTAGCCTCAGAACCTGCATAATTATTGTGTTTGGTTTTAAAGGGATGAGGTGGCAACCTTAACCATGATCCTGGTATCGTTTTTTTTACAGCAGGTGATTTCCTATTAGGTAAAAGTGATCCGAGCGACTATAAAGCCACTGAATCACTTTTACAGGTGGCGGAAGGGATGTTCCTTCTCACTTGCTGCCATCTTTACCAGGCTCTCCTGTCTGATTAGGGAGCCCAGTAAGGGTGTGACTGGCGGCATTGGCTTCCAGAAAAACAATAAGAATAATTGGCCCTAGTATGTGTATGTATGAATGTGAGTTAGGGACCTTAGATTGTACGCCCCTTGAGGGTTAGGGACTGATGTCAATGTACAATATGTATGTAAAGCGCTGTGTAAACTGACAACGCTATATAAGTACCTGAAATAAATAAATAAATAATAAGAGTAAGGTCATTGATGTACAATCTACTATTTAAATGTAATTTCATTTCTGAAGTTGGGGTTTAACATAGATCATGAAAAAAAATAATCGAAGCTGTATAAAATCAGTTGGGGAGAATACTTGATGCTGAGCTTATTGCTCACAGTAGATGATATAACATTCCTTTCAGCACTGTCACATTGTTAAATGCGATCTCCAGGCAAAGAGCTAAAAACTTAGTTCCAGTATACAGACAAAGATTGTCCTAATTCTGTCCAGCCACAGATTTGCCTCTTCCAGTCATCACTGTCAGCGTGAGGGGGATACTCTGTTGACTGATATGCTGTCAGGTCTGCTCACTCTGCTCTCTCCTCCTGTCAGCGTATGTGCATAACACAGGTCCTGATTGGCTCCCAACTCTACCCTTTCTTCTTCCTGTTTGAGTGCTGTTAAGCAGAGGTTATAATTAAGAAAACCTCAGGCACTTATGCTAGCTGGTGATAAAAATAAATTTAGGCTGCTTTCAGACAGATGTTTTTGCTCATTTGTTCATTTAAAGTGTAACTAAACCCAGGACCCTGCATTCACTGTATATGGTCTCCCACGATACACAGAACATGGAAGTGTAATTATTTTAGTAAATATAAACTGCTAAATACCTTTTCTCATTAGCAATTAGAGCAGTCTTGTGACTTCTGGCAGAGCACTAGTTACAGCTTGTAGGAGTGTTTATTCTCCTGTAGGAGGATGCAGGACCCCTGACCTCTGTCTGGAGGTTGCTGACTGGGCCTGTGCTGATCACATGCACTCTCCCAAGAAAAAAAAAAAAAACTCTCTAGCAATACACACCAAACTGAGCATGTGCAGCTTGCCCCCGTGCCTCTGTTCTATCAGGAAATATTTAGGAGACACTGAAAGAACTGGTGCGCAGTCATGTTGGAACAGGGAGGGGCCATCCCCAAACTATTCCCACAAAGTTGGGAGGATGAATTTGTCCAAAATGTCTTGATATGCTGATGCCTTAAGAGTTCCCTTCACTGGAAATAAGGGGCCAAGCCTAACCCCTGAAAAACAACCCCACACCATAATCCCCCCCTACACCAAACTTTAGATTTGGCACAATGTAGTCAGGTAAGTACTGTTCTCCTGGCACCCCAGACACGTCCATCGGATTGCCAGACAGAGAAGCGTTATTTGTCACTCCAGAGAACATGTCTCCAGTGCTCTAGGGTCCAGTGGTGGTGTGCTTTACACCACTGCATCTGACGCTTTGCATTGCACTTGGTGATGTAAGGCTTGGATGCAGTTGCTCGGCCATGGAAACCCATTCCATGGAGCTCTCTATGCACTATTGTTGTGCTAATCTGAAGGCCACGTGAAGTTTGGAAGTCTTTAGCTATTGACTCTGCAGACAGTTGGCGACTTCTGCACACTGTGCGCTTCAGAATGCGCTGACCCTGCTCTGTCATTTTATGTGGCCTACCACTTCATGGCTGAGTTGCTGTTGTTCCCAGTTGCTTCCACTTTGTTATAATACCACTAACAGTTGACTGTGGAATATTTAGTACCAAGGAAATTTCACATATGGACTTATTGCACAGATGGCAACCTATCATGGTACCACGCTTGAGTTCACTGAGCTCCTGAGAGAGACCCATTCTTTCACAAATGTTTGTAGATGCAGTTTGCATGCCTAGGGGCTTGATTTTATACAACTGTGGCCATGGAGGTGTTTGGAACACCTGAATCCAAAGATATTACACAAAAACATAACTTTCATCCTCTTCTTGCAGTCCCTATTGCGGCTGTAGGCGCCTTCCTCCTGTGGGTTGGACCACCCTGCACATGCATGCTCTTCTCGTGTACACGCTCATCAATGCCTGGGATCAGGTGGGGGTTGTGTTTATGTGAAAGCCAACATTAAGACAGAACCCTGGCTTAGAGATGAACCGCACAGCGTGTGCACCCCCATGACCTACATAGTCTCTCTGTAAAGGATGGTGTCCCTTGTCGCTTCACATCTTGACTTACAAGCATTGCATTTAGGAGGCACACTGCAGAGCCCATGTCCTCTCCACCAGTCCAGCTTAATTTTGCCACCACACTCCTAGTTACAAAATGGCATTCCGCATGCACTAGTATGGACCTCATGTGTGCACATCATCACCTCCTTCACTCTCCTGCACCATGCAGACAGTTATCTACGGCCTCCGGCTTCAATCTCAGCTTCAGGTCAGGGAACTGACCATTAGGGAGGGAGGCACCAACCCCCCTTACTACCGGAGGACCTGTCACCTGCACCAGGCACTGCTGTTGACTGGCTACTCTACTCATTGCCATGAGTTCACAGTTACCCGTAGCAACTGCACTCCTCCATCCTTCTTGCTGAGTCAAAACTTTGTGATGGACTTCCTTTTACCCCGTGTGTGCTTTACATGCCACGTTCTTCTATACATCATGTTCCACCATGCACCCCCTAAGTAACTTCAGACCAGGCTTTTGAACAGTTTCACAAACTTTACTGAATGCTTCTGCAACACTTTTGAATAGAGTGCAAACACAGTCCTGCTAAATAGCTAATCTGTGGCTGCCCAAGCATACCTGTACACGTGTAAGTTTATAAGAGGTAGTGTCCATTGCTGGTTGTTCCCCAGGTGGATGTTTGGCAAGGGTTACATCTTGCTGTTGTGTACTTTGTAGCTGACTCCCATGAGGTCCTCTCTGGATCTCTGGCCCCAGCCTTCCCTCTATTTATGAGTCTCACAGGGAGGAAGGCAGGCCCAGAAAAAGCCCAGGAACCCGGCAAACCTAGCATTAATTAACCCTTTCCCCCACCTGGGCAGCTCAGAAACTCCTAACTAACAGCAGCCTATCTGTAGGCTCCTCTCTACACCCCTCTTTGGGTGGCACCATTAGCAAATATGGTGCTAAGGGGGTAATGTCCTCTCTTGTCGATCCCGCTCCAAGCTCTGTGTGTTAACAGACACATAGGGGTTTATTTACTAAAGCTGGAGAGTGCAAAATCAGACTCACTTCTGCATAGAAACCAATCAGCTTCCAGGTTTCATTGCCAAAGCTTCATTGAACAAGCTGAGGTTAGAAGCTGATTGGTTTCTATGCAGACGGGAGTCTGATTTTGCACTCTCCAGCTTTAGTAAATAAACCCCATAGTGCCAGAAGGCCACATCCCTGCTCCCTCCTCACAGGAATTATTGGTAGGTTAGTTAAGTAGCGCATTTCTTACCTAATTGCAGAGAACACCTTATGGAAAAAAACCATTTAAACGTTGATACTAATTTATTTGTACAACAATACATAACTGCATTAAATAGTCATTTTATTTGCCTGGAGTTCAGCTTTAAGCACCAATAATATAGTTATAATTCTGAAAGCTTTTTCTCCATAAATATTTGTCATCCGTATAATAGATTGATTTGAATGACATGCAGAATTCTTTGTGATCGGTAGTGTATTGCTGTTCATCATTACTCTTGGAGAGATAAATTCTGTTTTGACAGGAAGCAGTTATGACAACAACACTGTATTTATCCAGACTGCACAGCTCCCGTGTCTGTAATCTCTGGAGTATTGTGCACCTTCAAATCATCTCTTATGAATTCAAAAAGTATTTTTTTAATTTAATTCTCCTTCCTTGTATGTGATGGGAACAATAGTAGAATAAAATTAACATCTTCCATTTTTTGCAGAGCGTAGCTGTCATAAATAAGCCACCAGGATCAATATGTTTGCCTCTAAGCTATGATTCTTATTTTATGTCATATGCTTTAGTTGCAAATAATATTTTGGGGGAACCTTACATCAATGAAAAAGCTGCAAGGTAAATGGAGTGTTAAGCAAAGAGCTCAATAGACCCTCACACATGGGGCCAACAAAATGCAGTGTGCCCCTCCTAGCGTTTTGGTGAGCCCATGAGGAACAGGTGCAGCATCCAGTCCCGCTGTTTTCAGCCTTCCAAAGTCCATGACAGGTTGAAATATGCTACTGCTGGATGCTGTATTGAGTTGTAGGGCCCTTTGCATTAAGAGACACATGCTCAAAATACAGAGCCCTATGACATCACTGTCCCACCTCTCCACCTCGTCCAGTCAGAGAATGGCTTTCATTCATTGACAAAATTGCAAACCCTCTCCTAATGGAGCCTGAGATTGACAGCAAGCAACCCCCTGTGAATACTAGACCAAGTTGGACCAATGTAACTCTGCTATAAAATCCATACCTGGAATTCAGCTTTAAGCTTTTTCACAGAGTGAGGATTTCTTTTTACCCCTATATATTATACACATAGAGTAACAAGGGTTTTTGACATACATTACAACTATATGTGTTTTTAAGTTACATAAACGTACCATTATGCACTTACTTGTATGTTTTACATGTGTATTTTCTTTTTTCAATACAATGTGAAGCAGAAACATTCAGAATCTTGATTGTTAATGGTACATATGCTATAAAAATGCCCAACTGTTTTTATTACGTATACAAATGGGCCTGTTTATGTATGTTATGTATACAAAAGGTCCTGGTCATGTGAAAGCACAAAAATTCAATTTGTCATTAAACCCCCCCCCCCAAAAAAAACAAAAAAAAAAACAACCTAAAGAAAACACACGCTAAGCTTCACTGCATGGATGTGAACTAGCCACATGGCAATAAACCGGACAGAACAAAATAGTTTTAAAGGCATTACAAATCTTCCTACCTTTGAGGCATCACTTTTAGTTTGAAGTCTATTTTCTTAAAGTCATTGTACACTTTTAAACATTTTTGTTGTTTTAATTTGGTATTGTAGTTACAGTATATTCCCTCTGTTGTTTATTTGCCTAACCTTGGGATGATGGGCTCACATGCTGTGGATGCAGCCATGGCTGATCGATTCCCCTCTGTCCAAGTATTCATTCACCTAGCTTGTCCCTATTCACTAAATAAACAGGCAACTTCTTGTTCCAAGTCATGCTTTTCACCTGCATAAGATGCGCATTGATCATATAGTTTCATGATATCATTTGTTGCCCGGAATGCACAGCCTATATTAGGGTAAATCTTCACATTCCTGAGTCAAAAGTTTCTGTTTGTGTTTAAACATGAAGCATTCGGCATGCCACTGCACAGGTTAATACATGACCTCCGTCTGTAGTCTAAGAACTGACATTTCATGTGAAGAATTTACATCCCACAATCCCTGGGTTTCTTAGTCTAGTGCTCTTCAGGTGAGAGCTAATTAGATCTGACAGACATATACAGGCAGAGCAATTAACCGCTTCCCACTGGAGGTACCCATATATTTATATGCGGCCTCTCGGCGGGTGGGCTTTAACGTAGAGAGGCTGCATATATGCGGTCCTGTGTAAACACTTTTTTGTGCTGAAAGCGCTCCCAGCAAAGTTGCAGGTGGGGACCGGAAAGCTCCTGATGCATATTTGAAATCAGGAGCTTTCTGATCATGTGACCGTTGTGACAGCCAATCACAGTGGTCACATGAGTGGAAGGATCACCTCTGCCTCCCGGCACTTAGAAGCTCTTAAAGGGCTGTGAAGGGGTTAACAGAGATTATCATGCAGTCTCTCATCACATTAGCACTCCCACATTTGTGATGCAACACAGAAAACCAGTGAGACATGCAATGGAGGCTGCATGACTTGGAAGAAGAAGTTTCCTGTTTATTTAATGAATAGGGACAAGCTAGATGAATGAATACTTGGACAGAGGGGAATCGATCAGCCATGACATTACAGGCTGCATCCACAGCAAGTGAGCCCATCATCGCAAGGTAAGGCAAACAAACACTGGGAATATACTGTAACTACACTAATACCAAGTTAAAACAAAAATATTTAAAAGTGTACAATGACTTTAAGAAAATAGACTTCAAACTAAAAATGATGCCATAAAGGTCAGTACAGGACACAGTAGTGCCATGGAAATCAGTAGAAGGAACCTGTAAGAGCCACAGAAGACCCAGGAGATTTGGCACTCCTAGAAGTGTGGGCATCCCCGGGGACCTCAGGGGAGGATTTCTCAGGATCAGAGCTCAGTGTTCAGTGGTGCAGGCAGCAGGAAGTATATACAGTCTTTTTCACAGATCTGCTTTGCTGGAGTAACTTATGTATATAACTTTTTATCGGGGGTGCTTCAATCGTTATTTTATTTTACAGGCCACAAATAGTAGAGTATTGCTGTATCAGGGGTTCTCTGATGTGCCATTTTGGCTTGTCAGGGGTGCTGCGCCTCTTCCAGTAATTAAACAGAGTGATATGGTCTTCCTAATATGATAAGGTGCAGCGCTAAAATAATAAAATCAATACAAAGCAATCAATAATGAAATTATCCAAAATAATCTTGATGGTATATCAAAGTGCAGATAGTGCCAATGTAAATGATGAATCAATCAGCACAGGTAAATCAATAAAGTGACAAAAGTGCCAATGCACATTACTAAACACAGATAAATAAATAAAGTGGCCAACAGTGCAAATGCACCTCCAAAAAAGTGAAAATGGTGCTTAAAAGTGACAAAGTCTGTATAGCAATGTACAAATGAATAAACGTGAAGTTTCAGAAAGAGTGATCCTCTGTGTATCTTCTGGTGATGAAATAATGGAATTACGCACTCATCCAATGCAAAATTCCATCATGCATTTGAGAATAATTATATCTCAGTGGGCCAGCTGGATCCTCTTATGGACACCTCTATCCTGGTATGGACTCTCCTCTGGGTCATCAATGGGATGCAGCAACTCTCATGAGCCCCAAGAAGAGATGCCAGAATAGTGTGATACTGCTTCAAAAGGGTTTTATTGATCCATAACAGGCATGTAACAAAAGAGAAAGTAAACACAGACTGACCATATGGTGAAGGTAAAGATGGCTGCCGGACCAGCATGGGCCTCAGCGGCGTGACGTCGGGGGGGAGGGGGGACTGAGTACTGTAATGTGAGAAGGAATGGGGTGGTGGGTGAACTGAGGACTGTGATGTGAAAGAAGAGGGGGAAACTGAGGACTCTGATGTGTGGGCCAGTTCATGCCAGAACATGGTGCGGGAAAGGCACATTCGAATTTCACTGCCTTTGCGATCTGCTGCAGGTGCCAATGCCTTTTTAATGCCACCTCAATAACAGATCTCAAACGCAGTGCGTTTTCATGCACCAGATTGCATGGTACAGCAGTACCATGTGATTGGTGCGGCATGTTTTTCAATAGTAGTGCATGCATTACTTTTTGTTTGTTCCAGTGCAACTTGCAGCACATTCAAATGAATTGGCTGCCAAATCACACTGCAGGCGAATGCACAGAATTCACACAGGAACGCAGATCCTGTTGCTATGTAATTCTAGTGTGAACAGCCCTAAAGGAGGGAGGATGTGGCGGAACCGTTCTGCCTGGGCTTCCTCGTGCGGAGCAGTGCGTCTCAGCCAATGGTCCTCTTTTCCAGCAAGGCTTCCAGTGCTCTGCCAAGGCAGGTATTAGAGCTCAAAACACTCCCTTCCCTGCTCTCCCAAACCACTAGTCAGAACTTCGTGTAGGGTGAAAATGAATGACTCTTTATTAAACACAGCTCAGTATATACAACTTCATCCCCACCAGACAGCCTGGCACAGGGTTTTCCCCACCCACAACAAAACCCTACAACCAACAATACAGTATGAACTGTTAGAAGTGAAAGACTACAAGGTCACATTTCCCTAAACAAACTGTAGAATGTCTGTGAAACATATACAGCTTTACAAAGGGGATAAAACTGGAACAGAAAGGGCAAAATGTTATCACAAAGGGACGGTTCATCACAGGGGCGACTGAGGATTCTGATGTGAAGGGATTGGGGGTGGGGCTGAGGACTCTGATGTAAAAGGGGGAGCTTCTCATGTGATGGGTGCCTCAAAATTTTCCATAGTTTCAAAGGGTGCTGTGAATGAAATAAGGCAAAGTGTAACTAAAAGCAAAGCTTTCTTAAAATTTTGGATAGAGTAAGGGGGCGGGGGGGTTATAACCTCTGTCAGGTCGCATTGAAGATATTTTCCTTCACCTATCCAAATCTAAAAAAAAAGTTTTGCCTTTAATTACACTGTAAGAAACACGGCTGTAGATAAATGTTTCACTTTACTATGAAGACTCCTGAGCATTGGCCCGGAGATATTCCAAGAACTGAATACAGCTCAAATGCTGAATGTTTTCACATACAGAAGAAATGTCACTCACCACTTCTTTTTTATCATCTATTACATCAATGCATGTGAAAAATGAGACCGGCATAAAAGGTATCAGTATGGGGAGCCGAAGCAGATATCTGGGAAGGAAGTATCTATTAAGGATGTTCCATGCTAAGCCATCATTGTAGTTAGTAGCCTTGCCATATAATTCTGAAATTCATTGGACTGTAAATCCACTACAAATATCTGGCAGCAAATGTTGGTCTCCTGAGCAATCTCATTCCTGGATTTTATTGTTAAGCATCTGGTCTGTATATTTGCCAGGACTGTCTAACTAACTATAGCACTAGCTATATTAAATTGAGATAAACTCAGCGATACTTACCTTTCCTTCAATGGTTCGACATCCCTCGCCAACATCTTCTTCCTGGCTTCTTAGGCTGCAGCTGTCTTCATTGGCCAATGCAGGATGATGCCACTCCTGTGCTTGCACAATTCACTTTACATTCCAAAGCAGAATGTGAGCAGGCAGGTAGGTTTCTTTTCTAATAAAGAGCCAGTCTGTCCACAGTTTTTGAAAGCTAGACTTTAGTTGCACTTTAAAACCTGCAATCAAAAGTAAAGTACACTCCAGTGAAAATTGAAAATTAATGTTTATGTTAACTCATACTTGCCAACTGTCCCAGTTATGTCGGAATAGTCCCACTTTTTATTCAGCTATCCCTTAAGTGCCAAACCGTGTACTATGAGCAATAGCTCATAGTGTGAGGCCCAGCAAGTCTTTTGCACCTGTCCTATGGTCCTATGGTGGCCATGTCCATTCATATGCAAATCAGGGGATCATTGATAAGCAAATCCTTGAACTCATTCATAAGCATCTCACACAGCTCAATTATATGTAAATTCACCCCCCCCAGAAGTCCTGCCCACTATACCTGCTACTGAATGCTCTCCACATGTAGTATATAAACAATCATAATCCCACCTGCAATCACTGCCTTTGAACATTGTAGATGTGGGGATGCACCATACCCTGACAATAAATGTCTCTTATATGCTCTCTTTTAATCTGCTAAGTATACCACTGAAGTTGAGCTTGCCAGAGATCCAGTGTAAGTTGCTGTACACTCTGCAGTGTTATATCAAGCAGCATTGTTACCCCTGCCCCTTTTTCTCATAGGATTACAGACCCCCCCCCCCTTCCGAGCAATGTTATCCCAGGACAGGAGAGTGTGTTACTGATAGGATCACCTGGTGTAAAATAAAGAAAATGAATGCAGCCACTACACATAAAGACTGGTAAATTCCAATAGATTACATTTTTGTCCTTTGGTATATGGTAAAGTGGAACTCAAGGCACACATACTTACCCTAATTCCAATGGTTCAACACCCACAAAGCCCCTCGTTGGTGCCGACATCTTCTCCCTGGGTTTTTCCATGAGCTGATCTTCAGCTATGGCCAGTGCAGGATGACATGCATTGAACAAAAAATGTCATGTTTGTTATTTCATCCATTGATGGTGTTATAAGGGCCAACTAGGAATGGCAACATATGTCAATCAGAGGCGGACTGACCATTGAGGGACTCGGGCACTGCCCGAGGGCCCGGGGTCAGTAGGGGGCCCCATGAAATACCCCTGGTACCTTTTTATAGGCTTTTTTGGGTGTGCTTTGAGTGTGGGCAAGGACACAGGGGCCCCATGATCCCCTATTGCCTGGGGGCCCCATGAGTTGTCAGTCCGCCCCTGATGTCAATACATCAAAAACAATCCCAACAAGCTGCAACACAAGCACATTAGTGTTACATAGTTACATAGTTAGTCTGGCTGAAAAAAGACAAACATCCATCCAGTTCACCCATAAAAAAAGTCATAATCCTATACCCACAGTTGATCCAGAGGAAGGCAAAATTGTGAATAGTGTCAACTTGGGCTGAAGTTAAGACCTGTAGTTTTTTTAGTGATATCAGCTTATACCCTTTTGTATGGATGGACTCTACAGACACTCATCTCAGGCTTAGTGAGTGACACTCAACTCTGGCTTACAGAGAAAAGTTTCAAGTATGTATTCTTAACTTAAAAATGTAACTTGTATTGCCCTCAGCCTCCTCCAAATCTCAAAATTTGCTTTTGATTCTGCTGCTGTGATCTGACTGCCTGCTAGGCAGTGTTCCATATTGGTTCTCCATGGTCCCACTGTATGAAGGAACATAGCCACCGTCTCTTGCTCACTCCCAGGATGAACTTTGGACTATGGGATGTGTAGCGTTCATAACGCAGTACACGTGATTACAACCAACATGCTTATTCCAAACAAACAGAAGTGAAGCAGAAAAGGAGAGGTTTAGGGGCTCACAGAGGACATTACAAGGAGGAAGAAAAAAAAAATCCATGAAAAATAGATTACAGGGCCATTGAATAGTGGATGTATACGGATTATATTTTGAAACTACAAGGGGTGTTCAAGTCAAACCGGGACATTTTACAGGTATAAAAAGGGATGCTAGCATGGCGGTACTACATGCAGTAGTAAGTGGCAAGTGTGTCCTATTACTGATAAGCGGTGCACATGTCGTGGGCCAGTCCAGAGTCCTTTAATCAAGATGGCAGACAACAGTGCTAGTGCGTGCGTGGAACAGCGTGTTGCAAGTTTCCACAGATATCTACAGAAGACTTCAAGCACAGTACAGTGATGAGACACTCAGCTGCAGTAAGACATTTGAATGGTGTAAATGTTTCAAAGATTGTCGTATGTCTATCAGTGACAATCCTGGCCATGGTGGTTCCCAGCCCACAGCAGTCATCCCTGTGAAAATTCAGCTCGTGGAACACCTGATCCTGGATAATCGACGTATAACCTGTTGAGAAATTGCACAAGAGACAAATCTTTCTGTGGGAACGGTGAACACAATGATGACGAAGTGGAGCAGGCTGTCCTAGGATGATTCAGGCATACTGACAAATCTTTCTATGCTGAGGCTTTCCAGGCATTAGTTAAATGCTGGGATAAGTGTATAAATGTAGCAGGGGAGTATGTCGAAAAAATAAATGCAGTTTCCACCCCTTGAAAATACTGTATGTTCTTTTATTATATAAACCCAAAAGTCCTGGTCTGACTGGAACACCCCTCGTAAGAATATTGTTGAGTGTCACTTTAATTCAGTCTATGGTGATAGCTAATGCTGTGTGTATGGCAGAAGAAAGACGGGATATCATTATTAGTGAATGCTACTGTGCTACAATGAAAATGACAAATTATTTACAATCGACTAACAAAATACAGTACATGCTATTATGCGCTCATCTAGCAAATATGACAGCTATCAATGAGCGTGTATAGC
Source organism: Staurois parvus (assembly GCF_062004578.1). Taxonomy (NCBI): domain Eukaryota; kingdom Metazoa; phylum Chordata; class Amphibia; order Anura; family Ranidae; genus Staurois; species Staurois parvus. The sequence goes on from NW_028317883.1 coordinate 2,028,067, forward strand.
ATAGCATATAGTGAACATTCCTGAAATCAATAAGGGTTCTGATGTCAATAATAAATTACAGTGGAACCAAATTAGATGGGTTTTTTTTTACATTTCTCAGTATACATAGGAATCTTCCACTGATAGCAAATGCATTTTGTAACTTTGATTTTTCCATTTTTACTAACTTATTTAGTCATGTTGACATATTTTCTATGGTACTTTAATTTATATCAGTTCATCCCTTGAGGGACTTTCCAGTGTAATGTCACTATCAGTCACATACATACATTAGGCCCAATTTGGGAGGAAGCCAGCTAACCTGCCATTATGTTATTTTTATTTTATAGGGATGACTGCAAAGCGCAGCTTAGGGAACCTACCAACAGATGGCAGTAGACTCAAAGGTATATACAGCTCTTAGTACTGGACTGCAGAGTCACAGCTGGGATAGTTGTTTTAAAGGAGAATCCCAGTTTGGAATTTTTACTTCTCTTTCTAATTCCACATTTTCCTGCCCTCCATGTTCTGCATTCTGGGTGCGCTTGTGTACTTTCCTCCAGCAAAAGCTTTGTGAGACCTAATGTCTAGTACACATGATGGGAAAATCGGACAAGAAAAACACTTTTGTTGCGATCGCCTGATAATCTGATTGTAGGTACATAGCTTTCAAGAGCCAATTATGACAGTTCATGAGAAATTATCTGAAGGGACAAGCACGAACATTTTTCTCATATAATACCAGAATGAATGATTTCTGTTTAACCACTTGCCCTCCAGAGGATTTACCCCCCTTCCTGACCAGGCCATTATTTTGTGATACGCGCTGCGTTACTTTAACTGACAATTGCGCGGTCATGCAACACTGCAGCCAAATGAAGTTTATGTCCTTTTTTTCCCCACAAATAGAGCTTTCTTTCAGTGGTATTTTATCGCTTCTGTGTTTTTAATATGTTGCACTATAAACAAAAAAGCTTGACAATTTTGAAAAAAAAAAACCAAATATTTTTGACTTTTCAAAAGATCCAGTAAAAAAATGTTGTCATAAATTTAGGTCAAAATGCATTCTGCTACATGTCTTTGCTAAAAAAAAAATCCCAATACATGTAGATTAATTGGTTTACATGAAAGTTATAGCATCTACAAATGACAGTATATATACTGGATTTTAAAATTTTTTTTATACTAGTAATGGCAGCGACTTATAGCGGAACTGCGGCAGGCATTCTGACACTGGGGGGAACTGACTAATTGCCACTGACATCCCCAGTGACACTAATACAGTGATCAGTGCTAATAAAAAGCACTGACACTGTACTAATGACACTGGGAAAGAAGGGGTTAACATCTGGGGCGATCAAAAGGTTAAATGTGTGCGTTGCTGTGTTTTACTGTATGTGCTGTGTGTGCTTTACTAGGGAAACATACTGCTGTGTATTTCTCTGCTGTGCAGAGAAGTACACAGCAGCATCTTACTGCTGGCAGGAGAGAGACCTGTCACTATTCCTCGCCGATCGCCGGGTGCCAGCTGGGAATCTCCGGCCAGGACAATATCTGTACCCAGTGATCTGTACCCGGGACAATATCTGTACCCAGTGATCAACATCTGTACCCACCATTGGCGGTGCAGGTAAGGCGGTGTGTGCGCGCCCCCTTCCTAGAAATGAAAAATCATATCTATCTATCTGTAAAAAAAATAACTAAATTTAGTTATTTTAGGCACATAAACTCGGTACACAAAAGATAAAATCAATTGTTACTTTATTAACATGTCACATCTAAAACATATCAAACGTGTATTTAAAATTGCATTGCACATTTGAAACACAGCATGTTTTCCCCCATCAACCAAATTACAAGCTGTTCCAATGAACGTTAAGTAGGGATGATAGATACAATTTACTTCCTTCGGAGGGTGGGGAATGTCCAAGCTGTGTGGAAAACGCCCAACATGTTTTGCGACTGGAGTCGCTAGCCTCAGGGGCTAGCAACGCATCTAAAAGATGAACAGACTTAAACAGTAATCACTGTATAAGTGAACAAAAGGAGTGCAAATACAACATAGGTACCACCTGTCAGGCACTTACATAGACAAACAGTGTGTGTTGTATGATAAAGAACTCCTCAATTCAGCAACCAAGGTCTCCCCAGCTGATCAGAAACTGGAACCCAATCGCCGGGTGTGGGGGCTCATCAGTTAAGCAGTAGGCAGACAGAGAACCCCACAGGATAACATGCGTTCAGCAGAAAATAAAAAATCAGAGGTACAAGGCGACAACCGGCATCATCATCATAATAATCCAACTAGCAAAGATTAGTAGTGGAGGACAGCATAGGCCTATAAACGACCAAAATACAGAAAATGTAATAAGTTAGTAGTGCCTCGCAATAGGCAGCCCATCTATAGATACACAATAATCCAAAATGCTCAAAAAGGGTTACGTCTATAAATGAAGCGACATGTCCACAGGATAGGCCTAAAGGGCACATGTGGGCAACCATTATCCAAAAAACAAAGTGCTGAAAGACAACTCTCAACAGATTACCTCCACTATAAGGCCTGAAAGACAAGGAATACCCCAAGTTAAGAGACTCCCCTCTAAACACTAACCCCCCCAGGAGGCATGCAACCATCATCATAGCAACAACAACAAGGCTCAATATACCTACTGAATTATAGCCAAAGAAGAAACCCATACAAAAGCCACAGAGGAATCCCAGAGGTTTTGTCTACTGACCTGTGCTGCTTAAATGCGCCCCGCGCAGGTGCCCCAATGACAATGGCGTGTGACATCATCCCGGCCTGGCCAAAGCATCTGTGCATGCGCAAGGCCCTCCCATGTGTGCAGAGCATCACGCCGAGCAAGCAGCGAGCCCGATTCCACAACGCCACAGTGGGAACACTTGTGCACACGCAGACGGGGGGAGGGTCCAAAAGGACCCACCGACCCCTAAAGCCATGGGCGATCGAGCCTGGACACACCCGAGTCCCCCCCAGAGCCCAAAAGGGCCACAAAGGGGCGAGAAGGCCGACAAGGCCACAAAATAATCAATAGACGTTGCAAGGTGACTAGATCTACCAGTGGCACATCCACAGCAGAGCACATCAACAACCACTACCCAATCCAGGACCACCCACCAGAGTAGCATAATCACCAAGGGCCATTGCCACAGAAAAACCCCACAATGAATACATATCAATGTGTTCCATAATTAATGTTTTGGTCATAACAGTTACAATGTTTGACATAACCAAGACATGTGTCAATAATTATTCACACAGATCACTTTAAAACAGTATAAGATAATATGTGTAAAAGGCCAGTATCTGGAATAAACAAGGTGACTCTATATTACCTAAATGGGATAACCCTCACCAACACTGAAAATGAAAAAAATAATCCATAATAATCGGTCCCATATCCAGAAATAACATGATCCCAAATCACATATAATGTCTGTACCCTTAGATCATAGAAAGGATTTATATGATAGGATTTCATTAAGGCCTGGTGGATTTACAGCATTAAGATGTTCGATCCACATGGTTTCTTTACATACATATATATGTGATTTTGCGCAGCCCTGCTGCCCTGTAGCAGTAGTTAATCAGTATTGAGTAACCAAGACCACACATTCTCGGAAACGAAAGAATACAATACAATACATTACATCACTACCGAAGTTGTATTCTATATAACAATAATTTTAACTTTAGTAACCTATTTGTTTTCGATATGAGACTAGCATGCAAAAACAACCCAGACCATCATTCGTCTGATATTCTCATTGTGTGTATGAGGCTTTAGACTGCAAGACATTGAGCCTGAGCAGCCCACCTGTAGTTCTCAGTAGTACTGACGTGATGATGTCACCGCCGCAAATGTTGATCTTTGGTGTTCTCTTTGCTAATGGCACAGTACTCACAGAGGCTACAGCGATGCCACTCCTCCCTGCCCACCTCTATACCACAGGAAAGGGAAGATAAGGACTACAGCAGTCACATGATCACTGCATCCCATTCTCGAAGAGGTATTAAACCCTGATTTTTTACTAATACCTACAGGTAAGCTCATAATAAAGCCTAGTACACACGATGACAATATTGGACAAATGATTGTCTGGTTTTATTTTTGAATGCTAGTCTCATATTGAAAATGAAGAGGTTACTCAGCTTACGAAAATTTTTAAATGACAGGATAGAATTTCGGAAAAGATGTAATCTATCGTATTGTATTTCTATTGTATTTCTGGATAAAAACTGTACTGATTAAATGAAAATCATATGACCTGGTTTTGTATGAGAAAAATGTTCATGTTTGTCCCTTTGGATAATTTCAGATGAACTTTCGTCATTGGCTCTTGAAAGCTGTGTACTAACAATCAGATTGTCACACAATCGCTTCGAAAGCTGTATTTCTCGTACAGTTTTCTGATCCTGTGCACTAGGCTTTAGTCTTACCTGTAGGTTCAGTGAATACCTTCTAAACGTGCATCAAGATATTCACAGGGGCTACAGCCAATTACATCAATGCGCACACAGAGTGTATGCTGCATTCACTGAGTTTGCAGGCTTCTCCTGTGGATCTTATACAATATTGCTACTCCTGTGCTGTGATGAGGAAGCTACCGTTTCCTGATACAGAACAAGAAAAGTTTTTTATTTCACTTTAAAGCTTAAGCTAAAATTCAGGAATGAATGCAGCTCTGTAATCATTAATACATCATGAAATGCATTTTTAAATGCAAGGAGTATAAGTACCTGAATCTGACTTGGATTCAGCCCTTTGCAGTCTATTGCACAGTGGAGGGCATACTGGGCGATGGAGAAGCAGCATAAGGAGCCATACAGCTGTGTTGCAATGCAGGGAGCATGCTTGTAGGAGGGGAGAGCTGAATGACACAGAAATGAGTGTGTGCTGTGTGCAGCTTCATCTTTCACTGTCCAGTCACTGAGTGGGGGGTGGGGAAGAAATCTGTAAGTGTTGCTGAATTGCAGAAGAGAAAAATCAGGTCTCCTCACCTGACAAGTAGGGCTGTGCTGTGTGGCAGAGCTGTTGTAATCACAGGGCAGCATGGACAGTAATATAAATCCTTTGGCAGGAAATAACTCCAATTTACAGTATTTGCCACGTGTGAGTAATTTGTCAGTACCTTGCACCTGGTGTGCTGGGCTGGCTAGTGTCATGCACATAGGCTTACATATAGGCACAGAGCTCGCTATAGTTTTCTAGTAATTGGGTCAGTTAAAAAGATCATTGGTGCATGTTACTGGCTCTGCCAAGTGGGGTTGGACCCAGAGCTACGTAGGCACCATCAGATGGGAGGTCAATTAACCACAGCTCAAGGAACCCCTAGCAACTTCTGGATGAACCCTAGATAGTATAGAACCTTGGATAAGAATGACTGCTCTAAAACAACACCAAAAATATTGGGCAAAAACAAACAATGTTAATGATCTAGTAGCAGAATATGTTTCCCCATAAAATAATTATGTACATAGCTTTCTATCAGTGTGTGCAACATTTTCCCTGCAAACCAATAGTGAAAATGTGATTCTCGGTGGATATTTTGGCATAAAACTGACCATGGAATCAATGGGATCCACAATGTAATCTGTCATGAAACTGATTGTGGAATCAATATGATTCATAATGTATTCTGTGCCACAAACCTGATCATGGTGTCAAGGATCCAGATATGACCAGAGATGTGTGGACTGACACAGGGAATAGCAGGCTTCAGGAGTGATGTAATAATATAGTTTATTTGTGTGACACACCAATATACAAATATACCATGCAAGTAAAAACCAAACCTTCAACTAATATCTATAAAATCAGAAACACAGGTGTAGTCAGGGCTGGAGAGGTAGAGTGGTCAGGCAGGCCGAGTCAAGAACAATCGGGCAGATCTGGTACAAAGGGGTAGGCAAACGGATAGTCAAAAAGGAGAGCTGGGTCAGTGCAGGCAGAGTTCAATCGTGGTCAGAATCAAGCAGGAGAATCAAACAGGTAGATGAAAGGATACAGGTACAGGACAACAGGTGCTCATGGGAAAACAAACACCAAGGCACTGATTGCAGGCCTGGTACTGCTTAAATATACCTCCTGCAATCAGCCTCAGGTGATGGCTTGACTGTAGGAGGTGAGATCCTGGCTGCTGAAAAGCACTCGCTGGTGAGAACTGGTACTGCAGCCCATAGAGCAGGTGAGCCCCAGCACCATCAGCAGTGAGTCCTTTCTTGACACATGGGATCATTTTAATATACAATATATTCGATGGTATGGAACAGTTAATGGAATACGTTTGATATGCAATGTATTTTGTGCCAAACAAATGACCCTGGAATCAGTGTAATATTCATTGGATATTTTCGATGGATATTCGTAGTGGAACTTCACTCTCTCAATCAACATTGACTATTTTATGCCTTGTGCTGCTAGCATTAGTAAATAGGAAAGTAAAATCTATTTGCATTTCTTCAGTTACTTCCTGGTTTCCATGCCTAGGCAAATTGTGTCATACTTCCCAGGAGTCTTCAAGTGAAGAGGATGGGTGTTCTCGGCTAAGCACACCCTCCTGCCTGCATGCCTGAGCTAAAGGCATATGGATTCCAGGAAGTAAATGCTACATGAATCATCTGCCCTTACTCAAGATGGCTGCAGCCAGAAATACAAGGGGGTGTTTTCTTTCAAAGTGATTCCTAAACAAAATAAAGCATGGAGACATGGATGGATAGATTTGTTTGCTTTGCATAATACAAATTAATTAAATAGCATTTTTGGTTTCTGGTGCTCATATCCAGTGTAGTTCCACTTTAAATGGTGGTTGAAGTCATCACAATTAGTGCAATGAGCAACGAGCATGAGCAATGTATTTAATACACCAAAAAGACGTGTTACACAACAGTTTGCAATAAATACATATAATAGGATATATGAGGGGTGACCAAGTCAAAGCGGGACTTTTAATTTTACAGGTAAAGTGATGGCAAGTGTTTTCTGGGACAAACGTGGTGTTATTCATGTGGATTTTCTACCCGGTAGTGCCATTATCAACAGTGAATGTTACTGTTGTGTTCTGAGTGATGCGAAAAAAAAATGGCCTGGTTTGATCACTAAAGGGGTCCTGTGTCTCTAGGACAATGCAGAAGCTCATACTGCTCACCTCACTACATGCACATTACAGCAACTTGGCTGGGAGGTATTACCATATCCCCCTTACAGCCGGGACCTTGCTCCGAGTGATTTCCACCTGCTTGGACCCCTAAAATAGTTCCTCGGAGGTCCGTACTGATGACGAAGTAAAGCAGGCTGTCCTAGGATGGTTCAGGCATACTGACAAATCTTTTTATGCCAAAGCATTCCAGGCATTATTTAAACCCTGGGATAAGTGTATAAATGTAGCAGGGGAGTATGTTGAAAAATAAATGCAGTTTCCACTCCTTGAAATTTGTTATTTTATTATATAAACTAAAAAGTCCATGTTTGACTTGAATGCCCCTCATATAAATAAGATAAAAAAAATAAAATCAGATAATTAGGAAAGAAAAATCATCTAACTGGGCCATAACATATAAATGTGTATACATCAACTGTTAACAAATAGATGAAATATAAATGTAAGAACTTATAAACTGGAGCTATACATTATGATCTAAGAGGTTTCAATAGGAAGGACAGCAATATTGATTATATGAGCCTAGTGGGGAGAAAGGTAATCCCCTTATATTACTTGTCCATATATTGTAGGTATGTTAACACTTACACTGACACATTTCATAAAATTGATTCTGAAATCAATAGGATTGTTTTCCATGAAGCTGATAATGTGATTAACAATGGATTCTATGACATAAAACTAAAGTGTAAACAATGTGAATCACAACAGACTATATGCCATGAAATTGATCATAGAATCAATGTGATTCACAATGGATTCTTTGTCATAAAACTGATCCTCGAATCATTGTGATTTTCAACAGATTTTATGACCTGAAGCTGATCATGCAATCAATGTGAATCACAATGGACTATATACGAAAAAACTAATGATGGAATTAATGTGATTCACAATGGATTATATGACATGAAACTGATCTTGCAATCAGTTGGATACTTTAGGTATCATATGCCATGAAACTGATCAAGGACTTTTTTGCGACTCAGTCACAGTGAATTTTCTACCATAAAACTGATCAGGATATCAAGCTGGATAAATAAGAAGAGATGCAGATTGTATGATGTTTGCTCATCTCTACTGGTAAATAATGGTCCAGCTTTGGATCTCTAGATGTTCAGGATAAAGGGCACCTTTGGTACAATCTACTGTAGTTGCAGAGGATCCGATCATTTAATGTGATTAAAGAAACAATCCTACTATTTCACTGTGGATTGCTGCATAGCTCTGCTATAAAGGACAGACTTTCTTAATTAAATGTACGCATTCATATGCCAAGAAACACTCAAAGACTGCTTCACCCTGAGTATATTTACAACATACTCCTGTTTGCCAAAAAAAACCAAATCTCAGTAATATGTACATGAAACCTTGGGAACCCCCACATACTGGCCTCTAAATCAGTCATCTGATATTGACAGGATGAACACAACATTGTCAGACTTCAGATAAAAACATTGTGTAGGAGAAATGTCTTTCTGTGCTTTGTATTACTTTTGCATTTGCTTGATAGTTCAAATCTGAAAAGCTGCATGCATTATAATTCAGCACTAGGTGGTGGACAGCACTTGGGCTTTTTAATGTAAAAGCATGACTTGCCTTTAAATCTAGGATTTTGGACTTGGCCACAATTCTCCTGAACATATCAAAAATATGCATACTATTGTTTTAGGTTCCTCTCTGTTGTTCTTCTTAGAATGAATGCAGTTGTATAGTTAAATTACAGACATATATTGGCCACCATACTGTATGATCCTTATTGTGATCACAAGTCATGTTGAGTGAAGATCACATTAGAGTTCTCAAAAGTGTTAATCTTTTGTCCCAACCCACAATTTGATTTAAAAAATATTTAACAGATAACACCCCCCCCCTCCCGTGACATTTGCTAAGGATATTGAAGGACTCATATTTCTTAAGTCACTTTGAAATGAAAATGAGGTAGGCAATGCCAAATGATAGGACCATTAACTACACTAAACTTGAAGATCAGTCACACCCCTCTTTTTCCCAAGGGGAGCCATATTCAACTATTCATCAAATTAGTGGAACGAGATCTGTGTCTACTTTGGGACCACATAAAAGCCAATTAGAAAAATAAAACCTTTTAAGTTGACATTCAAGGAATAGAAAGATTTTGTAGACTTGAGAAAAAAAAACTATTATAAAACCTGCAGATAAGGGGAGTAACATTGTCCTTACAGATCGCTCCTTCCACCTCAAGATGTGTTATGATATTTTGAGTAGGGAGTAACATTATGAAATTCTTCCAAAGGATCCAACCCAGAAATACCTAGAGGAGCAAGCTTGCGCTCCCACCTATGCTATTTTTTGGGGATGGTGTGAAGAAAGACTTGTGCTCATTGATGAACTGGAGGACTTGACATAACACATAATGTTGTGGGTCCAGTTTATGGAAGACAACCTTATCCTGTGGAATGGATCAGTGGAAATATTCCAGTTATTCATTGAACATCTTAATGTGAATAATATGGGGATGTAATTTACTATTGACATACAGAGAGACGACATCAGCTTCCTAGACCTAAAGATTCCAAGAGCAATTAATGGTAAGATATGCACCACTTACAGTGCCACATACTATTTCAACATGGTTACCTGAGAAATCTCAAGGTAGTTTTCACTGTGGGCACTACAATGCATGACAATATATACAATCTATAAAGGAATTTATACCCAAAAAGTGTAAATATCAAATCATTCTATAATTGCAGTTCAGATGAAGAAATGTATGTGGCCAGAGGTCCCTGTCCTCTCTTGTATGTGGGCAAGACCACCTGCCAAGTGAGGCATTGCGTATTGGAACATGTAAATGAAATACTGAAAAAAGACAGACCTAATGCCAGACACATCTAGCAAAAATATAATGGAAATCCAGATTGTCTGAGCTTCTGCGTGGTGCATCAGGTCCCTGAACTGAAGTGTGCATCTCTCCTTCCTGCATTCTAAGGAATATCTGCATCAAGGGACCTCAGAAATCTAAATCCACGGGTGTAGAAAATTAAGTATAACAAATTACCCTTTTTTTTTTTTCACTGAGGATGAAGAGGGATTCCCTTTTAACCCTATCAGTTGTGTTTATGAGAATTTCCTGGACAAATCACTCTTACATTGTATAACCCTTTGATTGCCAATGATGTCTAGTACACATGCATGTAATCAATATGTAATTGGTGACTGTCCTGCTATCAGCAGAAGTGAGATAGGCAGCTACACAAAGATCACTGCCAAAAATGTAAGAACACGTTCCCTCCTTAACCCATCTCACACCTCATGCTTTCATGTATCATCTCCAGCTAGTGAAAAAGTGGGGAGATTGGTAAACTCATTCTTCAGCTCTCTTGGGTCCATGTACTGTGTGGAGCTAAGTTCCTGTCCATTTCTAGCAAAGAGGAGAAAAGCCACCAGAAATCAAAATAGTTCTCAGATACAGTATCTACATAAAGGAAATTTGCCATGCAATGTTATATCATAGTATACCAGCTCTAGGAACTTGTTTATATATGCTGTAGCCCTTGATGCCCCTCTGAGAAGCAATCTGCAGTGAATCACTTTTCAGAAGTTTGACAGGTGCCTGGGAAGGGATACGTCACCTGTTCAGTGCATGTTTTAACCCTATAAGCCCACACTACCTTCACATTAATTTCAATGGATCGCGTTTGGTGGCGGTACTGCTACTGGGGTATAATTTTTGCTGTGCACGTGTACAACCCATCTGGCTGCCTGTGAAGCTTAAGGCAGTGTAAAACTCAAAACTGTAATATATCGCAGTTTATCAATTAGTAGTCTGGTGGCTACATTCATTTTCTTTTTTTTTAAGCGTCTTCCCTTGTGTTTTCACCTGGTGGTCTGATTAGTAACATATCTTCTGTGTGAAAGTGCCTTCACTAGATGAATGAGCACAGGGGGGCACAGCAGACAGCAGCATTGTCCATCTGGGGGGAGGGGAGTGTTAGATGGACTAGCACATTTAAATACACTAATAAATTGAAGCTGAACTCCAGCTAACACTTTATAAGCAGTTATAGCAAACAGTTTTTTTCCTTTTGGGATAAAGGTTTTACATGAATAAAACTGATCATTGTAAGCATCCCCACCAGTGTTAAGTGGTCTGTCTCATCCCTGTAAGAGATACAATCTGCAAGGGGGGGGGGGCATAGAATGGTGGTAAAACTGCAGCTCAAACAACTATTTTTCCAGAAGTGTAACCTAGACCTAAAATCCTGGTACTAAGTAATAGGGAGTCATAATATTGTCAGCAAGTAAATTATAGACATGCTCCACCCTCAGAGAGCAGTATTTTTTAGTGAACTGGGCTGTCTAGGAAAGGCAAAACTAATTTAACCCCTAAATGCAAAGGGAGATCGGGACTTTTCCGTGAGTCACGGACATATGTGCTGGGAGTGCACAGGGTGCATGCTCTCAACACATATGTATTTTCAAATGGTATGCAAATATGCGGCCTCTCGGCACCTGGGCCTTGACGCCGAGCGGCCGCATATTTGCGTACCATTTGAAAATACATATGTGCTGAGAGCATGCGCTCTGCACACTCCCAGCACATATGTCCGTGACTCATGGAAAGGTCACAATCTCCCTTTGCGATCGGGACCTTTTCCGATCACGTGACCGCCATGACAGAGAATCATGGTGGTCACATGACCCTAAAACCCTGCCTCACCTCCAGGCTTCTCAAACCTCTTAAAGGACCAGGAGGCACCTGCGCAAAGGAATTAATATTTGATTAGTTGATGAACAAATCGTTTTAAAACTACACACAAGTTTTTCTTTTGAACACATGCTTGCAGCTTTGCTGAATGTTCATAAAGTCATACACATTATATATCATGATTGCCTGGTTTCTTAAACTGCATGAAATATTTAGATGATTGTCCCATTGCAGGTGACATCTCCTAGAAGGCTTGACCTTGTGGGATCGGATCCAAGCACAGCCCTGCTCATCTCTGCACTCCAAAGGCTGATTCACTGCATTGTAAATTGGTTGTCACATCAAAAACAATTATTTTCTGTATGTCCCATTCACTGCAATGCAGCCTGGGGCTGTGTTAAAATGCAGACATTAGGGGTGTCTGTACTCACAAGGCCCAAGAACAGCTGGATGCGTTCTTCCATGACACTAGACCAGATCTTCAGTAGACAGGCCTTCAGTCAGCATCACAGGATCCGGGTCTCAGCATTCAAGCCCTCAGATCACCCACCTCAGGCTGCATGGCAGTAGCTGTCTCCCAGGCTGGAACAATCCTATACAAGAAAGACCCAGAGCCCAGTGTGCTCACTGAATACATACAGTTACCCAGCATGCCTTCAAAGCCTCTCTCTCTGGGATAGGCCGGGGCTGTGGCAATATTCACGCTGCCATCTGCAAAGCTCCACACCTATCATCCAGAAACTTCTCAAGCTTTCTAGATGCAGAGGGAGCCATCAGGCTGGCAGCAGCAAACTGAGCAGACATAACTAGCAGAGCACAGCAACACTGATTATGGTGTGCAACTTACGCTTTTACCTAGCCACAATCACCTCCACACTGTCTACAGTGTGACAACTAAATTTACCTATCAAAATACTAACTAAATGTAACTATCTGAACCCAGCACCTATCTAAGAGGGTGCTATGTACACTTCAAAAAGAGTTTGTTCAAAACAAAACAAAAAGTAGAAAAAAGGGCACTGAATCACATATCATACTGTCCCCTAACACAACCGGGAACAGACAGCTGCTGGGCAGGTAAAGCGCTCCACCAGCTCTCCATTCCTGTGTGAAAGGGGAATAATTGTCTGGCTGGTAACAGTCACAGAGACTGGAAATAAGCTAAAATGCCAGATTTTAGGTTGTCACCAGAACAGGAATAGAGGAGAATTATTTCATTGGGGACACTTGTTCTGGTGAAAACGATTGCAGAGAATTTCTCATTTTGGCGATATATCCGCTTGTTTTTTCATAACTGGAAGTTATACAAAAAAATGAAAACAACAAAAAGAACATATCAGGGGATTTATCCATTCCCTACACTATCGGAAATGGTTTTAATACAGTACAATATACTTTAAGCAGAGTATATATTTCATTTACTGATGGAAAATGCACAACTAAAGTGTAGGCAGTCATATCTGATACACAGAAACAGGAACGCTACATAAGCATCCTTGTCCCATGGTTTTCTGGGTTTCCTGACACAGCTTAGCACAGTCATCATTAAAGGTTCATCTGTCTCACTTGCTCAATTATCCAGCAATTGTTTTCATTCAGTCTGCACACATTTGCATAAATAAATGCTTTCAATACAAAGAACTAAACAGATGCCCATCTGCTATTTCTAAATAATAGGACATTTACAGTTTACTACATTTTATTATGCTGCCCAAAATTCAAAATGATCCAATTCTGATTTCCAGTGTGCAAAAAGCACATATTTCTTATTAGACAAACTTCACTAAACCATCACATTATTTAAATGTACATCTGGATGCTCTTCAATTAAGGGAACTTATTTTATGAACTGCCTGAGCCTTTAACATAATATTTTTAAAAATCTTTTTTAACTTTGGAATTTTATAAAATAATAAATGGATGCATAACCAGCAAATACTGAAATGGGCACTTGTATGTACACATGAATTACTTTTCCTTCTGTTCCCATACGGTGGTGCTGTTGCTCACACGCTTGCAAATTTTGAGTCAGGATTTCTGGCTGGCATCTGATGGGTAATAGCAAAGCTATTACTCAATGCAGTTATTAGGACAGTCCGAGCTAAAAGCGATCTATTGTGTAATGAAGTGTCTTCTTATTTACAAGTACATTGTAAATTAGATTACGGAGCATGTCTCTATCTTCTATTGTGTAAGGTTGTTTAAACCTTTTTCTATACATTTACAACGTTTTATATAGGTCTGCTTTTATTGTTTTTAAATATAAGGTAGCTAAGCTGAATGTAATAGTTATTAGGTGAACTACCCTATTCTAAAACCATGTAAAATAGTCAAATTAAAGTTTAACCCCAGAATTTTATTTTTATAGAGTGGTGAAAAGTTACATTTTCTATCTGGTTGTTGTTTCTATGCAAAATGAAAGAAAAAAGGCTCGGGGAACCCACCGAGGTACAAAATGTGGTGAGGTGCCACCAGCAATAATTGGTAGGATGTTGCCTAAACACGATACATGAAAACCAAAGGAAAGGAAAATAGGCTACACACCCACAAGGCTTCCCTTAAACCAGTGTTTCTCAACTCCAGTCCTCATGGACCCCCAACAGGTCATGTTTTCAGGATTTCCATTATTTTGCACAGGTGATTTGATCAGTTTCACTGCCTTAGTAATTACCACAGCTGTTTCATCTGAGGGAAATCCTGAAAACATGACCTGTTGGGGGTCCATGAGGACTGGAGTTGAGAAACACTGCCTTAAACCAATATTTATTGCAAATGTAATATTGAAATATTAATAAAAATGACAATGCATTGTGGATACAAGTGCCAGACCCTGACCATACCGGTATGGTCGAGGTCTGGCACTTGTATTCACGATGCATTGTCATTTTTATTAATATACTATTAGTATACTTGGATTTTGCAAAAGTGTTTGACACAGTTCCTCACATACGGCTAAAGTGTAAGGTAAAGTCTACAGGCTTGAAAAAATTTGTATGTAAATGGATAGAAAACTGGCTAAAATATTGTATTCAGAGAGTAGTGGTTAATGATTCATACTCTGAATGGTCTGGGGTCATCAGTGGTGTACCCCAAGGTTCAGTGATGGGACCCTTACTTTTTAATATATTTATAAACAATATAGGGTCTGGGATTAAAAATCCTATTTCAGTCTTTGCAGATGACACCAAGCTGTGCAGTGGAATAAAATCCTTACAGGATGTCTTCAATTTACAAGCTGACCTCAATGCACTGTTTAATTGGGCAACTATGTGACAAATGAGGTTTAATGTTGATAAATGTAAGGCTCTGCACTTGGGGGCTAAGAATATGAATGCATCATACATACTAGGGGGGGAGTACAACTGGGGGAATCAATGGTGGAGAAGGATCTGGGAGTTCTGATAGATCACAAGCTTAATAATGGCATGCAATGCCAAGCTGCAGTTTCTAAAGCGAGCAAAATCCTCTCTTGTATTAAAAGAGGTATAGACTCCAGAGAGAGATATCATATTACCCCGGTACAAATCATTAGTAACACCTCATCTGGAATATGCAGTTCAGTTTTGGGCTCCAATTCAAAAAAGAATATTGGGGAACTGCAGAAAGTACAGAGAAGGACAACCAAACTGATATGAGGCAAGAAGGAGATCGACTATGAGGAAAGATTAGATGAACTGAATTAATATATGATCAACATGTATAAATACATCAGTGGTTCATATAGTGAACTCGGTGTAGAGCTATTCACCCTGAGGTCATCACAGAGGACAAGGGGGCACTCTTTATGTCTGGAGGAAAAGAAATTTAATCTCCAAACACGGAAAGATTTCTTCACAGTGACAGCTGTGAAAATGTGGAATAGACTCCCTCAAGAGTTGGTTCTGGCCAGCTCAGTGGATTGCTTTAAAAAAGGCCTGGATTGTTTCTTAGATACACAGAATATAACTGGATACTAACATTTATAGGTAAAGTTGATCCAGGGAATATCCGATTGCCTCTTGAGGGATCAGGAAGGAATTGTTTTCCCTACAGGAGCAAATTGGATCGTGCTTTGATGTTTTTTTTGCCTTCCTCTGGATCAACTGTGGGTATAGGATTATAACTTTTTTTTTTTTTAATGGTTGAACTGGATGGACTTTTGTCTTTTTTTCAGCCAGAATAACTATGTAACCCCTGTGGAGGGGAAAGGGATGTCCATTAAATAATATTAGAAGTTCTAACCTTGTTGTGTTTTTCATTTTAGTCTGTGTCTTACAGATTTTGCATCACTACCAGTCAAGTAATAGAAAGTAATAGGGACATAGACAGCAATAAAAGCACAACAGGGACTCTAATCCTTCCATGCTCTATTACAAACAAAATACATTAAATTGGCTAGAGTTGGGTTTAATGTAATGAAGGCATCCTGCAGTGTCTTCAATCTCTTCCCTGAAACCCTAAAACTAAGGGTGCTCTAATATTCAAATATTGACTTAAAGAAGGAAAGTCAAGGACTGGCTTGCCCCTTCCTGCATCCCAGGCCTCAATATTCATCATTAAAATTGATGAACAGCCTCCATAGCCAAAAGTTAGGAGGGGGAGAGGCAATCCAGTCTTTGACAAGGTTTTGTGGCTTTTGGGTTGCTTGGGAAAAAATTTAAAAGGGTGCCTGTTTTGTATTCTATTAACCACTCTCATTGTGTTTATAAAGTTAAGATTTACTTTTTAATAATGCTTATGAACAAAGTCATCCAAAGAGTACGGGCAACTCTCGGGAATGTCATTACATAGGCTCTGCATGCTGTGCATCCACTGTATGGCCAGATGCATGAAGCCTAACACAATTAGAAAAGAACTCAAATCTAAACAAAGACTTTTCAAAAGGTGCTAGTGGCAGAATTGATAAGATCTATTAATCTGACCTTTTAACAAGTTTCAATTTCTTACAACATGCAAAATGGCTTTCTCCCCTGAAGTGAATCTTTTGTGCACAACCTGCTCTGAGATCATCTGGGGTCCATAGGCGGTTTGCTTTCTGTAGCACCCCTCTACATATACAGCTATGAAATCCTGAGAAGGAGGAGTTGTAACTATACACACCTTCCATTTATTCTATATGTTGTAGTGTAAGGTGAGAGGCAGAGAAAGTCGTAACTAGAACCTTCAATGTCCCGCTGCAAGAAACCATAAAGGGCCCCCCCTTACCCCCAGGGATTTAGGGGAAACTGTCCACATTTTGACATACAGTACCTATCTAATTCTTTAGAATACCTGTAGACAGAGTTTGCAGAGGCCTGGACAAACTATCCATCTAAGGATATGGAGACCATTCTTTTCCTTGAATACCACATAGGGTATAGCTATTTACTTTCTTGCATAGTGACACAATATACAGTAAGGTCTAATGCACACACTGCGTGGTGACAGATGTTTTACTGCATTGTAAAATGTCTATATCTACAAGAAAGCAGAGACAACAATTGTTTCTTGGGTATCCTATTCACACTGCAATGCAGCGCACTGTACAGAATCACATGACACTGTACTACAGCGCCATAAATTAGAAGTGCATGTTTTGTACAAAAAAAAAAAAAAAAAAAAGGAAAACCGTTTGATGTGCTGAATCGTGCACCACATTGCCCCCTAGCGCAGTCAGCAGCTGTCTGCACTAGTCTGAATAGAACCTTGAACCAAGTGTTTCTAAGCCTTTTTTCCAGTCAAGGTGCCCTTGAAAAGTATTTTCAGTCTTGAAGCACCTCAGTCCAATTCTTTGTTCAGGTTGTTGCATGTTGTGGAATGTGCGCAATATCACATTTGTTCCTGACATGCAGACAGATGTGCTGCTCTTTAGTAGATGCACTGGTGCCAATAATTCTTAATGGTACCCTACACATTGGCAAACTCAGTATGTTTTTGGTGTGGCACGATTTTAAAAGAAGAGTTGGGGACTACTTTCCCTATGTTTCTGTGGGTAGGGCAGCCCATTGAAAGGAAAGCCCTCCATACAGCACAGATGTGAACCAAGGGCTTGGTCACATGTGAGGTTGGGGGTAGTAAAACTACATGGTTGAGCTGTTTTTACCAGCTCTAATTTCTCCCACTTTAGCTGCAGAGGCAGCTGCTGAGGGTGTACGCATGCTGTGGTCTTGGCTGGAAGTATACCCCCTGGTGAAAGTGGCTGCGCTGCAACTGCCCCAAACCTGTGTGTATTGCACGCAGTTGTGGCATGGTGATGTTGCATTTAGGGGGTTAAAACAGGAAGGAAGGAGGAAACATATTGTCTCTTCACCAACTGTCAATTGCCTCTGAAAAGCAATCTGAGAATGAGTTAATTTACTTTTGTTCTCCTGTGACCCAGAGTCAACTCATAATTGGCTATTGCCTGGTACCAGTAGAGGGGACAGAGGCACGCTAGGTTTGGGAGCGTTCTCTACAATATTGTCGGGATTCACCCAGCTGCCTGATTGACAGAGGGCTCCCAATTTCAGGGTTCAGCTGAGAGCCAGAGCCAACCACACTCGTCCCCTTTTCAGACTGGTGTCCCAGTGGGCACTGGAGGAGCAGAGCAGAGAGCAGTGTCTGACAGTCATTGCTCTTTGCTGAGAGCAGACTGGGAGCTTAATGATCGGTGCTTAGGTAACAACTCAGTTATTAGAGTTGGGGTGGGGAAGCTGGGGATGTCTGCAGGGTCATCGATGCTGCAATATGTATGTTTACTTTTTGTATACCTCAGACTTCTTCTTTAATGTTCAGATGTGCAGGAAGGGAGGGGAAAGATTAATATAAAGGTCTCTATAGACAGGATGGAGGAGGGAGGTGAAAGGTTTAAAAAGCAATCCTACAGTCAAACTCTATTCTAAGCCTGGTACAAACACAGCCATTGGCTGAGAGCACTGATCAGATGCAGGTCGGATGCTGGCTTTCCAGCATGCTTGTTCCACAGAACCCAGTCATGACATTGGCTTCTATCAGACTGGCAGCTGAACATGGGTCAAAAGTCATCTGGTTTCTACTGTAACTGCTGATTTTGGCTAAAATTTGTCCCGTGTGTACAAAGCCTTACACTGAATCTGCTCCTGCTTGTGTACTGGAATCAATGAATGCTAATTAATTTATGAATTCCTCCTACTTCTGTTAAAAGAGAATGGTGTCTGCTCTTCAATGTTGATGGCTGGTGTGATTGGCCATCACAGTGATCACATTGTACAGAGCTGCTTGTCTGAACTCTGTACACTGTGTCTGTAAACCGTTCATAGCCAATAACAGGCACTGACTGCTCAAAGGCTTTTTCTGAAGTGTTATTTATAAACAACACTCAAGAATTAAATATCCACCTCCCTGCCATTTTTTTTACAAAGTGGTGGTAGGGAGGTGGTTAGACACACCCTGGACAGTCCCAAAATATGAGGAAATCAGAGATCTGTAAAGCAGATTTCAATACTTTAGGAAACTCTATCCAGTTGGGCGCCTAAAGGTTGGTGCAAGATGTGTGTTGGGATGGTTTGTGGGAGGCATTTGGGCTCTGGCCTGTGTTACTGTCTGTTAGTGGTGGCTCATGAACAATGACATCTGGTTATGTCACTCATTGATCCAGGACTAAACTCCTCCCTTCTGTTTCTATGAGCAGGCTTCCAGGCAGAGGAAAGCATGGCAGGGTGACAAAGCCATCTACTGAGTGTAAGGCAGTGGCTGAGCATAGTAATTCTGAAAAAGGAAGAGCTATTCATGAGAATTGTTTTTAATAAAGTTAAAGAAAAATCTAAAATTCATAACAGGATTAGTGTTGGAGGTTATATGTATAGCAATACACATAAACTTAGCTTTGGGTTTACATACACTTTGAGTGTCCATCTTGTGCTTACCCTGCTGGTTGCAGCAATTACTACCTGTAAACTACTGCAGCCTGTTTGTTTCTGTTTTTATTTTTTTTTTAGCTTTGGATAGAGTAGGCAAGGATTAAAACCCCTATCAGACTCTGTTACCATCTTCTGACGTTGCATAAGCAATCTAGAGGCTTGGTATCAGTAACCTGGATATGGTCAGAGATGTGTGGACTGACACAGGGAATAGCAGGCTTCAGGAGTGATGTGGATAAAATCATTTATTGTGAGCTACACCAGTATACAAAAACGCACAGTGCAAACAAAACCCAAATAACCAAAAACCTTCACCCAATATATACATGCACAGCAATCAAGCTAGCCGGGGTCATACACAGGAGATCAAGCATGGAAGCAGGGAGGAAGACAGGACACAGAGAGCGGATCACAGGTAACAGGTAGCAGGTAGTAGCAGGTAGCAGAGGCTCATGGGAACAAACACCAAGGCACTGACCGCAGGCCTGGCCACTGTTTAAGTACACCTGCTGCAATCAGCCTCAGGTGATGGCTTGATTGCAGGAGGTGAGATCTTGGCTGCTGAAAGGCACCCGCTGGTAAGTCCCAGTACTGCAGCCCATAGAGCAGGTGAGCCACAGCACCACCAGCAGTGAGCCCTTTCCTGACACTTGGCCATGCCAGACCTCTATAAATATTATCAGGCACCTGATAGACTGGTGTCGGCATAGAGATGTGAAACTATGGCCACACATAGAACAAGCTCAAAGCTTGGCGACTTGTGCCGTGCCTCTTGGTGCTACAGGATCCTACCTTTTTTTCTTAAAGCTTACCCGTTAATAGGCAAAACGGCTCGTATCTGCTTTCAGTTATTTTCCACCACAGACCTGTCTTCTGCAGACTCTCCCCTTTTCCTTGTTTTGGGGAACCTGAACTTCATGCCAGGGTTGCAAGACGGATCATTCCATTTTATGGTTGAAATGGGATACTATCAGGCCTCACACTTTTTGGCTGCAGGTACCTGGTCCTCCTTACAGTATCTGATGAATGCCGGTGGACCTTTTCATCTGGACCTCTGGTGGGCAGTACAACTGCACCATTTTTTGAGAACTTTACCCTCTTTTGGTGCAACCTCAACAATAGATTGACCTAGCAGGAAGAAGTTTGTGCTGACTCAGGAGTTGTGCCCCATGCTCTCAAAATGTATAACGTGTTTTTTTTTTTATTGCCCCATCGGAAGAATTCAGTCCACCTTTCTTTGACCGATGGGTGGCGGACCTGAATCGCACATTTAGTGATGTATAGAAGATGAAAATAATATGGTTCTTGTTGAAATCTTCCACCTGTATGAAATACCAGGAACCTTACTTTAAGATCCTCAAGTGGTTGTACTGTATCCCCTCACTGCTACATAAATACTATTCCGACACCATGGATAGATTTTGGCGATGCAAGGAGGAAAGAGGAATATTATTACATCTCTTTTGGTCATGCTCCAAGTTGACAGTCTACTGGCAGGAAGTCCAAATGATAGCCCAAAAATGTATTGATTACAGTCTCCCGAATGACAAGGCATTGTTCCTTCTATGCATTTCCAACATCCCGACCAAAATGTACAAAAAATCAGTGTTTCGCCATCTCTTTAATGCTGCCAAATCTTGAACCTCTCTGATGTGGAAAAACACAACCACCTTCTATAGGCTTATGGCTTCGGAAGGTGGAGGAAATACATTTGATGGAAGACTTGGTGTTGACTTCACAGCATAGACGAAATGTGTATTCCAAAACTTGGACTTTGTGAAATATGTTTGTGTATTCTGATGAGGGCAAAGCGCTCTTTGAGGTGAGATTTGATGATCAGACATTTGCATTGCCCCCTCCCCTGGTTTGAGCCAGCAGTACCCTCCAATTCTTCTTTTTTTTGTTGTCCTCTCCTTGTTACCCTCCCCCCTCTGCCTCACATTCTCACTCCCTGTTCTTGCTTTTCTTTTCGTATTATTCCTTGCATACTCTTATTCTCGTGTCTCTTTCTTTTTGGGTAGTTTTACAGACCCCAGATAACATGTTCTGACTGCTCATGGATAGAGGACATGGTGTTCTCTGGAGAGGCCTTTAGACTGGATATGACATGTGTGATTTCCACTGAATGCTAATTTTCTTTGATTATGTAGATGCACAGCTTCGGCTCTCTGCTGCCTATTGTATTTGTCAGATACAGTGCATCCAGAGTATTCACAGCGCTTAACTGTTGCCACATTTTGTTATGTTATAGCCTTATTCCAAAATGGATTAAATTAATTTTTTTGCTCAACATTCTACAAACAATACACCACAAACACAACGTAAATGAAGTTCATTTTGAAATCTTTGCAATGTATTAAAAATAAAAAATGAAAAAAAAAACACATGTACATAAGTATTCAAAGCCTTTGCCATGACACTCAAAATTGAGCTCTGGTGCATCCTGTTCCCACTGATCATCCTTGAGATGTTTCCACAACTTGATTGGAGTCCACCTGTGGGAAATTCAGTTGATTGGACATGATTAGGAAAGGCATAAACCTGTCTATCTAAAGTCCCACAGTTAACAGTGCATGTCAGAGCACAAACCAAGCCATGAAGTCCAAGGAATTGTCCATAGACCTCCGAAACAGGATTGTATCAAGGCACAGATCTGGGGAAGGGTACAGAAAAATTTCTGCAGCATTGAAGGTCCCAATGAGCATAGTGACCTTCATCATCCATAAATGTAAGAGGTTTGGAACCACCAGGAATCTTCCTAGAGCGGGCTGCCCGGTCAAAATGAGCGATCGAGGGAGAAGGGCTGTCAGGTCCCGACTGGTGGTAACTCTAGAAGTCCACAGGCTGGGATTCCCCAGGGCGCGGAGTCTAAGCCTCAGTCTGCTTGTTTACCAGAGCCCCTGATGGTGGGGATGGACTTGGAGCAGGCTGAGACCTGGTTGCGGCCCCTGAGTACACCCAACTGCGGTAGAGGTAAATGCCAGTGGTACGTAGTGGATAAGAGCCTGCTGTGAAGAGGCGGAGCAGATCTGGGCAGTAGCGGATGCAGGATGGATGACACCGTGGAGAGATAGCGAAGTCAGGCAGGCCAGGTCGGTAACAGTGGAGGCGAAACGGTACAGAGCAGTAGGCAGAGAGTAATCGGGTCACAGGCCAGGTTCAGCAGCAGGAGGTCAGGTATCAGGAACAGGCAGAAGAGAAGTCAAGACAAGCCAGGGGTTAGGGCAGGAGACGGTCAACAGCAATCAGGGTCAGGCTAGGTCAGCAACAAGGCAATCTCAGGAACAGAACAAGCAGGAACAGGACCTTACGGCAATTTGAGCATTGCAAGGGGTTGGTTTAAATAGTGTGCCCTGCACTGTCATTGGTGCCAGGCGCGCGTCCGTGTGCGCGACCGCGATTGTTGCCGCGGTTGCCTATGTCCTAGTGCCTGCATGCTGGTGCGCATTGGTATTCTGCGCCTGCTCAGACCCGTGCGCCGCGGCGGATCTTAAGATCCCTGAAAAGGGCCTTAGCCAGGGAGGTAACCAAGCTCCCGATGGTCACCAGTGTTTCTCTGTGGAGAGAGGAGAACCTTCCAGAAGAAAAACCATCTCTGCAGCACTCCACCAATCAGGCCTGTATGGTAGAGTGGCCAGACGGAAGCCACTCCTCAGTAAAAGGCAAATGGAAGCCCACCTTGAGTTTGCCAAAAGGCACCTGAGGGACTCTCAGACCATGATAAATAAAACTCTCTGGTCTGATGAAGCAAAGATTGAACTCTTTGGCCTGAATGCCAAGCGTCATGTCTGGAGGAAACCAGGCACTGCTCACCACCTAGCCAATACCTTCCCTACAGTGAAGCATGGTGGTGGCAGCATCATGCTGTGGGGATGTTTTTCAGCAGCAGGAACTGGGAGACTAGGATTGAAGGTAAAATGAATGCAGCAATGTACAGAGACATCATTGATGAAAACCTGTTCCAAAGGGCTCTGGACCTTAGACAGGGGTGACGGTTCATCTTTCAACAGGACAACGACCCTAAACACCCAGCCCACATAACACAGGAGCAGCTATGGGCCAACTCTGTGAATGTCCTAGAGTGGCCCAGCCGGAGCCCAGACATGAACCCAACTGAACATCTCTGGAGAGATCTCAAAATGACTGTGCACTGATGCTCCCCATCCAACCTGATGGAGCTTGAGAGGTACTGCAAAGAAGAATGGGAGAAATTGCCCATAAATTGTTGTGCCAAGCTTGCAGTATCACACTCAAAATGACTTGAGGCTGTAATTTGCTGCTAAAGGTGCTTCAACAAAGTATTGAGCAAAGGCTGTGAATACTTATGTACATGTGGTTCTTTTTGTTTTTTATTTTTATTAAATTGCAAAGATTTCAAAACAAACTTCTTTCACATTGTCATTATGGGGTATTGTTTGTAGAAGGTTGAGGAAAAAAATTAATTTAATCCATTTTGGAATAAGGCTGTAACATAACAAAATTTGGCAAAAGTTAAGCTCTGTGAATACTTTCAGGATGCACTGTATGTTTGACATGTAATCTGTTACCATGGAACCTGCCAACTGAAATTAAATAAATAAATAATAAAAAAAAATAAAACCCCATCAGGCTATGTTTGCTGTCTGTATCATGCTAGGGAGATTTCCGTGTACTTCCTGTCTTGGAGGTGCAAGAGGAATTGAGATGAAATCTCCCCAAATGAGGGAAATTCCCATCTAAATTGTCACAAGAACATATATCCCCACTGAAAATTTACTCTCACCTCTTGCTCTCATAATGACTCTAAAATGTAGGATTTTCTCAGAGAAGGGGGTCTTGTATTTCTAGAATTACGCAGAGATATGTCACCAGTCTAGATGTAAACAGTTCTTTTTAAAATGTATTTTCTAAAAAAAAAACGGTATAATTAAAGCAATCTCAGCTGGGAAGCATGCTCCTGGGAAGTGTGTAATTCAGCAGGTATACAGACAGATAGCGAGCGCCTGCTGAGAGGCCGCTGCGAGCAGCTTTAGAGGGTGCCTGGAGCCACATACGGCTCAGAGGCCTCTTGTTCAGGTCCACTGATGTACACAAAGGCAGATTTATTAATAGTAATTGGAAATTGCATGTGGATCCCTTAAAATCTCACTAGTTAATCACCAGCATTTTCTGCTTTATTAACTGCAAAATGAATGTTACGACTCCAAAATACAGTTATAATACTTACCATTTGTGCCTCTCTCAAATTAAAACATTTACAGCTTGTTGGATATTCACTAAACACTTAAAAAATCCACAAACCATGAACATAGCAACTGAATCTCATTGAAGGCTATACGGGTTACATGTTGTAATTTTTAATGGCCTTTGTCAAGGCCAGTTTGCAACTTCTGGTTAAAAAAAGGGTATTGGTAAGTGGGCACTACTCTGGGGGACATGTACTAGAGCAAACATTTTTTTCTTTTATTGACAGACACGGGACCCATCCTCACAACTCTGGCCCAGTGGAAGCGGGGTCTGTAGGATAAGAGGCACTTATTATAATCTTGAAGCCCATTTTAAAATAAATGGGCCCAAAATATCTATCCAACCCTTCTAAGTGACAGAGTACTGTGAACATAATACCTCTTGTTTTACATTCACTAAAAATATGTGAATTGTAAATAACACCCACACCACAGAAAAAAACATTTATTTAACTACCCCCCAAAAAAACAAACAAAAAAATATATAAATCCAATGTCATTCACATAAACCAGCAATGTAGATCTGTTTTCAGTCATGATGAGTGACACCCTGCTGATCTGTAGACACAACACAAATGCATTGTTCTGTGCCGAATATGATCATGATAATTTTTGG
This sequence comes from Staurois parvus, assembly GCF_062004578.1. Lineage (NCBI taxonomy): Eukaryota > Metazoa > Chordata > Amphibia > Anura > Ranidae > Staurois > Staurois parvus. The sequence goes on from NW_028317883.1 coordinate 2,053,594, forward strand.
GCAATGACTTTAGCCATGATGCCCATCAGCATCTTTACAGTTTGAAGTAGTAATATTGCTACTAAATGAATAACTTCTGTCTGCAACAACTGGAGGCTCAGGCTAGCAAACTGGTCAGATTTGGTAGTTTAGTTTGCCTGTTTGGTGAAATGTGAATAGCTTGGTTCAGGTTGAACTCAAAGTTGACCCAAACCCAAAGCTCATAGTTATTCAACCCTTTCAGGTGTGTTGGATGCTTGTGTTTCCTTGGCGTTTATACTTGCCCTCCCCACTTCCACTGATCACTATGTCACTAATGTTCAACCACTAAAAAAGGAAAACTCAATAAACACAATCCTTTACCCCCAGCTGATCCAGGGGAAGGCAAAAAACCCAATAAAGCAAGATCCAAGTTGCTCCAGTAGGGGAAAAAATGCTTCCTGATGCCCCAGGAGGCAATCAGATATTTCCTGCATCAGTTACCCTCATTGTTATTACCTTTAAATGTCAATATCCAGTTATATTTTATGTATTTAGAAATGCATCCAGCTCTTTTTTTGAACAATCTACTAGGCTGGCCAGAACTAGTTCTTGAGGGAGTCTATTTCACATTTTCACAGCTTTTACTGTGAAGAAGCCTTTCCGTATTTGGAGGTTAAATCTCCTTTCCTCCACATATAAAGTGAGCCACCTTGTCTTCTGTGATGACCTTAAAGTGAATAACTGTACACCAAGTTCACTATATGGACCACGTATGTACTTATACATCTCTCTGCTGATCCCCACTGAGCAAGTAAATGACAGCTCTGTGTCTGCTCTGCTGCTGCAGAGCAGACACAGAGCTGCTTGCTCTCCTCAATGGGTGGTCAGATGAAAACGGACCATCTGTCCATTTTCCTCCGACCCGATCCAACGGATGGAAGGGGAATTGGATTGCACATGTCCATTTACACCCACCGCTCCATAGAGGAGAATGAAGGTTCTGATAGTGTCCGCCTGAAAAACGGGCATGCCGATCCCTGTGAAAGGGCCCTTAATCTCCTCTTCTCAAGAGAGAATACATTCAGTTCCTCTATAGCTGAGCTCCTCCATGCCTCGTATCAGTTTGGTTGCCCTTCTCTGCACTTTCTCCAGTTCCCCAATATTCTTTTTGTGAATTGGTGCCCAAAACTGAACTGCATATTCCAGATGAGGTATTACTAATGATTTGTACAGGGGTAATATGATATCTCTTGCATGCCATTATTAAGCTTGTGATCTACCAGAACCCCACATCCTTCTCCACCATTGATTCCCCCAGTTGTACCCCCCTAGTATGTATGATGCATGTGTGTTTTTAGCTCCCAAGTGCATAGCTTTACATTTAGCAACATTAAATCTCATTTGCCACATATTATTATTTGCCCAAATAAATAGTTCAATGAGGTCAGCTTGTAAGTTGGAGACATCCTGTAATTTCAATGCATTCCTTGGTGTTATCTGCAAATACTGAATTGTACTTTTATTCCTAAATTCTATACTATTTATAAGTAAGTTAAAATGTAAGGGTCCCAACACTGGACCTCGAGGTAACCACTAACAACCCTAGACCATTCAGAGTATGAATCATTAACCAATACTCTCTGACTAAGTCAAAGGAAACCTATCATGAGAAAAATATGTAGGCTGCCATTGCTCACTTTTTATTTAAAAAATGCTAACCGCCTTGCTGTCAGGCCAAAGCTTCAGTACTTTTTGAGTTACTGTCCTGGAACAAATACAGATATGTCCCCAGAGTATGAATTCTACTTTAGGCTAGACATTCTTGCTGAACATAAATGTATTTCCTTCTGCAATCTAAAAACATGCTTGCAAAATAATTTGACTTCCGGCAATGGCAATGGTAAGGCGAGGGCAATAGATTGTGACTACTTCAATACAAGAGATAGGAGACAAGCATGCAGCAAGTAAAGTCAGAGTGCCTATTCCGACTGCTTGTTCTCAATTAAAACAGCATCACAGCCAAGCAATTAGCATTGTAAGAAGACGTCAGCATCAACAGTCCCCATATTTCCCTCTGTACGAGTTTACGTCAAGGCTGAAATTTAGTGATTTTTTTTTTAAACAGCACCAGAGACACCCACTTGATACCACAGCAGTGATCTTCTGTTGCTTCAGAGATCAGTACGAGCAGCTGCAACTGTGACATGCTGATCATGCCTTTTCTGCACCTCTCCTCCCTTTAATAAAAGAATCTAAATGATCTGTTCCCTCACTGAGAAGTGTTGTGTGATTGGAGGAGGGGGATCATTCATTCATCTCCCTTCCCTTTCATTCATAGATCGCTCTTCCACACATCTACTATAGTGTCTGCAAAGGGTCCCACTGTCCTAACTGTATCCTTAATGTATATTGAATTTTCTAGAATGCATCAGAAGGACTTGAAATGCCCCAGTTGTAGTATACGGATTGAGACTCCAATGTGACCAAGAACAAATCTAAGATCTGTCAGGGAGAGATGTGGCTGCTAGTGTCCTCAAGTGCACTAGACTTCACCTATAACTCAAATATCCCTTCTGGGTAGATTGTCTTCTCTGCTAAACTATGGCCCTTGACACCCATATACTTACAATCCTGTCTGCTGATCTATTAAGATAGCAGCCTTTCATTTCTGTTAACTCTTCCTTATACAGTCTCATATTCACCTCACCAAGCACCGAATCAGACCTGTGAATCCCATGTAACGATTAGAAAGCTGCTTGTCCCTGTTTGCTTGTTAATTGCATCCCATTATTTTCCTCTCTTCGTCCGTTTCCGTTTTGTGCTTTTGACAGCGGCACGATTACTGCAATAATAGGCTTACATAGGGTAATAGGCTTATGGCAGACATTATTTATGTCAAGGACAAGCAATTAAGCCCGGCCTGGCACATAATAATTAGATTTGAGCTGATGAGCTCATCTGTAATGTGTTTAGTTCAGATTAGCAGCCTATTTCAGGACCCTCCCTTCACTAAGATCCAGTTAAGGGTGATACTCATTACTCATGTATCATGCAGCTGTCTTGGTCAAACTCCCTGGTACAATTTGGGCATTTTAACACTTTAGAGAGACAAGAAGCAAAGATGAATCCAGATAGTAGATAATAGACTTTCCTGCCCCTAGGGTAGAATTACAATAGTCTCTTCTCTTGGTGAAACCCTTCCTATTTGCTGTGATTGGTTGTGTGCAGGTAGGTGGTCATCAACATTCGATGCTGGTCAGTGGTGTATTGGTGATCTGAGTGTGCAAGATCATTTCTGGAGAGGGAGAAGAGAAAGCAGCTAGAAATCAGCATCAGAGACTTAAGCCAAGGTAAAACATTTGTCAGCTAAAAAAAGACAACCAGTTTAAAGCTTAATTCTAGTTTAGATTTCTTAAAATACTGCCCAGGCCTTTTAAAAACAGAAATCTGTTTTCACTGCAGTATCCACCTCCTCCTTTTTGCCCCACACATGCACTGATCTAAGGTCATATTCTAGATTAATTAACCACCACTTATTAGTAATTTTAGTGACTGAGTTTAGATCTACTGTATGTGTTCTGTAGGATGTCCTGTAGAATATAATGTTGCCGGTATCCAATGGTTCACAGTGATGACACGCATGTCACCTTATGTACTTGCTATGCTTGCCAACATCTCTGAATCAGAGGTGGTTTTGTCTTTTGTTCTCACTAAAATACATCATCATAGTTAGGGTTGCACTGATACTGGTATCAGAGCCAATACTAAGCATTTGTACTTGTACTCACGCAAATGCTCTAATACCTGAAACTGATACTTTTGCATTGATATTTGAGCTCATACCAAATGAATGGGCTCAAATCGCACTGCAAAGAATCGCATGTGATTTGAACAGGAATGTCGAGCGATTCCTGTACAAATCACTTGCAGTTTCGCTGCGGGTGTGGTATGATTTGCAGTGTGGTTTGAGCCACTCACTTTGTATGGGCTCAAATCACACCACAAAGGTATTGTAATCAGTATCAGCATGTACTGAGCACAAATATTGGTACTCGTACTCGCAGATAAAAAAAACAGTATTAATAATGGCAGGCTCAACAGAGTGTCAGTTGAATATCTTTCAGTTATATATCTTTTTGAATTATATCTCTGTATGTTATATATGAACTTTAGGATATTTCTGAAATAGACTTTTAGTTAAAATCTCTATATTCTGTACTATAAGAACTTTGATGATATAAATGGCAATCTTGGATTATCGGTAAAAAGTTATGTCTCTAGGCTAAATTTAGTGCTTGCTGGGCTTTAGCTAGCCTTTGCATAAATTGATAGTTCTATTTTCCTCAAGTTTTCCTAAGCTCGGTTTTATGGTTTGCTTCTGCTTATTGTTGGGGAGTGTCCGTGACAATACTATAGGTAGATGCAGTACCCTAACTTTTGAATTTGTCTTCCTAGGTCCAGGACAAGAGGGTAGCTGTGGCAAGCTGCACCTTCTTCATCACATGGAGGGGAGAAACTGTTCAGAAATTCTTGTATGTTGGCCACTCCTGACCTTTGCACTCAGTATCTTACCCGCTACTGACCACTGCACTCTATTCTTAGGTATAATGATTTGTTATGCAATTTGGATGTGGCTAAGACAATTGGGCATACACATCACAGAAAAGGAGGCACAGTTTGACATCTTTGCCCTAGGCATCAAATTACCTTGTCCTGCCACATTGTTTCCCAGGCCAACCACTAGGAGATTTATAGTATTGCCAATGATGCATGCTGTGGAAGCATATAATTACTTTGGGCAATCTTGGAAAGTTTCTTTCCTGTCCAGGCCTGCAGCCTGGGAAGAGTGTGCTGTACTACAGAGGCACTGGTGCGTGAAGATTCCTATTGTCCAGTTTAGGTTACTGCCTAGATTGGAGCACCAGGGGTGAAGACTTTACTGCTGAAGTGTATCCTAGAGAACTACGTAGAAGCTACTTTTGGTGAACATTGCAGGAAATTTGGCAGCTTAACAAGGGAATACCGGTACTGCATTGAAGCTATTCTAAAGTCTCAATCTGTCTTTTTCTGTATTGACTGTAAGTAGAAATACAGAGCATTAATTTTTTTGGTCTTTTTGGGTATCAAGTCCCTGATTTCTGTGAAACTGTCCTAAAGTGACTAGCACCCAATTTCTTCCACCCATTGAGTTCAAGATTCTGCCTTGAGGTGAAATCCCATCAAGCCACCTGGGGGTTGGTAAGCTCCTTTAGATGGTAAGGGGATGCCATACTAGGATAAAAATATTTTATGCTCATTTTTCACTGGCATGAATTGAATTACCTAGGACTCGTACTAACTTCATTTCCTTTCTATGTCTATTTGTATTTGTGATCTAGTTTTAGCTGATTATTTGTTAAAATTGTGCAACATTGAGAAAATAATTGACTAAATGCCACAGATGTTTCCTCCATCTTCAGCTATGATGGATATATGAGTACTAATACCCTTAGTAAATACTGATATACAGTATAGTAAGAGACTCTACAGTGGTTTTGTGGTCAGACTGTTCAGCAACAGGTAGATTATTTTGTTTACGCATGCTCATGTATATGTATGGGAACAATATAAGCTTTGTTTTTCATCTTTGTTCATATTTGTTTGTATGTATCATCTCCATATATCTTACAATAGATGTCTTTTTGCAGTTTTTTTCATACTCTCATGTATTTTTTGTCTGTATTAAATTATTTAAAATTATTTACATTTTGTATTCATTATTATTGTCATCTCTTTAATGGACCTAAGTATATTCAGATAATGGTACTAATGCTTACTGTACAAACTGGGATTTTTAGCTATGTTTCATTAAAGGCATTAAACTTACCTGCTCTATAACAGTTCAGGTCTCTTGTCGGCATCTTGGGTGCTGGTCTTCGGGATGACGTAACTCCATCAGTCATCTTGGCACACAGCTCAGTTTACATGTCGCAGAAGACTGAGAGCAGACCGGTAGATGTATTCTATTGCAGAAAAGACATTGCATATCTTTTCTGCGATAATAGCCTGCCTGCTCCCAGTTTTGTTTTTTGTTTTTTAATGCCTTCAATTCCACTTTAACCAGCTCAGTAATCTACATCTAGTCTGCTCTTTCTTCTGGAGAGATGTTTGGATACCCTCATTGCCACATCCAGTCCTGATGAGCTGGCAGAGCAGCCACATAATGGTTTGGACACCAAAAGGCTGTATTCCCTATTCTAGGTGCCCTGGGTACCATTCCACTACTGGCTATAAACACAGCTAAATATTCTCTCACAAGTATCACCCAATTCCCCTTTGTGCCTTTCTTAGTTGTTGATTATGTTATGCTACGTTGCCATGTTACCTTTTTGTTTCCTCCCACAATAATCCAATTGAGTTATTTTTACATTTTGTTCTCATGTACTGCGTGAAGCTGTCTGTCATTATTTCTTTTTTTAATCTGTTTATGGAACTAATATATTACAGATTTACTAGTGATAAATGATTCTTTATGCAACATATTATTTTATCTTTTTCTATCCCACTTATACAGTTAACTGAATATACTGTAGCTGTAGTGTGTTCATGGATATGTTATATACCAGTTTATTATTTCATTACCATTATAGAGTATGACTTTACTTGTTGGACCAGCGATATGTGTTTGTGTGTGTTTCAGTGATTGCCCGTTGACCCCAAGAGAGTTAAAAGACCAATGGGAAAAATCACCTCCAAATACCAAAAAAAAAATGGATCCTGAGATAACAAGGTGCTCTATTCTGTACTTGATACCCTTGTTTTTAGGCTTTTGTAAAAGAGCACTTTCACTTTCAAATCTTTTTGGAGAAACACAAAAAATACTGAGACATTTAAACTCTGCAGTTCAAAATGGCTTCTTTGTGGGCCTCTGATAACATAAAAAGCCTATCCTTGACTGTTAGGAAAAATCTTACATAAAAAGCATACAGTGCTGTGAAAAGTATTCGCCCTTTCCTATTTTTTTTAATTGTTTTGCATATTTGCCACACTTAAATTATTCAGATCATCAAACAAATTTTAATATTGCACAAAGATAACCTAAGTAAATACAAAATGTAGTTTTTAAATAATGATTTAATTTATTAAGGGAAAAAAGCTGTCCAATCCTGCCTGGCTCTATGTGAAAAAGTAATTGCCCCCTAATCCTAATAATAGTTTGTGTCACCCTTGGTGGCAACAACTGAATTCAAGTGTTTGCGATAACTGACAATGAGTCTTTCACATTGCTGTGGAGAAATTTTGTTCCACTCTTTTTTGCAGAATTGTTTTAATTCAGCCACATTGGAGAGTTTTTTTTTTAGCATGAACGGCTTGTTTAACCACTTGCCTACCAGGCACTTATACCCCCTTATTTACCAGGCCAATTTTCAGCTTTCAGCGCTGCCGCACTTTGATTGACAATTGTGCGGTCATGCAACATTGTACCCATATGAAATATTGATCATTTTTTTCTCACAAATAGAGATTTCTTTTGGTGGTATTTAATCGCCACTGGGCGCTTTACTTTTTGCGCTATAAACAAAAAAATTGCAAAAAATTTGAAAAAAAAAAAAAGTTTCTTTGTTTCTATTATAAAATTTTTCAAACAGGTAATTTTTCTCCTTCACTGATGTGCGTTGATGAGGCAGCACTGATGGGCACTGATAGGCGGCACTGATGGGCACTGATAGGCAGCACTAAAGGGCACTGATAGGCAGTACTAATGAGGTGGCACGGATAGGCGGCACTGATAGGCAGCACTAATGAGGTGTCACGGATAGGCGGCACTAATATGCAGCACTGATAGGCAGCACTGATAGGTGACACTGATGATGGGTACTGATAGACGGCACTGACTGGCATCACTCCTGGGCACTGACTGGTGGCACTGAGTGGCACAACCGCTGGGCACTGACTGGTGGCACTGACTGGCAGCACTGGTGGGTGGTACTGGTGGGTGGCACTGGTGGGCAGCACTGGTGGGTGGGCACAGGTGGGTGGCACTGGTGGGCACAGGTGGGTGGGCACAGGTGGGTGGAACTGCTGGGCACAGGTAGGTGGCACTTCTGGGCACAGGTGTGTGACACTGCAGAGTGGCACAGGTGGGTGCACTGCTGGGCACAGGTGGGTGCTCTGCTGGGCACAGGTGGGCGGAGCTAGTGGGCGCACTGCTGGGCACAGGTGGGCGGAACTTGTGGGTGGCACTGCTGGGCACCGATCATCAGGGCACTGATCATCAGTGCCCTGATGATCGGAGCTGATCCCCGCTCTGACAACTGCCGGCTCTCGGCAGTACTTTCCTCACGATCTGACAGCGTGAGGAAAGTGCAGCCGAGAACTGGCAATTTAATTTCCCGGTGATCAGCGTGTCATTGGACACGACTGATCACGTGGTAAAAGGCCGCTGTGATTGGCCTTTTACCACATCACGTGATCAGCTGAGTCCGTAGGACACAGCGATCACGGAGATCGCCGGGTGCGTGCCCCCTGGGGCGCGCAGGAGAGCGCGTTCTGGGAGGACGTCATATGACGTCCACCCAGAACTGGCCGGCCACAGTGCAGCCGTCATGCGGCTATCTGCGGTCGGCAACTAGTTAAGGTCACGCCATATCATCTCAAGCAGATATAAGTCCGGACTAGGCCACTTCAAAACCTTAATTCTGTTTTTTTTTTAGCCATTCAGAGGTAGACTTGCTGGTGTGTTTTGGATCATTGTCCTGTTGCTTAACCCAAGTGCGTTTGAGTCTGAGGTCACAAACTGATGGTCGGATATTCTCCTTAAGGATTTTCTGGTAGAACGCAGAATTCATGGCTCCATCAATTATGACAAGTCTTTCAGGAATCTGCAATGCAGCCCCAGACCATCACACTACCACCACTATGATTGACTGTTGTATGATGTTATTTCTATGATGTTATTTCTATGAAATGCTGTGTTAGTTTTACGCCAGATGTAATAGGACGCACACCTTCCAAAAAGTTCAACTTTTGTCTCATCAGTCCACAGAATATTTGCTCAGAAGTCTTGGGGATAATCAAGATGTGTTTTAGGCAAATGTGAGACAAACCTTTGTGTTCTTTATGGTTAGCAGTGGTTTTAACCTTGGAACTCTCCAACGGATGCCATTTTTGCCCAGTCTCTTTCATATTGTTGAATCCTGAACACTGACCTTAACTGAGGCAAGTGAGACCTGCAGTTCTTTAGATGTTGTCCTGGGTTCTTTTATGATCTCCTGGATGGAGCCATTGTGCTTTTGTAATACTTTTTGTATGTGGGACAGTCCTGGGAAGGTTCACCTCTGTTCCAGGTTTTCTTCATTTGTGGATAATGTTTCTCACCATGGTTCACTGGAGTCCCAAAGCCTTATAAATGGCTTTGCAACCCTTTTCAAACCGATACATGTCAATTACTAATTTCTAATCTGTTTTTGAATTTCTTTAGATTGAGGTGTGACGATCATGGCGTCAGACCCCAGCCCTTCTCACCAAACTCGTGACCGAAGGACTAGCCAATCTAAAACCACGCTGTCACGTGCGTAACAATGCCATGCCCAGCTGCACCCTGCACAACGATTTTCCAGCTAATAGACCACAATCGATGTACCTGCAGCCTGAGCGCGATTGTTACTGGGTCAGGTTAATTATGCAATTAACCCTTCACACTGCCACCACCTCCTTTTTGTACAGAGAAAGAGGAAACTCGGCAATATCAGCAATAACACTATCATGTTTGAATAATCGTCGGTATACCACTGTCACCGCAGGCAGCGATATACTATATACCGAAGTTTAAAACACACACACAGTAGCCCTTTTCAGAGGCAGGGGTTCTGAGTTTGCATTAAAGAGCTTTAGAAATAGTTCAACACTTCCAGAAAGTAAGATTTATTACTAAAAGGTCAAAAGGGTGCAATTAAAATATGTACAGAAAAAGATGTAGCCAATATATATATATAAATATACAGAAAGCAATAGCACAGCAAAGAGATAACAGAAAGGAATTTAGATAGATAAAGTACTTGCCAAAAGCCTTGGGTTAAGCAGCTTTCAAGTTTTCTGAGCAAAAGAGCGTTTTCTCCCAAAGTTGGTTCCGATGTAAAAAAAAAGAGAGAATTCTTCAACTTAGCTCAGCTCAGCTTTTCTTAGCTTTTTCTAGGACATCTACAGGGTGTCTCCCTGAAACAGAGAACCAATCGCCTCATTTGGGGAGGGGGTTGTGTAGGTGGGGAGCTCAGGCTATGACCAAAGCCTTCACAAATTATACTATGACCAATAATTTTTCCTAGGTACATATAACATTCTATCCACCAGTAGATTAATACCCAGGATGATCTGCTGAACGGTTAGATATGAAATATGAAATATGAAATATCTGCTTGAATGGTTAAGGAGATATGATTTTCTGCTCTCCTGTGTATGTCAGATAGGGGGTGTAATATACCAGGCGACTTGTCTTAAAGTGAGCCGTCCGAATATGTGCTCCCTGTTTATGTAATTATGTCCTATTTGAAGATATAAAATTATATGGAAAGTGAGTTTTTAAATGTAAGTCTGTTTTTACGACTACCTGGAATGCCTTTGAGCTCAGTGAAGGACTTGGTTTATGGCTTTACGATATCCCAGATTGAGAAGTTAACAGACATCTAGGCCCCAGCTCGGTTGGAAGTTTATAGCCCTGGAGCTCTCCCACTGGGGCCTGTTGCCTTTTTAACACAGACCACATTCCTGAGGGAGGGGGGAAATTGGAGGAGGAAGCCTGATTTGGGAGAGAGAGATGATACAACATGGAAGATTCTTAACAAGATGGATGACCACGTCCATCTCGGTGTGCACGATTGCTATAGGCATGATGTTTTGCTTTTTTAAAATCTTTTGGCATGCTTCACTTTGTTAGAAAGCTTCTATTTAAGTGATTTATGGATTCAACAGGTCTGGCAGTAATCAAGCCTGGGTGTGTCAAGTGAAATTTAGCTCAGCTTTCCAAAAACATTTGGTTAATCGCAATTACATTTTCACAAAGGGCCAGGCAAATTTGGACAGCTTTTTTCCCTTAATAAATGAAATCATCAATTAAAAACTGCATTTTTTATTTACTTTGTGTAATATTAAAATTGGTTTGATGATCTGAACCATTTAAGTGTGACAAATATGTGTGACAAATAAAAACAAAAAAAATCAGGAAGGAGACAAATACTTTTTCACAGCACTGTATGTGGTTGTTCCTGAAATTGCTCTGTGGGCAGGCACCCAGTGAAAAACTGTAGACTGGTCCTCTTCAGTTTCCCCTGGTAACCCAGTGAAACATACAGTATATTGTTCTGTCAGTGTTTTCTGCTTTTGGCTTCAGCTGATTTTTCATAAGGGATTTATGTTGCCTCCGCAAATCATCAATAGCACTTGTATGTCTTTTTTCCAGCATCTCCCATTTCAGAGATATAGTTCTCAGAGTCTGCCGGTTTCCATTATTATTAGGATAAAGTCTGCTAGACTGAAGAGGAGGAGTAGAAGGAGGTGGATTGGTTGCTGTCGTTTGATACCGTGTTTTGCTAAAATAAATAATGTAATGCTCTCTGAAATGCTGCATGAAATATCAAAGGTGCACTCCAGCCAAAATTAAAAAAAAGGCTAAAACAGCTGGGACCTAGTTCAAATTAAATGCTTAAAGTGAACATATGCCCAGACTATGCACACTAAAATATTTATAAATTCTGCACAATCAGTAAAAGTACTTTTAGACAAGCTCTCGTTGAGCTCTGTTGGTATTGTGGAGAAAAGAATGTTTAAAGTTCCCAACATAAGCACTGAAATCTTGGGCCTTTTTTATTAACTCTTACAGTCTTTTAAAATACACCCACATCAGATGTTTCTAACACTGGGTACACATGGGCTGAATACCAGGGAAAATCAGCTGGTACAGTAGCAACTGGCCAACTTTCAGACCATGTGTACAGCTCCTTGTCCGACAGAGGCCGGTCTCATGACCAGCTTCTGTCAAATGGGCATGCTGGAAAACAAGCATCCGACAGTGGTTAGTAGGAGGGATAAGTGTGAAGGATGCACATTGTCAACTCAAGAAAGGCAGGATTCGAAAAGCATTAGTCATCATAGAGGGCTAGGGCCTAAATGATAGGCTCCCTGAGATGCCATGTCCAACATAAATAAAACCAAAAAAAAGCAGTAAGAAGAGAGAGAAAGGAAAAAGGAGAGGGGAATGGGGGAGCCCCAGGGAGCCAGCCTGTACCAAGCTCTATAGACAAACGGATAGGGAAGTAGCAGAGAGTCATCGAAATGGGGGGGGGGGGGAGAAGTGCTGCACCCAAGGTGGTTATAATTTAGCATAATATTCATCCCTGTCTTGAAGAATTGCATCAAATTTGGTATGGATCATAGCCTTAGTAATCATATGTTTGGTCTGTACGATATTAAGTGAGTCTTCCAAGCTTTCACAATTGTTTGTTTAGTGGCTATATTTGAAGAAATTGTTTAAATTAAATCTGGGACAGATTGGGGGGATGAAAGTTGAGGAGTGCTAGGAGTAGGTCAGGTGAAATATTGATAGAAAAAAGCATGTAGGAGATTTGGAAAATGATTTACTATGGGGCAGGACCACCAACTATGGAGGTGGGTGCTGTTTTCTTTGGTGCCCCAAAAACATATTGGCAGATAATTTTGTATAAATTTTGAAAGCCTAGCAGGAATCAGATACCAAAGGGTGAGAACTTTGTAATTGGCCTCCAATGCACTAATGTTTTACATGGAAGATTTAATTGCAGCCCAAACATCAGGCTAATTATTCTGTTCTGAGGATATTCCAAGGTCCTGTTCCCAACAATTGCTATAAGTAGGTGGCTGGAAGCCAGGTTTATCCAACAGCTGGTGATAGAGATGCAAGATGAGGCCTGGGGCATGGGGGTCCCATCTTCAGACAGTTTGCAAAGAAAGTCAGTTGGTTTAGGGGGAAGATGGTGTGAGATAGGAAGAGTAGGAATGTTTATTTTGCAGGTAACGGAAAATTTCCAAGCCAGGGAGACAATGAAATTCTTGGAGGGAGGAAAATGATTGAAGGCTGAGGAGGCTGTCAATTTATAAAATCTGGATAAGTTTGCAGATTTACAGACCTGGAAGGAAGTGGGTGAGGTAAAATATGGATAGAATGATGAGTTTTTGAGGAAAGACAGTAACTTTTTATGGGACGATTGGTGCGCAAAAGGGGGCCTAACATGATTCCAAAGGGAAAGGAAATGTGCCATGATTGGTTTGGAGAGGCCTTTTCCAGTCATAGAGTCTAAGCCACAAGAGATTGGCGACTGAGAAGAGATTGGCGACTGAGAAGGGATTGCAGTCAACCGATCTAAGGTTGACCCAGAGGGGGGTTTCATGAACATAGCATAGCATTTTGGTAGGTGTGACAAGTGCGCAGCTTGATAATGCTTAGCTACTGTATATAGGGAAGGCCTAGACTGCTTCAGAGTCTAGGAAGTAGTAAAGTATGAGAGGATAAAATTTGATTTTTATCAAATCGGTGATAATAGTATTTCCAGAAGGGGAAATCATAAAGCTACAATTTGATGAATCTATTCAGGAGTTACCTATATTATTTTATTTATTATTATTTATTTATTTTAGATACTTATATAGCGTCGTCAATTTACACAGCGCTTTACATATATGTTGTCCCTAACCCTCAAGGGGCGTACAATCTAAGGTCCCTAACTCACATCCATACATACACATATTAGGGCCAATTTAGACAGGAGCCAATTAACCTACCAGCATGTCTTTGGAGAGTGGGAGGAAACCGGAGTACCTGGAGGAAACCCACGCAGGCACAGGGAGAACATGCAAACTCCAGGCAGGTGGTGCCGTGGTCGGGATTTGAACCAGTGACCCTCTTACTGCCAGGCGGAAGTGCTAACCATTTACAGTCAGGTCCATAAATATTGGGACATCGACACAATTCTAACATTTTTGGCTCTATACACCACCACAATGGATTTAAAATGAAACGAACAAGACGAGCTTTAACTGCACACTGTCAGCTTTAATTTGAGGGTATTTACATCCAAATCAGGTGAACGGTGTAGGAATTACAACACTTTGCATATGTGCCTCCCACTTGTTAAGGGACCAAATGTGATCGGACAGAATAATAATCATAAATCAAACTTTCACTTTTTAATACTTGGTTGCAAATCCTTTGCAGTCAATTACAGCCTGAAGTTTGGAATGCATAGACATCACCAGACACTGGGTTTCATCCCTGGTGATGCTCTGCCAGGCCTCTACTGCAACTGTCTTCAGTTCCTGCTTGTTCTTGGGGCATTTTCCCTTCAGTTTTGTCTTCAGCAAGTGAAATGCATGCTCAATCCGATTCAGGTCAGGTGATTGACTTGGCCATTGCATAACATTCCACTTCTTTCCCTTAAAAAGCTCTTTGGTTGCTTTTACAGTATGCTTTGGGTCATTGTCCATCTGCACTGTGAAGCGGCGTTCAATGAGTTCTGAAGCATTTGTCTGAATATGAGCAGATAATATTGCCCGAAACACTTCAGAATTCATCCTGCTGCTCTTGCCAGCAGTCACATCATCAATAAATACAAGAGAACCAGTTCCATTGGCAGCCATACATGCCCACGCCATGACACTACCACCACCATGCTTCACTGATGAGGTGGTATGCTTAGGATCATGAGCAGTTCCTTTCCTTCTCCATACTCTTCTCTTCCCATCACTCTGGTACAAGTTGATCTTGGTCTCATCTGTCCATAGGATGTTGTTCCAGAACTGTGAAGGCTTTTTTAGATGTCATTTGGTAAACTCTAATCTGGCCTTCCTGTTTTTGAGGCTCACCAATGGTTTACATCTTGTGGTGAACCCTCTGTATTCACTCTGGTGAAGTCTTCTCTTGATTGTTGAATTTGACACACATACACCTACCTCCTGGAGAGTGTTCTTGATCTGGCCAACTGTTGTGAAGGGTGTTTTCTTCACCAGGGAAAGAATTCTTCGGTCATCCACCACAGTTGTTTTCCGTGGTCTTCCTGGTCTTTTAGTGTTGCTGAGCTCACCGGTGCGTTCCTTCTTTTTAAGAATGTTCCAAACAGTTGTTTTGGCCACGCCTAATGTTTTTGCTATCTCTCTGATGGGTTTGTTTTGTTTTTTCAGCCTAATGATGGCTTGCTTCACTGATAGTGACAGCTCTTTGGATCTCATCTTGAGAGTTGACAGCAACAGATTCCAAATGCAAATAGCACACTTGAAATGAACTCTGGACCTTTTATCTGCTCATTGTAATTGGGATAATGAGGGAATAACACACACCTGGCCATGGAACAGCTGAGAAGCCTATTTTCCCATTACTTTTGGTCCCTTAACACGTGGGAAGCACATATGCAAACTGTTGTAATTCCTACACCGTACACCTGATTTGGATGTAAATACCCTCAAATTAAAGCTGACAGTCTGCAGTTAAAGCACATCTTGTTTGTTTCATTTCAAATCCATTGTGGTGGTGTATAGAGTCAAAAATGTTAGAATTGTGTCGATGTCCCAATATTTATGGACCTGACTGTAGCCACTGTGCTGCCCATGTAGTACCTATATGATTGTGTAAGCAACAACCCACAGACAAAGAGAAGGATTGCAGATCCCACAAGTGGACCAGTAATCTGAAATGGTAGAAACATTTTAGCACATCAAGGAAAGTGTCAAATCTATTTAGAATACCAATTTGTGTCCGTTTGTTCATGTCATAAAACATAGTGAAAAGCATTTATTAACAGATCTGGATTAGCATTTTTTCATTTCGGTCTTCTTTAACAAATATAATAAATAGCACTTACAACTTGATGTTATATTCATACCAAAGGCTGTGGCCTTCATTCCTACATTAAAATACACTGTTAGCCTGCACTGCACCTTTCCCAACAATCGATTGCTCAAGTTTATAAGCTAATGCCTGGGAGACATGACCAGAAAAGTCACTCTATGTCTTTCTTCCGACAGTGACTTTTTGTAGGGCTATGTTCTGTCTCCCAGTAACAATGTTTCACAATGTGTAAATGTCTCTAAAATGTGGTAATTACTCTTTGCATTTGCAGGATAAATGTTTGCTCTGGAAGTATTTATACAAGTTATAATAAATAATTCACAGGTCTGATACTGCACATTTCATGTCAGGATTTTAAACCTTGTTTCTTAGGAGTCACGTAAAGAATAACATCTCAGACTGGACTTTTCAATTAGCATGGCAGAGAACTATTTCATCACTAATCACTTTCCTGTAGCCCAACTGTGCAGAAGGACACAGCATGCTTACTGCTCACCACAGATAAATAAAATAGTAGAGTCCAGTACATATATATTCACTTAATAAATCACATTCTATAATGAAATAAATTTGTGAGTCTGTGTTTAAAACCCACCCATGTAAACAGTTTTATTAGAGAGCAGTGAAGCTTTCAGGTCTCTGTGGAGCGGCCATATTCACTTCAATTTCCATGCTGCAATGCAAAGCATCGTGGCCACAGCAATGTGTATTTCTCCGAGTGGCACCATGTCTGCTTCTAGGTGGGTGGTAAGGGGGCAGTATAAAAGCAGATCAACCATTAGTGCGCCCTGGCCAACTACTTGAAAAGAGCCTAAGTAAATTTAAAAATGTGTTGCAACAAGACATTTTCTTTCTTTCTGCAAGTCTTTTTTGGAGAGATGACTTTAAGGTGGATTAAAAAAAATAGATAAACTTGAACTTTATTGAAGTTAATGAGAGAACATTTACCATGTTGTACCTTTGACCCTCTGGAGAGCTGCTAGGTAAGTGATTGTCACCTGTATGACATAGAAAGCCCCCACAGCCCTCAACTAAGTGTTCTTCTGTTAGCTTTAGCACCTTGAGAAATAAAAACCCACATTAAGTTTAGGGTTTTTGGTCCATTTTACTGTTATTTTATGTTTCTTGTGGAAGTCCCCTTCTACTAGTTCCTTGACTGTGCACTCCCACAATAGCAGTTATCATAATTTTTTAATTATGTAATATTTTTGGTTTCATTTTTTACATTATTGTCCTCTGTTAATATTTTTATTAAAGACATTCTTTCAAGAAATACAGTAGTAGGTTAGAACATGTCTAGAGTGATACCTGAGGCAGAGTCATACAGCAATAGAAGTACGCACAGAAATCATAGAAAAACATTTCCACAGCATGTTGCATAGTAGAGGGCAGTAATTTTCAAACAGAGGAAAGGTAGTAGAAAATGGCACTATTGCCTGGTAAACACTATCAGTTTTTTTTTTTATTCAACCCAGTGGGCTGAACAAAATAGAAACTAAAGAGCTCAGGAGGAGCGATCTCCCCAATGAGCTATTGTGTTCTGACAGGTATTATGTTCCGGAGTGTGAGAGTCAGTGCTCGCAACCATTGGCTGTCAGCACTGATTGGAGGCTGATTGGATGCTGGTTTTCCAGCATGCCAGTTCGACAGAAGCTGGTTATTTGGCTGGCTTCTGATGGACAGGCTGGTGGAAACAAGGGCCGAATATCAGCAGCTTTATGTTGAACCAGCTGATATTTGGCCCATGTGTACAGGGCTTAAGAAGGGGAGGGTTGGGTAGGACCAAACTTCATGTATGAGGTTTCTATCTATCTTAGAGAAGCATTAGGTGCCAATCATAGTCTCATGGCAGATAGCAATTAACGCAGGGTTACCAGCCTTTTGTGAACTTAGACATGGCATCTAATAGTCTAACTGTTAATTTCTCATAAGAGAAAGTCCAGTGGAGTCTGGACTTAAAGCCGAAGGTTAGACATAGTTTAGCCATTCTCTTTATCTGCTTTAGTGAGCTAACTGACCTATATTGATGGATGTTACATTCTGTAGACAATTGTATCACATAGAATTCTTCACTGCAGGAATGCCACATCCTTTTCCTGTCTCTGAACTTCTGGTGTTACTCAACAAGGCAAATCAATATTTTGTCAGACCTTCCAACATCAGGTAGACTTTTCTGTACATGTTTTGGGAGATCGAGTAGGACTACCAAGTGTGAAAAAATGTGCCTGATGCTGGGCAGCCCCAGAAACAATTAGAGGAATGTCTCAGTATTACATGTGCCAGCCTATTGATTATGTAGTACCATCAAATAGGTACTTTAAAATTGGTTTCTAGGGTGTGTGTGTTTTGGGAGGAAGATTTGGTAGTACACCATATTTGGTTCCAGATTTCAGAATTAATGCTTAGTTTCACCCCCATTTTGCTATGTAGTTGTCGGTGGGTTCTAGGTATCTGTGTAAGAGTGTATGGAACAGTATAGAGCATACCCTTAGAATGGAGATATTTTTCACATTTGTGAGGGTCAGTCCCACCACCAGTATTTTGACAGAAAACATTTAATTTGGAGATATCTGAAAAGCTCAGAGTTGGGTAAGCCATGTGACTGGAGGGTTTTAAAGAAGGAGAGCATCAAAAGGGCTGATAGATGGCTTCTCAAATAAGAAAATTAAGCATGATGGGGTTCTTTGGTATCAATCTGTGCTTAGGGGGCAGCTAGGGTAAATTGCTCACCCAGAGGAGGTCACATTCTGTACATTCTAGGGCTACCTCAAGGGAAGTTTGCTGTGTAGTATGATATTTAGTAAGGGTAGCTAATTGAGCCACCTGATAGTATTTTGCTAAATGTTGTACTCCATGACCATCCTGAAACCTGGATTGATAGATTTTGTATCTGAGTACTTGTCTTACCTCTCTGCCATACAAATTGTAAGAGTTTGCTGCAGAGACCTCATCACATGGGAAGGGATTGGCATGGGTGGGACACGAAGCAGATAAAAGCACTTTGGGCAAGTACATTATGTCATTTTGACAGTGGCAATATGGCCCAACTGGAATAGAAGATAATTACTTCATATCTCAAGAAGTGCTTTAAAGTGGCGGTAAACCTCAGACATGAAATATGAACAAAGCAAATCCTTCCGTAGTGTGTACTTGTCTCAATCCACAGCATTAAGTGTCATTTCTCTCTGCTGCCTCATTTCTCTGCTATCTGCAGGAATCACTTCTGACAAGTTTTCCTGACACCTAGAAGTAAGAAGGGAGCTCCAGGACACAGCCTCAGCTCTGTTCCTGTGTGCTATGCGAAGGAGGGGGGGTGTCAGGAATGGACTTGCCAATAACGGTGGGACTCACCTGCCTTGTGGGCTGCAGTATCAGGGCTGGCCAGCGGGTGCTCTCAGCAATCAGAGACTCACCCCTGCAATCAGCCAAAACACCTGAAGCTGATTGCAGGGGTTGTATTTAAGGAATGGCCAGACTCACAGTCAGGGCCTTGGTGTGTGTTTTTCCATGGGCCCCTGTATCTTGTAACCTGCATTCCTGTTCCTGTTCCTGTTTCTGACTGACTTGTTGCCGACCCTGCCTGATCCTGACCTCTGCTGACTTCTCCTGTTTGATCCCTGGCTTGTGACCCTGACCATTCTCTCCTCCTGCTCCTCCTGTACCTACCTGCCCGATAGTTATCGACCCGGCCTGCCTGACTACGTTGTGCTCTATATGTGTATGTACCTATGTATCTATATCAGTTTAGGTTTGTTTCACCTTGTTGTATGTATTTGTGTTAGCTTGGGGTTTGGTGCACTGCGTTTATATTTGTATTGTTAGTCTCAATAAATTATATGATTTACTATATCTGAAGCTTACGTTTCCCTGTGTCAGTCCACACACTTCTGGTCACTTTCCTCTAGTCAGCTCTCAGAGCTCTACTCACTGATTTCTGCAGAATATAACTTCAGCTCCCCACCCTCTACTTTTCAGAGATGAGAGATCCTGTGTAAATTCTGCTCTTTGAACAGATGTAGAGAAGAGAGGGCTAGAGATAAACAGGTACAATTTATGTAGGAAGATTTGTTTAATCTCTGTGTATCATCTGAGGCCAGTCACTTTGAGGCCAGTCATGTTAGTAGGTACATGCAGGGCCAGGACAAGAGGTGGACAGGAGGGGTGGCTGCCCTGTATGGTAGGGGGCACCAGTGAGCTCATTCTGATACAAGGCATTTTAAGGAGTGGATGACTGCTGGGGGTAGTATCCCCTAAGCTTGCACATAATGAAGGATAAGGGGAAGGTGAAGTTTGGCTTCTTTGCCCTGGGCACTGGATGGCCTTGTCCGTGCACTGGGTACATGTAAGTGTTTACAACCACTTTACATTTAGGCAAAAGTGGGGATAGTTTGCATTACAAAAAGAGTGATAAAAGTTACCTAAATAGATCCCTAGGGGAGTTGGCTAGAATCCGATGGGTGGGGGAAGGAGAGCTTCAGGGTTTGAATCAGATCAGGGGCAGGAAAACAATTTATAAAAGTTCACACAGAAGCCAAAGATATTAACAAAGTGTTTGAGGGTGGTGGCTAGACTAGGCAAAGAAATCAGATGGTTTGTTAAAAACAAGATTTATATAAAAATAATATTATCACCAAACAGGCTTAATTTGTAGAGATGACCAGCTACTGTATGTGTACAGTTATTTTTTTATTTTAAATTATTTTGGGAAATAAATAAGTTTAATGAATAAGTTGACTCACCTGTAGTTAAAATATTGTTAATTAGGATTTTTTTGTCTAAAATTCAGCTTTGTTCCTAAGACTTTCATTGGGGTGCATTCATTTTTGCAACATGGTCTTTAATTAATTTGTTAGGAAAAATACTTTTTGTGTGTGCAAATTAACAAGTCTTGTTTGCAATCAATGGCTTGCATTGTGATAGTATTTTGTAGTATAGTGTCCCATAGAAAATGTGGATTATGAAAGTAAAGTTAAGGTTTTCTAACAAATCTGGTGAGGTGTACTCATTTATCCTGAGCACTGTATATATGTATGTATATATATTGTCTTCAAAAAGTTTCTGCACTTTTATACATATATTTATGTTAAAAAAAGTGCAGAAACGTTTTGAAGAACCCTTGTAAATATCCCTGTCTTCCACAGTTACATAGAGTGAAACAAATTGGGGGAAAGATACACATGATTGGATATATTGTTCACTGCGCACAGGGTGAACCTATGAATGGATGCATAGATCAGCATGGAAGACATTACTGGACTTCAGGGACTTCCAGCTTTACATCTACCCTTTTCTCCTCATTGTTCTCCTACTGAGAGCCCTTCTCCAGAGACACAAATTACAATCCAATTTGTTAAGTGACATAGGGTCGGTGAGAAAAAACATTGCAGCAGGGGTCACTGACACTCTTGGAAGGGTTGCTTTTAGAAACTCTAATTGCAGATGTCTCATCAATAGATCAGCATTCATTAGGTCGTTTACCCTAATGTCAGGGCTCTGCCCACAGCAGAGGTACTTGGAGACCTAGCATTCCTGCCAGTAATTTGCATGGCTGCAGAAATGCACACTGGCGAACATCTATGCGCACTGATGCAATGATGCGAGCCAGAACATGCATGCGCGTTGGCGCACAGTTATGCACTCATTAGCCCAGTTTGGTGCAAGACAGCCTTTATAAGAAAACCATCACTCTCTCAAATTGCTGGTTGATCTCTGGCTCTCCAGTACCTTTGTCCTGTGTTCCCTTGCTGTTGTGATCTGCTGTTACCGGCATGGCTTGTTCCTGGACCTGTCTTCTCTGCCTGTCTCCTGATCTGACCTCAGCTTGGCTAACAGATATTCTCACCTGCTCTCCTGTGTATGACCCCCAACTTGGCTAACGGATAGTCTTACCTGCTCTCCTGTGTATGACCCCGGCTTGGCTAACGGATATTCTCACGTGCTCTCCTGTGTATGACCCCAGCTATCCATCTAACTATGTCTGCTCCAATCCTCACTTGGCATCTGACCCTGGCTCTGAACCAACTACTCTTCTGTTCTCTGCTACTGTGAAGGCTTGCTATCTCTCACGGACGCCACCTGTCTGCAGACACCATTCCAGTGAATCAGCTGTGCTCCTGGCTGTACCTCTGACAGGCATCCTCAGTCAGATCATCTCTACAAGCACTCCTACAGGCGACCCATGCTACTTTGGGTCTGACTCCTTCTGTCCCATCTCCATGGGAGTCTGGAACTTAGCCACAAAGGAAGCTCTCTCTCCATTGGCCTCCAACACCAGGTACGTGATACCTAAGCTTTGAAATTTGGTTATATATTTTCTATTGAAGAAGTGGGGATTAAGCAATCTATTTTTGTAGCTGTTAGCGGGAGCACCTTGACAAGCTTTTTGTTGCCTGATCTGATGAAGTGAATCATGAATCCCTCAATGACTACAATTCATCCAGCCTCTGGAACCACAAGGTAGCCACATTACATTCCTTCATTAGTGCTCCATTACTGGAGAGAGGTTCTGCTCTTAATATGCAGAATTTTTATCTTATTTATGGAGTCTGTCATTGTTAACCTGCTTCTGAAAATGCTTGTTGCCTGAATGTCTCTGACTTCAGTATTGTCGTTCAAGTCAAGCAAACACTTAGAGGACTGCTGCTGACATTCATGACTGGAAATATCTAAACTATTATAAAGCCTCGTACACACGATGAGAATATTGGAGGAATGATCATCATTTGTTTTTTTTTTGCATGCTAGTCTAATATCAAAAATGAAGAGTTTACTAAAGTTTCAAAAATTCTCATACGACAGAATACAACGTTGAAAGTGGCTTAATGTATTGTATTGTATTGTAATGTATTATTTTGTTTCTGAGCATAGGTGGTCTTGGTATCTCGATTTTTTTAAGGACAAATATTGTACTGTTTAAACAAAAATTGTTTGTTCTGTTACAGTATTGTTTGAGAAAAATGTTCGTGCTTGTTCCTTCAGATAATTTCACATGAACTGCCCTGATCGGCTCTCGCAAGCTGTGCACTAACAATTAGATTATCAGATGATTACTTTGAAAGTGGTATTAGTCCAGGTGAAAAAAAGACACATCCATCTAGTTCAACCGTTAAAGGAAAAAAGAAAAAAAAAATTACACAATCCTGCATACACAATCCTATACCCACAGTTGATCAAAAGGAAGGGAAAAACACCAATAAAGCATGATTCAATTTGCTCCAGCAGGGGAAAAAAATGCTTTAGGCAGTTCTGAAACAGTCTGTCCACATTATGAGTTAAATTGTTAATGACTATGAATTGGAAATGTTTGAAGCATTTACCTTTACTTCTTGTTGATGAAGAAGAGATAGTCCACACAGACCTCTGTTTGTTAATGTCACCCACTGTGTCCTGTCCAGTAAATAGGCAGGTCAGAAAAAGAATGATTTCAAAAAAGTCTTCTCATCATACTGAGATAATCAGAAGTTATTGCAATATTATTTCTAAACTTTTTTACGGTGAGCTAATGATATGTTCTTTAAAGAAAATGAACTGTAGTGCTACCCAACAATATGCTTGGTAATTTGGGTTCTCTGTTCTGTGTCTCAACTCCAAGAACACCCTTAGCCCCTCTGACAGACCTGGCTGAATTAAAGTTACTGCAAGCACTTATAAGAATACGAGTATAGATACCTTTACCTCTGTGAATTAACACTAAAATATAGACACAAGACTGTTTAGCGGTAAGTTAACTAAATGTATTGGTACAGGTTAGAATAAATTGTGGTTTGAGCATAAATGAACACACAAAAGGTAGGTTCAGGCACAGTCATCTAGACAGTATAATCATTAGGCCGAAGTAACGGATAATAAAGTTCTGTACCACTAGACTGGGATTAACTCCTGTATCAGCAAAGTCAGCAATACATAGTGCATGTAATATAACATAATTAGGGTGAGCCTTACGTGCTGATGTCACATCGCCATGGCCGGAGGTTGGAGCAGCGGCCATCTTGGAGGATCCTTTGCTGGTTTTGCATAGCCCTGACCTTGGAGAAGTCTCCGGTCCCTATTTATAGCTTCCTGAGACCCCCCATAAGGATCAGCATTAACGCTATTATACAAGTAGCGTTCTGGTGAGTGCACAGCCATATAAGGTGGTGGATTCCCATGTTCAATCATGAGTACTCTCGAGCATTCCAGCTGGTATTGCTTGTATTGCTTATTGCACCTTGTAGTTCCACGATCACCTGGCATTGCTGTGACCTGTAGTGCCACGAACTGTGTACTGTATAATCACTAATATTTCTAAAGAACACACATGTATCACTTGGCACTTCTGTCACCTGTAGTGCCACGGACTATTTATATTCACTATTTATGTTCAGGTTTTTAGAGTTTTTTTATGATCCTATGATTTGATCTGAGACGTTTTTATTGTATGAACACTTCTATTCACATAAGCATTCTATGATTGCATTTGTCACTTATGCTTTAGCACTGCATTTACATTTGAATTGAATACACAGTGCGTTTAAGCATTGACTGCAATGGGAATAATATTACTATAACTAGTCTAGAGTGCACTATAGGAGAATGGAGGATATGGTGCAACATCCCCTGTAGGTACCTCTTAGCATAAGTGAAGGTCTCTGTGTAGCAGCTGTAAATGGAGAGTCTTTAGTCTTAACTCTTCAACTAGCTAGTGTTAGGGCCTAGTTGTACAGTTGGTGCATATGAGAATAGTCCCAGTCAAGCCTGCAGGCAGCAATAGGGCTACTAGATGGCTGTATAGTTAGTTCTTAACCCCCTCCCACCAGCTATATAGTACAATGACGGGCGCAAGGCGGTTCTCTCGTTCTGGGAGGACCTCATATGACGTCCTCCCATTCTTGTTCAACCATTTTAATGGCATTGTAACAGGGGGAAAGAGACATTTACAGTGGACATTATACTGACAGGAAACACAGGGAGTAATAGTCACAGTAATAATGTCTTTGTAGATGGGTGGGAGGGAGAATTAAGAGAACAATACAACATTTCTCATAATATTAAATTGGCGAAGACTATAAGCAAGAGATAACAAAATATCAAAATATTAGAAAGAGTTTGACAGGTGGAGATACAAACTCCCCAAAACTAAAAACTACATGAGGGGTAGTCAGAAAGGAAGCGGGGGGGGGGATGGGGTAAAGAAAATGACTCCATAACCGGCAAAGAAGGGTGAAGGAAACAATCTACCCAGGGGTTCCAAACACTCAAGAATTTAGGGATAGTGTCTAGGATTGTAGCTTCCACCTTAGCGTGAATCATAGCTTGAGTAACTCTATTCTTAACAGCAGCAATGCTTAAAGAGGAAGATTTCCAGGACTTTGCTATGACCTGCTTGGCTGCTGTGGTAACTTGTAGTATGAGTTTAAATTGCGAATTGGTTACGCCGGGAGGGCGCAGGTTGAGTAGAGCTGTTATCGGATTTGGTTGAAGCGTGTTAGCGCTAAGTTTGGATAGTATGGTGAAGACGTTAGCCCAGAAGGTTTCAGCGATTGGGCAGTCCCACCAGATATGGTAATGTGTTCCTAGGTCCACACAGCCTCTAAAGCATGTGGGGGAATAATTTGGAGTGTATTTTGCAATTCTCGCTGGGACCAAATAACAACGGGTTAAAACTTTATAATTGGTTTCCAAGGCTACAATATTCTGTGAGGATGATTTCGTGTTGGCCCAAATGTGGTCTCAGTCAGATGGGTCCAATTGTCGGCCAAGGTCCATTTCCCACCTATGAGTATATGAAGGGGGGACGTGGTGACCGAGGTTTTGAGAAGGGAATACAAGCATGAAATGAGGCCGCGTCCATGGGGGTCTTTATGACAAGCCCGTTCAAAGGGAGACATGGTGTTAGTTTGGACAGCTATTGTAGTGTAAGGAGCGTAAAATTGTTGTAATTGTAAGTATCTGAAAATTTTGGAAGCTGGAAGGTCGTATGTTTCGCGTAGCGAGGCAAAGGATTTAAACTTGTTCCTCAACAGAAAATGATGGGTGCGGAGCAGGTTAGCAGAGGTCATGAGAGGGAAACCCTGAGAGATCTCAGGGGACGAGGCGCCCTTCCCAGCCCACAAGATATTATGCCTGACCTACCAAGGGTGACCCAAAAGGACTTCAAGCCATTTTGTGAAGTTGCAGGGGATGTAGATGGATTTTTCAAAGATTTTGAACATTTGTGCCAATTGCTGGAAGTGCCCCGTGTGGACTGGGTGCGCCACCTGGTAGGCCTGCTAGAAGGGGGCGCTGCTGTGGCATACCGAACAATGGACTCACAATGGAATCGAGACTATGACAGGGTCAAACAGACTGTGCTTCAGTACTATGCTGTGACCCTACAGGATTCAGTTTCGAGACTTGTTCTGCAACTCAGAGCCCTCCTTCAAGATGTATGCTTACAAAATTTTACAGGCCTGTCGTGGCTGGCTAGAGGGCAAACAGGCCTTCTCGGTTGAGTGTATTATCCAGACTTTCCTGAAGGAGCAATTTTATGACAAGTGTCCCTCTGAGGTCAGGGAGTGGGTGAAGGAGCGATATCCAGCAACCCTAGAGAAGGCTGCTGCACTGGCTGACGAAGTGCTCACAATTAAACCACAATGGAAAAAACTGGTGACTGAACCAGCAGGGACCCTGGGTGTTACCTCTCCCCTGAACAGCCATGCCACCCCCTCCCCTTATCTAAGTTCTACCACCCCCATAACTACTGTCCAGCTATCCAGGGTAACTATGGAACGCCAGTGTTATGAATGTGGACAACCCGGGCATCTTAAGGCTAGATGCTCAAGGAATATCCACCCCCCCGCCCAAACCCCTCACCCTGATCACGATGTGCAGCTGGTGCAAGGAGGAGAGAGCCTCTCCTATTTCCAAAGTGAATGGATGCCTCCAACAGAAACCGACACCCTTCAAGGAATCTACGGAGTTCGTCCACTTACCCCAAGTTACCCTGAGAATATGCAGCAGCACTCTGCATAGATGGCAAAAAGGTTATTGGTTTCCATGACACAGGTACGTTCCTGACACTTGTTGATCCCTGTGTATTGGATCCTGCGGTGATCAAAAAAGACCCTGGCTTTTCTATTGAGCTTGCAGGGGGTGCCAGGAAACATATCCCGGGGGCTATAGTTCAGCTAGATTACGGTATTGGGGAAAAACTTTCTTCGGTTGGGGTAATGCCAAGCCTACCAGCCGAAATTCTACTGGAGAATGATCTTGGAGAACTTGATTGCCAATTCCTGGGGAGTGAGACCCAGAGCCACTCTCTGGGAGTGGATCAAAAGATTAAAATGGAATTAAGGCCAGACCCACATTTATCAAGGACTTATCCTGGTAACTATGTAAGGCCTCGTGTAACCCTTGCCAAAAACCCCATGTTTCAGGGAGCCTTCCGTGGTCCTCAAAACAGGTGGAGGGATACTGGAAGGGCACACCAGCCCCAATGTCACACTTGCAAACAGAGGGGCCACATGCAGGCCGATTGCCCCAGGAGACGTAGGAAGAACCCCACAGCTTCACTTTGGTGGAGAGATAATGTCAGTAGACCAAGTTATCCTTACAGGGATTCAAATGTGCCCGTAGGCCAGCAATCTCCATATGCCCACAGGATGCCCTGCTGAAATGAGCTTCAGCACACCCTTGACCACCAAATAACAAGCCGTTATATGGACACTTAGATGGTTCTGCTGGGAAACTGCTACATGTACCATGCACAAGGTCTGTTAAGGCCTCATGCAGGTACATGTTATGAAAAATGGGGAGGAGTTGGACAGCAGAAATATTCTTTTTTTTTGTGTTGTCTGAAGTTCCTGTGCCTCGCAGGGGGGAGGGGAAATGGGATGTATCTCAGCAAAGAACAAAGACAGCATGGCTCTGTGTGGCTGGGAGACCAGCCCAGACCAGTTTTAGCAGGAAGTTGGGGGAAATGGGATGGATCTCAGCATAGCACAAAGACAGCATGACCTTCTGTGTGGCTGGGAAACCAGTCCCGGTCACTTCTTAGCAGGAAGTTGGGGGGTGGGGACAATTGCAGGGCCATGTGGTCTCTGGTTGAAAGGGAGAGCTAGAGAGAGAAGAAGCCAGCCAGTCACTCCTAGCTGAGCTGAGCCTAACTATAAGATGCAGGGAACTGTGCTTTGCTGTGTGCCTGGGAGTTACCCCTGCCTACTGCTGCTGTGTCTCTGGGAAGTTACTCCTGCCTGTTCAGCGGACCGCTGTTTGTCCCTGGAAAGCTACCCCCTGCCTGCTGATCGCTGCTGTCCATGGAAAGTTGACCGCTGTGAGGGTCCCTCTCTACTGGCTGCTGCCGCCCCTGAAACCATGAGTGTTCCTGCACATTGTCTGCTGGTTGCCTCTGGAAACTACCTACTGTGTGTGCCCAGAAGTACTCTGCCTGTTACCCGCTGTGTGCCAAGGAATACCGTTACCTGCTGCCTGCTGAGTGCGCCAGAGCTGACTCCTGCCTAAACCGTGAGTGCCTATACCCTCTTGTCTGAACTACCCCCCCGTGACTCTCCCTATTTGCCCTGCCTGGACTGTCTGTGAATCTCCCTATTTCCCTGCCTGGACTGGCCCCATTGAATACCCCTAATTCCCTGTCCAGACGGGCCCATCGAACGCTCATACCTTTTCTGCCTGGATTGAACTTCCCTATTACCCTTGCCGCACTTGCCCGCTTGGATTAATACTTGCTCGGGCCATCGCTACCCAAATCGCCCTATTGTGGGCTGGATTACAATTATTTCGGGCTCCGCCCTCTATTTCCCTTGTTTGGGTACCCGGACGCTACCTTCAGACCCCAATTGCGTGACTATCATTTTTCAATAAAGCTCTGTGTGTTTTGTCATCTGCTCTGTGTGTTCTGTCCCTGCCTACGCTCCGTCACATAAGGTATTGCCAGCTGGGGGGAATCTGGTAGTCACTATGTGAAGCAGTTAGATGGTATAGGAGGCTAGGTGAGGTTGCGGAGCCATGTGGGAAGGAGGGGGGGAGGATAGAGTTAGGAAAAGGTGTCAGGAAAAGGATGTAGGGGGCCATTCTAGGCCTAGAAGCTGGTCCCCGGGGACACCCAAAAATAGGGTGGTCCAGGGAACAATAGTAGCCCAAGTGGTATTAAATGAACAATACCACAGGGGGCTAGTGGAGAGTGAACAGGTACGTGGACCGTGGGGATGACAGCATTAAGATGAATATAAGGTAATGAGATCCCGGGGAAAAGGCAGGTAAATAGATTCCCAAAGGACTCAAGGGGTCCTAAGTTTGGGCGGCGTTGGCTGTGAAGGCAGGCCAGTAAAGATGAGCAGATGTGGTTTCTCATGCCGCCAGAACTGAGGTCCCCGTACATATATTGAAATACAACCAGAATAAAATAATGCCAAAAATAGTATTTAAAGCTCAACAAGCTCTCAAGGATATAGGAGAGACAAAAGGCAAGATAACCTTCGACTTGCGGGAAAAAACAAAAAAGAATTTTCCCAATATATACAGTGGGGATCGAAAGTTTGGGCACCCCAGCTAAAAATTTGTATTAATGTGCATAAAGAAGCCAAGGAAAGATGGAAAAATCTCCAAAAGGCATCAAATTACAGATTAGACATTCTTATAATATGTCAACAAAAGTTAGATTTTATTTCCATCATTTACACTTTCAAAATAACAGAAAACAAAAAAATGGCGTCTGCAAAAGTTTGGGCACCCTGCAGAGTTAATATCTTGTACTGCCCCCTTTGGCAAGTATCACAGCTTGTAAACGCTTTTTGTAGCCAGCCAAGAGTCTTTCAGTTCTTGTTTGAGGTATCTTTGCCCATTCTTCCTTACAAAAGTCTTCCAGTTCTTTGAGATTTCTGGGCTGTCTGTCACGCACTGCTCTTTTAAGGTCTATCCATAGATTTTCAATTATGTTGAGGTCAGGAGATTGTGAAGGCCATGGCAAAACCTTCAGTTTACGCCTCTTGATGTAATCCCCCGTGAATTTCGAGGTGTGTTTAGGATCATTATCCATTTGTAGAAGCCATCCTCTCTTTAACTTCAGCTTTTTCACAGATGGCATCAAGTTACCATCCAAAATTTGCTGAAATTTTATTGAATCCATTTTTCCTTCTACTCGTGAGATGTTCCCTGTGCCACTGGCTGCAACACAACCCCAAAGCATGATTGATCCAACCCCATGCTTAACAGTTGGACAGAGGTTCTTTTCATTAAATTCTGTGCCCCTTCTTCTCCAAACGTACCTTTGCTCATTCTGGCCAAAAAGTTCAATTTTAACCTCATCGGTCCACAGAACTTCTTTCCAAAATGCATCAGGCTTGTCTATATGTTCATTTGCAAAGTTCAAACGATGAATTTTGTGGTGAAGACGTAGAAGAGGTTTTCTTCTGATGACTCTTCCATGAAGACCATATTTGTACAAGTATCTCTTTATAGTGGAATAGTGTACCACAACTCGTGTCTGCCAGATCTTTCTGGAGGGATCGTGCAGTCAAATGTGGGTTTTGAATTGTTTTTCTCACAATCCTGCGAGCTGTTCTGTCTGATATTTTTCTTGGTCTTCCAGATGTTGCTTTAACTTCCACTGTTCCTGATGACTGCCATTTCTTAATTACATTCCGAACAGAGGATATTGACATCTGAAAATGCTTTGCTATCTTCTTATAGCCTTCTCCAGCTTTGTGAGCGTCAACTATTTTCAGTTTCAGTTTTCTAGACAACTGCTTAGAAGAACCCATGGTGCTGATTGTTGGGGCAAGGTCAGATGAGTCTGGGCATTTAAAACCTTTGAGATTGACATCACCTGGTCTTCCCAGGCGATGATTGAGAACATTCCATGACACTGGCTCAGGTCTCAGCTTGGCAAAGGGGGCAGTGCATGCTATAAATTCTGCAGGGTGCCCAAACTTTTGCAGACGCCATTTTTTTGTTTTCTGTTATTTTGAAAGTGTAAATGATGGAAATAAAATCTAACTTTTGTTGACATATTATAAGAATGTCTAATCTGTAATTTGATGCCTTTTGGAGATTTTTCCATCTTTCCTTGGCTTCTTTATGCACATTAATACAAATTTTTTAGCTGGGGTGCCCAAACTTTCGATCCCCACTGTATATAAAAAAAACAAACAAAGCTAAAACAAAACGAGCCCTGGGGGCTAGCATAAGGATACACAACGCCTGCATCGGAGTGTGAGGCGAGGAGAATAGGCACCATGGGTGTCACCTTCTGCACTGGCAGAATGCAACGCAATCTGGTGTATGTGGTAAGAGAGGAGTTGATTGAAGCGACTCAGTCCATGATGTCTTGTGAAGACGGAGCTGGTGATGAGAAACGCCCTTGTTTGTGGATGCTGAGTTGACCATCGGCAGAGCGGGGAGGATGGGATTTCTGTGGCGAGTAGGATGCAGATCTCCGCTTGGAGCTTTCTGATGGTGTTGTTGAGGAGTGTAGCTGGAGGTTCCGCAGGGTGTCCAGCAGTTCATCAGGAGTCTTGCAGGTGAAGTCTCGGGTTTGGTATCGGAAATGCACTATGAAGGGGAAGCTCCATCTATACGGTATACCGTGTTGCTGGAGCGATTGCAGATGAGGTTTCAAAGCCCTGCGTTTAGCGATAGTAGTGGGGCAGAGGTCTTAAAACAGTTGGTAGGTGTGACCTTGAAACTTCAGGGATTCCGTATTGCGGGCTGCTTGTAGGAGTTGCTCTTTAGTGCGAAAAAAGTGAAGTTTGGCTATGATATCGCGTGGCGGGCTGTCAGAGCGTCATGGAGCTAGTGCCCTATGAACCCTGTCCATTTCCAGGCATTCAATTGGAATGGCTGGGGCAAGCTCTTGGAATAGCGCTGTGATGGTTGATTGGACATCGATGACCGATTCAGGAAGGCCACGGATTCGTAAATTTGAGCGCCTTGCCCGGTTTTCAAAGTCCTCCAGATGCGCTTGCAGCGTTGCATTTTCGTCACGCAGAAGGTCAAGGTCATCTGCATGTGTCTGAAATGATGCGTCAAGGTCATCTACTCTCTGCGCGTTGTCCTAGTTCGTGAATTTCTCTGGACAGCGTGGCTGTGATGCGGTCAGAGGTTTGTTTCAGGGCTTAATGCAGCAGCCTTTCAAAGCGCATGAGTAGGTCAGGGGGCGTAAGGTCAGGTGTAGAAGCGTGTGTGGGGGTCTCTGGGTCAATGTCAGACTCACCCTCTGATGCGCAGGAATGGCTGGGCTGTGTATCCTGCAGGGCTGCATATTCTTTCGCAGCATGCTTGCTGCAAGGGGATGGAGCGGTGGCCATCTTGGAGGAGGCTTTGACCAGGGCCTCCGTTATGGATTTGCTGGGCGGTGGAGCCTGGTGACAGGGCGCTCCCTTGACCATGCTGAATCGAGTCATGGGGGGTTGCCACAGAGACCGGAGCCGCTTATTTTGCTGTGCGGGCCGGGATCCGCGGGAGGGCAGCTGTCTTACCTGACGGTGATACAGAGCTTTACAGGGACATGTCCGTCCCGCCGGCTGCGCATGCGCACTCCCGAAGTCCTCCCATTCTAACCCCACATGCGTGGCTCCGGGCTCCCTCGGACACAGTGGATCACCGATCAATGGAAAGAGCCGAAGATGTCGGCTCGGTCATGTGATCAGCTGTGTGTAATCACAGCTGATCGCATGTAAATAGGGAAATGCTGGTTCTCGGCATTTCTCTCCTCATGAGCTGTCACGCTGACAGCTCGAGAGGAGAGCCGGTAATTGGCTTTACTCAGAGGGGACATCTACACTGTTCATCAGGGCACTGATGCTTAGTGTGCCCTGATGATCTGTGTAGCCCCAGCAGTGCCACCTGTCAGTGTCCATCAGTGCCAGCTGTCATTGCTCATCCATGCCACCTGCCATTGCTGCATCAATGCCACATTTCAGTGCCTACCAGTGCACATCAATGCTACATATCAGTGCCCATCTGAGCTGCCTTTCGGTGTCACCCATCAGTGCCAGTCAGTGCCACCTATCAATGCCAGTCAGTGCCACCTATCAGTGCTACCAGTCAGTGCCGCCTATCAGTGCCCATCAGTGCTGCCTATCAGTGCTGCCTAACAGTGCCTGTCAGTGCCACCAAACAGTGACAGTCAGTGCCGCCTATCAGTGCCCATCAGTGCTGCCTAACAGTGCCTGTCAGTGCCACCAAACACTGACAGTCAGTGCCGCCTATCAGTGCCATATATGAGTGCTGCCTTTCAGTGCCCATCAGTGATGCCTGTCAATGCCCATCAGTGCCACCTACCAGTGCCTCCTCATTAGTGCCATCAGTGCCACCTATCAGTGTCCATGAGTGCAGCCTATTAGTGCCCATCACTGCAGACTCATTATCGCACATCAGTGAAGGAGAAAAATCACTTATTTACAAAATTTTATAACAAAAACTAAGCAAAAACTTTTTTTTTCAAAATTGTCAGTGGTTTTTGGTTTGTTTAAGAAAAAATAAAAAACCCAAAGGTGATTAAATACCACCAAAATAAAGCTCTGTCACCAAAAAATGATAAAAATTTCATAAGAGTACAGTGTTGCATGACCGCGCAATTGTCATTCAAAGTGCAACAGCGCTGAAAGCTGGAAATTGGCCTGGGCAGGAAGGGGGTAAGTGCCCAGTAGGCTAGTGGTTAAAGGCCTCAGTTTTTCTAGCAGCTATGTATACAGTATAGTATCTATAGTAAATCTCCGCAGCAGAAGCTCATCAGTGCATATTGCAGCTCCTTATCTGACCACACACAGAGCTTACTCCACTCTCTGCTCTGCACCCAGATGACTCCAGATCCTTCTCAGGCCATTGTTATGCAGCATGGTGGTGTGCATTGAACAGCGATGTGCACTCTCCACACTTACTCATGGCAAGAGGAAGCTGTGTCCTCTACAGCCTGAGAAAATGCAGTCTTTTCCCCTCCCCCTTGCAGTCTCCCTCTGTGAAATACAGTTCAACGGTCAATAGCAGTCCAGAGTATGGCTCCCTTCCTGAACATAATTTCCCACAATCCACTTCTGCCATCATAGAAGTCTAGCAAGCTCATTGACTTCCTGGCTCCCCCTGCTGGTGGGAGACAGGCAGTGAGATGAATCAGCATATCAGTACAGAGATAGTGTAAAGAACCGCTGCTCAGAATCCAGTAGAAGTATTTAGTGTCTGTACACAAAGGGTTTCTGGTCCTTTTCCAATACAAAGACAGATTTTCAAAAAGGCATACAATGCCTGTGGGACAACGCCACATTGTGAACCACGTCAACCATGTTTCCTACAAAAGCAAAAGCCAAAAATTTGTTTTATATTTGAAAATGGTATCTGAGCGTATCTGTAGTAAATCTTATGTCCATATATTCGGTAATTGTGTGCTAACATCATACAGTAAATGTTTCTTGTACTCCAGACACTGGACTAAACTGCATACTGCAATTAAAGACTTGAGCTATAAATATAGAAGCACACATACACAACTCCCACAATGTATTTACTGTGATAAAGCAAATGAATTCACTGAACACATATACAGAAAGATGTTTTAAGAAAAACATAGACTTAACAATATTAATAATGATAATATTTATTCTGTGGATTCAGACATGATGCTCTAACAATTATTAAAACAAAAGCTTGCATGAGCTGTAAATAGAAGAATTCATTGCTGTTCTGTAAGGGCTTTTGTTGAAAATTGTTTCTATATACAGTATCTATCTATCTATCTATCTATCTATCTATCTATCTATCTATCTCTACCACTATTTCACAATAAACGGTTGTATGGTCCAAGTCAGTTAATAGTTTAAACTTCACATCTTTTCCCTTGGCACACAATAGATTAATAGACTTTTTGTCAGTCTTTTCAAATACTCAGGAAATGCAATTACAGGCAATGCAGTGAAAAATTAGCGCTTGCTCTTCAATCTTATTAAAGAGACAGGATCCCTATTAACAAAGTAAATGAGTAGGAGAGCAACAAAAGGAAGTGGGCAAGGGCAGAAAGAATCGACTTAACTCTGTATAACTTGGTATATTTTGAAAATGTACCCATGGATTCTAGATGCCATCCTATACTTGGGAGATACAGTGATCAGCCATAGCTTTATGACCACTGACAGTTTAAATGAATAAGATAGATTATCAGTTACAATGGCATCTGAAAGTTGGAGAGATATATTAGGCATCAGGTAAACATGCTGTCCCTAAAGCTGACATGTTGAAAACAGAATAAAATGGGCATTGCAGTTTGTTATGCATGGAGCTCCATAGCCACAAACCAGTCAGCGTGCCCATACTGAGCCGTGTCCAAAGCCAAAAGCACCTACAGTGAGCATGTAAGCATCAAAACGGGACCACAGAGCAACGGAAAAAGGTAGCATAGTCTGATGAAATACATTTCCTTTTACATCATGTGGATGGTCGGGTGGGTGTGCGTGGCTTATCTGGGGAAGAGATGGCACCAGGATGCAGTATAGGAAGAAGGCAATTTGGCAGAGGCAGTGTGATAAATTGTTCTGCTGGGAAACCTTGGTCCTGCCATTCATGTAGATGTTACTTGACATGTACCACCTACTTATACATTGTTGTGGACCAAGTACACCCCTTCATGGTAACAGTATTCCCTAAAGGCAGTGGCCTCTTTCAACGGGATAATTTGCCCTACCACAATATAAAAATGTCTCAAAAATGGTTTGAGAAACAAAGAGTTTGAGGTGTTGACGTGGCCTCCAAATTCTCCAGACTTCAATCCTGTCGAGCATCTGTGGGATATACTGCAAAAACAAGTTTGATCCATGGAAGCTCCACCTTGCAACTTACAGGACTTAAATATATGTATATTGGGAGATCTGAACAACATTTGGGATACTCATGGGGCAATAAAAAAACCACATGAGATATGATGAAACTCAGTATTTGGAGGCTGGTAGGACGATAAACCTCTTACTGGATTTTTATAACATAGGGAAGTCAGTAAAGGGAAATACAGATTTTGAGATCCTGTCCTGATATTGCTTTGATTACACCTTATACTGTATGTTACACCTCTTAGCACATTGTATATAGACAAAAGATACTTCCCTGCCAAGGCCCCATTTATATGGACCTTTAAAATTAAATAAAAAAAAAACCCACAAGTGATCTTTTTTATATTGTTTTTACAAAATGGAAATTGTAATATTTTATAGGTTGAATGAAAGGTTCAGAGCAGTACTACATTTTTTCACTGACACAGATTCAAACAAGAAAGCTTTTCTTTGAGTCAATTCAAGGTTTTCATGTTTAACTAAAGGGCATGCATAAGCCACCCTGTCTTACTCATGTTCCAAATCACTATTTTTGAAAAGTCTATGAGGATCTTCAAAATGGTAGCAACTTCTTTCTCACTGAGCTTGAAGCATGGTCTTGTCCACGTATAGTATTTATTGGCGATTTTTTGGTAAAGCTTCCATATGCAACATTTTTAGTGTACCAGTTTAATATTTCAATTATGTATTTTTTCAGTATTAGACATGCTCTTATATATGTGTAACTTGTTTTTCTTTGATGACTGTTATATTAGGGTTTTGTTGTGTTTTATTATTATTATTGAATTGTTTTTTACCATGTTTTTTCCATGTGTATTGTTTCAGTTATATATTTAATGGTGCAATGGCATCTACTAACCATGTAGAATCTGTGACTATTAATTCTGAAAATGAATCCATTGCACCTTATAATTTAATATCTGATAATCCCTTGTCTCTTCATTCTCATTTTATTGCATGTATGCATGTTTGTGAATGTGCAGGCATTTTTGGATGCACACATGTGCATGCACATGTCTATTTATGTTATCCATTAAGTGTTTTACGATTGTGAGGCTCATGATTTTATCAGTCACACTTTTTTTACATTATATTATGTTTTATTGTAGCCCTGATGAAAGGGGAGTTCTGTTGACCCCCAAAATGAGTTGGTTGTGATTTAAAGTGGCACTAAACGATACCCTTATTTGCAGTCATGTATATTCCTTAATGCAAATTACATATCCCATAGTTCATGGTCCATGGTTTTTAATCCATCTCAGGAGTAATCAATAGTGTGGCTACATTTTTTCATAGAGCTGGAACATAGAGAACAAATGTAGCGGCTGTCTAAATGGTAGTCAGGTCACAGCAGCAACAAAGGAATCTGGAGATGTGGAGGAGGCAGAAAGCAAGAGAAGGTACTGTGACGGTGCACGGCGTCAGACCCCAGCCCTTCTCACCAACTCGTGACCGAAGGACCAGCCGATCTCGCACTGCGCTGTCACTTCCATAACAATGCCCCTCTCAGCTGCGCCCTGCACAAAGATTTTTCAGCTTGCAGGACCACAATCTATGTGCCAGCAGCCTGAGAGCAATTGTTATTGGGTCAGGTTAATTATGCAAATAACCCTTCACACTGCCACCACCAACTTTTTACAGAGAAGGAGGAAACTCACAAATCTTATCAGTAACACTTTGATATTAATATAAGCATCTGTAATACACCCTGTCATCACAGACAGATGTATGCAGAGGATTATCACATACAGTAGCACTCTTCAGAGACAGGGATTCTTTAGTTTGCATTAAAAGCTTTAGAGACAGTTCAACACTTTTCAGAAAATAGGATTTATTACTAAAAAGGTCAAAATGGTGCAAATAAAATATTTACAGAAAAAGATGTAACAAATATATATATATATATAAAGAGAGTAATAAAACAACAGAGAAATAAAAGAAAGAAGTTTCAGAAGGCAGAATACTTGCGAAAGTCCTTGGTTTGAGCAGAGTCCAATCGTCCGAACAAAAGGTTGCCTTTGCTCTCAAAAGATGGTTCCTGATGTTAAAAGGGAGAGTTAACTTTTCTCCAGGCTGTCAGTCTTTTTCTATTATTTCAAAGGGGTGTCTCCTGAGAACAAATAGCCAATCACCTCATTTGGGGATGGGTGTTAGGCGGTGACCAAGGTTAGAACCAAATCCCTTGCAAGTTCATTCTATGGTCAATAACCTTCAATAGGTACAGGTAGCATCCTAGCAACTGGCAGATTAATATTTAGAATCATATTCCAAATGCGCAGATACCAAACTGTAGCATATCCTGCTACTCCTGATAAAAGATATTGCTTTCTACCCTCTTATTTATTTATTTCAGGTACTTATATAGCGCTGTCAATTTACGCAGCGCTTTACATATATATTGTACATTCACCTCAGTCCCTAACCCTCAAGGGGTGTACAATCTAAGGTTTGTAGGCGCTACATAGGGATGTAAGGTGTCATGTGACTCGTATTAAAATGACCTATCCGAATATATACTTCCTATCAGTGTGCCCAGTGCCTGCTGATGAATTTGTATGAAAAATGACTTATGCGGGATGTATGTGGAATCAGGCTAATTAGGGGTTTACAGCCCTGGAGTACGATATGCACTTTTGACTTCAGTTCACTTACAGACTCACATTCCATTCAAAAGGGAGGGGGAAAGAGGAAGAATCATGAGAGACAAAATGGTTGCCAGTGTCCATATCTCTAGGCGCACAATTGTCACAGGTACTATTTAAGTTAAGAATACATACTTAAATAGAATTTCTTTTTTAAAAGTGAGTTTTGTGCTAAGTAAGGCCACTGCAGAGGACCAGACCTGGAATCTCAAGGGGAATATATTTCCCACCCAAACTCTTGAAGACCGCAGGTGCTTACACTTAAAAAAAATATAATTTATTAGTCATGTTGAACTCAGACTGACTTTACAATTATAATAATATTTTGTATTATATTATCATGTCCTAAAAGGATGAAAAAACTTATCTTGAATTTGGCAGCATAAACATTTTTTTTCCATGATGAGATTTTCACCACATTTTATCGAGTTTTCTTTTGGCTGAATGAATTTGTAATAAGAACAAACTTTGTATTATTTCAAAGAACCACAGTAAACCTTACAGAGAAGTTATTTGCAGAAAAAGCTTTTTATATTTCACTGTAGTAAATCCAGTTATCAGCACATATGAATTAGATGGTTAGTAAAATATACAAAGATTGGCTAGAGAAAGATGTCTTCTATACTTAAAATATTATTTTTTTAAAATGTTTTTTCCATTGAAGTGAAGCAATACACTGTTCACTAGATGGAGGAAGATCTAACTGGCTTATGCTTAGCGATAGTTAACCAATGGTGTAGGTTCCATCCTACACTTTACGGTCAAGTAGGATATTTCTATGAGATCAGTCGTTGGTTTCAATTACAACAGGAATCCCTTCTAATGAAGTGTTCACATTTTCTTAATGTGAAATTAATACACCTTCCAGGGCTATCATTCTTAATAGAATTAAGAATAGATTAATAATCTGTGGATAGCTTGCAATTAGGAGACAGGAGAGTTTTCCCATTTCTGACACTAATGGTTCCTAAGGGAGAGATATTTTTAATATCCTGGATTAACTTTTTTTCATCCAGAATGGTCAATGTTGAGTTTTTACCCTGAGAAATAGTACAGGCAATGGCCATGAAGGAGTTAACAGGAAAGCTTCTATTTAGAAGATTAACTATGCACCAGAGACAGTATCCTAATGGAATTATAGATTGGATTTTTAAACCTGTTCTTATGGTATATAATTATATATATCTTAGAAAATGAGGGCTCCTATTAACATTCTTCTGTGTATTCTTTGGTAGCTCAGATATAAGGCCCCCGGCAATTAGTATTTCTTGTCTGTTTTTGGGATCATACGATATAACCTGTTTGTGATTTCTGTCCTTTTAGAAAATTGGGTAAAGGATAAATTACAGATTTACTAATAAAACAGGAGGTGAACAAAATAAAAGAGATAGCAAGAAAGTCCAATTCCCCATGAGGCCGCTGTCTTCACTGTCAGAGGAAATTAGTATTACCACAATATTTGTCATTAATTAGGACAGAATTATTCATGGGAGAGAACATCTCTTTTATCCCTTTAATTTAAAAAAAAAAGCAGGTTAATTTGGCAAGATATTGCAAAAGCTATGTCCATACAGAGTCTTGTATAAAGAATACGATTTCCGCTGCTGAGAAAACTATACATTTGCAAAATACACATGTGAAGGTACCAGATAATGACAAAAAGACAGCGGAAATGCCATACATATTGTGTGCGATAATTCAAAATAGACAGAATTCTTGAGCATTTGTTGAAAATAGCTTAATTCCTGCAGCCCAGCACAATGATATTGCAGGCAACCTCAATCTTTTACAAGAAATAATAATAATAACAATAATAATAATAAAAAAAACATGTTCACACATGATTGTATGATGATCTGGAATTTGCATGTCTTCAGACTTCTATATTATGCCTGGGGTTATGAAACATGGATGAGGACTTGTAAAATGAAGAAACCATTAATAACCAGAAGTCAGTTTACTATGCTCAGTTCAAATACATTCTAGTCACAACTTAAAGTGGATCTAAACCCTCATTTTCTTTTCAGTCAAGGAAGCTGCCATCTTAGCTTCTGTTTGATCTGTAACTGCCATATTGTTGCACATGTGATCCGTTATGACACCAGCCATTTGATGGTTTCAGTGTTTGGTTGAGAGGACAAGCAAATGTAACAGTTAGTATTCCTGGCATTCTGAGAATTTTACTGTTTTTTGAAACTGACTGGTTTAGTTCCACTTTAAAGTGTTTGTAAAGTCAATTTGTTTTAATAACAAACATGATACTTACCTGCTCTGTGCAAAGGTATTACATAGAGCAGCCCTGATCCTCCTCTTCTGGGGTTCCCCACCATTGCTACTGGCTCTCCCCCTCTTCTCAGCGTGCCACCATAGGAGTCTGCTTCCTATTGCTGCACACCTAAGGACTCGATCTCAAGCCCAGCTGCCTGTGTCTGTAGACATAGACAGCGAGTCCCAGCCCTGCCCCCCACTCTCTCGTCACAGGACTTGACTGACAGCAGTAGGAGCCAATGGCTCCTGCTGCTTTGAGCAAAGCATGTGAAAGCAGGGGAAAAAGGAGAGAGCTGCTGCAGACAGACTCGCCACTGGATCGAGATCTGGCTCAGGTAAGTATAAGGGCATAAGGAGGGGTGAGGGGGGCGATACACATCCAGAAATATTTTTTATCTTAAAGAGAATTCATTAAGTTACAAAATGTTTAGGGTTTACAAACACTTTACAATTAAAACAGACCCAAAACCTTAAAATAAAATGAACGGTTCAATATACTGTCTTGTAAATTGCTTGCTAGAAGTAAGACAAAAGATTTTATACTTATTGTGCTGCTGTCTTCCTTTGTCTTTGGGTGTGATGTCATCTAGTTCACGAGATTTAGGCATGACGTCTCCCTTGCCTAAGCTGTCTCCTCCCTTGTATAAAATGCCTGTTGATAGCAGGCTCAAAAATTACCTGTCAAGAATAAAGAAGATTGTAGCTTTACATTGTATAAACAATTATATTTTCAGTGCTGGGATTTGGTCATACACATGGTGACCCCCCCAGCCCCCATCATTTAAACCAGATGATTGGTCAGTTGGCCTCTGTCCACACCCCTTTGATATTACAGAAAAGGCAATGGAAGGACCTGGTAAGGAAGCTCTTATTTTAACATCAACCAAGGAATACCCAAGAGAGCCACAGCAACGTTTTTACTAGGACAATTTGACTCTGCTAAAACCAGGACTTTGCAGGTATTCTCCATTTTCACCTCCTTTTATTTCTCTTTGCATTATTTTTCTCTTTATGTCTTTGTAACATCCTCTTCTGTAAATATTTTAATTGCACCATTAATAAACCTTATTTTGAAAAGGGTTAAAACTATCTCTAAGGCTGTTAATGCAAACTAAAGAATCCCTGTCTCTTGAAGAGTGCTACTGTATATAATAATCCTCTGAATATACTGTACCTGTATGTGGTGACAGTGTGTGTTACAGACATTTATTTTTCACATAGGTTCTTGTTAATATTGTGAAAGGTTGACAGACACAAAACTATCTGGTGGCAGTTTGGAGTTTGAAGGGTAAATTGCTAATTAACCTAACCAAGTGACAATCGCTCTCTGGCTGCTGGCACCTAGATTGTGGTCCCATGAGCTGGAAAATCTCTGTACAGGGTGCAGCAGAGAGTGGTATTGTTATGTAAGTGACAACACAGTGTGAGATTGGCTGGTCCTTTGTCATGAGTTGGTGAGAAGGGCAGGGGTTGGGCACCATGTTCATCACAAGGACAGCTTTCTCTAAGTGAATCTGTGGGTTTTCTTAGTAGAACTGTGTAGCAGACTGTAGAAAGAATGGAGCAAAGTCCTTTGTAGAAATGTGGAACTAAATTGACAGTTGCTCTTCTGGACACCAGTCGGTGTCCCCTGTAGCTTACACCCAGCAGCTGACTATGTAGGTCCCATGGGGGATATACAGCACAAGTCTCAGGATCCTGTTTGAATGTTCTGTACTCAAAAGGCCCTTGCTGCAGGTCACCCTTCTCCATGATACCAGACAGGATCTGTAGACATTTCCCCTCAGTCAGCTCTCAGAAGCACCCTGGATTTCAGCATTCTGGCCCTTGGGTCGCCCACCCAAGGCCTCCTGCAGCCATTTCCCTGGAACTGGAACCTCTCAGGAGAAGAAGAAGAACCCAAATCCCATGTGGTCACTGAATATAAATACCAGTGCCCAGAATGTTTAGGGGCACCACTCCCTGTAATTGTCTGAAACTGCATACATATTCATACAGCTCATTTTCATTGCTCCATACTGTCAATCCAGAACCTTCCTTGGCTACCTGGATACAGATGAATCTTCATCCAGATGCAGCAGCACTGTGAGTCAGACGGGATGAACTAGCTAAACAATTGTAGCTCTTTTGTTTAGCAGAGAGAGAGAACCACTACATTTGCCTAACAATCTTCTGTTAAGCAGAAGACCATATTATCCTGTACTCAACTTTCTACATTCTTGCACCTATCTATGAGGGTGTTACACGATAATCCTTCTGCACTGCTGGTTTAGTAGTATAACTCGTATTCAAGCCTGCTAGCATTACTTTGTGATTCACACAGCCTTTGTCAAAAAATATTCTCAAGTGTGTGTTGGTGTTAGTGTATACTATCACTTTACCCAACTATATTACCAGTGTATACAAGAGTAGTTGGGTCTAAATGAATAAGGGAATTGCGAACTTTACTTGAGGCACCACTAGCAGGCTTCAGGCCTTTGTCAGGCCTAGTGATGGACAGGGGCGGACTGACAACTCATGGGGCCCCCCGGTAATAGGGGATCATGGGGCCCCTGTGTCCTTGCCCAAACTCAAAAAAGCCAATGAAAAGGGTACCAGGGGCATGTCATGGGCCCCCTACTGACCCCGGGCCCTCGGGCAGTTTCAAAATGGTCAGTCCGCCCCTGGCGGTGGACCCACATTCCTGTAAGTGGCAATGACACAAATATTCCTAAGGGCCATGTTACACACCCAACATCCATGGAGTGTTGGGCAAGAAATCGCATCCCCACATCACTGTCTGGCTGGCTTGTC
This sequence comes from Staurois parvus, assembly GCF_062004578.1. Taxonomy (NCBI): domain Eukaryota; kingdom Metazoa; phylum Chordata; class Amphibia; order Anura; family Ranidae; genus Staurois; species Staurois parvus. Next base: position 2,096,892 of record NW_028317883.1, read on the forward strand.
CTTTTTCTTCCCACATATTCTTGCTCCTCTCTGCCTGAACCAAGTACATATTCAATCTACTAGGTATAGGCCACAGAAAAAGTGAATATGAAACAAGTCCAAGTCTTCCACTTTCTTGCTTTTTCCTGAAGCATAACAGGAAACATTATAATCCAACAATCTCTAAGCAATATCTATTGCAGAAACACAGTGTCCAATTTTCCATAGCAGAGGAAGGCCATTATCCATAACCACTACACCTGGCCACAAAAAGCCCCAGGCATGCCCATGGGGGCCATTGCAGGAACATTGCACTCCCTTGCCTCCTGCATACTTCTCACTTCTCCAATCTTCCCACCTCTACCATGAGTAGCTCAATATATACCCTGTTCTAAAAGGGCAAACATAGAACTGTGATCCATCTCCAGTAATAGGTAGATGCAGTAAATGTAAGGAGGTGTCCTACCTGACACCCCTGTACACAAAGTCATGTTTAGACATTTGGTTTTGGCTCAGTGTCCAGCAAATACCTTTCTGTATAATAATTGCTGTCTTTGTTCACAAATCACATTAGATTGCAATAGACTCTAAACAGAACTTCAGCTCTCTTCTCTACAGAGGTATTTTATCTTATGCCCAATACCTTTAATGATAACTAACTATACCTGTGTGCCCAAAATGTATAACCGAACAATAAACCTAATTTATCACCCACACAATTGTGCCAGTGATAATCAGTTTTGTGATGAGGGATTATGATAAAGAAAAGTAATTTTGAATAGCTGTATATTAATGGATCTCACTCAGACCAGTATTCTTTTTATCCAGGCAAAGCTAAATACATGGATGAAATATATATATAAGAACTTCTTTACCCACCACAGGATTTGTTTTTTAATGTTCACTGTAACGATTATGCGCAATAGAGACATGGAAGCTGTACGCGACAGCCATCTTGTTAAGGTCTCAGACATTTTGTTTTTCATGAACAATCATCTTTCTCTCCTTCTCCCTCCTCTTGAAAATGGAATTTGTAGCTGTAACTTGTAACAAACTTCAAAAGAGCCTCTTATCTTAATTAAAACACAAATAGATGCAACTCCAGAGCTGTAAACCACTAATTAGTCTTGACAGGTTGTCTATTTTTCAGGAACCATGAAAACCATTTTCCTCTGCCCTATCGTAAAACAATAACTCAGTCCAGCCATCACACATGACCTGTTAGGCCTTTAGAGCTCTAGGAATGCAGAGCGTGCCATAAAACGTCTATTCCACATGTAACAATTCCACACAAAATTCAGAGAGTTCAACAGGAACTAGTCACATTTATATTAGGTATATATTTGAATAGGGCATATCATGCCAAACCAATCAAGGTCCTACATGACTATGTTAGCACCTAGGAAAGGGGAGAAAGCAGTCTCTTCCCTCCTGGGTTTGAAATATAATTCTGAATATTAATCTGCCAGTTGCTAGAATACCACCTGCACATACTGGAAGTTATTAATACAAGTATGAAACTATAGTTGGGAATTGGTCATAAACTTGGTGACCTCCTAGCACCCATCCCCTAAACCGGATGATTGGTCAGTTGTTCTCAGGCGACACACCTTTAATATCATAGAAAAGGACTGACAGGCCTGGTGAAGTGGATCTCTCATTTAACATCAATCAAGAAATATCTTAAGGGACTGGAGAGCCAAAGCAACATTTTTGCTTGGACAATTGAACTCTGCTAAACCAGGACTTTGCAAGTATTCTTCCTTCTTAACTCCTTCCTTTTATTTCTCTATTGCTTAATTGTTCTCTTTATGACTTTGTAACATCTTTTCTGTAAATATTTTAATTACACCATTTTGACCTTTTTAGTAATAAACCCTATAAAAGTGTTGAAACTGTCTCTAAAGCTTTTAATACAAACTAAAGAATCCCTGTCTCTTGAAGAGTGCTACTGTATGTAATAATCCTCTGAATATACCTGTCTGTGGTGACAGTGTGTGTTGCAGACATTTATGGTAAAATCATAGTGTTATTGCTAGGATTTGTGAGTTTCCTCTTTCTCTGTAAAAAGGTGGTGGTGGCAGTGTGAAGGGTTAATTACCTAATTAACCTAACCCAGTAACAATCGCTCTCAGGCTGCTGGCACATAGATTGTGGTTCTGCGAGCTGGAAAATCTTTGTGCAGGGTGCACCTGAGAGTGCATTGTTACGCGCGGTGCAAGATTGGCTGGTCGTTTGTCACAAGTTGGTGAGAAAAGCAAGGGTCTGACGCCACATTCTGTCACATCCACCATGTCCTGAGATTTATCCAGCCTTACCAGATAGTAGAGCCACCCATGTCCATACATACAGGACACCTGATTGACTACAAGTGATGTTCCTCTTTCAGCCCTGGTTCACATCAGTGTGGTCGTGCAGGCCGCGATTTGTGCCCATTCATTGACTGGACTCCCATTCCCCAGGACACGCAGGGAAGAAGTCCCTGCACTACTTTGGAAATCACAGCCCACACGGGAACCGAGGTTCTCAGTACGATTGCGATTTCCAGTGCGGGCAGCGTGCCATTAGAATTAATGGCACCCGCTTGTGGGTCCTGTATTCCTCTGTGCGGGTGGTGCGGCTGCAGGTATTTGTGCGGGTCCCATAGCGACACCACATGCACAGATGTGAACAGAGTGTCAGTGTAAGTGCTGCTGTACAGGAAATTTCAAGATGCTGGCATAAAGTCAAAATCAGGTATTGAATGACAGTGGAGTGATTTATGTTTGTGCTGAAGACTGCACTGGACTGACTGGATCAGTCACTGATTGTAGGTGGGTGATTGCATGGGTGAGTAGGGAGATGTCCCTCCAGTCATTTGTGCTCAATACTGGTGGATACTGGTAGTAAACCCTCTTAGGATTTGGGCTGCTGCCTTCTGGTACGACCTTAAGGTTGTTTCCACATGTACACTTGGAATAATAGGAAAAAAGGAGCGCTCGATGTCCAAAAGAATGCACTTTTGATAGTAGATTAAGAGGCATTTATTGAGCATAGCGACAGTCAAGTTAGTCAATAACTATTTTTTGCTTCTTATTTACGCACGGCTTTACATTATCTAACATCATCTATGCCACCGAGATATATACACACTGATTTATATCTCCTAAGACCTGACCTATTAGTGCAATCCACACACATTTCCATTGTAGAGTCCTTTAGGATTGATGATCACTATTATTAGTGTTGGTATCACTATTACTATTATTAATATATTTTTTTTCATTTTATTGTATTTGTATCGTGTTTCTGTAGATAGTAATGATTACAATTACTATTGCCGTTATTATCATTACTATTGAAGTTGATTCTATTTTTATTTTTTCTTTTCTGATTATTTTGAAAAGGAACTCTTGATATATATTTTTTTGTAATTTTAAAACATATGTTATCTTGGGATTACCTGTTTGTTTTTTTCCCTCTGCATAATCAACATAATGCTCTAATTTTTTATATATTCCGTTTTTTTTTTAATATATATATATATATATATATATATATATATATATATATATACACACACACACACACACCATTTTTTTCCCCTCATGTATTTGTTTTTCTGTATATTTTATGTATTTGTTCAATAGCCCTGAAGAAAGGAGAATCTTTTCTCCTGAAAGGCTTTGCTTTGATGTACTTGTCTTTATTCTCAATAAATGCCTCTTAATCTACCATCAAAAGTGCATTCTTTTGGACATCGGGCACTCCTTCTTTCCTATTATTCCAAGTGGAATGATTTATGGAATGTACAGGATTTATACCACTGAAAGAAGAAGAAGAAAGAGGTACATAGCACAAAGAGCTACATGTTTAGAAAATGTGGTCGGCATCAGGTAACATACAGGACATCGATGGAATCAGAACTGGCTTCATATAAAAAGAGGTAGAAAAAGATTAATTATGGTATACTACTAAGGAATTTAAATCATCATGTAGGAATATACTACAATAATAAACAGTTTTGCCCCATGTCCCTACTGACATCTGAGGTGCAATAAATGCTTACACCTAACCATGGTGTTGGGTCAGCAGTACAGTATCTCCCAGAAATGAGTACACCCCGCACATTTTTGTAAATTTTTTTTATCTCTTTTCATGTGACAACACTGAAGAAATGACACTTTGCTACAATGTATAGTGTAGTGAGTGTACAGCTTTTGCATCATCATTAGAAGAGGCTTCCTTCTGGGACAACAGCCATGCAGACCAATTTGATGCAATGTGCAGCGTATGGTCTGAGCACTGACAGGCTGACCCCCCCCCCCACCCCTTCAACCTCTGCAGCAATGCTGGCAGCACTCTTACGTCTATTTTCCAAAGACAACCTCTGGATATGACGCTGAGCACGTACACTCAATTTTGTTGGTCAACCATGGCGAGGCCTGTTCTGAGTGGAACGTGTTCTGTTAAACCGCTGTATGGTCTTGGCCACCATGCAACTCAGTTTCAGAGTCTTGGCAATCTTCTTATAGCCTAGACCATCTTTATGTAGAGCAACAATTCTTTTTTTCCGAACCTGAGAGAGTTCTTTGCCATGAGGTACCATGTTGAACTTCCAGTGACCAGTATGAAAGAGTAACACCCAATTTAACACACCTGCTCTCCATTCACACCTGAGACCTTGTGTAACGGACCGCCTGGCGGTACCACTAGCACTCCACAGGTCAGGTGCCCCCAGAGTATGGAATCTAAGCCCCAGAGCACTTGTTCACCAGGGCCCCTGATGGTGGGGATGGACTTGGAGCGCTCTGAGACCAGGTCGTGACTACTGAGTACACCCACCAGTGGTAGGAGTGTTCGCCAGGGGCTCCCACAGGGGAGAGCCTGATATGAGGAGGTCGGGTGACCCCGATGGGATGGATGGCTGAGCAGGTGCGAGGTCAGACAAGCCGGGTTGGTAGCCGTGGGGACGGTGCGGTACAAAGCAGCGGGCAGAGAATAGTCGGGTCACACGCCAGGTCAGCAACAGAAGATCAGATCCAATAGGGGGCATCCAGGAGAGAGGTCAGGCAAGCCAAGGGTCAGAGCAGGAGAATACAGCGTGGTCAAGGACAATCCGGGTCAGCAACAATCAGGGTACAGGTTCACAGGTAACAGGAATGCAGAAAAGACCAGACGGCACTCAATGACAGTTCAGGGCTGTTTAAATATCGTGCCCTGCGCTGTCATTGGTGCCAGGCGCGTGCCCGCAGCCTCTAGTGCGCATGCGCGAGTTCGGATGACGCAGCTGGCCCAGACCTAGTGCCCGCGTCCCTGCACAAGGCGGCGCACTGCGCCTGTGCCGGGAGCAGCGCCGCGGTGATCCCTGACACCTTGTAACACTAACGAGTCACATGACACTAGGGAGGGAAAATGGCTAATTGGGCCCAGTTTAGACATTTTCACTTAGGGGTGTACTCACTTTTGTTGCCAGCGGTTTAGACATTAATGGCTGTGTGTTGAGTTATTTTGAGGGGACAGCAAATTTACATGTTATACAAGCTGTACACTCACTATGTCACATTGTAGCAAAGTGTCATTTCATCAGTGTTGTCACATGAAAAGATAGAATAAAATATTTACAAAATTGTGAGGGGTGTACTCACTTCTGAGATACTGTATAAGTGCAGATATTTGAAATGATATAATACCATTTAACCCAGTTATTTATTACTTAAAAAAAATTTTTTTTTTTAAATGATTCCAGCCACAAAGATCCATATACTGTAAATTCCTAAAGCAAAAAGTTACCTCTTGCAATGGCATACAAAAAGTTCACATACTGCTCACAGATTGCAAGCATTTTGTACATGTACACGGGAAGAGGAGGATCAGATAATTGTCAGGATCTCTCCTTGTCCATTCACAGAATGCATTGTATTATGTGAACAGAATACAAAGTGTTTTATGAATGGACAAGAGGAGAAGAAAATGAATCACTTCACTGTATGAGAGTCGCTGATCTCATATCCTCAGCACCCAAAGTTCGCCCTGACAGTTATATCCGACAACCTAATAAATGACAACAGAGGTAATTTGAACACTTTACACCCTATTACAAGAGGTAAGAGTTCATATAGACTTTGTGGATGGACTTCCACTTTAATAACAGCATGTAAAAGAATCTCTCTAGCTCTCTGTTTCTGCAGGAATAAAAGAGGTAGAACAAGACCTGTGAACCAGTCAGGCAAGTATATCTTGTACAACAGTAAAATCTTCAGCCGTGAAGTGTCTGGACATTATAAGTGTGTATTTATCAATAACAAAGTACAAAGTAGTTCTAGGTAACTTGCTCAAACCCTCAGAAAAAAAATATTGTTTCCTATTAGCTTCATTTTATTAGTTGCACATTCCTTGTTTTTCCTAATTTCCTACTATTTCCTATTTCCGACTTGGGATTGTGCTCTGTGCATATCACACAACGCGCAACATGTAGAAGCCGAGAACTGGGACATCAGCTGTCAATCTGAGAGTGATAACAAAAGTGGAAGTAGATATGATCTCTTCCATGTTGCACATGTAATTATTGTGTCACAGACAAAATTCTGTCTGAGGCAATTCTGCAGCTTTTTCATATACACAAGTAGCTCCAGTTGTTGCACAGATGGAAGACAGACTTCTAATTAACCATTTCTGCTGCATTTCTGAAGAAGAACAGGGTGAAAGTGATTCAGTGGCCAAGTATGTCTCCTGAACCCAATGGAACACCTCTGGGGAATTCTGAAGAGACAAGTTGAGCATCAATCTCCGTCCAGCATCCAGGCTCTAAAAGAGGTCGTTCTTGAAGAATGGAAAAAGATAGATGTTGCAATATGTCGCCAACTTGTTCATTCCATGCCTAGAAGATTTGATGCTGTCCTTACAAACCATGGAGGTCATACAAATTACTAGCTGTAATAGTTTTTGTTGTGGGGTGTATTCATTCTTGCATCAAATAATTTGAGTAAAACTGAAGATTTTGTAATCTAAGTTATATTATTAACCACTTCCAGTCCGGACACTTTTACCCCCTTCCTGTCCAGGGCAATTTTCAGCTTTGAGCGCTATCACACTTTGAATGACAATTGCGTGGTCATGCAACACTGTACCCATATGAATTTTTACCATTTTTTTGAGGCAGATAAAACTTTATTTTGGTGGTATTTATTCACCGCTGGGATTTTTATTTTTATCATAAATCTTGGTCAAAATTTATTCTGTTATCTTTTTAGTAAAAAAAAAAAATAAGCCAAATTAGTTTATAAACAAAAATTATAATTTTTAAACATTTTTTTTTACATTTTTATATTATTAATAATTTATTTTTTTTTAATTTTTTTACATACTGTCACCCTAGCAGTACAGTGTCACCGTGGTGACACTGTACTACTTTTGGGGGGTGATGAAGATTTTTTTTTTTACACTGATTGCTTTTACACCCATATAGGATGTAAAAGCAATCATTTCTCTTTCTCTCTGTCTGCATTCTTGCAGCCATTGAGAACTACTGAGTGAGCTGTGATTGGTCACAGCTTGTCACATGGTACAAGGCTGTTGTGAATAGCCTTGTACCATGTGACCTCTGTGATCATTCAGAGATTTCACACATAGTAAGCAATGATGTCACAAGTGAAGAAAGTGATGTCACAAAAACTGGATTATGATCCGACCCAGGACTTTACAAAACAATTAAAAGGTCTCATTAAGACACTTCCAGCCCACCTACATTCAGAACTTATAAATGCAATTCCTGGTCATCCAGAAATCGGGGACTTCTACATGCTGCCCAAAATCCACAAGCCAGGAAATCCAGGCAGACCCATCATAACAGGTATGAACACACTCACCGAACAAATCTTTGTAGAAAAAAATGTAAAACCGTTAGTCAAGAATACTGCTAGTTTCCTGCAAGACACAACTGACTTTCTGAACAAGATCAACAACATACAGCAATTACCATCTAATACACTTCTACTGACTATGGATGTAGTATCCCTGTATAGTAATATCCCTCACAAGGATGGATTAGCTGCATGTAACAGATCCTTATCATCCTCACCAAACCACAAATACGCTGCTGAGGATGTTACACAGCTCATATGGACAGAAGGTGAAGAAAACCTAAAACAATTTTACTCATTGATGAACACTTTTCATCCATCAATCAAACTAAAAATGGAATACTCAAACACACGTCAACTTCCTAGACACCACAGTATACATCAGGGATGATACGCTTCACACCTCAATATACAGGAAACCCACTGACAGATGCAACTACCTCCACAGTTCCAGCTTCCACCCCCAACACACGAAACGTGCCATCATACACAGTCAGGCCATTAGATACCACCGAATATGTTCTGACCCAAGAGACAGAGATAAACATCTCAGGACACTAGCAGACTCCTTCCATAAGAAAGGTTACAAGGACAAAACTATCAACACCGGCATAAACACAGCCTTGAGAACCTGAAGAGAAAATCTACTTCAGTACAAGGAGAAAAAAACAAACAACCGTGTACCTCTAGTAACCACATACAACCCAGCACTAGAAGGGATAAGAAAAATAATCAAAGAGTTACAACCCATCATAACAGAGGATGGAACTCTGAAAGAAATATTCTAGCATCCCCCAATACTGGCCTTCAGACAACCCCCCAACCTCAGAAATAAACTAATCAGTAGGAAACTTCCTTCTGATTATGATGTCACAAATAAGCACACCCTGCAATAAAAAACGCTGCAAACTGTGCAACCAAATCAATCCATCAAAAAGTGTCAGACACTCAAAAGGAATCTTCAATATTTCCGGATCATACAGCTGCACCTCCAGTAATGTTGTGTACCTTATACAGTGCAGAAAGTGTAGCAAAGGATCTTATGTTGGCGAAACAGGACAGAAGCTGCAAACAAGGATGAATTTGCACAGACAAAGGAACATAAAGAAGATGACCTTTGCACACCTGTGGGACACCATTTCGCACAACCGGATCACATTATGGAAGACCTCAATGTTTTGGTTCTTGAAGGAAATTTCAAATCCATTCAGGAAAGAAAAACTTTTGAACTAAGAATGATAATTCTATTTGACACAAGAGATAACGGCCTTAATTTGGACATGGGATTCCTCACTCATTATCCAACATATTTATGACTCCCTCTGTGAGTGCTGTCCCCCCCCCCCCAGTCTTTGCTTTTACTTTGCTGTTCTTATCTCTAGGCTAACCTCAGGCTTGTGTTTCTTTCTGCCTTTTTTTTTTTCTCAATCCCCACATATCTTCTAACATTCTGCTAAAACTTTGTAACAGTACTGCTTGGACCTTGAAGAAGGGGACACTCCCCGAAAGCTTGTCCTCAAAATCGTATGTTAGTGCAAATAAAAAAAAGTAGCACGGACAGTACTCAATTGTTTCTGTCGCAAGTGCACTAATATGGCTACAATCACCTCAAGTAAAAATGTTGGAAATTGTTCTTGTGTTCATTGAGATATTGATTAAAATCTTGCTTTACAAAAGGGTTGTACTAATTTATGCTGAGCACTGTATGTTCATACCCGTGTATGCAATGTAATGCAAATATTCCATATCTGTAGGATCCCCATGGAAATCACTGTACTAGGCACTGTTACTATAGTGATCACCATCAGGCCCAAGGTCCCATGTGAAACTCCTGCCCATCACTGGTGCCATTTAGAGAACACTTTGCATTTTCTTAATGAATGCAAAGGGTTCTATCAATCATGCCCATGCTAAGCGACCTCCTTCACTAAGAAGCAAGGCAGCATCTCATCATGGGACCCTGAAAGTAGCGGCAATCACTGTTGTAGAGATCCAAATAAAACTTGCAGAGACAGAGATCTCCCCGCCGGGTGCAGTGAAGGAAGCTGACGTCAGTGCAGCATTAGAGGTTTATGAACATTATCAAAGAGATGAAAAGGTGCTGCTCACCAACCCAGTGCACTAGTATGTGGATAAATGTGGCCTTAGCCAGCGCCATTCCAGCCACGCCCCAACATGCTTCAGGGCGGGGCGAAACATGTAAGGGGGAAGGGCTTGAGCGAAGCGTGCAAAAGCCACATTCATTCACATGCACTGGGTTGGTGAGCGGCGACTCTTCTTCTCTTTGATAAATACTGTTGTAGCAGTACAGTTGTTGTAGCAATACTGTGATTTCCACCTTCCACAGAGATCAGCTAAGTATGGAACATGCATGCTTACATTGGTCTAAGCTGGACCAATATAACAATACAAATTTATTCACATCTGGAATTCCGTTTTTTGTATTATTTATTACAGGTATTTATGTAGCGGCAACAATTTATGCATACATATTGTACATTCACATCAGTCCTATACCCTCAAGGAGAGTACAATCTAAAGTCCCTAACTCATATTCATACATACACATACTAGGGCCAATTTAGACAGGATCCATTTAACCTACCGGCATATCTTTGGGGTGTGGAAGTAAACCGGGTACCTGGAGGAAACCCACAGAGACACAGGGACAACATGCAAACTCCAGGCAGTTTTGTTATGTCTGTTCAAAAAGTGCAAAAAATACTTGCGGACAGCAATGCTTGGAGCTTATTACTTCATAGATACAGTATATAGCAAGTAGTATATGTTGTCACCCTAGGAGAGAAAATGTGTGACTGGCAAAAACACCAGGTGAATATAAAAGGAATAAAGTCTGAACATAAAGAAAACGAATATTACCACCACATCGAAGGACTGGTAAGCTGCAATATATTACATTTTTATTCTTTGGCTTTAGATACATTTTAACTTCTCTATAAAAATCTGTAAGATTCCCACTAGTAATTATACTACGTCTTGTAGACTTCCCTTCCACCTTGCCCTTTTCATTGGTTGTTTCAGCAATAAACTGTCAAATTTTGTCACATTTGCATAACAACAGCAGGATTTGATTTATATCATGCTGGTGCTGGTTTTGAAAGAAAAAGAAAGAAGCATTTGGAGATTTTTTTGTGATAATTTAATATAGGACAGTCTGTACATGGTATTCTTTTTACATCATAAACCTTATCTAGCCCTGATACTGAGCTAATATATCAATATCTGTGTCTAGACAGCCCTCGTATATATAGATATGCTCAGAAGAAATATGGTTTTCTTTGTCTCTACTCCAGGTATTTGTCTCCCTAGTCCCTAGTAACACCTTGGTGACACATACATTAGCTCGTAATTAGAGCAGTCACAGCTCACAGTCTAATCTGTGTTTTCTTTATTGCTGCAATGAAATCTTTATGTTCCAGCCTCTTTGTAATTATTCTATAATTATATCGCAGCAAAGGGATATTCATCTGGAGCCAGAAAAAATGGCTTGCTTCCTACAGCTTCCTCTCCGTTCACAACGATGCAGTCTCTAAAACCAAAAGCACAAAATGTTTTTTAATCATTACACTGGGAACAATCAGACTCTTAAAAGATCATTCCATCATCAGATGTGCAAGTCTAGCGCATAGTGAGCATGATTCACATGCGGGAACAGTTCATGTCTGCTTAATGAGCATAGAGCTGTACAGCAAACCTGAAATGTTCTAACCTGTCTGATTGAAGTCATGGCTATGCTCATCACCTGCTGCAATTGTCTTTTGGCTTCACGCACATGGGCGCATTTCCCAGTGTAGTGTAAATAAGCTGCATGATTCGGGAGCCTGGAATGTTCTGGAGCTGCGTATGTCCATCTATAGCCACAAATGGGTGAAGGTGTCTGTACGCAGCTATGCACCATTATTATTATAATAATACAGGATTTATATAGCGCCAACAGTTTGCGCAGCCCTTTACAAAATGAAGGTAGACATTACAGTCACAATACAATTTGGTACACGAGGAAACAAAGGGCCCAGCTCGTTAGAGCTTACAATCTAGGAGGAAGGGTTGAGTGATGCAAAAAGGTAATAGCTGTGGGGGATGAGCTGATGGAGAAAAGAAATGGCAAGTTTACTAGTTAGAAGCAGGATAGGCTTCTTTAAAGAGAAAGGTTTTCAGGGATCGTCTAAAAGGGAATAGATGAGGAGATAGATGAACCGATTGGGGTAGGGAGTTCCATAGGATGGGAGAAGCTCTGGAGAAGTCCTGTAGGTGAGAATGGGAGGAGGTGACATGAAAACTAGAGAGCAGGAGATCTTGGGAGGATCGAAGAGAGCGGTTTGGTTGATATTTTGAGACCAGGTTAAATTATTAGCTTAAAGCGGAGTTCCACCCAAATGGGGAAGTTCCACTTTAATGCTTTGTCCCCCGCTCCCCATTAAGGACTGGCACCTTTGGGGAGTGGGGACACAAATTTGACAGGCACCCACCTAAGCGATCGGAAGCTGAAGTTGTTCTCCCTCCCCGTATTCTTCTGAGACACTTGACAGTGTCAAGTGCCAGGGAGAGAAGATGGCCAGTGAAACCAGCGGTGGTGAGGACACCGCTGGACAGAGGGACAGGTTAGTCGCTGTATTTTTAAAGTCAGCAGCCGCAGTTTTTGTAGCTGCTGACAATTTTTTTTTTTCAGCTGGATCACCGCTTTAAAGTAGTTTATGATGCATGGGCATAATATTTCAAACAAACCCAGAAATCCGTCAGCGCTAGAAAAAAATTACTCTGGGCAGCTTGCATATCAGGCTAGCATACAAAACCTTCAAAAGTGTAAATACATAAAAATGCAGAGCCACTAAAACAAATTACATCAATTATTGTGCAAATAACACATAAAGTGCAAGCAAAAATAAAGTGCTCCAATCAAAGTGTCCACACATTTTAAAAGTATCTGTGCATATAAACAGTGCATAGAAGTAAATCTTCCTTGTAGTGAGTGACAAAAATATTAATCACCAATATGTCGAAGTCTTTTGCCATTAAGGTGCACCACCACCACATGCAGATTATACCGCCACTCCTGTACACTCACCAGCTTTTAAACTGCATCAGGAAAGCAGAAAGTAGTATATGAAGAAACAGGCTTCACAGTGGAAAAACAGCCTCTTGTTAGAATACCCATCTCCTGCAAGGGACTGTCACATCACCAATATATTGAGCCTGGGAGGAACGCTCACCACACAGAGCCACAGAAAATGGTATATAGTGTAGTAGTTTATTCTTGAAATGAGTATATATCCATCAAATAAAAATATAAAGCAGAATTCTCAATTACTTCTAAGTGCCAGGCATCAACATGGGAACAGCACTTAATAAGATAGCTGCCAATCCCAGAACCAGAAGTGGTGGCGTGATGTCAGAACATATAACTCCTCCCAACGCGTTTCGTGAGCATGCCAGTCTTCAGTGGACACTAGAGTGCTGACTCATCCTCTCCTCTCCTTGTGATCCAACTGCTAGCTGTAACTTGTAAAGATGGCCATAGGAGGGATATGATCCAGATGGAAAGGACAACAAACTAATGTCTGATAAATATTTCAAACACACCCTGCCACTGTTTGGAAAATCACATCTGGGCACGTGTGCTACTTTACGCTAAAAGCGGCGCATAGCTGTGTACAGCCACCTTTGCAAGAAAGACAATGTGTGATTAGAAGCCAAGTTAGAAGTAACCACATTGTGGTACCATCCCAAACTTCCATTCAAAGCAGGAACAAAAGAGCAAGCATAAGTAACCACACCTAAGAATAAATGTGGAACTACCTTGCTCAGAACAAAGGAACTTTATATGTACCTCACAATGGACTAAATATACAACACAAATCTATAAAAAATATAATATCTATCAATCTATTCAGGTAAAATAGACATTTTACATACAAACAATGAATATCACGGTCTAGTACCAGCATACAGTCTTTTAGGTTTGTGATGAATAAACATTAAGTGTATAGGATCGATGCGTTTCGCTGCATTTACTTCCACAGGATCCATAATTCAGATGCAGCATTACAATTAATAAAAATAGGATCCAAATAACATCTTAATTTACATAGAACCAGCAAAAAAAAAAAAAAAAAAGACAAAAGCAAAATTGGGGGTTGGAGAAAAAAAACCCCCAAAAAAACAGTCATGTGCTGATAGCCGGAGGAGATTCCAAACCTGGGGTGATCCGTGGGGGGACCTAAAAAAGGGGAGGGAAAAGGGGGCTTAAAATACCCAAACATAAGCAAAAGTTCCTAATTAGCATACCACTTACCTAAGCCACATCAGATCACCTAGCATGAAAAGATTGAAACAGTATACATCCTTCCCTGTGGGGGAGAAGAGGATCACATTACCCAGACAGAAGCAAGTGGAGGATATTAACCACTTGCCCTCCAGAGGATTTCTCCCCTTCCTGATCAGGCCATTTTTTGCGATACGGCGCTGCGTTACTTTAACTGACAATTGCGCGGTCATGCAATGCTCCACCCAAATGAAATTTTTTTTCCTACAAATAGAGCTTTCTTTCAGTGGTATTTGATCACCTATGCACTTTTAATTTTTTGCTCTATAAACAAAAAAAATTCCAACAATTGTGAGGAAAAAAACAATATTTTTGACTTTTTGCTATTAAACATGTCCAGTAAAAAAATTAAAAAATCTAATTTCATCATAAATTTAGGTCAAAATGTATTGTGCTACATGTCATTGGTAAAATAAAAAAAAATCCCAATACGTGTAAGTTAATTGGTTTATGTGAAAGTTATAGCATACAAATGGTGGTAAATATACTAGAATATTTTATGTTATTTTTAACTATTAATGACAGCAATCAGCGACTTATAGCGGGCCTGCAGAACTGCGGTGTGCATTCTGACACTGGGGGGAACTGACTTGGTGTCACTAACATCACCAGTGACACCAATGCAGTGATCAGTGCTTATGAAAAGCACTGGCACTGTACTAATGGCACTGGGCAGGAAGGGGTTAACATGTGGGGCGATCAAAGGGTTCACTGTGTGCTGTTTCACTGTGTGCTGTGTGAGTGCAGAACCATACAAAGCAGTGTGCAGGAGCTGACAGGGGAGAGATCTGTGTTGCTATAGTACACTGGTCATCTCAGTGATTGGCTGTGCAGGTTGGGGGGTCTGAGCAGAACTCTGATAATTGGAGAATTTCAGGACAGCTAGAAAGCTGACCACACTGTTCTCTCCTGCCTAGTGTGGTCAGCTTTCTAGCTGTCCTGCAATTCTCCAATTATCAGAGTTCTGCTCAGACCCCCAACCTGCACAGCCAATCACTGAGCTGACCAGTGTACTATAGCAACACAGATCTCTCCCCTGTCAGCTCCTGCACACTGCTTTTTTTTTTTTTTAAAGAAAAGCTAAGAGACTGGCAGGAACACCAGGGATTTCACACAAGAAATTCAAATAGAACAAGATACTTTTTCATATAAGTACATGGTACAGCAGGTACATATCAGGAATATGAAATGTTGGGTTTACATATTCTTTAACCAATCAATTTGTATCCAGCCTGGCAGAACTTTGCATTACATAGTTGTTAGATCTAATGACTGTACAATCAGATTGCATAGTGTGGTGAGCTTTAAGGCCCCATCCACATCTAAGCGGTGAGATGTGTCACGGTTTTTGTTTGTGTAGGGCAATCCATTAACTTGAAAATGCACCAGAGTAGCTCCTGTACCCTTTTTTGGAGCTGACTTTGGTGCATATTTTTAACACAGTGTTTTTCACGCAACAAAATGTCTGTTTTTTTAGCATGTTTGGGATGTCATTGAGAATAAATGGCACCCAAATGTGTTCTGTGTTTTGTCACTTTGTTTGTAGGGGTTAGTAGTAAGTGACTCCAAGTTTAAAGGTTAGTACTAAGTGAGGCAGAGTTCAGGGGCCAGTAGTGAGGCAGAGTTCAGGGGCCGGTAGTGAGGCAGAGTTCAGGGGCCGGTAGTGAGGCAGAGTTCAGGGGCCGGTAGTGAGGCAGAGTTCAGGGGCCGGTAGTGAGGCAGAGTTCAGGGGCCGGTAGTGAGGCAGAGTTCAGGGGCCGGTAGTGAGGCAGAGTTCAGGGGCCGGTAGTGAGGCAGAGTTCAGGGGCCAGTAGTGAGGCAGAGTTCAGGGGCCGGTAGTGAGGCAGAGTTCAGGGGCCAGTAGTGAGGCAGAGTTCAGGGGCCGGTAGTGAGGCAGAGTTCAGGGGCCAGTAGTGAGGCAGAGTTCAAGGGCCAGTAGTGAGGCAGAGTTCAGGGGCCAGTAGTGAGGCAGAGTTCAGGGGCCAGTAGTGAGGCAGAGTTCAGGGGCCAGTAGTGAGGCAGAGTTCAGGGGCCAGCAGTGAGGCAGAGTTCAGGGGCCAGTAGTGAGGCAGAATTCAGGGGCCAGCAGTGAGGCAGAGTTCAGGGGCCAGTAGTGAGGCAGAGTTCAGGGGCCGGCAGTGAGGCAGAGTTCAGGGGCCAGCAGTGAGGCAGAGTTCAGGGGCCGGCAGTGAGGCAGAGTTCAGGGGCCGGTAGTGAGGCAGAGTTCAGGGGCCGGCAGTGAGGCAGAGTTCAGGGGCCGGCAGTGAGGCAGAGTTCTGGGGCCAGTAGTGAGGCAGAGTTCAGGGGCCAGCAGTGAGGCAGAGTTCAGGGGCCGGTAGTGAGGCAGAGTTCAGGGGCCAGTAGTGAGGCAGAGTTCAGGGGCCAGCAGTGAGGCAGAGTTCAGGGGCCAGCAGTGAGGCAGAGTTCAGGGGCCAGCAGTGAGGCAGAGTTCAGGGGCCAGCAGTGAGGCAGAGTTCAGGGGCCAGCAGTGAGGCAGAGTTCAGGGGCCAGCAGTGAGGCAGAGTTCAGGGGCCAGCAGTGAGGCAGAGTTCAGGGGCCAGTAGTGAGGCAGAGTTCAGGGGCCAGTAGTGAGGCAGAGTTCAGGGGCCAGTAGTGAGGCAGAGTGAGGCAAAGGTTTTTTTTTAAATTATTTTAGAAACCTTTTTTTCTCTCTAATCCTGTACGTGTTCCTTTGTGATTCCTGTACAAATCAGTGCTGTGTGATCGCACTGGATCATGCAAAAAGTAGTGCATGCTGCCATACCATGCGATTCTGTGCATGCAAATGCACTGTGTTTGTGATCTGTGTTTGGGGTGTCATTAGGAATGTTTTGACACCCTTAGAAGATCACACACTCCGTGCATTTTGAATGTGGTGTGGGAAATGTGCAAAGAACAGGGGATTCCCACATGCCATTCTGGTGTGAACGAGTCCTTACCCTAGGTTCACACCTAAGCATTTTCCGCAGCTTTTTGCATTTTGCAGAAATGCACTACAGTCCATTCAACATGATTTCCTATGGGACAGGTTCACATCTCTGTGTTTTCACTTAGTGTGTTTTTTGAAAAAGGTCATGAACTTTTTTATATGCAAAAAGTTCAGTTTTTGGTTCTATAGACTTCAAAGGAAAGGCTGCAGAAAAGCGTGTAGTGCGTTTTTGCCACATTTTTGATGAGTTTTAAATCTGCCTAGAAACAAGAAAAAAAATGCAAAACACATAAAAAATGCTTCAAAAACACATGTGCAAAAACGGACCGCAAAACGCACCGCAGAAATGGATCAAACAGAAACTGCATAGATGTGAACCTAGCCTGATGCTACTGCATCTCCTTCTCTCTCTCACATTTAAATACTGCAGCTCTTCATATCATAAATTCTATTGCAGCTTCATAAACTGCAGCTCCAGCACAAATAGGATGCTCTTACAGTTGGCTCTGTGCTCCCTCTCCCACAGCCTGACACACTGTCCCCAAGGCAGGTGCTAGATTATTTGCACCCTAGGCAAGACCAGCTACTTGCAACCCCCCAAAATAAAATAAAAAAAAACTGTAGAAAATATTAAATGAACAAAGCATGAAATTGCTAAACTTAGTGCCATAAGATGCCACCAGCACCAATATTAAAGACAAAATCAGTGGACTATATCTGTGGCTGGCAGTGGAAGGGTGACAGTTGCACTGAGTGGAGGATGATGGATCCACACTCTGACAGATCTCAAGCTGGAATTCCCCAGGTAATGGGGTGGAGGACATATCACACTGACAGCAGGTAGCTGAACTGAGTGATCCCACACAGTGACAGATCTGACACAACACACCAACACTGACACAAATCAGCAGGTCCAGCAGGCACTAGAAGAGCAGGCTGTGGGATCGTGATGATGTCATCACTCACTAACACAATGTACATGTGATGGATGGCTAGCCAGCCGAGTCACACTCACACAGACATGAGACATCAGAGTCAGACATTACCCTCATCTGAGGTGCAGCTCCACCTCTGCCTCCACTGATGAATGGGAAGAGAAGGGCTGTAACTCCACAGTGATCAGCAGCCACCAGCAGGCGTGCAGTAAGGGACCTAGTCTGAGAGGAACACTGGAAGGGATGGAAGCTCAGCTGCTGCACTGGCCCCAGATACCCGCATCTTCCTCTGTTCTTTCTTCCTACCCTCTGCTGCCCCTACTCTCAGTTGAAGGATCATTCATGACGTGGCGGCGTCCCACACAGAGAGAGTGGCGGCCTGTGCTGCGCCCAGGCACCCCTAGGTGGCAGTGCGCCCTAGGCGGCCACCTAGTTTTCCTAATGGAAGCACTGGCCCTGACTGTCCTACACACAATCCAGGGAGAAGGGCAGAGAGAGTGCGGTGATCAGGAGCTCTTTGCACTACCAATTGCTAAAGAATGCTCACTGCTTTGACTGACTGCATACCAGAAGAAATTTTCTGGATGACTGAGCAGGAGATACTGTATGTCACGCTGCATGGACTGGGCATTGCTACACAGCAGTGGCCAGGTTTATGAGGACAAAAGCAGTGGGAGGGAGCACACATTTTCTGGTAGCAGTGGGAGGGAGAACACATTTTCTGGTAGCATTGGGCAAGAGCACACATTTTCTGATAGCAGTGGGAGGGAGCACACATTTTCTGGTAGCAGTGGGTGAGAGCACACATTTTCTGGTTGCAGTGGGAGGGAGAACACATTTTCTGGTAGAACTGGGCAAGAGCACACGTTTTCTGGTAGCAATAAGAGGGAGTACACATTTTCTGGTAGCAGTGGGCAGGAGCAGACATTTTCTGGTAGCAGTGGGCGGGAGCACACATTTTCTGGTAGCATTGGGCAAGAGCACACATTTTCTGATAGCAGTGGGAGGGAGCACACATTTTCTGGTAGCAGTGGGTGAGAGCACACATTTTCTGGTTGCAGTGGGAGGGAGAACACATTTTCTGGTAGAACTGGGCAAGAGCACACGTTTTCTGGTAGCAATAAGAGGGAGTACACATTTTCTGGTAGCAGTGGGCAGGAGCAGACATTTTCTGGTAGCAGTGGGCGGGAGCACACATTTTCTGGTAAAAGTGGGCAGGAGCACACAGTTTCTGGTAGCAGCGAGTGGAAGCACACGTTTTCTGGTAGCAGTGGGCAGGAGCACACATTTTCTGGTAGCAGTGGGAGGGAGCACACATTTGCTAGCAGCAGTGGGCGGTAGCACACATTTCTGCTAGCAGTGGGCTGGATCCCACATTTTCTGGTAGCAGTGAGTGGGTGAACATGTTTACTGGTGGCAGTGGGAGGGAACACACATTTTATGGTAGCAGTGGGTGGTAGCACACACTGCCTGGTAGCAGTGGGCGGGAGCATACATTTTCTGGTATTAGTAGACGGTAGCACACATTTTCTGCTAACAGCAAATGGAAGCACACGTTTTCTGGTAGCAGTGGGTGGGATCACACATTCTCTAGTAGCACTAGGCGGTAGCACACCATTTCTGGTAGCATTGGGCGGGAGCGCACATTTTCTGGTAGCATTGGGCGGGAGCACACATTTTCTAGTAGCAGGGGGCGGGAGCACACATTTTCTAGTAGCAGGGGGTGGGAGCACACATTTTCTAGTAGCAGTGGGTAAGAGTACATATTTTCTGGTAGCAGTGTGCGGGAGCACACATTTTCTGTTAGCAGTGGGTGGGAGCACACATTTTCTGGTAGCAGTAGGTGGGAGCACACATTTTCTGGTAGCAGTGGGTGGGAGCACACATTTTCTGGAAGCAGTGGGCGGGAGCACATATTTAATATGCTAGAGAGGTGGGTGGGAGCAATGTCCTAGAGTGGTGTAGGCAAATTTCCTACATTAGACAGTTAGATGGTGGCTTGCTCAGGAAGATGAAAGAGGTTAAATTACACTGGTACTGTTCACAGGCTTTTTGGACCCAGCCTACCTTGCCTGTAAGGAGTATATAATTTTTGAAGGCCATGTGCCATGGCTCTCGCTCTCTTTTTGGCTTTCGAAGATGCTGTAGCGCTGCACTGTGGAGGAGAACGCTAGTCCTGCAGTCCACCAGAAGAATCCAGTTTAATGGGGAATTGTCACGTTATGGACTTCCACTAGTAATGGACTCGCACCTTTGCAAGGTTTGCCAGAAAAGCCACAATCTAGAATACAGTAGTTAGCTAGGCAAATGCATTAGACTGAGATGTTCATGGCAAGTACTTGCACAACCAAGTTCAGTGAGATTCGGTAAACTGTTTTCTGATCCGGATCTGAAGTTACTTACAAAGGAGTGTGTGACGATTGTGCACAATAGAGACATGGACGCTGTATGTGATAGCCATCTTGTTAGGTCACAGCCATTTCGTCTCTCTCCTCCCTCTTGAATGGAATTTATAGCTGTAAGTTGAATGGACGTCAAAAGGGCCTCTTATCTTAAATAGAACACAGATAGATGAAGTTCCAGGGCTGTAAACCGCTAATTAGTCTGGTGCAGGAGGTCTGCTTTGAAAACCACTTTCCTCTGCCTGATCGTAAAACAATAACTCAGTCAGCCCTGACCTGTTAGGTGATTAGGGCTCTAGGATGCATAGCGTGCCATAAAAACATCCATTCCACATGTAGACATTTTTCATACAATTGATAAAGTTCAGCAGGAACTGGGCACATTAATATTAGGTATATATTTGGATAGATCATTTTAATGTGAGTCAAACAAGACCTTACATGACTTTATTAGCACCTAGGACGGGGAAGAAAGCAGTATCTTCCCTCCTGGGTGACAAGGGTACGCTATTTTTGGTATCCCTGCGTTTGAAATATAATTCTGAATATTAATCTGCCAGTTGCTAGGATGCCACCTGTACCTATTGAAGGTTATTAACCTTAGTATGAAATTGTAAGGCGACTTGGTCATAACCTTGGTTACCTCCTAGACCCCATCCCCAAACTGGATGATTGGTCATTTGTTCTCAGGCGACACCCCTTTAAT
Source organism: Staurois parvus (assembly GCF_062004578.1). Lineage (NCBI taxonomy): Eukaryota > Metazoa > Chordata > Amphibia > Anura > Ranidae > Staurois > Staurois parvus. The sequence goes on from NW_028317883.1 coordinate 2,118,027, forward strand.
ATGGTAGAAAAAGACTGACAGGTTGGAGAAAAGACAGCTCTCGTTTAACATCATCAGGAAACATCTAACGGACATGAGAGCCAAAGCAATCTTTTTGTTCGGACAATTGGACTCTGCTAAAGCCAAGGACATTGCAAGTATTCTGCCTTCTGAACTCTTTTATTTCTCTGTTGTTTTATTGTTCTCTTTATATCTTTGTAACGTCTTTTTCTATAAATATTTTAATTGCACCATTTTGACCTTTTTAGTATTAATAGTAATTTTGAAAAGTTATGAAACTGTCTCTAAAGCTTTTAATGCAAACTAAAGAATCCCTGTCTCTTGAAGAGTGCTACTGTATGTAATAATCCTCGGAATATATCGGTCTGTGGTGACAGTGTGTGTTACAGACACTTATGCTAATATCAGTGTTCCTGCTAGGATTTGTGAGTTTCCTCCTTCTCTGTAAAAAGGTGGTGGTGGCAGTGTGAAGGGTTAATTGCATAATTAACCTAACCCAGTAACAATTGCTCTCAGGCTGCTGGCACATAGATTGTAGTCCTGTGAGCTGTAAAATCTTTGTGCAGGGCACAGCTGAGAGTGGCATTGTTACGCAAGTGACAGTGCGGTGTGAGATCAGCTGGTCCTTTGGTCACAAATTGGTGAGAAGGGCAGGGGTTGGATGTCGAGTTCCGTCACAGAGTACATTAAGGTTAAGGGCACATTAAGGAGTTTGGGTGATTTAGAGCACATCACGGTATGAAGCAAGTCTGTTACAAGGGGTTAACTTGGCAGCAAGAATGGAAGAGATAAGCAGTTGTCATGGGTAACCAAGGACTGGCGTTAGGGGTTTTTGCAGCCTATCACGAAGCCTGGTACCTGGGGTGAGGTGAGGTGTCTTGAGACAGCGAGGGGGTTGGTGATCTGGCTCCCTCCCTAGCGATCGGTTTCCTATAACAACTGGGACAGAATACGTGTTATGGGGATGCACAACCTAGCCACACAGTACTGGGGAGAACGTGAGAAGTTAAGTGTGAGCATACATGAGGTTCACGCTAGGTGCTCGGTGGGACCCCATTCTGTCACTGGGAGTGAGGTGGCAGATATTCGCTGGACAGGTGGAGAGGGTATAGGCTCTGCTGTGTCCCTCCTAAATAACAAAGTTTCTGTAAAGTGTGTAGATATGGGACGCAGTGCTTCCCAGTGGAACTCTGTACATTTAGTCACTACACAGTGCACTGCTCATCTCTAAGCGGGGGGCTAATGTAAGGTTGATTTCACCTGAACTCGACCTCCACCCAATCCCAGGCATTAATGAGTGCATGCATATGCAGAAAGCTACCCCATGTGCAGGGCAGGTGACCCTGACCACTGCCTGGCATAGCCCAACTTGGAACGGTTGGTAAGGATGTGCCTGCTCTGCGCCGCCTACAAGCAGGAGCAATGTCTAGAGTGGTTGGCAGGTTTTCTGAAGGACAAGAGAGGTGGGCAGGAGGGGGTTACTTTGATGATGTCAACTGCGCAGGACACATTGGCTGTGGCATCCTGGAGTTCACACAGGATGGATAGCAGAAGACATGGAGGAGTGTTCTACACAAGACACTGGAGGCTGCAATGAAGTCTGCTCCAGAACATACAGATAGATTTTTCATTTCTGTAACACAGACCTTTAAATTACAACCTCCCAAAAATGTGGACTATATGGTGTTCTGATGGCATGTTTTGCTTTTGCTCTCTGTACTGCTAGTTGGCAGCTGGACAAGCACCATGACCACTGAGGCCTATTCTGGTATTGTGTGCGATGGGAATATGTTAATCAGTGTGTCAGCCCCAGTAACTGTCACTTTTTCCTGAAAAATATTAATACCGGTCTGTTGGAGAAAAGGAATGCTATTGTAGCACAGCTCCTATAGGAGCTACAGAATGACTAAACCCTCTGAGCCTGACTGGGGAGCAAAACACCGAATATTACTACATTGACCACTGTGACACACCCTGGAACAGGAATTAATAACACCAATTTAAGTGAAGCTGAGTGTTTTTTTAATAAAAAATATTTTATTAGTTTCAATGTTACAACATTACAAAAATAAATCATCACATACTCATTGTTACAAGAAAAACATTTTCCTTTTCACATTTCCCCCCACTATCCTCCCTCCAAAACCCTCCCCTCTTCCCCTATCCCCCCCTCCCCTATCAACTCCTATTTCTTTTCCTCTTATCTCCATGTCCCTCTTCTCCCTGTATTACTCCCGGGACTTCCTTCTCCTCTTTCCTTTCCTCTCGTTTTCCTACCTTTTTAGATATGTTCTCTCTCATCGTTCTCCATTCCTACCAATTTGGGATATCTATTTAATCTTTTAAACTCATCACATTTTTCAAATTTTTTAAAATCTCTCCATTTTATCTTCTACAATGTGGTAAAGTTCTTCCATCCTATAAATGTAGTGTACCCTATTTAACCAACAAAAGAACCCTCAAAGTGATTCAGTAGCGCAAAAAGAATATATAAATATGTGAATACATAAATAAGTGATCACTCAACATAAGTGAAAAAATAAAGTCCATAAAATGTCTCTTCCACCAAATAAATCTTGTAATTCCCAAAGAAAAGTCACCATGTGCAAAAGGATGGCGTTACCCCTTTCGGGCATGCACTCATCAAATAACCATGCCACCCATTCTCATGGTTGGCTGGAATCGCTTATTAAAAAAAATGGGAAGGAAATCAACTAGTTTCAATAATGTTGCACTCCTCTCTATTTAGCCTCCAATTTCCATGTCTGTCATTTCCATGATCAGCTGTCACCACTTCACAATTTAGCAGAATTCTAATAATGAGGATCTTATGGCAGCATAGATAACATTCTCCTCCTTAATCTTTCTCTCTCAGGATAATTGGTCATGTAGAAACAAAAAAAGAAATACTCCAATGGTGCAGTATGAAATAACATCTTTAAATCGCTATACATAGACAGCCACTTACAAAATTTTGGCAAAAAAAAGGCCATAGGTACTGCAGTGTGATGTTAAACACTGGTGGGTATCAAGCAGTGCTCTCACCACCGCCGGATCACGAACAATGGCGCTCCCGCGTCACTTCCGGTCCTGAACGTCACTTCCGGTCACCGCACGGCCTCGCTCTGACGCGTTTTGTCATATCCAACTTAGTCATAGGGATGGCTGTGCAGCGCGGCACTCCTCCTTTATATCCTCCTTGATCTCGGTATTGGAACTTATGATAGGCTGATGGTAGCACTCCCAATTTTCCACCCGAGGGGAAACTCCACCCAACACTTTCTCCATCTAAATAGGGCAAAGGGGCAAAAAATACATCACCCACCAAACCGAGAGGAGGAAAAATCCAAACAATGACCTATACTCTGCAATACCCTTTAGGCATAACACATCCACATATAAAACATAAAATGGCCAAATGCCATCTCAATTATGATGAAAAGAACATCATTAACTACAGATGATATTAAATATCATTAAATACATTAAAATTAGAATAAAAACGGAAATATAAATACAATTAATTAAATTACAATAAACCTAAAAGTAAAGAGGTATGAATAAAATTTCAAATAAGGATCACTGAACCGTAAGTGGAATACTATGTAATCACAAGAATGACAGAAAAAGTGTACTGGCAGTCCCTAAAACATTAGAATTATGCTAAATTGTGGAGTGGTGACAGTTGATCATGGGAATGACAGACATGGAGATTGGAGGCTAAATAGAGAGAAGTGCAACAATATCGATACTGGTTGATTTCCTTCCCATCTGGATTTTTTTTAATAAGCAGTTATGAGAATGGGGGGCATGGCTATTCGGTGAGTGCATACCTGAAAGGGGGAACGCCATCCTTTTGCATGTGGTGATTTCGTTTTGGGAATTACAAGACATTTTATGGACTTTATTTTTTCACTTATGTTGAGTGATCACTAATTTATGTATTTATTCACATATTTATATATTCTTTTTTGTGCTACTGAATCACTGAGGGTTCTTTTGTTGGCTATATTGATTACATTAGAAGTGGCAGCATTGTATATTACTATTTATATTTAATGTATTCATTATTTATGGTTTGTTTTTTATTTAGCATCACGCATCTAGTGCAAAAGTTTTTACTTTCATATACCCTATTTAAACAGTCCTTTATTTTTGGTGCCTTCTTTACCTGCAAGGATTTGGGTATCAATCCCTTTGCTGTGTTTATTAAATGAAATATCATCATATTTTTGTATTTTTCTGCTGTAATCTCAGTTTTATGGAGTAAGCATATACTTGGGTCCTTCGAGATATTAGTCCCCAACATCTCCTGTATTTGGTAAATAATTTCTTCCCAATACTCCTGTATTTTAGGACATTCCCACCATATATGTGCCATTGTACCCTTAATCCCACATCCCCTCCAACACATAGGTAATTTCTCGGCTTGTTGCATATGTACCACACGCGGTGTAATATACCACCTAGTTAAACATTTATAGTTCATTTCCACCACTACCAATTATTAAATGAGCTGAAACTGTAGCAGGGACACTGAGGGCACAGTGGTGACAGCTGGATTGTAAGAACAAGACCCCTTTTTGACTATGCTGTCACCAAGTATCTCTAACGTGACCCCAATAAGTCCAAGTTTGCCTGCAAGTCTTTGCAATGCAATTGATAACAGATTCTTTGTGCACGGATGCCAAATTTAATAATGTCCTTGATTGGAATGAGAAAAAAAAGAAAAAAATATATTTTAACAGAGGAGAATACTTATAATTTGCTGACTTGGTTGGGGCCCTTACAGTGGTGCACGTCTGATGGAGTTCACTGGTTCTCTCCTTGTCAGAGTTAGTAGATCATTAAACAGAATAAACTATCAGGTGCTTATGCAGATTACTGAAGTCAATTTCAGTGGTATAGCAACTTCAGTGTAAAAGACAAGTGGAAGGGGAAAGGGTGAAATAACAAAGTCTGCAAGTGGTCTGTTTGGCTGGGTGGATTCTTGAAGGGATGGTAGAAGCTTATGGTGGTAGTATTGGTTAAACACTGAAAGGATGGGTTAGCAACCCTCTCAGAAACTCCTGCTTTTCAGCGATAGGTCCTGTCGGTGGAGGGGCCCTTAATATGTGGATGCACTGACCTTGGATTGATTTGTTTGGGTCTTCTGCACACTCCAAATGATTCCACAACCCGACTGGTGTCCCTATGTCTCTGTGGGGACAGACCAGCAACTCCGCTGTGAATCCCTGGAACACTTTGGGTGGATTGGCCGCTCTGCGGTATGCTTCAGATGTGACTAAAAGCAGATGGGCAATACCTCCTTATCTTGCTGGCAGGTGAGGGACTGGCTGTGTGTAAAACAGGTGCTGCAGACTGTTTTCCTGTTTTCCTCTCTATCTCCCCAATCTGGCACCAAGTGCCCACAGTTTTCTCAGGTAGCTTTGCAAAAGTCTCTTTCTCTCCCCCACTTTGGTTGCAAAGGCCCTTGGCAGCTGTAGTCACTTTCTCAGCAAAGGGCGATCCCACCGAGTTCTGATGGAACCAGGGGCGGACTGACAACTCATGGGGCCCCCGGGCAATAGGGGATCATGGGGCCCCTGTGTCCTTGCCAAAACTCAAAAAAGCCTATGAAAAAGGTACCAGGGGCATCTCATGGGGCCCCCTACTGACCCCGGGCCCTCATGCAGTGTCCAAGTTTCCAAATGGTCAGTCCGCCCCTGGATGGAACTACATATCTAACGAGTCTTCACTTCAATACTCTCCTCCCCTTGGCATTGGGCCTAAGGCAATCAGGAAAGGACAATGGAAGTCAGTAGGTACTTAATGTGCGGAAATGCTGGACCTTGCTATTCCACGGTAGTTGATGCAAACAGTTAGTCTTTACTCAAGGAACTTTATGCCAGCACCTGGCTACAAAATTATTACAGGTATTAATCATATACAGTTACCAGACTACAATATTTTTTATTCTAATGTGCATTTAATAGTCTAATTTTGCAGGGACCTCTTGTATTTATTTTTTGTATTATTAAGGCCTCATGCACACAGAGTGTTTGCTCATCTCTCCTAGATGCCTTTCCTCTTGGCAGCAGCATTCTGGCAGAAAAACGCTTGACGTGTGTAAGTGCATTTAGGTGTGTCAAACTCTAGGGCCTTAGTTCATTTTGTTGCCCAGAATAATAATTTATTCTGGCCATTGAAATGAATTAACGCACAAATGCTAAACACACCAAGTGTTAACACGCATTTAGACATGTTTACATGCATTTGGGCATGCCAAGCTTTTTTTTATGCCAAAATACTGCTGCTCTTGGATGATCTGGCAGTGGGGTTCTACTTCTGCCTATAAACGCCTATGTGTGCATGGACACATAGGCTAACATGCAGGGACATTTGGAGTAAAAAAAATAAAAACACCAGCCACCCCTAACAGCAGCAATGTCCAATGAGGCCTTAGGAAGTTTCTTCAAATGCTAAGTTCACTTTTTCCAGGAAATAGCCTATGCAGTCAAGGGGCAGTGGTATATCTTAAAGACTATGAAGCTTTGCAAAATGTTCATTTGTATAACTAAAGGCAAAACTTTTTTTTTAGTTTTGGTTAGAGTGGAGAGGGATTAGAGCACTTGTCAGTTTTTATTGCTATCTGTGCCTCCATTAAGGAGATTCACCCTCTCCTTTGGCCTGCTTGCCATTATCATTGAGAGTGGAAGTAAAAAAATTCCAAATGTTTGGGTTGTCCCCAGAAAAGTAATGGGAAATTTTCCAATGGGGCACTAGTTCTGATGACCTAGGGGTCCCAAGAAATTTTTTTAACCACTTGCCCTCTGGAAGATTTTACCCCCTTCCTGAAAAAAAGCTAATTTTTTCATAAATTTAGACCAAAATGTGCTCTACTACATATCTTTGGCAAAAGAAATCCCAATAAGTGTACACTCACCAGCCACTTTATTTAGTATACCTGTTTGTGACGGAGAGTAGGCAGGACAGAACACACAGAGTAGATAGCAAACGCAAAAAGCTTTGAGACAAACAGATGACAGTCATGCAATAGAGAGACTTACAGCGAGGGTAAATTCCCCAGTACAGGGTAGCAAGGAGGGGCTAAAACACTTATAGTCCAACCCCGAGAGCCAAGGGAGAGTCTCTGTAGAAATTGTAATCCAACAAGGGGGTGGGGGGTCAGTACAGGAACAGTTCAGGTAAAACAGGTAGAATGCATATACTCACGGATCCGACAGGATGCCTTGTCTCCCAGGGATAGAAAGTGGAACACAGGTACCTGTTGGAGTCCAGATCATACGGGTGGTCTGCCCTTCTGGGCTGAGTTCTCAGGCAGCTGGCAGGCAATCTCTCCCCTGTAAATATAAATAAACAGCGCAAATTTAGATGATTAATCAATATAATAAATCATATAAAATAGGTGCATAAATTATTCGTGTTTTCCCTTAATCTTAAACAAAAACACCCAAAAGTCCATGTGCTGAAAACATAATTAAATTGTTGAAATAAAAGTGCAAACTTCTTTTCTTCAAAAAATACTTTCACCTTCCACCCGTGCACAAACCAACATCGAATACACTCACCAGAACTTGGTGAGTAAAAGACCTTTAAGAAATTTTTAGGGATCCTAAACCCTCTTTGGTGCCACGCTAGGGAAAATCTTCACCCTCCGAATAGACTCCACCATCCAACCAAAAGAAAAAAACTCACATAGCATAATATTGTCACACAATAGTAACTTTTTCCAAATGGAGATTAAGGCCACTCACATGTTAAACACTTGCTAAAGGCATGTTTATTATGTATAAAAGGCTTCAGTTCCAGCAGATATACAAACTTTTCCTTCCAGGACTCTCACATCCACAGTGGAACAAAGACAGGACTCCTCTTAGACCAAACAGTGAACCAAGATGGCCGCTGGAACGCACCGCTCAGCGTGCGTTCCACTCACCGGAAATGACGTCAGTCGCATGGAGTGTGGACCGGAAATGCGTCAACGCGTTTCGCCCCTCCCATAGGGCGTTATCAAGACACCCATCTCCCATCCTCACTCACTTAAATATCAATGGAATACCCTCCCCTCCGATTTAATTGGTCAGACCACCTCCCAGGATAATTTCAGAGGCTGCTCCTCCCACTCCAAGACGTGAGAGACCTTTACAAAAATGCCGATCCACATAGCCACATAATGAATTCTGACAATTAATATAAACAATTCCAATAAAAACAATATCTTTATAGTTTAATATAATTCATATTAAAAAATGTATATCTATCTAAAAACAGATTGCAAAATAAAAATAAAAATAAAAAAATAAAAATAAAAATGAAATAAAAATAAAAATAATAATAAAAATAAAAATAAATATATTTTGATTTTTATTTTATTTTTATTTTTATTTTTATTTTCATTTTATTTCATTTTTATTTTTTTATTTTTATTTTTATTTTTATTTTGCAATCTGTTTTTAGATATATATACATTTTTTAATATGAATTATATTAAACTATAAAGATATTGTTTTTATTGGAATTGTTTATATTAATTGTCAGAATTCATTATGTGGCTATGTGGATCGGCATTTTGGTAAAGGTCTCTCACGTCTTGGAGTGGGAGGAGCAGCCTCTGAAATTATCCTGGGAGGTGGTCTGACCAATTAAATCGGAGGGGAGGGTATTCCATTGATATTTAAGTGAGTGAGGATGGGAGATGGGTGTCTTGATAACGCCCTATGGGAGGGGCGAAACGCGTTGACGCATTTCCGGTCCACACTCCATGCGACTGACGTCATTTCCGGTGAGTGGAACGCACGCTGAGCGGTGCGTTCCAGCGGCCATCTTGGTTCACTGTTTGGTCTAAGAGGAGTCCTGTCTTTGTTCCACTGTGGATGTGAGAGTCCTGGAAGGAAAAGTTTGTATATCTGCTGGAACTGAAGCCTTTTATACATAATAAACATGCCTTTAGCAAGTGTTTAACATGTGAGTGGCCTTAATCTCCATTTGGAAAAAGTTACTATTGTGTGACAATATTATGCTATGTGAGTTTTTTTCTTTTGGTTGGATGGTGGAGTCTATTCGGAGGGTGAAGATTTTCCCTAGCGTGGCACCAAAGAGGGTTTAGGATCCCTAAAAATTCCTTAAAGGTCTTTTACTCACCAAGTTCTGGTGAGTGTATTCGATGTTGGTTTGTGCACGGGTGGAAGGTGAAAGTATTTTTTGAAGAAAAGAAGTTTGCACTTTTATTTCAACAATTTAATTATGTTTTCAGCACATGGACTTTTGGGTGTTTTTGTTTAAGATTAAGGGCAAACATGAATAATTTATGCACCTATTTTATATGATTTATTATATTGATTAATCATCTAAATTTGCGCTGTTTATTTATATTTATATTGTTTGTGTTTTCACGATTGGCACAGCAGCATTTTTAGAGTGTTATTTGGAAAGTTTTGGTGCAGGAATAAGTTTTCTTGTATAAACATTTTTGTATACAGGGTTGGTATATTCTAGTTTAATCCTTGTATAGTGATTCTGCAGCCATGGAATTATTTAATTTTGTTTCTCAAAGAAAGGTGAATGTTGATGATATTTTTTCACATAACATAGAAAGCACAGATTTGTCCAAGGATTTTAAAATATTAAAAAATTCCCTGGATAAACAAGTAAGGGCGTGGTGGGATGTAGTGACACTGGAAAAGTATATTAAAGAAGGTATCACTCCAAGAAGACTGAGATGGGAAGTGGCCCCTAGTGATGGGCTTGTGGGAAAAGATTTAGATGAAGAGTGGTTTGCATTTTTCAACCATGTTGAGAAAAAACTCATGGAATTAATTGTACAGAGAAGGAAGAGAAAATTGAACATTCTAGAAAATGTTATTTGTAATTTAAGAGAGAAAATGGCCCCTTTTAGTGAGTCTAGTGATTTTAAAGAAAAGGCAAAACAGGTACAGGATAGTATCAACAAAATAGATGAAGATACTAAAAAGAAAAAAATCAAAAAATTTGGGAGAGACATGCAAGATTATAAAACCCAAATTGTATATAAATGGCAAGAAGATACCAGTAAAGGGACTGATGTTTCTAGAAACTCCTCTAATGAGGGGGATATTAAGGATCAGGATTTAGATTTGGGACCTCCTGTATTAAAGATCAAAACCCCGGTTGCGAGATCTTCTAAAAACAATCATATAAATTCATCACCCAATAAAAAGAACGATGAAAGTGCCCCATTAAATTACAGAGTACCAACTCAAAATAGATTTGGACCACTTGGGGGGTCCCCTTATAGTCATCAGAATGAGGGTATGTTTTTTCCACGGGGGGGATTTGGAGGTCCCCCATGGAGAGGGGGAAATATAAGGGGAAATTTCAATTGGAGAGGAAGAGGGGGCCCTTATTACCCACCCAGAGGGGGGAGGGGGGGATGGAGACCACCTCAAAATTTTCAAAATTTTCAAAACTTTCAGAACCCAAATTACCAGGACCCTTATTGGGGACAAAGAGAAAGAGAGGGTGTAGAGGAGGTAAAAGGAAAAGGTCAATGTGAATATAGGGATTTTCAATCTAAGTGATTATGTTTTAAATGAGGAGGAATTAAAAGTTTTAGCATTAGGCTTGAAATTTGCACCAGATAGGAAATTAAATAAAGTTGAGACCTATATAGACCTGCAAAAGTTTATTAGAAAATTAAATTTAAAAAAATATTGGAATAATAAAGATCAGATGGGAAAGGATTTCCATAACGAAAAAAAGAAAATAATTGATGGGAAAAAAATTGACGAGAAGAATGAAGGTCCGTATAGGCATACTGATTTAAGAAATAAATCTGTATTCAACCCTAGGGTGGGGAATAATTGTTGTATAGATGCATTTAAGAAGATGGTGGAATATGACTTGGAGTTATTATCCCTTCCGAATAAGAGAACTAAGCATGATTTAGTAAGAGGTATCCAGCAACTAGAGAAGAATAATGATATTGTAATAAGAGCAGCGGACAAAGGGGGAGGCATTGTAGTGTTGAATAAGAAGGATTACTATGAGGAACTCAATAGATTGGTGGGTGATAGGAGTACTTATGAATTACTAAAGGGTAACCCTATAAAAAGATATAAAAATAAACTTGTGAAAATAGTGAAAAAAGGTGAAAAAGAAGGTTTTTTGAATAAGAGAGAGGTAAAATATTTAGTACCGAAAGCACCTGTTACTCCAGTTATATACCAATTACCTAAGATTCACAAGAACTTAATGAAACCACCGGGAAGACCCATAATAAATGGGATCGATTCACTTTTCTCTAGGCTGGGGGAGTATGTGGATAAATTCCTACAGCCTATAGTTTCGGTTTTTCCATCGTATTTGAAGGATAGTGGTGATTTAATTTCAGTTTTAAAACAAGTAAGAATAGAAGGTAATTGTGTTATGGCAAGTGTAGATGTTAATGCATTATATACAAATATTAGACATGCTGATGCTTTAAGAGCGGTAAAATGGTCATTAAAGGAAAAATCAGGGTTAAAAGCTTAATAAATTAAATATCTTCTTGAATGTCTGGATTTAGCAATGTCGAATAACTATTTTTGGCATTTGAATAGTTATTATAGACAGTGCACTGGGGTGGCAATGGGAGCGAAGTATGCTCCATCAGTAGCTAATCTTTTTATGAGTATGTGGGAAGATAAAGCAATTTTTGAAAAGAAGAATCATAAGTTATTGCTCTATAAAAGATTTATAGACGATATAGTGATAATCTGGAAGGGTACAAAGGAAGAACTGGAGGATTACATTCATGAAATGGGGTGTAATCCTTATAATATATCCTTTACAAACTATACAGAAGCGATTAATTTCTTGGACCTAACTATCTACAAACAAGGAGATTCGCTTTATACTAAGACTCATTTCAAAGAAGTCGATAGAAACGCATACATCCCCATACATAGTTGCCACCATAGGAATTGGCTAAGATCCATCCCTAAAAGCCAATTGATAAGACTGAAACGTAATTGTGATGATAAGGAGATCTTTCATAAGCAAGCAGATACTCTGTTAGAGAGATTTAGGGAGAAAGGTTATAAAGAGGAGATATTAACAGGTGCAGTAAACCAGGTAAGTAAAATCAGAAGAGAAGATTTGTTAAATAAAATAAAGAAAGAAAATAGAAGAGGGGAATTATCCTTTATAACTGGGTATTCGAATCAGCATAAGGCTTTTGAAAATATAATACGAAAACACTGGCAGATTTTAAAAAGGGATGAGGTTCTTCATGGCCTATTACCTAAGAAACCTTCATTTGTTTATAGAAAACCACCTACACTTAGATTAAAATTAGCAAAAAATGTTCCAGATATTCCAAAGAAAAAGGCGACTTTTCTTGAGAGTGTGGGGTTTTTTAAATGTAAAAGATGTTTGGTATGTAAAACAATGAAAGGAGATAATATCAGAAGGTACGATACGTTTTACTCTTGTTCAAATGGTTCCTCTTATAAGATAAAAAACTTTATATCATGTGATAGCTCGTTTGTCACCTATTTGTTAGAATGTCCATGTCATCTTCAATACGTAGGGAGAACATCTAGAAAACTGTCAGTGAGATTAGGGGAACATATTAGAAATATTAAAAAAGGTTATAAGCATCATAGTCTTTCCCACCATTTTAGAATGTATCATAATAGGGACCCATCTTGTTTGAAATTCTGTGGGATTGATCGAGTTTTAGCATCATGGAGGGGAGGAGATAGGGTCAAGTTCATCTCACAGAATGAAATGAGATGGATCCTAAAATTGGGTTCCTTGTTTCCGAGGGGGTTAAATTCAGATATAGATATCAACTGCTTCCTGTCAGATTGGTAAGAGTAGAGGATTTAGTGTTTAAAGACTGCTATATATTTCATACTTTTTATTTTTATTTTATATTTATTTTTATTTTTATTATTTATTTTTATTTTTATTATTTTTTTTATTTTATTTGTATTTTTATTTATATTTATTTTTATTTTTATATTTATTTTCATTTTATTATTATTTTTATTTTTATTTTAGTTTTATTTTTATTTTATTTCATTTTTATTTTTATATTTTTATTTTTATATTTTTATTTTTATATTTTTATATTTTTATATTTTTATTTTTATTTTGCAATCTGTTTTTAGATATACATTTTTTAATATGAATTATATTAAACTATAAAGATATTGTTTTTATTGGAATTGTTTATATTAATTGTCAGAAGAAAAGAAGTTTGCACTTTTATTTCAACAATTTAATTATGTTTTCAGCACATGGACTTTTGGGTGTTTTTGTTTAAGATTAAGGGCAAACACGAATAATTTATGCACCTATTTTATATGATTTATTATATTGATTAATCATCTAAATTTGCGCTGTTTATTTATATTTATATTGTTTGTGTTTTCACGATTGGCACAGCAGCATTTTTAGTGTTATTTGGAAAGTTTTGGCGCAGGAATAAGTTTTCTTGTATAATCTCTCCCCTGTGCTGGGGGTCTCGGGCAGCTAGCAGGTAATCTGTCCCCTGGACTGGGGGTATTGGGTAGTTAGCAGGCAATCTCTCCCCTGTTGGGGTCTCTGGCAGCTGTGGATGCGGTTCCAAATTCGGCTAGGGGGGTCTGCAGAGTCTGGCCCCCAAAGCTCCCACCACAGCTGGGCTCCTTTGGTGGCTGGCGCAGTGGTGAACAAAGACCTGGAGCTCCCGACATCAGCTTCTTAAGCTGATGCGGGACGCTCCCTGGTCGTCTAGGTAACCGGGGTGGGCCGGAGCTGGCGTGCCTGGTTGCCCGGCAATGAGGCATGCCCCCTGGACAGGGGCCGCGCCTCTTGTGAGAGCAGCCTTTGTCCAGGGACTTTCGCAAGCGTGGGAACTTCCTGTGCCTGCGCTGCGGATGACAGGGCTGCGGTGGCGTCAGTGAGACGCTGTAGCCCGGAACATCCCTGCGGGAGGCTCGCACCTCTCCGTGGAGAGGTGCGAGTCTCGCCACCTTCTCCTCTCCGGGTCCCAGCTGGAGAGGGAGAAGATAGTAGCAGGGGTGATGAAAGCCGGACCCCTCATCCCATAGTGGCAGGATGAGAGGTGGGGGGGGTCACTGGACCACAGGTAGGAATCGGGCTGGCGACAGGGGACACAGTGGGGGGGGGGGCAGGATGGCACTGGACCCCAGGGACATCAGAGGGGCTGGTGCAGGAAATTTAGGGCAGTGGAGGACCTGTAGCCAGCTGGCCGGGAGGGGGGAAGCCACCGTGATGGAATTTGGCCATTTGGCAGGGGTCCCTATACCGTGACACTGTTCAATTGCTTGGTAACACAAATTGCTAATCAGCCAATCATCTGACAGCAACTTAATGCATTTAGGCATCCAAGCGTGGTGAAGTTAACTTGCTGAAGTTCAAAATGAGCATCAGAATGGGGAAGAAAGGGGATTTAAGTGACATGGTTGTTGGTGCCAGATCTACTGGTCTGAGTATTTCAAAAACTGATGATCTACTGGGATTTTTATGCACAACCATCTCTAGGGTTTACAGAGAATGGTCCAAAAAAGAGAAAATATCCAGTGAGTGGAAGTTGTGTGGACATCAATGCCTTGTGGATGTCAGAGGTCAGAGGAGAATGGGCAGACTGGTTGCTGCTAGGGATGAGCGAATTATTCAAAAATTCGATTCGGCTGATTCGCCGAATTTGCTGAATAAATTCGATTCGATGCGAATTTATTCGCTGCGAATTTAACTTATTAAAAGGGTTTCTAGGCTTCAGAGAGCCTTTATATTAGTGCAGAACACTGTACCTTTAATTTAAATGCCCTTGGAGTCTGCTGGGGAAGAGAAATAATACTGTCAGTCAGTATGACATGCAGATGAGTGCCGTCGATCTTAGAATCACCGCACACTTCACTCATTTGGGCAGTCACGGGGCACGACGAAGAAGAAGAAGAAGAGGATGAAGAGGAGGATGAAGAGGATGAAGAGGAAGAAGAGGAAGAAGAAGAAGAAGATGAGGAAGAAGAGGAGGAAGAGGAGGAAGAGGAGGAAGAAGAAGATGAGGATGAGGATGAAGAAGAAGAAGAGGAAGAAGAAGAAGAAGAAGAAGAAGAAGAAGAAGAGGAAGAGGAAGAAGAAGAAGAGGAGGAAGAAGAGGAGGAAGAAGAAGAGGAAGAAGAGGAGGAAGAGGAAGAAGAGGAAGAAGAGGACGAAGAGGACGAAGAGGAAGAAGAAGATGAGGATGAGGATGAAGAGGAAGAAGAAGAGGAGGAAGAAGAGGAGGAAGAAGAGGAAGAAGAAGAGGAAGAAGAAGAGGAGGAAGAAGAGGAGGAAGAAGAGGAGGAAGAGGAGGAGGAAGAGGAGGAGGAAGAGGAGGAAGAGGAGGAAGAGGAAGAAGAGGAAGAAGAGGAGGAAGAGGATAAGAAGAAGGATAAGAAGGATAAGAAGAAGGATAAGAAGGATAAGAAGAAGAAGGATAAGAAGAAGAAGAAGAAGGATAAGAAGAAGAAGAAGAAGGATAAGAAGAAGAAGAAGAAGGATAAGAAGAAGAAGAAGAAGAAGTAGGATGAAAATAAGAAGAATTCCAGTACAGCGAAAAGTGTATCTGCAGAGAGCTCCGCTATTTCTGACAGTTCTCTGACAGTTCCTTCACATTTACAGCGGTTGAAACGTTTATGTTTCCGAATAAAAACATCTGTATCCTAAATGGAAACAAATAGATACAATGTTTCAACCGCTGTAAATGTGAAGGAACTGTCAGAGAACTGTCAGAAATAGCGGAGCTCTCTGCAGGGACACTTTTTGCTGACTGTAGAAGGGATGAAAATCGGCCGATCGGGAAAAATTCGATTCGTGCATCCGAAGTTTGCTAATTTTCGGATTCGGTGCGAATCGAATTTTTCCTAATATTCGAAACGAATTCCACTTCGCCAAGTTCCATTCGCTCATCTCTAGTTGCTGCGACAATCAGATGGTAGGGTCAGAATTTGGCATAAACAACATGAAAGCATGGATCCATCCTGCCTTGTATCAACAGTTCAGGCTGCTGGTGCAATAGTGTGGGGGATATTTTCTTGGCACCATCAAGGTCTACTTAATAAAGTGGCTTGTGAGTGTATATTGATTGGTTTGCACAAAATTTATAGCGCAAAAGTTATAGCATCTACAAACTATGAAATATATACTGGAATTTTTATTTATTTATTTATGTATTTATTTATTTTTTATACCAGTAACGGTGGTGATCAGTGACACACTGTGGTAATACGGTGGTCAATCTGACACTAACTGGCACTTTGTGGGAACCAGTGACACTAATAAAGTGATTAGTGCTAATATACACGGACACTGTACTAAAGACACTAGCTTGGAATTAAAGAGTTAACTATGTGCCTAATAGTGATTTGTGTGTGTACTATGTGATACTTTTACTAAGGGATGAGCCGGCTCATCCCTGCTGTCAAGACAGAGCTCTGTGTTGTTTACATACAAAGAGCTCTATCCTGTCCTCTCTTTCACCAATCAGTGGGTCCCAGTCGTCAATCATTGGCCAGGACTCACTGATCGACTTTTGCTGTGTCTAATCATAGCACAGCCAGGGCGCGCTCCCTACCTGGAAGAGCCGGATCACAGTGATGTGGTCAGCAAGCGGTTAATTTGAAGAGTCCCTGTCCCTACATGGAAGAGCTGGATCATGTACTAGGTATGTGATCTGGAGCGGGAGAACCGCCTTGCCGCCTTACATACATGTGGTTGGCAAGAGGTTAATTTGCAAAAATGTCCTCACACTTTGTTTGGTGAAGGGACAGTAGATGAACAGAAAATCTCTGCAATGGGACACAGATGGTGAAAAAAAAAATCTGATAGGGGTTATAACCCTCCCTTGCTCTATCCAAAATTGAAAAAAAAAAAAAAAAAAAAAGTATTGCCTACAGTGCCTTGAAAAAGTATTCACACCACTTGAAATTGTCCACATTTTGTCATGTTACAACTAAAAACGTAAATGTATTTTATTGGGATTTTATGTGATAGACCAACACAAAGTGGCACATAATTGTAAAGTAGAAGGAAAATAATAAATATTTTTCAAAATTGTTTACAAATAAATGTGAAAAGTGTGGCGGCATTTGTATTCAGCCCCCCCAAGTCAATACTTTGTAGAACCATGTTTCGCTGCAATTACAGCTGCAAGTCTTTTTGGTGATGTCTCTACCAGCTTTGCACATCTAGAGAGTGACATTTTTGCCCATTCTTCTTTGCAAAATTGCTCAAGTTCTGTCAGATTGGATGGAGAGTGTCTGTGAACAGCAATTTTCAAGTCTTGCCACAGATTCTCAATTGGATTTAGGTCTGGACTTTGACTGGGCCATTCTAACAGATGAATATGCTTTGATCTAAACCATTCCATTGCAGCTCTGGCTGTATGTTTAGGGTCATTGACCCTTCACCCAGTCTCAAGACCTTTGGAGACTCTAACAGGGTTTCTTCTAAGATATAACTGGATATAGTTAGGAGTATATAGTAGGGGTAAGGGGGGCTGAGTACAAATACATACCACACTTTGCAGATATTTTTTGTGAAACATTTTGAAAACCATTTATCATTTTCCTTCCAATTTACAATTATGTGCCACTTTGTGTTGGTCTATCCCATAAAATTCCAATAAAATACATTCACCTTTTTGGTTGTAACATGACAAAAACGTGGAAAATTTCAAGGGGTAGGAATACTTTTTCAAGGCACTGTATAGTTCTGCTTTAATTGTATTGTCATATCTGTAGACCATTTGGGTCCTTTGAAGCCTGGATGAAAATCTTCCAGTTAGCAATCTGATTTTCCTGCTCTATAGCTAGGAAGTGAATCTGTTGGAAGCTCACTCCACTTCCATTATTGGCAGAGGTGTTTTTGTTGCGAGACAAACAAGGTGTTTGCCTAGGGTGGCACTTTTCAGGGGGGCGGTGTGGCGGCAGCACCGCCCCCCCTTCTCCATGGAAGGGACACTTCTGTGGGAAAGGGACAGGGTCTGCTGTGTCTTACCTGTCTCCACGACTCAGTGTCCTGCTTCGATCCGGTCCACGAGGCGCTGCTGTAGGAAGGATGGAGAGGGTGTCCGGTCTTGTGTCTTCATCTCCCTGGATCTTGATCACGATGTGGGCTGGATGATATGCTGCCTCTCTCATCTGGCCATACTGGGCAGCCTATGGCAGCCTGCCCCTCCCTCTGCAAGCTCCACCTCCTTGCCGGTGAATGGCCACCGGATCTGTAGCTCAGGAAGGGGCCTATCACCGGCGAGGAGGTGAAGCTTGGAGAGGAGGAGCCGAGCAGCAGTGCAAAGATTGAAGATCAAGTGAGGGACCAGCCGGAGCCAGTGAAGAGGAGAGCGGCCGGAGAAGGAAGACAGCTGATGGGTAAGTGTCTGTGTGGCCGGGATCTGGGCAGAGCAGATGGTGCTACTACAGCCAGGTATGCTGGCTATGGATAGAAGAGGGAGGGAGCCCGGGCTAGAGAAGGGGTCAGCACAGTGATGCAAGTATCATTGGTGTCAGTGGGAGGAATAGTGCCCCATCATTAGTGTCAGTGTGGGAGGAATAGTGCCCCCTCATTGGTGTCACTGACACCAATGAAGGGGCACTATTCCTCCCACCGACACCAATGATGGGGAACTATTCCTCCCACCGACACCAATGATGGGGAACTATTCCTCCCACCGACACCAATGATGGGTCACAGGGGCGGACTGACAACTCATGGGGCCCCCGGGCAATAGGGGATCATAGGGCCCCTGTGTCCTTGCCCACACTCAAAGCACACCCAAAAAAGCCTATAAAAAAAAAAAAAAAAAAGGTGCCAGGGGCATTTCACGGGGCACCCTACTGACCCTGGGCCCTTGGGCAGTGTCCGAGTACTCAAATGTTCAGTCCACCCCTAATGGGTCACTATTCCTGTCACTGACACCAATAGGGCACTATACCTCCCACTGACACCAATGATGGGGCGCTATTCCTCCCACGCTGACACCAATGACGGGGCGCTATTCCTCCCACGCTGACACCAGTGACGGGGCGCTATTCCTCCCACGCTGACACCAGTGACGGGGCGCTATTCCTCCCACTGACACCAGTGACTGGGCACTATACCTCCCACTGACACCAATGACGGGGCGCTATTCCTCCCACGCTGACACCAATGACGGGGCGCTATTCCTCCCACGCTGACACCAGTGACGGGGCGCTATTCCTCCCACGCTGACACCAGTGACGGGGCGCTATTCCTCCCACTGACACCAGTGACTGGGCGCTATTCCTCCCACTGACACCAGTGACGGGGCGCTATTCCTCCCACTGACACCAGTGACGGGGCGCTATTCCTCCCACTGACACCAGTGACGGGGCGCTATTCCTCCCATGCTGACACCAATGACGGGGCGCTATTCCTCCCACGCTGACACCAATGACGGGGCACTATACCTCCCACACTGACACTAATGATGGGGCACTAATCATCCCACTGACACCAATTATGGGGCACTTTCTCCCACCGACACAAATGATGGGGCACTATTCCTCCCACTAACACCAATGTCGAGGCACTAATCCTCGCACACTGACACCAACGATGGGGCACCATCGTTGGTGTCAGTGGGAGGAATAGTGCCCCATCATTGGTACCAGTGTAGAAGTAATAGTGCCCCATCGTTGGTGTCAGTAGGAGGAATAGTGTCCCATCATTGGTGGTAGTGTGGGAGGAATAGTGCCCCATTGTTGGTGCCAGTGAGAGGAATAGCACCCCATCATTGTTGTCAGTGGGAGGGGCTCTAATAGGAAGAAGTGGAGCCTAAATAGGAAGGGGTGGAGTTTGCAGGTGAATGGGTGGATCTTAAACAGGAAGGGGTGGGACACATTTAGATGGGGGTAGCCCGATTTTGGTCTTGCCTAGGGCAGCACAAAACCAAAATACACCACTAATTATAGGTGTGAAAGCCAGAAGTTTTACATCCTGGCAACAGAGCAGGACATGGGGATCGCTAAATGGGAGTTTCTCGACCTGCACCCAGGAAGGCCCAAAGGGCCTTCAGGTATGACAATTAAATGAATGAACATTTTACAAAGCCTAACAATTTTTGTTTTAATACCTACTGGGGCCCCTTAATTGCGTAGGCCATTTTCTGGTACAGGTTAACTCAGCCTTTAAGATGAAGAGAGAACAAACAACACTATAGATAGAGATCTGATCGATATGCAGAGATCAGTGTGACATGTTTGGTTTGGATACAAGTGAGGAATTAGAGGGAAATGCCATGTATTTTCACGGTAGATAAAAGAGAAACTGACAGTAGTTTATTTTGAGATCTGTTCCACTGAGGAATGAGAGACACCAGTGGGGCCACCTGGGACTTGTGGTAGTATAGATACAGGAGACATACCCACAGGGCTTGCTATTACAGTGACTAAAGGATCGCATCAAATATAACCCCCTCCAGTAGGTACAAAATATTTTGTTTCTGATCATATTTCTATCTTTCCATCTCCTGAGCTTGGTCAATGAACTCTTGTGAAGGGTCATCCGGCTGTAATCAAAAAAGCAAATGTATGATTAGAAGCAGAGTGTTTTGTACCTACTAGAGAAAGTCATGTTGAAGGGTTGGGCATCTATTATTAAGCATTATTGACAGGAGAAAACACACAGGGGATGGAATAAGGGCACAGATATGCAGACCTACATCAGTAAGTACAGAACACTTTACTCCTGATGATATCTATTCCTTTCTGATTAAATTCACCTGACATTTAGGAAAAAAAACGTTACAAGAGTTCATTGACCAAGCACATGAGATTGTAATCAGAAGGAAGAGCGATGATCTGGAGTAGAATGACTTGTTCCAACTGGAGGAGTTCATGATGAATAGTCTGGACATGCTTCTGTACAGAAATAGACATAACAGCACAAGCAGCTATACAACATGATACTCCATATCATATGAACTGCAAGTCCCAAGTGCCAAAGTAAGTATTTTATCTCTGCAACAGTTAAGCTGGGTAGGAGCTTACCTTTCTGGGTGACAGAAAGGTGAACACTTACAATCCTTTAACACTTTAATTAAAATGCTAAGTCTTGGCAAGTAACATTGTTATGGTACCACAACCCATAATTTGCATAACACCATCATAGAAAAGGAAAAAGAGGGTGGGACTTTCTAGGTACCAATCCACAACACAAGATTACAATTAAAAAAGTTCTGCAATTTTATTAACAAAGTTTTAAAAGGAAAAAAGTTATCATACATATACAACCCTATACATCAATTATTAACTGCATTGGTTGAGTTCCATCTGGCAAGAATCCAGCTCCTAAAGAGCCTTCATCAGGAGGAGAGAGGTATGGTCTGAAATATAAACATATCAATACCAAACACAACATTATATGTGCAAACACGTGGCCAGTCTTAGTGAATAAGCCGCTCATACATACCCACAATGCAGTTTAAAAACAAATAGATGCATGTCCTATATGAAGGCCCTCAGAATGGTATCAGATAGAGTACAAGGGAGAAAAACTTGCTGTCTTTACATAAGAAGACAAAAAAAATGTGTTATCTTAAACCAACTTATCAGTGCGGAAAAATAATGAACATAAGAAAAACCAGCAAAGGATAAAAAAAACTCTGCTTACTACCTGTCAAAAATGGATCTTCAAAGTTCAGGGCTTCCAGGATCACCTCGATGGCACCAAACAAATCCTTGGTAGGAACAGCAATGAATGCACCACAAGCTCACAGCCTAATAAAGGCAGGGTTAGAAACCAGCTGGTCGTAATCAACCAATAATAACCATGGGGTGCTTAAGACAAATATATAACACATGGGTGTAAAAAGGAGGGGCCGTCTGGGAAGGGAGTGACCCTTCTTGGTCTTCCCTGCCTGCCCTAGCCAATAAGGGGCCACTGCCAGTGATGGGAGTTATGCCCTTAACACTTTAGCATTGAGACTCGTGTTCTGTGAGCCCCTGCTAAAGTCTGATTGACATACCTGAGAATTTTACAAATCCTGTAAGCCTTGGATTGGTTGTGGTAATCATGGAGGTTATTGGGGTGAGGGCAAAATATTAGTGTTTGCAAGAGTGTAATTTGGCAATGACAATTTGTAGAAAATAATGGAAATATATACAGTATGTCACTTTCCTAGGCCAGGATCCATTCCAAATATTTAACATTGTCCTTTCACTAATTTTTCCACCCTTGATAATGGCGAGCATGCTGTATATCATTAGGCATGCTTTTTAAAGATGGCATGCCCAGCTGCAATGCCTTATATTTTAAAAAGTTTAAAAAAATATTGCTAGGCAGATTTATTAAAATATATCCAATTTTTCTGAGAGACTTTTTGAGCTAATTAAATGACTATATATAATCCAGTAGCAGCTACGTACTTTTGAATAATAAACACTGCAATAGAGATCTGCAGTGGGTTCGTTTATATTCCGCAAACTAAGGTGTTGAAGGTTATACCTGATACTTGGGAGATACAAATCCCTGCTTACCAGCATCTAGGTCAGCAAACCTTTGTCTTTTGGTCTTCTCCTATGCATATCACAGAGATGTAGATAAGCTGGTTGGGTTTGACCTATGGGTCACAAGTATGTAAACACACCAACTGTAGCTCCCAAATCTAGAAGAT
Organism: Staurois parvus; assembly: GCF_062004578.1. NCBI lineage: Eukaryota > Metazoa > Chordata > Amphibia > Anura > Ranidae > Staurois > Staurois parvus. Next base: position 2,140,675 of record NW_028317883.1, read on the forward strand.
ATGGCGGAAGCAAAGTAATGCAGATTCAAAGTACTGTAGCCGGTCAATAGTAGTGATGACCATAACCTGTTTTGAGGGTCAGTGATGGTGTTTCTATTTTTTTGCTGCACTACTTATAGCTAAGGTTGGCAATCTACTCTGCTGTGGAGGAGCAGCAGATCACTGAGAGCAAACAATTGTCAATAACCATGTTGGTGAAAATACTGGTAATACTAATGCTCATGACCATCTCCAATGGCGGTAGTAAAAAAGAACATCATTCTTCATTCCAAATTTAGTAGCCTTATGAATGCCTCTTGTTTTGATGTCCAGAATGTGATGTTACACATCTCCCAAAAAGCCACACAGCGTTGCAGCAAATATTATATTTGCCAGGAAGTTATGCTTCAGCTTTTGGTCTTAAAAGTCAATACAATATGTAACAGGTAGAACTCACTCTCCACACTACTGTCTCACTACCATTTTGCTGTATGGGGCAGGGATCCAGAATTTCGCCCCCCCCTTCCCTACTATTAATGCATATCATAGAATGGGTGTACCACCCTCCATCTATTTTTTGCCCCTTGGTTTCTCTGCGCCCAGGGCAGCTTCCCCTCCTGCTCACCCCTTGGTCTGACCCTGGCTTAGAGGACCAGTCTGGGAGAAAAAAGGGCTGAAAGAAGTTATAATCATCATCATGTGTTTCCATACAGATAAAAAATTAAGTAGAATAAATGTATTTTTATCCAACATCATATTGCAATGTATTATTCCATCAGCATGCAAGTTAACACACTTTGGGGAGATGTCTGCTCACTCCTGTCATAAATGTATTATTAATCACTTTAAAACTACTGCAGCATATTATACAAGCAGGATGGACATAAGGCCTGTCTTGGCTAAATGGAGTGTGCTGCGTTGGTTACCTAGTCACAGACAGCCAACAATTTCATTTTTGGAACAAGTACTATAAATGTATTACTAATCTTTTAAAAAACTGTCACAGCATATTATACTGTCCAGGATGTATTTAAGGTCTGGCATGACTACACACAATGTGCAGTGCTGGTTACTTTTTCACAGGCATCTATTTGGAACAAGTACCACAAATGAATGTCTAATCCCTTTTAACTCATCACAGTATACTTTTCCCAACCAGGAGATGCTTAAAGGATATCTAAACCCAAGAAGAAAAATGTAATATGCTGCAGCCTTCCAGTCCTTAGATATGGAGGGTGGGTGCATTAGTTTTTATAGACTAAGTACATTTTCTGCAAGTACAGGAAAAATAAATTAGGGAGCATTGTCACACTACGATGAGATGTGTGCTAATGGCAGGATCATCAGATGAAGATAAAGAAAAAAAAAACAGAAACACGGCAGTAAATTCAGTCACCACTTCTAAGTACTGCAATATATTACATTGTGATTTTAGGTTTGGATATGTATTAAGGGCTGTGTTTGCCTTATGCTGCACAGCATTCTCTACTAGCCACTAGGAGCATACAGCCAGTACTGGCTACAGGCCATTTATACTGCTGCATTCTTCTCTAAAACCATGCAAGTGCATACGATAAAATGATAGTCACTTTTCAACTTTCAGAATACTGTATATTACACTGGTCAGGAGTAATAAGACCCATCTTGACCAGATACATTGTAATTTTGGGTGTTAGGTTAGGAGCACCTAGTACAAACAATCATACAGCTTAGAGGTTTGTTTTAAACTGTTTATTAGTTACATTGCCTACATAAAACGGACAATGAAAATCGAGTGGATTATATCATCTAGTATACCATCAAATGATAATATGTTCTACTATTGTATACAGACTTTGCATTCCCTACAGATCATCACTAGTAATTATATGATACACAACTTGAGCTAAAAAGTTATTGATATGAACCACTACATTTTCATTGTCTTTTTCATGTTAGTCTTGAACAGGGGTGGACTGACCATTTGGAAACTCGGGCACTGCCCGAGGGCCCGGGGTCAGTAGGGGGCCCCATGAGATGCCCCTGGTACCTTTTTCATAGGCTTTTTTGAGTTTGGGCAAGGACACAGGGGCCCCATGATCCCCTATTGCCCCGAGGCCCCATGAGTTGTCAGTCAGTTCCTGGTCTTGAAGAAGAGGGAGGACTTTTCCTCCCAAAATGTGATGGCTGTATACAACATTCTTAAGTAGTTTAAAACCAAGCCATTTGACTGTTTGTACTTGTTTTTCATTGAATTTTCAAATCCCAAAAAAATGGGCACGTTAGTATCGGCCCCTAGCATCATTCGATAAAAACATAACATATATGAATGATACAAGTCACTCGATTTTCTTGAGTAGGACAAAAAACAGCGCTATCACATAACAAACAAACATACTATACAGTCAGGAACAAGCATTCCTATGGTATGTTCGAGGCCCAATCAGCATAAAAGTAAAAGGTAGTTTGTAACCACAGTGCAAATGGCCCATGGAGTACTTTAAACTGTAGAGAGTAGGGAGCAGTAAAGAGGTAGAAAAAAGAGAGAGCAGAAAGGAAGGGAGCATAAAGCTGTCCATATACTGTATATTTTTTTCATTAAGCCAGCAATGGATGTAGGAATCCTCCCACAGAGGGTCATTGTATTCTGACAGCAGCACCCACCGTTGTCAGAATACACTGATTTGTGGTTGCAGCTGATTGGCTGTAGACACTGTTCGATGAAAAAATTTCCTTGTCCTTTCAACAGATATCCTTTCAACAGAAGTCGAATAAACAATTGACTTCTTGTAGTGGTGAAGCCTGCACACTGATTGAAATTCAGCTGGACCTTACTGGGCTGGCCAAATTTTGATCAGCAAGTAGCCAGCTTAAGGAAACATAAGCAGAAGTGATAGGGGGAGGGAGTTGGAATACAGCCAGGGAAGAGTCCCAGTACACCTTAACACAAATGGTGAAGACAACGATCATAGTTAGGTGGTAGAAAATCTTGTATCCATGGAGACCATGTGTTGGCAGCCCTGGCAATTTCCTCTCTTTTTCTTGAAAAAGGACACCATGTCAACTTCTCTGTACAAAATTTCTCTGTACATTTCATCTACACATTCCAGATCAACAGTACAGTATAGTTCACAATAGTGCAATAAACACGAACTCCAAAAGTCCAGCCATCTATCTGGAGCAGGCTGGGGCTAGGAGAGCAAATGGCTCCTCTTTACCACCTGTGATCTCCTCCCATGATATCTGCAGATCACGGAGTTGCTCTCAGTTAAAGATGACTTCAAAGAGAAAGACAAGGCATCTCCCAAAGGGTGCAAAAATTGCCATCAACTGATTGCAGTTTGGACACACTGGCACCAGGGTCTCACTCACCCCATACCGGCACAGGGAAAACCTCTTCCTCAGCATCATTCTTAATCTGGTGTCTACAGTCACTTCCTTGTAGATATGTAAAAAGAAAAAAAATCACACACAAAACTAAAGCTTGTGCACTCTAAAGCAGCAAAAACAGAGTGAAAATAATCACTAAATGGTATAATCAAATAAAACAGTGTTGCGCTAAAGATAAAAAATATGAAAACCTAACTTAAGTAGTGTATATGTTTGGTTTTCATATTATATTATCTTAAGCGCAACACTTTTATTTAAAATATAAAAAAAAAAAGGTTTTGCTGTGCCTACCCCCCTTTTAAGTATCAATATACTACTTTCCTGTGCATATACATACTGTATGAGAACTAAAGCACACAATGCTGAAACCATGATAAATAGTCATGCAATTCTATGTGCAGTATACAATATGATAAAATATGTAGATAAAGATATGCAATATTCCAGTGAAACATAAAAATGTCCCTTTATGTTGATTTACAGTAAAAATCCAAACTTATATGCTTCTCGAATTCTTAATTTACACCTCTTGTGGTTTATCAAACTCCAACGTGATGGTTCCCATCACCGTTCACCAATGTGCTCACCTCAAATGATGGACCTGTCAGATGCACCAGGTCATAATCCACTTTCCCTCTTTTCCTTTCCAACTCCATCCGATTGTAACTCCAATTGGGTTGAATCCTCCTATTGTCCCTGGGGATGGTCTGTATGAATTCCACTTAAATGGGTGTATGGCCCTTTAAAAGATTGGTGTCTTCCCCTGCAGTAGACTGATACCATAAAGGGGATTCCCTTAGTGTAGTATGTACTATTAAATGATTTATTAGTTAAAATTGCATTTACATGTAGATAAAAAAGCAAGACATAGCACATAAAGACAGCAGGGTCATGGCTCCCACATTATTTTTGGTCTTTGCACTCAGTCACCCGGCTCCACCCACATGCGTATCATCATGTGACGGGACTTCCTCAGTGGAACGTCTCAATAGTGTAGTAAACTTGAACTGAAAAATTTCAGTCATCTCTCCCGCCCTTTCCATTGTGAGTCCCTTTGCATTGGGGCCACATCTAGAGTCTCTGCAGACGAGCCTTAAGGACTCTCTCCTGTTCTGGCTACAGACTTATATTATGTATATCAGGGGTAGCCTGTTCCTATCCTATCCTTTTTTTGCCTAGGACGCCTCCAAACCAGATAATATAGGGGTACATTACTGCACCCACCAACCTCACCTGGGGGTAGGACCTCACATATAGGGGTGCTTACATTTGGCATCAAATTATGGCTTGGCTTGGTATTTGACAGTATGCTCATGCTTTATTTGGTTAGGAATATCTCTACAATACTCTTTAGTTAGTATATGTACTGAAAGATATCCTAGGCTATACAAAGTGAAATAGTTGGAATAATAGAGGGATATGAAAATTATTCATGGATCTACCAAAAAAGAGCTTCTTACGGTTTTTATTGAAGACTTATATCCTTCTACAGTCCACGTATTTTCTTTTATGAAAGTCCTGTTGAAGTGGTGGCAGTGGAGCAATAACAAATAACAATTTGCAGTGTGTGTCTGCTTGATTACCACTGTAATAATCTGCATTAATAGGAATACAACTATGTGAGGAGGAGCGGGTTACAGGCATCTCATTAACTTTTTGATTAATTACTTTGCATAATGTCCTCGGGGGACCTTGACAATGCAAGATCTGGATTTTTGTTTTATTTCCTCATGTCTTCAGGACCTGCTTCACCTTAAGTTAATAACTTGTGTGGTGACATTTCAATAATGGTCTCCAATTAATATGTAGTTTCCGGCTCAGCTCCTCCCTGTTATTTTTCTTTACACATTTTCCTTTAGAACACTCATTCGTTTTTACGCATTCATCGACCCCTTAACATTGGGAATCATCTAGGTCTTTAGAAAAGCTTTGTAGGTGAGTTTTTTCATATTTGAAATTGATATTGTGGAATTTAGAGGCATACAATACAATAATCTGTAACTCATCATCACCAATGCACTTTAGAAAAATTGCTCTTTTAATAGCAGGATCTCTAGGGATTATAGTATATGGGTTTGAAACTGAATGGAATTATTCTTGAGGCTGCTGTGGAGATTTATTTATCTCCAACAAACTAATTACAACAGAAAAGGGAACCTTGCCATGGGAACACATTCTATAGTGGAATATTCACATACCAAAGTTTGGCTTGACTAATAGTCAATGCATATTCAAATAGCTTATATATGTTACTGGTACTAAAATAATCTGAAGGATGATTTTTAATCGCAATATTGCAGTCAAAGGGAAACACGTTTGTTATGAATTTTCAGTGGAGATGTTGGATCAATTTATGCGTGCCTGGGAAGATGCTATAATCCTTAAAATCAACAATATTTTTTTACTTCCAAAAGCATGTAAAACATAGAAGTGGCTGATACAGCTAACTAATTTCATGCAGGTCATTGAAACTTGTCAGGAACAACAAAAACACTAGTTCCAAATGTAATTAGAGGTTATATTTTATACAGTATATATATATATTTACCCCCCTTAATGACCGGGCCTCTTTTTGCTACTCGGCGCTGCACTAATTCAACTGATAATTGCACGGTCATGCGATTCTGCACCCAAACAAAATTTACGTCCTTTTTTTCACACAAATAGAGCTTTCTTTCCGTGGTATTTGATCATCTGTGCACTTTTTATTTTTCACGCTATAAACAAAAAAAGGCCAAAAATTTTGAAGAAAAACAATATTTGTTACTTTCAGCTATAAAAAATATATAGTAAACTCAAAGTTGGTTATAAATTTAGGTCAAAGTGTATTCTGCTACATGTTTTTGGTAAAAAAAATCCCAATAAGTGTATATTAATTGCTTTTTGTGAAAGTTATAGCGTCTACAAACTATGGTATAGATACTGAAATTTACGCCATTTTTTTGCTATACAGCGCTGTGCTAATTTAACTGACAATTGCGCGGTCATGCAATACGGTACATAAATGAAATTTTCATCCTTTTTTTCCCCACAAATTGAGCTTTCTTTCGGTGGTATTTGATCGCCTGTGCGGTTTTTATTTTTTGCACTATAAAAAAAAAAGTCTGACAATTTTGAGGAAAAAAAACAATATTTTGGACTTTTTGCTATAAAACATGTCCAGTAAAAAAAAATTAAAAAATCAAATTTAGTCATAAATTTCTGCCAAAATGCATTCTGCGACATGTCTTTGGTAAAAAAAAAACCCCAATATGTGTAAATTAATTGGTTTACGTGAAAGTTATAGCGTTTACAAATGGCGGGAAAGATACTGGGATTTTTAGTTTTTTTTTTATACTAATAATGGCGGCGATCAGGGACTTATGGCGGCGATCAGCAACTTATGGCGGGACTGAGGCGGACATTCTGACATTGGGGGTTACTGACTTGGGGTCACTGACATCCCCAGTGACACCAATACAGTGATCAGTGCAAAAAAAAAAACACTGACACTGTACTAATGGCACTGGGGAGGAAGGGGTTAACTTTATTGTGCAGGGAAGGGTTATCTGAGTGAGGGGGAGTGTTTTACAAGGGGGCGGGGGTGTGTACTGAAGGGAACACCGCTGATCGGGAGAGGGAAACTCTTTTGTCCCCATCAGCGTGTTCTCGAGCTGTCAGGGAAGTGACAGATAGCACAGCTACTGCAGCTGTGCTCTCTGTCAGTGATTGCCGCCGATCGCTGGGTCATAGCCGGTAAGGATCGGCTGTGACCCGGCGACTGACGTCCGCGGCTGTGATCGGCGGGACAAGCAGGGCGGCGGCGCGCTTCGCACGTGCCCCCTACCTGTTTACAAAACACATGTTTTAAAACGTGGTTTTGCCTGCCCGTGCCGCCCTGTCGCCGTATTTCTACAGTGGCAGGGCGGCAAGTGGTTAATGACCATTGGTTAAGTTACAAATGGCTGTTAACCCATTTGTAGAAATGATACATTTCTTATTCTAAAATGGTGTTTTTCAAATGTTATTCAATTGTGTATCACCATCGCTTGCAACGTTTGCAGTGTCTACAATAGCAGCTGTTATGTAATTTACAACTGACTTCATATTCAGCTGTATCTGTAAACCTTGTTTCAGATGTCTCTGCATAGTTTCTCCTTGTCTTGTCTTTAGTTCCTTGGAGTGGATCCCTACCCTACCCTGTTAAGGGAGGGGGGTCAAATCACTTATCCATATCTGTTCTGTTGGCATAGAGGATCACCTAGATTTGGAAGTGTTTACACTTTCGATTTTCGGAGTGACAGCAGTTGCTTGAGTTGGGATATCTTGTGTTCCAGCACCCAGCATGGGGAATCAAGAATCAAGGTGGAGGGATCGGAGGAAGCAATGAGTGAGGGTCAGAGGGTGCTACTGTGGTCAGTGATAGTAGTGTACCTAGATTCCGTAAAACCAATGATGTAGACTGGGAAAATCCTATTGCAGCCTAAGAACAAACAAGGAGAAAATAGAATAGAATATCACAGTGTTTTTTCTGGAAATACACTGTGATGCTGCTATTCTGTATTTAAAAATTTGAGTGTGTCTTTATTGCTTCAGTTAATAAAAAGGGTGTGCAGAAAGCACTATAAAGGCTTTCTTTATCCCTCAATGATTTATACCAGTGGACTCCAAGCTGTGGCCCAGGGCCCGGATGTGGCCCTTTGTTTGCTTTTATTTGGCCCTTGGGGCACTATTTAATCCACTGACACCAATGAATTCTTCCCAATCATACCAATGATGGGGCACAATTCCCACCAATGAAACCAACAATGGGGCACAGTTTATCCCAATGATACCAAGAATGGGGCCCAAAGACACCAATGATGGGGCACAATTTCTCCTAATGACACCATCGATGGGGCACAATTCGGGCAGCCACCCTGGGGCAGTGCCCGAATGCTCGAATGGTCAGTCTGCCCCTGGGTGGTGGGTAGTATGTGCAGGGAGAGGAGTGTGGAGTGTATGGCAGTTGGTAGTATGTGCAAGGAGAGGAGTGCAGAATGCATGGCGGTGGGTAGTATGTGCAGGGAGAGGAGTGTGGAGTGTATGGCGGTGGGTAGTATGTTTAGGGAGAGGAGTGTGGAGTGTATGGCGGTGGGTAGTATGTGCAGGGAGAGGAGTGTGGAGTGTATGGCAGTGGGTAGTATGTGCAAGGAGAGGAGTGTGAAGTGTATGATGGTGGGCAGTATGTGCAGGGAGAGGAGTGCAGAGTGTACAGCAGTACACGTTCTGGCTCCTCCCAACGTGTGACATCAGCACGTACTGGAACGTGGCGGCCATCTTATGGGTTAGAAACATACCATTTGGTTATATGGTGACATGCTGTTTTAACTTTTTTATTTATGTACGTTCAATACTACGTTTTAAGGCAATTCCTTTCGAATATACTACACTATGAGGATTTTCTTGCTTTTTGGATGATATTGTCCTCTCTGAGGATAATTAATTTTCACAGGTTTACCTCTGGCATAATACCTGGATTATCAGTTGGGAGTTAATATCTTGATATGGGAATCTTTTGAAAGTGATCCAGCTGGCGTTTTCCTACATTCAGCACCTGGGAATCAGCTTATCCCTTCAGATCCAAAAGTGTCCGGGGTTCATTATTCATATTTGGAATCTGCACTGTGCTTTTTTGACCTATACTTAATTGAGGGGTCATTTCGATCTGGTAAGAGGCAGCATTTTCTGAGGTGTTGGTGATGGTGGACTCTCCTAGTTTTTTGGAATTTTTTTGTAGTTTTTTTTTTAAATGCATATAATTTATTACAAAAGGCATTTATATATATATATATATATATATATATATATATATATATATATATAAAATATATATATATATATATATATATGTGTGTATTTTTTAATTTATGCCAGACATTATTGGACTTTTAGAGCAGTGCAAAGTGTAAGGTGGTGGGTAGTATGTGCAAGGAGACGAGTGTGGAGTGTATGGCGGTGGGTTGTGTGTGCAAAGAGTGGAGTGCGGAGTGTATGGCAGTGGGTAATATGTGCAATGAGAGGAGTGTGGAGTGTATGGTGGTGAGTGGGTAGTATGTGCAAGGACAGGAGTGCAAAGTTTATGGCGGTGGGTAGTATGTGCACGAAGAGGAGTGTGGAGTGCATGGCGTTGGGTAGTATGTGCAATGAGAGGAGTGTATGGTGGTGGGTAGTATGTGCAAGGAAAGGAGTGCAGAGTGTATGGTGGTAGGTAGTTTGCAGGCCTAGACTGGCCATAGGGCACACAGGGCATTTTCCCAGTGGGCTGGGAATGCCAGGCTAAAGAAGAGCGGCCTGTTGATGACTAGCAGCACAGCAGGAAGTAAGCGGCGATCGCGGCCTGAACAGAGCTAACACAGGCTGCGGCCACCGCTCACCTCCCACTGTGCAGCAAAGCCCAAAGCAAGGCTGACAGGAGAAGTGGCAGTGACAGCTTCAGCGACAGGCAGAAAGTGCCGCTGAGGGCTCCCAGGCTCTCTCTTTGCTGGATGGACTATCTATTTGCTGAATGGGCTGTCTCTTTGCTGAACAGGCTATCTCTTTGCTGGACAGGGCTGTCTCTTTGCTGGACAGGCTGTATCTTTGCTGAACAGGCTGTCTCTTTGCTGGGAGAGCTGTCTCTTTGCTGAATGGGCTGTCTCTTTGCTGGGCAGGATGTCTCTTTGCTGGATGGGCTGTCTCTTTGCTGGACAGGCTGTCTCTTTACTGGTTGAGCTGTCTCTTTGCTGGATGGGCTGTCTCTTTGCTAGATGGGCTGTCTCTGTGCTGGACGAGCTGTGTCTTTGCTGTACAAGCAGTGTCTTTGCTGAGCAGGATGTCTCTTTGCTGGATGAGCTGTCTCTTTAATGGATGGGCTGTCTTTTTGCTGGATGAGCTGTCTCTTTGCTGGGCGGGCTGTCTCTTTGCTGGATGAGCTGTCTCATTGCTGGACGGGCTGTCTCTTTGCTGGTTGGGATGTCTCTTTGTTGGATTGGGATGTCTCTTTGGTGGATTAGGCCATCTCTTTGAATATATAGGGGGCACTGTGATTAGATCTCTAGGGGCACTGTAATGTAAAGGGGCACTATGATATAAAGGGGACTGCGCTGTAAAGGGGCACTGTAGTCAATACAGGCAAAAAAAACAGCAAACCATGATCCAATTTGCTCCTGCTGGGATAAAAATTCCTTTCTGATCCCCCGAGAGGCAATTGGATATTCCCTGAATCAACTTTACCTATAAATATTAGTATCCAGTTATATTCTGTGTATCTAAGAAAGAATCCAAGCCTTTTTTGAAGCAATCCACTGAGCTGGCCAGAACAAACTCTTGAGGGAGTCTATTCCACATTTTCACCTACCCACCCACCAGCAACACAGGAGTAGGACTAAGTGAGTACACCAGCATCTCCTGGGCCAGATAGGGGAAGGAGGCACTATAGTGGGAAGCTGGATTAGCCTGCCACCCAGGACTGTTTCACTATTTATGTGGCAGACACTGGATCCCCTGCTCAGGGATTCCTCCAGACATCTGGGTAAAGATGATTTATATGGGGTCTGGGGTGGTACTACAGGAAATGCTGGTTAGCTCTTCTTGAGAGACTGATTGCTGTAACCACCGTACATAGTTCAGGAAGTTGTCCTTGGTTTCTCAGCTCCAATGGGCATCCCATACACCCTTACCCTATCCAAGTTGAAATCCCCCTAATAAATATCAAAAAACAAGCTCAAGGACTGATTACTGACTCCTGAGTGCAAATCGGTGTGGAAATGCATGTTGCCTGGCTGTGCAGGACTATAGAAGGACCCAAACTTCAGCCACTCCTAAGGGGATAGTGCTACACTAGGGACAGAGCTTCTTGGAGAATGGAGGTTGTAAAATCACAGGCTCAGCAATAGCCTGTAATGCCAAGCTGCTGCAAGCAAAACTAGCAGAATATTAGCATTCATTAAAAAGATATTTACTCAAGTGATAACACTATAATTCTACCACTTTTGGTTCAGCCACTTCTTGACTATACAGTCCAGTTCTGGTTACAGTTCTCAGAAAGAATATGCAGGTACTGGAGAAAGTCCAGAGTAGCAACAAAGCTAACAAGGGGGCTGGAGGTCTTCAATTATGAGGGATGACTACAAACATTAAACTTATTCTCCTGGGGAAGAGACTCTTAAGAGGAGATATGACTGCAGTATACAAATATCTAAGTGGTGATTCTAGCATGGCGGTTATCTGTTCATTCTTGGGTCCGTTAAGAAGACACTCAGCCATTCAATAAATCTGGACAAAAAGACATTTAATTTTAAACTACGTAAGGGGTTCTCTACTGTTAGAGCGGTAAGGATAAGAAGCTCTTTTTCACAAATGGTGTTGTCAGCAGGGAGTGTCGATAATTTAAAAAAACTTTTAGATGAGCATCTTAGCAAATGCAGCATTATACAGGAATTTGGGAAACGGTAGTGATGTAAAACACACACATGAAGAACTGGATGGACTAGAATTTTTATTCAACCTTACCAACTATATAAATATTTATTTTTAATTTTTAGCCTACCTCCTCTAGTCAGTGCGTATTAGTGAAAAGCTGAAAAGTTGGCTATTAGGTGGCTTACCCTTGAGCACCAGCTCAGTTACAAATATAGCAGCACAGCTTATCTCTGGCTCAGAGCAGTTAGGAAAAGGGGGTGTCCTTGAAGGTGCTTCCCTGAAAGCTGCTACGTTTGGGAACCCAAAAATAAATTAAACATAAGAGTGGCCAACATGATGAAGAGCTTGTCAAAATGTGTTATTTAGGGCTGAGTGATCCCAATCCAAAAATTGCAACCTGGGTGACATCAGGGGAATAGACTACAATTTTAGTGATTCTAAAGGCTTATTCTTTTTAAAGATGTTTACCTGCTGTGTGCAGTGGATTTGCACAGAGCAGGCAAGATCCTCCTCTTTGCAGGACCCCGCTGGTGCTCCTGTCGGGTGCCCCCACAACAAGCAGCTTGCTATGGGGCACCCGCTGCTCCGTGTTCACATATGGAGCCATGGCTCGGCCCCGCCCCCTCTCCCTTCTTATTGGCTCACTGGATGACTCAATCATCAGACACTGAAAATGATTTTGCGACTTTGCTCAGTGATGTGTGAACTGGGCGCTCTAGTTCAAATTGCAGTGTTTTTGGTTTGATTATATTATTGAATTAATTTTTTTATTATTATTATTATTATTATATTATTATTTTTTATGATTATTTATTATATTATTTATGATTTCGTGTTTCAAATTTTATCATACCCGGGATGTTTACTAGACTCTTGTTTGGACAGATTTTAGTAAGTTATTCCTAAAAATTACAGGCCTACAATTAAAAAACAACATATTTCCATGCAAAAAAATGTACCGCTTTGAGCACAGAAATATTGACATAATCATACCACTAGGGAGGTTAAGATACTTCATATCAAACATGAAGATACTACACCATCCAGCATATGTCTGATCTAAAATATGCACCTAGGTAGCTTCCATTTGTGCAATATTGTGAGTTAAGATCTATACCTGTGCTTCCATATCAATGAAAGGAAGAAGCTCCACCCCAGCCAAAAAAACTTCCCTTGATATACAGTTTACTGGAGGGGGTTTCTGATTGGCTGACCAAGCACTTTTGATCTTACATGAAAGGACGTTACTTGTCATTACTGGAAATAACAATTAAGGTCACTATAGTGTTTACCAGGTACAAAAGTCACCCTTTCACCATTTCACATAAATACTCCCTAATTACAATACCCTTGGACATGTCTAATTAGATAAACAGACTATTCCCCAAATACCAAGGTGACCTTGCATACAATTAACATAGCAAAGAGTTCTTTTGATGTGTCTCTTGCCTGTCCAATAATGAACAGTAGGTGTTTCAATATCATGTGTATATATATATATATATATATATATATATATATATTACACACAGTATACTGCATATTCCCCCACTTGGATCAGTTCTATTGAGAAGTGGTCCATAAATAGTGAACATACTGTATATTATCAACTAGAAAGTTTGCATTGTGATTTGATGAAATTGAAACTGGTTACATCTCTCTTCACCAGCCTCTAAAATATCCCTGTGAATTAGTTATTAGATAATATAACTTTAGACCATGACAAGCAAAGGATTTGGTAAACTTCAGTGACCCATACAGCTGTAAGGCCTATTTCATGGCTTGTAGTTTCTTCAGTATATCACACCACATGTATGAGTATTGCGTAATGATAAGCTGACGTCATAATCCAGTCCTGTGTTTGACTTTAGTACACGAGTCATCTTTCACCATCTTACTGAAAGTAATTGCTTGGTCCACTGAAAGTAATTGCTCCAATCCACATAAATCCATTTTCTCCATTCAATGCACAGGAATTTTCATTTTTAAAGATGAATTGATAAGCTGTAGCAATCTTCATCACAAATCCAAAATGAAACTTCTGCCAGCAGTGCTTTGCTTTCACCATTTTGCTGTAGGCCGACCCCACATTGCCTTCAATACAAGCAGTTACTGTGATCATTCAGTATATAATTCCACTGAACAGAATCCTAAGATGGTTTAGATAGTATCATCTTGACATTAATGGTTATCAGATCGTCTGTCCAGACAAAGCAGCAGAAGAAATTCCTGCCAGTGTCTTCGCCATAAAAGTAGAAAGTTCTTTACATCTATATATGTCATAGCTTTCTGCACATTATAAACAACTGATTCAATAAAATTCAAATTCTGGCTGGAGTGATAAATCTCACTCACCCCTCTTATAAATTTAGAGAAAGCCACCCAAAGTATTATATTCTCAACTTATTCTACCCAGCCTGAGCATCAGTGTGCAAATACTCAGACACCCAATAAGTTATGATATGCAAAGCCATTGTGTAGTATCTCACCTCAGGAGTTACATGTATACAGATGGTTTTAAAATGATTATCAGGTTTATATGCCTCTCTCTGGTTTTAAGACAAAGATAAAGAGATAAAAGATAATGAAAATAAGAGGAGAAAAAAATGAAAGAAAAAAAAGGATGGTAGAAAAAAAGTCACAATGTAAAGTCCACTGCTTGATGACTATTGAAAGAGTCCATTATTCTTAAAGTCAACGTAATTACTTTTATAGAGGCGTCAATGCAAAATAAGACATTTGCTTGTTCTCCCCCACTAGCCAAACAGTTTCACATAAATTGTGTAGATTTCTCATCCTTCTGTCTGTCACAAACGAGTATTTCTGGTCACACAGATTCACACGTCTTCAATATCTGAAAGACAAGAAATTCTCAAACAAAGGTTCATTAGCCAAATCCTTAAACATTGTGTTTGAAGATAAGACAAGGTGCTATTTACATCTTTTCAGTTTTAAGATAATTCACCCCCACTGCCATACAGGTCTAATTTGCATTCAAAGACAGATCTGAAGGACCCCCACATCCTGCTGTCCCTGTACTTCTAGCATCCTCTAATTTTTTCAATTGATCCCATAATATGTCAGAACCTTCATTTTATCATATTCAATTTTCAAATGGTCATATTCCTGTTTCATTGGAGAAAATGGTATCCAGGTCTTGGACTTTTGCTTATTATTATTTTGATTAGCTTTGTTTTGCACATTAGGATCATAAGTCTTTGACCTGGTAAATCCCCCTTGGCTGTTTGGATTTTGTGTCCTAAACAATATGGCTACATCAACTTTTACAGCTTGCTTGTTTGATTGTCTACATAAATGATCTGCTCTTAATAACATGTCATTTAAATCATGAGGATTTGGGGTAAACAATAAAATATTTTCCTGGATATCTTTATGCAAAGTATCTAGAACAATACTCCTGTGTAATACTCCTCAAATGCAGCACTATTACCAACCAACATTTCCATGATAGTAGCTATCCTATGCGACAATTCAGGGGAAAATTCATTCAGCATTTGTTTGATCCTCCCATGAATAGTAACATCAGAACATATGCCATACAATACACACAATAATTCCAGTAATATATCTCTTGTTGTTAGAGGCTGAATACAGATCTGCTTAATTCTAAACCAAAGCCTATGACCTATAGCATTTTGCACTCTTTTTACATCAGATGGATTTAGATTGTACATATCTCTGGCATGCTTCAAGTCACAAAACCATTTTAAAAATCTGTTTAAATCATGGCGAGGAACCATTCCTATTTAAGAATTGTGTCTAATTCTTTTGGTTTCAAAGGTTTCATTACAAGCTGTACTTCACTGGTATTATTATTGTAAACTGTGGCAGTCACAGTGGGTGCAGCTGGCAATGAATTATCAGATTTGATATGAGATTCTTTATCATTTATTGGGAGAATTGAGTTTGTATTTTGCAGCAGATTGCTAGATTTTAGATTTGATGCATATCTGAATTCTTGGGAGTTTCTCTCCAATTCCATAATTCTTAATTTTAGTCTGTCATTTTCCTCTCATCACAAAGTTTAGATTTCTCAATCAATGCTTCCCCAATAGTAACTGCATGCAATTTTAAATGTAAAGCCTCCACTTTTGATTGGTTATTTAATATCTCACAGATCTTGTTGCTACTATCAACTGCATACTGTAACTGGGCAATTTCATTGTCTTAACCATCACAGAATTTTCTAAAGTTAAACAGCAAGATAACAAGCCCTGCACGATACAACCTTTTCTTTTACTTTCTGAATTTTTGCTATCAAAAACATTTTTCTCTAAAAATTCCTTCATTAAAGTCCATATCTGCTTACAAGGACCACCATGACTTTTAATCCATTTTACTACCCATCTGTTAACTCTGTCAGAACTGATACTATATTACTAATAATTACAAAAAGGAAATATTATTCACTCACCACATTTGAGGCTCCGTCTTTCTTCCTCTGTGTCCAGTTCAGGTCTTCTGGTCCACAGCACAGTCTTTTGTACAGTTTTCCAGCCTCCAGACAATTCTGGGGTTCCAAAACTTCTTAAATTTGTGGATCAGACTCTTAAGGCACCAATCTGTTGCCTTCTCTCACAGCGTTTCTTTTCCAGAGAGTTTTAATGGGCTCAGCAACCACAGCAACTAGTCCAACAGTTCTTTTTCAGAGATATGCATTTAATCAACTCAGAGACAATCCATAAAACAGAGATAAAGACAAGGCAGATGACAGGGTTCATGCAATCATCAGACACCTTCAGAGAATCCATTTTTTCCTGTCACAGTTTCTCCTGACACCACTTTCTCCTGACACAACTCAACCAAAAAACCTTCCCTAATATACACCTTCTCCCACTGACCAAAGCATCAAGCAATCTGATTGGTTGGTTTTATTTATTTATTTCAGGTACTTATATAACGCCATCAATTTACACAGCGCTTTACATATATATTGTACATTCACATCAGTCCCTAACCCTCAAGGGGTGTACAATCTAAGGTTTTATGAGCATGTTTGATCTTATGGGGTTTATTTACTAAAGCTGGAGAGTCCAAAATCAGACTCCCTTCTGCATAGAAACCAATCAGCTTCTAACCTCAGCTTGTTCAATGAAGCTTTGGCAATGAAACCTGGAAGCTGATTGGTTTCTATGCAGAAGGGAGTCTGATTTTGGACTCTCCAGCTTTAGTAAATAAACCCCTATGTGTCTCAAACATTGTGTCTACACCTAGAACAGTTGTATGCATAGATTTTAATTAAAACGTTAAATAGATACTCCTTTTCTTGTTTATGGCAAAACTGCAATCTTCAACATACACAAGTACACTATGAATCTTTAAGATGCCTTAAACCCATTTACCATATACTTCTCATATTGCTTAAGGGAAAATTGCATGTTTTTACTCTTTTTGCACAGGTAAAGACTCTACCTAAAAGGCTATTTCTCATAAACAAGGGCCTCTTGAATATTTAAGACTTTGCCAAATCTAATCAGATAAACTTGCATTTTACAATGCTGGTAGATTTGCAAATAGCCTGCTCTAAAACTCCCCTTGACGCTCCACATATTTATCCAAAAACAGGTTAACCCAACATAACAAAGGGAAGGTAATTACCTTCTTCACAAAGTAACACAGTAAGGAGTCCTTGGCTATCCTTTGGTAAATAACATGAATATACACCATATATATATATATATATATAAAAATATATATATATATTTACAATATCCTACACATAGCACATGTGGGTGAGTCAAAATGGGTGTAACAAGAGCTGTCACATCAGAAGTTAATTTGAGAGTTGCAGCTTATGTGATAATGAAAGTTGCAGTAAATGTTAATGAGAGGAGTCACAGAAGATATGAATAAAACATGCCAGAGGTCTACAAGACAGTGGAAGCCAGCATAGTTTCCAAATGTATTTGTGTCAAGGTATTGCCAGCTGGGGTCCCTGATATCTGACGTTGCAAGGTGGACAATTTGTAATCATGGAGAAGCTATAAGTGGCCCTACTGGGCTTGGGAGACAATGCCCTGAGTCTCTAAAATTTTAATACACCAACTGATAGTAAAACACATTGGGGACAGATAAGTCACTTCCTTAGGAGAGGACAGGGCCAATAGATGATTGCATGCTCAATGCACTGAATGAACTGTTTATTGTACTCAGCAAAGAGCTATGTGCCAGGCATTAGCCTTTATAATGCTAAAGCCATGCTGCTTAAATATTCATTATTCTCTTAGTTGTATATTAACATACTAAAGCAAGTTGAGGAAGATGTGAGATTAAGCTCTAAGTTTAACAGACTGAGGTTGCTTACAGTGAATTTATTTACAGGTTCAAGCCCCTTCTTTCCTTGCTGGAAGGTCTAGAATAGAACATCTAAAAAAGTAGCCAAGACTGAGAGTATGGAGAGTATAGTGAATAAATATGATATTGCCAGTTGCTGAAGTTTCTACATACTGACGGTGCCAATTCTCAGCATTGTTAGTGTAACCTTTTGTAGAAGTTCAACAGTTTTGTGGCAATTTAAAATGTTCCCCTGTCAAAACAGTGTGAATCTAAAACCTAAAAAGTATGCATAAGGTATTGTTCAGTAAAGAATTCTTATCTTTAAAGTGTATTTCCACTTTTGCAGTCAAATTGGGATAACACCTACTGAATATTTGTTACATATCCCCATTCACATAAAATAACTTAAAAAGAAATAAAAATTGCAGCTTAACTTTTAAATTCCGGACCCTCCAACAAGGAAAAAATGTGATGGACCTGAGCATCTGCGTTTGCCATAATTAACCATGTCTGTACTGTGCAGGCAGACCTTCATTATCAATTAGATAATACTAGGTTTGATTTTTTTTTCTGTCCTGCAATAGGGTTAAAGGTTTAGGGGATGGGCTTTGTCCATTGTATGTTAATGAGGACAGCCTTGGGACAGACTCACTCTGACATTGTTCAAAAGACCTTGACACCTTGTCCTGAAAAAATTGGAACAGGTCAGAAGTATTTTTTACTGTACATTTTTAGCCATGTTTTGTGAATGAGAACACATAACAAACATATAGTTGGGTTTTTTTTTCAAATTTGCATAAATTGAATTCTTAGGTACAGTAACCCATAGCAAACCAACTTTTACTAGTCTGATTTCAGCAAAGTAAGTGTTTGATTATTTGCTATGGATTTAAAGGAGAATATAGTGATTTGGTATTTATATAGTTAAACTAAAAATAAATCACAAAATATAAAATGTAAATACGAATGATTGCAATGATTGCATATGAATGTTTTTGTATTTTCTGTATGCAGCATGCAGGTAGCGCTCTTGGCCCCATTTAATGTTTACCAGGCTCGTTTCAGCTGCTCTGGTATAAAAATCCTGTTGGTTACAAAGTTTATGTGGGAGTGACCAAAAGGGATGCCTAAACAGAATGTGTATAGTTGCTGTATACATTGCACATATATACCACAGTCCTGGTACCCACAAAAAAATCCTACTTGCTATGACACAAGTGGCAGTCTCACACATACAGATGAACCTCAGAACAAAGGATCATTAAAAAATGGAATGTTACCATTACACATGTTATGATGCACACAGAACGATATCACTTTGTCTGAAAATATCTTAAAGAAAAACCTAATGAAACAGCAACACTTGGGACAATAAACACTTTGGTCATGAGTATGTAATGCACATCAAAATGTATACTGTTCAGGGGTCAGGAGTAAGTAAAATAAACAGAAACATATAAAATGCAGCAGACAGGATGATCTTTTCCCCTTGCATCAGAGTTCATCTTACATCTGAAGGCCCCAAAATTCCTCTCTTACATCAGAGTCCCTGGAGATCCCCTTACACCATGATTCCTCAGTTCCCTCCTCATATCAGAGCCTCCAGAGTCCACCCTTACATCAGGGTCCCCATAGTTCCACTCCCCAGCGTCCCCTTTACATCAGAGTCCCCGGAGTCCTTCCTTACTTCAGAACCCCTGGAGCCCCCCCTTACCTCAGGGTCCTCAGAGTCCCTCCTTACATCAGGATCCCCAGAGTGCCCCACTACATCAGGACCCCAAGAATGCCCCCTTACATCAGAGTAGATAGGTGCAGAACAAAAAAAATTGTTTTGTTTCAATTAATTATATAAAAAATTTCAATTAGTTAAATTTGTTTAATGAGTTTTCAAAATTCGCTTCATGTCGTTTTCGAATTCAAATTCAATTCTACTGAATTGAAAAATATCAAATTTCTGAAGATGGTTATATTCTTTCTATTTTTTTCTATTCTTTTCTAATTTTTTTTTCTATTCCATTCTATTCTTTTATTTTCTATTCTATTGTATTCCTTTTTCCCATTCTATGTTATTCTTTTATTTTCTATTCTATTCTGTTTTACTGCATTCTTTTCTAGTCCAATTTATTCTGTTTTATTCTATTCTATACTTTTCGAAATTCAAATTTCGGAAGGTGGCTATATTCTATTTCATTCTGTTCTTTTCTATTTTTTCTATTCTTTTCTATTCTATTCTTTTATTCTCTATTTTATTCTTTTTTATTCTATTCTCTTATTTTCTATTCTATTGTATTCTGTTCCTTAAGTTTCCATTCTTTTTTATTCTATTCTTTCATTTCCTATTCTATTCTATTCTGTTCTGTATTACTCTATTCTAGTATTTTCTTTTCTAATCTATTTCTTTATTTTCTATTCTATTTTGTTCTATTAAATTCTTTTATTTTCTATTCTCTTCTTTTCTATTCTATTCTATACTTTTCTAAATTTAATTTTCAGAAGACAGCTATATTCTAACAAGGAAATTAGTAATGTTCAGCAATATATATATACATAACGCCTCAGCGCGCCTATCTACTGTATCTGTTTTATTTTACTTTATTTGCTTTGATTGCTGCTAAAGGTTATGACATAACCACTATATGGTCATTTATTTTATATGGATAATAGTTGGACTTTTTATATATGTTTTATATACGTTTTATGCTCATATCACATTTATAGCGATGCATGCATATACTGTATATTATAAAATGTTGAAGCCATGGGAAAAAAACATTTTTTTCCCTGTTTCTTTCTGGAAAAATTGAAATATCAGAAGAATTGAAAAATATTCTGTGTGGAGTAGTCTTATACATTAAAGTAATTTTGTTACACTGCAAATTGCAGCTTTGCTCTCGGTAGAAATCGCACTGTGGAAATATTTCCAAACTCTAGATCGGTGTCTGTCAACCTGTTTACCTTTGAGGAACCCCTGGCAAAAAGTTTGAGAGGGAGCCCCTGACAGCTCACAGAATGTTGATGTTATCAGTGAGGTGTAAATATAACAACAACTATTCTTAGGAAGAGCGTTAAACAATAGATTAAATATTAAAACATACCCCCTTATTGTGAAACTTGTGCTTGCTTTTTTTGCACAGATGCTCAATTCTGGGTCAAACTTGAGATAAGCAGCGCACAGGAGGTCACCAGGGCAGAACACAGGAGATCCAGGGCGGAACAGTGTGTGTGTGTGTGTGTGTGTGGGGGGGGGGGGGCAGGAGAGAACAGAATAGGAGAGCCAGCTAAGAACTGTATGGGGGGGCAGGAGAGAGCAGTATGGGGGGGCCAAATGGTGCAGGACAGTAGAGGTGGCCAGGAGGGAATAGTACAGAGGAGTCAGTAGAGAACAGTATGGAGGGAGCAGGAGGGAACAGTATACAGTTGTGGCCAAAATTATTCAACCCCCAATGCTGTAAAGGGGTTTAGGGACTATAGTGTACATTTGGAATTGTATTCAGAATCAAATCCTACAAGGACGTTGTAACTACCCAAATGCAACTAAAATGACATCAATTGTTTATGTAATACAGTAGTAAATGGTTCTTATGTGGTTTCTTCATTGCCACAATTATTCAACCCCTTAAAGACTACCACTCTGAAGAACAGAGGTTCATACAGGTGCTTTCCATCAGGTATTGAAAACACCTGTGGATGTCACCGAGCAGCAATCAAGCATAATAAGCACCAATTAGGCAGCTTTAAAATGACTGTGATACTCAGCTCCTTCTAGACATTTACTGGTGTGGTTACAAACATGGTGAAGGCAAGAGAATGGTCCAGGAAGACAAGAGAAGAGGTGATTTCTCTTCACAGGAAGGGCAATGGCTATAAGAAGATTGCAAAGATGTTAAACATACCAAGAGACACCTTAGGAAGCATCATTCGCAAATTCAAGGCAAAGGGCACTGTTGAAACGCTACCTGGTCGTGGCAGAAAGAAGATGCTGACTTCGACTGCTGTGCGCTACCTGAAGCGTAGAGTGGAGAGAAGTCCCCGTGTGACTGCTGAGGAACTGAGAAAAGATTTGTCAGATGTGGGTACAGAAGTTTCAGCCCAGACAATAAGACGCACACTGCGTAATGAAGGCCTCCGTGCCAGAACTCCCAGGCGTACCCCCTTGCTGTCTCCAAAGAATAAGAAGAGTCGACTGCAGTATGCCAAAAGCCATGTGGACAAACCACAAAAGTTGTGGGATAGTGTTCTGTGGACTGATGAAACAAAATTAGAACTGTTTGGGCCCATGGATCAACGCTATGTTTGGAGGAGGAAGAACAAGGCCTATGATGAAAAGAACACCTTGCCTACTGTGAAGCATGGTGGAGGGTCAATCATGCTTTGGGGCTGTTTTGCTTCTGCAGGTACAGGGAAGCTTCAGCGTGTGCAAGGTACCATGAATTCTCTTCAGTACCAGGAGATATTGGATGGAAACGTGATGCAGTCCGTCACACACCTGAGGCTTGGGAGACGTTGGACCTTTCAACAGGACAATGATCCCAAGCATACCTCCAAGTCCACTAGAGCATGGTTGCAGAGGAAAGGCTGGAACATTTTGGAGTGGCCATCGCAGTCACCAGACTTAAATCCGATTGAGAACCTCTGGTGGGACTTAAAGAAAGCAGTTGCAGTGCGCAAGCCTAAGAATGTGACTGAACTGGAGGCCTTTGCCCATGAAGAATGGGCGAAGATACCCGTAGATCGCTGCAAGACACTTGTGTCAAGCTATGCTTCACGTTTAAAAGCTGTTATAACTGTAAAAGGATGCTGTACTAAGTACTAAGATTGAATGTCACTTGGGGGTTGAATAAAACTGATAATGCTGTGAGCACAGAAAAGACATTTGTGGTTATTTCATTATAACTGTTATGTTATATTTGTCTGACCTACAAGTGCCTCTTTAATGTAAATGTAAGCAAGATGACTGAATGATCAAAAGCAATGTCAAACTGGCCAAAACACTCAATTTCAGTGGGGGTTGAATAATTTTGGCCACAACTGTAGATGAGCCAGGAGAGAACAGTATAGGGTAGCCAGGAAGGAACAGTATAGGGGGGCCCAGGAGGGAACAGTATAGGGGAGCCAGGAAAGAACAGTATAGGGGGGCCCAGGAGAGAACAGTATAAGGTAGCCAGGAAGGAACAGTATAGGGGGGCCCAGGGGAGAACAGTATAGGGTAGCCAGGAAGGAACAGCATAGGGGGGCCCAGGAGGGAACAGCATAGGGGAGCCAGCAGAGAACAGCACAGTATAGGGGGGCAGAAGGAAAAAGTACTGGAGGGCACAATACTGGGGTCTGTAGTGGTTTTCCTCATGCAGAGTAGCTCAGGAAAGCTTCTAGATCATATCGGGTGCGCTGCCTCTTACCCACTCTCCTCTCTCGTCCCTCCTGAGTGATGTCACACAGGCACCTGGGGCTATGCGGGGATGCGATCTACCCGTCTTCTGCTTGTGATGGATGGGCAAATTGTGAGGGAACTACTGGGGACCTCTTGTGGAACCCCAGTTGAGAAACACCGCTCTAGATATTGTCTCAGCATTTTACTGAGAGAAGGAAAAGAAAAATCAATTTACTGACCAGACAAAAGGGAAACATTATGCTACGATGGTGGAGAACATTAATAGGATGTTTTAAAGGTTTTGTCAAATGTACCCTCTTTTGTCTGTCCCTTGACTTTCATCTCCATCTGGAGGGTTGGGGTCTCAGCTTCTTTAAGGAGCACTGTCCAGTGGTCCATATTTGGCCTGCCCCCTGGTGGGACCCCTACTGTGCCAATAACTGGCTAGAGGGATTTTCCAAAATGGCGGTCAGATGCTTGTGATGTCACTTCTGACGGGATGGGCACGCATGCAAGGTAGCATGATTGGGGCATCCGCATCTTGCCAGTGACGTCAGGCAGGGGATACTTAATGCCCATGAGGCGGCAATTCTTTTGTTACGGCCTTATCATTGGGGATGCCGTGCCATCATCACTGCTGAGTAATGGTAAGAACTACAGAATTTTCTGCTCATATATAGCTTTTGAGCTGTTTAGCCATATTTGGGAAACTTTTTATTAGTGCCCTTCTCTCTGTTTCTGTTATTTCGGTATACTTGCATCCACAGGCTGGTAGTCCTTTTTTGTGCAATACGTACACTCTATAAATCTGGGAGTTGAGCTCCTAATTTGGATAGAGAAAGAGGGACCAAACAAGAAATCCTTATTGATTTCTACTTTGTCCTTTTCATCATTAAGAGTGGCAGGTACAATGAGACTTTTCTTATGAGACTTTTCTTGTAATGATATAATGTCATGTAACTTTTGTAATTATTTTTTGCTATTCCTCATTTCTAGGCTGTATTCTGTCCTATGGCCTACTGAAATTTCTTTAGACCATCCTGTTGGTGCAGTATTTATTTTCTCCTGTTTGGCATTTATCAAACACTCTTGAACACCGTAGGTGAGAGAGCCATCCAAGCGATCCATTTATATTTGTATGTATCTAGATTGTTATAAGTGTCAAACTAGTGATGCACTGATATTGTATCAAAATATATTTCATGTCTATTGTGTATTTATGTATTATGTTTTTATCTCTAGTGGCATTCCATGCAGTATTTCAAAAGTCTCTTGAGGAAGCCAGTGATTCGCGAAACATGTCGGGCTGAAGTTACTGCTTATATATGGTAACCGCATTGACAATTTGTGATGGGTTTATGAAATTGTTGTTTTTAAATATTTGTATCTTTCAATTAAATTTTGAATATTTTTATAACATTGTATTGTCACCTTGAAAATCCCATTTTCTTTATACATTTTTTTTAATTTATCTGGTGGGATGTGTTTCCTTTGAACCTCAGATACCAGGTAACCATATATATCTATGCAGATTTCTCTTGTTTCAGAACTACATTGAGAAGTGCAGTATTATATGAATTGTATTGCAGGATTTGGATTCCAGTCTTCAGCTCAGAGAACTTTACATAAAGACTCAGAAATCTTTCATTAAGGTTTTCATGTTATAAAGTTTGAATACCATGTCATGGATATATTATTTACAATTTTATAAGAACATATTCCACACTTAGTTTTTTTATTTTTTCCCAAATTTTCCAGAAAAAAATAAAATGGCTTTGGAAAAAAACATGTTTTTCCAATTTTTCCACTTTTTCCACTTTTTTCCAGGCCTTTCCATCTCTATGTCCCCCTTCCTTACATTAGGGTCCCCAGAGTCTCCTCTTACATCAGGGTCCCCAGAGTCCCCCCTTGCATCAGGATCCTCAGAGTACCGCCCTCACATCAGGGTCTGTACAGTCCCCTTTAACATCAGGGTCCCCACTGTTCCCCCCTTACATCAGGGCTCCAAGAGTACCACCTTACCTCAGGGTCCCCAGAGTTCCTCTTTACATCAGGATTAGAGATGAGCGAAGTATTCAAAAATTCGATTCGACTGATTCGGCGAATTCGTAGAAAAATTTTGATTCGAGTCGAATATATTCGCTGTGAATTTAACTTAAAAAAAGGGTGTTTCTAGGCTTCAGAGAGACTTAATATTAGTGCTGAACACTGTACCTTTAATTTAAATGCCCTTGGAGTCTGCTGGGGAAGAGAAATAATACTGTCAGGCAGTATGACATGCAGATGAGTGCCGTCGATCTTAGAATCACCGCACACTTCACTCATTTGGCCAGTCACGGGGCCAAAACCAGAGTGTGGAGCCACAGTGTGGCGGTGGAGGCAGCAGCAATGGGAGGCCATACAGCACCCTATGACAAAAATGGAAACCACCAGCAGTGTGAGGAGACCTGAAAGTGGCACATGGCAGAGTGTGGCGATAGAGACAGCAGCAATGGGAGGCCGTACAGGGACCCATGACACACTCTGGACCTGGCAGCAGCATGAGGAGGCGGTACAGGGGCCCATGGCAGATTACAGGCCTGGCAGCAGCAATGGGAGGCCGTACAGGGACCCATGACACAATCTGGACGTGGCAGCAGCATGGGGAGGCGGTACAGGGGCCCATGACAGATTACGGGCCTGGCAGCAGCATTTGGAGTCGGTACGGGGGCCCATGACACACTCTGGACCTGGCAGCAGCATGAGGAGGCGGTACAGGGGCGTATGACAGATTACGAGCCTGGCAGCAGCAACTTGGACAGGAGGACGTTCAGTTTCTGCACCGTCTGGTGCGTGCTCGCAAACTGTTGTCTCTTGGAAACGGATTCCAAGAAAGACTGCTGACGGAATCCGTGAAGAGGAGTAGCAGGAGAAGGAGCATCTGAACGAGCGGAATATGCCAACAAGCGACAACAGGGGCCCATGGCAGATTAGGGGCCTGGCAGCAGCTATGGGAGGCCCGTAATCTGCCAGCACCCTATGACAAAAAATGGAACCCACCAGCAGTGTGAGGAGACCTGAAAGTGGCACATGGCAGAGTGTGGCGATGGAGACAGCAGCAATGGGAGGCCGTACAGGGACCCATGACACACTCTGGACCTGGCAGCAGCATGAGGAGGCGGTATATAGGGGCCTATGGCAGATTAGGGGCCTGGCAGCAGCTATGGGAGGCCCGTAATCTGCCAGCACCCTATGTCAAAAAATTCTACACACCAGCAGTGTGAGGAGACCTGAAAGTGGCACATGGCAGAGTGTGGCGATGGAGACAGCAGCAATGGGAGGCCGTACAGGGACCCATGAGAGACTCTGGACCTGGCAGCAGCATGAGGAGGCGGTATATAGGGGCCTATGGCAGATTAGGGGCCTGGCAGCAGCTATGGGAGGCCCGTAATCTGCCAGCACCCTATGTCAAAAAATTCTACACACCAGCAGTGTGTGAGGAGACCTGAAAGTGGCACATGGCAGAGTGTGGCGATGGAGACAGCAGCAATGGGAGGCCGTACAGGGACCCATGACAGACTCTGGACCTGGCAGCAGCATGAGGAGGCGGTATATAGGGGCCCATGGCAGATTAGGGGCCTGGCAGCAGCAATGGGAGGCCCGTAATCTGCCAGCACCCTATGTCAAAAAATTCTACACACCAGCAGTGTGAGGAGACCTGAAAGTGGCACATGGCAGAGTGTGGCGATGGAGACAGCAGCAATGGGAGGCCGTACAGGGACCCATGACAGACTCTGGACCTGGCAGCAGCATGAGGAGGCGGTATATAGGGGCCCATGGCAGATTAGGGGCCTGGCAGCAGCAATGGGAGGCCCGTAATCTGCCAGCACCCTATGTCAAAAAATTCTACACACCAGCAGTGTGAGGAGACCTGAAAGTGGCACATGGCAGAGTGTGGCGATGGAGACAGCAGCAATGGGAGGCCGTACAGGGACCCATGACAGACTCTGGACCTGGCAGCAGCATGAGGAGGCGGTATATAGGGGCCTATGGCAGATTAGGGGCCTGGCAGCAGCTATGGGAGGCCCATAATCTGCCAGCACCCTATGTCAAAAAATTCAACACACCAGCAGTGTGAGGAGACCTGAAAGTGGCACATGGCATGAGAGACTCTGGACCTGGCAGCAGCATGAGGAAGCGGTATATAGGGGCCTATGGCAGATTAGGGGCCTGGCAGCAGCTATAGGAGGCCCATAATCTGCCAGCACCCTATGTCAAAAAATTCAACACACCAGCAGTGTGAGGAGACCTGAAAGTGGCACATGGCAGAGTGTGGCGATGGAGACAGCAGCAATGGGAGGCCGTACAGGGACCCATGACAGACTCTGGACCTGGCAGCAGCATGAGGAGGCGGTATATAGGGGCCTATGGCAGATTAGGGGCCTGGCAGCAGCTATGGGAGGCCCTTAATCTGCCAGCACCCTATGTCAAAAAATTCTACACACCAGCAGTGTGTGAGGAGACCTGAAAGTGGCACATGGCAGAGTGTGGCGATGGAGACAGCAGCAATGGGAGGCCGTACAGGGACCCATGACAGACTCTGGACCTGGCAGCAGCATGAGGAGGCGGTATAGGGGCCCATGGCAGATTAGGGGCCTGGCAGCAGCTATGGGAGGCCCGTAATCTGCCAGCACCCTATGACAAAAAATGGAACACACCAGCAGTGTGAGGAGACCTGAAAGTGGCACATGTTTGGGGCATGATTCATGGCGGATTTAGTCAGTTGTGTCAGGAACTGGTGGTTTGAAATCCAGACTAATCCACGCCTGATTCATTTTCACAAACGTCAGTCTCTCCACACTTTGGGTGGACAGTCGTGTCCTCCGCGGAGTTGCAATACCTCCTGCCGCACTAAACACGCGCTCCGATGCCACGCTACTGGCCGGGCATGACAGCCTTTCAAGGGCAAATTCAGCTAGTTGGGGCCAAAGGTCAAGTTTCGTTGCCCAGTAGTCAAGGGGATTGTCTACCTCGGTTGGCAGGGTGCTGTCCAAGTAGGCCTAAGCCTGTTGTTTGAGGTCCTGCTCCAGGTCCACCTGATGCTGCTGCTGCTGCTGCTGTGGCTGGTTAGTAGTTTCCTCACTGAGCTGGTGAAGAAAGCTACTCATCATCGACTGCAGACTGAGGCAGCCGCTGCTGGTGGAGCTGCCACTGCTCCTACCACCCCACCCCTCCCCTGCTGCCATGGCAGCGGAACGCGAGCGCACAGGGCCCACAGTGTCTGAGGATGGACGTTGGCGCAGACAGGCAGAGACCAGCTGACTACATAGGTGGTTTTTATAGTACGTTATTTTGGCCTCCCTCTCAGCAGGTGTGAAAAAGGCCACCATTTTTGAACGGTAGCGAGGGTCCAACAAGGTGGACAGCCAAAAGTCATCCCTCTGTCTGATGGTTAATATTCGGCTGTCGCTACGCAAGCAAGCGAGCATGCTATGGGCCATCTGTGCCAAGGAATGCGAGGGACTCCCTGCCTCCATCTCCACAGCATACTGCCACGGTGCGTCTGGGTCCTCTGTCTCCTCCTCCTCCTCCTCCTCTACCAGATGCTCCTGCTCCTCCACTCCTGTCCGCTGAGTGGAAAAACCACCCATTTCACTCAATAATTCCTGAGCACCAATGTCCTCCTCTACCTCCTCCTCTTCTTCCTGTCCTGCCCCCACAGGGGTCATGTGGCGTTGAGATCTGTGCGCCACGTCTACCGCACCCTGACCAGCCATTGTTAACAGCATTTGTTCCAGGACGTGCAACAGAGGAATGACGTCGTTCATCCCATAGTCCTGCCGACTCACGAATAGCGTGGCCTCCTCAAAGGGCCTGAGCAAGCGCAGGTGTCACGCATGAGCTGCCAATGGCTGACATCTAAGTTACACAGGGAATACCTTTATCCGCTTTTAACATCAGGAAATCTGTGATGGCCTTTTGCTGTTCGTAAAGGCGGTCTAACATATGTAGGGTTGAATTCCACCTTGTTGCAACGTCACAGCATGAGGAGTGGGTATAGGGGCCCATGGCAGATTAGGGGCCTGGCAGCAGCTATGGGAGGCCCGTAATCTGCCAGCACCCTATGTCAAAAAATTCTACACACCAGCAGTGTGTGAGGAGACCTGAAAGTGGCACATGGCAGAGTGTGGCGATGGAGACAGCAGCAATGGGAGGCCGTACAGGGACCCATGACAGACTCTGGACCTGGCAGCAGCATGAGGAGGCGGTATATAGGGGCCTATGGCAGATTAGGGGCCTGGCAGCAGCTATGGGAGGCCCTTAATCTGCCAGCACCCTATGTCAAAAAATTCTACACACCAGCAGTGTGTGAGGAGACCTGAAAGTGGCACATGGCAGAGTGTGGCGATGGAGACAGCAGCAATGGGAGGCCGTACAGGGACCCATGACAGACTCTGGACCTGGCAGCAGCATGAGGAGGCGGTATATAGGGGCCCATGGCAGATTAGGGGCCTGGCAGCAGCAATGGGAGGCCCGTAATCTGCCAGCACCCTATGTCAAAAAATTCTACACACCAGCAGTGTGAGGAGACCTGAAAGTGGCACATGGCAGAGTGTGGCGATGGAGACAGCAGCAATGGGAGGCCGTAAAGGGACCCATGACAGACTCTGGACCTGGCAGCAGCATGAGGAGGCGGTATATAGGGGCCCATGGCAGATTAGGGGCCTGGCAGCAGCAATGGGAGGCCCGTAATCTGCCAGCACCCTATGTCAAAAAATTCTACACACCAGCAGTGTGAGGAGACCTGAAAGTGGCACATGGCAGAGTGTGGCGATGGAGACAGCAGCAATGGGAGGCCATACAGGGACCCATGACAGACTCTGGACCTGGCAGCAGCATGAGGAGGCGGTATATAGGGGCCTATGGCAGATTAGGGGCCTGGCAGCAGCTATGGGAGGCCCTTAATCTGCCAGCACCCTATGTCAAAAAATTCTACACACCAGCAGTGTGAGGAGACCTGAAAGTGGCACATGGCAGAGTGTGGCGATGGAGACAGCAGCAATGGGAGGCCGTACAGGGACCCATGAGAGACTGTGGACCTGGCAGCAGCATGAGGAGGCGGTATATAGGGCCCTATGGCAGATTAGGGGCCTGGCAGCAGCTATGGGAGGCCCGTAATCTGCCAGCACCCTATGTCAAAAAATTCTACACACCAGCAGTGTGTGAGGAGACCTGAAAGTGGCACATGGCAGAGTGTGGCGATGGAGACAGCAGCAATGGGAGGCCGTACAGGGACCCATGACAGACTCTGGACCTGGCAGCAGCATGAGGAGGCGGTATATAGGGGCCTATGGCAGATTAGGGGCCTGGCAGCAGCTATGGGAGGCCCTTAATCTGCCAGCACCCTATGTCAAAAAATTCTACACACCAGCAGTGTGAGGAGACCTGAAAGTGGCACATGGCAGAGTGTGGCGATGGAGACAGCAGCAATGGGAGGCCGTACAGGGACCCATGAGAGACTCTGGACCTGGCAGCAGCATGAGGAGGCGGTATATAGGGGCCTATGGCAGATTAGGGGCCTGGCAGCAGCTATGGGAGGCCCGTAATCTGCCAGCACCCTATGTCAAAAAATTCAACACACCAGCAGTGTGAGGAGACCTGAAAGTGGCACATGGCATGAGAGACTCTGGACCTGGCAGCAGCATGAGGAAGCGGTATATAGGGGCCTATGGCAGATTAGGGGCCTGGCAGCAGCTATAGGAGGCCCATAATCTGCCAGCACCCTATGTCAAAAAATTCAACACACCAGCAGTGTGAGGAGACCTGAAAGTGGCACATGGCAGAGTGTGGCGATGGAGACAGCAGCAATGGGAAGCCGTACAGGGACCCATGACAGACTCTGGACCTGGCAGCAGCATGAGGAGGCGGTATATAGGGGCCCATGGCAGATTAGGGGCCTGGCAGCAGCAATGGGAGGCCCGTAATCTGCCAGCACCCTATGTCAAAAAATTCTACACACCAGCAGTGTGAGGAGACCTGAAAGTGGCACATGGCAGAGTGTGGCGATGGAGACAGCAGCAATGGGAGGCCGTACAGGGACCCATGACAGACTCTGGACCTGGCAGCAGCATGAGGAGGCGGTATATAGGGGCCTATGGCAGATTAGGGGCCTGGCAGCAGCTATGGGAGGCCCATAATCTGCCAGCACCCTATGTCAAAAAATTCAACACACCAGCAGTGTGAGGAGACCTGAAAGTGGCACATGGCATGAGAGACTCTGGACCTGGCAGCAGCATGAGGAAGCGGAATATAGGGGCCTATGGCAGATTAGGGGCCTGGCAGCAGCTATAGGAGGCCCATAATCTGCCAGCACCCTATGTCAAAAAATTCAACACACCAGCAGTGTGAGGAGACCTGAAAGTGGCACATGGCAGAGTGTGGCGATGGAGACAGCAGCAATGGGAGGCCGTACAGGGACCCATGACAGACTCTGGACCTGGCAGCAGCATGAGGAGGCGGTATATAGGGGCCTATGGCAGATTAGGGGCCTGGCAGCAGCTATGGGAGGCCCGTAATCTGCCAGCACCCTATGTCAAAAAATTCTACACACCAGCAGTGTGTGAGGAGACCTGAAAGTGGCACATGGCAGAGTGTGGCGATGGAGACAGCAGCAATGGGAGGCCGTACAGGGACCCATGAGAGACTCTGGACCTGGCAGCAGCATGAGGAGGCGGTATATACGGGCCTATGGCAGATTAGGGGCCTGGCAGCAGCTATGGGAGGCCCGTAATCTGCCAGCACCCTATGTCAAAAAATTCAACACACCAGCAGTGTGAGGAGACCTGAAAGTGGCACATGGCATGAGAGACTCTGGACCTGGCAGCAGCATGAGGAAGCGGTATATAGGGGCCTATGGCAGATTAGGGGCCTGGCAGCAGCTATAGGAGGCCCATAATCTGCCAGCACCCTATGTCAAAAAATTCAACACACCAGCAGTGTGAGGAGACCTGAAAGTGGCACATGGCAGAGTGTGGCGATGGAGACAGCAGCAATGGGAGGCCGTACAGGGACCCATGACAGACTCTGGACCTGGCAGCAGCATGAGGAGGCGGTATATAGGGGCCTATGGCAGATTAGGGGCCTGGCAGCAGCTATGGGAGGCCCATAATCTGCCAGCACCCTATGTCAAAAAATTCTACACACCATCAGTGTGAGGAGACCTGAAAGTGGCACATGGCATGAGAGACTCTGGACCTGGCAGCAGCATGAGGAAGCGGTATATAGGGGCCTATGGCAGATTAGGGGCCTGGCAGCAGCTATAGGAGGCCCATAATCTGCCAGCACCCTATGTCAAAAAATTCAACACACCAGCAGTGTGAGGAGACCTGAAAGTGGCACATGGCAGAGTGTGGCGATGGAGACAGCAGCAATGGGAGGCCGTACAGGGACCCATGACAGACTCTGGACCTGGCAGCAGCATGAGGAGGCGGTATATAGGGGCCTATGGCAGATTAGGGGCCTGGCAGCAGCTATGGGAGGCCCGTAATCTGCCAGCACCCTATGTCAAAAAATTCTACACACCAGCAGTGTGTGAGGAGACCTGAAAGTGGCACATGGCAGAGTGTGGCGATGGAGACAGCAGCAATGGGAGGCCGTACAGGGACCCATGAGAGACTCTGGACCTGGCAGCAGCATGAGGAGGCGGTATATACGGGCCTATGGCAGATTAGGGGCCTGGCAGCAGCTATGGGAGGCCCGTAATCTGCCAGCACCCTATGTCAAAAAATTCAACACACCAGCAGTGTGAGGAGACCTGAAAGTGGCACATGGCATGAGAGACTCTGGACCTGGCAGCAGCATGAGGAAGCGGTATATAGGGGCCTATGGCAGATTAGGGGCCTGGCAGCAGCTATAGGAGGCCCATAATCTGCCAGCACCCTATGTCAAAAAATTCAAAACACCAGCAGTGTGAGGAGACCTGAAAGTGGCACATGGCAGAGTGTGGCGATGGAGACAGCAGCAATGGGAGGCCGTACAGGGACCCATGACAGACTCTGGACCTGGCAGCAGCATGAGGAGGCGGTATATAGGGGCCCATGGCAGATTAGGGGCCTGGCAGCAGCAATGGGAGGCCCGTAATCTGCCAGCACCCTATGTCAAAAAATTCTACACACCAGCAGTGTGAGGAGACCTGAAAGTGGCACATGGCAGAGTGTGGCGATGGAGACAGCAGCAATGGGAGGCCGTACAGGGACCCATGACAGACTCTGGACCTGGCAGCAGCATGAGGAGGCGGTATATAGGGGCCTATGGCAGATTAGGGGCCTGGCAGCAGCTATGGGAGGCCCATAATCTGCCAGCACCCTATGTCAAAAAATTCAACACACCAGCAGTGTGAGGAGACCTGAAAGTGGCACATGGCATGAGAGACTCTGGACCTGGCAGCAGCATGAGGAAGCGGTATATAGGGGCCTATGGCAGATTAGGGGCCTGGCAGCAGCTATAGGAGGCCCATAATCTGCCAGCACCCTATGTCAAAAAATTCAACACACCAGCAGTGTGAGGAGACCTGAAAGTGGCACATGGCAGAGTGTGGCGATGGAGACAGCAGCAATGGGAGGCCGTACAGGGACCCATGACAGACTCTGGACCTGGCAGCAGCATGAGGAGGCGGTATATAGGGGCCTATGGCAGATTAGGGGCCTGGCAGCAGCTATGGGAGGCCCATAATCTGCCAGCACCCTATGTCAAAAAATTCTACACACCAGCAGTGTGAGGAGACCTGAAAGTGGCACATGGCATGAGAGACTCTGGACCTGGCAGCAGCATGAGGAAGCGGTATATAGGGGCCTATGGCAGATTAGGGGCCTGGCAGCAGCTATAGGAGGCCCATAATCTGCCAGCACCCTATGTCAAAAAATTCAACACACCAGCAGTGTGAGGAGACCTGAAAGTGGCACATGGCAGAGTGTGGCGATGGAGACAGCAGCAATGGGAGGCCGTACAGGGACCCATGACAGACTCTGGACCTGGCAGCAGCATGAGGAGGCGGTATATAGGGGCCTATGGCAGATTAGGGGCCTGGCAGCAGCTATGGGAGGCCCATAATCTGCCAGCACCCTATGTCAAAAAATTCTACACACCAGCAGTGTGAGGAGACCTGAAAGTGGCACATGGCATGAGAGACTCTGGACCTGGCAGCAGCATGAGGAAGCGGTATATAGGGGCCTATGGCAGATTAGGGGCCTGGCAGCAGCTATAGGAGGCCCATAATCTGCCAGCACCCTATGTCAAAAAATTCAACACACCAGCAGTGTGAGGAGACCTGAAAGTGGCACATGGCAGAGTGTGGCGATGGAGACAGCAGCAATGGGAGGCCGTACAGGGACCCATGACAGACTCTGGACCTGGCAGCAGCATGAGGAGGCGGTATATAGGGGCCTATGGCAGATTAGGGGCCTGGCAGCAGCTATGGGAGGCCCATAATCTGCCAGCACCCTATGTCAAAAAATTCTACACACCAGCAGTGTGAGGAGACCTGAAAGTGGCACATGGCATGAGAGACTCTGGACCTGGCAGCAGCATGAGGAAGCGGTATATAGGGGCCTATGGCAGATTAGGGGCCTGGCAGCAGCTATAGGAGGCCCATAATCTGCCAGCACCCTATGTCAAAAAATTCAACACACCAGCAGTGTGAGGAGACCTGAAAGTGGCACATGGCAGAGTGTGGCGATGGAGACAGCAGCAATGGGAGGCCGTACAGGGACCCATGACAGACTCTGGACCTGGCAGCAGCATGAGCAGGCGGTATATAGGGGCCTATGGCAGATTAGGGGCCTGGCAGCAGCTATAGGAGGCCCATAATCTGCCAGCACCCTATGTCAAAAAATTCTACACACCAGCAGTGTGAGGAGACCTGAAAGTGGCACATGGCATGAGAGACTCTGGACCTGGCAGCAGCATGAGGAAGCGGTATATAGGGGCCTATGGCAGATTAGGGGCCTGGCAGCAGCTATAGGAGGCCCATAATCTGCCAGCACCCTATGTCAAAAAATTCAACACACCAGCAGTGTGAGGAGACCTGAAAGTGGCACATGGCATGAGAGACTCTGGACCTGGCAGCAGCATGAGGAAGCGGTATATAGGGGCCTATGGCAGATTAGGGGCCTGGCAGCAGCTATAGGAGGCCCATAATCTGCCAGCACCCTATGTCAAAAAATTCAACACACCAGCAGTGTGAGGAGACCTGAAAGTGGCACATGGCAGAGTGTGGCGATGGAGACAGCAGCAATGGGAGGCCGTACAGGGACCCATGACAGACTCTGGACCTGGCAGCAGCATGAGGAGGCGGTATATAGGGGCCCATGGCAGATTAGGGGCCTGGCAGCAGCAATGGGAGGCCCGTAATCTGCCAGCACCCTATGTCAAAAAATTCTACACACCAGCAGTGTGAGGAGACCTGAAAGTGGCACATGGCAGAGTGTGGCGATGGAGACAGCAGCAATGGGAGGCCGTACAGGGACCCATGACAGACTCTGGACCTGGCAGCAGCATGAGGAGGCGGTATATAGGGGCCTATGGCAGATTAGGGGCCTGGCAGCAGCTATGGGAGGCCCATAATCTGCCAGCACCCTATGTCAAAAAATTCAACACACCAGCAGTGTGAGGAGACCTGAAAGTGGCACATGGCATGAGAGACTCTGGACCTGGCAGCAGCATGAGGAAGCGGTATATAGGGGCCTATGGCAGATTAGGGGCCTGGCAGCAGCTATAGGAGGCCCATAATCTGCCAGCACCCTATGTCAAAAAATTCAACACACCAGCAGTGTGAGGAGACCTGAAAGTGGCACATGGCAGAGTGTGGCGATGGAGACAGCAGCAATGGGAGGCCGTACAGGGACCCATGACAGACTCTGGACCTGGCAGCAGCATGAGGAGGCGGTATATAGGGGCCTATGGCAGATTAGGAGCCTGGCAGCAGCTATGGGAGGCCCATAATCTGCCAGCACCCTATGTCAAAAAATTCTACACACCAGCAGTGTGAGGAGACCTGAAAGTGGCACATGGCATGAGAGACTCTGGACCTGGCAGCAGCATGAGGAAGCGGTATATAGGGGCCTATGGCAGATTAGGGGCCTGGCAGCAGCTATAGGAGGCCCATAATCTGCCAGCACCCTATGTCAAAAAATTCAACACACCAGCAGTGTGAGGAGACCTGAAAGTGGCACATGGCAGAGTGTGGCGATGGAGACAGCAGCAATGGGAGGCCGTACAGGGACCCATGACAGACTCTGGACCTGGCAGCAGCATGAGGAGGCTGTATATAGGGGCCTATGGCAGATTAGGGGCCTGGCAGCAGCTATGGGAGGCCCATAATCTGCCAGCACCCTATGTCAAAAAATTCTACACACCAGCAGTGTGAGGAGACCTGAAAGTGGCACATGGCATGAGAGACTCTGGACCTGGCAGCAGCATGAGGAAGCGGTATATAGGGGCCTATGGCAGATTAGGGGCCTGGCAGCAGCTATAGGAGGCCCATAATCTGCCAGCACCCTATGTCAAAAAATTCAACACACCAGCAGTGTGAGGAGACCTGAAAGTGGCACATGGCAGAGTGTGGCGATGGAGACAGCAGCAATGGGAGGCCGTACAGGGACCCATGACAGACTCTGGACCTGGCAGCAGCATGAGGAGGCGGTATATAGGGGCCTATGGCAGATTAGGGGCCTGGCAGCAGCTATGGGAGGCCCGTAATCTGCCAGCACCCTATGTCAAAAAATTCTACACACCAGCAGTGTGTGAGGAGACCTGAAAGTGGCACATGGCAGAGTGTGGCGATGGAGACAGCAGCAATGGGAGGCCGTACAGGGACCCATGAGAGACTCTGGACCTGGCAGCAGCATGAGGAGGCGGTATATACGGGCCTATGGCAGATTAGGGGCCTGGCAGCAGCTATGGGAGGCCCGTAATCTGCCAGCACCCTATGTCAAAAAATTCAACACACCAGCAGTGTGAGGAGACCTGAAAGTGGCACATGGCATGAGAGACTCTGGACCTGGCAGCAGCATGAGGAAGCGGTATATAGGGGCCTATGGCAGATTAGGGGCCTGGCAGCAGCTATAGGAGGCCCATAATCTGCCAGCACCCTATGTCAAAAAATTCAACACACCAGCAGTGTGAGGAGACCTGAAAGTGGCACATGGCAGAGTGTGGCGATGGAGACAGCAGCAATGGGAGGCCGTACAGGGACCCATGACAGACTCTGGACCTGGCAGCAGCATGAGGAGGCGGTATATAGGGGCCCATGGCAGATTAGGGGCCTGGCAGCAGCAATGGGAGGCCCGTAATCTGCCAGCACCCTATGTCAAAAAATTCTACACACCAGCAGTGTGAGGAGACCTGAAAGTGGCACATGGCAGAGTGTGGCGATGGAGACAGCAGCAATGGGAGGCCGTACAGGGACCCATGACAGACTCTGGACCTGGCAGCAGCATGAGGAGGCGGTATATAGGGGCCTATGGCAGATTAGGGGCCTGGCAGCAGCTATGGGAGGCCCATAATCTGCCAGCACCCTATGTCAAAAAATTCAACACACCAGCAGTGTGAGGAGACCTGAAAGTGGCACATGGCATGAGAGACTCTGGACCTGGCAGCAGCATGAGGAAGCGGTATATAGGGGCCTATGGCAGATTAGGGGCCTGGCAGCAGCTATAGGAGGCCCATAATCTGCCAGCACCCTATGTCAAAAAATTCAACACACCAGCAGTGTGAGGAGACCTGAAAGTGGCACATGGCAGAGTGTGGCGATGGAGACAGCAGCAATGGGAGGCCGTACAGGGACCCATGACAGACTCTGGACCTGGCAGCAGCATGAGGAGGCGGTATATAGGGGCCTATGGCAGATTAGGGGCCTGGCAGCAGCTATGGGAGGCCCATAATCTGCCAGCACCCTATGTCAAAAAATTCTACACACCAGCAGTGTGAGGAGACCTGAAAGTGGCACATGGCATGAGAGACTCTGGACCTGGCAGCAGCATGAGGAAGCGGTATATAGGGGCCTATGGCAGATTAGGGGCCTGGCAGCAGCTATAGGAGGCCCATAATCTGCCAGCACCCTATGTCAAAAAATTCAACACACCAGCAGTGTGAGGAGACCTGAAAGTGGCACATGGCAGAGTGTGGCGATGGAGACAGCAGCAATGGGAGGCCGTACAGGGACCCATGACAGACTCTGGACCTGGCAGCAGCATGAGGAGGCGGTATATAGGGGCCTATGGCAGATTAGGGGCCTGGCAGCAGCTATGGGAGGCCCGTAATCTGCCAGCACCCTATGTCAAAAAATTCTACACACAAGCAGTGTGTGAGGAGACCTGAAAGTGGCACATGGCAGAGTGTGGCGATGGAGACAGCAGCAATGGGAGGCCGTACAGGGACCCATGAGAGACTCTGGACCTGGCAGCAGCATGAGGAGGCGGTATATAGGGGCCTATGGCAGATTAGGGGCCTGGCAGCAGCTATGGGAGGCCCGTAATCTGCCAGCACCCTATGTCAAAAAATTCAACACACCAACAGTGTGAGGAGACCTGAAAGTGGCACATGGCATGAGAGACTCTGGACCTGGCAGCAGCATGAGGAAGCGGTATATAGGGGCCTATGGCAGATTAGGGGCCTGGCAGCAGCTATAGGAGGCCCATAATCTGCCAGCACCCTATGTCAAAAAATTCAACACACCAGCAGTGTGAGGAGACCTGAAAGTGGCACATGGCAGAGTGTGGCGATGGAGACAGCAGCAATGGGAGGCCGTACAGGGACCCATGACAGACTCTGGACCTGGCAGCAGCATGAGGAGGCGGTATATAGGGGCCCATGGCAGATTAGGGGCCTGGCAGCAGCAATGGGAGGCCCGTAATCTGCCAGCACCCTATGTCAAAAAATTCTACACACCAGCAGTGTGAGGAGACCTGAAAGTGGCACATGGCAGAGTGTGGCGATGGAGACAGCAGCAATGGGAGGCCGTACAGGGACCCATGACAGACTCTGGACCTGGCAGCAGCATGAGGAGGCGGTATATAGGGGCCTATGGCAGATTAGGGGCCTGGCAGCAGCTATGGGAGGCCCATAATCTGCCAGCACCCTATGTCAAAAAATTCAACACACAAGCAGTGTGAGGAGACCTGAAAGTGGCACATGGCATGAGAGACTCTGGACCTGGCAGCAGCATGAGGAAGCGGTATATAGGGGCCTATGGCAGATTAGGGGCCTGGCAGCAGCTATAGGAGGCCCATAATCTGCCAGCACCCTATGTCAAAAAATTCAACACACCAGCAGTGTGAGGAGACCTGAAAGTGGCACATGGCAGAGTGTGGCGATGGAGACAGCAGCAATGGGAGGTCGTACAGGGACCCATGACAGACTCTGGACCTGGCAGCAGCATGAGGAGGCGGTATATAGGGGCCTATGGCAGATTAGGGGCCTGGCAGCAGCTATGGGAGGCCCATAATCTGCCAGCACCCTATGTCAAAAAATTCTACACACCAGCAGTGTGAGGAGACCTGAAAGTGGCACATGGCATGAGAAACTCTGGACCTGGCAGCAGCATGAGGAAGCGGTATATAGGGGCCTATGGCAGATTAGGGGCCTGGCAGCAGCTATAGGAGGCCCATAATCTGCCAGCACCCTATGTCAAAAAATTCAACACACCAGCAGTGTGAGGAGACCTGAAAGTGGCACATGGCAGAGTGTGGCGATGGAGACAGCAGCAATGGGAGGCCGTACAGGGACCCATGACAGACTCTGGACCTGGCAGCAGCATGAGGAGGCGGTATATAGGGGCCTATGGCAGATTAGGGGCCTGGCAGCAGCTATGGGAGGCCCGTAATCTGCCAGCACCCTATGTCAAAAAATTCTACACACCAGCAGTGTGTGAGGAGACCTGAAAGTGGCACATGGCAGAGTGTGGCGATGGAGACAGCAGCAATGGGAGGCCGTACAGGGACCCATGACAGACTCTGGACCTGGCAGCAGCATGAGGAGGCGGTATATAGGGGCCCATGGCAGATTAGGGGCCTGGCAGCAGCAATGGGAGGCCCGTAATCTGCCAGCACCCTATGTCAAAAAATTCTACACACCAGCAGTGTGAGGAGACCTGAAAGTGGCACATGGCAGAGTGTGGCGATGGAGACAGCAGCAATGGGAGGCCATACAGGGACCCATGACAGACTCTGGACCTGGCAGCAGCATGAGGAGGCGGTATATAGGGGCCTATGGCAGATTAGGGGCCTGGCAGCAGCTATGGGAGGCCCTTAATCTGCCAGCACCCTATGTCAAAAAATTCTACACACCAGCAGTGTGAGGAGACCTGAAAGTGGCACATGGCAGAGTGTGGCGATGGAGACAGCAGCAATGGGAGGCCATACAGGGACCCATGACAGACTCTGGACCTGGCAGCAGCATGAGGAGGCGGTATATAGGGGCCTATGGCAGATTAGGGGCCTGGCAGCAGCTATGGGAGGCCCTTAATCTGCCAGCACCCTATGTCAAAAAATTCTACACACCAGCAGTGTGAGGAGACCTGAAAGTGGCACATGGCAGAGTGTGGCGATGGAGACAGCAGCAATGGGAGGCCGTACAGGGACCCATGAGAGACTCTGGACCTGGCAGCAGCATGAGGAGGCGGTATATAGGGCCCTATGGCAGATTAGGGGCCTGGCAGCAGCTATGGGAGGCCCGTAATCTGCCAGCACCCTATGTCAAAAAATTCTACACACCAGCAGTGTGTGAGGAGACCTGAAAGTGGCACATGGCAGAGTGTGGCGATGGAGACAGCAGCAATGGGAGGCCGTACAGGGACCCATGACAGACTCTGGACCTGGCAGCAGCATGAGGAGGCGGTATATAGGGGCCCATGGCAGATTAGGGGCCTGGCAGCAGCAATGGGAGGCCCGTAATCTGCCAGCACCCTATGTCAAAAAATTCTACACACCAGCAGTGTGAGGAGACCTGAAAGTGGCACATGGCAGAGTGTGGCGATGGAGACAGCAGCAATGGGAGGCCATACAGGGACCCATGACAGACTCTGGACCTGGCAGCAGCATGAGGAGGCGGTATATAGGGGCCTATGGCAGATTAGGGGCCTGGCAGCAGCTATGGGAGGCCCTTAATCTGCCAGCACCCTATGTCAAAAAATTCTACACACCAGCAGTGTGAGGAGACCTGAAAGTGGCACATGGCAGAGTGTGGCGATGGAGACAGCAGCAATGGGAGGCCATACAGGGACCCATGACAGACTCTGGACCTGGCAGCAGCATGAGGAGGCGGTATATAGGGGCCTATGGCAGATTAGGGGCCTGGCAGCAGCTATGGGAGGCCCTTAATCTGCCAGCACCCTATGTCAAAAAATTCTACACACCAGCAGTGTGAGGAGACCTGAAAGTGGCACATGGCAGAGTGTGGCGATGGAGACAGCAGCAATGGGAGGCCGTACAGGGACCCATGAGAGACTGTGGACCTGGCAGCAGCATGAGGAGGCGGTATATAGGGCCCTATGGCAGATTAGGGG
The DNA here is from genome assembly GCF_062004578.1 of Staurois parvus. Classification (NCBI taxonomy): domain Eukaryota; kingdom Metazoa; phylum Chordata; class Amphibia; order Anura; family Ranidae; genus Staurois; species Staurois parvus. The sequence continues at coordinate 2,182,647 of NW_028317883.1, forward strand.
CCTGGCAGCAGCTATGGGAGGCCCGTAATCTGCCAGCACCCTATGTCAAAAAATTCTACACACCAGCAGTGTGTGAGGAGACCTGAAAGTGGCACATGGCAGAGTGTGGCGATGGAGACAGCAGCAATGGGAGGCCGTACAGGGACACATGACAGACTCTGGACCTGGCAGCAGCATGAGGAGGCGGTATATAGGGGCCTATGGCAGATTAGGGGCCTGGCAGCAGCTATGGGAGGCCCGTAATCTGCCAGCACCCTATGTCAAAAAACTGAACACACCAGCAGTGTGTGAGGAGACCTGAAAGTGGCACATGGCAGAGTGTGGCGATGGAGACAGCAGCAATGGGAGGTCTCCCATTGTCCCAACATGGCCCAAATAGTCCCAACATGGGCCCCCTGGCCACGCTTGACTTTCTGGCCACATAGTCGACATACGGCTACGTTTACTTCCTCGGGCGGCTTGACGAAAAATTGCCACACCGCCGAGTAGGAAACTTTGCCCCCGATACTCCTCACTGGCTGACTGCTGCTTCCTCCGTGCACACCGGCACCACTACTGGCCGTGGTGGTAGGCTGCAGTGGAGCTGGTGCTCTACTCCGTGGCCGTTTGGCTCCACTGACACTGCTTCCACTGACACTGCTGCGACCCTCCTGCTGTCTCCTGGGCAACCCACCGACTGTTTCGCTCACTGCCAAGCTGCCACCCTCTTCTCCTGATGATGCGGAAGAAATTGCCTGATGACGACGAGGCTGCCAAGTGCGATCAACCTCCTCATCATCAAGTAGGGTCTCCGCCTCACTACTAGCCCCCTCGGCTGCGTCTGGGTCAGGAGACAGACCTGTCTCTAGACCGGCTACCGGGCCACTCTCCTCGCCACTACTTCTTCGCCTAGCTGCTGAAAAGGCGGATGTCTCCCCCCGTTCCTGACCGCCCTCTGTTAGCTCTTCCTCACTGTACAGTGGGGCTGAGCCCACAGCATGCGATACTTCGCTTGGTGAGGGAACACCAAAGGACAGGGGCAGGTAGAGGACACGTGATTTCAGTGGGCTAGGTCCCGGGCCATGCCAACTAACGGTTGTGTCTGACGTACCCACCGACCGTTGGCTGTAGGTGTCAGAGGTGACCTGGGAAGAGGAAGACGACCGAGCCAACCAATCGACGACGGCAGGGTTGTCGGTGGAGACACGACCGCTGGATGACACCGGGAGCACTGGCCTCTGGCTGCGAATAGTGCTGCCTCGACCCCTTCCTCTGCTGCCACGTCTGCTCGCTCCTAAAACATTGCCTCCTCTGCCACTCCTCTGCATGTTGTCTGACATACTCTTTAATTAAACGATTATGTGTCCCTGAGTAACAATTCTGTGTCCCTGAGTAACAATTCTGTGTCTGTGCGAGTAACAATTCTGTGGCCCTAAGTAACAGTTCTGTGGCCCTCAGTAACAATTCTGTGTCCCTGATTAACGTTTCTGTGGCCACAAGTAACAGTTCTGTGGCCCTCAGTAACAATTCTGTGTCTGTGCGAGTAACAATTCTGTGGCCCTAAGTAAAGTTTCTGTGGCCCTAAGTAACAATTCTCTGGCACTCAGTAACAATTCTGTCTGTCCCTGAGTAACAATTCTCTGGCACTCAGTAACAATTCTGTCTGTCCCTGAGTAAAAATTCTGTGGCCCTAAGTAAAGTTTCTGGGGCCCTGAGTAACAATTATCTGGCACTCCGTAACAATTCTGTCTGTCCCTGAGTAACAATTCTCTGGCACTCAGTAACAATTCTGTCTGTCCCTGAGTAAAAATTCTCTGGCCCTAAGTAAAGTTTCTGTGGCCCTGAGTAACAATTCTCTGGCACTCCGTAACAATTCTGTCTGTCCCTGAGTAACAATTCTCTGGCACGCAGTAACAATTCTGTCTGTCCCTGAGTAAAAATTCTGTGGCCCTAATTAAAGTTTCTGTGGCCCTAAGTAACAATTCTCTGGCACTCAGTAACAATTCTGTCTGTCCCTGAGTAACAATTCTCTGGCACTCGGTAACAATTCTGTCTGTCCCTGAGTAACAATTCTCTGGCACTCAGTAACAATTCTGTCTGTCCCTGAGTAAAAATTCTGTGGCCCTAATTAAAGTTTCTGTGGCCCTAAGTAACAATTCTCTGGCACTCAGTAACAATTCTGTCTGTCCCTGAGTAACAATTCTCTGGCACTCCGTAACAATTCTGTCTGTCCCTGAGTAAAAATTCTGTGGCCCTAAGTAAAGTTTCTGTGGCCCTGAGTAACAATTCTCTGGCACTCCGTAACAATTCTGTCTGTCCCTGAGTATGAATTCCGTGGCCCTAACTAGCGTTTCTTTGTCCCTAAGTAAAGTTTCTGTGGCCCTCAGTAACAGTTCTGTGTCTGTGCGAGTAACAATTCTGTGTCTGTGCGAGTAACAATTCTGTGGCCCTAAGTAAAGTTTCTGTGGCCCTAAGTAACAATTCTCTGGCACTCAGTAACAATTCTGTCTGTCCCTGAGTAACAATTCTCTGGCACTCAGTAACAATTCTGTCTGTCCCTGAGTAAAAATTCTGTGGCCCTAAGTAAAGTTTCTGGGGCCCTGAGTAACAATTCTCTGGCACTCAGTAACAATTCTGTCTGTCCCTGAGTAACAATTCTCTGGCACTGAGTAACAATTCTGTCTGTCCCTGAGTAAAAATTCTGTGGCCCTAAGTAAAGTTTCTGTGGCCCTAAGTAACAATTCTCTGGCACTCAGTAACAATTCTGTCTGTCCCTGAGTAACAATTCTCTGGCACTCAGTAACAATTCTGTCTGTCCCTGAGTAAAAATTCTGTGGCCCTAATTAAAGTTTCTGTGGCCCTAAGTAACAATTCTCTGGCACTCAGTAACAATTCTGTCTGTCCCTGAGTAACAATTCTCTGGCACTCGGTAACAATTCTGTCTGTCCCTGAGTAACAATTCTCTGGCACTCAGTAACAATTCTGTCTGTCCCTGAGTAAAAATTCTGTGGCCCTAATTAAAGTTTCTGTGGCCCTAAGTAACAATTCTCTGGCACTCAGTAACAATTCTGTCTGTCCCTGAGTAACAATTCTCTGGCACTCCGTAACAATTCTGTCTGTCCCTGAGTAAAAATTCTGTGGCCCTAAGTAAAGTTTCTGTGGCCCTGAGTAACAATTCTCTGGCACTCCGTAACAATTCTGTCTGTCCCTGAGTATGAATTCCGTGGCCCTAACTAGCGTTTCTTTGTCCCTAAGTAAAGTTTCTGTGGCCCTCAGTAACAGTTCTGTGTCTGTGCGAGTAACAATTCTGTGTCTGTGCGAGTAACAATTCTGTGGCCCTAAGTAAAGTTTCTGTGGCCCTAAGTAACAATTCTCTGGCACTCAGTAACAATTCTGTCTGTCCCTGAGTAACAATTCTCTGGCACTCAGTAACAATTCTGTCTGTCCCTGAGTAAAAATTCTGTGGCCCTAAGTAAAGTTTCTGTGGCCCTAAGTAACAATTCTCTGGCACTCAGTAACAATTCTGTCTGTCCCTGAGTAACAATTCTCTGGCACTCAGTAACAATTCTGTCTGTCCCTGAGTAAAAATTCTGTGGCCCTAATTAAAGTTTCTGTGGCCCTAAGTAACAATTCTCTGGCACTCAGTAACAATTCTGTCTGTCCCTGAGTAACAATTCTCTGACACTCCGTAACAATTCTGTCTGTCCCTGAGTAACAATTCTCTGGCACTCAGTAACAATTCTGTCTGTCCCTGAGTAAAAATTCTGTGGCCCTAAGTAAAGTTTCTGTGGCCCTGAGTAACAATTCTCTGGCACTCCGTAACAATTCTGTCTGTCCCTGAGTATGAATTCCGTGGCCCTAACTAGCGTTTCTTTGTCCCTAAGTAAAGTTTCTGTGGCCCTCAGTAACAGTTCTGTGTCTGTGCGAGTAACAATTCTGTGTCTGTGCGAGTAACAATTCTGTGGCCCTAAGTAAAGTTTCTGTGGCCCTAAGTAACAATTCTCTGGCACTCCGTAACAATTCTGTCTGTCCCTGAGTAACAATTCTCTGGCACTCAGTAACAATTCTGTCTGTCCCTGAGTAAAAATTCTGTGGCCCTAAGTAAAGTTTCTGTGGCCCTGAGTAACAATTCTCTGGCACTCCGTAACAATTCTGTCTGTCCCTGAGTAACAATTCTCTGGCACTCAGTAACAATTCTGTCTGTCCCTGAGTATGAATTCTCTGGCACTCGGTAACAATTCTGTCTGTCCCTGAGTAACAATTCTCTGGCACTCAGTAACAATTCTGTCTGTCCCTGAGTAAAAATTCTGTGGCCCTAATTAAAGTTTCTGTGGCCCTAAGTAACAATTCTCTGGCACTCAGTAACAAATCTGTCTGTCCCTGAGTAACAATTCTCTGACACTCCGTAACAATTCTGTCTGTCCCTGAGTAACAATTCTCTGGCACTCAGTAACAATTCTGTCTGTCCCTGAGTAAAAATTCTGTGGCCCTAAGTAAAGTTTCTGTGGCCCTGAGTAACAATTCTCTGGCACTCCGTAACAATTCTGTCTGTCCCTGAGTATGAATTCCGTGGCCCTAACTAGCGTTTCTTTGTCCCTAAGTAAAGTTTCTGTGGCCCTCAGTAACAGTTCTGTGTCTGTGCGAGTAACAATTCTGTGTCTGTGCGAGTAACAATTCTGTGGCCCTAAGTAAAGTTTCTGTGGCCCTAAGTAAGAATTCTCTGGCACTCAGTAACAATTCTGTCTGTCCCTGAGTAAAAATTCTGTGGCCCTAAGTAAAGTTTCTGTGGCCCTGAGTAACAATTCTCTGGCACTCCGTAACAATTCTGTCTGTCCCTGAGTAACAATTCTCTGGCACTCAGTAACAATTCTGTCTGTCCCTGAGTATGAATTCTCTGGCACTCGGTAACAATTCTGTCTGTCCCTGAGTAACAATTCTCTGGCACTCAGTAACAATTCTGTCTGTCCCTGAGTAAAAATTCTGTGGCCCTAATTAAAGTTTCTGTGGCCCTAAGTAACAATTCTCTGGCACTCAGTAACAATTCTGTCTGTCCCTGAGTAGCAATTCTCTGGCACTCCGTAACAATTCTGTCTGTCCCTGAGTAAAAATTCTGTGGCCCTAAGTAAAGTTTCTGTGGCCCTGAGTAACAATTCTCTGGCACTCCGTAACAATTCTGTCTGTCCCTGAGTATGAATTCCGTGGCCCTAACTAGCGTTTCTTTGTCCCTAAGTAAAGTTTCTGTGGCCCTCAGTAACAGTTCTGTGTCTGTGCGAGTAACAATTCTGTGTCTGTGCGAGTAACAATTCTGTGGCCCTAAGTAAAGTTTCTGTGGCCCTAAGTAACAATTCTCTGGCACTCAGTAACAATTCTGTCTGTCCCTGAGTAACAATTCTCTGGCACTCAGTAACAATTCTGTCTGTCCCTGAGTAAAAATTCTGTGGCCCTAAGTAAAGTTTCTGGGGCCCTGAGTAACAATTCTCTGGCACTCAGTAACAATTCTGTCTGTCCCTGAGTAACAATTCTCTGGCACTGAGTAACAATTCTGTCTGTCCCTGAGTAAAAATTCTGTGGCCCTAAGTAAAGTTTCTGTGGCCCTAAGTAACAATTCTCTGGCACTCAGTAACAATTCTGTCTGTCCCTGAGTAACAATTCTCTGGCACTCAGTAACAATTCTGTCTGTCCCTGAGTAAAAATTCTGTGGCCCTAATTAAAGTTTCTGTGGCCCTAAGTAACAATTCTCTAGCATTCAGTAACAATTCTGTCTGTCCCTGAGTAACAATTCTCTGGCACTCAGTAACAATTCTGTCTGTCCCTGAGTAACAATTCTGTGGCCCTAATAACGTTTTTGTGGCCCTAAGTAACAATTCTCTGGCACTGAGTAACAATTCTGTCTGTCCCTGATTATGAATTCTGTGGCCCTAACTAGCGTTTCTTTGTCCCTAAATAACGATTCTGTGGCCCTCATTAACAAGTCTGTGTCCCTGAGTAATGGTTCTCTGTCCCTAAGTAACTTTTCTCTGTCCCCAATTATCGTTTCTGTGGCCCTAACTCTGTCCCTGTCCCTAGTACAGAGCGGTCTGCCTCTGTTCAATAACTGCAGGCAAATGAAGAATTCCAAAATGGCCGCTATTTATAGCTCGACCATTACACAGTGCTGGCTGGCTGGCTGCTGATAGGCTGATGCGATCACATGTAGTTGAGGAATGCATTATGGGTCAGCGCGCCTTGTCTGCGCGCCTTCCCAGACATCCCCGCTCCGTCGCCGCACATGTCAGCCGCCATTTTCTGAAAAATTTCGATTCGCGCGTCCGAATTAGGCTATTTTTCGGATTCGGCACGAATCGAAATTTTTCCGATATTCGACTCGAATTCCACTTCGGATACTTCGATTCGCTCATCTCTAATCAGGATCCCAAAGAAGTCCCCTTACATCAGTGTAGTGGATTGTGATAGACAGTCCACGTTCTATTAGATGATCAGTAAAATGACAATTTTATAGTCTTGCTACTTTCTGCTTCTTGCTCTTTGAAATTCCTTACTCTCTTAAGTAAACAATCAGATATAGGTTGACAGAACAATGATGATAATTAAGATGGCGCCTTCATCCGGAGTCTCACCCTAGGTGACTCATTAGGAGAAAAGTATCTTTTAATGTAAACAACCCCCATAAAAGGGAATGAGTCTTTTTGGGGAAAATGATTGGAAGATATCAACACGGATGGAAGAACATGCAGAAACCCAGTGGACTTTTCACCCAATCAATGTATATGCTTTGCTTAGATCATAAGCCCTATAAATGATACTGTTAGTTCCTCAATAAAACAGAATTTTAGGAAGTTGGCAAACTGCGAAGTGTCAGTGTCTTACTTCCACGTGCACGTATTCTCATATTAATTTGGCTCACTGGTAGATCACGGTAAATGGTCTGTAAGTGACCGAGTCCAAAACATTTGAGTAGACATGTGCAGAATGAAAACTTTTTTTGTTTCAATTTATTATAAAAAAAACAATTAGTTACATTTGTTAAATTTGTTTCATTAATTTTAAAAATTCATTTTTAAATTCAAATTCAATTCAACCGAATTGAAAAATATAGAATTTAAGAAGATGGTTATTTTTTTCAATTTTATTCTATTATATTTTATTCTAAGAATCCCAATGGTGCCCTCTTACATAAGAGTCCCCAGAATATCCCCTTAAATCAGGGTCCCCAGAGTGCTCCCTTAAATCAAGGTTCTCAGGGTCCCCTCCCTTACATCAGAGTCACCTCAGTCACCTTTACATGAGAGTACCCAGAGCCCATCCCAGAGGCCCCTCTTACCTCAAGGTCCCCAGAGTTCTCCCTTACATCATAGTCCCCTCTTACATCAGTGTCCCAAGTGTCCAGTTTCCATACATTAGAGTCCCTAGAGACTCACCTTACATTGGGGTCCCAGAGTCCCCCCTTACATCACGTTCCTCACAGAACCCCCCCCCCCCCCCCCACATCAGGATCTCCAAAGTCCCCCTTTACATCAGGGTCACCAGAATCTCCTGTTTACAATAGGATGCCCAGAGTTCCCCCTTTATATGAGGTACTTTAGAGTCCACTGCCTTAAAATAAGGTTCCTGTTTTCTCTTTGGTAGACAGCAGGGTAGAAACTGAGAGGCGGAGCACTGGGAGCAGGTCTAGAGAAGGAAGTTCCATCCTCCTCCTGACAACGGCTGTGGTGGTGGTTGGAAGCTGTGTTGGAGACTGCAAGTGGGAGAAGTAGAAATTCCAGATCTGCCACCCTCTATGCTGACAGACAACATGGGCATTTTCAGAGACAGCTTCTCCCAACCATGGTCTTTTACAGACAGGAGAATTGAGGGTGTTTTCACAAACTGTCCATGAAAATACAATCAGAAAGGTGTCAGTATTTCTTTGTAACACAAAGGGAGAAGTGTCAGAGAGACTCATTGGTCCTCTGAGCAGCTGTACAGGGCTGATGGTCATATGCTGTTCAATGCTGGTTACACAGATCTGGACTCTGGTCTATGCCCTGAACACAAATGTGACATAATTCCCTGCAAAAATAGGACACTTCAATCTACAAATTAGAAGGAAGGATAAGTTAAAGAGAAAATTCATTCTCAGCATTGTAGAAAAGATGCATTGGCGTTTTACTCAAGCAGAAGTACAATATATGCAGCAGTAATGCTTTTTTTGTGATGAGCCCAAAACTACTACAAATAAATGAGTTTTCCTAGTGGATATACAGTGTGGACAAACTACTTTCCTATTATCATAAAGAGCAGATACTTGGCAAGTGCCAATGTAATGTATCACTCTTTAGTTTATGCTCATTGTCTGCCTAATGGACTGTGAAAAAAACTAAAGAGAATTTGAGTTATTCTGTCATCTACTTTCCCCAGTGAAACTCCCTGTCATTCACAATGTCTTGACATACACTACGGTATATGAAGCTAATAAATTAATAAAAAGAATCAAAGCATCCAGAAATAGAGTTGAATCCCAGATTTCCCACATTTGACACATACTAGCTAGATGGAAGTACAATGTTTTATGAACCCCAATGATTTGCACTTCTCAGTCTTTAAGCTAGGAAATTCAAGCTTCCTATAACCCCCTATTATTAATATTATACAGTATTTATAAAGCGCCAACAGTTCGCTCAGTGCTGTACATTACAAAGGGAGACAAAACATGCAACAGTACAATAACAATACAATGTAATACGTTCGAGGGCCCTGCTCTTTTGAGCTTACAATCTAGGAGGGAGGGGATGGTGGCACAGGAGGAGATAGCTGTGGGGAATGGAGTGGTAGGAAGAGTGGAGGAGGTCGACAATTAGCAGAGGGTGGGGTAGGCTTCCCTGAAGAGGTGGGTTTTCAGGGTGCGCCTAAATGAGAGGAGAGTAGGTTATAGTCTGATGGATTGGGGTAGGGAGTTCCAGAGGATAGGTGATGTCCTGGAGAAATCTTGGAGGCGGGCATGGGAGGAGGAGACCAGGGAACTAGAGAGAAGGAGGTCTTGAGAGGAGCGGAGTGTGCGTGTTGGGTGGTACTTGGATATTAGGTCGGTGATGTAGTTTTGGGCAGTATGATGGACAGCTTTGTACGTTAGTGTTAGGATTTTGAATTTGATCCGTTGTGCAATCGGAAGCCAGTGGAGGGATTGGCAGAGGGGGGTGGCGGAAATGGAGCGGTTTGTGAGGTGAATGAGTCTGGCTGCCGTGTTCAGGATCAACTGAAGCGGGGATAGCCAGCGGCGAGGCAGGCCAGTGAGGAGGGAGTTGCAGTAGTCGAGTCGTGATATGATGAGGGAGTGGATGAGCTGTTTAGTGGTTTCTGGGGTTAGGAACGTGCGGATTTTGGTGATGTTGCGGAAGTGGAATCTGCATGGGTTTGCTAGTGATTGGACTTGGGGCTGGAAGGATAGGTTGGAGTCCTAAATGACACCAAGTACTCTGGCCTGTGGGGCGGGCCTGATAGTGGCATTTTTGGACGTGATGGAGAAGTCAGTGGGGGGTGGTGTGCGAGCTGGGGGGAAGACTAGGAGATCGGTTTTGGAGAGGTTCAGTTTAAGGAAGTGGAGCGACATCCAGTCTGATATGTCGTTTAGTAGGTTTGTGATTCGGGCGGAGACAGAGGGGGTGAGGCGAGGGGTAGAGAGATAGATTTGTGTGTCAACAGCATAGAGGTGGTAGTTGAAGCCATGAGAGTGTATGAGTTGACCAAGGGAGGAGGTGTAGATGGAGAAGAGAAGGGGCCCAAGGACGGAGCCTTGAGGGACCCCAACACAGAGGGGTAGTGAGGGGGAGGTGGTAGCATTATAGGTAACGCTGAAGGAGCATTGTGATAGGTAGAATGAGAGCCAGGAGAGAGCAGAATCTCTGAGGCCGAGGGAGTGTAGTTTTTTGAGGAGGAGGGGGTGGTCAACTGTGTCGAAGGCAGCAGAGAGGTCGAGGAGTAGGAGCACTGAATAGTGTCCATTAGCTTTCGTGATTAGAAGATCGTTGGAGAGTTTGAGGAAGGCAATTTCGGTGGAGTGTAGGGGACGGAAGCCGGACTGTAGGGGATCAAGGAGGTTGTTGTCGTTGAGGTGAGAGCTTAGGCGATTATAGACTAAGCGCTCAAGGAGTTTGGATGAGAATGGGAGCAGGGAGATTGGCAATCTCAAGGGCGGTGAGTGAGGTGCTGGGTGGAGGTGGGCGTGGAGAGAGTAGAGAATTAAAGGTGGAGAAAAGTCAGCAAGGATTGGAGGAGAGGGTCTTGATGAGGATCAGGAAGTAGGCTTGTTTGGCAGCGTGGAGGGCGGAGGTGTATGTGTGAAAGGTGGATTTATAGCGGATGAAGGCTTGTTGGGATCTGGTTTTGCACCATAGTCGCTCCAGGGCACGACTGTGTCATTTGAGAGTTTTGGTGTGATCAGTCTGCCAAGGCTGGAGCGGTCAGGGTCTGATGTTTCGTGTGGTTAAAGGCGCTAATGAGTCAAGGGCGGCTGACATCGAGTTGTTATAGGCAGTCATACCCAGGTCAGGGCAGGACAGGGGGAGGATGCTGTCGTGGAGTTGATCAGCTGCAGAGTGGAGGGGGGCAGGGTTCAGGTTGCGGAGGTTACGGCTGGTAGTAGTATGGCATTTGGAGGGGTAGGCGTTTGAGGACGAAGAGACAGAGAAGGTAATAAGATTGTGGTCCGAGAGAGGGAAGGGGGTGTTAGTGAGGTTGTGGGGAGCACAGAGGTGGGAGAAGACAAGGTCCAGGATATTTCCGTCGGAGTGGGTGGTGGATTGTATGCATTGTGTGAGCGCAAAGGAGGAGGTTAAGTGGAGGAGTTGGGATGAGGCCGGGTTATCTATGTTGACAGGGATGTTGAAATCCCCAAGGATGATGGTGGGTAGCTCGGAGGAGAGAAAGAACGGTAACCAGGCGGAAAAGTCATCAAGGAAGCGGGATATGGGTTCAGGAGGCCGGTAGATTACGGCAACCTTCAGGGGGGTTGGGGAGAATAGTCAGATGCAGTGGACCTTGAAGGAGGAGAAGGATAGAGAGGGGGGGTTTGGAAGGACTTAGAAGGTGCTCTGGGTGATAGGAGCAGACCAACCCCACCACCTTTACGACCGTTGGGTCTGGGTGAGTGGGTCCAGATGAGATCACCATAGGAGAGTGCAGCAGGGAAGGTAGAGTTCGTGGCCTGGATCCAGGTTTCCGTGATCGCTAGGAGGTTGAGGGAGAAGGAAACAAAGAGGTCGTGGATGGCGGTGAGCTTGTTGGACACCAAGCATTTAGGGGTGCACACGAAAACGGGGGGTGGTTTTAGGTAGCAGGGGGGCAGATACTAGGTTGAGGGGGTTGCGGAAGGACGTGGAAGTGGGAAGGTGCTGTGTGGTGGTGGAGGACCAGGGTTCGGGGAGATGTCCCCCGCGGTTAGGAGGAGAAAGAGGGTGAGAAAGGTGGCATGGGAGCGGGATGTGCAGGAGCGTGTAAGTCTACCAGTGGAGGTGTTCGGGTCAGTGGGAGAGTGGAGTATTAGGAGGAGGTGGTGGGTGCCGTAGAGGGGCAAAGGAAGCAGTGAGGACACAATATACAGTTGTTTGGGAGGAGCAGAGGGATATAGAGAATAGATTTTGGGAACGGAGGAGAGGAATATGAGGAGGAGTGAAAGAGGCATTTTTGGGAGGTGCACGGGGTGGCGGACAGGAGTGGTGGGAGGCTTGGCTGCCGATAGTCCAGCGTGCAGTGGTGTATCTCGTAAAGCAATAGTAAAGCACTAATAAAAGTAAAGCAATACTCCCAGAAGTGGTTACATTATTTGGTTAGTGACCCATGTCTTAATAGGGACAGTGGCCATCAAAGTTTAATGATATATAATCAAGACTATTTAAATTGGACCTGTCAAAAAAAACCCCAAAAAAACTAATACCTATCTGGTAGCCACACAAGGGTTATTGCTGAACATTGCTTTCTGTGGCCCCATTCACACCTAAACATTTTGTAGTGCAAAGCTTGAAGCTCCAAATTACTCAGGGAGAAAAAAAATCAATACATCTCTATGGTGGATGGTTCAAATCTCCTCTCCAAAATGCCTGAAGCCAAATGCCTGAAGCTCAAAAAAGTTTTGGAGCTACTTTTATTTAGCTTGATTTGGGCAGATCGCTGTGTTTTATGAAGTGTTTTTTTCTCATAGAGATGTGCAAATGCACATTTATGAGCATTTTTTAATGTGTTGTTCTGAGTTTAGGTATGTTTTCCGCTCATATGTAGTTAAATCCCTACGAAGAAAATAACCACATATTAGATAAAATCAACAAAATGCATTCTAGTTAGCAATACCAAACAAGATGGAGGAAATAGTTTATCTTTTTGATCCTGAGACCTTTATCTGGATGGTGAAGGAGCACCCTTATCTAAACGATGCTCAAGACTCCTGTTACAAATCCCAAGTGGGCAAAAGGAGGACATGGGAGCAGATTAGCAGGCAATATTTTTCCAATTGGGAAGATTTGACTGGCACAGAAGGATGATAAAGATAAACTCAATGTTTTGAATCTGTTTGGCAATGACACTTTGTGGTATCTCTGCTACTTTGCTTACACTCAGGGCTGCTTTTTGAAATCACAGTGTTTTGTACAGCCTAACTGACAGCCACTCCCCCCCCCCAAAAAAAAAATATTAAAGTGATATGTTATACTTAAAAATACGCACACCTTATTAATAATTGTTTAAATAAATGGGTTTGCATTTTTTAAAATTATTTTGTTTGTTTTTATTTTTTTTTTAAGAAAGATGACATATTTCTCTTCATGTGAACATAGATCATGGCACATGACCCAGAACTGGTCCCTCTGTTCTTCATCAGCAATGACAAGATGGATCTAGTATCTTCCTGTCCTCCTCCTCTTTCTCTCTTCTTCTTCAATTAAGAAATATGACTGTGATGGAGCGTAGGCAGGACAGAACACACAAAGAAGATGGTAACCACACAAAGCTTTATTAACTATGGAAGGCGCTCACTCAGGGGAGGAAGGTAGCGTCCAGGTACCAAAAAAGGGGAAGAGAGGGGAAGAGCCCAAAATACTTGTAATCGGGCGCAGGATAGGGCGATTCGTGTAGCGATGGCCCGAGCACTCAATGGGGCAGTTCATGTAAGGGTAATCCGGGCACACAATAGAGACAGTTCAGGCAAGGGTAATCGGGGCACACAACAGGGGCAGTTCATGGCACTCTGCAACATGCGGCTTGTAGGGACACTCACGGTAAGTGGGCTCATGGGGACTCAGCGGGACCTTGGCTGTGGGGTCTGACCTCAGCACAGCTCCCACACAGCTCTCTAGGGGACAACATCAGGCTCATGGGGACTCAGCAGGACCTTGGATGTGGAGTCTGACCTCAGCACAGCTCCCACACAGCTCTCTGGGGACAACAGCAGGCTCACGGGAACTCAGCGGGACCTTGGCTGTGGGGTCTGACCTCAACACAGTCCCCACATAGCTCTCTAGGGACAAGATCAGGCTCACGGGGACTCAGAGGGGCCTTGGCTGTGTGGTCTGACCTCAGCACAGCTCCCACACAGCTCTCTAGGGACAACAGCAAGCTCGCGGGGACTCAGCGGGACCTTGGCTGTGGGGTCTGACCTCAGCACAGCTCCCACACAGCTCTCTGGGGACAACAGGAGGCTATCTTCAAAGGCTGCGACAGGATGAGGAGAGGGTGAGGGGACACAGGAAAGACACAGACAACAGGGGGGGGGGGTGTTGGAAGAGGAGCAGGCACTCCGTGACAATGACGTTACTGCGGATGCTGCCATGAAGCATGCCATTTTATCCATCATTTTTGGAGAGGAGAAAGAACCACAGAATTCAGTGAAAACCACAAAGGAGCTAAAATAACTCAGGAAGAAGAAACACAGAGCAACAAATTTGATAATACAAAAAAGCCAGAGCTCCAAAATGCTTGAAAATGTGAAATTGATGTGCAAGAGCAAAAACTCACATATAGACATGTGAAAAAACATGCAAAAATGCAACATTCATGGGTGAATGCAGCCTAAAAGGTAGGCAAAGTCAAAATATTACAAATATTACTGGCAACTCACTAACTGCATTCAAAGGGTTACTACACATTCTGGCTTCAAATTTTCCCTGTATAGTGTACAATGAGTACACCAAGGATAAACATTACATTTTATCTTTCATATTCCAAAAAAGAAAAGGAAAGTGCAAATACAAGAGTATTATACAAATTAAATCAAATATTTATATTCATATACAAAAAATGTCAGAATGCTTTACATCCAATTAAATTCTGTTCTTGTTGTTGTGAACTGTTGTCAGTATGATTGGTTAGACTTAAAGTAGACAACCCTTTAGATGTAAACTATTGTCAGAAGTATATGGCTGTCACAGTGGTTGTAGATCCTGTTTATCTTCAGATATATGTAGGCCTTAAAGGGGGCTGAGAGTCATAATCTAAGGAGCCACATGTTCACCAGTGCACCCCACAGACTTTGCTGCAGGACGAGTCCAATGTTGTAGCCCCCTGGAAACACCCAGACCAGCAACAGCTGACAGCAACGAGACAAGGTACCAAATTGAGACACATGATGGCTGGTGACAAACCGGGATTTTCCAAAATTGGGCAGAGGTCAGGGCTGGCAGCAGACAAGAATTGTGATTAGAGGCAAGTTGATTCTTCAGCGGGAATCAGAAACTGAAAAGGAGCTAGCTCTTCAAAACTGAAGACTAGAAAATGAATTTCAGAGAGAGTTATGGTTAGAAGCTGAGCACTATATAGCACTCAAGGTGATTAGCTATTGGTGTGACCAGGGGGGGACTGACAACTCATGGGGCCCCCGGGCAATAGGGGATCATGGGGCCCCTGTGTCCTTGCCCAAACTCAAAAAAGCCTATGGAAAAAGGTACCAGGGGCATCTCATGGGGCCCCCTACTGACCCTGGGTCCTCGGGCATTGCCCGAGTTTCCAAATGGTCAGTCCTCCCCTGGGTGTGACCTAGAATTTCCAAGCAAGTAGTGGTATCTAGAATCACTAGATGGTGTGAGATGCCTGTTGAATACTCAAAGACAGATATAAACATAGTGTACAAGAGATTACATTGCACCTTTCAGACTGAATTATGCACTTCTAGTATAAAAGTATTACCATTACCAACCAAATTAGTCCTGACTGCGTAATCACATTTGAGTAGTCACATGCACTGCTTCGAATGCAAAATTCTCTTAATGGATTCAAACATCTCTTAGATTACCTGGGAAGGAGCCAGCCCAGTGGTAGGCCTGAAAGCAGCTACCAACCCACCATGCTGACAGGACAGTGTGAGTACTCCTACACCTCCTGGGCCAGATAAGGGGAGAGGGTGGTTACGGGCAATACCCAACTAGTCTTTACTTTGAATTGCTTGATTGCATGTTCTTGGGACCCCCTTGCTCAGGGATACACTCAGCACAGCTGGGTAAAGAGGAGGATTAATTCAGGGTCTGAGGAGGCATACAGAAAAAAGGAACAGCACTATATTTGCTTTATTTTGCCAGTCCACACTTTTTGTACATAGCTGCATTGCTGAAAAGTTTGTCCTCGTGTTCTACAGTTCCTTGGGCATCCCATGTACCCCTAGAACCCATACAAGTTGTTAAACCCGTAATAAGAACAACTAAAAACCAGCTCAAGGACTGTTTTACTGACTCTGAGAACACAAGTGTGGAAGATGCGTGTTGCTTGGTCATGCAAATCTTAAGGGGACCCAATCAAATCCTTACAAGGGTAGCGCTACATGTGCTTATCCAACCCAGGGTGTGTAGGAGTACTCACACTTTCCTGTCCTGTCAGCATAGTGGGTTGGTAGTTACTTTCAGGTCTTTAGCTGGGCTAGCTCCTTCCCTGCTAACAGGTTGTCCTCCTCAGGAAACTTTGAGGCAGTAGAGATCTTCCCATTCAGCATCCTGCCTGTAGGGTTACTGTCAGGGCTCCCGGGTATGACCCGAGGTATGTGACTGACGCAGGGAAACGCAGGCTTCAGATATGTTATAAACAATATAATTTATTAACACTAACAATGCAAAAATAAACGCAGTGCACAACTAAAACATAACACAGTGCAAACTAACCAAACCAAACCACCCACAGATAATACATACAATGCAAGGGTCGTCAGGCAGGCCGGGTCAATAACAATCGGGCAGGTAGGTACAGGGGGTCAGACAGAGAATGGTCGGGGTCACAAGCCAGGGATAAAACAGGAGAAGTCAGCAGAGGTCCGGATCAGGCAGGGTCAGCAACGAATCAGACAGAGACAGGAACAGGAATGCACGATTACAAGATACAGGGCCCAGGAAAAACACACACACCAAGGCTAAGACTGCAGGTCTGGCCATCACTTAAATACACCTGCATAAGCAGTTTCAGGTGTTTGGCTGGCTGCAGGGTTGAGTCTCTGATTGCTGGGAGCACCCGCTGGCCAGCCCTGGTACTGCAGCCCACAAGGCAGGTGAGTCCCACCATTACTGGCAAGTCCATTCCTAACAGTTACTCTAGTCACCATGTCCATCCTCCTGCCAGGGGATTAGCCAAAGCCCCTCAAATAGGCAGATCTGGGCTTCCTCTCCTCCTCCTCCCCTGTTCCAGAATGTTTGTGGAAAGGTGGGAGGGCTCCAGAAGCTCTGACCTGTAGAACCAACCAGCCTGTCCTGAGCTGAACTCCTGCTTCACTCTTAAGCTGACTCATCCCAGGCTGCTACTCAGCCTGTATCTAAAAAAAGAAGGCAAACAACTCTCTCTATTTAACCTAGAGGGTGTTACACATCCATATGTTTCTTTGACAAATCCTGAACTCTAATTTATCTTTGCTGTATGCTTGTTCAGGGGAGATAGCAATTCTTGTTGTTGCACCCAAGCTTGGTTGTCTTTCTTTTTTAAATCCTGCTCATTCTTAGACATGCTCTAAGCCTCTTACCTCTTACCTTACCTTATCTTATCTTATCTTATCTTACCTTATCTTAGCCTCTTACCTCTAAGGAGGTAAGGCTGTTTGGCCTTACCTCCTTTCTGGTTTCCAACTATACCTGTTTGCCTCTCTGGCCTTTGGCTTGGTCCTGACTTTGACAGTATCTTATGATTCCTAAATTGCTTACAACAAGGTAAAGAACAGGAAATTTTTAGGACAGCACTCAGGGATACTGATTAAACGCAGAAGTATCATATACAAAAATGTAACACATATGAGGCTCTGTATATTATTCTTTTGAATATTGTGGGGAGTATTAAGAGGGTTAAAGGGCAGGAGGCCTGTCTTTTTGGAAACTTTTCCACTTTGTGGATTAGGAAGGGAGAAGGTTTCTTCAAACATCACCTCCTTATCACAGGACATCATAAAGTTCAGGTAAGTGACTGGATTTTTGTTTTTCATTTTTTTTCTCTACTCATAATGAAAAACAATGTTTTATACCCCTTTCCCCTTATCTGTCTCTTTTTCTTTCCTCTCCCAGGACCTCTACCTCTTAGTCTCTTATAGGAGTAACCTATTAGTTATGCCCCTGTGGAGATGAGTGTACCATGGTTGATGGGGAGGTGGTGTTGCAGTGTTGGCGCTTTATTGTCTATGCTCCTTTGCTTGAGAATTGGTTCTTTGTCTCTCAGCTGTTTCCACCTCCCCTTGGTGATATAATATTGCTCTGATTGAGTATCCAATTTGGATCTGTATTTCTTGGTTTTTCTGATGCAACACAATCAAATATGATGGTAATAATTGTATGCTGAGTACTTAACCAGTGGCATCTATCCTAAATTTTAAAGCTTGTGTGCTCTTCTACCAGCCATTTGAGGCGCCACTTTATCCAGGCTTATTTGAGGATTTCATGTCCTATCTAACTGCACTACAATTGTTCTGTACACTACCTATCCATCTGAGGCATTATAAATATTTGGTGTTATGTTCAATATATCCTGAAGAAGCCTAAAATAGGTAAAACATTGTTGATAAATATTGCACCGGATATACTGTATGTCTCTGAACAACTATTACCATTATTGTTGGCATACTTGAATGTATTTCTTTTAAATTGATTTTTTATTGATTTGACAATAAACATTGTACATTTTAGCTTATAGTGTTTTTCTACTATTTATGGCACCTTTAAAGTCCCATTTACCTTCCTCTTTCTATGTGAGGCATTTATTCTCTTCCTCTTTTTTTTTCTTTGTGTCTTTTTTTCTCTCTTCTCTGGTTAATTTCTGATAACTGGGGATGTGGTGCCATTGAGCTCTCCTCTGAACATAACTATTCTTGTTTCTTTAATCTATAGATGGTTTGTCTATCCCAAGACACCACTAATTTATTTTCTACATGTTGGTCTTTTATAGGCCTATTCTGTCCTTCACTACTAATCCTTGCTAGCTGGAATATTATGCTGATGTTGCCGATTGGCGCCCTGTCCTTGTGATTTTTAATTTTCATCTGCTTCCTGTGGGGTTTTCTGTCTGCCCATTGCTTAACTGGTCGGCTGGGGGAACCTGGGTTGCTGCATTGAGGAGTCCTTTACCATACAATACACACTGTTTATCTATGTAAGTGCCTGACAGGCGGTACCTATGTTGTATTTACACTTTCTGTTTAATTTTACAATGGTTGCTGTTTAAGTTTTGTTAATTTTTTAGATGCATTGCTAGCCCCTTAGGAAGCGACTCCAGTCGTGAAACATGTTGGGCGTTTTCACCACAGCTTAGACATTCCCCACCTTCTGAAGGAAGTAAATAGTCTACCACCTCAACTTAACTTCCATTGGAGTAGCCTGTAATCCTGGTTAACGGGGGGAACATGTGTTTCAATTGTGCAATGCAATTTAAAATACATGCAAGATATGATTTAGATGTGATTTGTTAATAAAGTAACAATTGTTCTAATTCTTTGTGTACTGAGTTTATGTGCCTAAAAATTCCATTAGCTATTTTCTGACATATTTATCCTCAATTGGGAAATGCCACTATGGTAATTTCCTTGGTGTGGCCTCCTACCACCCGATGATCGCCCAACTTCCCTTGTCTAACCTTGTACTAAATTCTCCAGTATC
The DNA here is from genome assembly GCF_062004578.1 of Staurois parvus. Lineage (NCBI taxonomy): Eukaryota > Metazoa > Chordata > Amphibia > Anura > Ranidae > Staurois > Staurois parvus. Next base: position 2,201,690 of record NW_028317883.1, read on the forward strand.
TTCTCAACTATAGAAGTTAAACTAAAACTATAGTTAAACTATAGTTACTTGGTAAAGAGTTTGACCCCTTTTCAAGTATAGGCACCATGTTGACCTTACGCCAGTCCAGTGGTTCTATGCCAGTCATTAAAGAGTCCCTAAAAATTCGAAAAAATGGCTTTGAAATGACATAGCTCAATTCTTTTAGGACATGTGGGTGTAGGCCATCTGGTCCAAGTTTATTCACCTTTATTCTGTCTAAATATTTCTAGACCTTTAATTTTGAGACATTGTGGATCATCTGGGGCTGTGTCAATATCATCACCATTATGGACATGAACTCCCCCGTGTTGCTTTGTATACACAGAGCTGAATACGATATTTAATAAATGTGCCTTCTTTTTGTTACTAGTTACCCACTTGAGATTATTTTGTAAAGGGTCATGCTCAGACCTGACCTTTTTACTATTAATATATTTGAAGAATTGCTTTGGGTTTGTCTTACCCAAAGACCTGACCTGACCTTTTTACTATTAATATATTTGAAGAATTGCTTTGGGTTTTGCAATCTGTTGTTCACTTTGAATTTTTGCAGACTTGATTTCCTTTTTACATGTTCTGTTATATTCCTTTTAACAGTTAAATGATGATAGTGTTTCTTCTTTTTTAAATGTTCTTGTGTTATCATTTATAGTTTTTTAACTTTGCCCATGAGCCACATAGGTTTTATTTTTGGCCTTTTACTATTTGCCCATGGGAATATATTTTGCGGTGTTTTCTCATACAGCGGTTTTGAATAATTCACATTTCTGTTATGTGTTCTTTGATGCCAATATTCCCTCCCAGTCTAAGTCTTGAAGAGCAGCCCTCAGCCTTGGAAAATGTTCTCTTTTAAAGTTAAGTGTTTTTATAGTTTCAATATGTGCTTGTTGTTTACAGCTAACATTTAATGAAATCATGTTATGGTCACTGCTACCCAGATGTTCTTTTATATGAACATTAGTAATAAGTTCTGCATGGTTTGAGATTACCAGGTCCAGCAGAGCATCATTCCTAGTTGGGGCCTCTATGAACTGTACCATAACATTGTCTTATAATAGGTTTAAACATTTTTGCCCTTTAACTGTTCCTGCAGTGCCATTACTCCAGTCAGTTTCCGGGTAGTTCAAATCTCCCATTATTATCACTGTCTCTGCCCTTGCAGCCCTTTATATCTGTACAAGGAGCTGTCTCCATCTCCTCATTAACACTGGGTGGCCTATAACAAATTCCAGTGATTAACTTTGTAGTTCATACACCCGTATGCAGTGTCACCCATAATGATTCAGCCTCATCACACTGTCCATCAACTAGGTCCTCTTTCACATTCACTTTGAAATCACTTTTCACCTCTAGAGACAGACACCACTACCTTTCGGTTTTCTAGTACTGGCAATATTTCAGGGAATATCAACTTACTAAATTTATTCTCTCTTGAGAAGAGGAGATTAAGGGGGATATGATCAACATGTATAAATACATCAGTGGTTCATATAGTGAACTCGGTGCAGAGTTATTCACCCTGAGGTCATCACAGAGGACAAGGGGGCACTCTTTACGCCCGGAGAAAAAGAAATTAAATCTCCAAACATGGAAAGGTTTCTTCACAGTAAGAGCTGTGAAAATGTGGAATAGACTCCCTCAAGAGTTGGTTCTGGCCAGCTCAGTGGATTGCTGAAAAAGGCCTGGATTCTTTCTTGGATACACAGACTGTAACTGGCCTGGATTCTTTCTTGGATACACAGACCTGGATTCTTTCTTGGATACACAGACTATAACTGGATACAAACATTTATAGGTAAGGTTGATCCAGGGAATATCCGATTGCCTCTCAGGGGATCAGGAAGGAATTTTTTCCCCTGCAGGAGCAAATTAGTTCATGCTTTGCTGTTTTTTTTACCTTCCTCTGGATCAACTGTGGGTATAGGATTATAACTTTTTTTAATGGTTGAATTGGATGGACTTTTGTCTTTTTTCAGCCAGACTAACTATGTGTAACTATATGTAACTTGGAGGTCCCTCCCTTCAGCTAGCAGCTTAGTTCTCTAAATCGATTCTTTAGGAGTCTCCACCTTCCATGTATTCTGTCATTAGTACCAACATAGATCAAAACAGCTGGGTCATGCCCAGCCCCTCCTAGTAATTTATCAACCCGGTCCACCACATTCTGAATAAGAAGTGACTGTTGGAGTGTGCTGCTGAGTTGGAGACGCAGCTTGTCATTAGAGTTTGTTACGGTGTCGGGGTGAGACTGTACTGATAAACATTTGCACAGACATAAAATGTAAACATAAACCAAACAATGCTTGCCCTTTAGAAAAAAACATTTAAAAAAAGTTCAATAAAACAAGGTAAAAAAATTCTTGTGCACGGTGTCCTTGTTCATCCACATGAAAAGTGTAAATATATTTATGGTAATGGTGCTCTTCTTCACCATGCACTAGTGTAAACACTCCACCCTCAGCGGAAAAAATTGACTCTGTTGGGATTGTGTGTTGCTGATGTAATCATACACCCATCTGTTAAAGATGGAAAGAAGCCTGAGTCATATTCCCCCCTTCAAAAGTGTCTGGGGATATTGACCACTCCAGCTGGTCCAACTATTGCCTCCAAAAGATTCACTCTGAGCCTCAAAACCTCATGGCAGTAGTATTAAAAAGGAAAAAAGAGAAGCCTCCCATAATGTAATAACATTTCTTTGCTTCAATATGTATTAAAATTGAACTTACAGCTGTTAAAGAAGACAAGCATATCTCTCTAAGATACCAGGAAATATCGCTAGGTCATCCAGCGTGCATTCCACAGGGACCCAAGAATGAGCCCAAGACGTTATTTTACATCGTTTTATTGACCTTTAGTTTTGGTTTTATTTTTAATGAGCAATTGCTGTGTCCTTTATGTTTAAATGTTATGTTTGTGACACTACTTAGTGTTTGAACACAGCAGCTGTACATATACACTAAACATTGTTTGTAGAGGTGCGGGTGTATTACTGTTTATTAGCGTATTTAGACAGAGGCTGCAGCTGTCAGAGATGGCTGGAGGAAAGGCGAATTGCTGGTATTATGTGTGGTCACCGCTACAGAGTCCAAAGTCTCTGGCAACACAACAGGGTTCTGGACACCAGAGGAGAAGGCTTCACAAGAGGTGAGAGGCCGCTGGCCACAACCTCCCTACTCTCCTCTTAAATGGAAAGTGCCACCCTAGCCAAGGACTTTGTTTGGGGATTTACACCCTTTATTCTGGACTCTGGAACCCAGTGTTTAGTGCAGCACTGGCCACTGGAAAGGGTTTTGAAGAGACTCAAAGACATTTCAGCTTCTAGGTGACTACCACATTTATTTAGGATCCCACTAGTTTTAGTACAGAAATACATAGTCCTCTCATTTGTAGAACCCTCCTAGATAGGTTGCTAGTTGATAGGAAAATGTTGTTTTTGTTTGGGTAGTAGTAAGACCAGTTTTGATTTGTATAGTTGTGCACTTAGTTTCTCCCCAAGCACAGTGGAACTTTGATCTCTCAGTGTTGTCAGTAAGTGTCACTGGTTCCACTGGCTGTAGTTTGAGGCTTATCTGCCAGGCTGAGGTATGAATATTCATATTTCCCCCGGCCATCCTAGTGGGAGGTTAAAGCTACTGAGACAAGATGGGGGAGGATATAAATATTTGATGATTCCATGTGCTTGCTCTCTTTCCTCAGGCTGAGGCCTGAGAAGTTGCTGCTGGATTGTTTATGCTGCTAGGCCCATAAACCTGTGGCCCAGAATCCCATGGCCTAGCATATGCTGGTATATATCCTAAACATCTGGCCAAGGAGATTCACTAGCTGGGAGAGCTGCTTTCTCTGAAGGCCTTGCTGCTGATCTACAGTAGATTGATGCTCAACATGGTCCTGATTGTGGCAGAGCCAGGGGGGGCAAACCTAAAACTATAAAGACAACCCTGAGACTTCATCCTTGAAGATCCAGTCTACTAAAACTTCACTAGGAGGCAACAAGAAGCTTAGTCTGGGCGACTATTCGATGGCCTTGTGAGTAAAAGGCTGTTTGTTGATCCGGGTGACATTGATGCTGTAAGGACCAGCCAAACCATTCTCTTTTCTCATGCCAAAACCTCCTTCTCTATATCTCCCTTGTCAACTGCCATACTCGCCTCCAGGACTTCTCCAGAGCCTCTCCATTCCTCTGGAATTTCCTACACCTATTTGGCTGACTATCTTCTACTGTGTCCTCCTTTAGGTGATTTCTGAAAACCTATCTCTTCAGGGAAGCCTATCCTGCCTCTAACTAATAAACTGCACCTTTTCTTTCCCAATCAGCTCACTTCTAACCGTTATAACCTTTTGTATCACTTGACCCTCAGTTATAGATTGTAAGCTTTCACAAGCAGGGCCCTCTGATCCCTCTTGTATTGAAGTGTTACTGTCTCCCTCCATTTTGTAAAGCAGCGAACAAACTCTTGGAGCTATATATATTCCTGAATGGTAGCTTGAGCAGGAACAAATAAGGACATTTATGATGTTTTACCAAGACACTGACCTGCCTTATGATATCTAATTTGTCAGTGTAGAGAAAGGGAGTTATAGGCAATACTATTCATAAGACAAAATATATTTTTCTAAATTAAAGAAATAATTAAACTATTCTGTTTCTGTATATTTTAAAATCTTTTCAGCTACATGGAATGCATGAATATTCAGATGTTACCTGTTATATGACATGTCAGCTCTACGATGTGTGTCCAATTCTGTAGTGGATCCCTTACCTTCTCTTATCAGCTGCTTTGTGCCCACCCCATGAATAATCTACCCCACAACCTCCCCAGAAGGATGTGCTCCAGGTCTATTCTCCTGTGTTCTTCCAGCCGAAGTGATAAATGACCCTAATACATTGAGTCTAGACACTGCGCATATATCACAAGCAGATGTATCTGTGACATGTTATTATTTTACCCTATCAGAATAGCACATCCCACCCGGCCATAACTCACACCGAGAAACTCTCCATCTGAATGAGAAATGCTCAGTGCAAAGAGAAGCATACAGGGAATGTCTCTGCATATATATATATATATATATATATATATATATAGTATATATATTTATAGTTTAATATCAAGACACGTAGGAGACAGTTTGCCTTGAAAGATTTATGTGGCTTAAGTTGCCAGTTCTATCTAAATGCTCCAGTTTACTAAAACACAAATCTTAACACACTTTGACAGTGTTAAAGATGTTCAGCAATGTAAACAAAATTTTTTTATTTGCTTTGCAGTAAAAGTAGATGGGGAAGCACTGACATGCAATATTTAGTGCTGTGATGATTTATGAAATATAAAAATAAAACACTGCAAAATGCATTTTTAAAGTCTCAGACTAAAGATGGTTTCATGCAAGTACGTTGCATTAATAAATGGATTTTTTCCCCTCCTGTAGAATCATGCATACTTCTCATTACCTGTCACAGATAAGAACAATAGACTGGTGTTCAGAATGTGAGTAAATCATATCCGGTGTTGGGAGCACTTTAGCTGGCTGTAAATGACCCTACCCTGCCCTGATCTAACTGCTCAATGCAATCTTTGCACCAGGTTCTGGCTATTTAGGGTAACCTAAGAAGGAAAAACGTCAACCACATAAATGTTCCTAATTGCTGGAAAGTTCTGTGCCACCTCAATAAGAACAGGTAAGGGAAGTTTTAAATACATGTTTGCTGCTGCAGTCTCTGCTTAGCACCATAAACCAAACATGCTATTTAATTCATTTTTAATATTCAAAGCAAACTTACCCATCTGTCCATGTCTCTATGTGTTTTCTTTGCTGAGAAATCACTTTGAAAAGCACCCCTTTGCATTTCTGGCCATGGCTATCTTGAGTAAGGGCAGATGAATTATGTAGCATTTACTTCCTGGAATTCATCTGCACTTAGCTTAGGCATGCAGGCAGGAGGGTGTGCTTAGCTAAGAAATTCCCTCCTCCCTCCTGAAGACTCCTGGGATGTATGACATAAATTGCCTAGGCATGGAAACCAGGAAGGAACTGAAGAGCTGTAAAAAAAAAAAGTTTAAAAAACAACACTACCTGCCTGGAGTTTGCATGTTCTCCCTGAGCCTGCATAAGTTTCCTCCAGGTACTCCAGTTTTCTCCCACATTCCAAAGACATGCTGGTAGGTTTATTGAATCCTGTCTAAATTGGCCCTAGTATGTGTATGTATGAATGTGAGTTAGGGACCTTAGATTGTATGCTCCTTGAGGGTTAGGGACTGATGTGAATGTACAATATACAGTATGTAAAGTGCTGTGTAAATTGATGGCTCTATATAAAAACCTGTAATAAACAGATAAATAAAACAAGTACATATAATATACATTCTTATCTATTTACAAATACTAGCAGCATAAGGATTACAAATAGTCAATGTTCATTGAGAGAGTGACGTTCCACTTTAAGAAAGGACTGGCTTGGGAGCAGGCCCTGATTGGGACAAAAAAGGCCCGGACATTTTAGATTGAGCAGCCCATTTTTGTTTTAAACCAAAATTACAAATAATGACAACTACCATATTCTCAATGTATTTTAGGTATATTTAGCCTGCTTCATATGGGAATAGAAAACAGAATCTGGCTACTCACATTGTATCTCAGTTACCATAAAGGGTCAGCACCATGTTCTTCATTTTTGTTTTTTGTAGTATACACTATAGGATTGTAAAAGACCTGGGGTACCTTTAGGTGCCCAAAGGAGAGCAGAAATACTGCCCAGGCTCAAGGGTGCAGCTCAGATTTAGGCCCCATAAGGAAAATGTGGTCCACCAGGCAAAAAGCCAGACCCGGCCTGCTTGGGAGGCAAATACAACTAACTAGCCTTTCATGGTAGGGGCTGATTTCTGTGGGCTTAAGGAAGTGTACTATGCAAAGTGTGTCATGGTAATACAATAATTGCAGGCATTGTGAAAGTTGGAATTTTCTAAAAGATATGATTTAATTTTAAATATTTTAGCATCAGCTTCCTTTGTGGCTCTGGGCATTAGTCTCATGACATCTCAGAGCTGGTACTGGTAATGGAAACATGGTGTACTTGGAAAAATGCCATTCCAGGTTAGTCCACATTTGCCCATTGAAACCCAGTTGTTTGTCCAGCATGTAACTGGAAACTTGCATAAATATAATAAACAGAAGACAGAACAACAAAAAACCTGTGCAGCTTCCTTACTGAAACATGACACAACAGAATAAAAGACTTCTTACACATTTCACACAAACAGGCGCTTGATCTTAGAGTCACTCCTTGAATTCTAAACTGCCTTTTAATTCCATTATGCTCAAGCCCAACAGGGGAGTAATTACAAATCACTTACTAACGATCAAGGAAACAGGGGGTTTCATTTACTAAAGGCAAATAGGTTCTTCACTTTGCAAGGGTATTTTACCCATTGCTTCGTGAATGAGGTAAAGTTCCGCTGACTTTCATCATCCAACCATGTGCAAGCCAAAACACTGTTTTTTTTCCCTTGTATACAATTGGGTATTCTTTGTAAAGTAACATTTTACCACGTTCACTAAGCTCTAGGGAAAATCTCATTGCAAAGTGCACCTTGCATTGCAAAGATAACAGTCTATTTGCCTTTAGTAAATCAACCCCATGGCCTTGAACAATATACAAATAAAACTGAATACTGACTGTTCAAAAAAATAAAAAAAAATAAAAAAAATAAAAAATACAAATACATCACACAAATTTCTTGAACTAACTGAAATGCATTATGAATGAAATGCATTAATTGTAAAAGCTAGAACAAAATTGCTACAGGCAGAAAATAACATTAATTTAGCTTAATCACACATGACCATAATAACACAATACCACGCATATGCATATGGTTTAACGAATGTGAGAATTTCATATACATTACAAAACCTTCCTCTTGCATAACTGAAATAGGGCTAAATAAAACTAAAGTAGTATACATAGGTATATATATATATATATATATACGTATATATATATATATATAGCTTTTTTCTCAGAGATTAGGTGCAGGAACTAAACTAAACCATACCCCTGCCACAGGCCCGACACCCCCCCACAGGGGAAGGCACACCACACCAAGGGGATGATGTGTCCAAATTGCAACGGTAGGAGGGCCATACAAAGGCATTGTACTTAGAGGCTGCAGGACTCAGGAGTGCACTACGTACAGGGTGCAAGACTCAGGAGTGCAATACCTAGAGGCTGCAGGAGTGCACTACATACAGGGTGCAGGACTCAGGAGTGTGCTACCTACAGTGTTCAGGACTCAAGAGTGTGCTGTGTACAGGGAGCAGGACTCAGGAATGCACTACCTACAGGGTGCAGGACTCAGAAGTGTGCTACATACAGGGTGCAAGACTCAGGAGTGTGCTATGTACAGGGTGCAGGACTCAGGAGTGCGCTACCTGGATGGTGCAGGACTCAGGAGTGCAATACATATAGGGTGCAGGACTCAGGAGTGTGCTATGTACAGGTTTCAGGACTCAGGAGTGCGCTACATACAGGGTGCAGGACTCAGGAGTGCGCTATGTACAGGTTTCAGGACTCAGGAGTGGGCTGTGTACAGGGTGCAAGACTCAGGAGTGCACTACCTAGAGGCTGCAGGACTCAGGAGTTCACTACATACAGGGTACAGGACTCAGGAGTGTGCTATGTACAGGTTTTAGGACTAAGGAGTGGGCTGCGTACCGGGTGCAAGACTCAGGAGTGTGCTACCTATGGGGTGCAGAACTCAGGTTTCAGGACTCAGGAGTGGGCTGTGTACTGGGTGCAGGCCTAAGGAGTGCACTACATACAGGGTACAGGACTCAGGAGTGTGCTAAGTACAGGTTTCAGTATGTACAGGTTTCAGGACTAAGGAGTGGGCTATTTACGGGTTTCAGGACTCAGGAGTGGGCTGCGTACCGGGTGCAGGACTCAGGAGTGTGCTACATATGGGGTGCAGAACTCAGGAGTGCACTACATACAGGTTACAGGACTCAGGAGTGTGCTGTGTACAGGTTTCAGGACTCAGGAGTGTGCTATGTACAGGTTTCAGGAATCAGGAGTGGGCTGCGTACAGGCTGCAGGACTCAGGAGTGCACTATATACAGGGTGCAAGGCTCAGGAGTGCGTTATATACAGGGTGCAAGGCTCAGGAGTGCGCTATATACAGGGTGCAAGGCTCAGGAGTGCACTACATACAGGATTCAGGTGTGATTTCTCAACCAAATCCTCTCTTGCCTACCTAGAGTAGCAGACAGAGGAAAGAGGGGCTGCTGGCAAAAAGCAGCTTCTACATAAAGTTACAGAGCGTGTGGGCTTGAGGAGTAGGCTTTAGCAGAAGCTGTCGCTGGCACATTAGAGAGGCGATGCACATTCCCCCCTCCCCCCCCCTCCTCTGCTCTCATACCTATAGTGCAGGGAAGGGAGAACTGTGTGTGCATTGCTGGGAGAGGAGCCTGTTATCTGTACACACAGAGGTTGGCAGGGGTGGGCTGACAACTCATGGGGCCCCCGTGCAATAGGGGATCATGGGGCCCCTGTGTCTTTGCCCAAACTCAAAAAAGCCTATGAAAAAGGTACCAGGGGCATATCATGGGGCCCCCTACTGACCCCGGGCCCTCGCGCAGTGCCTGAGTTTCCAAATGGTCAGTCCACCCCTGGAGGTGGGGTTTCTGTGTATAGATGTGGCACATTCTGGCCGAAAAAAAGCTATATACACAGTATTTTTCAGCCCATTCAAATGAATAGGCTGCAAAACCAGATCACACAGGAACGCACTGGAAATGCATAGGATTGCATGCATTCCAGTGTGAACCAGTCCTAAAGGTGGTGAAAACCAGGGAAGTGAGACACCATAATATAATAAACATCTCTAAACTAAAATCGGACCTGTTGGATGTGCACACACACAAAAACTGTGAATATGCAACAAATGTTAGGTATTGCCATGTAGACTGGAGTGTCCACCACCATTTAGGGCCACCTGTCACGATCGCAAGATCGCTGCCACCAACATGCGACAATCCCACGATCGCGACGTCCAATATGTCACGATCGCGGCTTTAGACCCCAGACCTTCTCACCCAAACTCGTGACCGAAGGACTAGCCAATCTAAAACCGCAATGTGACGTGTGTAACAATGCCACACCCAGCTGCACCCTGCACAACGATTTTCCAGCAAATGGATCACAGATCGATGTACCGGCAGCCTGAGCGATTGTTACTGGGTCAGGTTAATTACGCAATTAGCCCTTCACACTGCCACCACCTCTTTTGTCAAAGAAAGAGGAAACTCTGCGATCTCAGCTAAAACACTATAATGATTGAGATAATCGTCCTGTGGTTACTTGTTATATGCGCATTTGGATTGCGTATCTGGTGAGTGCGCAATCTTTACACACCTATCACCTTACCCACGGATCCAGCCACTGGATTTTGAAGATCAATTGGGATCTTGCGTGCACTTATATGTTGGACTTTGTTGTGTGGAACACTCTTTCACGATATTAGTCACCATTGAGTGACATCTGTTACTGCGCTTATGTCACATATTTATTGTTAATGGTGATTGTAGATGTTTAAGCAAGAACATTTTGATATATAATTATTTAGCGCTGCACCTTATTTTACTCTATCACTTGGAAGGTTTTATATGGTACCTTGCGGTGTACAGCTGCTGATTTTACCTTTAGCGCTCACTTATTTTGCTGTTTATTAGAGCTATAGAAACAGTTCAACACTTTCAGAAAGAAAGATTTATTACTAAAAGGTCAAGCGGGTGTAATAAAAATATTTACAGAAACAAGATGTAATTAAGATATATATACACATATACAAAGAACCACAGCACATCAAAGAGATATCAGAGAGAGGTGAAAGGGTTAAGGTACTTGCCAAAGTCCTGGGTTTAACAGTTCCAAGTTTCAGAGCAAGAGGACACGTGTCTCCCCAGGTGGTATTGATGTTATCAAATGGGAGACTTCTTCAACTTCCTTCTCTTAGGCCTGACAGCCTGTTTTAAAGTGCCCAGCAGGGGGTGTCTCTGATGCCAGGGACCAATACCTCGTGTAGGCATGGAGGTCTGGGTGTCGACCTAAACTAGAGCCAAAATCTTGTCTAGTTCATATTTGGGCTCATAACTTTTCCTATGCACAAGTGACATAGATTATTATGCAGACAAGTCTGAGGATTGATTAGATATGAATTATGAAAGTGTAGGCTAAACGGTTCACGAGATCTATATTTATGCTTTCCTGTGTATGCGAGACAAGTCGAGTGACCCATCAAACTGTTCGGCTCCTCCTAGCCAATCTGACGTATGTCTGGTTTTTATGTAAGTCTCTCATATTCCAAGATATAAGACTTAGGGGAAAAATGGATTTTGAGGAGTGTTATCTGATTCTGTCACCTACACTGAGTTAGGCTCATTAGGTCAGAATCCCTTTCAACTCCTGAGAGAGCTTGCTTTATCTCTTCCAAGGTGATAAATAGCACAGGTTCTCCCAGACAGCCAGGCACCTAGCTCAGAGATGCCTTGGCCTGCCAGTGACCCACAACCAGCACACACACGCACACGCTGGCCAACTGTCTCCTCTCAGAGAGGGGACGGGGAGGGAAGAATAAGGAAGAAATGGATACTCTTAACAAAATGGAGTCGGCATCCTTCACTGTGTGTTGCGCACGTTTGCAACACCACCATCTAATGTTAAATCTAAACTTAAAGGCTGTAAAGGCTCTTAAAACGTCATGGACAATTATGGATACTGTATTTTTTTTGCCATTTCTTGAGTACATGCAAATTTGAGGACTGCAATATTTGGTATCTCTTTATATGACACAACCTCATCTTTTATATTTTATGAAAAAAATAAATGGGTAGCATATTGTGTGATTGCGTACACAAAAATGTAGCATGTTTTTACTGAAAATATAGATTGGACAAAAAATGTCACAAATATTGTAGGCATAAAAAATTGCAACTGCCAGCATTTCTTTTCTACAAGGTCTCTGCTTTCAGAAAATGTATAATGGTGTGTGATTCTCAACAAAATACTAAAAATGAACATTTTATTTATGATTACATTCAATTGTCCAATTACTTTTAGTACCTTGAAAAAGGGGGGATGACTACTCTTAAGAGCTGTAATTCCTAAACCCTTCCTCCAATTTGGATGTACATACCCTCAAATTAAACATGAGTGTGCACTTTCAGCCCATATCCATTATATAACTAAAGCTTGAATATGTTTTGGTAAATACCTGAAAACACTAAAATTGTGCCTGTGTCCAAATATATATGGACCTAACTGTATATATATATATATATTTACACACAGACAGACATACCGCTAACACTGAGTCTTAGCCAACTTAAAGAAGAACTTAGTTGCAAACTACACAGCTACAATAAAATGAAAATATAATACAAATACAGGACATTTTGTTCAACCTGTGCAAATGCTTCTGATAGTCATGGGGCAAATGTTTAAAAATAGACCAGTTTGTGTTATAATGTGTCTCTCTTTCCCTTCATAGAAAGTTGGGAGGAATTGTAATAATGTTGATGTATTGCCCAGCAGGCAGGCAGAAGGTGGAGATATGACAGGCAACATGCCTGATTGTGCAGAATAGCAAATGTGTGTAAAGTACAAAACAGAAATGCCCGTAGCGAATAGGGAAGAATGGAAATAGCGCAGGGCATACATGACTAGGCCCAGAGTGGTGTGGGGAACGGAAAGGGTTAAAATTTAGCTCCAAGGGGTGGGGAATTGATTGGGAATTACGGGATTGGCAGATGTGGAGTGTAGGAGGGGTCTGTGGCACCGTAGGGTGGGGGTTGCTGTGGAAGGGGCGTCAGTGGAGCTGGATGTGTGCAAGGACCAGAGCTTCATGTGAGCTTGGTCCTGAAATTCCCCCTCCTATCTGACCTGCGGCATGGAGGCCCTTGTGGCACAGGTGCGGGTGGCAGCAGAAGACCGAGGTATGGACTGGTTGCAGGGCCGGGTCTCTGATCTGTTGGGAGACCCGGGCTTGTCACCAGCAGCGGGGGGGCGGGTGCGCCCACGTGCTCGGAGGTCTAGGCCTCCGGAGCGCTTCAGTCCGGCCCCACCCCCTGGAGCTCAGCGCCGCAATGGGAGCCCCCCTCGGGACCCTCCGGCCCCGCTGGCAGGGAGCTCACTGGCCTCTGCTAGCGGCGGTGCCGGGAGGAATCCCCGGCGATGGCGGAGCTCGGCGGGCGGGGTTTCGCCGAGTGGCCCCTTCCCCCTGCCCGCACGGAGAGGAAGACGTGGAGTTAGCTCGGCGGGTGGGGTTTCACGGGGTAGCCCCTCCCCCCCGCCCGCACGGCGTGGAGGCAGGAGAGAGAGTGTCATTACCGGCTCCTCCGCTGACATAGTACCTGTCAGGGAGGGAGCTCGGCGCGGGAGGCGGTCAGCTGCGGCTGCTGGGCTGTCCCCTGATACGGCTGGTGGGCCCGCTGGACAGTCGGGAGCTGGGGCTCCCAGAAGACGGAGGAAGAGGTGTTGCGCTGGGCGAGTGCAGCTGGGAGTGCTGCAGGACGGAGCCCAGGGCCGGCGACAGGCATGGCTGGTGCCCAGAGGCGGAGTCGGGAGCGGCACAACCCTGCGGGACCCGTGGCTCCTGGGACCGGGAGGCCATCCGGACGTCGAGCGGTGGACGAGAGGTCGGAGGGCGAGCTGTCGGAACCCGATGCGGGGGCGACGGCTCGCCATTCTTCATCGATGGAGCGGGAGCGCGCGGCTGATGGGGCATCTCCTGGGCAGCATGGTGAGTTATCTGTTCCTGTCTCTGTCTCCCTTTCTTCTGCGTTGCGGGATCTGCTGGGGGGCGGTCAGGCCGCCCCGGTGGGTGCGGCCTCGGAGGCGTTCGTTGGGGGCGTTCCCCTGTCCGGTTTTGGTGGGGGTCTTGGGGAGGTACTTTCCGGTTTGCGGGACTTGTTGCGGCGGCTGGAGTGGGGCGGTGTTGGGACCCCTGGGCCTGTTTCTGCGTGGCTCCCGCCGGCCGGTGGGGACGGGCTCGCGGTTCCGGGACAGGACAGCGGGGTAGTGCGGGGCCTGGGGGTCTCTTCTCCGCTTAGTTCTGGGCCTGGGGTGGTTGCCGCGGAGTCTGGGGTTATGGGCTCTGCGGTTCCTTCCGCGGTTTTGGGAGAGGGTTCGGGGGTGTCCGGACCTGGCGCCGTGGCGGACTCTGCGAAGGGGGAAGTGTATGTGTGTTTTGAGGGCCCCTTGGGTGCGCATTTGCAGTCGGCCATGCGGGAACAGATTTGGAACGGGGAGTATGTGGACATATTCAAGCTCTTGCCTTTGGAGCGTTTTCCGTTTGATGGGTCCCGGGTTGATGACGGTAGACGGGAGAGTGTCATTGGGGAGAAAGCTCCGGAGCATTGCTCGGCGTTGTTCTGTTACCTGGATGCCATTAGTGAGGCTCACAGGGTTTACGGCGGGTCTGCGTGGCTTCGGTATGATGAGCAGTTTAGGCAGCGGAGGGCTGTTCGCCGTCGTTGCGTTGGGACCATAAGGACATTGGTCTCTGGATGCGGCTCATGGCGCCGCCGAGGGCCCCTGGTTCGTTTTTTCAGGGCGGGGCCGGTGGTTCGTTTTCCCCGGGACAATTGGCCGCCAAGCGTAGGGGTTTCTGCTGGCAGTTCCAGGAGGGCACTTGTCGTTTTGGAGGGTCCTGCCGGTTTAGGCACGAGTGTTCCGGGTGCGGTGGATCCCACCCTTTCTCGCGCTGTTTCAGGCGGGGTAGAGGCCCTCCTGGAGAGCCTGCGGGTAAGAGGGACGACGCCGGTGCGGGTGGAAAGGATGGGGCCTTTCTTAAATAGATATCCTGATCGGGCTGCGGCGGTCCTGCTGGCGGCAGGTTTTTCGGAGGGTTTTCGCATCCCCTGTACTTTGACTTTGGTCCCCCCCTTAGCTCGGAATTTACGGTCGGCCTTGCAGCATGCTGAGGTGGTTTCGGCTAAGTTGCGGAAGGAAGTGGGGTTAGGTCGTATGGGTGGTCCGTTTCCTGGGGCTCCGTTTGCGGATCTGGTAGTTTCTCCCTTTGGGTTGTGCCTAAGAAAGAGCTGAATGCGTTTCGGTTGATTCACCACCTGTCCTTCCCTAAGGGGGGGTCGGTGAATGACGCTTTAGATCCGGAGTCGTGTTCGGTATCTTACACGTCCTTTGATGCGGCAGTTTTCTGGGTTCGTCGGTATGGGCGCGGTGCACTCATGGCAAAGTCCGACATTGAGTCGGCGTTCCGGCTGTTGCCGGTTCATCCGGACAGTTTTCGTTTTTTGGGTTGCCGTTGGCAGGGCGCGTTTTACGTTGATAGGTGTTTGCCCATGGGGTGTTCTATCTCTTGTGCATTGTTTGAAAAGTTCAGTTCGTTCGTGGAGTGGGTGGTTCGGGATGTTTCGGGGGTGAATTCGGTCATCCATTATTTGGATGATTTTCTTTGCGTGGGTCCGCCGGCTTCCGGGGTGTGCGCGGTTTTGCTTTCTACGTTGCAGCATGTTGCTGAACGTTTCGGGATTCCTTTGGTGGCTGACAAGACGGAGGGTCCGGCTTCGGTGATGACTTTCTTGGGCATCGTTTTGGATTCTGGCGCAATGGAGTGCCGGCTGCCTGCGGAGAAGCCGTTGGCCCTTCAGGGTGAAATTCGTGCGGTTCAGGGGAAGCGTAAAATTCAGCTGCGGCCCTTGCAGTCATTGTTGGGGAAACTTAATTTCGCTTGTCGGATCCTGCCGATGGGTCGGGTGTTCTGCCGCCGGTTGGCGGCGGCCCCGGCGGGAATTGCCTCCCCTTTTCATTTCATTCGGCTGACTCAGGAGCATCGGGAGGATTTGCGGTTGTGGCACACCTTTTTGGATTCTTTCAACGAGCGGGCGCTTTGGATGTCGGGCCCGGTTAGTAATTTTGATTTGGAACTGTTCACGGACGCGGCAGCTTCTGCGGGATACGGGGCTTTTTTCCGGGGTCGGTGGAGTGCGGCCTCGTGACCGGCTTCCTGGCGGGAGGCAGGTTTTCTCAGTAACCTAGCACTGTTGGAACTTTTTCCAGTGGTATTGGCGGTTGAGGTTTGGGGGGAGAATTTTCGAAATCAAAAGGTGCGTTTTTACTGCGACAATTTGGGGGTGGTTCAGGTCATCAATAGGGTCTCGGCTTCTTCCCGACCGGTGGTGGCCCTGCTTCGTCACTTAGTGTTGCGTTGCTTGCAGCTGAATGTTTTTCTCCATGCGGTACATCTCCCTGGGGTTGACAACACCTTAGCTGACGCTTTGTCTCGTTTTCAGTGGGACAAATTCTGAGAGTTGGCACCGGCGGCGGAGCAACACGGGGTTCCTTGTCCCGACTGGCTGTGGGAGATTGCCTTGGAGTCGTTGCGGGCTGGATCCGGCGGTCGGTGAGTGAGGCGACTTGGTCCGCTTACTCTGCGGTCTGGCGGGAGTGGCTGGATCTGTTGCGACTGGTCGCTATTGATCCTTGGGGGCCGGAGGTGCGTGTGGCAGTGTTGTACTTCTTGGCGCGGAGTTTGGAGCGGGGGGTGTCGGCGTCCGCGGTGGATCGCCGACTAGCGGGATTGGCGGTTTTCTTTAAGTTGCAAGGGTGTCGGGATTTTACTAAGGATTTTTGGGTTCGACAGGCTCTGCGGGGTTATCGGAGGGCTCATCGTTGTAGGGATTCTCGTCGTCCGGTGTCGTTCGAGTTGTTGGGGTCTTTGTTTGAGCATTTGCGGACTGTGTGTTCTTCGGATTTTGAGGTGGGTTTATTTCGGGCTGCCTTTGCGGTGGCCTTTTTTGGGGCATTGCGGATTGGGGAGCTCGTTAGTCCGTCCAAGTCGGTTCTTGGGGGGTTGTTGGTGGAGGAGGTTGTGTGCTCTGGTGACTGGGTGGAGGTTCTGGTCCGTCGGTCTAAGACGGATCAATTGGGCAGGGGTGCGAAGGTGCGTTTTTTCGCTCTTATGGGTTCGCTGGTGTGCCCGGTTCAGGCGGTTCGGGAATTTTTGTCCCGTCGCCCTGGGGGGCGGGGGTCCTTTTTCAGGCACGTTGATGGATCCCCTTTGACGCTTTTTCAATTTGTGGCAGTTTTTCGCCGGTGTTTGACGGCTGCCGGTTTAGATGCGCCTTTGTATGCTTCGCACTCGTTTCGGATCGGGGCTGCTACGGAGGCGGCCAGGTGGGGGCTGTCGGATGATGTGGTGAAGCGCATTGGTAGGTGGGATTCCCAGAGATTTCGCCTGTATGTTCGGCCGCATTTGTTGCGGGCTTAGTGGGTGGTCCTGTGTTTTGGTTTGTTTGGGTTGTGGGGGGTAGTTGCGGTTCTGTCCATGTGCTGTATTGTTCTGGCGGTATTGTTTCTTTTCTTTCAGGTGGAGAGGTGTGCCTGGTGTGGATCCTGGGTCACTCGTATGTGTTTTGGGGGGCCAGGCGGGCTGATGTTCGGCCCAATGGCAGGCAGCTGGGGTTGGATAGACGGGAGGTTTGTGTCCGCTGGTTGGGTGTGCCGGGCATGTTGTGGAGTCGTGTCGTGCCAGAGGTGCGGCGTTTTGCGCGGCTGGATAGGTCACCGGATGTGTTGGTGATTCACGCGGGTGGCAACGATTTGGGGGGTAGGTCCATGCGGGAGCTGGTTAGAGATGTCAAGCTGGACTTTCTTCAGTTGCGGCGTGAGTTTCCGGGGATGGTGGTGGTGTGGTCTGACATGGTCGCCCGCACTTCTTGGCGCTTGGCGTGGTCGGTGGAGCGGCTCAACAAGGCCAGGATTAAGGTCAACCGGGAGGTGGGGCGCTTTTTTAGTCGCAATGGAGGATTGGTGGTCCGACATGTGGAGTTGGAAGTGGATACTTGGCGGTACCTTCGCAGTGATGGAGTGCGTTTGAATGCGGTGGGCACGGATTTGTGGTCTCTGGAGCTGCAGGACGGCATACTTCGGGCGGTTCGTTTGTGGCGTGGCACGCATGGGTAAGGGCTTACCCAGCGTGTTGTGGCGGTTGTTGGTCTTTGGAGGCGGTTCTCATCTTGGAGGGAAAACAATGGTGTGGGACCCCATCCGTGGTATGGGGGGCCCGGTGGATATTCCCAGTTAACCAAGGTTTAACTGGAAGGTGGTGGTGCTGCACTGCGGACGGTATGGTTGTCTCCGAGCTGGTTGGTTGCGGCTGGAGGCCTAGTGTATAGGGTTGTCCGCAGGTGCATTTTGGATCGTTTGTGGGTGCCTTTGAAGACCAACAACAATTCTTTGGTTTCCGTTAAGGAACGGTTGATGTATGTTAAAATGTGAAGTTGTTAATAAAAGGCCATGTTGGCCATTTACTCCAAATGGTGTCATGTTTTTTGTAAGTTTATTTGGTTAAGGGGGGTTTGGAGTGGTATGGATAGGCAATGGTGGAAGTAGGAGTGGACAAGCCTATCTATGGTGCATTAGTCAAGAAATGCCCGTAGCGAATAGGGAAGAATGGAAATAGCGCAGGGCATACATGACTAGACCCAGAGTGGTGTGGGGAACAGAAAGGGTTAAAATTTAGCTCCAAGGGGTGGGGAATTGATTGGGAATTACGGGATTGGAAGATGTGGAGTGTAGGAGGGGTCTGTGGCACCGTAGGGTGGGGGTTGCTGCGGAAGGGGCGTCAGTGGAGCTGGATGTGTGCAAGGACCAGAGCTTCCCTCCCGCCCTCCCTGTTAGGTTGGGTATAGGGTCTTATCCGGGGGCAGGTGAGCAAGAAAAAACCAAAAAAACAAAAAAACAAACTGACACTGGTTTGAGAGGTGGGTTTTTCGGTTGGTTCGTGGGCGGTTGTTGGTCTTTGGAGGCGGTTCTCATCTTGGAAGGAAAACAATGGTGTAGAACCCCATCCGTGGTATGGGGGGCCCGGTGGATATTCCCAGTTAACCAAGGTTTAACTGGAAGGTGGTGGTGCTGCACTGCGGACGGTATGGTTGTCTCCGAGCTGGTTGGTTGCGGCTGGAGGCCTAGTGTATAGGGTTGTCCGCAGGTGCATTTTGGATCGTTTGTGGGTGCCCTTGAAGACCAACAACAATTCTTTGGTTTCCGTTAAGGAACGGTTGATGTATGTTAAAATGTGAAGTTGTTAATAAAAGGCCATGTTGGCCATTTACTCCAAATGGTGTCATGTTTTTTGTAAAGTTTATTTGGTTAAGGGGGGTTTGGAGTGGTATGGATAGGCAATGGTGGAAGTAGGAGTGGACAAGCCTATCTATGGTGCATTAGTCATGGCTGAATAGAATTACAAATACTTTGGCAGCTAAGAGAGAAAGTGTATTTTTTTTATCTTTTTAAACTGCGCATGTACCTGTTTGCCTGGCATTCAGTTTAAATGTATTTAAAAGTGATTCTAATTTGAACTATACCTTATATATTTTGTCATTGGTATGCAAATAGTAATGACATATAAACTAATATTTGAATTCTCAATTTAAGAATATGAATGTACCACAAAAGAGAAATGTTCCAATGAGCGGCAGTTGTGTGAACGAAAATGCTTTGTTGGTGTCAGAGGTCAGAGGAGAATGGGCAGACTGGTTCAATATGATAGAAAGACCACAGTAACTCATGTCCGTATGCACCAAAATCTCTGAGAAATGTTTCTAACACCTTGTTGAATCGATGTCTCAAAGAATTAGGGCAGTTCTGAAGGCAAAAGGGGGTCCAACCCAGTACTAGCAATGTGTACCTAATAAAGTGGCCGGTGAGGCTGTAAGAAGGATAAAATTAAACCAGGTATGTGCAACTCATAAGGCTTACAGGGAATTGTGGAAACCACAAATGACGAAATCGCTGAGGGTGGAAGAGGTCATGCAAGACACAGAGAGGAAACTGAATGCCTTTCTCCACATGTTGCATGGAGTAGGCTCTCTGAGAAGCTGTGTCCTACAACAGCAAAATGTAATAATAAAGAGGCTTATGCTTCTACTGGATAACACCGGCTTCATGTTCAGTGAAAGGATACATTTACTTTATCATCTAACAAATATAGAAAGTTCCAATTGATGGCTTTAGTATTTAAACACATCAACTGCTCGGGTCATACACAGGGGCGTATTTGCCTCGAGGCAAACAAGGCATTTGCCTAGGGTGGCACTTTTCAGGGGGGCAGAAGCGGCGCCATCCCCTCCCCCTTTCCCATGGAAGGGACACTTAGGACAGGGGCTGCTGTTTCATGCCTGTGTCCGAGACTCCGTATCTTACTTCAATCCGGTCCACGAGGCGCTGCTGTAGGAGGGTTAGAGAGGTTGTCCGGTCCGGTGTCTTAATTTCCCTGGATCTTGGATCATGATATGGGCAGGATAACATGCCACCCCTCTTATCTGGCCACACCCCTAGGATCACTGGGCAGCCTATGTCAGCCTGTCCCTCCCTCTTCAAGCGCTACCTCCTCGCCAGTGATTGGCCGCCAGAACTGTAGCTCAGGGAAAGCGAGTGAGGGACTGGCCGGAGCTGGTGAAGAGGAGGAGAGCAGCCGGAGAAGGAAGACAGCTGATCGGTAAGGTAAGTGTCTGTCTATGTTGGGCCCATGCGGCCAGGATCTGGGCAGACCAGATGGTGCTGCTGCAGCCAGGTATGCTGGCTGTGGATGGGAGAGGGAGCCCAGGCTGGAGCAGGGGTCAGCAATGTATACATCGTTGGTGTCAGTGGGATTAATAGTGCCCCATCATTAGTGTCAGTGTGGGAGGAGTAATGTCCCATCATTGGTGTAACTAACGCCAATGACGGCGCACTATTCCTCCCACTGACACCAATGATGGGGCACTATTGCTCCCATTGACACCAATGATGGGACACTATTCCTCCCACTGACACCAATGATGGGGCACTATTCCTCCCACTGACACCAATGATGGGGCACTATTCCTCCCACTGACACCAATGATGGGACACTATTCCTTCCACTGAAACCAATGATGGGGCTCCATTCTTCCCACTGCCACCAATGATGGGGCACTATTCCTCCCACTGACACCAATGATGAGACACTATTCCTCCCACTGACACCAGTGATGGGGTACTATTCCTCCCACTGACACCAATGATGGGACACTATTCCTCCCACTGACACCATTGATGGGGTACTATTCCTCCCACTGACACCAGCGATGGGGCACTATTCCTCCCACTAACACCAATGATGGGACACTATTCCTCCCACACTGACACCAATGAAGGGGCTCTATTCCTCCCACTGACACCAATGATGGGATACTATTCCTCCCACACTGACACCAATGAAGGGGCTCTATTCCTCCCACTGACACCAATGATGGGACACTATTCCTTCCACTGACACCATTGATGGGGTACTATTCCTCCCACTGACACCAGTGATGGGGCACTATTCCTCCCATTGACACCAATGAAGGGGAACTATTGCTCCCACTGACACCAATGATGGGGCACTATTCCTGCTACACTGACACTGATGATGAGGCACTATTCCTCCCACTGACACCAATGATGGGGCACTATTCCACCCACACTGACACCAATGATGGGGCACTATTCCTCCCACTGACACCATTGATGGGACACTATTCCTCACACTGACACCAATGATGGGGCACTATTCCTCCCACTGACACCAGTGATGGGGCACTATTCCTCCCACTGACACCAGTGATAGGGCACTATTCCTCCCACTGACACCAATGATGGGTCACTATTCCTCCCACTGACACCAATGATGGGGCACTATTCTTCCACTGATACCAATGATGGGGCTCTATTCCTCTAAATGACACAGATAATGGAATAAAATAAGAATGGAGCTCTAATGGGAAGAGGTGGAGCCTAAAGATGAAGGGTGGAGTTTACAGATGAAAGGGTGGATTGTAACAGGAAGGGGTTGTACGAATTTAGATAGGGGGGTGCCCATTGATGGAGCACTATTCCTCCCACTGACACCATTGATGGGACACTATTCCTCACACTGACACCAATGATGGGACACTATTCCTCCCACTGACACCAGTGATGGGGCACTATTCCTCCCTCTGACACCAGTGATGGGGCACTATTCCTCTCACACTGACACCAATGATGGGTCTCTATTCCACCCACTGACACCAATGATGGGACACTATTCCTCTCACTGACATCAGTGATGGGATACTATTCCTCCCACTGACACCAATGATGGGACACTATTCCTCTCACTGACATCAGTGATGGGATACTATTCCTCCCACTGACACCAATGATGGGGCACTATTCCTCCCACTGACACCAATGATGGGGCACTATTCTTCCCACTGACACCAGTGATGGGACACTATTCCTACCACTGACACCAGTGATGGGGCACTATTCTTCCACTGATACCAATGATGGGGCACCATTCCTCTAAATTACACAGATAATAGAATAAAATAAGAGTGGAGCTCTAATGGGAAGAGGTGGAGCCTAAAGATGAAGGGTGGAGTTTACATATGAAAGGGTGGATTGTAACAGGAAGGGGTTGTACGAATTTAGATAGGGGGGTGCCCGATTTTAGTCTTGCCTAGGGCAGCACAAAACCAAAATACACCACTTTACATATATATATATATATGGTACTTATTTGATTTATTTTTATGCTAGCACATTGATTTTGTGCTCATTTTAAACATGCATTCTAATTTAGAGGAAAGTTCCTTTCTTTTACTTTCATTTTTAAGTACAAATCTTCCCCATTAGTCAAAATGCATTAAAGGGGAGGCAAAATTAAGGTGTTTTGGTTATTTTAAAGTGTGAATGGTATGGCTTCTGGGGTTGGGGGAATCCTTCAGCTTCCTCTGGACCTATTCATCTGTTAAAAAAAAACGAACCCCAAAGGTTACCCATCCCTAATAATAATCCTAACTTTAACAATAGCTGAAACACTTTGTTTAGAAACAAAGTATCAAGAGTGTCACGTCAGAGCTTTCATACTGATCACATGACTTTGTTTATCAATAAAGCTACTAATAATCATGTCATTTAACTTTGTTGCTAAACAAAGCCTTGTCATTGTGATAATGAAGATCTCTCACATAAAGCTCTGTCACACAAAGCTATGTCAGTGACCTGGTTTACCTGTCAACAAAGCCATATCACATGGCTCGCAGCCAGGGGGAGCCATGGGGGAGATTTACTAAACTGGAGGATGCAAAATCTGGTGCAGTTCTGCACAGAAACCAATCAGCTGCTAACTTCAGCTTGTTTAATTTAGCTTTGGCAATGAAACACGGAAACTGAGATTTCTATGCTGAACTGTTCCAGATTTTGCACCCTCTAGTTTTAGTAAATAACCCCCAATTTGAGTTTAGCTTTAAAAATGATTTTTTAAAAATATATAACTTTACCTTGCACTGCCATAGGGATAAATAAAATGCTGATGTTATTGAATGTTAGGTGACCATAAAATCAGTAATTTTCCTAGGAATCAAGCTTGGCAAAATCGTCAAGGGTTTTTATTGCTGCCTTTGACCTCCTCGGTAGATGCCCTTTCACTTTGTTTATCAGATATTGGTGCCTCCCAGGACAGAAACAGAGTTTAATGCAGGCCATAGATGGGTCGAAAATCGGCTGATTTTTCGCCCGTAAAAAAACCGGCCGATTTTCGCACTGTTAATGGGTTAATTGGTCGGCCGTTTTTCTGGATTTTGGTACATTTTTTTGATCGGTAAAATTGTAAAAAAATCGGCTGATTTTGCCGATCAGCCAATTTTTGCGGCAATGATGAGCAAATTGGCCAATCTTTTTACTGATAAAAAATCTGCCCATGAGCCGTGACCTGCAAGAAAAAGAAGAAGAAGAAAAAAAAGAAGAAAAAAAGAAGAAGAAGAAGAAAAAGAAGAAGATGAAGAAGTAGAAGAAAAAGAAGAAGAAGAAGAATTCCAGTCCGCTATTATATTTGACATGAAAAAGTACTGCGGTTGCAACATTGTATCTATTTGTATCCGAATAAAAACATCTGTATCCGAAATGGATACACATAGATACAATGTTGTAAACGCTATACTTTTTAATGTCAAATATAATAGCGGAGCTCTCTGCAGGGCACAGAAGTTTTTTTTACCATTGCTGGTAACGTCGGCCTATTGAACAACCGATTTTTCGTTTTTTTTGTTAATAAAACGGCCGGTTTTTGACCCATCTATGGCCTGCATTAATCTTCTCAGCTTGGATACAGGAAGCAAAATCCTAACCATTCCCTGCCTTTTTCAACGCAGGAAAAAAGGTTTTGGGAAGACCTTTGCTTCAACAGTATAAATAAACAGTATAAAAAATAATATAAATGAAAGGAATACAAGCTTACTGGGCCAGTATAATATTTGTTCCTTTACAAAACAAATCTTTAATACGAAGAAAATTTTCATAAATGGCTCCACAGCGTTCCATTTTCATATACTTATATTTTTTGCTGAAAAATTATCATTCATATGTCCATTTTTGTGTAAAGGTTTTGTGAATATATTAATAATAAAAACAATAGCATTGCAAGCCATCATAACATAAACAAGCAAAGCAAATAGTAATAGTAATATACTAAAATATCATAAGGGAAAGAGGAAAATAGAAAAAAAAAGATAATCAAAATGTGATAATAGGTTAGACATCCTATATGGTAATATAATAAAGACATCTCAGATACTCATAGACAAAGTTTGTGTTCTATGATTAGGTGTCATAATAGGGGGAAAAAAACATGCTGTTGTCTGTAATTTCATCTGAGTTTTGAAGAAACCATGAAATCTGTAGTAATTGAATTGTGTGCTGTCCTATCTTCTAATGGGATACATTTTCCTTTCTGGATATTATAAGAATAACGATAATAATAATAATAAAAAAAAATTTTTGTGTTTGCTGACACCAAGCAAAGATTCATGAGGTTCTGTGCTTCGATTGGTCTGCACTTATGCACAAAACAATGTCATCCTTTTTCGCAATTCAAGTTTAAAGTTTAGCAGGTTTACAGAGAAAATAAAACAAAAATTATATATACAAAGCAGTATCAATAGCAATAACAGTTTTTGTTTTGTCTTTCTATAACTTAATATAGTTTCCACTTATTGTGAAAGGCCAAGCTGTCCAGCCAAAGTGTCAGTTGCAGCTCTTGGTGCAGATGCTCCATGTGTATTGTGGCAGTGGCACTTGGTTAGAAGCTCCACTATGCTTCTTTGACTGGCTAATTCTTCTTTAGACTCCCTGGGGTTTCTAATCACTTCGACCCCAGACAGCACTGCATATTTTCTCTTTAGCTGAGCTCTAATATGATCGATAATCAATCTCTTATCTTTCTTGATTTGGTATTAGACTTTGATGACACCCATACTATCACCAAAAATTATTTTGAAGATGCTGCCAGTAACTCTTATGCCCATTTTATCATCTGCCATCTTCTGAGATATATAAACACATTAACAAAAGCCAATTCCATTGGTTCTGTAGAAATTGTGCCTTGGATGCAGATTATCTGGACCAAGGAGAAGTTCTACAACAAACATTTAGTGAGAAAGGTTACCTAGCAAATCACATTTGCTACATAAAGAAATCCCCCAGAGAGAATTCAAAGTCCCTCCATAGATGATAATACCATTAGATTCATTACACAG
The DNA here is from genome assembly GCF_062004578.1 of Staurois parvus. NCBI lineage: Eukaryota > Metazoa > Chordata > Amphibia > Anura > Ranidae > Staurois > Staurois parvus. Next base: position 2,227,313 of record NW_028317883.1, read on the forward strand.
TGTAATTGCCAATATAAATGGATGGAAAGAATCTTCAAGAAATACTGTGGAATTGTGACAAGACCCCATACTTAGACAAACATTGCCCCCAACCCAGGGCTTGTAACATCAAAAGCCAGATAGCCCTCAGCAGATTCCCATATCATAAGGCTGCCTGTCCAGCACCAGGTGGTCTTTTCTCAAACCTGATAGGAATGTACAGATTTTAAAAGAAGAAAATGTTTAACTTGTTCCTTTGTTCCAAATGCCCTTAAGTCCTTTGAGGCCAACGGAAAAAACAACCCTATTTCTCATGTTTATACATGTTCCACCAATTTTGTCATCTATGCCCTCAGGTGCCCTGTGGTCTACTTTAAATCAGGAGGACCATCAGGGCTCTACAAACCAGATTCGGTTCGAAGAGCCATTGAGCAAGGGGAAACAAACAACAAATACAGTGTACCTAGACACTTTAAAGAGGTGCATGCCAAATCTACAGCAAGTTTGGATTATAGAACAGGTCCCTAATACTTTTCCCAATGCTTAAAATTTAAAAACATTGTGTGAACATGAGATGTATTGGATTTTCTCATTGACTCCAGCTGGGCTCAATGAAGATATTGAAACCAATACTGTCATATAACTCATGTCTTCATATTTTAACAAATAATATCAGTTTTATTTCCAGAATATATATTCTCATGTATATATTCACATGCATGGAGACAAATATAGAACTATCCCAACATTTTCACTCTTAAACCTTTGTAAGCTTACTGTATGCGCAATCTTCTTATCACTTTTAGTCTGGAGTTTCCCTTAAAATTCATTGTTCAACAGTTGTATTCACCAAGTTCCTATGTAAGTAATATAATCTTATTATATTTAGTCTGGAGTTCCCCCTTAAAATTCCTTCTTGCTGGGGCAGCTCCAGCTGAGACCAGTATACTGTATTGTCATTACCTAGTATCCAGTTCCTTTCATGGTTTAACAGTTGTATTCACCAAGTCCACTTATAGGCCTATATGTCATTTTATTATTACTAGTCTGGAGCAGGGACGGACTGACCATTTGGAAACTCGGGCACTGCCCGAGGGCCCGGGGTCAGTAGGGGGCCCCATGAGATGCCCCTGGTACCTTTTTCATGGGCTTTTGAGTTTGGGCAAGGACACAGGGACCCCATGATCCCCTATTGCCCGGGGGCTTCATGAGTTGTCAGTCCGCCCCTGGTCTGGAGTTTCCCCTTAAATTCCTTGCTGCCGGGGCAGCCCCAGCTCAGATCAGTATATCGTCATTACATAGTATCCAGCTCTTTCCCTTTTCTTTTCATTACCCCTCCCCCTTTCTTTCTTTGTTATATTTATACATCACATAGCCCTCCTGTTTCCCCTTATGGTTTGACAAAGGAGCACCGTAGAGCTCCGTAACATGTTATGCCCACACCCTACTGACACCATCATGTCTAACATAACTTCTGATTTCGGTCCCTCCGTTGGCTTGCATTCCAGTGTTATATATAAGAAACATATGATGCAGCGCTATGTGATAATTAGAGATGAGCGAATTATTCAAAAATTTGATTCGGCTGATTCGCCGAATTTGCGGGAGAAATTCGATTCGATGCGAATTTATTCGCCGCAAATTTAACTTATTTAAAGGGTTTCTAGGCTTCAGAGAGCCTTTATATTAGTGCAGAACACTGTACCTTTAATTTAAATGCCCTTGGAGTCTGCTGGGGAAGAGAAATAATACTGTCAGTCAGTATGACATGCAGATGAGTGCCGTCGATCTTAGAATCACCGCACACTTCACTCATTTGGGCAGTCACGGGGCACGACGAAGAAGAAGAAGAAGAATGAAAAGAAGAATGAAAAGAAGAAGAAGAAGAATGAAAAGAAGAAGAAGAAGAATGAAAAGAAGAATGAAAAGAAGAAGAAGAAGAAGAAGAAGAAGAATGAAAAGAAGAAGAAGAATGAAAAGAAGAAGAAGAAGAATGAAAAGAAGAATGAAAAGAAGAAGAAGAAGAATGAAAAGAAGAATGAAAAGAAGAAGAAGAAGAATGAAAAAAAGAAGAAGAAGAATGAAAAGAAGAATGAGAAGAAGAATGAAAAGAAGAATGAGAAGAAGAATGAAAAGAAGAATTAAAAGAAGAAAGAAAAGAAGAATTAAAAGAAGAATGAGAAGAATGAAAAGAAGAAGAAGAAGAATGAAAAGAAGAAGAAGAAGAATGAAAAGAAGAAAAAGAAGAATGAAAAGAAGAAGAAGAAGAATGAAAAGAAGAATGAAAAGAAGAAGAAGAAGAAGAATGAAAAGAAGAAGAAGAAGAATGAAAAGAAGAAGAATGAAAAGAAGAATGAAAAGAAGAAGAATGAAAAGAAGAATGAAAAGAAGAAGAAGAAGAATGAAAAGAAGAATGAAAAGAAGAAGAAGAAGAATGAAAAGAAGAAGAAGAAGAATGAAAAGAAGAATGAAAAGAAGAAGAAGAAGAATGAAAAGAAGAAGAATGAAAAGAAGAAGAAGAAGAATGAAAAGAAGAATGAAAAGAAGAAGAAGAAGAATGAAAAGAAGAAGAAGAAGAATGAAAAGAAGAATGAAAAGAAGAAGAATGAAAAGAAGAAGAAGAAGAATGAAAAGAAGAATGAAAAGAAGAAGAAGAAGAATGAAAAGAAGAAGAAGAAGAATGAAAAGAAGAAGAAGAAGAAGAAGAAGAATGAAAAGAAGAAGAAGAATGAAAAGAAGAAGAATTCCAGTACAGCAAAAAGTGTATCTGCAGAGAGCTCCGCTATTTCTGACAGTTCTCGGACAGTTCTGACAGTTCATTTACAGCGGTTGAAACATTGTATCTATTTATTTCTGAATAAAAACATCTGTATCCTAAATGGAAACAAATAGATACAATGTTTCAACCGCTGTAAATGAACTGTCAGAACTGTCAGAGAACTGTCAGAAATAGCGGAGCTCTCTGCAGTGACACTTTTGCCGGCTGATCGGGGAAAATTCGATTCGTGCATCCGAAGTTTGCTAAAATTCGGATTCGATGCGAATCGAATTTTTCCTAATATTCGAAACGAATTCCACTTCGCCAAGTTCGATTCGCTCATCTCTAGTGATAATAATAACAGATAGATTACTAGTAAATGAGTGACAATGGTGACTGTACACAACAACAATATATGTGAGGCGCTATTACAGTGAATAATGGTCAAATTGTGTCACGCTGAATGACAGCGAAAAAGTGATAAAAGAACACTGATAATGGTGACAGTAGTGAAAAGCCCAACGAAAGTATTAAAGCGGAGTTCCACTCATTCTGTAAAAAAATAAAAGTCAGCAGCTACAAAAACTGTAGCTGCTGACATTTAAAAAACTGCCACTCACCTGTCCCACAATCCCTCATTGCCCCCACCGCAGCCTGTTTCACCGGCTGTCCTGTATTCCAGGTGCCGGAATCTTCAGTGTGGACACCCAGCTGTAACAGCTTTGCGGCTTCACAGCCGGGTGCCCACTGCGCATGCGTGAGTAGCGCTGCGCTACCTGATTGGCCCCGACATCTTCTAGGATCTGTCACATGTCCCACAAGACTTTGGGGAGGGAGGAAGATCTCAGTGGAAGTGGGAGCGGGTACCTGTCAAATTCGGGGGACCAATCTTTAAAGCGGAACCTCCCCTTTTGGGTGCAACTCCACTTTAAATAAAATCAAGTTAAATATCTCAAAAAGTCCAAAATATATCCGTGATAACAAGTGAAAAAGTGACTCCGTGATGAAATTGTTGCTCTTAAATGCACTCACCAGAAGCGCATATTAAATGCGCACTATGATACAAAACATGTTGGTTATGTGTTATAGAAGACACTGGTAGTGATAGCAGAATTCAGGCTTTACTTGTGTGGCTTAAGTTACAAACATACAGAGCACATTTCACAGCAGACAGATTACTTCCTGAAGAGATGATAGAGAAGAGGAAAGAGCCATATGTACAACTAGTGACCTTAGTGTACAGTGCCATCTACTGGTCAAGTGATATTAACACACAATACTATATAGTACATTATAGTACATGCTGTTGCATTCCCAACAAAACAGCTCCTCCGCAGGTAAGGAAACATCCACAGAAGCTACTCAAAGTATGGAGTATTAATGAGAGATGAAGTCTTGAGGAACATTATTCCAAATAAACCGAATTGCGTGTATAGAAAAAATAAGTCTCTTAGAACAAAAATTATGCATAATATCATAAACCCACCAAAACGCAAGTCTATTTCCTGGATTAGAAGGATTTCACTATTGTAATAAATGTAAGGCATGTAAAAATACTTCAAAAAATAAAAATAGAGTGGTTAAACAATTTAGATCCACTTCAACTAACCGGGAGTATAAAATCAAGTCATTAATATCCTGTGGTACTACGCATGTAGTTTACATGTTAGAATGTCCTTGTCACTTCCAGTACGTTTGAAGAACAGTTAGAGCTTTAAAAACAAGAATAGGAGAACATATAAATAATATTAAAAAAGGATTTGATAAACATAATGTATCTAGACACTTCAAACTGTACCATAATTGCAACCTACGTAAATTTGCTGACTTTTTGGGGTATTGATAAAATTTACCAGCATTGGAGAGGAAATGATATGTTAAAAGAAGTCTCCAAAAAAGAAACATTTTGGATATATAACTTGGATACCCTAAGACCACAAGGGTTAAATATTGTCATTGATCTTAATTGCTTCCTCACAGATTTCTAAATATTACTGATGTAATTATTGACTATGGCCTTTGTCAGTGATATTTGGATTTTCAGAGTTCTGCTTTGTGATTTTGGTCTTTTAAGAATTGATAATTCTTATATAAGATGATTATCTTTACATATTTAAAAAAAAAAATTGGAATGGTAGAGTTCCACTTTAATACACTAGCCCTTTAAGGGTGGATAATATAATGTAATGCCCAAACCGAGTATGTTTTCAGTTTTTACTGTCATAATTAATATGTTGTTTTATAACGGTTGCAGTTCAAAGGTATTTTGGCTTAATAATATGAGCGTAATAATATGATTGTTAAATATATATATATAATTTGTCCCTCGTTTGCAGCGGGGTTTAAATTGCTGGGCTGTGTATGTAGTGACGTTCATCCTTCTGCTCCGTGAAAACGACAAGTGACGAAACGCGTAGGGTGGGGCTTCAGACTGACGTCACTACGTTCCATAAGCAGCCGATGTCTCTGGGTTTTTGTGATAATTTCAATGTGATGTGTTTGTTGCTAGTGTCGGCTAAACACTTTACCATGTGAGTGGATCAGATGTGTTTTTAAAGGAATAAATGTACCATACGGTATTACACTATCGCCTGCTTTGTTTTCTCTTTTCCTTTTGAGCCTGTGTGAAAGAATTTGGAGTGTTTTTTGGAGAATCTTGCTGCCGAGTTTCCCTTCCTGCAGAGTATTGCTCCATTAGCTGAAAGTGAATATACTGGAGAGTCCGATTACCGTTGTGCCTGTCTGCAGAGTATTGCTCCCAGAGCAAACGCGCATCTGCTGGTTTATAAAATAACTAACAATATGCTCTGGTGAGTTTATTCATTTCTACTGGTGGTGGATTGGTACACTTTTGTTGGTGATGGACGTATTTCACATTATTGGAAAGAAAATTCAGAGACACTTTGTTTTGCCCTTAATATTTATGTATGTCACAGTATAAGTTGTATAATAATTTTTTTAATAGCACTACCTTTTTTTGATTTATATTGTAACCTTTACTTTAAAGGGTAAGGTATAGCAGCTTTTATAATTTGTTTATTTTTTTGCGCTGTTTCCATGTATATGTTTTTTTTTATGGAAAAGAAACACCACTGGCCTCACACTGCATTAAGGAATGACTCCAGCAGACACATCCATCATAGGCAGAACCAGCAAAAACTCAGCCCCCCTTGAAGGAAATAGCTCGCACAACGAGCCACAGAGCTTCTTACGTTCCTTATATATAATTTTGAGGATACATAGGGTTGTCCGTTTATGCAGGCTGCTTTTTTCTCCTCCGTGCGCTCACTTTCTACTTTCTATTTCACTTTGCATTCCAGTGTGATTATGGCTCTCGCTGGTGGACACGGTTCAAGCCTTGCATCCCTCCTCAGCTGGATGTCGCATGCACACCAGAGTTGCTTGCTGGTTCCATATGCCAGCCTTTGGCGGCTTTCCATTGAGTTGTGCTAGCGACTAAAGACTGATGATTTTCAACCACTTTTAAAATGTTTTAATAAACTGATACACTTAGATGGTGGTGCCTTCTGCTTTTTTAATTTATTGTAATGCTTTTACTCTCAGCATGTTTACTATTGCATATTACTGAGTCTGAAAGTTTGTATTGGCTTGTTTATCAATTTTGATATTGCTTCACAACGATTCACAAATACACTGTATCAGTTACAAAGGTTACTGTTTACTGTAGATATACCATTATGATAAAAGCCTTATTTACGCTTGCCATTGACGGGGCAGTAAAAACAGGCAGTTGTGCTATGTTTTTACAACCCCCTTAAGCTGTAAAAGGCAGATGGACAGGGAATACATGATGCTTTGTTTTGCGGTCACAGCAAAAATGATTCCTCCTGTCGTTTCAGTGAATAGAACCACTCTGCAACCATACTGCAACTGTGTGCAATGCACATGTGGTTGCTGCATGGTTGTTTGGCATTTACAGGGTTACAGCATGCAGCTAGGAGGTGATATATTGCCTCCTCACTGCTTGTTAAACACCTCTGAAAAAGATCCACTGCGGATCGCTTTTCAGATGTGTGATAGTGACAGCTACTACTGTAAACTCAACCTTTACAAGTGGGTTTGTATTTGTCTGGTCCAGTCATGTGACCTGGCTCCCCTGTTTCAGCCATAGTAGAGAAGGGAGCACCGAAAATGGATGGGTCATAATTGGGCCTAATAGTGACGTCATTGCTCCAGGCTTTACTAGCCATTGTCAGAGTGTTCTCTCCTCTCCCCTGTAGCCATCACTGACTGACACAGGGGAGATCAGGAGACCAGACAAGAACAAGCTGAAAATAGTAAAGTATATACATCTTTCTTACACAGGTTAGTAAGCATCGGTGCTAGGAGGGGGAGGGGCAGTTTTAGGAGTAGTTAGGGTTAGGCTGGTGCTACACTTCAAATTTGTTTGTTGCCTACTTAAAGTATATATGAACCATCGCTTATAAAACAACCCATTCAGTTTAAAATACAGATGAAAAGCAAAACATATGTGTATACAAATAAAAAACATTATACATATCTGTTTTTTTCCTTTTTTAAAATAAGAGATCACACAATCTCTGTTCTCAGCTGCATAAGGATCTTAGAGAGCTGGGGGAGAAGAAACAGCAGCACACTCATCTTCCTAGTGAATGGCTGTACAGGAGGTGGATTAGCTCTCAGCACAGCTGCCCATGCTGTTCTCTCCTGCCTAGTGTAGTCAGTTTTTAATAGGAGAGCATAGTCATTGGCAGGAACACCAGTGATTTCACACAAAGGAAGCATTACAAAGAGAACAGGATCATTTTTCATACAAGTACATGGTACATCAGGCACCGATCAGGAATATGAATTGTACGGTTTACATACTCTTTAATGTTCTTTTAAAATTACATGTCCATCTAAGACTGACCTGTCCACAGGGTCAGAGTGCTGTTAGTGATTTCATGGCAGAGCAAACAGCGTTGTTGCCCTGTTTAGGGAAGTGGAAAAATACCAGATCTACTGGCAGGATCAAAAGGTAACAAATCAATTATACAGGGGTAAGAAAATAAATGTTATGTTATTGTTACCTTTATACTGCAGCATGTATGTTATTTTTTTATATTATCCATAGTTACATCATAATTATTAAAGACATGCTGTGATTTACTGTCACGCGCAGTACCATCAAGTCAGTTCATGAAAAAGTGGCTTTAGGCTGCGGAATGCATAGACCCTAAACATATTAGGTGTTTCAGGGACTGGGACTCGCCATATGCTCACTTTCTTTTCTTCTTCAATGTACAGTAATTGTACATTGTGGATATAGTTTTTACCTACTTGTATTGATATGTAATATACTGTATTTTGTGCTCCATAAGACGCACCTGACCTAGGTTTTAAAGGCGGAAAAGAAGAAAAAAAAATATTCTGAACCAATGGACTGCAGACATAGTACAGGAAATGACCAGAGACTGCGGACACAGTACAGGAGATGACCGGAGACTGCGTACATAGTACAGGAGATGACCAGAGACTGCGGACACAGTACAGGAGATGGACCAGAGACTGCGGACACAGTACAGGAGATGACCACAGACTGCGGACACAGTACAGGAGATGACCAGAGACTGCGGACACAGTACAGGAGATGACCAGAGACTGCGGACACAGTACAGGGGATGACCAGAGACTGCGGACACAGTACAGGAGATGACCACAGACTGCGGACACAGTACAGGAGATGACCACAGACTGCGGACACAGTACAGGAGATGACCAGAGACTGCGGACACAGTACAGGAGATGGACCAGAGACTGCGGACACAGTACAGGAGATGACCAGAGACTGCGGACACAGTACAGGAGATGACCAGAGACTGCGGACACAGTACAGGAGATGACCACAGACTGCGGACACGGTACAAGGGATGACCAGAGACTGCGGACACAGTACAGGAGATGACCACAGACTGCGGACACGGTACAGGAGATGACCAGAGACTGCGGACACAGTACAGGAGATGACCAGAGACTGCGGACACAGTACAGGAGATGGACCAGAGACTGAGGACACAGTACAGGAGATGACCAGAGACTGCGGACACAGTACAGGAGATGACCAGAGACTGCGGCTACAGTACAGGAGATGACCAGTGACTACGGACACAGTACAGTAAATGACCAGAGACTGTGGACACAGTACAGGAGATGACCACAGACTGCGGACACAGTACAGGAGATGACCAGAGACTGCAGACATAGTACAGGAGATGACCAGAGACTGCAGACATAGTGCAGGAGATGACCAGAGACTGCAGACATAGTACAGGAGATGACCAGAGACTGCAGACATAGTACAGGAGATGACCAGAGACTGCAGACGTACTAGAGGAGATGACCAGAGACTGCAGGCACAGTACAGGAGATGACCAGACACTGCAGACACAGTACAGGAGATGACCAAGGACTGCAGACACAGTACAGGAGATGACCAGAGACTGCAGACGTACTACAGGAGATGTCCAGAGACTGCGGACACAGTACAGGAGATGACCAGAGACTGCAGACAGTATAGGGGATGACCAAGAGACTGCGGACAGTATAGGTAATGACCAAGAGACTGTGGACATATGTAGTACAGGAGATGACCAGAGACTGCGGACAGTACAGGAAATGACCAGAGACTGTGGACAGCACAGGGGATGACCAGAGACTGCGGACAGTACAGGAAATGACCAGAGACTGTGAACAGTACAGGGGATGACCAGAGACTGTGGACAGTACAGGAGATGACCAAGAGACTGCAAGCATAGTACAGGAGATGACCAGAGACTACGGACACAGTACAGTAAATGACCAGAGACTGCGGCCACAGTACAGGAGATGACCAGAGACTACGGACACAGTACAGTAAATGTCCAGAGACTGCGGACACAGTACAGGAGATGACCAGAGACTGGGGACAGTACAGGAGATGACCAAGAGACTGCGGACAGTACAGGGGATGACCAGAGACTGCGGACAGTACAGGAGATGACCAGATACTGCGGACAGTACAGGAGATGACCAGAGACTGCAGACAGTACAGGAGATGACCAAAAGACTGCGGACAGTACAGGGGATGACCAGAGACTGCGGACAGTACAGGGGATGACCAAGAGACTGCGGACACAGTACAGGAGATGACCAGAGACTGCAGACACAGTACAGGAGATGACCAGAGACTGCAGACGTACTACAGGAGATGACCAGAGACTGCGGACACAGTACAGGAGATGACCAGAGACTGCGTACAGTATAGGGGATGACCAAGAGACTGCGGACAGTATAGGTAATGACCAAGAGACTGTGGACATATGTAGTACAGGAGATGACCAGAGACTGCGGACAGTACAGGAAATGACCAGAGACTGTGGACAGCACAGGGGATGACCAGAGACTGTGGACAGTACAGGGGATGACCAGAGACTGTGGACAGTACAGGAAATGACCAGAGACTGTGAACAGTACAGGGGATGACCAGAGACTGTGGACAGTACAGGAGATGACCAAGAGACTGCGGACAGTACAGGGGATGACCAGAGACTGCGGACAGTACAGGGGATGACCAGAGACTGCGGACAGTACAGGAGATGACCAGATACTGCGGACAGTACAGGAGATGACTAGAGACTGCAGACAGTACAGGAGATGACCAAAAGACTGCGGACAGTACAGGGGATGACCAGAGACTGCGGACATGGTGAAGGAAATGACCAGAGACTGCGGACAGTGCAGGGGATGACCAGAGACTGTGGACAGTGCAGGGGATGACCAGATACTGCGGACAGTACAGGAGATGACCAGAGACTGCAGACAGTACAGGAGATGACCAAAAGACTGCGGACAGTACAGGGGATGACCAGAGACTGCGGACATGGTGAAGGAAATGACCAGAGACTGCGGACCGTGCAGGGGATGACCAGAGACTGTGGACAGTGCAGGGGATGACCAGAGACTGCGGACAGTGCAGGGGATGACCAGAGACTGCGGACAGTGCAGGGGATGACCAGAGACTGCGGACAGTGCAGGGAAGGACCAGAGACGGCAGACAGTACAGGGGATGACTAAGAGAATGCGGACCTTTGGGGAGGGAGGGGGAGCGGGTACCTGAATTTGACAGGTACCCGCTCTCACTTCGTAGTTGTCGTCCCTTTAGTGTGGGCACCCAGCTGACAGCCGGGTGCCCAGTGCGCATGCGGGAGAAGTGCTGCGCTTTGTGATTGGTCCAGCATCTTCTGGGACCTGTCATGTGTCCCAGAAGACACCGTACTATTCACAAAGCGCAGCACTTCTCACGCATGCGCACTGGGCACCCGGCTGTCACAGCCGAGAGCCCACACTAAAGATGCAAATGCAGGAAGCCTTTGCAGCGCTGGACCGAGGAACAGGTAAGGTCCTGCTGCAGAGAAGAGACGAGCTGCTGGCCCGGTATTCTGACACGGCGGTGGCTGTGGGAATACCAGACCGGCCGCTCCATATTCGCTCCATAAGACACACTGACATTTTCCCCCCTTTTTTTGGGGGAAAAAGTGCGTCCTATGGAGTGAAAAATACGTTAGTTTAGTATTATGGGTAATGCTATCTGAATGCATAATGTAATTGATCATTTTGATTCAAATTCAAATGTTTTTATGGGCTTTTATGCTTTTGCTTTTAAACATTTATAGCACCCTCCTAGGTGCTAGGATTTGGACAGTTAGGATAGTATAGCTGTGTTCCTCTGCTTATCAGAGAGGCTGTCAGGAAAATCTAATTGGGCTTTCTGCTTAACAGAGAGCTGAGAAGGATTAGTAAGGTCTGCTCATGATGCTCTGGTGCTGTTTGAGTTTGTCTGAAGTCCCCACCCTCGCCTTCTGAAAGCAACTAGAGCCTTCCAGAACCTGGGTGGAAGCAAGGCAAATGAGCAGTATGAATATGAAAACAGTCCTGGCCAATTGCAGGGGAGGGTGGTCCCATTGCATACTGGGAGTGGTATTTTTGTTCTAGGAGCACATGGGCTCAGAGTCTTTCCCTGGAGAGGATTGCACCAAGCCAGGTTGGACGCAGGCTTGCCTCGCCTGGCACTTGTTGCCATATGGCCTTGGGTGGGCTACCTGAGGGCCTGAAACTATAGAGAGTGACCTTCAGTACACTGACTGAGGGGAGCTGTCTGCCAAGGATATGTCTGGTATCACTGAAGGGTGTCACTGGGAAGATTGGAAGGAGGTAACCATTCTGTCCTTGGGCCTTGTGAGTACAGACACAATGAAATCTGGGGGACTCTGTGTGCTTGCTACCCCTCTGGTGCTTTATAGTGAGCGTGGGTCTAAGAATAGGGAACACTGGCTGGTGTTTGGAAGAGCTTGTCCAATTGTTACTGCTGCTAAGGAACTTTGCTCAACTCTAACCTGTTTGTTGCTACAGTCTAAAGAGAAGCCTGCTATGTGCTTCCAGCAAGACATCAACTGTGCTTAACTAGATGTTAGATGGCTCTTTCTTGCATATTTGGTGGTCCTGTCCACTTATTCAACCATTCTGGCAGGAGGTCCACCGGTTGGTGACTTCAGTGACCACTCTGCCCATAGTTTTCTCTGCTGCTCAGCTATTGCTTCATCATACCCCCATTCCTAGGAGTCAATATTTCAAGTCCCTAGCGATGCATATGATCAACGCAGCCAGACTCTGTCTTCCTGTGCTATGGGGCTCCACTCACCCCCCAACTATACGCGATTGGCTCAATCGAGTAGGCAAAGTGGCGGAAATGGAGGAACTGATTGCGACTGCACTTGATCTGCCAACTAAATACTCACATGTTTGGGCCTGCTGGACCCACTTTGTAACTACCCCTGAATTCGGATCTCTCATGGGTCGGGATACCTGATTGAGCTCAGCCCTACCTCTGGTTATGCCCTTGGTTCTCTCATAATCTGTGTGGTTATGACCTCTTTTCCGGTAATTTATATTTGCCTGCTTAGCTTTGGTGAGTGTTTAAATTCTTGACACTCTCATTTATGATCTCCAATAACAATGCTGACACGAACGTCGCAGCCCGGACCCTTCGCTTCCCTTGCTTCCCCCCCCTTTTTTTTTTTTTTTTTTTGCCTCTTATTCCCCCTTCTCCCTCTCCCCTTACTCTACCCCCCCACCCCCCCCCTTTTTTTTTTTTTTTTTTCTCTCCCCCTCTTTCTCTTCTCTCTCTCTACTATGACTCCCATTCTTTTCCTTTTCTTATCCTTTTCTTTCTTTCTATTCCCCTTTTTTCTTTTCTTTCTCGACAACCTCTTAGTCTTCGATCAGGCTTAATGTTCATTTTATCCAGGATTACTTGGTATATGGTTAGCTTCTCTCCTCTAGGATAGTCAATGGTACTCACGACGTCTTCTCTTATACTACAATGCTCACTTAGCCTCATGATAGTGTACTGCTTTTGGTTTAGGCTCTGAAGGTTCATTTCCTCCATGCTTAGGCCAGTACGCCAATATTCACTTGGTGGAAGTAAGCTGTTATTACCTTCTCTATTGTACATTTTTGAACCTTGAGTACTACAGGCATATCTCTGCCGTAATTTGCCATGCTTATGTTATCCATAGTGTCGCACTCTACCATGTTGTTTCTTCCTGTATTTTGGTTTAAGCTGTGTCTATGACCTGATTGATGCTGCGTGTGCATTTCTTTATATTTTCCTGTAACATGTTGTCACTTCTAAATAAACTTTTATGGAATAAACTAGATGTTAGATGTCCTCTGATGTGAATAGTTCTAATCTTGGAGTGTCCTACTAACGTTCCCAATCCCTATCTCCAGTTCCACAATAAAACTCCAAAAACAACATTCCCTAGACTGGTCATTGAAGACAGCAAAGTGTGTGTGTGCACCTGGCTACAGAAAATACCTTGTACCTGGCTGTGGGACGAAGCAAGCGGAGACCTGGACAAAAATGTGTAGCGCTACCTCCTGAGGGGGATGACTTGTCCTGTTTTCCTCTTTTCCTCTTTTTTTTTTTCTGGGGGAAAAAAAGTAATGTGGCGAATAAGGGATCGCTTTTTGGAACCAAAGTATGTCCAGGATACTTGAAAGGAGCTTCTGTAACCCTCAGGTGCCAATTAAAGCTCATTACACACCTACAAACAATACAAAACTATCTTTTTTACCCTTCCTAACTGAATCTAATTAATTTTGATAATTTAATAAATATTTTACTGAAATCTCCAGATTTTCACCAAAATTTCAGGATCATGAAAATCCTCAATCTTTGAATAAAGAGCAATTCTGAGAAGGGCTAATCCCTAGCTGTCAGTCTTTCACATCCAGAAGTGTAGGGGCAGACGGTTAACCAGGACTAGGGGCAGACGGTTAACCTAGGGGCAGACGGTTAACCAGGACTTGATGATGGTAGCTGAGGCTAGGTCGGGGTAACGTAGAGACAGAAGAGACTCAGAGTAATTCCATGACAGGGGCGGACTGACAACTCATGGGGCCCCTGGGCAATAGGGGATCATGGGGCCCCTGTGTCCTTGCCCAAACTCAAAAAAGCCTATGAAAAAGGTACCAGGGGCATCTCATGGGGCCCCCTACTGACCCCGGGCCTTCGGGCAGTGCCTGAGTTTCCAAATGGTCAGTCCACCCCTGTTCCATGATTATTAGAGGGTCAGAATACCCAGTGACACAGAAGGAATTAGAGTAACTACTTGTCAGCGGTGGTGAGGGCCCAAGAAGGGCTGAGTCACAGGGTTTAAAGGGCCACCTGGTTTTTATAAGAGCACCCTGAAAGGGGTGATGGGTTTTGCTGCTGATGGCCACCAGGTTGCACCTACAGAAGACCAGGCACAGATACACTGAAAAGTCTCTGGCAGTATTAAGCTGATGGGATCACAGGATTAGGACAGACAGCAGTCACACTTGAACACAGAGATGAGAGTCTTTAGCAGTAGCAGTACTGGGGTGCTTGGAAGTCCCGCAGGGATGCTGGATGCAGGTTGAGTGCATGGGGTCACAAAAGATGCTAGCTGAAGGGCACAATGTCACAGTAGCACAGGAGACACTGGAGATTACTTGAATGATTTATTTGAGGTTCCAGGACGCACAGGAGGTTCTGTCAGCTAGTGTGTGAATGCTGAACAACACACCAGCTCGTTTTTTAAGATAGCGCCCCCTCTGGGATTGGCTGCAGCACTAGTGAAACCCAGAAGCCAGCCACAGAGGGGAATACCCAGTGCTGAAGCGTGAAGCAGGTGAGTGTGGCACTAACATTGCCTGTGTTATCCCTGCAGCTGAAACGTCCCCTATTTTTGGTTTACTGTGTCTTTTTCTGCCCTGTGTCTTTGTGGAGGCAGCCTTCTTGTTAGAGGCAGGGATTTTGTTTTTTCTTGTCAGACCTTCCAACAAGAAGACCAGTGAGCAGCACAGAAGTGGCATTACTAAATCTCACTCTGAATCTCCTGATACTAGCAGTGAGTGACATTAGTGCCTAAGATCTCACACTGCAGAAATACAGCTATGATACAACAGGAACCCTAGAAACCCTCAGATATTGGTAAGTACACTGCTATTTTTCAGGGTGAATTCTAGATAAAAGGTAGATTTTTGAGGGTCAGTGAATGCTAAAATAAATATTATACCCACTGCACTACCAATGTGAGAAAACAAAGTCAACAATTTGTGAAAGAAACTTAATTGGTTGCTGCCAACATTGACATGTGTTCCCACACCAAAGGATTATATAGTGATAAACAGAATGCAGAGCAATCCTAGTTGCACTGCATTGTTTATATCACTATTTCGATTTGTGAGGGTATTACTTAGGTACAGTAGACATTTCTAACTGTTCTATATAGCATAGCAAATCTTCACTTTTTGAGTTAAAGTCTGCTTTGAGAGAAGTAGCTACACTTCCATAAATCAGAAACTGGCAATGTGAATACTATTTAAGCTTATGTCTGATCCATTGATCAGGAGATGTTGTTCTTCATTTAGATGTTCCAGTAAAGATCCCAAGGATATAGCATTGGTGTGTCTTTTAAATCCAGTGGCACTATTAAAGTAACTGTGCAATAGGATATCATGGGAGCCAATAAAGTAGTGTAGAAAGCAAACAGGGAACTAGCTAATTGTCTGCCATCTTATCTGTCAAAATGGTATTCAACTTTAATAATCTGTCTGCACATCAACTGGTACAGTAATATAAATAGTTGAGGTTTTCCCTTATACTGTGCCATTGTGAGCATTTTCTCCAACACAAGAAAAGTAGTGCCAAATGATTAGATGATGCCATGTGTTTGACATGGCACATGACATTTAAAGCCAGTTGCCTAGTCTGTGGATAATAGAGAAGTGTTGAGCAGAGTGGAATGACACAAGACAGGAGTGACTCTTGGTGAGTATGGGATTTGGAGGATCTCCTGCGGCTTACTGTGAATCATCAAACTATGATGTTCTGGCTAGGTGAAACTGTAGACAGCCAGATTCTTCCTGTTTGTCCCAGCTCCTCCCTTCCCACAAAGTGCATTTGATTGGTCCCATTGACGTTATGGGTCTAGTAGTCTGAGAATGTCACAGTCTAGTTTCTGATGTAGTGCTCTCTAGGTTTAGATAGCTAGGCTTTGTTTTTTTTTGTTTTTTTTTAGACAGAGGCTGGGTAGCAGCCTGGGATGAGTCAGCCTGGGAGTGAGGCAGAAGTTCACCTCAGGACAGGCACCTTTATAAGTCACGGCCTCTAGAGCCCTCCCACCCTTCTAGAAACTGAGATAAATTTCTGGAAGAGGGGTGGAGGAGGGGAGGAGGCCAGATCTGCATGTTTGAGGGACCATGGCATATCCCCAGGCAGGAGGCCGGGCATGATGACAAAGGACAATCCTTATATGTGGCAGAGCATGGGGAGTGAAGCAGTGTGTAGAGTCAGGTGGAAGCTGGACTGAAAGGAAGGTTGGAGTGTGGGGCTTGGGAGGGGGCCCCAGGGAGGGGAGTCTATCTACAGGCTGGTTACTTGACAGAAGGATCTCCACTGTACCACTGTCTATTTGGGAGAACATCCTGAGCAGCAGGGAATGAGCCAGCCCAGCAAAAGTCCTGAAAGCAGCAACCAACCCACCACGCTGACAGGACAGGAGAGTGTGAGTACTCCTACACCCTCTGGGCCAGATAAAGGGAGAAGGCGGTCAGGTGCAAGACCCAACTAGTTTTCATCCTGGACTACTTCATTGCTAGATCTTGGAATCCCTTGCCCAGGGATACCCTCAGTGCAGCCAGGTGAAGAGGAAGGATTAATCTGGGGTCTGAGGAGGTAGACTAAAGGGGGCTTAAAGTTCTCTAAAGAGTGCTATTTCCTATCTTCGGATCTACCTCTTTTTGTACAGGTACAGGTTGATAAAAAGTTTGTCCTCAAGTTTACAGTTCTTTGGGCATCCCATATACCCCTAGACCCCATTCAAGTTGTTAACCTCTTAATAAAACAACTAAAAACCAGCTCAAGGACTGTTTACTGACTAAAAATGTGGAAAATGCGTATTGCCTGGCCGTGCAGAGCTTAGGGGAACCCAAAATAAATCCAACGGCCCTCAAGAGGGTAGTGCTACACTAATATATGTGTACCAACAAGGTGAAAACTCAGCTATTGGTTGCCTCCCCAGAAGAGCATGCTGTGTAACCACTGAGGATGAACCTATCTAAGATTGGCTATAAGTTTGGTTTACCTTACCTTTAAAAATTAGAAATACATAAAAATGGCCATTAATCAGACAGTAAATGCCTAGACTATTAGGATGTGTTTATGCCATTTTAGGCAAATTATAAATACTGGACCCATAGCAGAGAAAATAGAAGATGGTGTGCAAAACCACACTAGTCCTGTGAATTGAAAACAAATAGGCTGTACAATTTCATTGCATTAATGCTTATTTTCAAAATGCATGTGTAATGTGTGTTCACATGCTTTTAACTAATCTGGTGGAAATGTCAAAACAATTTGTTTTTTTTTATCAAGCGAAAAGAAAAATGCAGAAGAAAAGACTCAGGCAAAATATAAACACAGTGATCTACTATAACAGCTACAATGAAAGTATTGGAGCAGTAGATGTAAAAACTGCACTAATAGTACACAATTTTCATAATAGAAGTGTGAATAGGGTCTGATACAATAAGATAACAATAGGAACACTGCTGACTAACCAGAAATGTAAAAAAAAAAATCAAAGAAAACCTCATCCACATGGTGTCACTACAGACCATGTTCATTCACTTACAACATAGAGCGTCCTATTTATTTATTTATTTGTTTATTTATTTATTTTCTTTATTATGGTGTATACATGTGACATCTACAGGTAGCAGTATATGAGATGTACAGATTTGGGAGGATACTTGCAAGTAGTAATATACGAGGGGTCTTTGTATATTAGGAGGCGACAAACAGTACCCAAATGTATCCATAGCCATGTTTTAAAAGCCTTTCAAGTTTACAGCATAGAGTTAAATGTGGACTCTGGTACTAGAATTATTACGTTGGCGTTCAGGTGTGGTGTTTACATTTGCAAGCTGGACTTGTGTACACATTTGCATTTCCACGTTAGCACAGGAAAACTGGGGTGCTTTATTTATTTATTTTTCTTTTAATAATGCTTTACAGATCTAAATAGTATTTTGGGTAATATATATATATATATATATATATATATATACACACACACACACACAGTGTGTAAATGTTTGAGCTGCACTTCATTTAAAAGGTAAAATTTTAAGTAAATAGGAATATCTCTAAAAGCAACCACAGACATCCAGAGCACTAGCATATTCAGATGGAGAAATCAGCAGTGGTAGCCACTGTATTTCCTTCAAAGCAGATTTTTTTTCCCAAACAATATACTATGATTAAAGATGAGTGAAAATCTTAAAACGCTATGGGCAGAATTGACCAGATTCACTCCCTTGATCTGCAGTAAACGTTCCCACTATAGGTTTTTTTAGAGCTACATTTAATAATGGTAGTAATGGGGTGGTAGTTCCAATAATTTGTACCAAAGGTGTCTGCAATCATCTCTTGTCAAAGGTTAACCTCCACACACCAGATTGGTGGACTAGGTGTTATAACTTGAAGATACTACCCTGCAGGTACAACTTTACCCTCTTTTAAAATTGGGTACATTTAGGTCTAGCATGTACATCTACAAATTCATTGGGAGATGGCTTTGTTTATCAGGGAGGGGGTTCATCCAAAATGATGAGATTGTTCTTTGAACATGGTAATTAGGTTTGGTGGTACCATGCTTGGAAGTGCTTGTTCAACAGGTTAAAGCAGCCAGAAAGTTTGCCTATCTCGGCAATGGTGGAGGTGGTAAAGAATAATGCAGAGGTCCCTCAACCTCAAAATTGCCTGGCAAAAGCTAAAGCCACACCCTGCTGGTGTCCTTTGATAAAGTCTAATAGTTTATTGTTCCAAAGGGTTAAGAATCCATAATTTTGTGTAAACAACAAAGGTTTAAACCTCTAGCTTCTTAGTAGTCACACTTCTCTTTTTTATGCATGGAAGTCTTATCATTGTGGAAACAAGCAGTAATGCAACTTGCTGTGCTTTCCATCCAGTCTGAATTTCAGGGACCTGTTCTCTACCCCCATTGAGATAGTTTGCCATTGCTCTCATCATTATCATGGTTTCAGCTGTCACATCTACTAGACAGGGTGTCAGCCTCATCCCCAAGTTGCAGACCTGATGATATTTCTTGCTTCCTCTCCACTCTGCACATCCCTGAAATGTTGTTGTTCCTTCCCGTTCTACTTTACTTTCATCTGTGTGATGCAGACACCCCCCCCCAATATGAGAGCAGAATAAACCCTAAAGTTGATAGTTTACTTGTCTTGCTGAATTAATATCAGTGTGGGATGATATCATTTATGAAATAATGCTTCCTAGCTATGAATCTTGTAGACTCTTCAAAGGGCTTCAGTAGGTGACAAGTCTCTCTGATCAGCTGTCGCTGTCTGGGTTCAAAGGAGCACATGCTTTTTACTCTGGTGCTTAGGTGCATAATGTAGTCTTTGACTGATTTGCTTAGCTCACCATTAATCTGTGCAATGGAATTCCTCAACATAACATATCAGTCTGTGGAAGGCAAGGCCATTCCATCTTTTCATAGTTATAAAAGCATTTAAGCATTTTAAGATCTAATAAAAATGGCAGCTTTTCTAGGCCATTTCCAACACCATTTCAACCGTGAATATTTTTTGGAAATATGAGGCAAACTTGAGAGCTTCCAATGGTTGGTAACACTCAATATTGTCCTCTAAGATATCCATATATTGCCTGATCCTGATCAAAGCATTACACTAGACTGTTGAATCAGGGAAAAGCTTAGGCTTTATATGGCCAAACTAACATTGTTGGTGGCAATGGTGGAGACAACCCTCCAAGGCACTAAATTGAGTAACATTAACAATGAGAAAACAGGAAATCTAGAAGTGCCATTAAACACGGTCAACTACTGTAGTAAAACAAAGTGGTTATGTGCTCCTCCAATGCTTTTAAATAGGCTGGTGTATCTGGGGTCATAACTCCTTACTGGCTGTGTCATGGGAAGGCTTATGTGGGTTCAAAGGCCTACAACACAGCATGGAATGTGTACTTTTTATTTGCTGTGACCAGTCTGTTTCCCATAAGGCACATTGATTTATAGTAAAATTCAGGAAATCGAGGGGGGCGTGGCCGGCCATGGAGGGAGATGGCTGCTCACTGACGAGCTCCTGGAGAAGCCGAGATCTACAGCACAGCCGAGCGACAGGTGTCAGTGGGGAAACCCGCCATCCACACAGTAAGCCTTCGGAAGGAGGGGGCACCGGGAGAACATATTGGGGAAGCATAAAAATAAGGAGGGGCCCCGCAAATTGAGTTTTTCACTCTGGCAGGAGGCCCCTCCCCTCAAGATGGCGCAGGTCTCTGTCCCTCTCCCGGGATCCAGGGACATGTGAGAGGGGATGTCAGCTCCTCTCCACTGCGCTCCTCCAGCCCAGCACAGACTGCAGGCTCTGCACAGTCCTCCCCCACCAGCAGTCCACAAAAACAAAAGCAACGCTGCTCCCCAGAGGCACAGTATGGGAATGATAGTCTGCACAATGCATACCTACATAATTCCACTACTGAGTTTGTGGAACATCTGGAGGATTATCCTGCAGAATCCTTGCCCCTTACGACTGCAGTAATGAAAGATATGTTAATTTCACTTAAAGGCTCCCTGCATAAAGATATGATGGGCTTCGTACCGCAAGTTAACAAGGATATTGAATGTATGGGAAACAAGTATCTCACGTGGAAACTAAAATGGGGGAACTCGCCAAAGCCCGTAACGAATTAGTGGACGCACATAATAACGCTAAAGATGACTTATCAGCACTAAAGGTGAAATTGGCGGATCTAGAAGAACGGTCCTGCAGGAATAATATTAAATTCAGGGGTATCGGCAAAAATAACTCTAACGCTGAACTACGCAAATACATTCAACAAATGATTTCTGCTCTGCTGCCTCATACTCCGAATAGAGAAGTAGTAGTAGACAGGGCCCACAGACTGCCAAAGCCCTCTTTTCTTCCTGCTCATGTCCCAAGAGATACTATAGCAAGGATCCACTTCTACAACGTTAAAGAGGAACTCATGCTATTCGCCCGAAAAAACAACCCCCTCCCAGACCCCTACACTGGGATCTCCCTGTTCACTGACCTCTCTCAACATACCATACTAGCCCGCAAACAGTTACTATCTTTTACGAAATTGCTACGCAACCATGGAATCAAATACCAATGGAGCTTCCCTACCAAACTACTTATCACTAAAGACAACCGTGTGATAATGGTCAAATCTGAGGCGGAGGGGTTCCAACTAGCCAAAAAGTGGGGCCTCCTACCAGCGGATGACATCCCAATTCCTACCAAAAGTTCTCCCAGCAAAATACCTCCTGATTGGGAACAAGTAGCCGGATGAGAATCCTTGCTGTGCTTTCTCCTGTGCCTTATAATTCTTTGTTGCCTACCCGCTGTACACCTAGACCCCCACCCGTTGAAGTGATTAAGTTCACAAAGTTTCTCGATTGTTATTTTTGTTTTCTTCCACTTTTTTTCTCTTCTTTTGTTAATTTCCTCCTTTCAGAGCAACGGAAGTGACCGAGTATGGAAATACAACCTACCACTCTTCTCTCACAAGATGAAGACACAAACCCTTACCCCTTGTCGGATCTCCGCGGACACTGTAAGCATACTCATCTGGCTCACACTCTTTTTTATGCAATTCTTCATTAAACCACCTAAGGGCACCCCTGCATTATTCATCTTACACCCACCATGGTCTTAAAAATAGTGTCGATGAACACTCAGGGACTCAATAGCCCGTTTAAACACCACTCTATGTGGAGAGAAGCACAAAGGTTGGCTGGCGATGTGCTATGTGTCCAAGAAACGCATTTTGCCTCTACTAAGGTCCCACGCTGCTCACACCATTCGTTTCCACATATCTATACATCCAATGGCCCAAATAAGAAATGTGGCGTTATCATAGCCATTCGTAATTCTGTCGCATTTTCACTGCTATCCCAAGAATCTGATAGTAAAGGAAGATACCTAATTATTGTATGTAAAATAAACAACATCACTTATACCATTGTTAATCTCTATGCCCCCAACGTTCATCAAATCCACTTTTTCAATTCCTTGAGGAAGAAGGTGGCTACAATGCAGAGGGGATTCTTACTTTTTTGCGGAGATTTCAACGCTATTATAAACACCTCCTTGGACGTCTCACACTCCTCACGCAAACTACGACATTCTCTTGCTAATATGATGTCCGAGGCTAATCTGCTTGACCCCTGGAGATGTCTACACGCTTCCGAAAGGGACTATACGCATTACTGAGCACCACACAATTCCTACTCAAGAATTTACTTTTTCTTGACGGATATTCAATTATTACAGAATGTTACTAGTGCAGATATTCATCCTATGACATGGTCGGATCATGCACCTATCTCTCTAACTATTGAAGAATCCTTAAAATTTTCTCCAGTATTCTTATGGTGCAATAATGTATCTATGTGATATAACTCTGCTTTTCAGTCTACCCTTACCACAGCTTTGCAGGAATTTTTTTATGTTAAATTCTCTCCTACTACGAATGTTTTCAGCACGTGGTGTGCACATAAAGCATATTGTAGAGGTATCCTTTGAAATTGGCTTCACAGGCTAGACGAGATAGGAATAAATCCTTCTCAGAATTGGTCCACAAAATAGCTAAACTAGAACATCTTCATAAGCAATCCTTGTCCTCTACGGTCCTCCAGGACCTCCAAAATGCTAGGCTTGAACTTAGAACCCTTATGTCTTGGCGCCACGCTATGAATGTGAAAAGAGCTAAAACTACCTTTTATATACAAGGGAATAAAGCGGGGAAAATGCTAGCGAGATACCTTGCTACTAGACAATCGAAATCTAAATTGACGTCACTTGCGGATCCTGTATCCAATAATACTTTGCATCACCCTAATAAAATAGCGGAAGCGTTCCGCTCATACTACTCGCAACTATATAATCTCAAAGAGGATCCTAACACTCCCCAACCTACCCCAGAGCTTATCCAAAAATTTTTGGATAAATTAACCCTGCCTACATTATCGAATCAAAAATTAGACGGGCTTAACCAACCTATCTTGGAATCCGAGATAAGTCTGGCTATTAAGACACTACCTAAAGGGAATTCCCCGGGGGCAGATAGCTTCTCAGCGGAATACTATCAAGAATTCCACTCCATCTTAGTATCTCACCTTAAAAAGACTTATGACGAGGCAATACTTAAATCCAAATTCCCATTGGAAATGTTAAAGGCTGTTATAGTCACTCTGCCTAAACCGGGGAAAGCTCCGGACCGCCCCCAAAACTTCAGGCCAATTTCACTTCTAAATACTGATCTTAAAATATATGCTAAAATTGTAGCTAATCGCTTAATAAATATTACCCCCCTTGTTATCCAAGTGGATCAGGTGGGATTTGTTAAAGACGCGTTTCGAGGACTTGCCTCGTCCTCAGGATTTGTTAAAGGCCGCCAAGCCACGGATGGCACTCGCAGGATTCTCAACCTGATGCACTTCGCTGAGTCAAAGGGTCTTCAAGCCGTGTTAGTGGCATTAGATGCCGAGAAAGCATTTGATAGGGTTCACTGGCGGTATTTGGACACTACTCTGACCAAATTCGGATTAACCGGCTTCAAAAAGTCAGCCATTATGACACTATACACTGTCCCCTCCACTCAAGTGTTCACATCTAATGCCCTTTCCGCTCCCTTTACCATTACCAACGGAACGAGACATATATCCCCTATAATATTTTCACTGGTAAAGGAACCTTTAGTGACTGAAATCAGATCCAACCCACGGATTTCAGGTATCCAGGTAACGTCAACTTCCCATAAAATAGGTCTGTTTGCGGGCGATGTAATCCTTACGGTCACCAATCCGATGCAATCTCTTACTGAAATTTCAAATTCCCTGTTGTCCTTTAGCACAGTATCCTATTATAAACTCAACATCACCAAATCTTGTGCCCTCCCTATTGTAATTAAGAAAGGATCCTTGAGCCTTCTTAAGGATAAATTTCCTTACCAATGGACCAATAAGAAGTTAGATTATCTTGGTATTTGTACATCAGCCCCATCATCCCTCACTTTTAAAAATAATTTTGAAAAACTGTACCAATCCACTCTGCTGGATATGCAAAGGCTTGACAAATTCGAAACCACATGGATAGGCAGAATAGCAGTGTTTAAGATGTTAATCTTTCCTAAAATCTTGTTTTATTTCCGCACGATCCCAATTCTCATCCCTCGGATCTATTTCCATAAATTGGAGGTGGCTATAAAAAAATTTATATGGAAGGGGAAAAAAACGCAGATCCCATTTATGGCCTTTACAAAACACAAATCGAAAGGAGAAATGGGCCTACCCATTTTACATATGTATTATTATTATGCGACACTCTTAGAGCAACTCCCTCGGATAAACTATGGGTGCAAATAGAGCGAAATGTGATTTCTAGTAAAGATCTACAGACCCTATCCCTGGCCAGAGTGGCTTCTCCTAAAATATTACCTACATATTTACCATCTATAACCGCCACATTAGAAGCTTGGAAAATAGGTTTGACCTTAATGCCCGACTCCTCTCCTAAAATTTGAATTAACATTCGAATCCCTGCATGTGAACATCTTATCCCAAATCTCAACACTAAATCACTAAGAGACCTAGGGTACAATACATTTGAAGAAATAAAACAACCCGTTTCGAGCATAGGGATGCACCCATACTTGCAGATACGAGGCTTCCATGGTACGGGCTCAAACACATGGCTGGAAGTAGATTCCAAACTATGGCACATCATAAAAAATCCTATTAAAATGAATAACAGAATTTCCAAGCTTTATAAACTTTTACATTATGACCGCAACCTGTCCACAGTACTTAGCATAGACTGATGGGAAAAGGATCTTCAAAGGTCCTTTACAAGAGACGAGTGGTAGGAGGCCCTGAAAAGTAGTTTGAGTATTTCTAACTGTGCTAACCACTGGGATTGCTCCCTGAAAATAATGCACTGTAGCTACTTCACTCCTTATATTGTCTAAAATGTATCCTAACGCTACCCCATTATGTTGGAGAAATTGCGGCGGAGAGGGGAATATACTTCACATTTTGTGGAAGTGCCCTTGTCTGCAAACATTCTGGAAGGAGGTCTTTGTGCTTATTTCTAGAGTGTCAAGTGCAGCTTCCTCTCCGGCTCCCCATTTGGCCATTCTTAACCTTCAGCTTAACCTCTTACCTAATAAATACAGAACAATTATAGGTCACATTCTTATTGCTGCTAGATTGGCTATTACCAGTAGATGGAAATTGTTGAATTCTCCTTGCATCTCAGAAGTCATCCAAAGAGTACAGACACATTATGTGTGTGAGAGGGCTCTGGCGTTTAGTCATTCTTCTATGGATAAGTTTGATGCAAAATGGTCCTATTGGAAAGACTTATCTTTGCCATTTCATGTTACTATTTAGACATAATTGCATGATAGTCATAAAGAATATTATGGCAACTCTGGTCTCCTCTTGTTCTTGTGGTTGCTCTTTCTTTATTCTTTTTCTCCTCTCCTTCTTTTCTTTCCATCCGGATTCTGTTTTCTCTCCTTTTTTCTGTCCCCCTTTTCTCTATGTTATCTATATATATCTTTTTCTTAGAAGTCAGGTTCAGGTGGGCCCGTTTTGTCGGGTTTTATGTGTATAGATTCAACAAACCGCTATGTACATACAGTATGTTTTGTGTATGCGATCATATTGATTGGAAGTATAACTTCTTTATGCTTGCTATCTTTGATATTTTATGCATATATTGGTCATGTATGTATATTATAGTACGAAGACAACGTTGTGATTCTTTTCTGTTCTGAACCTGTATTGTGGTTGATACATATGTATGTATGTAAAAGTTTAATAAAAAAGATTTGAAAAGAAAATTCAGGCAATCACTATGATGATGAAGGTACAAAACAGTCCTTGTCATATTGGAACTAAACATCTCTCATTCCTAGTTCATGAAATAGGACACATTTTAGCTCACAGATAGAATTTTGAGAAGGTTTGTCTTGCTCTGGGTCTTTTGAAAATTCAGGAGCAAAATCATAGTTGTTCTAAAAGCTGAAGGTTTTTTATCCTCATGCATTCTATGCATGAAGGTAAAAAACCTTCAGTGTGTAGCTCCCCTCCCTCAGCCCCCCTAATACTTACCAGAGCCTGATGTTGATCTAGTTATGTGCAAGAGAGCAGCGGCTGTCCTGGGTCTCTCCCTCCTCATTGACTGGGACACAGCAGCGGGAGCCATTGACTCTGGCTACTGTCAATCACAGCCAGAGGGAGTGGGGGAAGGGACCAAGCTGAGCTCTGTGTGTCTTATGGACACACAGGGGCAGCTCGGGAGCTAGCATGTACAAGTGCCCCCAGAGCAAGCAGCTTGCTCTGGGGGCACTCCGAAGGAGGGAGGAACCAGAAGCACTGGTGGGGCACCAGAGAAGAGGAGGATCGGGGCTGCTCTGTGAAAAACCACTACACAGAGCAGGTAAGTATGACATGTTTATAAAAAAAATCTGAACCTTTAATATCACTTGAAATTCTGCTGTTAATGCATCAAATATCATATGTAACACTAAGGGTAATAAAAGTATAAAGAGTCAGTCTGCCCAAAACGGTTCTTAGTATATGCTGGAAATCCACCTGACAATGTCTTAACTTTGAGGGACTCTATTGCTTGAGTTCTTGATCTGCATACTTGCTGTTGCCATGAGGAGGTGGTCCCTATCTTCCTGCTGCATTTTTTTTATTTAAAGTGGTTGTAAACCCTTACCTATAACCAGTGAAGTGATAAACCCTAGGTAATACGCTGTGGTGAAACAAATCCTCCTATATAAGTTGTACCTGATTATTTCCAGCCATCTGTCCTGTACATCCTTGTAAAACTCGAGATGAAAAGGACTTTTCACAAACTCACAAAACAGGGGGAGGGAAGCTGCACTTACACACTGTACAAGAGCTTTGAGTGCTGATTGGAGAGAAGAGACACACCCCCTTCATACAACATATAGGACCAGAGCTGAGATTGTCAATCAGCTGGAGCTCCCTCCCCTGTCACCATTTTAGCTCATGGTGTCAGGAAAACTTGTCCGAAATGGCTCATGCTGATAACAGAGGAACTAGACAGCATAGATAAGTGACACTTAGTGTTTGGAGAGAGGCAAGTAAACATTATAGAAATACGTGCTTTGTTCAGATTTCATGTCTAAGGTTTACAGCCACGTGAAATTATGGGAAATGCAACAGAAGGTGCAGAAATATACCAAGATGAGCAGGAGTACCCACTACTCCAATGTGGGCAAGAGTAGAGTCAGGAAATATGGCAGGGACTGATTTTTTTTTATTATACAGTAGTATTCCATGTAACAACATACAACATTGTTATACATCACGTTTCATGTATTTGTCTGGAAATGTTTGTTATACAACTCTTCTACTAAAGTGTGATATGTTTAGTAAACACGTAACCTCTCGCTTTTAATATGCACATTGCAAATTTCAAATAACCTGTACACTGTCCGGTTATCCCGAAGTCTTGGGTCTGACCTTGGTCTCTATTTTGGATAAATCAGAGCAGACTGATCGCTTCAGGTGACACTGTCACTGAGCTGCCACATGTCACCGCGTCACTAAGTCAGCAAGCCCATGATGTGAAAACTGTTATTAACTGTAATAATGCTGCTTGTTAGTATGCCAGTGACAGGTGACAACTATGTCCCAAACTGGCACAGGCATCAGAGAAAAAGGGGGGGAGCTTGAGGGAGAAGAGCGAGGGCGAGCATACATTTGTCAAAAACAACAGAACAGTCATAGGTCACCTAAGTTGCACTAGGAATTGCTATAAAGTTACAAAAGGAATATGTATAAAAAAATCCATATGTTATTGTTATCATAAACCAGCTCATTAAAACCGTTTATAAAAGAAAATGAAAATGCACCAGGCAGTAACATTTACATACAACACAAACAAGCCTGAAAATAGACGGCAAAATAATTATCACAGTTCACTTAGAGTTTGTATACCCAGAGCATATTTTCTTTTACCTCTGCATATGTCTAAAGAAAAGAGTTCTCTTCATCATTACAGTTTAATGTGAGAAATACCTTGAATGGTCGAGATGGCTCAGGTGCTAAGGGATGATTTAATTAGTTCCCATAGACTATAGTAAAAATGGTTACTTGCACTTGGCAGCCACTAAAGTAAAGGCCGCAGGCAGATGCATCAAGTAGAGGGACACGTAAGAACTAAATATATTTTGCTTACAGCCCACAGATTTCATTTAACCGCTTCCACGCCGCCCTATAGCAGAAATACTGCTATATATGCGATTTAGCAGTTCCGGGTAGGGGCCGTGCCCTACCCGCACCAGCCATCCACGGCGTCGGCTGACAATCACCGGGTCCTGGCCAGTGATTCCCCGCCAGCACCCGGCTGGTGATTCCCTGCCAACATCTAGCGATCTCCGAGGATTTCCGACAGGGGAGAGACCTGTATGTAAACAATCCAGATCTGTCCCGTAAGCTCCTGCACACTGCTTTGTATGGCTCTGCATATCAGAGCCATACAAAGCAGTGTGCTTACAGTGAAACACACACACAGCCCCCATAGTAAAACAGCACACATTTAACCCTTTGATCGCCCCACATGTTAACCCCTTCCTGCCCAGTGCCATTAGTACACTGTTAGTGCTTTTTATCAGCACTGATCACTGTATTGGTGTCACTGGGGATGTCATTGACACCATGTCAGTTCCCCTCAGTGTCAGAATGTCTGCCGTAGTCCTGCTATAAGTCGCTGATCACCACCATTACTAGTACAAAAAAAAAATTCTAGTATATAAACCGTCATTTGTAGACGCTATAACTTTCACAGAAACCAATTAATTACATGTATTGAGATTTTTTTTAGCAAAGACATGTAGCAGAATACATTTTGGCCTAATGATTAAATTTGATTTTTAATTTTTTTTTATTGGACGTGTAATAGCAAAAGTCAAAAAAGTATATTTTTTTCAAAATTGTCGTTCTTTTTTTGTTTATAGCGCAAAAAATAAAAAACATACAGGCAATCAAATACCAATGAAAGAAAACTCTATTTGTGGGAAAAAAGGACATAAATTTCATTTGGGTGCAGCGTTGCATGACTGCACAATTGTCAGTTAAAGTAACGCAGCCCCATATTGCAAAAAATGGCCTGATCAGGAAGGGAGGTAAATCCTCTGGAGGACAAATGGTTAAAGTGACCTTATTATTTTACCACCCAAAAAACCTGTTTGTACCTAGAGGTGTCTGCATATCTTCAATTTAAGGCTCTTATGTTCTGACTAAATGTTAGAAATTTCCAGTATTCCTAAGGTTTCTCTACCTCCTCCCGCATTCCACACATGCCTATTCACCAGATCAGCAGCCAATCATAGCAAGTATAAGGAAGCAGGCAAGCTCTGATTTAATCAGGAAATGTCAGAGGTCAGAGTTTGCCCCATCAGAACTGCCTGGCAGTCAAGCAGAGTAGGAGCTACTGCTCCAGGTATGTCTTGGTGCCTGGCCTTCATACCTGTTAGCTTAAAAAAGAGTACTAATGTCATTACTGCTGCCCATTACATAAATATATCCAAGGTAGTGTGGCGCAGTACAAAGATAATGAACTAATAAATTATACCATATAGAAAATAAAAAAAATCACAATCAATATACAAATATTATTGCTTATTCATAAATAAATAATACGTGATAATAATAACCTTCATTCATTTATTCATTTATTAATAGTGATGTTCCAATGTTTTCCATTGTTTCTGGTGTATATACGATTAATCAAATTCAATACTCCACCATGTATGGGCAGCACAGTGGCTAAATGATTAGCACTTTTGCCTGGCAGTACTAGGGTCATTGGTTCGAATCCAACCACAGCACCACCTGTCTGGAGTTTGCATGTTCTCCCTGTGACTGTGTGGAATTCCTCCGGGTACTCTAGTTTCCTCCTACATGCCAAAGACATGCTGGTAGGTTAATTGGGATCTTAGATTGTACATCCCTTGAGGGTTAGGGACTGATGTGAATGTACAATATATGTAAAAGTGCTGTGTAAATTTACAGCTCTATATAAGTACCTGAAATAAATAAATAAATAA
This sequence comes from Staurois parvus, assembly GCF_062004578.1. NCBI lineage: Eukaryota > Metazoa > Chordata > Amphibia > Anura > Ranidae > Staurois > Staurois parvus. The sequence goes on from NW_028317883.1 coordinate 2,257,801, forward strand.
ATGTATCCCTTCACCAGCATACTTATGCTCCCACCATGGATTCTGACCTAATATTAGGTCTTTTGCACTTGCCCCTTAAAGTGGGGTATCCTATGCCATGATATTTGTGGCTCTCTTTACCTTGATGGTATTCTCAATCCACTTTCATCCTCAGTATTCACACAGTGAATAGGAATGATTCTCTCAAAAAATAATATAATATATAGTGCTCTCCATGTGTAAAGCTCTATTTTTTTTAAAAAAAATATTATACTCAACTTAAATTTTGCATTAACACTGGTGCACAATACAGCACCACCCTTATTTCCCCATAATGCGCAAGTGGGTAACAGGTCTGACCAGACTTAAATCTCATGTCTGTGTTAGAAAACAGAAAAGGTGCACATTAAGAAATAAAAACAACAATCATCTTAAGACACTTTGGGGTCGATTTACTAAAACTGGAGAGTGCAAACTTTGGTGCAGCTCTGCATAGAAACCAATCAGCTTCCAGGTTTTTTCAAAACTTAACTGAAAAAGCTGGTTAGAGCCTTATTGGCTACCATGCACAGATGCACCAGATTTTGCACTCTCCAGTTTTAGTAAATCAGCCTCATTGACACAAAGCAGATCAACTTGAATAGAATGCATACACAACCAGAATCTTTGAAGGACCCTTAACCATCTCTCCACTGCATTGCTGTAAAAACACAGCAGGAAGGTAGACATGTATTTTTGGAGTGACGTTTATAAATATCACTCCAATATACACTCTCGGTCGGCAAGAGCACACCTTTATGGTTGTGAACCAAGCTAATCTGAGTGACTCTGTGCCATGTGATAGCTGTGATTACTTTTCACAGTGGTCACATGATATAACAAATGTTTATATCTACAACCCCTCCCTTTTCTCTTACAATGGGAAAGGGAAGAATGAATGAATTAATCATTAATGTGTTTAAATCAATGGCAGCAGCAGATTCTGGTGAGCGGGTGTAATTTATTGTTGCCTTGTTTTTTTTTCCAACCCTTTCTTTCCCATCCCTTGTCCTTAACATCTGTTCTACATGCTGCATCTCTCTGTGACCCATATACAGAATTAGCCCTTCACCTTTCTTATCATTCACATCAACCCTTCATCTCCACACTCTCACTGTGTGACTTGTACATTAACACCTTCACCTACTGATCCCTCTGTGCATGACCTATAAATTATAATGATGCACTGTATCTAGTGCACCATTACAAAGCTCCATGTTTTAACCACCTCAAAGTCAGAATGTTTTGTCATTTCCTAAAAAAGTGGTAAAAATAAGATCACCTTGGTTTATACTTTCCAAAAAAGGGGTAATTTTGTGGGGTTTCATACTGTCCTTGAATTTTTATTTGATGTGTTTTATAAGATAAATGAAGGGAACAGGGTTCAAACAGTTTGATCTTCTTTTTTCCTTTTATATAGTAAAAATAAAGAAACAAGTGGTTATGAAATACATCCAGAAGAAAGCTCTATCTATGTCAACAAATTTTATATAAAATTAATTTGGGTACAGTATTGTAATTTTCAAACTATCATAGCAATGAAAACTGAAAATGGCCAGTAAAGGGGTAATACTGGCTGGTACTCAAGTGGTTAATGAGCCCTATCATAACCAGGTTGTAAAACTGTATATATATCGAATGGTTGAAGAAAACACATATTCTTCAAGTTTTTTACTAGAGTCAAAATCTATTCATATTCCATCTCTAATGAAATTATGCTCATAAAAAGTGGTTAAACTAGCATATTAGAAAACAACAATCAGTTAGACACCATACATGCCTTTATTACAAGGGGCAGAAGGCAAATGGAAGACATTAGATCTCCAAAGTGCATCGAATGTACATCCTATTCAGTCTCTATCAAATAGTAACTTTATTTTGTTCTTTAGTCTGCTGTTTTTGGGCCACTAAACTTCGCCATCTAGAAATATAGTTAAAAATTACTGGCATTCAGGAGATGTCTGGTGGAGCATCATAAAATATTTTTGGTGGAGCATCATAAAATGCTTCAACGCCCCTTCAGCACAGCCCTCAGAATCTTTGATTAGTTATGTTATTTCTGTAGAGGTCCTCTTCAGGGACCTGAAACGATGGCTGCAAATTGTAGCATTCAAAGGAATGCTAAGAGTCATTCATGAGAGCCAGTAACTGTTATATCAGATTGGAGCACTCTACATGAAACTGAAGACCAGGCAAATTGCTGAGTTTCTTTCACTTTAATGTAGACTTTATTTATTTTCTGTTTCCAGTTGTCTGTTTTGTGATATCATTATGAACATTTTCTTGTGAGGCTCATTTTTAACAATACTTTAAATTGTTAGGCTAAATCACTCTCTGCACTAAATAAAAAATTAAAGAACCCTTGCCTCTGTGGCAGCTACCAAAACTCCATTTAAAGTATATGTAAACCCTCACCTTGTAACACAACCCATTCAGTTTAAAAATGTAAAATAGAAATGGAAGACAAACATTTGTGTATACATATAAAAAAAACATCATAAACACATTTTCCCTCTTATTTTTTTTAATAAGTGATCACAGAGAGCTGGGGGAGAAGAAACAGCAAAACTTCCCAGAGAATAACTGTGCAGGAAGGGGGGCTGTCAGCACAATCTTGATCATTAGAGGAGAGTTGGCTGAGTTCCAGCACAGCAAGACAACTGACCATGCTCTGTACTCCTGCCTACTGTGGTCAGTTTTTAATAGGAAAGCAGAGGGACTGGCAGGAACACTCGGTATTTCACACAAAGGAATCAATACAAAGAGAATCGGATACTTGTACATACACGTACATGGTACAGCAGGCACATATTCGAAATACCAAATGTTGGGTTTACATATTCTTTAAATTATTTTCTGGGTGTGGCAGTGAGTGTCATTATCATTTTTTTAAAGGTCAGAATTGCTATAGCAGATGCTGTAAACCGCTAGTGTTTCAGTTAAAACATGTGGTGCCATTTACCATTTGTATGTGTAAAAAGTTACCTGTTAATTTAACCCTCCCAGTCACCACCACTCTCTGGTGTTTAGATTGTTGTCTTGTGAGCTGGAAGATTCATTTTTGCAGTGAGACACTTCTAAAAAGATAATGGAAGTGTATGTTTGCAGGGCATGTAACATTTTTCCAAAAAATGTCCAAGCAGAGCTTATGATGCATTATACCCATGTACTAGAAGAACACAAAGGCATTGATGGAGTGACCTCTGACAAGCAATTAGCATTATTAAACATTATGAAGGCCAGTGGTTTCTATACTTGTGCAGAATGGTTGTCACTCCTATCACTATGTAACACTGATAAACTGAGAAAGGTAGAAATTGTTCGCAGGTTGTCTTGCTGTACTGAGCTAATTTTGCTTTACAAAAGTGCTTGATACCTGACTATCTTGCTGATCCAGTCACCTAGTAAGTTGTCTTGCTGTACTGAGCTAATCTTGATTTACTTCATCTTGAAAGATGTTTCCACTGTTGGAAAAACACACAAGAATGCTTCATTTTTTATGCATTGCCCTTTGTGGTTCCAATAAAAACATTGATAGGATTCTAAAGTGCAGTGCAAAGAACAAGAAAATGCATGTTGCTACATGCTATAGGCATGAATAAACCTTAAATCTGGCCATAGGCAGTAGACGGTTGCCTGATGTGCAGGTATGACCCAACTGCCCTCAGTCATCTGTGTTGGCTTTAGCAACTCCAAACAAGAACATTTGCCTCAGCCAACCATTTGTGTTCAGGCTACACAGAAAATGCTGCAGACACCTTTCATGATGACTTGGCTCCTCATGTGAAACAAGATTTTCATGCTTCTCTGATCAGTAGTCACCCAAGAAGCCCATGTCTTTTATGGTTTATGGGCACATGGACACTATTACACAGCATCTAACAATGGGTGAATAAACCCTGCATGTGCCATTGCTACTCTTAATGCTACCATGTTGAAAATACAATTTTAGAATTCCTACAATATATAATATAGTGCTAGTATGATAGTTCATCCAAGGTAGCCAGTCAACTTGGCTTTTCTTGGTGCTAACAATTGTACCTTTTAGTAAGCAGATCATAGCATTCACATTGCTATAAAAAGCATTTTGATAGCTTACAAATAATATGTTCATTAATATCTCCAAACATCTGTCAAACTTACCTACAGTCTTCTGAAACATAATTTGTGTTAGCAATCTGGTATAGCTAAATTTGGGTTTATCTGTATAGATGCTTTCATTTACGATATTCCGTTGCCTGCATTTCATATAACAAGCTGTAACGTAAATTTGCTCACACCCAAAGCACCATAACAATTAGAAAAGGGTGACATGGACAGAGAAATGTATTTCTGATAAGCTTTAATAAATGGTCCCCTTTATAACATATAGCACACCTCCTCCCAGCACAGATTAACAGCCTCCTGTAGACAGCAGCCCAAGTAAAGTGTTAATTGTGTGGATCAGGGAGAGTGGATGTGACAGGCTGGATCGGTCTCTCATGAGAGGCAGAGATTGTGTTTACTACAAAACCTGCTTCTATTTAGTGTCGATGAGAATGATTAATCTTCCAGAGCGGAGCCTCACCCATCTGCTCTCACCTCTCTAAATGAACTGCCTCATGCCATAGTCTATAACAGTCACAGGCTGGCTGGGATCACAGGGAAAGAGAAAGATTGGGAGAGAGGGGGAAGAGCACACAGTCACAGGGGATAGAGAGAGGTAGACTGGAATAAAATGAGATGAAAAGAAAAAATACACAATATGTCTCCCCTTGTCATCTGTATGCATAAGAACTATAATGCATCAATGACTTATTGAATCTCCCCTTGTATTAGGAAAAACTACATAGTTGATTTTTCCATAGTGGCACTGCATGATAGAAACCATGTAAGATCAGTTGTCTTTGAAACAATGGACTTTTATAAGGCTTCAGTAGATGTTATATGAGCAGGTAACACCAACATTGCTATGTGGAAATCTCACTCAGTCAAATGGGGCCTTTTTTTCCTTCATACCTTTGCTAGATTATTCCTAATTCAATCTAACATTAAACACCACACCCATGTGTATATGTGGTTGTAACAGGATGTCTAAAGAGAAACTCTACACTAGGTATCAAAAATGGAAATTTATTATCCCTATACATTGTTCCTGTAATAAAGTAAAACAAAAAAAAATCAATGGAGGCAAGTAAAGTTGTCTTACAGGTGAAGTTCCTTGCTCCTCACTGTTTCTGGTGTGGCCATCTTGAAGGCAAGTCTGTTCCTTCAAAACCAGGCAAACAAAAGCAGTTAAAAGTAAACAAAGTGAACACAAATAATCCATAATTCTGGTATTTTGAAAATAATGCAGTTGCTGACAACCAGTATACCAGTCCCACACCTAAGGTTTCCATCTGCTTCAGGGTATAGGAGATCAGCAAACAATGCCTCAGCTGTAAGAGAGTCCAGACTATCTCACAGCTGTGAACCAGCCCACTCCACCTCAGACAGGTGCTGACTCCTTCCTGCTTTCTTTCAAGTCTCCCCTGCAGGCAGGTTAACCCTGTAATTAGGGTTGGAGGCTCTTTCCCATCCAAAGTCTCTTCAAGCCTCAAAATACGGGGTCCCTAATGAGGACTTACTAATCCTGAGAGAACTGTAAATCAGTCCTCTCATCTCAAACTGGGGTACCCTGGAACCCTTCACCCTACATGGGCGATAGCCCCTGAGTACTGAAAAGTCTCGTACCATCCCCCTTAAAGAGACCTCAACCCAAATATTGGGAAAACATATCTGCCTTCCAGGACCCATCCTTGATGTCTTGTACATTATATAAAAGAACAAAGCCTGAAATTAAACAAAACATTTTTCCTTTAGTTTCAGTTATAAAACTTTGAAAATAAATCTTTCATCATAAATTTAGGACAAAATGTATTCTGATTTCCATAATAACAGTTAAGGACAAAATGCATAAACCTATTACAGGACAATTTTATGATAAAGTTCATAGAGGCCCCAACTAGGAATGATGCTCTGCTGGACCTGGTAATCTCAAACCATGCAGCGCTTATTACTAATGTTCAGATAAAAGAACATCTGGGTAGCAGTGACCATAACATGATTTCATTTAATGTTAGCTGTAAACAACAAACACATACTGGAAAGATAAAAATACTCAACTTTGAGAGCAAATTTTGCAAGGCTGAGAGCTGCTCTTGAAGACTTAGACTGGGACGGAATATTGGCATCAATGAAAACAGAACATAAATGGGAATACTTCAAAACCACTGTATACAAAAATATATTCCCATGGGCAATAAGTTTAAAAGGCTAAAAATAAAACCTAAGTGGTTCACGACCAAAGTTAATAAAGCTCAAAATAATTAGAAAAGAGCTTTAAAAAAATATAAAAACATAAGGACACTCATCATTTAAATATTACAAGGAATATAACAGAATATGTAAAAAGGAAACTAAGGCCACACAAATTCAAAAAGAACTACAGACTACTTAGTAAACATGCCAGGAACCATATTTGTTTAACAGCTTTTGTCTCATGAATCCATGCTGACTACTTGATTAAAATGTTTTTTTTTTTCTAGCCCAAACACATCGATGTGGTATTTTATTCAATTCTCTAGTATCTTCCCAACTATAGAAGTTAAACTAACAGCTCTGTAGTTACTTGGTAAAGACTTTAACCCCTTTTTAAATATAGGTACCAAATTGGCCTTAAGTCAATCCAGTGGTACTATGCCAGTCATTAAAGAGTCCCTAAAAATTAGAAACAATGGTTTTGAAATGACAGAGCTCAATTCTTTTAGGACCTGTGGGTGTAGGCCATCTGGTCCAGGTGCTTTATTCACCTTTCTGTCTAAATATTTCTGGACCACATACATTTTGAGCCATAATGGATCATTTGGGGCTGTGTCATTATTATGCCCATTATGGACAAGAGCTCCCCCATTCTCCTTTGTATACACAGAGCTAAAGAAGGTGTTTAATAAATTTGCCTTCTCTTTGTCCCCAGTCACCCACTCCAGATTATTTTCTAAAGGGCCTACATGCACGGACCTTACCTTTTTACTATGAATTTATTTGAAGATTTTTTGGGGGGGTTATCCTACCAGATCTAAACGGTGTGGTATGGATTGGGGGGAGACCCCACTCTGTTTGTTTGTTGTTTTTTTTTAATAAAAATGTAATTTAAAAAAAAAATGTCAGTCCTGCTGCAGCAGGTTATATACATTGTACAGATGTGCAACTTTGCAGGTATTTGAAGGGGACCCCACAGGCATGATATTTAAAGGAATTTTTCTTTCTTTTTTTTTTTACTGCAAACAATGTAAAATGACTGCTCCATTAAAAACTGTACTTTTTAAAAAAAAAAAAAATTCACTGATTCATTTCCCTCAGGGCAGTACCCAAGTCACCAAGTCCTTTTTATGGCCAATAACTTGCATATAAGCCTTCAAAATGGGCAATTTTAAATTTATGAGTTTGAGTCCTATAGACTTGCATTGAGTTCGAAGTTCATAGTTGAAGGACTGTGGCGATACTGTTTGATGCTAAGTCTGGCTGCGAAATGTATGACGGACTTACAAATGCAGATAATTTTGTGGGGTGCATACATTTAAGGCATTTTTAAAAAAAAATTATGATGAATGGCCTAAGTTTGTGGACCCTTTCATATGTGGGGTCTTTTCAAGGGCACAGAGAATTTCCATTAAAAAGCAAAAATCTCATTATTATTTTTTAGTATGTCCTGGACATAACTGAATAATATCATTGCAAGTCTGTTGACACTGACACTGGTGTGGCTACGTATCAGGAACACTGTTGCTGCCTGCACAGATCTGGTGACTCTGGCACTGTTTTGCAGTGACACTGGGATTGGTGTGGCTAGTGATCAGGAGAACATTGTCACTAGGTAACACTGGTCTGGTGACACTGGGATTGGTGTGGCTAGTGATCAGGAGAACATTGTCACTAGGTAACACTGGTCTGGTGACACTGGGATTGGTGTGGCTAGTGATCAGGAGAACATTGTCACTAGGTAACACTGGCCTGGGAACACTGGGATTCGTGTGGCTAGTGATCAGGAGAACATTGTCACTAGGTAACACTAGTAGGGTGACACTGCGACTGATGTGGCTAGTGAACAGGAACATTGTTGCTGGATTACACTGGTATGGTGACACTGGGACTGGTGTGGCAGCAATCAGGAACACTGTCAATGACTGCACTGGTCTAGCTACATGGGCACTGGTGTGGCTAGTGATCAGGAACACTGCTGCTAGCTTACACTGGTGTGGAGACACTTGGACTGGTGTGAAGGCAATGAGGAACACTTTTACTATCTGCACTGGTCTGGTGACATCAGAAAAACTATCACTGGATTGTACTGGTGACATGGACTTGTGTGGCTGCAGATCAGGCTGGCTTACACTGGTCTAATGACACTGAGATTGGTGTGGCCCGCAATCAAGAATGATGCTGCTGACTTACACTGGACTTGTGACACTGACTGGTGCAGTAGTGATCAGGAACACTGTTGCTGTCTTACACTAGTCTGACACTGTGACAAGTGTAGCAACAGTCAGAAACATTGTTACTGACTGTGCTGGTTTGGTGACACTGACACTGGTGTGGTGGTGATCAGATCAGATACACTGTTGCTGGCTTACACTAGACTGGTGACACTGTGACTGGTATGGCTAATGATCAGGGACACTGTGGCTGGCTTACACTGGTCTTGTGATACTGTACTGGCATCAATTTACAGGTAAACTTGATCCAGGGAATATCTGATTGCTACTTGGGGGACCAGGAAGGAATTTTTTTCCCCTGCTGGAGAAAATTAGATTATGCTTTACTGTTTTTTTTTCTTTTCTCTAGATCAACTGTGGGTCTAGGATACTGTATATGTAGGTTTTTGATTTGTGTGTGTATTGTTTTCTTTGGTTGAACTACATGGACTTGTATCTCTTTTTCAACCAGATTACCTATGTAAGTATGTAATAGCAACCAGGGACATTGTGACAATTATTGTTAAAGGGGGTTTCCATATTCTGATAAGCCTCTATCCTACAGACTCATACAACCATTGATCCAGAGTTGTGGGGAAGAGGTCCTTAACCTCATAAATATGGGGATAAGGTAATTTGTCAGGGGGGTTTACCCTGGCAGGGTACTCCCCTTCCCATTTAGAGGGCATGTGGCATGGCATGGTTCAGGAAGAAGGTCTGCACGCTCACCCCCACCTTTAACTTTCTAGTCAGGCTGCATGCTCAGAGTTTGGTATGGATTTTTTGAGGGAACTTTTTTTTGCATAGGGACCCCCTTGACATCTATACCAGAACCTCATCAAAGACAAGGATCTGATATGTATTTTAGGGTGAACCCCACATCAAATTTTTTTTTGTACGTGTAGGGTTCCCCCTTTAATATCTATATCAGACCTCCATCTAGAACAGTTCTGTTGTAGCAAGTTGTATACATCGTACAGATGTTCCACTTCACAGGTAGGTTAAGGGCACGCCCAGACATTATATTTAAAGGAATTGTGCATTTTAAAATTGGCTGCAAAGTATTCCCACCAAGAGGGATTTTTAAAAACATTTTTAGGTTTGGTACATGTCCCCCAAGGCATTGCCCAGCCCTCATGCCATTAGTTTAACAATTCCTTACCTATTAACTTTGAAAATTGCCATTGCTGTTTTTTTAACATTTTTCACAATACCTTTAGTCATATTTTGTGAACGCACCTTGAACTGAACTGAACTGAACCTGGGTATGTTCAGCCCATCCCTACCAGGCAGTTTTAATCGGGGACTGTAGGCCAAAAATGCACTATACACAAAGAGTCCAGGCTGATATTTTACTACAAGAATTAAGAGACTGCAGCTACTACAGTAGAATATTGACCGGTAACAGGAAAGTTTGAGGCATAACTGATATGTGCCAAATTTTAAAATATTTATGGGATGGGTGGGGGTTGTGGTGAATGTGAATGCTGTAATGTGAGGTGGTTTAGGTGCATATTATTTTTTCACTTAGCTTTTGCATAAAAATGGATGGGCTAAAATTACACCGCACAGAATCGCGGTGCGTTTCCTGTTGGATTCACAGTGTGAACCTAGGCTGAACACAGCATGTATGAATGAAGCATGAAGATATGAGGAAAAAAGGTGAAGGTGAAAGAGAGGGTTATTTACTACAAACCTGAATTCCCTAGAAAACCCACTGCAGAAACCAGATTGACAATCAATTAAACAAATTCCAAGTGATGAGATGTTCATTGTGGGGTCGATGTACTAAACATTTCATGAATTATAATAGAGGGCTATGGTGACTATTAGGTACACATCTCTCCGGGGCTGATTTGCTGGGTCTTTCTGTTTTGTGTTTCAGGTTACAAGCTGTCTGCTGTTGCTAGGAAGGTTTACCTCAGCTGCTGAGCAGATCTTCAGTCAGCTGTGCTCTGGATTGGTGACAAATCTTTTGGTTGGAAGTAGCTGGCCAATGAGTGTAACCTTTCACCAGTATATCCTCTCTGGTCATTGGGTGGTGTCAGCACTTACCTCAGGTCTGTCATCTTGACTCTGGATTATCTTCAGCCTCCATTTTGGATCTTTTGCCTTTCTTCCCCACCCATCCTCTTCCTTTGTCCATCTTTATGGGGTAATGTCACCCACTTTGTAGCTGGAGAGTTGTTGGTAAACTGTTATTTGGTTAGTGTAAGATATTACTGCTTAAATCTTAACCATATGGCGTACTAGCACTAGCACTAGCTTTCCGGGAGGCTGCCATTTGGCATACTCCCGCACATGCGCAGAGCTGCGCAGCTGTGCGATCTGTCACCGGCCATGTACCTCGGACATGGCTGATGACAGATCTGAGTATCAGACCTGTACCATGCGACCTGCTGTGACCAATCACAGCAGGTCACATGACAGTTGTATACAATGGATGGCTTCATTCATGTCATCCATTGTATACTAGTGTCTAGCTGTGAATGGTCACAGCTAATCACATGCACATGCCATGTGATTAGCTGTGGCCAAATCACAGCTAAGCACAAAAAAAAAAAAAAAAAAAACCCTGAATGAATCGATGTCATACAGGTAAATGCTTGCTTATAGCAAAGTAATTCTTTGCTATAAGCAAATTGTGTAAAAAAAAAAATACTGATCACTTCCCCAAGTAGTACAATGTTACTATGGTAACATTGCACTACTTTGGACATAGTGAAATATGAAAAAAAAAATCTTAAAAAAATAAAAAAAGTAATAAAAAATTTTAAATAATAAAAAAAAAAAAAAAAAAAAAAATAAAAATATTTTTTTTCACACTGTCACCAGTCAGTGTCCCTGATCACCGCCATGCCAGTTATATGATGACGCTGTACTGCACTGGTGACAGTATGTAAAAAAAAAAAATTGTGAAAATAATTTTTTTTATTTTTTCATTTTCCGAAAAGTTATGACAAAAAAATACAACTTCGAAAAAACTCACCATGCCTCTTATGAAATACGTTGGACTGTCTACTTTACAAAAAGGGGTCATTTGGGGGATATCTGTACTATTCTGACATTCTTGGACCTCAAGAAATTAGATTGGCTGTCAGTACTTCAGGATTGATCAATTTTCAGATCTATACCATAGTTTGTGAACTCTATAACTTTCCTACAAACTAAAAAATACATCCTAATTTGGGTTATTTTCACCAAAGACATGTAGCAGAATACATCTCGGCCTAAATTTATGAAGAACAATTATTTATTTGCAAACTTTTATAACAGAAACAAAGAAAAACGTGTTTTTTGTTCAAAATTTTCGGTCTTTTTTTGTTAATTTAGCAAAAAATAAAAACCCTGGCAATGATTAAATACCACCAAAAGAAAGCTCTATTTGTGTGAAGAAAATGATAAAAGTTTAGTTTGGGTACAGTGTTGTATGACCGCGCAATTGTCATTCAAAGTGTGAGAGCGCTGAAACCTGAAAAATGGCCTGGGCAGGAAGGGGTAAAATTGCCCGGTGTTGAATTGGTTAATGACAAGCATGTCAGTCGGTTAATGATTAACACCCTTTCTTTTCAGTATTAAATAGGAATGCACCTATACCTTTTTTTATCAGCAAGTACGAGTACTGATACTTTTGGTCAAGTACTCAACGATACTGTTTACCGATACTTTGTGGTGGTGCGATTTGTGTCCATACAAAATGTATGGACATAAATTGCACTGCAAAGAATAGCATGTGATTTGAACAGGAATGCAATTCCTGCAGAAATCAAATGCGTTTTCCCTACTGCTCCTGTCAGAACCCAGGCTATCAGGCTATCATAGCCTGAGTTCACACAGGAGTGGTGCAGGGAGGTTTCCTGCAGAGGAGAGTAGGCGTGTGGGGATGTATACTATGGTGGCAGATGTTCCATATTCTCAGTGATAGGAGAGGAGAGAAAGCAACGGGGATTTAAAATCCCCACCTCTTTCTTTCCTCTTCTTGCAGGGATGACAGTTCGATCTAGAGGCCTTTTGATTGGTCAACACTGTCACATGGATGGTGCCTATGAATCAGATGCTGTCTCCCCCTTATTGTCATCCCTGAAAGGAGAGGAGAGAAAGTCGCTTCACAGGTCTGGGGATTTGAAATCTCCGTGGCTTTCTCTCCTCTCCTTGCAGCGATGAAAGTACAGGCTAGATGGCATCTGATTGGTCCTGTCCATGTGATGGTGCAGACCAATCAATAGCCCTCTAGCTTGATCTGTTGTCCCTGTAAGGAGAGGAGAGAAAGCAGAAGAGATTTGAAATCCCGACGCTTTCTCTCCTCTCCTACCGATGAGAAAATGGACCATCTGTTTCCATGTCTCCACATACCCACACTCAGCATGGGATGCCTGCAGGGAGGTTTCCCGCACCGCTCCTGTGTGAACTCGGGCTATGACAAGCTTGGGTTCACACAGGGCAGTGGGAAAACTGCATTCGATTTGACCAGGAATTGCATTCCTGTTCAAATAGCATCCTAATATTTGCTGTGCAATTTGTATTGATGCAAATCACACCGCAAAGTATCGGTTTCTGGCATCTGGGGCATTTTCAAGTATGTGTTCTCGTGAAAATGCTCGGTATTGACACCGATACCGATTCAGGTATCGGTGCATCCCTAGTATTAAAGGTAAAGTTTATTTCATAATTAAAATTGATTTAAACATTCCCACAAATCCAATATGTTTACTTTATCATTTAAGCATTTTGTTTTGGTATGATGGGCATTAATGGGGTGTACAAGCCCATAGGAAGTACTGCACATAGCCAAGTATAAAGGATAGCAAATGCTTCAATACATTATTCAGTCTAAAATCCAAAGATTACATACCAAAACCTTCCAAACTGCTTCATAAACACATTAGAAGTGTAGCACCTTGCTAGTTAGGTGCTAGACGTGAGGCAAATTTAGTTTTTGGGCTCTACTGTAGTTGTTGAACTGTGATTGTGTTTTGCCTACTCTAGGTTCTGCAGCTGTAGGCTTTCTTGGCTCCCCATCTCTTTCCAGAAATCGCTGGAACATAGTGGGCGGAGAGGGTAAAGTCTGAGCTGGCCCTGTATACAGTCTCAGCCAATCCCTGGTCGGGGAGAGTGACCAGCAGGGAGCTGAGAGAGGTAAATAATGGTTAGAGCAGAGAGTAGCAGGGTCCTTCACCTTCTGGAGATTGACCAAGCTTTGAAAGCCTAGAAGTGCTGTTAAACCTTCCAAGGCATAGCAGGAGCCTCAAGAAGTCCTGGAGGATTCCAGCTCACAAAGGATCACACAAAAGTCGCAGGAACACCAGGGCAACATCTAAAGAGGATCTTCCTAGGATATCTTGTGCCAGGACTTTAGACTGCCTGGATCACAGTGAGTAGGCCGCAGAGAATCCTGAGAGTGAAACAGAGACTGTTACCTGTACACGGCTTGTTCTGTATATAGCTTATCATCAATTTGTTGAGTAGGGAGCTATCTATTGAGTGTTCTCTGCAACTGCACCTGTTTCAATATTCCCTTTTGACAAGAACAGGAAGTCAGTGTGTTAAAATAAAGATTTCCTATCCACCATTGCATTTGCATTTAGAAGAACACCAGTGAAGGCCTCCATTCTCCCTTTTGATACACATATGCCTGTAAGTTCTTTCATTGTGTTTAAAGTGACACACATAGCTAGATCACATTTAAATATATTCACTGTGATTTGTAAGTAGCTGTTTGCACGAAATGTGTTCTTTATATGCATTTGTGAGAGACATGTATTTAAGCATTATGTAACTTCAGTTTATGTGCTTGTATTGCAGTTTTAGAGAACTATTCACAGAAGTAAACTCAGTTTTGGAATAAAACATAACGCTGCTTTTGTGAGTTTTGTTAGCTAGCTGTTGGCTAACCGTTAGTAGGACAGCATACTGCTTCTTGATAGAGGGACTGTTCCAGACCTAGCTTCCAGGACTGCACCATTAGAGGAAGATCCCCGTGCTAAAGCTGTTGCTACCTCTTGTGCAGAAAATTCTGCTTTAAGATAGTGTCCTTGTTCCAGTTGTTTAGTTCTGGGCATCCCAAAGCTTTTCCCAATCCCTATACCAGTTATACAAAACAAATAAAACAACAACAATAAAATAACACTATCGGTCTTATTACTGTCTGAGGACTAAGTGGGATTTAATGCACCTAGCTGAAAATTCCCTTTGCCTGGCTGCTTGCTCCATTAAGGGATCAGAACCTGGGTTAACAGTGGGACCAACCACAAGGTCTGTGCTACAGAAGCAAAAAACAAATGCCTAAAAGCTTCATCCTTTCTTTTCTCTTTATAAAAGGCCAATGGCCTGCATATTCTAGTTGATGCAAGGGACACCACCCGTTATTGGCCAGTGTGTGTCCAGGCTTACTCAAGGCTCTGTGCTGACAATTCCTTTCAATTCATTTTAGCTATAAACTGAATAGGGCTTCATTTCTTCAGATGTGGCAGTCGCTGACTGAAAGGAATAACAATATGGATGGATAAGGGCAGCCACCTCAATGTGGCACTGTCATGCAAAGTATTGAACTTCTGTCTGTTTTCATCTACAGCCCTCTGATACTGCCATACTCTTTCCCATTCCCTCCGTTTCACCTTCCTTCAATACCAATGTATCCTGCAATGGTGTCAAGTGGAAAATGTCTGTACAGGTTTTCTATTTATTTTGGAGGAATGTTATATGGCAGTTAGTTTTAGCATCAAATAATTGGCAGTTATTGATGTGCATTGTCTATTTGTGTAAAACACAGCAGTACATTGTTTTCATGTTTGTTCTAAATAGATTCTTCCCATTGACACCAAAGCATAGGAGGTGGATGTAATGGTGTCAAACTGCTAATTAATCATAATGACTGTTTTCCCAAGGCTGGGGGCTCTTAAAATGATCAGTTTAATAACTGTAATTATAGTTGATAAACGTGAAGTAAAACTTTTCACAAATAATGGTTTATCATTTACGTTTATTTAAAGTGTGTTTTATTTCCTTTAGTTGATAATGAGAACTAATACATGATTATAGTGGGCTGATTTACAAATACTGGAAAAATTTATTATTTAACCAAAAGCCAACAGGGCACTTATACCCCCTTCTTGCCCAGGCCAATTTCCAGCTTTCAGCGCAGTTGCACTTTGAATGACAATTGTGCAGTCATGCAACACTGTACCCATATGAAATTTTTATAATTTTTTTGTGACAGATAGAGCTTTATTTTGGTGGTATTTAATCAACCCTGGGTTTTTCATTTTTTCTTAAACAAACCAAAAACCACTGAAAATTTAGAAAAAAAAAGTTTTTCTTAGTTTTTGTTATACCATTTTGTAAATAAGTGATTTTTCTCCATCACTGATGTGCGCTAATGAGGCTGCAGTGATGGGCACTGATAGGCTGCACTGATGGACACTGATAGGTGGCACTGATGGGCACTGATGAGGAGGCACTGGTAGGTGGAACTGATAGGCACTGAAAGGCAGCACCAGGGGCGGACTGACAACTCATGGGGCCCCCGGGCAATAGGGGATCATGGGGCCTCTGTGTCCTTGCCCAAACTCAAAAAAGCCTATGAAAAAGGTACCAGGGGCATCTCATGGGGCCCCATACTGACCCCGGGCCCTCGGGCAGTGCCCGAGTTTCAAAATGGTCAGTCCGCCCCTGGGCAGCACTGATAGGCGGCACTGACTGGCACTGTTAGGCGGCACTGATAGGCAGCACTGACTGGCACTGATAGGTGGCACTGACTGGCAGCACTGATAGGTGACACTGATTGGCATTGATAGGTGGCACTGACTGGCACTGATGGGTGACACTGAAAGGCAGTTTAGATGGGCACTGATATGTGGCATTGATGTGTACTGGTAGTCACTGATATGTGGCACTGATGAGCACTGACACAAGTCACTGATGGACACTGACAGGTGGCACTTCTGGGGCTCCACTGATCATCAGGGCACACTGATCATCAGTGCCCTGATGATCAGTGTACATGTCCCCTCTGTGGAATGCCGATTACCGACTCTCCTCTCCTCTCGAGTTGTCAGAGTGAGTTCGAGAGGAGAGAAATGCCGATAACCGGCATTTCCCTGTTTACATGTGATCAGCTGTGATTGGACACAGCTGATCATATGACCGAGCCGACATCTTCGGCTCTTTCCGTGATCGGTGATTCGCTGTGTCCGAGGGACACAGTGCACCGCCGGTCGCCACACTGCGTGCTCCCTGAGCTGCGCATGCGCGCTGAGAATGGGAGGATGTCATATGACGTCCTCCCAGAATGAGAGAACCACCTCGCGTCTGTCATATTACTATATGGCGGGCGGGAGGTGGTTAAGTATATCAGCTACCAAGGGTTCACCTTTGAAGTGAATAAACACTCGGATTTGTTGTTAAGGGTAACTGATCCAGTTTTATACTTTTACAAACATATCTATGACTTTTTCATAATGAGCAGAACGTTTGTAAAACATTAAAGCTTTGTGTTTTCTAATGGTCTGTTGTTGCAAAATATTAAATATCCACCTTAAAATAACACTTAACTGCTTGCCCACCACCCTATAGTAGAAGTACTGCTACAGGGCAGCAGGGCTGCACAAAATTACGTATATATATTATAATATATAATATATATTATAAATATTTGCATTTCCAGGTAGGGAGCGCGTGTGCATGCCGCCCTACCCGCACCACCATTGGCGGCTAGGGATGTCAATCACTGGGTCCCGGCCAGAGATTTCCTGCCGGCACCTAGCGATTGTCGGGGAAAGCTGATATGTGTGAGACCTGTGTGTAAACAAACACAGGTCTCTCTCCTGCACAGCAGAGAAACACAAAGCAGCATTTCTCCCTAGTAAAACACACACAGCACACAATGTAAAACAACACCCAGCACACAGTTAACCCTTTGCTCGCCCAATATTTTAACCCCATCCTGCCCAGTGTCATTAGTACAGTGTCCGTGCTTTTTATCAGCACTGATAACTGTATTAGTGTCATTGGGATGTCAGTGGCAGTTAGTCAGTTCCCCCCAGTGTCAGAATGCCCGCCACAGTCTCACAGTCCCGCTATAAGTCGCTGATCGCTGCCATTACTAGTATAAAAATAAAAAATTCTATTGTATACAGTATATACCGCCAATTATAGATGCTATAATTTTCATGTAAACCAATTAATATACATTTATTGGGATTTTTTTTTATCAAAGACATGTAGCTGAATACATTTTGGCCTAAATTTATGAATAAATTGGATTTTTTTTAAATTTACTGAATATATTTTATAGCAAAAAGTCAAAAATTTTGTTTTTTTTTTTCACAATTTTTGGTCTTTTTTTGTTTGTAGCGCAAAAAATAAATAACACAGAGGTGATCAAATACCACCGAAAGAAAGCTCTATTTGTGGGAAAAAAAGGACATACATTTCATTTATGTACAGCATGCAATGACCGCGCAATTGTCAGTTAAAGTATCATAGAACAAAAAATGGCCTGGTTAGGAAGGGGGGTAAATCCTCTGGAGGGCAAGTGGTTAATAAAAGTACATCAATAGAGGAAGTAGCAATGTTACATTAGGCTATATTAGGTATGCTACAAGATTTCTGAAATGTGTTTGGGTGTTTAAAGCAATGTTAACCCCAAAAACAAAAATGCATGAAACTGTAGCTTACCAATCCTTAGATGTGATGGCTGTGTTACTTTTCTTTTTTAAGGCTTTTTTCCTTCTTTCACCTGGTGATCTGCATTCTGGATGAAGTAGCAAAGCAAACATCTATGGACAGCAGCATTGTCAGTCTGAGGAGTGTTATCTTAGTAGCTGCTCATTTGGATTGATATCTGGAGCCTCAAAATTGTTGTATTCCTCAAACCATTCTTAAACCATTTTTGCACTGTGGCAGACCACATTATCCTGCTGAAAGAGGTCACTACCCTCGGGAAATGCCATTGCCATGAACGGGTGTATTTGATCAGCAACAATATTTAGGTAGGTGGTATGTGTCGAGAAACATCCGCATAAATGGCAGAACCCAAGGTTTTCCAGAAGAACATTGTCCAAAGCACCACACTGCCTCCACCGGCTCGCCTTCTTCCCATACAGCATCCTGGTGCCATCTCTTCTCCAGGTAAGCAACGCAAATGCACCCAGCCATCCACATGATGTCAAAGAAAATATGATCCATTAGACCAGGCCACCTTCTTCCTATGCTCCATGGTCCACTTCTGATGCTCATGTGCCCACTTTAGGCACTTTTGACTATCGACACGGGTCAGCTTGAGCACCCTGACTGGTCTGCGGAAAATATGATCCATTAGACCAGGCCACCTTCTTCCTATGCTCCATGGTCCACTTCTGATGCTCATGTGCCCACTTTAGGCACTTTTGACTATCGACACGGGTCAGCTTGAGCACCCTGCACAGCCCCATACACAACAAACTATGGTTCCAATTTGTTCTGTTTTCAACACATGACCCTCAGGGACAGCATGTTTAATTGCTGTCTAATATATTCCACCAACTTTCACGCCTTTGTAATGAGATATTCAGTGTTATTCACTTAACCTTTCAGTTGTCCTAACGTTTTGGCTGATCAGTGTATCTTCTTTTTGGAGCTCTCTTGGTCATGTGACATCTTTGTGTCCTCTTCTTCCTACAATGGCAGTAAGTAGTCCTCAATGATGAAGAGAACAGTGCTTCTGTATTGACTTTGGTACTGTTCTCTGCATCATTTATTGTGTCTTCAGGACACCTTGATGACGTATACCAGAGGGTATGTCATTAATGCCTTGGGTGTACAGGAAGTGGGCCCAGCCCAGACAAAATACAAATACATTCTCAGTCCTTTCCCTTGTGAATTGATTTTTTTGTACGTTTGTTAGGTTGAGGTATACTGTAGAATCAGAAGTATATTTGCTATGTATTGCACACTCAGCAGAAGAGAATAAACATGGAACAGGACTTCTGACTGGTAAGAGATGAACAGGAGCCATCCGTTCCTTACAGCAAGTAGAAATGTGATATTCTACAACCTTACAGTTTGTCATAGATCTATAGCTTAATTCAATAAATGATGCAAGGAACACAGTGCTAAGTACTAAGTGAATTAACCCATAACAAGCAGAATTTCTGTCACAAATTTGAATAAGTACAAGGTGGATTCTGATTGGTTGCTAATACAGTCATGGCCGAAATTGTTGGCACCCTTGATATTTTTCCTGAAAATCAAGTATTTCACACAAAAAAGGTATTGCATTAACACATGTTTTGCTATACACATGTTTATTCCCTTTGTATGTATTGGAACAAATATAAAACAGAGGCAGAAAAGCAAATATGACATAATGTCACACAAAACCCCAAAAATGGGCTGGACAAAAGTATTGGCACCCTTAACTTAATATTTGGTTGCACACCCTTTGGAAAACATAACTGAAATCAGTCGCTTCCTATAACCATCAATAAGCTTCTGACACCTCTCACCCGGAATTTTGGACCACTCTTCCTTTGCAAACAGCTCCAGGTCTCTCTTATTGGAAGGACACCTTTTCCCAACAGCAATTTTAAGATCTCTCCACAGGTGTTCAATGGGATTTAGATCTGGGCTCATTGCTGGCCACTTCAGAACTCTCCAGCGCTTCTTTGCCATCCATTTCTGAGTGCTTTTTGACGTATGTTTGGGGTCATTGTCCTGCTGGAAGACCCAGGATCTTGGACGCAAACCCAGCTTTCTGACACTGGGCCCTACAGTGCGACCCAAAATCCTTTGGTAATCCTCAGATTTCATGATGCCTTGCACACAGTCAAGGCACCCAGTGCCAGAGGCAGCAAAACAACCCCAAAACATCATTGAACCTCCACCATATTTTACCGTAGGTACTGTGTTTTGTTCTTTGTAGGCCTCATTCCGTTTTCGGTAAACAGTAGAATGATGTGCTTTACCGAAAAGCTCTATCTTGGTCTCATCTGTCCACAAGACGTTTTCCCAGAAGGCTTTTGGCTTACTCAAGTACATTTTGGCAAACTGTAGTCTTGCTTTTTTATGTCTCTGTGTCAGCAGTGGGGTCCTCCTGGGTCTCCTGCCATAGCGTTTCATTTCATTTAAATGTCGACGGATAGTTCGCGCTGACACTGATGCTCCCTGAGCCTGCAGGACAGCTTGAATGTCTTTGGAACATGTTTGGGGCTGCTTATCCACCATCCGGACTATTCTGCGTTGCAATCTTTCATCAATTTTCCTCATCCGTCCACGACCAGGGAGATTAGCTACAGTGCCATGGGTTGCAAACTTCTTGATAATGTTGCGCACTGTGGACAAAGGCAAATCTAGTTCTCTGGAGATGGACTTGTAACCTTGAGATTGTTGATATTTTGCCACAATTTTGGTTCTCAGGTCCTCAGACAGTTCTCGTCTCCTCTTTCTGTTGTCCATGCTTAGTGTGGCACAGACAGACACACAATGCAAAGGTTAAGTGAACGTCTCTCCTTTTTATCTGCTTTCAGGTGTGATTTCTATATTGCCCACACCTGTTACTTGCCCCAGGTGAGTTTACAGGAGCATCACATGCTTGTAACATTCTTATTTATCCGCAGTTGTGAAAGGGTGCCAATACTTTTGTCCAGCCCATTTTTGGAGGTTTGTGTGACATTATGTCGAATTTGCTTTCTTTCCTCCCTTTTTTTGTTTTGTCCCAATACACACAAAGGGAATAAACATGTGTATAGCAAAACATGTGTTAATGCAATACGTTTCGTGAGAAATACATGATTTCCTGGAGAAATATCAAGGGTGCCAACAATTTCGGCCATGACTGTAAGTACAGTATATTAACTTTATTACTCTGTTATTTTATTGAAAAAGCTTATATGCATTTTTTAATGAAAGCTAGAGATACTCTTTATTATTTGAACAACCTATCAGTCCTATCCCCGCTCCCAGACTATTATAAGACAAACTTTCTATGAGCGTGTTATTATATTTACCCATTGCCAACATAAGAAGGCCCTTCATGTAGAACTAATCATTTTTTTGCAGGATAAACACTCCCTCCCATAATTGTTTCTTACACTTTTGAGTAAACGTATTTGCTGTGCTGTATATCGTCTCTGTACATTTTTTCTTATCATCCTCTCTATCTGATCACTATAATTCATACTGCCTCAAAACGCAACCGTATACATCATTCAAAAAGCAGCAAGCCGTTATTCCAATTAGCCTGTCCTGGATAATTTTAACCGCGCTCTTCCTGTGCTTTAAGCCTTTGAGAGATTTCCAAATGTATTCTCAGTCTGATCCGATATTTCTTGTAAATGCATTTTTGTAAACAGTGAAGTGGCGGAGGGCGGAATTATTCTCTGAACACACAGGAATCGTTCCAAGACAAGAATTCCATTAAGATAAGACTTATTTATCCGTGCAGGAGAACTCCCCTTTAACCTCTGCCACGCTGACAGGATTAATAACGCCAGCCTGAAATGATATCAGCCCCAATAATTGAATAAAGTCAGATTTAGTTGCGGTTTTAGTTTTCTCTCAGGTTATTTATTCCTGGGCTCTCCCTTCCAGCCTCCTGACAGCTACTGAGAAGATGGATTAGCTCCAAGCAAATAGCACCATGAATAAAATGAAAATACATACATCTAGCTGTTCTTGCGGCAGACTCTCCTCTCTCTGCAGGTCTGAGCCCCACATGCCTGTCTTTACGCACAAAGCTATTCTAAGGCAATTATCAAACTGAGGTTCTAATGATCCCACAGCACCAAGCACATACAGTATTTTCAAATAGCAATTTTTCAGTATTCTGTAGTCTATGCTAATTTTCTCAACTTAACTACTAGGCAGTTAATTTGGTGTGCTGGGCTCTGTTTACTATTGGGTCACATAATAAAACAATTATAAACAGCTAAAAGCAACAAGCAATTTAGCAACTGTGACTATAACTGATACTTAAAGGAAGCAGGTACTAGATATATGACTTTCATTCTATGGCCTGTAGAGAGTAACAAAGGAGGAGGATTCAGCCTGGACAGTTGCTTTCAAAATCCAGAGTAAAGTCAATTTACTCATAAACATAAAATTACAGTCTTGCTTGTCTTTCTTTTTGCTGCCTATTCAAGTGCTCTCATTGTTGTGACCTTAGTTGATTTCTACCAAACACATATCTGAAGTCTATATTTTGAATATTTGTAAAATACTTGGGGATACAGGGATGGGAGGGGGTTTGGAGAATGTGAGGTTGGGACTTAAGGTAATAATGAGAAGGTGAATAAAGCATTAAGCCCTATAGGGGCTGCCAGGAAGATCATTTCACCATCTATGTACCATTAGTACAACATAAAAGATGCCAGCGCTCCTTTACCCAAGCACACGCCCTGTGCGGGTCTCGCAGTGGCGCACAGGTCTGCACATACACAGATTGCCTAGGTGCACTAATGTGCAGGCACTAGGACCTGGGCGTCAGCATCAGCAATTTCACCAATGATGGTGCAGGGTGCACTATTTAAACTGGCCAGACGGTGACTAGGTTGCCGCAAGGTCTAGTTCCTGTACCCATGTTCTGAAATGTGTTCCTGTTGCCGATCCTGCTTGTCCTGATTTGTGTTGACCTTCTCCTGCTCTGACCCCCAGCTCGTCCCTGACTACTCTCCTGCCTGTTGCTATATTACTATTGGACCTCCCGTTGCTGAACCTTGGCTCGTGACCTGGCTGCTCTCTGTCTACTGTTTGGTACCTACCTGCCTCCACCGTTACCGACCTGGCTAGTCTGACTATGCTCATTCCTGACTGTCATCCATCCCGCTTGGGACCTGGACTTGTCAGCCTCTTCACATCAGGCTCACCCCCGGCACGTACCCTCGGCGGGACGCCTCTACCACAGTTGGGTGCACTCAGGGACCTGGTTTCAGTCTCGCACCAAGTCCATCCCCACCATCAGGGGCTCTGGTGAAAAGGCAGACTGGGACTTAGACTCCACGTCCTGGGGAATCCCATTCTGTGGATCACTAGAGATTCCGCCAGGCGGTGCCTGACACGCCCCCAATATATTACTGTGGTCACACTCTGTTCCAAATAGAAATCAAGAAACAATACCTCCAGGGACCTGGTTTATTCTTTCCATTTGCAGAAAGTTACAGGCATGCTGGGTCCTGGCCCTTTAGCTATGGGTGGGTTCACCTGTAAGCATGCACATGGTGGGTTGAGATTGTGCACATGCTACCATGTTTCCCTTTCAATGAGCATGAACTTGAGTCAAGGAGGTTATTTAAACTCCTTCCCTCATGGTGGCAGGTGCTGTGGCTTCTTGCCAACTAAATTTTGTGAGAATTTGATGGTTTCTGTCTTTTCTGTTGCTGAACGAGATAGGCTGACTCTGCCTGTGTTACCTAACCCTGTTACCAACTCTGCTCATACCTGGTTATTCTTGCCTGCTGCCTACTTCAACCTCTGCTTAGATGCTGAATATTCTTGCCTGTTGCTCTGACTAGACACTAACTATTCTTGCTTACCAACTGCCTGGACACAGACCTGTCATGTTTCTACTGTTCTATCTTCTTCCTGTAGACACCATGTTCCTACTATCATCCTATCGTGCAATCCAAAATGACAATTTACAGAAAAAGTAGCTCAGCAGCTTCTAGGGTCACTGGCCCATCATCTCTTATGGGATGCTCTGTTAAGACAAAGGTGCTACTTAGACTCTGCACTTCAGGTGAACTTATGTCACCTGCAAGGGGTGAAGTTCGTAACAGTTGTCCTCAAAGTTGCATTAAAAGGAGGCTCTCCTATATTTAAAAAATATATACAGTATTTTTTATTGAATGTCTCTCATGGCAATGTCCAGCTCCCTATCCCCGTTTTTTTACAACATCTTGCTTATAAATCTTAAAAATCTCTAGGATTTAGTATCAAAACTCATCACCCCATAGACTTCAAAGTGGTCTACAGCTATGTTCATGTTTAGCAAATTTCAAACAGAGTCCAAGAAATTCCCTGTAAATTGGGCGGATTTACTTCTTCCTAATCTGGAGAATTATACAACACTGACCCACTGTAGAGAAGGATTACCAACTTCCCAATACTTTGTATAAAACAAAATAGGAAACATATAAAGAAAGCACAGTCAAATATGCCAGAAAAGTGTGTTAAACAACTAATCATTTCAGATAAAAAAAAAGCCAAAAGAACCCACTCTGCATAGATTTAGGAGTTTCTGTGTGCATTTCCACTGGGTGCCCTTACTCAGTAGTCTTTGACCCTACTGAATGTGTGTATGTATACAGTATATGACTGCAAGTAACTGCCATGAAAGATCATTCTATTGCAACTGCATGCATACAATGGTATCATATAAAAGTAAAATGATATTTGCAGACATAGGAAAAAATATATTGTAGATGTTTAACCATTTCAATACCGTGCAATTTTACACCTTCCTGCCCAGGCCATTTTTTCACGTTTCAGCACTCTCACACTTTGAATGACAATTGCGCTGTCATACAACATTGTACCCAAACTAAAATTTTATCATTTTCTTCACACAACTAGAGCTTTCTTTTGGTGGTATTTAATCACCGCTGGGGTTTTTATTTTTTGCTAAATTAACAAAAAAAGACCAAAAATTTTGAAAAAAACACGTTTTTCTTTGTTTCTGTTATAAAAGTTTACAAATAAATAATTGTTCTTCATAAATTTAGGCCGAGATGTATTCTGCTACATGTCTTTGGTGAAAATAACCCAAATTAGGATGTATTTTTTAGTTTGTAGGAAAGTTATAGAGTTTACAAACTATGGTATAGATCTGAAAATTGATCAATCCTGAAGTACTGACAGCCAATCTAATTTCTTGAGGTCTAAGAATGTCAGAACAGTACAGATATCCCCCAAATGACCCCTTTTTGCAGAGTAGACAGTCCGACGTACTTCATAAGAGGCATGGCGAGTTTTTTGAAGTTGTATTTTTTTTGTCATAATTTTTCGGAAAATAAAAAAATTTAAAAAATGATTTTCACAATTTTTTTTTTACATACTGTCACCAGTGCAGTACAGCATCATCATATAACTGGCATGGCGGTGAACAGGGACACTGACTGGTGACAGTATGAAAAAAAAAAAAATATATATATATATATTTATTTTTATTATTATTTTTAATTTTTTATTACATTTTTTTTAAGATTTTTTTTTCATATTGTACTATGACCAAATTAGTACAATGTTACCATAGTAACATTGTACTACTTTGGGGAAGTGATCAGTATTTTTTTTTTTTTTACACAATTTGCTTATAGCAAAGAATTACTTTGCTGTAAGCAAGCATTTACCTGAATGAAATCGATTCATTCAGGTTTTTTTTTTTTGTGCTTAGCTTTGATTTGGTCACAGCTAATCACATGACATGTGCATGTGATTAGCTGTGACCATTCACAGCTAGGCAGTAGTATACAATGGATGGCATGAATGAAGCCATCCATTGTATACAACTGTCATGTGACCTGCTGTGATTGGTCACAGCAGGTCACATGGTACCAGCAACGAGGGTCGGTACTCAGATCTGTTATCGACCGTGTCCGAGGTACACGGCGGGTGACAGATCGCGCCGCTGCGAGGCTCTGCATTACCGCAAACTGTGCATGTGCGGGTGCACGCCAAATGGCGTGCACCCGGAATGCTGCAGCACTTCTGAAGCCGCCAAACGGCCATTGGCCGGGCGGCTAATGGTTAAGCATCATAAGATGGTAAAATAGTCATGCAGAAAACATGCAGTACTTGGCACAAAACATCTGAAAAATACCAACTGTATAGAATGATTGTTTTTGTGATTTTCGTTTAACTGGCTGGGCCTAAATGCCCATTGAACCATGTAGTAATACTGAACCTAATAAGAGGCAGGAGTTCTCCCATGCAGGAAAAGATATTCCCTCATGGTCTAAAATTGCCACAACAAAATGGGTAACTTCTGACTACCCCCTACTATCAAGTGCTTGGTAAACTATTTAAGGTAAAAGATAAACCCATATCAAAAGGAAGATGGAATGGTTATACAGAAACCATCTGGAGATGTCCCTGAAATAACATCAAAGCATTAATAGTGTAAGAGCACTTGGGTGATTCCATTTGTAAAGCAGTGCTATGGTATACCATGCTCATTCCACTGCTTGATAAAAAGTGTACAGCACATTTATACAGCAAGAGGTATGTGAGGAGAACTTGGTAACCTGATCTATCAAGGCTAGTGATCAACCTTTCCTTCAATCACTGAACTCGTCCTGCAACAATAAACAGACAGAACTCTATGACATACCACAGGCTGTACACCACAGCTTACATTTTATTATTTGACCCCAAAATTCAGGTCGCAGTGTGGAATATTCTGAGGAGCATAGCGGAAAGTGAATGGTGGTATCTACTCCCAGTGATAAATTGGCCCCTTGATGTACTGTAGCATGATAGGACTTCAGAAGCTTTGCAAAAAATGAGAAAAAAGACCAGAAAACTGGTTCTGGAATGACACCTATAGCCTGAGTAGATGTGTAAATTAGAACGTATGTTTCTTTTGTGCCACCTACACTATGCCAGTTGCTGTAGAAACTAAGACAAAGTAATTAATTAGAACATTCTTATACAGTGAGGATTGCCTGGAGGCATTCTTATCAATGTGGATTGTTCAAATTTATTTCATGTAATCATTTTGAGGCCATATAAATGTTAGGACATGCTGATGCACTGTGATAGCACAGTATCTATGTCAGTTTCATTGTCATTTCTTACATCAGCACCATTATGGTCGTTTGTATACACAGAACTTAAGAAACCATTTAATACATTTCCTGTCTCCCTGTTCTCAGGGGCCAACTTGGCATTTTCATATTTTAGGGGGCATGCAGGCTTAGACCTTGTCTTTCAGCTATTTATGGATTGAAAGAATTTCTTAAAATGTGTCTTACTTTCTTTTGCAACCTTCCTTTCGTTTTTGTATTTTTGCCAATCTGATTTTCATTTTTGCAGCTAATGTAACTCCTGAATGATGAAAGTGTGCCTTCACATTTATGCTTTTAAATGACATTTATTCATACCTTTCATTACTTGTTTAACTCTAGAAGTAGGCCATGTTATTTTAGTCTTTCATACTTGCCACCTATAAGAATATATTGCGTTGTGTATTTACATAATGTTGAACTTTAGATATTTGCAATGCATCTCTTATTGATAGTATTCCTTTCTGTGCATTTTTGAGATGTCCCGAGAATTTAGGAATTTACCTTCTTCAAATGCATGTTTTTTTCTGTCTAAAAGAGCTTAGAATAAACAATTTAGTGGTTTATGAGTATAATTCCTTTTTAGCTCCACGACTGTTCTCTTCTAGTACTATCTTTCTTAGGATAAAGTAATTGTATGGAATTAGTTTAGGGGTTAGTATAGTGTTAGAGCCTATTTAAACTTATATGTTAGTGTATCGCACATTACAGCAGCGCTTGTCAATGTATGTGTCCTACTGCGATGCACTGCAGTGCCATTAATTGTAAATGGCAGCTCAGCGCATACATTAGGGGGCAAGGCAAGGTAGTACATCACAATGCAAATTCTGTGCATTGCGGTGATCTGCAGTGGATAAAAAGGGTTTCGTGCATTTTCTGTTCCATCATTGTGCCTTTTCCATGCAAGGCATTCTGTGATTGGACAAAGGGAGATTTCACCATTTATCCACCCCTCCCCCCGTCCATTCACAGAATGTCTTGTATTCTGTAAAAAAAGAAGAACACAAGACATTTCAAGAATAGACAAGGTGGAGAGTCACAACCAAAACTATCAGTATCTTTGCTCTACTATGGCCAGAACTGGAAGTTAGGTGTTTATAAGACTCTCTGGGATAAAAGAAAATAACAGTTTTTAAATAATACATCACAACCCAAACATAGTACATCAATCATTAGAGGTGATATATTTGTAAACAGCAAATGTCCATAGCTTTAAATGCCGGAATGTTTCTGATGTTCATCATCATTTTGACAGAAATAAACTACAGTTGCAAGAAAAAGTATGTGAACCCCTTGGGATTACGTGGAGTTTTGCATGAATTGGGAATAAAATGTGCTCTGAACGTCATCTAAGTCACAACAATAGAAGAACACAGTCTGCTGAACATAATACTACACAAACATTAGATGTTGCCATGGTTTAATTGCACATAACATGTAAACATTCACAGTGCAGGGAGGAAAAAGTATGTGAACCTTTGGACTTAATACCCGGTTGACCCTCCTTTGGCAGCAATAACCTCAACCAACCATTTCCTGTAGTTGCAGATCAGACCTGCACAACGATCTGGAGTAATTTTGGACCACTCCTCTTCACAAAACTGTTTCAGTGTAGAAATATTCTTGGGATGTCTGGTGTGAATCGCTCTCTTAAGGTCATGCCACAGCATTTCAATCGGGTTGAGGTCAGGACTCTGACTGGGCCACTCCAGAAGGCGTATTCTGTGCTGTTGCAGCCATTGTTTTGTTGAATTACTTGTATGCTATGAGTCATTGTCCTGTTGCATCACCCATCCTCTGCAGAGCTTCAGTTGGCGGACAGATGGTCGTACGTTTTCCTGCAAAATGTCTTGATAAACTCTGGAATTCATTTTCCCATCAATGACAACAATCCGTCCAGGCCCTGAGGCAGCAAAGTAGCCCAAAACCATGATGCTCCCTCCGCCATGTTTTACAGTGGGGATGAGGTTTTGATGTTGGTGTGCTGTGCCTTTTTTTCTCCACACATAGTGTTGTGTGTTCTTCCCAAACAACTCAATCTTGGTTTCATCTGTCCACAGTATATTTTGCCAGTAGTGCTGTGGAACATCCAGGTGCTCTTTTGCAAACTTCAAACGTGCTGCAATATTCTTTTTTGACAGCAATGGCTTCCTCCGTGGTGTCCTCCCATGTACTCCATTCCTGTTTAATGTTTTCCTTATTGTAGATGTGTCAACAAAAATGTTAGCATGTGCCAGAGATTTCTGTAGGTCTTTAGCTGACACTCTGGGATTCTTCTTTACCTCATGCAGCATTCTGCGCTGTGCTCTTGCAGTCATTTTTACAGGACGACCGCGCCTAGGGAGAGTAGCAACAGTGCTAAACTTTCTCCATTTGTAGACAGTCTGTCTTACCGTGGACACATGAACATCAAGGCTTTTGGAGATACTTTTGTAACCCTTTCCAGCTTCATGCAAGTCAACAATTCTTGATCGTAGGTCTTCTGAGAGCTCTTTTCTGCAAGGCATGGTTCACATCAGACAGTGCTTCTTGAAACCAGTAAACCCAAAACAGGTGTGTGTTTTTTAAGGGCAGGACAGCTGTCAGCAACACATCCAATATCATCACACTGATTGGAGTCAAGGTTGGCTCACTCCTGGCTCCAATTAGCTCTGGGAGAAGTCATTAAGCTAGGGCCTCACATACTTTTTCCTC
Organism: Staurois parvus; assembly: GCF_062004578.1. NCBI lineage: Eukaryota > Metazoa > Chordata > Amphibia > Anura > Ranidae > Staurois > Staurois parvus. The sequence goes on from NW_028317883.1 coordinate 2,287,760, forward strand.
CCTGCACTGTGAATGTTTACATGTTATGTGCAATTAAACCATGGCAACATCTAATGTTTGTGTAGTATTATGTTCAGCAGACTGTGTTCTTCTATTGTTGTGACTTAGATAACGTTCAGAGCACATTTTATGCCCAATTCATGCAAAACGCCACGTAATCCCAAGGGGTTCACATACTTTTTCTTGCAACTGTATATTGCCTACAAAGGCACATGCAGCTTTTATTGTATGCAAGAATGTTTCTGATTATTGTGATGGTTCATAGTTGCTGATTGGATACTGAACAGCAGAGGAAGTTGATTGTGTCCCAAAGGTAATGCACAATAATGGAAGCTTAGGTGTAATCTCCAGGAATAAATGCACCACACATGAGCACTTAGCACCTTCAGATTCTAAGAAGGTGCCTGTACTCAGTGGCCAATTGATTTCATTTTGAGGTCAAAGTCAGAAAATGCCTGTTTCCTAATGAAATACCTGCATAGTCAGTTTCATTATGTAAATCATAGGCAACCACATATAACTTCCATTCCTCTTCCAACACATCTCTAAGGTATAATAAAAGTATGTTTATTTACAAAGAACAAACCTAATTAAATTGAAATGAGAACTGCAGAATAAATTTGGTGATTGGCCGTTAGTTGCTTATGTAATTAGCGTTTGCATAAAATGAACCAGGTGAGGTCTTTAATTAAGATAAAAAAAATGCAGCAGGGATCAGAGACTGCAGTAGGGAATATAATCAGTGACTCCCCTTGGGGGAAGCAGGCTAACAAATATTTAACATGTGCATTAAGGATTGTTGGGATTAAAGCACCAAGAACCAGGAGCCACCTCTAGGAGTTTGTTTTTAACCTTTTAATAACCTTTACAAGTCAGTCGTAGTCTTGTACTATTGCTTTGTTTTACAGACAATTTTATCATACTTTTCATTTTTTAAATGCCATTAATATTGCTTGTATTGACAACATGGACACTGAATTTCAGTTTAGACTTAGCTTGCTCACAGGGATGAGTATACTAACTGACCCAAACAAGGTTTTGGATTCACAGCCATGTACTGTAAGTGTATGGGCCTAGTGACATCAATGGTCACTAAGGACATGGCAGATGCAAGCACTTGCTGCTGCCTTAGAAAGCATTTACAGCAGGAGGCTCTCATGTTGGTCCATGCTGAATGCCCCAAATGTTTGGACAAACATCTGAACAGTGAATGTTCCTTGCTCACCTTGCAAGGAGAGCCACATGATCTGGAGGATCAGGCTTACACAGTTAGGACTGGGAGATCTATTAGCTGGAACTAAAATCATTAAGACCAACTTGTGTGTGTTTGGTAAGCAGATGAACTCCAAAGAAAAGAAAAAGATACCCTTGCAATAGTGGATCTGCACACCGAAATAGTTAAATGCACATGTTTACCTAGGGTACCAGGTAAAATGATTTTTACTTTATGCCTCACTCTCCTGATAGCTGACACTTACCTTGACTCTCCAGGTCTTCACTTACAATGTAGGACTACTGGCCATGCATTGTAGTTGATGACATCAGTTCTGTGAATGCTGGCTGGAAGTAATTGGAGAACAGGCTTCGGGGGACCAGTTGCATAAAGGGTAAAGCCTGCAGCACTGAAGTACTTGGTAAGTAAAGTCCTTTTTTACCAGTAACCTAAGCAAACGAGTTTGTCTTTTTCAAATGATCTGTCCTTTTAGCCCCAAATCCAATCACTGTCCAAATCTTGTAGACTTCACCTCCGTAACATCTCCAAGATACGACCGTTTTTAACCACTGAAACTACTAAGCAACTTATTTACTCCCTTGTTATCGCCCCACCTTGGCTATTGTAACTCCTTTCTCATTGGCCTACCTAATCTAAGGCTATCCACTCTTCAGTCTATCAGTCTATCATGAATGCATGAAGACTCATCCACCTTACCAACCATTCTGTATCTGCCACCCCTCTCTGCCAATCCCTCCACTGGCTTCCCACTGCTCAAAGAATAAAATTCAAAACATTAACAATAACATATAAAGCCATTTATAACTCTTCCCCAAATTACATCACCAATCTTGTCTCCTAATATCACCCAAACTGTCCTCTCTGCTCCTCGCATGACCTCTGGCTCTCTAGCTCCCTTGTCTCCTCCTCCCATGCACATCTCCAGGACTTCCTCGAGAGGCTTCCGCTTCCTCTGGAACTCTCTTCCCCAGTCTATGTGACTACTGCCTACTCTGCTCACTTTTAGGTGATCTCTGAAAACCTATCTCTTCAGGGAAGCCTATCCTGCCTTCAGCTAATAACCAAATCTTCTCTTTCTCCCATCAGTTCATCCCCCACAGTTATTGCCTTTTGTACCACTAGCCCCTCCCTCTTAGATTGTAAGCTCCAAGGAGCAGGGACCCCCTAACCCTCTTGTGTTGAACTGTATTGTTGCTGTATTGTCTTCCTTTATATTGCAAAGCCCTGAGCAAACTGGTGGCGTGATATACATCCAGTATAATAATAATAAAATAATACAATTTGTTTTGGTGATCAAATCATTGCTTGTTCACATTTTGGCATTGGACCTGGGGAGTACCATGTTAAGTCTATGAGTAGCCTAATGTCAATTTAAGTGAAACAACAACTTTTTTTAACAATTTTAATTGGTTACGTTGGGTAGGTTTGACCATGGCCTAATGTCATCTGCTGACAGTGTGCAGATACAGGAGTGTCACTAATCTCTGCAAGTGAATGTGGAAGAAAAAAATAAGAATTTCTAAGGGGCAATTTGTTTAGTAGCAAAACATCACAAATAATTTATAAGGGTAACTCTATTTTGGACTAGAATATTGGAAAAGTGGGTATTCAATAAACAAATATACAGCTCATCAGCCCTTGTTGCGCTCCCAGCTTCTTTAATGGCAATGCGTGTTTCTTTATACTTGCTTACGCCATAGCTCTTACTTATTAGTTCTTCATCAACTGCCAATAACTAATTGTCCCTATGTAATGATGTTGTTCTCTTTCTGTCCATTCTTAGCTTTTGAATTTTTTCTTTTTGTGTTCTGATGTTAAGTATGTACCAGACACAGGAGGTGTTCATAATTAGTGCATTAGAGAGGGGAGATACTAATTATGTTCCTATTTTTGTCCAAAACAAAGGGTTTTTAAATATAACAGTAAAGTACAGATCTACAAGCTACATCAGGACCTTTAGTATGGGGGTAATTAGTCACTTTTCAGCTCCTCAGCCTGTAATAGGACTTCCAGCGCTGGGGTAATTAATTCTCTTTCACTTTTTCTCTGAGGGGTTTGATGGGGTGCTGTGGTCTGTGGGTGTACTTTGTTCCCTTGGCAGAAATTTTGTTGTATTTCTTTTTAATCTCATATTTTATGTGCACAAATATTTTCATATGATTTCATTGCTGCCAAATTCTAATTAGTACAGCATTTCGAGAATGTAAATCCATTCTAAGTGGTTAATGTTCTTCTGCTTTGATTGTCCTCAGACCCATCAGCCCCAACACTTGCAGAAAGCAGCAGGAGGTTGCAAAATGAACAGGTTTTAATTAGACAAACACACTATACATGACAATAGCCCAAGAAATCTCTGTGTGACAACATGAAAGTTTCGCCAAGTGATGCCAATCATCTTTGAGTAGTTCACAGGGATGAGCACATTCTATTAACTGCAATATCAGAAAAATAATCATGGGAAAATGCAAATGAACACCAGCTTAGAAGTTGGCAATCTGACCATTTGCTCAATAGAGGACAAGCACATGTGCAGCTGCATTCACACCTGAGCAGAGCGATTTTCAGGTTTTTTTTTTTAGCATTTTTTTAAAAACATTTTTGCAAATGTGTACGGGTGTTTTTAGAAGACTATTACAGTTGTTTTACATGTGTATTCAAGCTTCAGGCTAGAAATAGTCTGGGTGGAGGAGATCCATTAATATACGCTAAAAATCCTGCAAAAACACATATCCGTTTTTCAAGCATTTTCAGGTGTTCCCATTAAAATCTATGGGGGCAAAAATGCTTAACTCTGCCTGAAAAGTAGCTCATATCATTTTTGGAGCATGAGGCATTCAGCTACAAGTGACAAGACACTTAGATGTGAACAAGGGTTTTTGGTTTTGTGCTTGTTGAGCATTTTTGATCTTTGAGCTACAATCTAGAAGGTGTGAATGGGTTCTGGCTATGCAAGGGGCGGACTGACAATTCATGGGGCCCCTGGGCAATAGGGGATCATGGGTCCCCTGTGTCCTCGACCACACTCAAACCACACCCAAAAAAGCCTATGAAAGATACCAGGGGCATCTCATGGGGCCCCTTACTGACCCTGGGTCCTCGGGCAGTGCCCGAGTTTCCGAATGGTCAGTCTGCCCCTGGGCTACGCATTATACAAATTTTTTTGTACAATTTCCTTTAGATTTACCAAAACCATGTACAGTTGTGTCCAAAATTATTCAACCCCCAATGCTGTAAAGGGGTTTAGGGACTATAGTGTACATTTGGAATTGTATTCAGAATCAAATCCTACAAGGACGTTGTAACTACCCAAATGCAACTAAAATGACATCAATTGTTTATGTAATACAGTAGTAAATGGTTCTTATGTGGTTTCTTCATTGCCACAATTATTCAACCCCTTAAAGACTACCACTCTGAAGAACAGAGGTTCATACAGGTGCTTTCCATCAGGTATTGAAAACACCTGTGGATGTCACCGAGCAGCAATCAAGCATAATAAGCACCAATTAGGCAGCTTTAAAATGACTGTGATACTCAGCTCCTTCTAGACATTTACTGGTGTGGTTACAAACATGGTGAAGGCAAGAGAATGGTCCAGGAAGACAAGAGAAGAGGTGATTTCTCTTCACAGGAAGGGCAATGGCTATAAGAAGATTGCAAAGATGTTAAACATACCAAGAGACACCTTAGGAAGCATCATTCGCAAATTCAAGGCAAAGGGCACTGTTGAAACGCTACCTGGTCGTGGCAGAAAGAAGATGCTGACTTCGACTGCTGTGCGCTACCTGAAGCGTAGAGTGGAGAGAAGTCCCCGTGTGACTGCTGAGGAACTGAGAAAAGATTTGTCAGATGTGGGTACAGAAGTTTCAGCCCAGACAATAAGACGCACACTGCGTAATGAAGGCCTCCGTGCCAGAACTCCCAGGCGTACCCCCTTGCTGTCTCCAAAGAATAAGAAGAGTCGACTGCAGTATGCCAAAAGCCATGTGGACAAACCACAAAAGTTGTGGGATAGTGTTCTGTGGACTGATGAAACAAAATTAGAACTGTTTGGGCCCATGGATCAACGCTATGTTTGGAGGAGGAAGAACAAGGCCTATGATGAAAAGAACACCTTGCCTACTGTGAAGCATGGTGGAGGGTCAATCATGCTTTGGGGCTGTTTTGCTTCTGCAGGTACAGGGAAGCTTCAGCGTGTGCAAGGTACCATGAATTCTCTTCAGTACCAGGAGATATTGGATGGAAACGTGATGCAGTCCGTCACACACCTGAGGCTTGGGAGACGTTGGACCTTTCAACAGGACAATGATCCCAAGCATACCTCCAAGTCCACTAGAGCATGGTTGCAGAGGAAAGGCTGGAACATTTTGGAGTGGCCATCGCAGTCACCAGACTTAAATCCGATTGAGAACCTCTGGTGGGACTTAAAGAAAGCAGTTGCAGTGCGCAAGCCTAAGAATGTGACTGAACTGGAGGCCTTTGCCCATGAAGAATGGGCGAAGATACCCGTAGATCGCTGCAAGACACTTGTGTCAAGCTATGCTTCACGTTTAAAAGCTGTTATAACTGTAAAAGGATGCTGTACTAAGTACTAAGATTGAATGTCACTTGGGGGTTGAATAAAACTGATAATGCTGTGAGCACAGAAAAGACATTTGTGGTTATTTCATTATAACTGTTATGTTATATTTGTCTGACCTACAAGTGCCTCTTTAATGTAAATGTAAGCAAGATGACTGAATGATCAAAAGCAATGTCAAACTGGCCAAAACACTCAATTTCAGTGGGGGTTGAATAATTTTGGACACAACTGTAATATGAAGTCAAACCTAAACATTTTCAAATAGTTTGAAATCAGGCAGGCCCTTAAAGTAGATAGTTGAAAGTAAATTTAAAGGAAATTGAACAAAAAAATCTGTGTAATGTGTAGCCAGGTTAAGAGTTATGAGAAACAACGGGCCTGTCTCAAAAGCGTTATGGATAGCAATCCCCATTCATCTAAATGCTAAACCGATAGATTGTCATCTCAAGTATAGCAAACATTGCATCTGCCATATTAAGTAAGTCACTTAACCACTCACATTATATCCTAAAGCATCTTTGGGCACAGGGTAATGCAAAACTGCCCACACATGCTAGAAACAGTGTCTGCTTTACAGATGTAGCCAGGTGCTGTGCTGGCTATATCATTATGTCTTTCAGGAAACTTACAGATGAGACTATGATGAATCCTTTTTCCCCTAGTGCCCAGTACTGGGACTGCTTCCTGTTACCAGAGTGGATCCAGTTCTTCTAACAGCAGAGGATCTTGAGACTTGTAGTCTTTTGAGTGCTGATTGAACTACAACTATCAAAGAGCTGGGGAACCAGAGGGATGCTGGGAGAGCATATATATTCTACAGCAAGGAACTGGCTCACTCACTTGGTGTGGGATTCAGAGCTGAACACAGTGGGAGTGCTGTTCCCCTCCAGAGATAGAATTTTTGCCTGCTGCTGTGGGACTCTGCACATCAGTTCAGCACAGCAGCGACACGCTGATCACTACACTGGGATCACATCAGCTTCTCTGCATTGGGACTGCCACTATCTGGTCTTCACAAAGACATCTTAGCATGCTGCGCTAACAGGCTGTCAGGTGGCAATTCTGCACATCCCTGCAAACAGCCAAGAGCCTGTATAAGAACTATTGTTCCTAGGAGGCCATGCTATCAATGGAATTTGTGAGCGGGCAGATGCCCAACCTCTTTTTGTCATCATGCTAGAGACACTGCATGCAGACAACTCGGTATCAGGAAACCTTTGCTTTGAGCAGTACCACAGCCTATCTGTTTAACTTAATTGAATTACCAGTATTCATTATTCTTTATGGGCCCCACCATTGCTAGCAGAAGACAAAGGACACCACCCTCTCAGGATGACCTTGGCCCAGAGACAGTGGGTTGAATGATGCTGGCCATCAGACTAAGAATATATAGTGGCACAATTAAAGTGGCTAGAAAGCCTAAACTTTTTTTTAACCTAAATACTGTACATTTCCTGCGCTAAAGTGTTACAAAACCCACAACAGTAAAATCAATCTGTATATGCAATAAAGCATGCTTGTTATACTCACTGTGGAACCTAAGAGGTTTATTTATTTATTTATTTCAGGTACTTACATAGCGCCGTCAGTTTACGCAGCACTTTACATATATATATTGTACATTCACATCAGTCCCTAACCCTCTAGGGGCGTACAATCTAATCCTCTGCATTGTGTAAAAATGATGCTTGACCCTGTCTTCTCTGATCCTCCCCTTCTTCCACAGTCCCCAATCAATCTTCTGATAGAACAGAGCCTTGGGGACAAGATGCAAATACTCAGTGGTGTGTATTGCTAGAGAGTTTGTTTTTACTTGGGAGAGTGAATGTGATCAACACAGGGTCAATCAGCGCTATCCAGACAGAGGGTCAGCCTCATAGGACAATCAGGGGAGAATGAAAACTCCTCCTCCAAGCTTTAACCAGTGTTTTGCTGGACAGTGATAAAAGTCACAAGACTGCTCTGTCTGCTGATGAAAAAAGGTATTTAGCAGTTTATATTTATGAAAATATTTGCATTTCCATGTTCTGTGTACTGTGGGAGACCAGATGTAGTGAATGCAGGGTCCTGGGTTTAGTAACACTTTAAGGTATAAAATAGTTAGGTAACATTATCGGCCCCTCACCTCCCTTTATACTTATTTGAGTCCTCTTGATCCAGTGCTGTACCCGGTCTCCTCTCTTCCTCCTCTTACAGGCTTCACTGAGGCAGCAGGAGCCATTGGCTCTCACTGCTGTCAATCAATCCTGTGACAAGGGAGTGGGGGGGCTGAGCTGTGCTCTCTGTGTCTATGTATGCAGGCAAAGCAGTCTAAGATTGAGCCTGCATGAGTACGCCCATGGTAAGCGGCTTGGGGGAGGAGCAAGAAGCAGAATCAGAAGAGGAGGTTTGAGGCCACTATGAGTAATTTCTATTGCACAGAGCTAGTAAATATAATGTTTGTGATTAAAAAAAAAAAGATTTTAAATTAAATTGAAAGTGCTTTGGAGGAAATCTCTGGACTGAAGTAAAATATTGCAGCAAAAGTTCTTTATTACCTTTCAATAAGCTATTAATTTTTAATTTGTTATTTTTAGTTGAACTTTTTCTGTAGCTCTTAGGTATCCTTGTGAAACACTTTATGACATTGTGAGAACAGTGAATTTAAATCTAACATCATCTTCATATGCTCATGAACCAGACAAAAGGTGGCTTCACATTTACTACATAGCACTAATTTGTTTGCTGAAATACTATATAAGTAATACATATTTTTATTATATTACCTTAATGTGTGCAGTAGGATGCTACATTTGATATTTAAAGAGACTGCATGTATGCAGGTTGGAAACTGTTTAGTAAGTTAGCAGCTGGCCCAGACTATGGGGAGGTAAGGCTTAAGCCATCCGTTCTGGGCTCCCAGGCTTTTGGGTCTCAGACAGCCAACCTGTGATATAAAAAGGGGGAAGGCTGAATCCCGAGAGAGCCTTTTCTCACCTGGATTCAAGTTGGAGGAGTGACTGCTGCACAGCACAGACCACTACAAACACAGAGAATTCTGGAGAACCCCAGAAATGGACTTCACCTAAATGGACTTTCAGACAGCGGTACGACTGGAAAGCCACTCTCTGGTAGTTAGCATAGGGAAATGGCGGTTATTCAATATTGAACTGTACTGTCAACTTTTTCCAGTAAAAATGACATTAACTGTTCTGAGCCTGGTCTGATGTTATTCAAAGGGGTGCGTGTGTATTCTGGCACATCTAAAGGGTCTGTGTAACAAAACAGGGTATGAAGTAACATCGTTACACAAGGAGTTAACTTAGCAAAACAAGGAAGAGTAAAGCTGTTACTAGGAGTAATGAAGCACAAGATTAAGACACAAAGAAACCAGTTGTTAGGCATGGTATTTGGTAAGGTACCTCCTGAGTGGTCCATCTCTCACAGCAACAGGGAGCAGATCCATGATTTGGCCACGAGGCCAGTTTACACTGGAATGCGGTGCTGGAAAGACAAGTTCCATGTGCTTTTCCTGCACCAGACATAAACACGCTGCCCTTGTGAGACTTAGTTGTTAATGGAACTGAAACACATCTCGCAAGCACAGTACATTTTTGGGAACCAAACCATGGTACTGCAGTACTTTGTGGTTTGGTGCTGCGCAATCTCAAAAAGTAGTGTTTGCAGTACTTTTTGAGTTTCGGTACATTTGGGAGCCCACTGAAACTAATCGGCTGTCAAAATCGGAACATGCAGGGACCCACACAAGCATGCATGAGTTCTAGTGTGAACTGGCCTTTAATGAATTTCCTATTAATTGTATAATTTTGTAAAGCATAAGTGGACTTTTAAAATGGCTCCGTGCCTAGACAATAGATGGTTAATTACAGTACATTATAGGGCCCTGGAGTTTTTTCTGGCCTCTGAGATGTATTGGCTGTTTGTTTAGAGTAAACCAATAAATTATTTTTGACTCTTACATTTTTTGGTCTTGTCCTTCTTCCATTGTTGCATGTTTTTTCTGTAAAAAGTGTGACATAGGGCATAGGGAATGTGTGTCACAGAATTCAAGGAAGTTGAATTTTGTGGGGACCTTCACAAAGTAAGTATAACAAACTTGAAAATCAATCAGATTAATAGGAGTAGACTGGAAATAATTGAAATACAATGTGGAAAGGAATGTTGATTTTGACCATAGATACGCTTTAATGATCACAACCTGCAAATCAATTAATACAATGTTGCAGTCAGTCAAAATTGCTGTGGCTATTAAGTAAAAAAATAGTAGAATAAATAATAATGTCACAATATCCAAACAACCAATAAAATTAAATACAATTTAGACAATGAAACAAGCAATTAAAAAATGTGACGGGGGTCTAAACACCAGCTAATTAAATGCTACTAAGCCCAAACAATAAGTTAAAAAAAAGAAGAAAAAAAGAGAGAAAGAAAATATTTTGTTCTTGTTACAGTTAGGGAGCAGTGCTGTTCAGGTTTGTCTGAGATATTGGATTTTTATTGTTTGTTATTTTCTACCCTTTAAAGTTATAAAAAAAAAAACCTCAGTGCTGTATATTTTCCTAGGTATTTTACTTCTTTCACTACCGTGGTATTGTCACAGTGAGGTGTATTTTCCCGATGAAACTTTCCTATTTGTAAACAGGTGCTGGACTTATTTATCAACCGCTGCCAACTGGTGCTTCAAATTTCTTAATGTTCTTTTTGCCCTCTACTTCTTCACATGTGCCACCCTCTGAATAACTGTCCACATCTATGGGCATGTACAGATGGACATTCTTTTCTCCACCTTCGGACATGCATTTGAAACACACATCAAATTCAGCTTCTTATACTTAAATTCCTATTTACATTAATGGTGCATTATAGATGATAGTTTTGAGGCTGACTTGGATTTGTGTAGCTTTTCATGTTAAAATGCATGCATTGGGGCATTGCTATGAGCAAACGGAACAGGAATCCTTTGACATCAATGCCATACTTCCCAAACATCTTGAATTCAGCAGGACTGTCCAGTGATTTGAAAAAACAAAGCAGATCTAGGTTGTATTCCGCCAGTGACTGGCTGCTGGAACACTCATTCCTGCACCCAGCTTCCGTTCCTTTGCTGCTCTGTCTGGCAGAGGGATCTCCTGTATGACATAAGAACTATAGTTCTGGCAGCACTGTAGGACACAGAAAATAAGACAGGTACAGTTGTGGCCAAAATTATTCAACCCCCAATGCTGTAAAGGGGTTTAGGGACTATAGTGTACATTTGGAATTGTATTCAGAATCAAATCCTACAAGGACGTTGTAACTACCCAAATGCAACTAAAATGACATCAATTGTTTATGTAATACAGTAGTAAATGGTTCTTATGTGGTTTCTTCATTGCCACAATTATTCAACCCCTTAAAGACTACCACTCTGAAGAACAGAGGTTCATACAGGTGCTTTCCATCAGGTATTGAAAACACCTGTGGATGTCACCGAGCAGCAATCAAGCATAATAAGCACCAATTAGGCAGCTTTAAAATGACTGTGATACTCAGCTCCTTCTAGACATTTACTGGTGTGGTTACAAACATGGTGAAGGCAAGAGAATGGTCCAGGAAGACAAGAGAAGAGGTGATTTCTCTTCACAGGAAGGGCAATGGCTATAAGAAGATTGCAAAGATGTTAAACATACCAAGAGACACCTTAGGAAGCATCATTCGCAAATTCAAGGCAAAGGGCACTGTTGAAACGCTACCTGGTCGTGGCAGAAAGAAGATGCTGACTTCGACTGCTGTGCGCTACCTGAAGCGTAGAGTGGAGAGAAGTCCCCGTGTGACTGCTGAGGAACTGAGAAAAGATTTGTCAGATGTGGGTACAGAAGTTTCAGCCCAGACAATAAGACGCACACTGCGTAATGAAGGCCTCCGTGCCAGAACTCCCAGGCGTACCCCCTTGCTGTCTCCAAAGAATAAGAAGAGTCGACTGCAGTATGCCAAAAGCCATGTGGACAAACCACAAAAGTTGTGGGATAGTGTTCTGTGGACTGATGAAACAAAATTAGAACTGTTTGGGCCCATGGATCAACGCTATGTTTGGAGGAGGAAGAACAAGGCCTATGATGAAAAGAACACCTTGCCTACTGTGAAGCATGGTGGAGGGTCAATCATGCTTTGGGGCTGTTTTGCTTCTGCAGGTACAGGGAAGCTTCAGCGTGTGCAAGGTACCATGAATTCTCTTCAGTACCAGGAGATATTGGATGGAAACGTGATGCAGTCCGTCACACACCTGAGGCTTGGGAGACGTTGGACCTTTCAACAGGACAATGATCCCAAGCATACCTCCAAGTCCACTAGAGCATGGTTGCAGAGGAAAGGCTGGAACATTTTGGAGTGGCCATCGCAGTCACCAGACTTAAATCCGATTGAGAACCTCTGGTGGGACTTAAAGAAAGCAGTTGCAGTGCGCAAGCCTAAGAATGTGACTGAACTGGAGGCCTTTGCCCATGAAGAATGGGCGAAGATACCCGTAGATCGCTGCAAGACACTTGTGTCAAGCTATGCTTCACGTTTAAAAGCTGTTATAACTGTAAAAGGATGCTGTACTAAGTACTAAGATTGAATGTCACTTGGGGGTTGAATAAAACTGATAATGCTGTGAGCACAGAAAAGACATTTGTGGTTATTTCATTATAACTGTTATGTTATATTTGTCTGACCTACAAGTGCCTCTTTAATGTAAATGTAAGCAAGATGACTGAATGATCAAAAGCAATGTCAAACTGGCCAAAACACTCAATTTCAGTGGGGGTTGAATAATTTTGGCCACAACTGTAAGTATTCCTGCACAGTATTTGTATGTATAGTGTGTGTGTTTGTGTGTTTGTGTAGCTCAAAGTATCTGTATTTTTTTTATTTTATGCATACATGTCTGAAAGGGGTACAAGTAGCAAATATAGCCAAAGAGCAAAAATTATGTGTAGAGAAATCCAGTACTCAACACAGAATAGGACTTTTTGGGAAAAGGCAAATATACTACAGGAGATACTCATAGAAGGTTAAGGGTGAGGGTGGAGGGGAGGGTAGGATGGAGGGAAAGGGGAGAATGGCCTCGAGCATACTCTATATTAAATCAGTAATACAAATTGTAGCCAGCAAATTACATAGGTTACTAAGCAGAATACTAACAGGATATATTAATAGGTAATATTATCAGTATAGACTGATCGTAAATATCTGTATTTAGATTTTATTGGAATAAGGTCTCTTTTCTATGCTTTCTGCTAATATTCCCTGTACCTGTCTCAATGACTTTAAACAGACTTAGCAGCCTGCGTATTGCTGAACACTTTACTGAGCTCTGCAGTGACAATATTCATTTTCATATTGAGCTTCTTTATATTTATTGATTAGACGGAACAAAGAAAGGGAAATTGCTCCAGTGACAGTTTATAAATATACAACTGCCTGACACTGTCTAATGAGTTTTCTGAACCAAAATATGAAGGATTGTTTCCTGCTAGCCCCAGTGCAGATGAGAGCTGCACAGAGAATGAACTGAAGGAAGATTGCAGGGGGTACGATTACTTTATCCTAGTGGAGACAAAAACTGAAGACCTGTTAAATCTGTGTAGTAAATTACATACACTCACCGGCCACTTTATTAGGTACACCTGCTAAATTGCTTCATAAAATAAATTGCTAATCAGCCAACCACAGAGGAGAATGGGCAGACTGGTTGCTGCGACATTCAGATAGTAGGGTCAGAATTTGGCATAAACAACATGAAAGCATGGATCCATCATGCCTTGTATCAATGGTTCAGGTTGGTGGTTTAATGGTGTGGGAGATATGTTCTTGGCACTAGCAAGGTGTACCTGATAAAGTGGCCGGTGAGTGTACATCTGACCCCAGCATTCTTTACGCTATGCTGTGTATTACATACATTTGACTCCAGCATTCTATTCACTATGCTGTGCATTACATACATCGGACCCAAGCACTCTATATGTTATGCTGTGTATAACATACATCTAACCCCAGAATTCTATATGCTATGTTGTGTATTACATACATCTAACCCCAGAATTCTATATGCTTTGTTGTGTATTACATACATCTGACCAAAGTCTTTGCTTTCTCAACAACTGCTGAATGCTGTGTAGTCTTCAGCTAATGAAGTTCTTTTTAAAGTAGGCTTAGACAAAGTCTAAGATCTCTGTTTATTTTCATTTTTCATCCTTTAGAATTATATAAAATGCCCACTCAGCAATTATTATGGGGTATTTTCTGAGTCCAAGGACTGCAGACTTTGTACAGTGTATACAATATGCAGGCTCAGACTCTAACTGTGCTCCTTTAACCCATGACCAATATTCAGCACAATTTTACCACACCAGTTTTCAGCATGGAACACACCATGCCACATGTCTTCTCCGTCCCAAACTGTCCCTCTATCTCAAATTCCAAAGGTTGGAACTATGTGATCTTCTCCTCATGAGACAATTCCATAAATAGTTACTGTACATAGTTACATAGTTAATCTGGTTGAAAAAAGACACAAGTCCATCCAGTTCAACCAACAGAAAAAGAACACGCACCTATAAATATTTGTATCCAGTTAAATTATGTGCATTTAGGAAATAATCCAGACCTTTTTTTTAAACAATCTACTGAACTGGCTAGAACCAGCTCTTGAGGGAGTCTATTCCACATGTTTACAGCTCTTATTGTGAAGAAGCCTTTCCATTTTTGGAGATTAAATTTTGTTTCCTCCAGACATAATGAGTGACCCCTTGTCTTCTGTGTTGACCTTAAGGTGAATAGTAAAGAGCTCTGCACCAGCTTTTGAGGTGTATATATATGCTCACTGGTCACTTTATCAGGTACACCTTACTAGTGCCATTACTAGTGCTATTACACTATTACCACCAGCCTAAACTGTTGATACAAGGCAGGATGCTTTCATGTTTACGCCAAATTCTGACACTACCATCTGAATGTCACAGCAACCAGTCTGCCCATTCCCCTCTGATCTCTGACATCAACGAAGCATTTTGTCCACACAACTGCCGCTTACTAGATATTTTCTCTTTTTCGGACCATTCTCTGTAAACCCTAGAGATGGTTGAAAATCCCAGTAGATCAGCAGTTTTTGAAATACTCAGACCAGCCCGTCTGGCACCAACAACCATGCCATGTTCAAAGTCACGTAAATCCCCTTTCTTCCCCATTCCGATGCTCGCTGTGAACTGCAGAAAGTTGTCTTTACCACATCTACATGCCTAAATGCATTGATGGGCTTATTAGAAATTTGTGTTACCAAGTAATTGTACCTAATAAAGTGGCTGGTAAGTGTATGTCGACTGCTGTGCCACCATCTGGTCTCTTTCTGACAGGGCCTCTATCTGGTGCTGTAGAGAGAAGTTTACTTGCTTTTGTCGCCTTTAAGAGCCTCTATTGGGTTTCAGCCAGATGTTGTATCTGGTGGGTGGTTAAGTAGTTTTCCTATTGCAGTAACCTATTAGTCTGCTCTTGGGCAATGCACTGTTGTTGGTTAACATTTGCTAATGTAAGCTGTTCTACAAGCTCCTCAACAATAGGTGTCTACCTCTAGCACCAGTTTGTAAGGTGAGACATGCTGATCTGGTTCTGGGAGTGGTAAACCATGCAGGAGACAGAGACACCTAAAAACAGTCTACAAAGGTTTGTCCTGCACTTTTATTCAGCAAGGCAGCAAACAAACACAGTTTTCAAACAAAAAAAAAATCTAAAAAAATTCAGGTTAGTTTCTGACAAACAGGGCACCCCTCTAATGGATTTCCCAATAAATAGGCAGCATGTCTACTTTTTTTGTGTTCTGTCAGCACTCAACGTTTTCACCCAGCAGCAGGCTCCCACGGCAGAGAGAGAGGGACCTGAGCATCAGTCGACTCGCAAAGGCTAGTCGACAGCTGAAATAAATAATGAGTTCCGGCTACCAGGTAAGATGTGAGAGTTTATCCCACTCAAAGCTTTACCGAGTCCCAGGAGCCAAAACAAATTTTGAGGGAACAAGGTCTGTTTACTGCACATCAGCCATAGACCCTGGAGCCCTGGGCCATGAGTATGTAAGAAATTTAAGTGATACATACCCAATGTCTTCAATACTGCAAGCCAGTGCCTTATGAATAATAATAGAAAAAACATTTTTTATATATTGTGACAGTGTGGCGATCTGTCACCCTGGATTCTCAACAAGGCAGGTTGAGGGGCTCCAGGGTAAATGTTTGATATGGAGGAAAGTGGCTTTTCACCTTCCTCCTTTGTTTGTAAGGTCTGTTTTGGGATCTGGAGCCTGGAGATTTCAAAGAGATCTGGGAGGGATGAAATCTCCAATCCTGGGACCAGGTTTTGGGATAGGCCAGGAGACTGATTGCACAGGTGTGTGCAGGCCTTTAGAGAGAGTCAGGACCAGGGTTCTGGGCTCCACCCCGGCAGCTAGGAGTCAGCAGGGCTCCACCCCGGCAGCTAGGAGTCAGGCGGGCTCCACCCTGGCAGTTAGGAGGACTCCACCCAGGCAGACGGGAGGTCTCTGCCGTGGAGTCAGGTGGGCTACACCTAGGAGAGGTGGAAGCCAGACTAGCTGTGTGCTAGTGCCATACTTTGGGGAAGAGTCTGCAGGAGGCAGACTTAAAACTGCGTACAAGCCAGGAGGCTGAATACTGTTTATTTGAATTCGTGTGATGGTGGATACCCCTGCGTGGGAAGAATTTTGGTTGTTTGAACTTTCTTAAATAAAAGTGGGCAAACAGGCCCTTAAAAAATAAGCGAGTTGCTGTGTGCTTTGAAGAAGCTCTACCACTTGAAGCGAGTTCCCACATATGGTGGAGGATGCCGTGGGCAGAATTGGAGATCCCTGCGATGAAGTAAGTTCATTTGCTATATGAACTGTGTTTGGTGCATAAGTCTGCACTATCTGTGTGTGCAGGTGAGGAGAACCTGCTAGAGAAAAGGACTTTGCCTTAAAGAGACAGTGTTCCATGGTGTTCCTGAGCTGTGTAACACACTGCTGTGTGCATGACTGCAAAGATGGGGTGGTCAAAACAGAAAAAGGAGGCAATGTTTGCTGAAGCGAGAGATAGAGCCCTGTGGCTAGGGGGTTATATACCGCATGCCCCAGCCAAGCCGGGAAATTTAGATGTGGGTGAATCTGCTGTGGACTGGTGCAAGCAGCACCTGGCAGCATTGAACCAACCTCCAGAGGAAAGCAAGCCAACCTTCAGTGCAAGGAGAGAGCTGCAGGATGTCCGTACCTGGGAGAGGGGTGTTGTTGCCCCTGGCAACGCTGCTGCAGTTAAACCAGTAGCTGTTGTGAAAAATGTGAATGTGTCACGGCTTGAGAGTTGGTCCAGCAGAGAGAAGCCTATGCTATGTGCAAGGAGAGGGGCTGACCAGAGGCCAGGACCAAGAGTGAAGGCCCATAGCAACACAGAGGAGGCCAGTCGGGCTGTCTGTGTACGGGGGGCTATGTCATATAAGGATCATGGCAAGTGGCATCAAGAGGAGCCAATACAGCGTGTTGGAAAGAGCCAGCAAAGTTCTGCTTGGAGAGTGCAATCTCCCATGGTGACCGGAGAAAAAGTAGTGTCTGGAAGGAGGAGCTGCCTTGAAGATGTGGCTCAGTGTCCCAACAAAGATAAGAGTGGAAATGTACCATGCCTGGAATGTGGTCAGTGGGGGCATGGGATCTTTTCCTGTCCCAGACTCTGGAATACCGCTGATATTGGGCAAATATCTACAACTTCAAGCCCAGAGTCTTGTTTTAAAATGTCAGCAGCCACCTCTGGCAACAGGGAGGAAGTTCCTGTTGGGCCTGCAGGGGGTGCCAGAGAGTCCATGGAGCCTATGGAGGCATCTGTTACTTCACCTTGGGGCAAGGGAAAAGTTGCCAAGGAAAGTGCAGTTGAGGATGCGTTTATGAGACGACACACTCAAATGAAGATGGTGACACCTACTACTGTGGTGGGTAAGACTGTGTGTGATAAAACCATGGCTGGGACTGTCATGTTGAGAAGGACTGGTTATGAGACTGTCCATTCTGATGTAGGAGTGACCCCAGTTAGTTGGGCCACTGAATGTGCTTTTGAGAGTGACTTTTCCCTGTGCAGTGCCTTGTACAGTGGGGAGTTAGGGGTTAAAGTTAAACCTGTGCCTGGTTCTCAAAAAGCAAGTGATGTCACTAATGTGTGCCAGTCACAGGTTGGTAGTGGGATAGAACAGCCCACAAGAGCTAAAAATGCTGATGTTGATGTGAAATGTTCTGCTGTTGGGAAAACCCTGAGCTCTTGCAGTGCAAAAGCTATAGTTAAAGATGGGTCGTTTCCCATAGCAACTGGTGGTAAGACAGCACAGGTGTCCTTAGACATCTCCAGGGGTCTCTGTGTATTGGAGCCGGAGGTTGCCCTGGACAACTGCGATGTCACTCTGGTGGAGCAGAGTGGAACTGCACCTTGTAATAGGAGTGTGTTGGTGCAGTCTAACAATACTGAAAGTGTTCAGGTGAACAGCGGGTTAATGCAGCCTGGGAAAAATGCAAGTGTGTGTGTAATTCAGGAAGTATCCCCAGAGCAAAGTGGTGGATGTGAGGTATTGCAACCTGCAGTGGGAAAACAGGTGTTACCCAAGTCAGACGTGATCCAGAGTGATTTGTGCAATGGATCTGCAACTAAGCCCTTCTATTCTTGTGTGTCTCCTTGGGCGGATGGATCGGTGCTGAGGAGCACTGGTGAATTGAGCACATATACAATGGACTGGGATAGTTGGGGTAAACGGCTAATCTCGTTGTTGGATGAGGCTTTTATGCAAAAAAATAAGGTGGACACTGTTTCTGCTGTGCCAACAGGAGGATCTATAGAACGGCCTATAGATAAGGGCGTGCATACAGCAGAGACTTTGTCTGTGACCCACAAATGTGATGTTGGCATGGAGTGTCAAAATGATGTTGTCACTGGGAATGATCAGGGGCAGCTTGTGGAGACTGAGTCTGAGACGTTGAGAGTGAGCCCAGCACATGGCAGCGCTCTGGTGGAGCGCCAGGCTGTGGTTATCTCCAGCTTGGAGGAGGTCCCTTTAAAAGTTTCAGCTTCTCAAGTCTCAGCAGGTGAGTCTCTCAGCGTTCCCAGTGCCCTAAATATGGTCAGGAAGGTCTTGGGTATAGAGTCAAGTGGTTGGGTTGTAACCAAAGTATTAAAGGAGATGCTTGAACTTTGGAATGTACAACCAATGTATACTGGGGTGTCTCCTCCACAGTCAGATGGTCTGGTACTGCGGAGTACCACTAGGTGGAGCACCGAATGGCTGGCTGTACAGATCAAAGGGGAACAAGAAAATCGTTTGTTTCTGAATTTGTTGATGGTGTTAAAAGTTGTATCAGGGTATGCCGCTGGACTACCTGTCAATGTATTTGAGAGAAGTTTTGGAGAAATGAAAAATGAGTCAAAGGTTTCACCTCCTAACAGCCAGGTGGGCAGCATTTCTGCTGCTATGGTCCAGGATGGTGCTGGTCAGTTGTCAGTGAAGGGCGTGTTTACTGCACCATTGGACAAACCACATGAGATGGAAGGGCCGAGCATGGACCAGAGAACAGCAGAGATCCTGACCAGGGCTCAGACGGATGTGCATAAAGAAATCAGGGTCATTGGGCCAAAAAGAGATTTATGTAGCAGGTCTGATAAGACACCTGAAATACAGGGACCAATGGTATGTGAAAACTGGCAAAATGGATCAGAAGAGAGCTCATCTGTACAGCATTTGGATACAGATCCAAGTGGTGTAGGAAAAGTTAAAATGGTGGGACAGCTGCTTGCAGAGTGCATGATGCCAGGTGAAGTGGCATTTTGTGAGGTTCACGTGGGTGATGGCTGCCCTATGGTGTGTGTGCCCTCTGCAGACACTGTCCTAACTAATGCTGGAAAATGTATTGAAAGATGTAATATTGACTGGAAGTTATCTGTTCATGGTAAACTGAATGCTGTGGTAATGAGTCATGCAGGTTTGATAGCCAGAGGTACAAGAAATCAGGGGGGTGGTCCTGGTACAAATACAGTAGAAATAGTTCCCCTACAGCCTTGGGACAGTAATACTGAGAGAGGTATTAGGAAACCTTGGAACCTGAAGCAAAGGGGCAGAAAGGTCAATATAAAAGCCAGGGGGACCCCGTTAAGATCTCAGGAGAGAAAGGGGTTATGGAAATGCACTCGGAAAAAGAATAGGGAAGATCTGAGTAGAGCCCATAGCAGAGTGACAATGGGGCTTGGGGAGAGACACCAAAGGAGTCATTGGGTAGAGTTCCCCTTTAGGAAAGGTATGGTTAGACCAGATTGGACCCCTGTAAGTGAGAGCTGGCACAGAGGTGCCAGAAGCTGTAAGTCATGTGTTCTGCCCCCTACGGGATCAAAACAAAGGGGGGGGATATGTGACAGTGTGGCGATCTGTCACCCTGGATTCTCAACAAGGCAGGTTGAGGGGCTCCAGGGTAAATGTTTGATATGGAGGAAAGTGGCTTTTCACCTTCCTCCTTTGTTTGTAAGGTCTGTTTTGGGATCTGGAGCCTGGAGATTTCAAAGAGATCTGGGAGGGATGAAATCTCCAATCCTGGGACCAGGTTTTGGGATAGGCCAGGAGACTGATTGGACAGGTGTGTGCAGGCCTTTAGAGAGAGTCAG
The DNA here is from genome assembly GCF_062004578.1 of Staurois parvus. Taxonomy (NCBI): domain Eukaryota; kingdom Metazoa; phylum Chordata; class Amphibia; order Anura; family Ranidae; genus Staurois; species Staurois parvus. The sequence goes on from NW_028317883.1 coordinate 2,308,257, forward strand.
GACCAGGGTTCTGGGCTCCACCCCGGCAGCTAGGAGTCAGCAGGGCTCCACCCCGGCAGCTAGGAGTCAGGCGGGCTCCACCCTGGCAGTTAGGAGGACTCCACCCAGGCAGACGGGAGGTCTCTGCCGTGGAGTCAGGTGGGCTACACCTAGGAGAGGTGGAAGCCAGACTAGCTGTGTGCTAGTGCCATACTTTGGGGAAGAGTCTGCAGGAGGCAGACTTAAAACTGCGTACAAGCCAGGAGGCTGAATACTGTTTATTTGAATTCGTGTGATGGTGGATACCCCTGCGTGGGAAGAATTTTGGTTGTTTGAACTTTCTTAAATAAAAGTGGGCAAACAGGCCCTTAAAAAATAAGCGAGTTGCTGTGTGCTTTGAAGAAGCTCTACCACTTGAAGCGAGTTCCCACAATATATATATATATATATATATATACATTATATATATATACATATATATATGTGTGTGTTTACCTTAGTCCTAGATTGCTGTTCCTTGCACTATTTGTGTTAGTTTGAAAATTCAGAGTCTGTTATAAATATAAGAATCAAATATAAACAAAATTGCTGTCTTGCAGGTATAAAACTGAAACATCAAAACAAACTTCCCTGTCTGGTATCTAACTACACATAATTATTGATCCTGACCTATACACAAGAGTCCTTTGGACCTTCCCAGAAAATCAATGAAAGAGTCTGGCAGGTTTACAGCAGTTAAAACACTTTTGCAGTAGTTTGTTTTCTCTTGCGCATCGCCATTGAACTGCAGAAGGTAAACATATTCTTTAGAATTGAATTAAGCAACCTACGGACCAGGGCCACAATTCTGTAAATTCCCCAATGTGAAATATCTTGTATTAAGAGCCATGACTTTTTATGTCCCAGAGTACTATTGACATGACACACAGGGGCCTATAACTGGGTACAGTATATCAACTCTTCTGACCTTAGAGGAGCAAATCAATCTGCTTGACCTGAGCGATCAGGTCAGTACACTGAAAGCACAATTTTTTGTAAGTATTGTAGTCCATACCAAAACATACTGTACCATTTTTGCCTCCATTTTGGCTATTTATATTGAAGAGCAGTAACTTTTCCTATAATCCTTTGTCTATATTCCAACCATGCATTCAGACCTCCTACCCAAAGCAACAACCAATCAGGTGGGGTGTTGTCATTAGGAATACCCCTGTAAAAAACTATATACCTGTAGAATCACAATGGTCTCCATTTAGGAAATCTATGGATTCTGCAGAGAAGAATCAGACCCACATTGCTGTTACATAAAGTTCAGGGCTGACCATTTTTTTATTGCATTATAACGTACAGAGCTATTGCATACATATTTTGCAAACAAATGATAACGGCCCCAACCTATAACTAGCCTTTGCAGCAAGGAGCACATGGAAGGGAAATGCACATCAAAACTAAACAAAAATTCCCAGCTCACTTACCAGCTAGCCTGTAAAAAGAAGACAAATGGACATTGTCTAACAGTTCAAGTTAAAAACAAGGGGTTTAGTAGCACACATTTGCAAATATATGTGTAAACCGCAGTGGCCATGTCAAGGCATCCCAATGTACTGAGGTCCTAACTGTATTTTGAGAGTCTCCCAAGTTGGAGCACATATAGCAGTTGATAGATTAAGGGAAGGTTTGGTTGGAGGGAGCCCACCCTTCCTTAAAGGTGCAGGGATGCACTGAACACCCAGAAAGGGCGCTCTGGCAGCTGAAGGTATCCAGTGTGTCCCACACCAATTCACCAATTATACAAGCATATCGCAACCACCCTAAACCTATAACGAGCCTTTGCAGAAAGGAGCACATGGAAGGGCAACGCATATCAGAGGATGACTAAAAGGTTTGTCTGGAAGAGTTTAAATGTGGATTATTGACCCCTGTACAGAAAAATATAACACATCAGGGGGCCTTTAGCAAAATTGTATTGCCCACCACCACCTTTGGTGCTCTTCCTTTCAGTAACATTTCTCAGTACCTGGCATTTTTCACTCCTGATAACAATCCTCTTTATTATTGGTGGTCAGTGGGCACATGTTTATATCTTCTAATTATTGTTGACCTGAGCACTCTTCCTCAATGCACCACTTTTAAGTAAATGGCAGTGGCAGGTTTTCATTAACATTATAATACTAAACATTTTTTCTGCCTGGAAAATAATATTGCTTGTAAATCATCAAATGTGCAAATTTTACTCTATTTTCCTGTTTATAAAGGTGCTAAGATTACGTTTTTTATAATGCATTGTGAAGTTAATTAACAATGACATAAAAGAGATTTTAATTCTGTGTATTTTTTCCATGTGCCACTATAAAAAGAAACGAGAAAATGAACAACACCAAAAAAGGTTTATATTTGAATCATAAATAAAAAAAAAGAAAAAGGGAAGAAGAGGAGAAAGGATAAGAGGAACTAACTAGGTTAAATAACAGATTAAACAGGAACAAAATGTATTAAATAAATAAATAAAATACTGTATATAACATCTCAGGAATAAATTGGCTCTCTAATTCCAAAAGCATGCTTTAGCAGCTGGTTGTGAGAGAAGTGAATGTAAAGTGAGAGAAAACTCTCTCCCAGCCAGCTGCTGAAGCATGCTTTTGGAATATTATTATTATAAAAAATCAAATTTATTTATGAATTGATTTTACCCCATATTAACATACACTATATTGACGAAAAGTATTGGGATGCCTGCCTTTACACACACATGAACTTTAATGGCATTCCAATCTTAGTCCATAGGGCTCAATAGTGAGTTGGCCCACTCTTTGCAGTTATAACAACTTCAACTCTTCTGAGAAGGCTGTCCACAAGGTTTAGGAATGTGTCTATGGGATTGTTTGACCGTTCTTCCAGAAGCGAATTTGTGAGGTCAGGCACTGATGTCGGACGAGAAGGCCTGACTCACAGTCTCCACTCTAGTTCATCTTAAAGGTGTTCTATCAGGTTGAGGTCAGGACTCTGTGCATGCCAGTCAAGTTCCTCCACCCTAAACTCGCTCATCCATGTCTTTATGGACCTTGCTTTGTGCACTGGTGCGCAGTCATGTTGGAACAGGAAGGGGCCATTCCCAAACTATTCCCACAAAGTTGGGCGCATGAGATTTCCCTAAATGTCTTGGTATGCTGATGCTTTAAGAGTTCCCTTCACTGGAACTAAGGGGCAAAGCCCAACTCCTGAAAAACAACCCCATTCCATAATCCCCCCTCCACCAAACTTTACACTTGACACAAGTGGTGCACCAAAATGAAAATTACGGTGCCAAAACTGAAACCAAAATGGACAGTTTTAAAAATTAATATATTTTTCAAACTCCGTTTTTTTGGGAAAAAATACACTTTAATAATTAAAAAAAACCCAATATATACCTTAATTTTTTTTGTAAAATATGAAAGATGATGTTACACTGACTAAATAGATACCTAACATGTCATGCTTTAAAATTGTGGAATGGCGTCTTAATCTCCATGGGTGATGCTTTAAAAATGTCGACAGGTTACCAGTAACAGTTATAGAGGAAGTCTAGTGCTAGAATTATTGCTCTTGCTCTGATGTTCGAGGTGATATCTCACATGTGTGGTTTGAACAAATGTTTACATATGTGGGTGTGGCCTACATATGCATTCTCCACTATGTGCGAGCACGGGGGGCAGGGGCACTTTAAACTTTTTTTTAAATTAATTTTATTTTTTTCCTTTTACACAGTTTCTTTAAAAAAATGTATTCCACTTTTATTCCTATCACAAGGAATGCATGCATCCTTTGTGATAGAAATAAGTAGTAACAGGTCCTCTTTATGGAGAGATATGGGGTCAATAACACCCCACATCTCTCCTCTACAATGTAAAGCATTGGATTAAAAAAACATTGATCTAGTGCTTTAAGAAAAAAAAAAGGCCTGTTTACAAGGTGTAGGAACTGGAAGTGATGTCGCTCTGGTCCTCCAAAGGCATAGAGATGAGTGGAAGCCATCTTTCCTTCACTTATCTCTATGCCCAGAGCTGGGATCGTTCAGTGGTTGCTCAGGAAAGGCTGAGAACCACCAAACGGTGGCGAGGGGCAGTGGCGGGTGGTGAGGGACGGGGTTATTTTCATATCGGTCAAAGGCCGATAGGGGTGTTTTTTCGGCCACTGAAACTTCAGTGCATCCCTACTTGGCACCATGCCATCAGGCAAGTACTGTTCACCTGCCAACCGCCAAACCCAGACACATCCATCGGACTGCCAGACAGAGAAGCGTGATTCCTCACTCTAGAGAACACGTTTCCACTTCTCTAAAGTCCAGTGGCGATGTGCTTTACACCACTGCATCTGTTACTTTACATTACACTTGGTGATGTAAAGCTCGGATGCAGATGCTCAGCCATGGAAACCCATTCCATGAAGCTCTCAATGCACTGTTGTTGTGCTAATTTGAAGGACACATGACGTTTGGAGGTCTTTAGCTATTGACTCTGCAGATAGTTGATAACTTCTGCGCACTGTGCGCTTCAAGATGCGCTGACCCCGCTCTGTCATTTTACGTGGCCTCCCACTTTGTGGTTGAGTTGCTGTTGTTCCCAGTTGCTTACACTTTGTTATAATACCACTAACAGTTGACCGTGGAATATTTAATAGCAAGGAAATTTCATGGATGGACTTATTGCACAGGATGCAACCTATCACCGTACCATGTTTGAATTCACTGAGCTCCTGAGACCGACCCATTCTTTCAGAAATGTATACACCAGTGGCCATGCAAGTTATTGGAACACCTGAATCCAATGATTTAGAGGTTGTCCCAATACTTTTGGCAATATAGTGTATAAGTGTACAAAAAAAGTCCAAAAAACGCAGTAAAAGCTTTGATGAAGGGGAACGTTGTAGCCCCTGCAGCATGTTGGGTTTTAATTTGTGTTACAGTAGAATCTTTGGGAATAAATTGATATATTTGAACCGCTCAACCTTTGGTGTGGCTTTTATGTTCTTTCTATATATTTAATATTCTAAGCAAACTCACCCATCCATCCATGTCTCCATGCTTTATTTTGCTGAGAAATCACTTTGAAAAAAATCTTCCCTAGCATTTCCAGCCAATGCCATCTTGAGTTAGAGCAGATGATTCATGTGCCATTTGCTTCCTGGAATCCTGCTCAGGCATGCAGGTGGAGGGTTTGCTTTGCTGAGAAAGCCCCTCCTCCAGATGAAAGAAGAATACATTTCCATGAATACTCCTGGGGTGCATGACAACATTTTGGCCTGGACCAGAAACCCGAAAAATGTGTTGATTAGGAGAGTTTATTTCTGCTTTAGGGCTTGTTCACACCAAATGTGCATAAAAACTGATGTGAAAACTGGACAGATTTTACTTGCAGAGACATCAGTTTTCATGCATGTTTCAGTGAGTTTTATACACAGTGCAGATTTCTACGCAGAAAAAATCTGCATAGGATACCAGTGTTGTGTGAACAGGGCACATAGAGAACAACTATTTTTTTGTGCCCTTGCAGAATGCATGCAGAAAAACCGATGTCTCTGCACCATGGTGTGAACGAGGCCTTAACCACTTGCCTACCGGGCACTTATACCCCCTTATTTACCAGGCCAATTTTCAGCATTCAGTGCTGTTGCACTTTGATTGACAATTGCGCGGTCATGCATATGAAATTTTTATAATTTTTTTCTCACAAATAGAGCTTTCTTTTGGTGGTATTTAATTGCTGCTGGGCACTTTACTTTTTGTGCTAAAAGAAAAAAAACTGCAAAAAAATTTGAAAAAAAAAAAAGTTTCTTTGTTTCTATTATAACATTTTTCAAACAGGTAATTTTTCTCCTTCACTGATGTGCGTTGATGAAGCAGCACTGATGGGCACTGATAGGCGGCACTGATGGGCACTGATAGGCAGCACTGAAGGGCACTGATAGGCGGCACTGGTAGGCAACACTAATGAGGTGGTACGGATAGGCGGCACTGATAGGCAGCACTAATGAGGTGTCACGGATAGGTGGCACTGATATGCGGCACTGATTGGTGGCACTGATAGGCGACACTGATAATGGGTACTGATAGACAGCACTGATAGGTGGCACTGACTGGCATCAGTGCTGGGCACTGACTGGTGGCACTGACTGGCACAACCGCTGGGCACTGACTGGCAGCACTGCTGGGCTGCACTGATGGGCACTGGTGGGTGGCACTGGTGGGCATAGGTGGGTGGCACTAGTGGGCACAGGTGGGTGGGCACAGGTGGGTGGCACTACTGGGCACAGGTAGGTGGCACTTCTGGGAACAGGTGGTGACTCCCTCCCCACATTATCTAACAGGAAAAGGAACTCTTGACTAAAGCTTAGCTTTAAAGCTGAAGTCTAGCTAATTTTTTTCTGTACAGCTTTAGTCACATTGCTTTCCAGTAATGAAGTATGTCCCATGTCCTGCAGGCAGCTGGATCCTATAGAAATCTTCACTACGTCGATACCCTGTCCTCTTCCTGTCTCTGAAATTCTGGCACTGCTATGGTTAATAGCTTTGGGCTATGGACTAAGCTGATGTGAAAAAATTGCACAAAGGACCTGACCCTTCCTTCCTCCATGTACATTGAGAAAAGTTCCTGACAGACTCCATGGCAGCATACGTATTGGTTAACCTCACCTCCTCACCTATCCCATAGGACCCCACTCTCATAAATTTTGGCTCAGAGACAGAGGTCGCGTTTCTTTTTCCTGACGGCTCCATGTCAGCACAGCTGGGTATGGGCCCCGACCAGGAAAGGAAAACTATGGTAAGTAACTGTCAATCGATTTTCCATTTTCCTGACGGCTCCATGTCAGCACAGCTGGGGGGTGGGGCCCATACCCAGCTGTGCTGACATGGAGATAATCAGGAAAGGAAAATTACAGTAAATATCTGTCATTCAATTTTCCATTTTTGTTCTCCTCCTACCCTGTGTGTTTGGAATCTTACCTTCTTCCTTTGCTTAGGATGATAACGTCCGCGGCCAAGGCCTGGTGAGTCAGCTCGTAAGCCATATTCAGGATGGCAAGGAGATGTGTCCCTTGTCAGTTCCAGCAGTCCCCAGGTAATAACAGGGTAGAAAAAGGGCATATGGATGCAGTGCCGATGAAGAGCTAAGACCCTGCCATTGGCAGGCAAGTTTGGCTGGATATTTCTGCTTTTAGTGGGTGGCCATGAAATGCCCAGGATGGACGCAGCCATCTCCCTACACCAGGCGAAGGTCATGTGAGTGCCATTATTTGGTAATCTCAATTTTCCCTTGAGCTCCATGGCAGCTGTTTTTATAAATAAATGTATCATTTTCTCCTTTTTATTTCCTCCCTGGCTTTACTGTTATTTTGGCCTCTCATGGTGGCTGGAGTGCATCTGCATTCCAAGGCATTGCTCTCTGTTCCAACCCAGCATCCTGAAATCGCCACTGTTCATGTGAGCGCCACACATCGGCTCTAGGGACTCAGCACATGTGTCCTGTGGGTGGCAGTGACATCATCACAAACAGCTGTCAGTGCTGTTGATATTGGGGTTTTCCTGTGGGCAGCTTGTAGCTGTTTCCCTAAACGCCGTGTGCAATCATCACAGGTATGTGCTCTGCGTTAACATTCTTGTGTGCTGCTTGTCTGTGATCCTGGTGTATCCTAATTGTGCTGTATGGCCCTATCACCTGTGCAGATTGGCTGACTGTGCAGTTTCACACTATGGATGTGTCACCGTCCCCCCTTGTGGCCAGCCCTTGCTAGCAGATATGAGAGGGTGTGTTTAACCCTTTTCTTTCCTTGCTTGCCTGGGCACTCTTATGGGGTTTCACTCTTTAATTTCTACCCCTTTCTACCCTTCTACTGTACCTTCACAATACATGGCAAAAGATGATAGAAACTTCATTAGGTCACAGCATCAACATTCTTCTTCCAGATTTAGAAGCCATAGGTCACCGTCAAGATCCAAGCATCACAGGAGAAGCTCTGAATCCTCCTCTAGGCACCACACCCATCGCCATGTCAGCCTCTCCGCATAAGGAGCCTGTTGGGGATGTGGGACTCAGGTTCCATAAGGCAAGTGTTTGTGTGAGCCATTCTATGCCAGGGCGCTTGAGGAAAGGGATGGTGAAAAACAGAAAATGGAATCTCTGGTGAGGAGCATGGTGCAGGAGTCCCTTAAAGAGTGGGATACAAGATACATGCAAAGTCTGATACCCATTATGGCGTGTTATCCCGCTACGGTTAGGAAGAGCTGGAACCGTCCCAACCAAGCCATCCATCTATGAAGACCTCAGACAATGAGGAAGTAGGAGGTAGGATTTATTTTGCCCTAGTGTTGCCTTTGGTCAAGGCAATTAAAGGGGCATAAAAATGGGTGGAGCCTGTGGAGTTTCCTGTGAAGCAAAAGAAAACTCTTTAAGCACCTCAAGAGAAGGAGTTCTAATTTCCCAATAGAACTAAGGGACATTATTTTGGATGAGTGGAGCAAGGTTGCGAGAAAGACCTCTCTTCTGAACAAGATGGCCAAGCTCTATCCGTTCAGGGATAAGGATTTGAAGCATCTAGACCAACCATTCAGTATCTGCCACCCCTCTCTGCCAATCCCTCCACTGGCTTCCGATTGCCCAACAAATTAAATTCAACATACTTACAACAGCTTACAAAGCCATCCACAACTCAGCCCCCAACAACATCTCTAACTTAGTCTCAAAATACCGACCAAATCAGTCTCTTCATTCCTCCCAAGATCTCCTGCTCTCTAGCTCCCTTGTCATCTCCTCCCATGCTCGCCTCCAGGACTTCTATAGAGCTTCACCCACCCTCTGGAACTCTTTACCCCAATGTTTCTGACTTTCTCCTACTCTGTTCTTTTTTAGACGATCACTTAAAACTCATCTCTTCAGAGAGGCCTATCCTGCCCCTAAAAACTGTACATGTATCTTTTTCATCAGCCCAACCCCACAGTTATTACATCTTGTATGTCTTGTACATCCCTCTTAGATTGTAAGCTCTAACAAGCAGGGCCCTCTGATTCCTCCTGTATTAAATTGTATTGTAATTGTACTGTCTACCCTTATGTTGTAAAGCACTGCATAAACTGTTGGCACTATATAAATCCTGTATAATAATAATAATAATAATAATTGGGTCTAAAATTAAAAATGGAAAGAAAATGGAAATGTGTTAATTACAAAATCCCATTAGCATTTTTAAGAACTGGTGAGGCAGGAACCAAGGAGGGCGAAATATAAGCAGATTACACTCCAACATTAAATAAACCATTCACAAGATTACATACTTTATTCAGAACACTAGAGATCAGTTCAGAAGCAATGCATATAACTTATGGACCATGTCATATCTGTGTGCAAGTACACACAGATCTGGCAATCTGCACAAGCCTTGATCATTTTATTTATATCAGGTACTTATATAGTGCTGTCAATTTACACAGTGCTTTACATATATATCGTATATTCACATCCGTCCATAACCCTCAATGGGCATACAATCTAATCTACCAGCATGTCTTTGGAGTGTGGGAGGAAACCCATGCAGGCACAGGGAGAACATGCAAACTCCAGGCAGGTGATGCTGTGGTTGGGATTTGAACCAATGATCCTAGTACTGCCAGGTGGAAGTGCTAACCATTTAGCCACTGTGCTGCCCATGGGAAATTTGCCTATAACTATATATAACAATAAACTGGACTGTTGATTAAAATTCAACTTCACATAAATCAGTAAATTTCAGTCATGTTATTAAAGCACAATTTTTATTATTCCTTTTATTATTATTAAGGACAGATGAGAAGCTGGCAAAGACTTGGAACAACCCAGTGAATGGACTGAAAGCTTTATTTCTCCTCTCCGGGAGGGATTGTGAATTGTTTATGCAATAGAAATGTTATTCCAATACATCACAATATCTCCACCACAGTGCTGAAATTATACACGTTCATGGAACCCCTTTAGCATTAAATGTTCACTCTATCTTGTAATAAACACAGTCATTAACATAATGCTGGGTGCTTAATATAATTTATTGCCTCACTCTCTCTGTCTTCTCAGAATACAGAGAAAACGATACAAGGCCATGCTGCATGCTCCTAGTATTATACTTGGCACATGTTTTCTGTCCATTTTATATGTTTTATGCATTTCCTATTCTGTCATTTCTGTTGTCAAGAAATTTAAAGGATAAGTTCACTGGTATTTAAGTATCTATTTATTCAGTATTCAGTTCAGCAAGATTGCATGGACCATCACTCATAAGCAACTTTTTCCATGAATTCTCTTAGCAATTATTTTACAGGGTAGGTTGCCAGGTCTTTCCCCAACCCCTACCATGCAGGAGATCCCACATGGCCAGGGATGAAACTAGGACAATTTAGACGGGAGCCAATTAACTTAACAGCATGTCTTTGGAGTGTGGGAGGAAACTAGAGTACCTGGAGGAAACCCACACAAACACAGGGAGAACATGCAAACTCCATGCAGGAGGCACCATGGTTGGGAATTTAACCCATAACCCAATTACTGGGAGGCAGAAGTGCTAACCACTAAGCCACTGTGCCACCCAGGTATGTATCCTGGTATTTAGGGTGTCACATGTAACATGTTCCTAACTCCCTGCTTTCCACTCCTAGAGCCCCCCCCCCCCCCCCTTCCCCCTTTACACAGTGGGCAGGGGTTTCTCTCTCCCACAGCTGCTGTCATATTTAAAATCCACTGTGTCTTTCATTCACAGTGACCTGTGAATGCATAAACCGCCAGTCCTGTCTGCCCCATGGTCAGCATACTTGTAGTCTATTGACACTTCCTCCAGGTTTCTGACTGAAAGCCTGTACTGTATGTAGGTACAGGTAGAAAGCTGGATGACATAGCTGCAGGAGCCTGACATTGCACCCGTGAACCACTGATTGTGGGTGCATAGCTTGCAGGCATATGTGGGTAAAAATAAGAAATTCACATTTTTTCCTGCAAAAATATGTGTATTTGGTATTTTTTTCCTTAAAGGTGAACTTAGCCTTTAAAACATACATCGAAAATGTGTGAAAAATTCAAGCACATACATTTTAATGCATCAAAAGGGGTTAATGTGTTCCTATAGGGAAGGGGTAAGCAACCTTTCATAAAATTCTATCAAGAGACAGACATGGCTGTCCCCAGAAAACGGCATAATTTTTGCTTTAAACTAAAGTTTCCCATTTGACAGTATAAAAAAAGTCCCAAATCCAGTTACTATGTGATAAAAATGAAATAAATAAAAAGCATGTTATATTCCCTGACTGAGCCAAATCCTCTTTCATGTATGTCTCAAATGCACCTTCTCCTAGCCACTGCAGATCACAGTAAGGATGTTTTAGCTACAGAGGCAGTGCTGTCAATACAGAAAGCAGTAGGCAGGACTAGGTGTGGCCAGGTGCTAATGGACAAGATACAGGTTTGTGAATCAGCAGTGACAATGCTGAAAGAAATGTGCCCTGCAACATTTTACATTCCTGCTGTAGTGCAAGTTTGTGGGAGTGGCTACTGTGCTCTTAATTCAGGAACAGTGCAGCATCATTGTAACATCTTTACAGTAGGCTGTAAAGTGCGGCACCACAACCTAGAGAGGAAATCCAAGGGAAACAGCATCTCTCTCTGGTTTGCTAGGCCAGTGGAGCAGCATTCCAGTTTGCTATGCTGGACCCATGTGACCTTCTGTGGTCATCTTGGGTCAGCAGGGCTATTTAACTCCCTGCCCCCCGGGTTTTAGTGAAACTTCTTGCACGTGGCAAGTGTGGGGAGAGAGACTCTGCTTGTTAGGGAAAGTAACCAGTGGTAGGGAAAGGTTCCTGATGAGGAGGGAAAGATTAGTGACTCGCTATTCTGGAAAGGAGCTTCCCACTTGGAACCAGACAGGCCATGCTTCTCTTTTTGAAACAGACGCTGTCAGCACCTCTCTCCTCTACATCTGACTGCATTGAACTGTGAGTTATTTCCCTAGCTGTGTTCTCCTGCCTGGGTGTTTATAACATCGACATTCTGCTCAATACAAGTTCCATGTTTTACTGCAACCGGACTGTTCAAACCAAGCTGCAAGTCCTCACAGGTGGACTTCAGTGGTAGGCTTAACCGGCATTTGTAAGACTTTGCAATGCTGATTAAGAGAAAAATATAAATGCAGTTGCACTTACAGTTACTTGCTGCAACATGCATTTATTTTAATGGATGGCTACAGTTCTATGTTAAAAGAAAAGTGCACTTTTTTATACAAAGAGCCATTGTCCTTTTTTTGCTGCGACCTCCCCCAAACTAAACTACCCCTCCCCAGTTTCATACTAATATTAATACTGTCACCAAAAAAAAATCTTCTCTGCACTGGCAACGTGTGTGCAGTAGCTTCTAATAGACTTTTGTTGGACTGTCCCCTGAGCCTTTGTGGCCCTGGGACACAACCCTATAGAAGCCTTAAGGGAGTTACTGTGCAGGGGTGCCCAGTGTGCAGCAAGTTTTCACACTGGAAGCAAACATATATAGGGGGCTGCAGACTTGAGATCTAGGTGAGAATGTATGGATTGGGGGTAGTTCAGGTTGAGAGGCCATAAAGGTGAAGAATTTAGTGGTAACGCTGTCACAGAGACAGTAGGCATAGACAGCAACATAAAAATATAGAGTAGGTCTAACCTTTAGCCAAAATAAAGTTCATATCTGTGCTCGGGAGACTAGACCAGTACAATTCGTTTCATTACAAATCCATACTCGGACAATAAGTCTGCTATTTTGAGATTCAGATGTATCCGAAAACAGTAACGAATTTTAATAAACCCGAAATAAATTTAAATAAAAGAAAACAATAAATTTATTTGTATTCATTTGTTTCATTTGGATGCCATGATGTGATAGTTTGGGCCTTTTGTTAACCACTTGCCCTCCAAAGGATTTACTCCTCTTCCTGACCAGGCCATTTTTTGCGATACAGCACTGCGTTATTTTAACTGACAATTGCGCGGTCATGCAATGCTACACCCAAATAAAATCTATGTGGTTTTTTTTCACCACAAATGGAGCTTTCTTTTGGTGGTATTTGATCACCTGTGCGGTTTTTATTTTTTGAGCTATAAACAAAAAAAGACTGACTTTTTGATAAAAAACATATCCAGTAAAAAATTTTAAAAATCAAATTTCATCATAAATTTTGGCCAAAATGTATTCTGCTACATGTCTTTGCAAGAAAAAAATCCCAATACATGTAAATTAGTTGGTTTACGTAAAAGTTATAGCATCTACAAATGGCGGTATACATACTAGAATTTGTATTTACATTTTTTTTATACTAGTAATAGCGGCGATCAGCGACTTATAGCGGGACTGCGGCGGGCATTCTGACACTGGAGGGAACTGACTAACTGCCACTGACATCTCCAGTGACACTAATACAGTGGTCAGTGCTAATAAAAGGCACGGACACTGTACTAGTGACACTGGGCAGGTAGGAGTTAACTTCTGGGGCGATCAAAGGGTTAACTGTGTGCTATGTGTGTTTTACAGTGTGCTGTGCTTTACTGTGTAAGCACACTGCTTTGTATTGCTCTGCTATGCTATGCAGAGCAATACAATGCAGAGTGCTGGAGCTGACAGGGGAGAGATCTGTATTGTTTACATACAGACCTCTCCCCCATCAGTGATACTCGGATGCCAGTGGGGAATCACCAGCTGGGACCAGTGATCAACAGCTGAAGCTGCCAATGGCAGAAATACAAAATCACGTATATATACATGATTTTGCACAGCCCTTCCACCCTGTAGCAGTAGTTCTGCTATAGGGCGGTCAGGAAGCGGTTAATGTTTAAAGAATCCAAAAAAACTTAATGATGAACAAATTGATTTGGATCCTTTCATTTTATTCAGATCAGCCAGGTAGTCTGTGACTCTTGGATAATCAGCCGATTCTTTTTGAATTAACATTTTCATTACTTTAAAAAATGCACTATATATAAAATGGAAACCTAATGAAATAAATACAGTAAGGTATTAAAGTGAAATAAGATGATTCCTACTTACTGTGTTAGAGCTGGATGGAGTAAGATCCATCAGAATCTCTAAATCATAAGGAACGAATCCAAAATTAATTTAGTTCCTTTGTTACTTTCAGATGCATGCAGCTCCAGTTGATATCGTCCAATCAGCTCATTCCATTTCTCTTTGTGGGTTGGACTAGTAATCTTCCAAAATAACAAATTGACACATTAAAACGAATACAGGCAATCCGAAATAACTTCCAAAAATACAAACTGATTCAGAACAACGAATAGACAAAAAAAATCTGAGTATATGAAAATAATTTGAAAACAAACCTAATTATACAATAAACAAAAATGAAACAAACCAAATTTTCCTGTGTACATCTCTAAGAGAGACTTTTCTTCGCTTGCTGCCCTGACAGGAAGTGAGGAAAAATCTAGGTAGAGTCAGCGTTGGCAATATGAAAGTTTGGTTTGAAGTTGGGCTTTAACAGGGCAAATTTTAAAGCTAGAATATCTTGTTACTGATTTTAATATGATCCACAGCATTAAAAAAAACAGCTACCAGAAGCTTGTTAAAGATTTATCATCAGTATCATAAGAGAGTGTGCCCACGTGCCACATGGGAAACATTACTAAGAGGCTAGAGATGCTTTAAAAAATGCATAAACATGCAATACAGAAATAGAAGAGACAGGAGAATGACAGTTTATATATTTATTTTGCTGAATTGGTGCATTGCCTGGAGTTCTTCCTTAAATATAATCTCTTTAGTTTAATTATTCTATTTTGTTACAGGAAAGAAAGAGAGAAATATGTTTAAGACCAGCCCTGGAGACAATCCTTGCTTTAAACATACAGCTTTAATTCATTAAACATTTAACTTCATCAAACCCCTGCACTCCCAAGTGAGACAATGCCTTTAACTTATTAAACAGATCATTCTCATGGCGACTATTTTTCCCGCTGTTAGCAATGACTGTTTAACCCACAATATAAGTCACTGTCATTATGTTGCTGCAGCTGAGTACAGGAGCTATCATCTGAAGAATAAACTTGTCAGCGACATTAGTATATTTAACTCTAAGGTTTTTTTTACAACATAATGAAGAATGTAAAAAAGATGAAAGGGTGGGGTTGTTTCTTCTATGGTTATACTTACATTCTCACAGTGAAAATTTAGCTATAGCCATTTAAAACCCCCTGCTTCCTCCTAAGACAGCATGATTAATAGTAGCATTTAGCGCACATCTCCCACCTGAAGGTGGTTGTAGCAAAGATTGATTTGCATGTTTATTATAGGACCTATTTTTGGATCTTGAACCAGACCCCCCACTCAATATCCCTTCCCGAACAATTGAAAAGCTGCACATCTCAAAGTTAATGAAGTAAAAGTCTTAAGTGACTTGTATACATAACAACTAAAGAAAAAGATATGGGCTGGGGTAATAACTGTAAACAGGGGCAAAAATATTGCAGTTTACATATTATCTGATTTGATGTTCTGTAGGCTAAGCATAGGTAAGTAGTAAACAATATACTGCCTAGGGATGATTTAACATCAACTATTTGAAGTGCTAAAAAGATAATCATACGTTTAGTTTCATTATCCTTTAAACAACACCTCATTCTATCACCCCCACCCCCTAAATCTTATACTTACCTGTACAGACTCTTTGTAAATCTTGATGTGCTGCCCACTGGAGGCCACACAGCCTCCTCATTATAAGTCTCCCTGTAGGAAGGGCTCTCCAGGAGCCACTTTTCCTATATTTTTCATCCCAAAGCCTATTCAGTCCTCCATGTCTGCACACACGCATTGCGTATTGGAAATCCTTTTCACTCCATTCCTCTGATATGTATTCAAGTTAACCCCTCTACATGCCTGGAGGATGCTTTCATGCAGGGCCCTACATTCTACATGTGGTTACAGGTTAAGGTTTTGTAGGTCCTACCAAACACCCAGGGCTCATGGGAGATAAGAGCTCAGTCGTCTTGTCATGTGTTCCATTGAGGGTTCTTCTCTCACTGCCAGGAGGGTGACTCCTTCTCTTAACCACAACCAGCTCCTAGGTCAATCAAGCTTGCACTTGTCACATAAAAACACAATTTCCACAGATATTGGCTGTGCACATTAAACTACATCTTTGGTCACGCACATTAATTATTCATCACATCACAGTACATGAAGGCTTATTTCTATAACTGACTAATCCCAGGTAAGTACATTTTCTTTCTTTTATTAAGAGAGGTAAAGACTCCAGAGAGAGAGATACAATTTTACCCCTGTACAAATCATTAGTAAGACCTCTTCTGGAATATGCAGTTCAGTTTTGGGTATTAATTCACAAAAAGGATATTGGGGAACTGGAGAAAATACAGAGAAGGGCAACCAAACTGATGAGAGACATGGAGGAGCTCAGCTATGAGGAAAGATTAGAGGAACTGAATTTATTTTCCTCTGGGAAGAGGATATTAAGGGGGGATATGATCATCATGTATAAATACATAGATGGTCCATATAGTGAACATGGTGTAGCTATTCACTTTAAAGTCATCACAGAGGACAAGGGGGCACTCTTTACATCTGGAGGAAAAGAGATTTAATCTCCAAATATGGAAAGGTTTCTTTATAGTAAGAGCAGGGAAAATGTGGAATAGAGTCCCTCAAGAGCTGGTTCTGGCCAGCTTGGTAAATTGTTTTTAAAAAGACCTGAATTCTTTCCTAAATGTACATAATATAACTAGATACTTATATTTACAGGTACAGTTGATCCAGGCAAAACCCAATTGTCACTTGGGGGATCAGGAGGGAATTTTTTCCCCTGCTGGAGCAATTTGAATCAAGCATTATTGGGTTTTTTTGCCTTCATCTGGAACAACTGTGGGTATAGGATTGTGTACAGGATTGTATAATTTTTTTCCCCCTTTTAATGGTTGAATTAGGTGGAAGTTTGTCTTTTTTTCAACAGGACTAACTATGTAGCTCTGTAACTATTTCCAGTGATATGGATGATATGGTAAACTGCAACATCAAAACTGTCCATAGAAATGGCAAACAGTCCCAAACAAAGTTGTTTATGTAACAATGTCTAGCAAAGTGGAATGATGGACAATGCGGTACTCACGATTACCATTACACTTCCTCCGTTTCTTCTTATTTCCCATTATAGGGCCACAGCCCAGGCTCCAGGCTAGGCTTCTCACCCAAGGGGGACAACACACACAGCCCTTCTTTTACATCCTGGGATCTCTCCTACTTGGACTTTTCAATTACGTCTCTCCCATTTCTTAAATACTAATCCGTTCTTGTTTACAAGATGTTTTTCACAATGGAAGGTAAGTAACCTCTTCTTATATCCCAGCTGGCCCATGCATGCACAAAATAATCTGCATTCATTTCTATGACAAGGCTATCCACCATTGGGACTAATAAACTCATACAGTGAAGATGTATCAGGCAACATGGTATATCATACTGACTATTTTTCTTATATACGGTAGATACCAGGAAGTTATGGGATATGATCTCCATTAGTCCCAATGGTTGATGGACTTTCTAAATGAAATGAATAGGAATTGCATTGCTCTAGAGGCTGGGTGTCTTCCAGCAGGGAGTACAGTAAAGGTCTATGAGTAGTGTGGACAGGCAAGTGTAGAATTTGAGAGGATAGCTGGACAAAGGTGGAAGTTATTTAGATAATATCACTGTGCAACAGTTATACAGTATATATAGCTCTGGGTTTTTAATTTCCTCCTGATTCACTTTAGTCGCATCCTATATCCGACAAAGCATTAACAGTATCACACCCATTTAACAAGCCCCATCCCTTTCTGGTATCTACATGATACAAGAAAAACAGTCAGTTTTATCTCTCTCTTTTTCTTTATATCCATCTTTTAAAAAAAGGACAGTTGAGTGTAATTACATTTGAAAATTAGAATCACATAGATAAATTAAATATCTTTATCCTTATGTTAACATTGTGAATTCAACTTATTGTGTTTGCATAGAATTTATGTCATAGTAGTGGAGCCATGTGACTGACATGACCCATATCACCGCCCCAAAAGTTAGCCCCATGGTTAGAGGTTTCGGTACTACAATTCAGTAGCTAATGTGCCTTCTGAAAAGATTGTTTGTTCTAGTTTTAACTAAAAACCTACATGTCCTCCAAATCTGCCAATACACACATACATAGCTTCCTTTTTATAGCTTTAGTCTAAGATTGATACTTTTGAATATGGACAGGAATATCACACAGATTGTTCAAATATACTTTTGAAATAATTGCATGAAGTTCTTATTACTACTTATTTTCTTTAGATTGGTAGATACACAAATAGTGATAGATCCAAGACAGCTAGCTCAGGTGAGCTGGCACCTTATAAATTGAAATTCAGTTATACTGAGTGTCAGATGTTATGGTGCTCCTGAGGCAAAAAAAACAGCCCCCACCATTGTGACTAGTATTCTCTACAGTAGATTTCACAAACATAATTATTTATCATGACATTTATTTCAAATAAATGGGCAGCCTCAGTCTCCCAAAGTAGCTGGCTTGGGATTTACGGGCACACATCATCACTATAGCAATGATAGAGCTCCAACTGTTGCAACAAGTACAGTAAAATGTATTCTGTGATGTCTAACAGCAGTCCTGGAAAAATATCAGACTGATGCTTGACCTTTGTTTAAGTTTACCAGAACCTATTGGTAACGCAAGATCAGAAATTCAATTTTTATTTTTAAAAAAATCAGACGCTTTTTTATTTTATGATTAAAAATGTTATGTTACTTCTAGGAAACTAGACTCCTCCAATATTTGAAAGCTTTTGTCATGCAGTAAGAGCTTAGCTTCTATTTGTGCAGCCACAAGATCTTTAGGACCCATTACGCTGTTGAATTTTGAGGCGTGCACAAGGCTAAGACAAGTGTCCAACTTTTTCATAATAAACTGTCTTGGACTAGGTCACTTACAGACCATTTACCGTGATCTACCAGTGAGCCAAATTAATATGAGAATACGTGCATGTGGAAGTAAGACACTGACACTTCGCAGTTTGCCAACTTCCTAAAATTCTGTTTTATTGAGGAACTAGCAGTAACATTTATAGGGCATATGATGCAGGCAAAGCATTTACATTGATTGGGTGAAAAGTCCACTGGTTTCTGCGTGTTCGTCCATCCGTGTTGATATCTTCCAATCATTGTCCCCAAAGAGACTCATTCCCTTTTATGGGGGTTGTTTACATTAAAAGATACTTTTCTCCTAATGAGTCACCAAGGGTGAGACTCCGGATGAAGGCGCCATCTTAATTATCATCATTGTTCTGTCAACCTATATCTGATTGTTTACTTAAGAGAGTAAGGAATTTAAAGAGCAAGATACAGACAGTAGCAAGACTATAAAATTGTCATTTTACTGATCATCTAATAAAATGTGGACTGCCTATCACAATCCACTACAATCCCCCCTTAAAATGGCTATTTTATTCCTGACTGTCCCTATGTCTTCTGATGTCCTAACTGCCTGGTGGCCCTCCCTCTGGAACTCTTTTAAGACGCATATAGAGCCCCTGAGTGGCTAATCCATCCCTAGAGTCTCGATACGTCCTGAGAAGGCCACAGTCAGGCACTGTCTTTCCCTGCTTATAGTTGTCTGTTGGGGGGGGGAATTTGTAGCATTCCCTTTTTTTTTTATAAGTCTGAAATATGATGATCAGGGGCCATGGTCTGTAAGGGAGTATAGGATTCCCTTTTTTCACGGGGGAGTTCAACATTGTTATAGTTCAGGAAAGTAGGGGAGATCTCGTTCACAGCTTTCCCTATTAGCCTCTTAATGCAAGGGATCACACAGCAGGCGACTACTGCCATTAGAATGATAATACCCAGGATAACCACCCCTGCTTCGGCGAGGGCTTTCTGCCAGCCACTCAGCCATCCAGACCACTGATCTCAGGGATGTGTAATACCAGAGTTTTCCTTAAGCTCATTTGACAGGTCCTCCAACCTCTTGATGGCCAGTGTCACCTTCCCATTTGGGCCTGTGTTATCTGAGATATACGTACAGCAGGTCATGGTCTTTGGTATCATTTACAGACCCCCCTTTTTCAGCTAATAACATATCGAGTGTCATACAATTTTGAAAGACCATGTTAGAAGTAGCCTCCAACTGCTCTGCTATCCCCTTTAAGGCATCTCGTGTGTAGTTTACAAACCGTTGTTGATTATAGTAGATGTAGTTTATCCAATCTACATTCTTGTTCTCAGTGATGAAGAGGAATAGGGATTCAAATCCCGCGGCCACCTGGTCTCTGGCCTTGAATTCATCGGGTACCCCCCTTGGGACTCCTATCGCATCTATATAGACATGGGGGTCAAAACTCCCTTGTGGGGCACTTCGTTTGTGCTTGGTTGCATGGGGGGGGGTTGGGCGGCCCTTAAGTAATGGATCTGAGAGGATGTGCAATGGCATTATGGCATTGGCAAGGGTACATTCCCCTCTCCATTTCCCTATCAGTCGGGTCCTAATCTTCTGATCACCACAGATCCAGAATATATCCCCCAATGATATGACCTGGTTCTGGGTTAGATCTGACCGGGCTGTATTATAAGCAGCACAGAATCCCTCTGTGAAGTTCCCCAGGAACCTTCCTCCTCCCTCATAGTTGGCATAGCAGGTATAATTACCGGGATATATAGTTAAACCATTTGGGGCCTTTTCGTTTCCTTGGATTAGGGGGTAACGCTTCTTCCAGTCCTCACATAAAGACTGGTTCGTAGAGATGTTAGTATACAGGCTTAAGACACACTCCTCTATGGAATCTGGTAGGGTTAGTGGCACCGTCCCCAGATGTGGTCTGGCATGCCCACACACATAGCAGTTGGACTTATTATGCGAGTTTGCATTGTATCTCATCCATTCTAACCACAGATTAGTGTCTGAGAGGTCAATTTCTACTGCTATAGTATCTTCGTATGTAGGGTTTGCTATGGCCACCATCTCTGCCAACGTTTTGATCTTTGGCATAAGTGGGTTATAGGTGGGAGCAGTATCTCTGGAAGATTTCCATCGGTTTGATCTATACATATCCCTTATCCAGAATTTTCCCATCACTCCCCCATGTCCCCAGTATCCCAACCAGTAAAGCCCCTCATCTCCTGGGCTGGGGTTCTCTATGGTGAGGGTGAGTGGCATAGTTCTCCCTGTTAGTTTTTCATATGAACATGTGCCTGTTTTAAATATAGTCAATCTATCAATTAGGCTCTTCTCATATTTATCTTTGCGGTTTAAAGCACTTAGTGGTTTATACCCCTAGTCAGGCCCCGTATTCCATCCTACTGAGCCCCAGTATCCGCACTCATCTCCCCAATAGTCATCTGTCACACATACATATATTGTGGAGGCAATGGGGACAGGTGTGTTCTTGCACAGGCTATGATTGAAGAAAAATGTTGCTACTTGTGTGTTGGATGAGTTATACCAAAACTGGGTGGAGTCACCCTTGTGAGTGATGGCCACCTGTTGGCCCCCTCCCATTTCCACCAAAAAAGGATATGCAACACAATCATTGTGGTGTGGGTGACACGGACAGGGCCTCGTCCTCTGGAGCTGGAACCTTCTTGCAATGTGAGGTGTGTATCTAGGTGGACTTTCCCTCCAACTTCACTGAAGTGGCAATCACCAGGAGCACCTGGAAAGGACCGTCATATCTGGGTTCCAATGTATGTTTTCGCAGAAACTTTTTGACCAAGACCCAGTCTCCAGGTTGTAAAGTGTGTGTTCCTATGTCCGCCTCAGGATCTGGAATGGAGGAGAATACTTGCACATGGATATTAGTCAACACACGTGTCAAAGATATCACATACTTTGTCAATGAGTCAGACTGCAATTGTAATTGTTGAGGATAGTAGGTACCCAGTCTAGGGGCGGACCCAAACAAAATCTCATAGGGAGACAACCCATGACTTTCCCTTGGTGTGTATCTAACACTGAAAAGAGCAATAGGCAAGCTGTCCGGCCATCCCATGCCTACCTCTTGGGCCATTTTTAACATTCTTGACTTCAGGACCCCATTTAGGCGCTCTACCTTCCCACTACTCTGGGGATGATAGGGTGTGTGAAACGCATGTGTGACCCCCAGAGCCTCCCAGATCTCTTTTGTAACATTGGCAGTAAAAGCCGGTCCCTGATCGCTTTCAACCACCTCGGGCACTCCATATCTGCAGACTATCTCCGTGAGCAGCTTCTTGGCAGTGGTTCTTGCCATCTGGTTGGTTACTGCGAATGCCTCTGGCCATCCTGAGAACATATCCACCACCACTAGGGAATATTCAAATCGTCCACTTTTTGGCATCTGGATATGATCTATCTGTATCCTCTGAAATGGATATAGTGCCCTGGCCAGATGTTTGCTTGGAGGTTTCTCAGGTCTTCCAGAATTGCACTTGGCACATACAACACAAGACTTACAGAATCTGTCTGTGTAAGCTGTAATTCCGGGTGCCACATAGTATTTACTGATCAAAGAGTTCATTAGCATCTTGGACAGGTGTGACGCTCCATGTGCCCACTGCACTGTTGCCGGATATAAGGATCTGGGAAGCAAAACCTTCTTCCCCACCACCCACAATCCTTTGTCCTCAACTGCTCCTTTCTGCATCCATTCCTTCCTTTCTTCTTCTGAAGCATTATCCTGGGCTTCCTGGAGTTGGTTGTCCTTGGGCTGATGAATTAGCACAGGCATCACCTCACTGCACATCTCTTCATCCTCTTCATGCTCCCTGACCGCAGCTTGCTTAGCAGCCATGTCTGCCAGATGATTTCCTTTTGCTTCCATAGTGGTCAATTTACCGTGGGCCTTCACCTTCAGTATGGCCACTTGGGCTGGTAGTAAGAGTGCTTCCATAAGGCGGTTGATCGCCTTTCCATGCTTTACAGGAGTCCCAGCTGCCGTGAGAAAGACCCTCATTTTCCAGATTAGGCCAAATCAAGTGCAACCCCCAGTGCATATCTGGAGTCCGTGTAAATGTTAGCTGTCTGTCCTTTTGTTAATTCACAGGCTTTGGTGAGGGCCCTTAGTTCAGCCTCTTGTGCATACATAAAAGGTGGAGGAGGTCTAGCTTGCAGTACCATTGTGTCGGTAGTCACAGCATATCCAGTGTGGTAGGTGCCAGCATTATCTGCAAAGCGGGATCCATCCACAAAGAGTATTAGGTCAGGATTTGATAGGGGCGTATCATGGACTGTTGGTAGGTGTGTAGTTTCTGCCTGCATAAGTTCCAAACAGTCATGTACCACATCCTCTGGTGCCATGTCTTTGGTGTCTTCTTCTGCTTCGTCTACCCCCCCCCCCCCCCTGGAAGAGGGAGAAGAGTTGCAGGGTTTATCTGGGTGCATCTTTCCAGGTAAAAGAAGGGAGCCTTGCAGTCGCAGATGCCTGGCGGCAGATAGATGTTTTGGTTGGGTTTGGTTCAGTATTGCGGTAATGTCATGGGGGGCCAGAAGTGTGAGTGGATGTCCTAAGATCAAATCTGCCGTTTTATCCAGAAGAAGATGAGCAGCAAAAACAGCCCTCAGACAGGAGGGACCACCTCGTGCAACCGGGTCTAGCCTGCAGGAGTAATAACCCAGAGGCCAGAGGCGACCCCATGGCATTGTGCCAGAACTCCTGTTGCATGACCCTGTCTCTCAGCCACAAAAAATTTGAAGGGCTCATCATAATCTGGTAGACTTAATGCAGGTGCAGTGGAGATGGCTTTTTTCAGGCGATGGAAATCAAGTACAGCTTCTTCTGTCAGGGAAAAGGGTTCAGATTTCAGGGCATCATAAAGGGATTGCATCAAGATGGAGGCTTCTGGGATCCAGGAACGACAATAGGAAACCAACCCTAGAAAAGCATGCAGGGTTTTTGGTCCCTGAGGTATTGGGACATTCTGGATAGCCCGTACTCTATCTGGCGTGGGGTGACGAGTGGCTTGGGAAATGCAATGTCCTAAGAAAATGACAGAAGTTTGGCACCACTGTAACTTGTCCTTAGAAACCTTGCAGCCCTGTTCAGCCAGGTGGTGGAGGAGGCTCAGAGAGGCGATTTTTCCTTCAGAATGGTTGGTGGCACATAGGAGCAAGTCATCCACATATTGGAGCACTATGACTTCCGGGTGTGACTGTTGCCAGGTGCTGAGGATAGTTGTCATGGCCTTTGTAAACTGGCTTGGCGAATTTTGGGCCCCTTGGGGCATAACTCTCCAGGTATACTGTCGGCCAGCATGGGTAAAGGCAAAGAGATACATGCAGGAGGGGTCCAGCGGAACACTGAAGAAGGCATTTGCCAAGTCAATAACTGTGTACACTTGGGCTGTGGGAGGTACCCCTGCAAGCAGGGTGTGGGGGTTTGGTACAATGGGGGTTTCCAAAATAGTTGCCTCATTGACTGCTCTCAGATCTTGAACCATGCGATATTTGGTGGGCTCACCTTTTGGAGTTCTTTTCTTCACTGGGAAAAGGGGTGTATTGCATGGGGACACACGGGGAATTAATGCCCCATTTTCCAGAAGTATATTGACTTGTTTGGAGATGGCGTCCATCTGGGCTTGCTTCAGAGGGTATTGAGGCTTCCGTGGCAATGGTGCTCCAGGCTTAAGCTGGACTAACACTGGAGCAACTTTCAGATGGCCAATATCCTCAGGGCCGGTGGACCAAAGAGTGAGTGGCAGCTCCTGTAAGGCCTGTTCTACATGGTCTGGCAAGGGGTGGCCTGAAACTTCCTGTAGAGACATCATCAGTGGTAATGAACATAGAGCCAAGGTGTCTTCCTCTCCCAAGGGGGTGGAGAGCTGAATGGTGCCATCTGGTTGGTAGGATATAGTTGCTTGCAACCTGGACAAGACATCAGCTCCCAGCAGATTCAACGGGCAAGTATTTGACACCACAAAACGAGACAGAAGATTGGGTAAGCAGAGGGTCCTTCAGAATTTCTAGAAGATTGGGTAAGGTGCCGATATGTAGAGGTTTTGTAAGCCAACTGCGTTGTGGGCAGCCGTCTACTCCAACGCAGGAAACATCAATGTTTGAGAGGTATGTCCACTAAGAATTGTGTAGGATGTCCCTCGATGGGGACAGTGACCTTTGCTAGGGGCCCACTAGCACAATATCCATGAGAAGAAACTGTCATAAGGGGAGTGGACACAGGTTTGCCCCTGTCCTATTGGAGAAGGTTTAGATGTTCTTGGGTAGGACCTGTGCGTGGGGGTCCTGGAAGCGGTGGAGGTGGTGGCATTGCAGACTCTTCCCACCCTGAGTTGTAGTCATTGGGTCGTCGTGAACGTCTGGGAGCTCTGCATTCCCTTCTGAAATGTCCTGGTTTTTCACAGTTGAAACAAACAAGTGGGTTTCTTCTGGGGACCTGCTCTCTAGCTGACAACATGAATGGTGTCGGCTTCCGGGCCACCTGGGCGGTCTCCAGACCTTTTGCCACTAATAGCAGTATATCCAGGTGGAGGGTACGGTACTCTGGACGGGCAGTGATCAAGCCCTTGCGAACAGACTCCTTTAGTCCTGATACAAATGCAGAGGCCAGCATTTGAGTATGTACCTTGTTATGGACACTGAATCCCAGCTCTGTAAACACCTGTGTTAGTCTGGTATGGAACTTTTCCACCGCCTCAGTCTTGTCTTGGGTAATGTCCTGCAATGTGGTGGCCTGGTCCGCCAGTCTCTCTCTCTGGCCCACTGCTGCAACTGGTCACAGAAAGAAATTCCCGAGGCATAAGTGGTGTCCTCATTTGGCTTTACTCTGGTGAGATCCTTTTCCATTATAGGCCAATATGCATCCCCAGCCTTGATCTCACACAGACTGACCAAATCCCTCCAGGCTGTGGAATAGGTCTTGTGGATCTGAGCTATGCGCCGGTAAAAAGGCATCGGGAGTTTCTCCGGGTCCGGGAGAGTTGTGACTAGTGCGGAGGCTTGGGATGGAGTGAAAGCCACATACATGATAGGAGCATCAGGTAGGTTGGGCACCGGGCGGGGATGGTCTTCTTCAGATCCTTGGGGGCGATAGACAGGATTGTGGTAAGTGGAAGAAAAGGGATGAGGTGCTGAGTCTGCTCCCATTCCAGACTCATACATAGATAATTTTTGACGATGGGGTTGTGTGGTTGGGGGAAGTTGAACGAGTGGTTTGCTTTCTGGACCATGGCCTTCTGAGAACAGATCATTCTGTTGGGAACAAATGGAAACAGCATCATCCTCTTGGGTACCCTGGCGGACTGCCGCAGCCACTGTCTTTTCTTGAGCCCATCCTCTTCTGTCTGGCAGAGAGGTAGGGGTTACCACATCTGTAAAATTCCAGCCCTGCCATTCTGTGGGTGTCTTCAGTTCAACTTGGTCTGAAGCCTCTGTTTGTTTTGGTGGTGGTGGTACTACAGGCATAAGGGGTGTATGGAGGGCCGAAGGTGGTTGGGAGCCAGAGACAGTAAGCACTGGGCAAAAGGGGGGCAGCTGGCATGAGGTGTGTATGGTGTATCGGTGTACTAAGCCCAGAGTCAACATGGCTTCCGGTGGCTTTACTGGGCGCCGCCATCTTTGATGAGGGCGGAAGCGGAAGGGGCAGGGCCAGAGGCGGAGATGGAGGTGACTGAGTTGGAAGCATCGGATGTTGCATAGTCAGCTTCCGGTCACATCCCTTGCAAATCTCCTCCCACCCCGGATTCTTAACTGAACACCCCTTACATATCCGGAGGTTCTGACTACACGGTATGCAAAAATCTGGACTCTCGGGGTGGGGCCTTCCTGTATTTCCACATGCCTCGCACCTCCAGGACGGGCCATCATCATAGGGGGGCGGTGCCTTGCCGGGCGCATCTCCTTTCCTGTAATATACATATACAACTCCCCCGTCCTGATTCAGTTTTTGCTCCACCCACCCCTCCTGATGTAGGGCGCGGGCCACATTAAACCAAGTTTCTGCTGTCTTTAACATGTCATGCTTCATTAGAAGCCCTCTTTCTCTTCTCTTTACACAGCTTTCTCAACTTTTTTACATACTCTGGTCCCTCTCTCTCCTCCACCAGTTCACAAGCAAACAAACTGTTCTCTGGCTTTATAAGTTTCTGTCCCATTTTGTTTTACTTCCCTCCCGGGGACCATAAGGTGGTCCCCAAAGCCGTCACTCTGTTCTGAAAGTGCTGTGCCGTGAGACAGTGTAAGCGGAACAAGCGCAGCACTTTGCCCCCTGCTTCTCCTCCAGTAACTTCCCTATTTGTCAGCTACACTGAGAATAATGTACATTAACCCTGTAAACCAATATATCAGGAGCTACGATTGTCACTGTACTACTACTACTTTCACCAATCCTCACTCTTTCGTGGTGTACACCAACATTAATCCACATACACAGTGTGATCATGACATAGTATTTCAGACACGCCTGTCGGGAGTAAAATGTTTTTTTTTTTTTTTTTTAGTTTTCTTTTTCCCCCACAAGCCAATCCCTGGCTGTGGTTTTTTCCCCCGTGTCGCCATTACTGCGACTACGAGATCCCCTCGTCAGTCACCATTACTGCGACTGCGAGTTCCCGGCACCCTCTCTCAAATCAGGGTGTATCCTGTCCACTCCTGACGAGGAATATTTTGCTGTAATTCTCCCCTCCCTCACAGGCGCATCAACAACAACCCAACCAATCACACTGGTACACACAGACAACACAAAAGACAAGACATATCACACTGGTAGATGACGTTACACTGACAGGTGGGTTCAAAGGAGCCCCGGGCAAGTATACCTGTCACTTTGCTGATCAACGGACAGCCACCAGACGGGTGAGTAGTCCCGCTGGGCAATTCCAGACTACGCAGATAAGGAATTATTAGACATAAAAATTCACTTACCGCTTTCGGAGGTGATCAGTCTCCGCGTCTGGAATGCTCCACGGTCCCCCTCATCCACTCTGGGTTGGCTGATCCCGTGTTCAGAACCCGGGCCCCACGTTGGGCGCCAAATGTCTTGGACTAGGTCACTTACAGACCATTTACCGTGATCTACCAGTGAGCCAAATTAATATGAGAATACGTGCACGTGGAAGTAAGACACTGACACTTCGCAGTTTGCCAACTTCCTAAAATTCTGTTTTATTGAGGAACTAGCAGTAACATTTATAGGGCATATGATGCAGGCAAAGCATTTACATTGATTGGGTGAAAAGTCCACTGGTTTCTGCGTGTTCGTCCATCCGTGTTGATATCTTCCAATCATTGTCCCCAAAGAGACTCATTCCCTTTTATGGGGGTTGTTTACATTAAAAGATACTTTTCTCCTAATGAGTCACCAAGGGTGAGACTCCGGATGAAGGCGCCATCCAAATTATCATCATTGTTCTGTCAACCTATATCTGATTGTTTACTTAAGAGAGTAAGGAATTTAAAGAGTAAGATACAGACAGTAGCAAGACTATAAAATTGTCATTTTACTGATCATCTAATAAAATGTGGACTGTCTATCACAATCCACTACAAAACATAGTGCCCATTCCCATCTCTGTGTTGCAGTGCGGTGCGTTTTGATGCATTAGGAGTAATTTTTTAGTACATTTCTACATATTGCCATAATAGACAATGTCAATGCAGCAAACACATGTGCATATTGATGCATTTTAGCCAACAACTTTAAGAAGCTCCAGTCTTGGATACTGGTCATGTGTTTTTCCTAACAAAAAAAAGGAAACCCAGCCCTGCAAACAAGGTTGCTACATCTCAAGCTATGTTTGATGGGGAACTATTCATTAGGGCGGTACAGAGGCATTTCTCCGTCCTCTAAAATCCCTCCTACAGGTTCTACAAGGACCACAAATGCCCCAGTCTGGCATGGGAAGACACCTGCAGCTCCTTCCATCCAGAATGGGCAACTTTGTCTATGTCACATAAAAGTACAGTAAAAATTGGTTCTTGCTTTTTATTGTCACATAAATCAGACCCATTTCCAAAGACATCTAGACTTCCCTCTCCACAGGGTAAGAATGGTGCTGTGCAACATAAGTGCAGAAGTTAGTCACGTTAAGCTGAATCTGTTCTGTAAAGTTGTATAAGTTTTGAGCTTCTGATATAGATTTTTTCACTTTTAATTAGCTTCACAAACAGATCCCTGCAAATGCTGGTGTTCCTGACTATCACAAGAGGTGGAGCAGTGAAGAAGTAACCAACTACTACTAAATAAAACATTACCTGGATAAATGTAATCTAGTGCTGAATGTGACAGACCTGACCAGGACAGGGGCTTTTGGAAGAGACTGCAGGCCTACTGCCTTCTCTTTCCTACTGACTATGGGCCCTGGCATCTGAGGGGGCTCTATTCTTTGGGAGGTGTGTGCCTGAATGGACTTTTGGAGTAGTTTTACTTCAGATTCAAGTCCATGTCTCCATGAAACACACAGACTCTGAGAACTGGAGGACCAGGATACAGATTTGGGGTCTCTGTGTCCACACCAGCATTGACTGCTTCAACTCCCCTCCTAGACTCAAAGATTCTAAGCAGATGTTAATGTAATAAGCTCAAAACAACCTGATGCTGAGGTTTCAGGCTGTAATCTGTTTATTAAGGTGTGATGTGTTTACTGTTGTGTCTCTCTCCCATTTTTAATTGAGTCACCTATAGTTTCTGTCTGTTGGATAGTCCCCCTGGAGGTTCCTACATAATGGAATTAGTCTTGTGTCAACCTTGTTATCTAATAATTTTTTTATTGTTCATGTGGTGACTGCCCCTATTTCTGAATGTATGAAACTTGTATTTTTGTTAAAAAAAAGAGTTCCTTGTTGCACCTAAGCTAGCGCTGTTTAGTTTTTGGGTGCAATGCTCAGCAATAATACCTTGTTCCTGTGTCCCAGTGGCAATGAAGCAGTTCTCTGACAGAGGCACCCAGTCAGGGTGCTAGGCAGTTTTGTTATATAGTGTGTAATTATGTATTTATGGTACTTATTTCTTTGTAGTTGTAACTAGAGATGAGCGAATCGAACCAGGCGAAGTGGAATTCGTTTCGAATATCGGGAAAAATTCGATTCGCATCGAATCTGAATTTTAGCCAACTTCGGGTGCACGAATCGAATTTTTCCCGATCAGCCGGCAAAAGTGTCACTGCAGAGAGCTCCGCTATTTCTGACAGTTCTGACAGTTCATTTACAGCGGTTGAAACATTGTATCTATTTGTTTCCATTTAGGATACAGATGTTTTTATTCGGAAATAAATAGATACAATGTTTCAACCGCTGTAAATGTGAAGGAACTGTCAGAGAACTGTCAGAAATAGCGGAGCTCTCTGCAGATACACTTTTTGCTGTACTGGAATACTTCTTCTTTTCATTCTGCTTCTTCTTTTCATTCTTCTTCTTCTTCTTTTCATTCTTCTTTTCATTCTTCTTCTTCTTCTTTTCATTCTTCTTCTTCTTCTTTTCATTCTTCTTTTCATTCTTCTTCTTCTTCTTTTCATTCTTCTTCTTCTTCTTTTCATCTTCTTTTCATTCTTCTTCTTCTTCTTTTCATTCTTCTTTTCATTCTTCTTCTTCTTCTTTTCATTCTTCTTCTTTTCATTCTTCTTTTTCATTCTTCTTCTTTTCATTCTTCTTCTTCTTTTCATTCTTCTTCTTCTTCTTTTCATTCTTCTTTTCATTCTTCTTCTTCTTCTTTTCATTCTTCTTTTCATTCTTCTTCTTCTTCTTTTCATTCTTCTTCTTCTTCTTTTCATTCTTCTTCTTCTTCTTCTTTTCATTCTTCTTTTCATTCTTCTTCTTCTTCTTCTTTTCATTCTTCTTCTTCTTCTTTTCATTCTTCTTTTCATTCTTCTTCTTCTTCTTTTCATTCTTCTTCTTCTTCTTTTCATTCTTCTTTTCATTCTTCTTCTTCTTCTTTTCATTCTTCTTCTTCTTCTTCTTTTCATTCTTCTTTTCATTCTTCTTCTTCTTCTTTTCATTCTTCTTCTTCTTCTTCTTTTCATTCTTCTTTTCATTCTTCTTCTTCTTCTTTTCATTCTTCTTCCTCTTCTTTTCATTCTTCTT
This sequence comes from Staurois parvus, assembly GCF_062004578.1. Classification (NCBI taxonomy): domain Eukaryota; kingdom Metazoa; phylum Chordata; class Amphibia; order Anura; family Ranidae; genus Staurois; species Staurois parvus. Next base: position 2,339,301 of record NW_028317883.1, read on the forward strand.
TTCATTCTTCTTCTTCTTCTTTTCATTCTTCTTTTCATTCTTCTTCTTCTTCTTTTCATTCTTCTTCTTCTTTTCATTCTTCTTCTTTTCATTCTTCTTCTTCTTCTTTTCATTCTTCTTCTTTTCATTCTTCTTCTTCTTCTTCTTCTTTTCATTCTTCTTTTCATTCTTCTTTTCATTCTTCTTCTTCTTCTTTTCATTCTTCTTCTTCTTCTTTTCATTCTTCTTCTCCTTCTTTTCATTCTTCTTCTTCTTTTCATTCTTCTTCTTCTTCTTTTCATTCTTCTTTTCATTCTTCTTCTTTTCATTCTTCTTCTTCTTCTTCTTCTTCTTTTCATTCTTCTTCTTCTCCTTTTCATTCTTCTTTTCATTCTTCTTCTTCTTCTTTTCATTCTTCTTTTCATTCTTCTTCTTCTTCTTTTCATTCTTCTTCTTCTCCTTTTCATTCTTCTTTTCATTCTTCTTCTTCTTCTTTTCATTCTTCTTTTCATTCTTCTTCTTCTTCTTTTCATTCTGCTTCTTCTTCTTTTCATTCTTCTTTTCATTCTTCTTCTTCTTCTTTTCATTCTTCTTCTTCTTCTTCTTTTCATTCTTCTTCTTCTTCTTTTCATTCTTCTTTTCATTCTTCTTCTTCTTCTTTTCATTCTTCTTTTCATTCTTCTTCTTCTTCTTTTCATTCTTCTTCTTTTCATTCTTCTTCTTCTTCTTTTCATTCTTCTTCTTTTCATTCTTCTTCTTCTTCTTTTCATTCTTCTTTTCATTCTTCTTCTTCTTTTCATTCCTCTTCTTCTTTTCATTCTTCTTCTTCTTCTTTTCATTCTTCTTCTCCTTCTTTTCATTTTTCTTTTCATTCTTCTTCTTCTTCTTTTCATTCTTCTTCTTTTCATTCTTCTTTTCATTCTCCTTCTTCTTCTTTTCATTCTTCTTTTCATTCTTCTTCTTCTTCTTTTCATTCTTCTTCTTCTTCTTCTTCTTTTCATTCTTCTTTTCATTCTTCTTCTTCTTCTTTTCTTCTTCTTCTTCTTCTGGCAACTCCACCACGCAGCTCATTTTTGTTCCAGTATTACTGTATTTTGCTCCTTCAAAATCCTGAAACTTTCTTTTGGCAGGTGTACAGACTCAGGTACTCAGTGCAGGAATGGTGGGAATCCCTCACAATGGACACAGCAGGTGTACATACAGACCCAGGAATTCAGCACAGGGATGGTGGGAACCCCTCATAATGGGCACAGCAGGTGTGCATACCCAGAACCTCAGCACATGGATGATGGGAACCCCTAGTAATGGGCGCAGCAGGTGTGCAGACCTGGGACCTCAGCACAGGGATGGTAGAAACCCCTCATAATGGGAACAGCAGGTGTACAGACCCAGGAATTTAGCACAGAGATGGTGGGAACTCCTCCTAATGGGCAGAGCAGGTGTACAGACCCAGGAACTCAGCACAGGGATGGTGGGAACTTCTCATAATGGGCACAGCAGGTGTGCAGACCTGGAACCTCAGCACAGGGATGGTGGGAACCCCTCATAATGGGCACAGCAGGTGTGCATACCCAGAACCTCAGCACAGGGATGGTGGGAACCCCTCATAATGGGCACAGCAGGTGTTAGGGGGTTTAACTCTCCAGCATCCATTAGAGACTGATATAGTAATATAGTTCATTCTTCTTTTCATTCTTCTTCTTCTTCTTTTCATTCTTCTTTTCATTCTTCTTTTCATTCTTCTTCTTCTTCTTTTCATTCTTCTTTTCATTCTTCTTCTTCTTTTCATTCTTCTTCTTCTTCTTTTCATTCTTCTTTTCATTCTTCTTCTTCTTTTCATTCTTCTTTTCATTCTTCTCATTCTTCTTTTCATTCTTCTCATTCTTCTTCTCATTCTTCTTTTCATTCTTCTTCTCATTCTTCTTTTCATTCTTCTTCTTCTTTTCATTCTTCTTTTCATTCTTCTCATTCTTCTTCTTCTTCTTTTCATTCTTCTTCTTCTTCTTTTCATTCTTCTTCTTCTTCTTTTCATTCTTCTTTTCATTCTTCTTCTTCTTCTTCTTTTCATTCTTCTTCTTCTTCTTTTCATTCTTCTTTTCATTCTTCTTCTTCTTCTTTTCATTCTTCTTCTTCTTCTTTTCATTCTTCTTCTTCTTCTTCGTCGTGCCCCGTGACTGCCCAAATGAGTGAAGTGTGCGGTGATTCTAAGATCGACGGCACTCATCTGCATGTCATACTGACTGACAGTATTATTTCTCTTCCCCAGCAGACTCCAAGGGCATTTAAATTAAAGGTACAGTGTTCTGCACTAATATAAAGGCTCTCTGAAGCCTAGAAACCTTTTAAATAAGTTAAATTCGCGGCGAATAAATTCGCATCGAATCGAATTTCTCCCGCAATTTCGGCGAATCAGCCGAATCGAATTTTTGAATAATTCGCTCATCTCTAGTTGTAACATCTACTGGGATCATTTTGGAGTACAGCCCTTTGTATTACATCTACCATCTCCTGAAATTCCTATAAATACTGAAGGTTAGTAATTTTATTTATTAATTCTGGTCCTTTATCTTAGCTAGCCAATTTCATATTTTTGGGGATTTATATAAATACTATTATATACTACCTGCAGATATCTTGGGACATGTCATATTTACTCAGGTTTCAAGTGGCACAATACATATAAGTAGTCTTAGGTTTACATCTAGGCACTTTGTTAACTGCGAGACCATAGGCATTGTATATCTATTGACATGCGGGTGTGATACATTTTACGCAGGAAAGATGTGAAGAATGTGAAGAATGCTGTGGCAGCATATAAAAGATCATGTAGCGGATAAAAGGAGGGCAAATTTGGAAAGCCAATTGGATACATTACACTTCATGGCACAGACTAGAATACATCCTGACCCCCAGTGGGGCAAATTTGATACACGCATTTTACAGATTGAGGCAAGGTGGATGTATAATTTACATGCAATGTACCCCCCAGGCCTTAAAAACTTTATCAGCTATACCCCCTTTCTCATTGAAACCCAAACCTATAATTCTATATTCCAACCATACTATCTGTGAGTGTAATACAATGAAAGTTGATTTATTACGTTTTGCCAGATATATACAGTATATTCTGCTGGATTGTGGATTTAATTTCTAGATGTACACCAGATGGAGTGATGGGTGAATAGAATAGCTGGTAGGGTTAATTCCACTTTTGTGGAATATCTAATTTTATTTTTTATAAGTCTTTTTTTGTTTGTTTTTTTGTCCTCCTTTGATGTATTTTTGATTTTTGGTTTATTGTTTTCCTGTTTTTCTTTTACTGGGTGTGTTTAGTTACTTTGTGCTGTTTTGGGATGTTTAGGAGGGCCTTTGCCTCTTTCGCAGTTGTGCCCCCATCGGTGTTTTCTTTTGTTTTTTAGTATTGATCCATTTCCTACTCGCCGTATGTACATCCGTCTGGACAGATGCAGGGGCCATCCTGCAGTGTGTGGTGATGTAATTTCTGGCATGGCGGCCATTTCGGTAGCCACTTTTTTCATGCCAGCTATAGTGGTCGGCCCACAATGCAAGTCATTCTGGCATCCTCCCTTTTTGGAAGACACATGCGCGAGTCGCACTGCGCATTCTGATTGATCCGTCAGTCTTCTGGGACCTGTGAAGGTTCCCAGGAGACTGCGGGAGGAAGGAAGGGCCGAACTTCCTGTTCACTTCGCAGCGGCGAACTGAGCCAGGGTGGGAGTGGGTACCTGTCAAAACCAGGTACCCGCTCCCACATCCCCCCAAAAGGTGCCAAATATGGCAGTGGAGGGGGGAGGAGGCAAACAAGCAGAAATTCCACTTTTGAGTGGAACTCTGCTTTAACCGTTTCAATACCGTGCAATTTTACACCTTCCTGCCCAGGCCAGTTTTCAGGTTTCAGCGCTCTCACACTTTGAATGAAAATTGCGCGGTCATACAACATTGTACCCAAACTAAAATTTGATCATTTTCTTCACACAACTAGAGCTTTCTTTTGGTGGTATTTAATCACCGCTGGGGTTTTTATTTTTTGCTAAATTAACAAAAAAAGACCAAAAATTTTGAAAAAAAAACCACATTTTTCTTTGTTTCTGTTATAAAAGTTTACAAATAAATAATTGTTCTTCATAAATTTAGGCCGAGATGTATTCTGCTACATGTCTTTGGTGAAAATAACCCAAATTAGGATGTATTTTTTAGTTTGTAGGAAAGTTATAGAGTTCACAAACTATGGTATAGATCTGAATATTGATCAATCCTGAAGTACTGACAGCCAATCTAATATCTTGTGGTCCAAGAATGTCAGAACAGTACAGATATCCCCCAAATGACCCCTTTTTGCAGAGTAGACAGTCCGACGTACTTCATAAGAGGCATGGCGAGTTTTTTGAAGTTGTATTTTTTTGTCATAATTTTTCGGAAAATGAAAAAATTAAAAAAATATTTTCACTATTTTTTTTTTACATACTGTCACCAGTGCAGTACAGCGTCATCATATAACTGGCATGGCGGTGAACAGCGACACTGACTGGTGACAGTATGAAAAAAAAATATTTATATATTTTTTTTTTATTTTTTTATTTTTTTTATTATATTTAATTTTTTATTACATTTTTTTTTATTTTTTTTAAGATTTTTTTTCATATTTTACTATGACCAAAATAGTACAATGTTACCATAGTAACACTGTACTACTTTGGGGAAGTGATCAGTATTTTTTATTTTTTTTTTTTACACAATTTGCTTATAGCAAAGAATTACTTTGCTATAAGCAAGCATTTACCTGAATGAAATCAATTCATTCAGCTTTTTTTTTTTTTTTTTTTTTTTTTTTTTTGTGCTTAGCTGTGATTTGGTCACAGCTAATCACATGACATGTGCATGTGATTAGCTGTGACCATTCACAGCTAGGCACTAGTATACAATGGATGGCATCATGAATGAAGCCATCCATTGTATACAACTGTCATGTGACCTGCTGTGATTGGTCACAGCAGGTCACATGGTACCGGCAACGGGAGCCGGTACTCGGATCTGTCATTGGCCGTGTCCGAGGTGCACGGGCGGTGACAGATCGCACTGCTGCGTCGCTCTGCAACCGCGCAAACCGCGCATGTGCGGGAGCATGCCAAATGGCGTGCACCCGGAAAGCTGCAGCGCTTTTCAAGCCGCCAAACGGCCATTGGCCGGGCGGCTAATGGTTAAGGTTCACATTGGGCACATGGGCAATTGATATATATGTTCTAAACATGTTTTTTTCTCTTCTTTTGTTTTGAGATGGATGTGATTATTCATTGCGGTTATTCTACTCACTTTCTCTCTGCCTGTTTTCTTATTATTGTTATGTACCTAAATTTGACCCCCTCTTTTGGGTGTAGATTGGGACTTCCTGAGTCAGTTCTGAGTTACATGGAAATTGTGTACCTTTCCTGATTGGTTTCCATCGGCCTTCCCACAGCCTGGACAGATGTGACGGCACTCCTTTTTGTGTTTTTTTTACTGCTCATTTCCTGTTTTTGTAAATATATGTGTAGCTATTTTGTGATTTTTGTTTTCTCTTTTTTTCCCCTTTCCAGTTTATTCCCCTGCTCTTATTGGTTAGAGGATCCCTGGGGCTAATTTAAGATATGTACCTATGCATTACTTGAATTTTTGTTTCTGTATGCATGTTCTTATTATTAGAATCAAGCAAAATATTTTATGCATAAAATGTCATATGTGAACATGAGGTCCTGAAGAAGCGTTCTCTTATCATGAAACGCGTTGACATTGTAATCTATGACATTACTGTTTTTAACAAAAGAATATAAAATTAATGTTATGGATATGATCGTATGATTCACATTGATTGTAAACCCTTTCTATATGGGTATATTGGGTTTTATGAACATCCTTTGTAAATACATTTTTTTATATTTGACACATTTGTTTTTCTGATTAATTATTGAAAGGCCACCCTCCTAGACCACCCGTTTCTAACCATTTCTAGTCTAAACTAAATTATTTCCTGACAACTTGTTGCAGGGTCACTTTAAAGCTGAAGTCCAGGATCAGCAAAATATTGTCTAAATACAAGTGCTATGTGTATTCTTTCTTGAATCTTGGTGTTTGTTCAAAGGCTTTTTGTTCACACAAGTTAATTACTTTGTGGCTAATGAACATATTTAATGTAAAGTTTTGTGCTTGGAATTCATGCCCCAGCAATCAACAGTTTCAAAAAATAATTTGAAAAAAGCTACCAAATTGCGATGGCAGTTGGCTTTAAGGAGACACATAACATTGTGGAAATTTGTCATCTCACTCCTTCTAGTGCATGATGGAGACCATTATGCCCTCTTCATGTGGTGTTCTAGCATGTCTTCAAAGAGTATGCCATCTCTTTTCCTGACATAATTGGGCAGAAATCATGTGACCTTTACTATGCATAACGCATTAGACAACAACAGGTTTAGGTGACATATTTAATTGGGCAAGATCTGAATACACATTCAACTATCAGGCATACATGTGTCAGGTGATTGATAAAGGAGTCCTACTGTCAAAGCATACACATTTGATAACATCAGCATTGTAAAAACAATACAGACAGTAGTTATATTTGGCAATCCAATATCACTTACTTGAAAAATCTCTTTTCATGTTGTAAGTGCTCCCTGTTTTCTGGCCATATCTCTTTCCGCAACTTCCTGTCTTCATGCTTTGCAGCTTCTCCTCTGCTGGTTACTTCCAGTTTTTAGGGACCCCATGCCATTATTGACCATATGTGGTTATGTCCATATATGTTCAATGGCATCGCTCAGGAGACTCCACCCCTTCATTTCTATGAGCTGTCATCTGCCAGACCTGTTATGAAGTGACAGGTTCTTTTCTTTTGATGGGCTCATTACCAATACCATTGATATTAGATCCAAACTCTTAGAAGTTAGAAGAATCTTGAGATTGCTTTATTCCATCTGATATGAGTTGTCTGCATCATTGGAAGATTAATATCATCCCTTAAGAAGAATTTGAATGGTGTTTTTTGGTAATTGCTTTGAACCCAGCTTAAAGATAAAGTAAGGATACCCTGGTTGGACAACACCATACCATGTCTACCCTATAGTGTCAGTCTCAAGAATGTTCCAGCATGCTTGCTCTTTGGGGTGCCATTCTTTCACAATGGTGATTATAATTATTTATGTTGATGGGTTCATATGTGCTATAAAAATTCTGCTCAGATTGCCAATGTGTGTACATTTCCCCCCTTTTTTGGCATTAGTTTTCTGCATTTGTTTTGTATGTTTCGAATGGCATTAAATAAATAAAAAAAAGTAGTGTGGGGGGTCCCACCCAAATCCTTACCAGTCCTTTATCCAAGCAAGAAGCCCAGCAGGCCAGGAATGGCGGGGGGGGGGTGAGCGAGCCCCTCAAACCATGCCAAGCCACATGTCCTCAACATGGGGGGTTGCTTTGGCGCAGGGGGGGGGCTGTTGATGGGGACAAGGATCTCTTCCCTACAACCCTGGGCAGTGGTTGTGAGGGTCTGCAGGTGGGGGGCTTATTGGAATCTGGAAGCCCTCATTAACAGATCCTGGCCCCCATGTGACTTAATATGGGGTACACTATACCCTTAGTCATTCAAAAGTGTCAAAAAGAAATAAAAACACAGACACAGTTTTTGACAAGTCCTTTATTAAAAAAAAACAAACAAAAAAACCCCAAAACAATGTCCCCTGAATTAAATCTTATGTCAATCGCGATGAACAGTGCTGTCCCTGACCTGAGAAAAAAAAATCCACACTCATCACTGGCTCCTGCCATCTGACAGCTCTGGTTCCACTGGTAAATAAACAAGTCAGCCACCACTGACTGACAGCTCCAGTACCCAGTGCCAATGGTAAATAAACAAAGGGGCAGGGTCACCTGTCATAGGGTGACCATGCACCTTTGTTTACCATCGGTGGGAAATGGAGCTATCAGATGGTGGGAGCCATCTGGTATGGATTTTAAATGGAACCTCATCCCACATTAAAAAAACAAATGGTGTGGAGTCCCTCCCAAAATCCATACAGAACCTTATATGGCAGCCAGGCAGGCCAGGAAAGGGGTGTGGGCAAGCCAGCCCCCCTCCTGAATCAAACCAGGCCACATGCCCCAAACATGTGGAGGTGCTTTGGAGAAGGAGGGGCTCCCCCCACATCACCTTGCCCCCATGTTGATTCAGGCAAGGGCCTCTTGCCTCATACAAGACCTGAAGGGTCCTTAAAGGCACAGGACACGCCTGATGGTGTTTGACCTGTGATATAAAACTGTCTTCCACAACCTCACTTTATTAGCAGAGTTTGGCTGGTCCTCATGCAGTTTTAAACCTCCTAGACAGCCGTTTCTGTTTCAGTTAATGGCTGTGTTTCAACCAACATTTAAAAGTGATGATCATTAGCACCTGCTTGGTATAACTGGTTAATCATACACCTGCCTCTAATCCTATAAAATTTTTGGCTTTGTACAAGCATGCAGAATGTGCAAGTGTAAGAAATTATGCTGGTTTATAGCCAAAAGGTAGTCACACCAAGTAATGATTTTGATTTATATTTTTCTTCTGTTTTGCTCACTTTGCATTTTTACAACATTTCTTCACTCTATCTATCTATCTATCTATCTATCTATCTATCTATCTATCTATCTATCTATCTATCTATCTATCTATCTGTCTATCTATCTATCTATCTATCTATCTATCTATCTATCTATCTATCTACTGTATCTTCAACCTTGTAGCTTGCAAGTAATTTTGATACCAAAAGTGGCATTTAGGGATTCCAGCCCATGTTTATTCCTCAGTCTTGCATCAAACACAAAGCAAGAGATTCCCTTGGAGGGGGTCTGTGTCAGCACAGTCCATTATACAACACCTGGTTCCCTCCTGGCTAGCTGTGGGAAAATTGGGTCTGCTTAGACCTGAAGGCTGATTCTATCCTGTAGTCTCTCTAACTCAAACCATCATCACACATTTGAATTATACCCCGAGCATGGTAAAGCATGTGGCCTGTGGTTAACCACCTGCATTTCTCATAAATTGATAAAGCCTGGGAGTCAGGTAATCCCCATCTACAACTCTGCCCTTGACCAACAGAGGTTGTTTGTCACAACATATACAGTGAAATCTTTTACAATGCCAGCATTATTCAGTGGCACGTGTAATGAACCATGTCCCATGTTCTGTAAATTGGAACATGTCTAGTGTTGTCTAGATAATTAGAGGCATTCCTAATCATATTCATATTTTTTATGTCATTTTTAGAGGTGGAAAGAGAAACTAATATCAGCCTGATGTTTTTTTAAATCATATTTTATTGAGAAAATTTTATGCATAAACAACAACAGAGTTTGAAGAAATAAGGATCTGATCAGGCTCTCTTTACAGTAAATGGTAAGGCTGTCAAATGTAGTGATCAATGTAAGGGCATAAATTGTTAACAGATAACTACAATATTTGTTAAAGCCTAAAAAGAACGGGTCAGCATTGGAGACATGATGAGCAGACCCGAGAATGTCAAGGGTCTCCAAACCACTGAAAAAAAAGGAGGGGGTGGGGTGGGGTAGGACAATGACTTTCAGGACAGAGAAAAGCACACCTACAAAGGCAAGTAGTTATGGTTAGCTGCTGTTAGCATTAAGAGATGTTGGAGTGAGAGTCCACAGTCAGGACTGATTAAAAGTAATGATATGTCCACCAAGGAAAGAAGGAGAGAAGGAAAGCCCAAGAGAGATTTGAAAAGCTTGGAGACCCTGAAGTGGGGCTATAGAGATGTTTTCACAGAAGGTTTATCAAGATGATATATCATCTATAGCTTTGTCAATGAGCCATTGAGAGTGACGAAAAAGATAAAGAGTCTGTTACTGCTCTTAAGTGTAGAGCACAGCTATCATGTAGTTCTACCATTTGGACCGTTCTACCTGATGTTAACTGTAGAATGAAATAGTGACAATGCAAATCTATGCTACATTTGGAGACAACAGAAAAAAATATCCAAATCTAATACCAAATATGAAAACAAATGTAAACTGATTTATGTACTCTGTAAAGAACTGTGTAATATGTCTGATCTGTATAAATACTGGAAAAGAATAAAATATAAAAAAATCTGTTGTGTAGTGTATATGCATGTGTGTAGTTTACATTAAAGTGACTTGTCCTTGTCCCACCACCCATACCACAAATCTTCACTCTTAAAGAGTCAAGTTTGCTGAAGAAAGCTGAAGATGTCCCTGTACCGTGCAGGAACAACATCTCACATAATCTGGGATCCTCAGGAATCCAGAATCTTTCTGGAAGGCCCAATGACCTGAACCTCAACTAAGTATGGGTAGACAGGTGGGCTTATGAATACATGGAATCTGTGTTTGGGAGCTGTAATTGCTGGCTTGGATTTAAAAACACAAGCTATAGGCCTGTCATCCTGGTCCTTCACTACTAAGTGAGTTCCGAAGCCAAATAAGCAGTAAAGGAAGAATCACAATAATGGCTGCATATTGCAATAAGCATATTGTAATAGGCAAATATGGCTGCCCCCTAAGTACATACATATGTACAAACAAACTTTAACCACAACACTACCACCACACATTTATGAATAGCTTGTGAGTTCTGAAATAAGAAGCCAGCTTTAGATATTTCTAGAAGTGATGGGTATGGTCAAGGGTACAGTCAAGGTGGTGTAAAAAAAGGCAGCAAGGTAGAGCTAGTTTTTATAGAGTTACTATGTCTGGGTCTAACTTATAGTCATATAAACACGTCTGTACAGCTTCCCCTTTGGGGCAGCTGAAGTCTGTTCACCCATGTGCAGCCTACCATGATAACAAGATACAGGCTTAGAGAGGAGGTACCTGGAATAATAACCCCTGTAGTGGGGGATGGATTTACATTGGATCAGCCATGAAAGATACAGTAAGATTTCAAAAACTGATGGCGAACATTGAACCTGTTATGTACAAATTTCCATTGAGTAAAGAAAGCATTCAAGTGGAAATTGGAATTAGTCTCCTCATATTCTTATGAAAATGAAGTGCAAGTCTAAACAGAGCAGAGATTTGAGACGGGTTCTGGTTGTGCTAAGAAGGCTAACACTGCAAGGCCATGCACCCTGTAACCTGGGACAACCATTTCACCCAAGCCTGTTATTCTCCCAGTGTCATGAATGCCAGTTTTACATGGGTTGCAGTTTGTATAAGAGTGAACAGCAAGCAAGCAGGCTTTCAACAACTTCAAAAAGTGCTAGCAGCTTGTTTAAAGTGGCAATCAACACTCCCATTAGGATCTGTGTTCAACATTTACAAACTGAAGCTGAAGGGTAGTTTAAAAGCTTCAACAAAGAGTGTAAAAGCTCTCCACATGCTTTGTCAAACTTTTCTGTTCACACTGCTCATATACAAGCTGAAGCCTGTGTGAAACAGGCCTTGTAAACACTGCTGGAGAAATCACCCATTGATCCACCTGTGACAGAACGCGTCACCAACTCGTGACCAAAGGACCAGCCGATCTCACACCACGCTATCACTTGCGTAACAATGCCACTCTCAGCTGCGCCCTGCACAAAGATTTTCCAGATCACGGGACTACAATCTACAGTATGTGCCAACAGCCTGAGAGCGATTGTTACTGGGTCAGGTTAATTACACAATTAACCCTTCACACTGCCACCACCACCTTTTTACAGAGAAGAAGGAAACTCACAAATCTTAGCAGTAACACTATGATATTAGTATAAGCATCTGTAATACACACTGTCACCACAGACAGATGTATTCAGAGGATTATTACATACAGTAGCACTCTTCAAGAGACAGGGATTCTTTAGTTTGCATTAAAAGCTTTAGAGATAGTTTCAACACCTTTAAAAAAATAGGATTTATAACTAAAAAGGTCAAAATGCTGCAATTAAATATTTACAGAAAAAGATGTAACAAAGATATAAAGAGAACAATAAAACAACAGAGAAATAAAAGAAAGGAGTTCAGAATACAGAATACTTGCAATGTCCTTGGTTTGAGCAGAGTCCAGTTGTCCAAACAAAAAAGTTGCTTTGGCTCTCAAGTGTTAGATGTTTCCTGATTGATGTTACACGAGAGCTATCTTTTCTCCAGCCTGTCAGTCTTTTTCTATCATATCAAAGGGGTGTCTCCTGAGAACAAATGACCAATCATCCAGTTTTGGGATGGGTGTTGGGCGGTAACCAAAGGTTATGACCAAATCCCTTACAATTTCATATTACGGTCAATAACCTTCAATAGGTACAGGTGGCATCCTAGCAACTGGCAGATTAATATTCAGAATTATATTTCAAATGCAGGGATACTAAACACAGCATACCCTTGTCACACAGGAGGAAAGAGACTGTTTCTTCTCTCTCCTAGGTGCCAATATATACAGTGGGGATCGAAAGTTTGGGCACCCCAGCTAAAAATTTGTATTAATGTGCATAAAGAAGCCAAGGAAAGATGGAAAAATCTCCAAAAGGCATCAAATTACAGATTAGACATTCTTATAATATGTCAACAAAAGTTAGATTTTATTTCCATCATTTACACTTTCAAAATAACAGAAAACAAAAAAATGGCGTCTGCTAAAGTTTTGGCAGAATTTATAGCATGCACTGCCCCCTTTGCAAAGCTGAGACCTGCCAGTGTCATAGATTGTTCTCAATCATCATCTGGGAAGACCAGGTGATGTCAATCTCAAAGGTTTTAAATGCCCAGACTCATCTGACCTTGCCCCAACAATCAGCACCATGGCAATTTGATGCCTTTTGGAGATTTTTCCATCTTTCCTTGGCTTCTTTATGCACATTAATACAAAATTTTAGCTGGGGTGCCCAAACTTTCGATCCCCACTGTATATAAGGTCTTGTGTGACTCATACTAAAATGATCTATCCAAATATGTACCTAATATTAATGTGCACAGTTCCTGCTAAAGTTTATGAATTGTATGAAAAATGTCTCATGTGGAATGTACGTTGTATGGCACGCTCTAGCCCTATTGGCCTAACAGGTCATGACTGACTGAGTTATTGTTTTACGATCGGGCAGAGGATAGTGGTTTTCAAAGAAGACCCCTTGAACCAGACTAATTAGCGGTTTACAGCCCTGGAGATTTACCTAGCTGTGTTTTATTTAGGATAAGAGGCCCTTTAGACCTCCGTTCAACTTATAGCTATTCATTCCATTCAAAAGGGAGGACAGAACATGGCTGAGACCTAACAAGATGACTGTCACATACAGCGTCCATTTCTCTATTGCGCACAATCGTCACAGCACCTCTTAGGCCTTTCGCACTGATGGTCCAATTGGGTCCGCCTGTCAGTTTTTTAGGCAGACCCGATCAGACTGTCCATAGACCTCTATGGATCTGCTGACCACAGCTGGTATCCGATCCGATCCTGTATGCTAAAAACAGACGGATGGGGATCCATTCCCTATCAGCCGGAGGATCAGATGACAGTCGGGTGGAAACAGACAGATGGTCCATTTCCATCCAACCGTTCCAAAGAAAACAGTGGGCTGTGTCTGTATTAGCTCTGCAGCAGTGGAGCGGACACAGACCTGCCATCCGCTTTCTCAACAGCGATCAGCGGAGAGATCCCCTGTTGAGCAAGCGGATCCGCTAATGGGTCCGCCCTATCTGAAAAGGGCCTTAATGACAGCTTAGTTCACAGACACAATATGCAGAGTTGATCTGAAGAGAAGTTAGCTTAATAATGAGGGTTGTATGCATCATCCCAGGTTTCCCAATAATAGTAACATTTAAGTTTTTTACATTTTTGACTAGCATACCTTGACATACTATGAATGAAAAAAGGTTGAGAAGCACAGCCATAGACATGTCTTCTTCCTTGTCCAGTACCTTTTGTTCACAACATGTTTATGGCCAGCTTAACAGTCTCCTTCAACTTTATGAAAAACTGTGTTTGTATTGTCATTATGCTTCAGAATGTTTTCAAAATCTGATGACATGGAGATAAAGCAGTAATGTAGGTAAAAAATAAAGCTTATTAGGAAAAGAGGAATATAGAAGTGTTCCCTGGTCCTTAGCAGACAGCCTAATACATTGTTCCAATTTCTAAATTGTACAAAGGAATAACAGCAAGACTCTGTGTACTATGGACAGTATCATTATGTGCTATGCCACCTATTTTTTTCACGAAAGATGTCAAAATCATTTGTGCAGCTCAAGTGTTTTGATCAGCATTTACAAATACCTTCTGAGTCACAGCATGATTTTCTTGGGAAAGTAAAGGATTTTATGGGAGCCAACCAAGATGTTTAATTGCATTAAGAATTCTAAATGTTGGAAATGCCATTGCCAAAAAGGTCAACAACTTTGGTATATTTATATATGTGGGCCTATCTTACACAATCCTTTTAGAGTTACTGAAATGGGACTCGTGTCCTTGTGATTTCAGTAATGTGTTTTGTCAATCAATGAAGTAAAACATAGCAATGAAGTAAAGCAAATTTATTAACCACGATATAGAATGTATTATACATTTTGCTCGCTTAAACACCAGCTAGGTATTCTTATTTAATCTTAACTAAACATTAAAACAAGTACACTTGGCAAACCACGAGTTATGGCTTACCATGTTTTAGGCAGCAACAGAATATTAGGCTTTCTCAGATTCGGATACATTTTAAACCTTGGTCATATCTGTCATAGCTTTTACATATCTGTCGCAGCATGGAATACAATTCAGGGTTCATGGTGCAGGACATGGTGAGCATGAAGAGGATGGGACTAGTTACTGTTAGAGTTTAGTTTCAGGGTTACTTCAGAGTTAGGGATTAGGGAGTTTAGTTTACCTTTTAAGTTTAGATTTTAGGAAGTTATTTAGCTTTTAGGGGAGCTTAGGACTTGAGAGTTTCAATCACACTTACATTCAGATGGTCTCAGGCTCTTTCACATATACAGAGTCTAAAGGTACAAAAAAACTATATAGAGCAGGGGTGTCAAATTGGTGGCCCTCCAGCTGTTGCAAAGCCCCATTATGCCTCTGCTTTTGGGAGTCATGCTTGTAACTGTCAACTTTGAAATGCCTCATGGGACTTGTAATTTTGCAACAGCTGGAGGGCTGCCAGTTTGACACCCCTGATATAGAGGAAGCACAATTAAGAACCTATATGAAAGACTACCGAGGACTGTATGTACACAATATGAAAAAGTAAAAAGATAGTTGTATCCTTCATTAAATCATTATTCATCATAAATCACCATGACAATAAAATTACAACCTTAATAAAAAGTCAATTCACCTGTTTCTTTTTTGTTATACATATTTTAGATAAATACATACTGTATACAGTCCATAGACTGTATACAGTTCAGACAGGTTCTTGGTTGTGCTTCCTTTATAATACTCAAAAGGTCACTTTAGGGGTTGGGTAAGGTTTAATCTTACCATTGAGGTGAGTGCTAAATTTTAAGGGTTAAGTGTCAGGGGATTTCAAAAGCTAGAGGCATCTTTTAAGTCTCCTATAAGTGCCCTTATCCTTAAAATGTTGACATTCTTTGGTGCTTGCTAATTTTACTGCTGAAACCCCTATACTTGAAAGAGACTTATACATTTGAACTTATATTACAGTTGGCTTTTTAATTTACTCCACACACAAGGAAAGACTTTACCTGACCTCTGCTAATCAGCCCCAATGGAAGCAGAAATCAACTTTAATGTGCAGTGACTACTTGACTTAACATTTAATGTGGCAAGAAGATCTGAAGAAAGCTTCATAGTCAACTCCAAAGGATTTTTTTAAAATTAATCTTAAGGACAATTGCTCTACCTCCATGCAATCCCCCATTCAGGATTGTAACCTGATTGCAAGACACATGTTGATTCAGCTGGTTGAAGATACTGGCCACAAATTGAAGACTCATTTGTTGATGGGTGCTGGTCTACCTGTCCCCTGACAGGTAGTTGGACTGTCTGAGTTATGTTTTTAGAGGGCTGGAGGGATCAAAGATGCTTTATAGTGTTTAGTAGGCTGTGGGGTCATAGAGTTCATTCACCTTAGTCCCTCCATGCAGGTATTGGAACCCCAATTAGTTATTTATTTTATATTATTTTATATTATATTTCAGCCTACCGGTCCTTAGATGTAGTGGCTATATCAGTTTTCCTTTTTTATTGACATTTTCCCTTTATTTTCACCTGGTAATCTTGCTAATAACACACTTTATCCCTTCTATACACATTTCTCCTTGGTATCTATGGAACAAATAATGGTTGTCACACAAGCTGATTTTCAAAATTGTCTGCTTTGTTACTCTTTATCCACTTACCCTCCAGAGAATTTACTCCCCTACCTGATCAGGCTATTTTTTGTGATACGGCACTGCTCTACTTTTACTGACAATTGCGTGGTCATGCAACGCTGTACATAAATTAAAATTATGCCCTTTTTTTAAACAAATAGAGCTTTCTTTTGGTGGTATTTGATCACCTGTGTGGTTTTTATTTGTTGTGCTATAAAGAAAAAGAGGACAACGATTTTGAAAAAAAAACTATATTATTTAGCTTTTTGCTATAAAACATATCCAGTAAAAATATTTAAAAAATAAAATGTCTTCATAAATTTAGGCCAAAATGTATTACATGTCTTTGCTAAAAAAAATCCGAATACATGTAAATTAATTGGTTTACGTGAAAGTTATAGCTTCTACAAATGGCGGTATATTTACTGGAATATTTATTTATTTATTTTTTATACTAGTAATGGTGGCAATCAGTGACTTAGAGCGGGACTCCGGGACTGCAGTGGGCATTCTGACACTGGGTGGGAACTGACTAACTGCCACTGACATCCCCAGTGACACTAATACAGTGATCGGTGCTAATAAAAAGCACTGACACTGTACTAATGACACTGGGCAGGAAGGGGTTAACATTTGGGGTGATCAAAGGGTTAACAGTGTGCTGTGTGCTGTTTTACATCATGTGGTGTGTGTTTTATTAGGGAGACATGCTGCTGTGTATTTCTCTGCTGTGCAGAGAAATACACAGCAGCATGTCCTTGCTGGCATGAGAGAGACCTGTGTTGTTTACACACAGGTTTCTCCCCTGTCAGGTTTACTTGGAGATCGCTGGGTGCCGGTGGGGAATCTCCCGTGCGCCCCCTCCCTGGTTATGCAAATCACGTATGTATATGTGATTTTGCACAGCTCTGCTGCCCCGTAGCCGTAGTTCTACTGTAGGGCAGCAGGAAAGTGGTTATTACATGGTGGATTTATGGGACTAATGGCTTACAAAAGAGAGAGTTTTTACAGCCCACAGGAAATGACGAGGACAGTATTTTTCTGGCAAGATCAATCTGTACTTGCTAAACGTGTTCTTAACTTGAAACTAATACAGCCATCACAGTAAAGATGAGCAAGCTGCAATACATAACATTTTTGTTTTGGGGTTTAGATATACACTATGAGGTTGATTTATAAAAAAATTTCTAGAGCCAATCTCCTAGTGAAAGTACCTTTCATGCAGCACAGAATATGTCCTGTTTACACATTTTTACATTGGTAAATGGCTATTTAAGTTTTCATATAAATCACCTTTCAAGTACAAAATGAAAATAGACTCTATGTGTGGGATTTACTAAACCTGGTTCACACAGAATCTGGTGCAGCTGTGCATAGTAACCAATCAGCTTCTATCTTCAGATTGTTCAATTAAAGTGGAGTTTTAGTCAGAAACTTACATCCTGCTACATCACCACAGGCTGGCCCCTTGTGCAGGCATAGCTATGTAAAACATTAAAAATAAGTGCCTATGCTGCATAATATCCAGTAATACACTGTCTCACCCTGCTTTGCACATGCTCAGTTGCTCTGTTTTTTGCCACTGTACCAAACATCAGAGCCACTAGTGGCAGATCTGTTGATAGCCTAAAGATTTAGTAGCATATTTATTAATGTGGAATGCATGTTTCTTGCTAAAGAACATCATTTTTATCAAGGTTTTATAAGTAAAGTTGTGCTTTAAAGAGTAACTCCACTTTCGTTGTGAAAAAAAATAGCAAATGAAAAAAAAAATAGTAAAGAATATACAATTGTGGCACAAGTCAAATTGTAATTGAATGTTACTAAAAATTGCCTTTCCTGGGGGGCATGGTCTGATGCATGGAGTGGTAAGCCACATCTCCCGAAGGTTCCTTCTCTGCTCCTCTGATCACACCCAGGAATGGGTAAGCATCAGGGAACAAACATGGGAAGCCCAGTGGGGGTCAATCCACAGGGGATCCTGCAGCAGAGACCAGACAGAGAAGATGGCGCCAGCTTCTCATACAGCCACAGAGGCTGCGTTGGAGCTTGATCTTCACACAGAGACTCCTGCAGCCACTCTCCCTAACCTCAGGGACCTGACAGGAACTCTTGTGACTCCAGAAGCCCTGTATGAGCATCTCCAGAGATGACACTGGGGCATGGAAGCCTAAATTAGGGCCCTACTACCAGGCAGGACTTTGAACTGTATGTACAGAGACGTGAGCACTCCTACAAACAAGAAATTCTGGAGCTTAAGAAAGATCTGGGCTCAAGACTAGAAGATTTGGAACAATCCACTGAGGGAATATACTCTGCACCTAATAATTATTAGGTTCCTGCTGCTGTTGTTATTTTCAAACAATTACTTCTGAAACCTAAAGATAGCCCTATTGATCAGATCCACAGATCTCTGAGAACCAAGAACTAAGTTTCTTGCTACCCGTCTCTCACCTCTCCTCCCTCAGTTGATCCATACATATCAGGTGGGCTTTGTCTCTGGTAGATGGTCTGGAGATAATACATCTAAGACCATTAATTTCATTTCTTGTGTTCAAGGACATGCCATTTCTGCCTGTCTTTTATCAGTTGACACTGAAAAGGTGTTCAAACAGGTCATTTGGCGCCTATCACTTGAGCAGATCTGATTGGGACATTCATATATCACCAAAGTTATGTCTTCATACTCCTCCCCGTCTCCTTCAGTCTTGGCTAATGGTGTTAGATCTGACCCTTTTGTCATCTCATATGGGACCAGGCAGGGATGTCCATTGTCCCCCCTGTTGTTTGTGACTATTATCAAACACTTGGCACAGGTGAATAGACAAAATCCTTCCATTATGGGGATTCACATGCCGTCTTTACACTGTAAGCTCTCTCTTTAAGCAGATGATCTAATATATGCTCACCAGCCCCATATCCGGATCCCATCTCTTCTCACTGAATTTCACTGCTTCAGTAACTATAGTAATTTAAAATTTAATATGTATAAAACAGAAACCCTCAACATTTCTCTACCCTCTCAGAATCTCTCTGGTCCCCAAGACAACTTTCCCTTTCAATGGAAATCCAGAAGCATATCTTATTTAGGGACGGCCGTACCAACACAACTACCTTATTTATATGCTATATGGAAAGAATGGCAGATTGCCTTTCAATACACACATCAATCCTCTATTTCCTGCTACGCACAGGAAAAATATTATAAATTGATTTCCAAATGGAAAAAGGACCCTGTTTTGGTCCACAGGATGTTTACAATGTCTCCGGGCACCTGCTGGAGATGCACTGAGGAGAGGGGAACATATTTTTACATCTGGTAGAAGTGAAGAAAAGTTTACCCTTTCTTATTTCTATATATAATGGGATTTATGTTGGGTCTCTTATTCCATCAACTGACATTGTGCTGTTGTCCATTTTACCGGGTTCATTGCTTTTTATCTGCGGCCCAACAATTGATTGCCTCTCTATGGAAATCATCTTCCTCCCCTTTCAATCTCCATTGAGTATATATAGTCAATTATATTATGTGGATATAAGAATCTCTAATTCTTTGAAATCCCTAGTGGGTCATAAACTACACCACTTGACTTCTGATCGTCTTCCTCCTAATTATGTCACCCCTTGCCGATGCAGGATAAACAACTTTTGTCAATTTAGCTCCACCTTCCTTCACAGGTTTATTGCATTGTTTATTGCATTCTACTCAGAGCTCCCCTGACCTTATACCCTCCCTCCCCTTCTTTCCCCCTCTTTCCCATCCTTAGCTTTCCTTTTTAATCTTTGATAAAACTTGGTCCTTTCATGCCGTTCTTCAAAGTTCCCTTAACTATCTGCAGGCGGCTCGCTGCCAAAAATTTTATGGAAAATATCCTCAAAATATTTGGTGATTCTTTTCCATGTAACAATATATGTGATGGCATTTTCGATCATTGCTTCTTGACTCACTAGGGTTGATTTACTAAGAATAAGGTGGAGCAATAGATGTTAAATCACCAAGGGGTTGATTTACTAAAATTACAGAGTGCAAAATCTGGTACAGCTCTACATAGACACCAATTAGATTCAAGGATTAATTGTCAAAAGCTTAATTGAACAAGCTGAAGTTAGAAGCTGATTGGCTTCCATGCACAGCTGCACCAGATTCTGTACTCTTAATTTCTAGTAAATCAACCCCCAAATGTCACCTGATTGAAACAATTAAGACCTGGCCGTGGTGAATGAAAAAGCGACTTCAAAAAGGAAAATTACTTTTAGTAAATGTCGAATTGGCATAGTCGCGCTTACATAATAGGCAATAATAAGCATGGTCTCTAGAGGGCATAGGAGCGCAGGATTAAGCCAAGAGCCTGTGTGTGTGTTTCTAATGTTATCTACAAATTTCAGTTATATCTCTGTTGTATGACCAATGATTTTTAATGTTTAATTCAAATTTTCTTATAATATCTACTTATAATTATATATCTTAATTCTTGAATCATGGTACTACTATATATTCTAGATAACATTACGATCAGCATTGTGGCTTAGTGGTTAGCACTTCTGCCTAGGGTTGCTGGTTCATATCCCAACCATGGCACTAAATGCATGGAGTTTGCATCTTCTGCATGTGTGGGTTTCCTCTCACACTTCAAAGATATGCTGTCAGTTGTTTTGGCTCCTGTCTAAATTGTCCCTAGTATGTGCATGTGAGCTGGGGATAGATTTTAGATTGTAAACTCCTTAAAAGCAGGGCCTGATGCGAATGTACAATATATATGTAAAACACTGTGTAAATTGACAGTGCTATATAATTATCTGAACTAATAAAAATGCAATGCGTTTTTTCCAATCTGGTACACTTTAGAAGGGTTTCACATAATGCAATCAAAAACGCTGACATTACAAATTACAAGTGGCTGTGGTGAGGGATCACTGTTTCCACCTCTGCTCTGCCATGTACATTAAGCAATACGATTTAGCCTTAATTATGTGAGTAGATGTACGATATTTATTACACAAAATCTGTGGGTTGCACTATGGAATGTATGGAGTGCTTGCTTATCTCTTACATGGCTTAATGTACATGGGGGAGTGAATCCCTGCTGATGTACCCTGGAGTTTCTGAGTGCCATTGAACAACCTGTTGCTCTGATCTGCCGTATGGTTCCAAGGCTGGAGATGGATGATTACTGACAACATGCTGCTATAAGATCACATATAACTTCAGGTCTTATCGTTTGGTAAGAGGCTGCAATTGGTGTTGGTGTGGAATTCACAGGGCTGCTTATTGTCATTCACGAGTGAAAACATACGGCAAGATTTGCAATGATAATGGAATCCTTGTATACATAACTACCTAACTTATTAGGACATTTAAATATAGGTGGTGGACTTATTGATTTATGAATTGATATTTTTTCTTTAATGGTGTGTCACTTTGGAATAGTAGTGTCACCCTCTGATTTTTTTTTCAAAATTTGTATGTGTATTTATGATGTTGGCACACATATCAGATTTTTTGGAATAATATTATGATCCTTTGTATTGGGATACCTATAACCAATACACATCAAATTTAGTAACACAGCGCAACATTTGTATTCCTTTTATTTTGCTTCAGCACTGGTATTGTGTGTGGTTGGTGAAGACAGCTGTGGGAGTTTGAACTAGGATATTCGTTAGATGCTGAGCATCAAGGGCAGGTTTTCTACCATTTAGTTGGTATATCTCAAAAGTCTAAGTCCCTGGGCATGTTCAATGCACATGGAAGAACATACACAAGTATATATAAGGCATAGAATATATACTCAAAAAACAAAAAAAAAAACATAAAACACGGTACTAGCATTATTTAAAAATGAGAAAAGATAAATATTGTATAAGAAGCAAAGAAACACAGTTAAATAAAATTACAAAGGAAATGAAAAAGTTCTTACAATATCTCTGTTGGTGTTTCTCTGCAGAGTAACAGGTATTGATGTATACCATTAGATATATAAATATGTTAGCCTGTTTAATAATCATGCTTTCACAAAAACAGGTTCACACTTTTGAATGACATTTCCAGACTTGCCAACAAAGGCATTGACTATAGCACTTCCCAAGAAACAACAGAGTGAAGGCTCTTTTTAGGTTCAAGCTCAGTCATGTCACTACTAAGATGTTTGAATTGGGTGAATTCCAAATGCCTGTTTGGATTTTTGTAAATACAGTATATCACTTTATACAGACAAATTTAGAATTATTTTAAAGTAATTATACCTTAAAATGTCCAACCAGGGGCAGACTGACCATTTGGAAACTCGGG
The DNA here is from genome assembly GCF_062004578.1 of Staurois parvus. Classification (NCBI taxonomy): domain Eukaryota; kingdom Metazoa; phylum Chordata; class Amphibia; order Anura; family Ranidae; genus Staurois; species Staurois parvus. Next base: position 2,361,874 of record NW_028317883.1, read on the forward strand.
CACTGCCCGAAGGCCCGGGGTCAGTAGGGGGCCCCATGAGATGCCCCTGGTACCTTTTTCATAGGCTTTTTTGAGTTTGGAAAAGGACACAGGGGCCCCATGATTCCCTATTGCCCGGGGGCCCCATGAGTTGTCAGTCCGCCCCTGTGTCCAACATATGTATAGGAAGTATAAATTGCTTGAGATCATGCCATGTTCATCTGGTTCTAGGAGGTGAACTCATTTAGACGGTCGCTTTGTTTTGTGACCATTAGTAAATTCTGAATTGTGACTATTTGTTGACTGAGTGCTTTAGTAAATATCTTCTTCATCTAAAAATAGACAGTCATGCAAGGAACTGCGACCTTTGCAGACAAGGTGCTTTAGTAAATTAACTCCCACTGTGTTATGTTTGCTTTTCTTGAAATAAACATATATTTAACCTAAAAATTCCCTTTCCTTTTCAGTCTGCAGTGCTGTACATTTCTGTAAAATGTAATGCTAGATGGCTACCTGGAGGTGTTGTGTACACAGAATTTCCCCCAGAAACATCATTCCCTGCTTGTGTAATTGGCTCACTGATTTTCCCAGAAGTCTGCGCTAAGTCAGATTTCAGACATCCCCTGCAACAAAAATGTAATTTTTGGTGAGATATTCCAATAAGAAATCATGTCTAAAGGGATGTAGACCCTGACATTTTCCTCATTAAAGCCCTGCAAGTGCAGCAGCTGATTGATAATTATAAACCACTCCCATACAGATCCACTCTGCACATGGAAACAGACAAACAGCTCATTCTTCAGAATAACAAAAGGTAGGAATCTGCAACAAAGTTTGTTAAAATCCCTGCAATGTACATAGATCACCCAGAGGGGAAAGTTTTTTTCTCAACAAAAGTGGAGTTACTCTTTAAGCTTTGACAATAAAAATTACTATCTACTATGCACAACTGCACCGCCCCACCTCAGTCTGCAACAGCCTAGGATTGAACTGAACAGAGAAATTAGATCCTCTCCGACAAAAAGCACAGTAGTGGCATAACCAAATTTTACTCCAAATCTAATGTAACTAGAAGTCACTAGCAGGAGAGGCATAGGCAGTGGTGTATTTTGTTTTTGTGCTGCCCTAGGCAAAGATAATTATGATTGGGGGTATCCTCCTGTGCTTTATATAGATGGAGTCCCTATATTAAAAGCTGCTGTCACTCGACTTAAACCAATAAGTGATCAAATAATGTATCTATAAATTAGTGAAGCGCTATAAATTATATATATATACCATAGTGCCATTAATAACTCATAGTGCTCTGTGATAACAAGCTAATAAATTCCAAAAAATATATATAATAGGTGACAAAAAAACATAGATAAGTGATATAATATATCTTGTGTATCTAAAATAATTCATAAATCCAGCTATTAAGCTGATAACTGTGAATCACACAAACAAATCATCCGTGTGTGACCCACTGACCCACACAGGGCCAAAGGGCTATTAATCTCCTTGATGACCGATCCTTATTGCAGATTGCTCATCCAGAGAGCGCAGGATTTCCACTCCACCTCCACTCAATGGTTATATAGGACACAAAAAAGAACCCCCCATAGTGCAATATTGTTTAATAAAACGAGTTTAAAACATAATGGTTACACTCACATTTTTCTCCTTGTCAAAACCAGCATTTCACCTCATCCCATAGGTGTATAACATGAAACAAGGGAAACCAATATGGCCGCTGCGTCCGGACATGTGTCCCCACATGACCGGAAATGACGTGGCGCAAACCGGATATGGCGTACCGATGCGTTGCGTCACGTGCGTCGTGAATTCATCAGGGTGTCACTGCAAGCAGACCCAGGGGAAGGTGGGGTGGGGGCTGGAGCATGGGGCAGCCTTGGGGGAAAAACATCATCAATCGCCCAGGGGGAGAAGAGTGGAGGACAAGTGACAGCAGGGCAGTCAAAGGCAAGCAGTTGTCAGTGGAAGTGTAAGTAAAAGATCAGGGAGAGATCAGCAGACACTTGTGTGCAGGAGTTCCTGCACTGCACCATTCATTCTATAACCGTGTGTGAGCTCTCCCCACTCGGAGTAGTCAGCTGTCTCCAATCAGATAATCACTGATTCCATCCCTTTGTCTGACTGCCTGCCTTGTCTCCCTCCAGGTGCACCCTCTGCTCTCCCTAATCTTTAGGGAGAGGCCCCGGCCCATGTCTCCTTTCTGAGTCCCTTCTTCTGCCTTCTTCTAAGAAATGCTGCTCAAAGCAAGTGACTTGTTTGCCTCGTGATAAAATACGCCCCGGGTGTAGGAAGCACAGATCTACAGAATGACTAGGCAGTGCAGGTCCCAGGGTACAGATTTCTTTCCAGTAAGCAGAGAAGGTGTAGGAACCACAGATCTAATCAGCAGCGGGGAAATGCAGGCAGTACAGAATGGTTGAAGCAGAAGCAGGGATAAGCAGACAGTACAGGCTCCCAGGTACATGTTCCTTTCCAGTAAGCAGGAGAGGTGTAGGAAGCACAAATTTACAGAATGCTTGAAAAAGAAGTAGGGAAATGTAGACAGTACAGGTTCCTCTCCAGCAAGCAGGAGAGGTGCTGGAAGCACATATCTGCAGAATGCTTGAATCACAGGCAGGGAAATGCAGGCAGTACAGATCTCCAGGTACATATTCCTTTCCAGCAAGCAGCACCATAGTGACATAACCAAGTTGTGCTCCAAAGCTAATGTTGCTAGAAGTCAAAGGTAGCAGTGCCTCTCTCACAACAGGCATACAGCTATGAGGCTGTGAGCATAGGATTGCTTAAGCACACTCATATAGAAGCACATTGATTTTTTTTTTTAGGGGGAACTCAAAGCAAAAGGTAAATCTAAGTAATTAGGTAATATGTAGGCACAATTGACATTTCTAGGTGTTCCCTAAAATATATCAAAGCCTCAGTTTTTAAGTTCAGATCCAATTTAAAGTGACTATTATTCTTTCAGACTTCAATTTGTTAATTTGCTAATTCCTTCAGTAATGGTTTCTATATATGTTATTTGCAGGCGCTTTTTTTCTTATGTTTGCGTTATGACATGTTAACATGTAACCATATGATCAGGAAAACTGTGATATGTAATTAAGCCCTAAAGGCCCATTGCATTAAATGTGAGTACAGAAGATATGAGGATACTCTCGTGCAGAGAAGCCAGTAGAGGGCCTTTCTATCTTTAGATTTCCATCTGCTCGGTTTTGACCTGTCACAGCTGAACTTTCTCCTCCCTGAGAGGTTTGATAATTAGACTTTAATTGGCTCCTGGCATATCTCGTTAGAGGCGAATTTGAAGGATGTTGTATGTATCTATAAAACGTTCATCTCAGTCTGTTCTTTCAAATCTCAAAATACTACTTTTTTCCTGTGATCTGAAAGAGAAATACACATTCTAGTAGTTGGTAAACTGAATACCTTCTTGTTACAATCTATTTCAGTGTGATATACTGTATCTCTGCTGAAAATGTGTATTTCCCTCAAAGGGAAGCCTGTACAAAAGGGAAGAGCAAAGGATAATCTGCTAAGAATGAATAAAAAAAGAGCAGAGTGCAAGATACAACCATAGGGTAACAGTACTTTATGTTAAAAAAAGAATAATAAATATAATTAATAAGTTATGTAAAATACCCTCCAAATAACTTGTTTATATGTATGTATGTATTTCATGAAAGCAATTTGATCGCCCCAGCTCTGTCTGGGGATAGAAAAAGATGCTTGGTAGCTCCCGCCAATGTTGCAAATCCCAGGAGCTCTGTAACTGCATGGCAACCAAGGAAGCATTGTAAAGCTATAGACTGAAATATAGAATCACTGACATCCCTATATACTCCATCCATACAGCATTGCTGTCCATTTAAAGCTCAGGCTGTACCAGGGGCATGGCTTGCATCACAGGCCATATGTAAAGCATTGGATTTGCCCTACAAGTATTGCTGACTGTGATGAGAGTTGCAGGGAATATCAAGCCCCATGGCTTGGGTCTGAGCATGTGCGCTGTGGTGGCATGCTCCATGAACCCACAGACCGTAGCCACTGAGAAATCTTAGGCCCCATGCACACTTCACACGACATGCTTATGTGTATTTTTTCACTCTTTTGATTAGACTTCCCTATGAACAACAAGCGTGCCAAAGTAGCTCCTGCGTGTGTTTGGGTGACATTAAGAAATAATGGCACCGCATGTGCAATACATGTTTGGGTGTGTGCAAGTTTCTGGAACGGGCAGGTGTGAATGGAGCCTAAGTGACTTGCAGGAAACAATAAAAAAATATATATATAGCCTACCACGGGTCAGCTTCGCCCCCTCTCTGACCCCTCCAGGACAACCTCTTTCCTAGCACATAAGAGCAGCTGTCTCCCCTCACTCAGCATTCAACATATCACTCCTCACGATGGAGACTGGGTGGGAATCCCTGGCTGACATGGGAAGGATCCAGGAAAGGAAAATTATGGCAAGTAAGGAATACAAGTTTCCCTATTCCTGGACCTCCCCATGTCAGCCTACCATGGAATGTACCAAGCAATGCTAAAAGCTAAATGTCTCCCCTCACTCAGCGCTCTTTTTTCGTCCTCGCTCCGAACACCTTGAAAAAATAGATAAATACATTTCTCTCCTATGGCCTTCCCAGGTTCAGCCTCTCCTGGGTAAGAAGACCCCTCGTTTGGGCTGTAAACCTCCCTGTGCAGTGGATTCCCTTGGTGCGGAGATTGTTATGTATGCTTTAAAAAATGTATGCGCGTTGATTATGCCACCCTACAGAAGTTATTTCCATGGGGCAGTATAAAGTACTGCTGGGAAGGCGCAGTGCACTGCAGATCTAATGAAGAGGTATTTTTATTTTTAATTTATTTATTTATTTATGTATTATATTTAGTTATTTGTTCTTCTCTTTACCTTCTTTCTAAAAATATTATCATTTATATTTTATTTTTTGGCTACTTTTTAAAAGAATGCTATCTGCGTATTTTTTTAGCAGAAAGAAAACTCCACTACGGAATAAAGCATCCTCCAAGAGTTCAGTCCAAAGCACTCCTGTTTCCTGTTGTCCAGGACAAGTTGCTTCACCAGAACAGTCCAGGGTGGATTAAACATCCACTAAGTGTTCGTTCCAGGATGCCGTTGCCAGTGGCCCATTGCAGTTGTGTGGAAATGGGATGCCATCACGTCATCAAAACGCTTACAAGAATAGTAAATCCTCTGGCCAGCACAAGAAAAGGTCTTCTACCTCTTCCAGAGGCTTTTCCCCAACCCACCCTGAAGTGGTGGCTTATTGGGACTGCTCAGCTAAAGCCTTGCCGGGCAAATTGGTGTGCACATCCTATCTTAGGTAGTGGACATGTGACAAAGCTGCAGATGCACTGCAAGTAAAATTGTACATTAGAGACACAGCAAAAAGGGTTCCCCACCAAAAAAGACAGAGAAAATTCTAACCAGTTTAGAAAAATAAAAAAAGAAGACAGTTCCTTCTTTCCCTTCCAAGAGCCCAAGAGCCCAAGAGCCCATTAAGGATAAATGGACAAAAAAACTAACAAAAGATTAAATGTCCATAACAGAGTTTCAAAGTTATACCCATTTTGTCAAAGAGATGGCAAATGATGGAATATATTTCCCAAAGTAGGCACCTCTTTACAGAGATTGGCCAGCTACATAATTCTTCCACTTGAAAGTTCAGTGTATTTCAGGGATCCAATGAACTGCAATATTGATACAGATCTGAAGAGTATGTACACTGTAGTGGGACCATCCCCTATGGCCCCCAGAGTTTGGGTGGCAGAAATAAAGTCCTGTGGTTCAGGAGAAGTGCAATTCTTCAGGATAGGTGTGGACGTCATTGCTGAAGCTGCAGTGGACCTAGTCAGAATGACAGCAAAGTTAATGGCTCACATAGTAACACCAAAAAAACGTTATGGCTAAAGCATTGGTCTGCTGACAATGCCTCTAAACACACCCTTGGCTCAATTCTATTTGATGGGAAGCTCCTTTTTGGCAAGACCTTTAAAGCTGCTATTCAGCAAGTATCCAGTGGGAAGCCAGGTTTTATCCTGCAGGAGAAGAGATGGCACTGTCAGTCCTTTCGCTCTTTCAGGAGAGTTAAGAATCATTTCAAAGAAGCCAGTGCGTACAGGCCTGGTGGGCCATTTTTCAGACATTGGAAGAATGTCAGTGCAGCATTTCCCAAGGGAGTCAAGTCCAATTCAAGCCAGACAGTTAAGTCTTCCGACAAGGCCTTCAGAAGGTGTCTCTGCCCAGCCCTCTCAAGTGGGAGCAAAATTGTCTTTTTCAGGGAGGTCTGGGTAGAAGAAGTGGAGAATGCTTGAATTCTGGATATCATCCAAAGTCAATATGTTAGAATTTGCACAAAGGCCCCTCAGTATTATTTCGGGGGAGTTCCGGTGCCAATGTGTCCAGACAAACTGAATTGTTTGCACGCATATATAAAGGAATTGTTAACAGCTTAAGCTACCAGGTCCGATAGCCCATTTATTAACCTGGTGGATGGTTTTACGCAATCGGAAGTGCAGTGTCCCTCTCAAGCCTCCAGAGCCAGGCTGGTGGGTTGGGGGATGCAAAAAGGAGAATTTGTGAAAAGAAATTCACTTCTCCTTTGGGAAGTGTTCACCTTTGTGTCTGTGTCTCAGGGACATTAGACTCTTGTAGTCATTTTCTCTGTTGCACATGCATTTAGACCGGTCTTGGTGTTATTTTAATGGTTTTAGGTCTGTGTGTATTGTCTCATACTGAGGTGATGGTAAACCAGGGCGATTGCCCATATGTCATATTTATAAGTGTAATAAAGCATAATTTTTGGAAATTTTTCTGAGTGTCACATTCTGTTCATAATGTAGCCGCTTTTCTGTGAATTTCTTTTCACAAATTCTCCTTTTTGCATGCCTTTTTGGCTACTGAATGGAGACCAAATATTGGGTGATACGATAAAATTTATTTTATAACCTCTCAATAATTATCTTTAGCACTGGTGGGTTGGGGGAGCCCACAGCTTTGGTCACCAGGTTCAAGGTCATTGGAAGAGGCAGACTATGTAGAGTTCCTATCTGCTAGAGTTAGTAGGTTCCCAATTTCACTCTGCTAGCGTTCCAATATCTGTGGTGAAGGTGCTTTCAGAAAACCGGACTACAGTGGCTTACTTGGCCTATCAAGGGGGCACCAGAAGCTTTCCTCTCCTGAGAATAACCTTTCAAATCTTCCTTTTGAGCAGAAGGGAATTTACCCTCACTTCATACCTCTCAGGAACAGAGAACATTCTGGAGGACCAGAGTCGGAGTTTTGTAGATCACAGTGAATGGGGCTTCAATTCGAAATTGTTGCGGAAAAGGTCTGGGCGACACCAGACAAAGGTCTGGGTGACACCATGCTGATGGTGTCAGCAATAAACTTCCAGCTTCTCTCTATGTCTCCTAATTCTGGACCTGCAAGCCTTGGGCCAAGATGTCCTTTCCAGGTCAAGGAGGTTTCACCTAGTGCATATCTTTCCTCCAATCCCTCTAGTTCTAAGGGTTCTCCTGAAGATACAACACAAAGTGGGTGCAATAATAGCCCTTCTCTTTTGGCCGAGGTGGCCTTGGTTTCCCCTTGTATAGAGGATGAGGCTAGAACAACCAATTCCACTTTCAGAATGGGGTGTTCCATCTAAACCCCATGAGACTGAAATTATTGGCTTGGAAGCTGAGAGGTGGTCTCTAAGACATCTGAGGCTGTCAAAGGGTGTAGTTGACATCTTGTTGCAAGCTAGGAAAAAGTCAACTATATCGACCTTCCATCAGGTATGGAAAGCCTTTGTTGGGGCTCTCTTCAGGCAAAAATTGGAATGCTTCAACTTCCTCGGTATCTAATGTTCTTAAATTCCTGCAAAACAGTTTAAAAGTGGCCTGGCTTATAATTAGTTGCAAATTCAAGTTTCAGTCCTCTCGGCCATGGCAAGTAGAAGATGGGCCTTTAACCCTTTGGTCATTAATTTTCTGAAGGCAGCAATGAAGATTAGATTACTAGTGGGAATTTATCACTTGGCTTGAATGCCTTGCTGGCACCACCATTTTACCCAATACCTATATGTTCCTTATTCCATTTGGCTCTGAGTACATATTTCCTGATGGCAATTGCTACCACAAGGAGAGTATCTGACAAGTATGCCTTTTTAGCTAGTGAACCATACGCCTGGATCTTCCAAGACAGGGTCATTCTGAGACAGTTCCCAATTTTCTTCCAAAAAGTTTCAACTTCATTCCATATAAGTCTGTACTTTCACCTTTTCTGGAAGATATTCAGAGGATGAGTGGAAGAAGTTAGAACTGGTTCATTCACTTCCAGTATATCTGAAATGCACAGAGGACATCCGTGAACAAGATAGTCTTTATACCTTCCCTCAAGGTCCAAGAAAGGGCTTCATGGTACTACCCAAGGTCATGTCTTCGTGGATTGTCAAGACCATTCAGGTTGCCTACAAAGTCCTAGGCTTGTCGCCACCTTTGGAAATGTGAGCTAATTCAAGCATCTCAATCTCATGGGCAGCATAGGCTATAGTGTCAGCAAAGGTGGTTTTCAGGGCAGCAAGCTGTAGCATGGCAAATGCATTTATTTGACATCACAGAATGAGCATGGCTTTTCCATCGGTGCAGTCTTTTTTGGATCTACAGCCATTGCAGCGGCTGTCAGTAACAAAGGTTTATATGCAGCATTCAGTTTGTTTGTGTCTTGTTTTTTCCCCTCCCTTTGTTCCTTTTAGCGTTGCTTGGTACATCCCATGGTAGGCTGACATGGGGAGGTCCAGGAAGAGGGAAAATTGTATTCCTTACTTAGGTAATTTTCCTTTCCTGGAACCTCCCCATGTCAGACGGGGATTCCCACCCAGTCTCCATCGTGAGGAGTGATATGTTGAACGCTGAGTGAGGGGAGACAGCTGCTCTTATGGGCTAGGAAAGAGGTTGTCCCGGAGGGGTCAGAGAGGGCGGAGGTGATCAGTGATAGGAAGACATGGGGAGGATCGAAGAAAGGAAAATTACGGTAAGTAAGGAATACAATTTTTCCTAATATTGGGTTTGCCACCTCATCCCTTTAAAACTGAATACATATTAATTACACAGGTTCTGTGGCTGATTAAGGTGGTAATTAAACTCACTTAGTGCCTCTTCTGCATTAAATTAGCCTCAGAACCTGTGTAATTTATATGTGTTCAGTTTTAAAGGCATGAGGTGGAAACCCTAATATATATATATATATTTATTGTTTTCTGCAAGCCGTTTAGGCCCCATTCACACCTGCCCATTCCAGAAACTTGCACACACCAAAACATGTATCGCACATGCGGTGCCATTATTTCTTAATGGCACCCCAAAACATGCAGAAGCTACTTTGGCACATTTGTTGTTCATAGGGAAGTCCACTCAAAAGAGTGAAAAAATACACATAAGCATGTCGTGTGAAGTGAATGGGGACTAAGATTTCACAGTGGCTACGATCTGTGGGTTCATGGAGCTCGCCAATATATATATATATATATATATATATATATGTAAGTTTTCAGGAGTTAAAAAAACGAGGAGTGGTTTTCCTCGTTAAATTAATGGAGATATCTCCAGTTAAAACATTTGGTTAGCTCGCTCCCTAAGCCCTTAAGACCAATGACAGATTTAAATTTACTAGATCAACTTTTTAATACAAATAAAACATGGAAACATGGTACTTGCCCCACCTTTGTACATGTAGAAATGGGAAAGGGAACTGGAAATAACACTAAAACGAGCAACAGAAAAAGAAAATATTTAGATTACTACATGGAGCGGTAGACATGAGGGTGGTGGAAAGTAATTACAAGTGTTTGGCTAGGTGGTACATTACACCAAGTGTGGCACATAAACAACAAATAGATAACTCACCTTTATGTTGGAGAGAATGTGGGACAAAAGGCACAATGGCACGTATATGGTGGGAGTGCCCTAAAATTCAGGAGTATTGGGAAGAAATAATTCATTTAATTCAGGAGATAACAGGGGTTGAGGTTCCAAAAGGTACAGGAACATGCTTATTCCATAAAACTGGGACTTCAGTAGAAAAATATAAGAACTCATTGGTATTTTATCTGATAAATATGGCAAAGGGGTTGATACCTAAATTTTGCCAAGAGCAGGAAATACCAAAAAGCAAAGACTTGATAAGTAGGGTTGACTATGTACATAACAGGAGCAGACTGACCATTTGGAAACTCAGGCACTCCCCGAGGGCCCGGGGTCAGTAGGGGGCCCCATGAGATGCCCCTGGTACCTTTTTCATAGGCTTTTTGAGTTTGGGCAAAGACACAGGGGCTCCATGATCCCCTATTGCCCGGGGACCCCATGAGTTGTCAGTCCCCCCTGGTACATAAGATGGAGGAACTCTACCATAAGGAAGAAGATAGAATGGAGAAATTCAGAGAATAGTGGGAGAAATGGTATAAGTTCAAAGAGCAATTTAAAGAAAAATAGAGGGGGGATACAGGAGGAGTGAGGAGGTAAGAGGAGAATAAAATTCAGGAGCAGAATGGGGAAATGGGGGGTGGGGTTTTTCAGCGGTATAAAGCGGTATAAAGAAGAAAGAGAGTATATATATATATATATATATATATATATATATATATAGTGCTACCCTCGAAGAAGCAAGCACACTGCATTTTCTATAGCCAAGTACACACAACTTTCACCCATTAATCCAATGATCAGTATAGGGGTTGTAGTTTTTTTTGTTGTTTTATTTTGTTTTTGGGACTGGGATAGGGAAGGGATATAGTAGGATACTCTAAATCAATCTATGCACAATTGAGGACCGCTTTCTCAAAGTGGAACTGTGTAGCATAATTCACAAGAATGGAGCAAAGTCCTTCTGTAGATATGCAGACTTAGTGGACAGTTGCTCTTCTGGACACCAGCCAATGTCCCCTTTAGCTTACACCCAGCAGCTCACTAGTCTCAGCATGCATGTAGAACAGTCTGTACTCACAAGGCCCCTGCTGTGGATCACCTTCCTCCCTGGCACCAGACAGGATCTGTAAACATCCCCCTCAGTTAGCTCTTAGAGGCACCCTGGGTTTCAGCATTCTGGCCTTCGGGTCGCCCACACGAGCCATGTGAATCTCTCTTCTCAGAGGAAGAGGAAGAAGAACCCAGATCACGAGTGCTCATGGAATATGAATACTAATACCCATCATGCTCAGGGGCACCACTCCTTGTAATTGGCTGGAACTGCATCCATATTCATGCTGCTAATTTGCATGGGTCATTCCTGTTCACCCAGAAGCTTCCAAGGTCTCCTGGATACAGAGGAGCCAGTCACAGCAGCAACACTGTGACCCACACAGGATCACTCAACTAACAATTGTAGCTTCCTGTTAGGCAGGAGACCACACTATACTAAACTTGACTATACAGTTGCAAGAAAAAGTATGTGAACCCCTTGGGATTACATGGAGTTTTGCATGAATTGGGCATAAAATGTGCTCTGAACATCATCTAAGTCACAACAATAGAAGAACACAGTCTGCTGAACATAATACTACACAAACATTAGATGTTACCATGGTTTAATTGCACATAACATGTAAACATTCACAGTGCAGGGAGGAAAAAGTATGTGAGGCCCTAGCTTTATGACTTCTCCAAGAGCTAATTGGAGCCAGGAGTGAGCCAACCTTGACTCCAATCAGTGTGATGATATTGGATGTGTTGCTGACAGCTGTCCTGCCCTTAAAAAACACACACCTGTTTTGGGTTTACTGGTTTCAAGAAGCACTGTCTGATGTGAACCATGCGTCGCAGAAAAGAGCTCTCAGAAGACCTACGATCAAGAATTGTTGACTTGCAAGAAGCTGGAAAGGGTTACAAAAGTATCTCCAAAAGCCTTGATGTTCATGTGTCCACGGTAAGACAGACTGTCTACAAATGGAGAAAGTTTAGCACTGTTGCTACTCTCCCAAGGCGTGGTCGTCCTGTAAAAATGACTGCAAGAGCACAGCGCAGAATGCTGCATGAGGTAAAGAAGAATCCCAGAGTGTCAGCTAAAGACCTACAGAAATCTCTGGCACATGCTAACATTTTTGTTGACACATCTACAATAAGGAAAACATTAAACAAGAATGGAGTACATGGGAGGACACCACGGAGGAAGCCATTGCTGTCCAAAAAGAATATTGCAGCACGTTTGAAGTTTGCAAAAGAGCACCTGGATGTTCCACAGCACTACTGGCAAAATATACTGTGGACAGATGAAACCAAGATTGAGTTGTTTGGGAAGAACACACAACACTATGTGTGGAGAAAAAAAGGCACAGCACACCAACATCAAAACCTCATCCCCACTGTAAAACATGGCGGAGGGAGCATCATGGTTTGGGGCTGCTTTGCTGCCTCAGGGCCTGGACGGATTGTTGTCATTGATGGGAAAATGAATTCCAGAGTTTATCAAGACATTTTGCAGGAAAACGTACGACCATCTGTCCGCCAACTGAAGCTCCGCAGAGGATGGGTGATGCAACAGGACAATGACCCAAAGCATACAAGTAATTCAACAAAACAATGGCTGCAACAGCACAGAATACGCCTTCTGGAGTGGCGCAGTCAGAGTCCTGACCTCAACCCGATTGAAATGCTGTGGCATGACCTTAAGAGAGCGATTCACACCAGACATCCCAAGAATATTGCTACACTGAAACAGTTTTGTGAAGAGGAGTGGTCCAAAATGACTCCAGATCGTTGTGCAGGTCTGATCTGCAACTACAGAGGTTGAGGTTATTGCTGCCAAAGGAGGGTCAACCAGTTATTAAGTCCAAAGGTTCACATACTTTTTCCTCCCTGCACTGTGAATGTTTACATATTATGTGCAATTAAACCATGGCAACATCTAATGTTTGTGTAGTATTATGTTCAGCAGACTGTGTTCTTCTATTGTTGTGACTTAGATGATGTTCAGAGCACATTTTATGCCCAATTCATGCAAAACTCCATGTAATCCCAAGGGGTTCACATACTTTTTCTTGCAACTGTACACATCCTAGCAACCTACCTAGGTGGGGGCTATATATACATTTTTAATACAAGCAGTAAATACTGCAATTTGATCTATTATCAGCTCCCCACTGTCCCTGTTCAGCAGAGCTGGTGCGTGAAAGGAATAGGGGGCACAAGGAGCCAATCAGATCATGTGCTGACCAGAAGCAAATAGCAGTGTGAAAGAGAGAAGAGCTTATCACTGTGCTTTTTCTCCTTTTACTGTTAAGTCACAGGCCGGGGCGGGTCCAGGACAGTCTGGGCTCAGAAGAAATAGGTTGAATGATGTTGGCCATCGAACTGAGGGCATGTGGTGGCAGAGAAGTAATTCACGGGAGAGCTCTTGACTGAAAGTGAATGTTGAAACAAAGGCTGCTTTTTTACTTTGTCTGTAATTAGTTTTTACCTTATTAATTTTGGCTGGAGCTCCTCTTTAATAAACTGTGTGGAGGGCATGAAAAAAAGACCCTCAAGTAGAATTCTAAAGGAGAGATTTAATACATTTGTTGTCAGAAGAGTATCGGTTTTCTGTAATAGCTCTGCAAGTCATTATTGAATGCCAGAAGTACTTTGCAAATATGCTAGCTACAAATTGGTCTCCTAAGTGCTCACAAACAGACTTACAATCTGCCATTTGTGTCACCCTTATGGTTCACGTTTCGCTTTTGCAAAGTACAACATTCTAACAGGGGCAAAGGACAGAAAGACATACTTTGTTCCAATTTGCAGATACCTGCAAAGCATTAGTGGCTCAGTTATGTAAACTCAATCACTAAAATCTCATGTAAGCGTTAAAGGACAAGTGCGCTTTCATACAAAGTGTACTTATTCTATTTGCCCCTCTATCCTGAACTAGACAATCCTACCCTCCCCCTCCACAAATGCATTCTTACCAAATTCTGAGGGCAGGAGACACCACTTAGAAGTCTAGGTGGCTGTAATGTTCAGGCATGGTCGGGGGGGGGCCTTGAGACAATGGTTTGGTCTGAACTTTAGTCTGTTGCCCCGCTGTTTGGTGGGAGCTGTGCATCATATATACAAAGCCGGTACTTCTACTGCTTTTATATATGACAGCTTCCAACTAATGTCATGGGAAATCTCTGCTTTTTTTAGGTGGGGATAGCAGTGACATCAATGACAATGACCAATTATGATGATGACAGACCTTGTCCAGGGCTAGGATCTGGAATGGATTTCCTGGGGACCTCATGCATTTGTTTTTCATTTGAGGTACTTCTTTAAAATCTAAATCAGACTGAAAGGGTCTGGTATGTATTTTGGGGGAAATCAAAACAATTTTTTTCATTTTTGCCATAGGATGTGCTAGAGATTAGATTTTTTGGCAGAAGGAAATGCAAAGTATTTTCTGTCGAAGTTCTTCTTCATTTCTTTATCTATATTTTTTATTTTGTGTGCACTTTCTACTGAGAATGGAGTCGGGAGCCAAAAAGGTGTAACTCCTTCACATGTGCAGGAGTTTTATCATTAGTGATTACCCAATGGCTGACAGAAGGGAAGTCAAACCTAGTAGCAACACCAGAGAAGATGACAGTGGGCAGGTTTTCCAAATGTCCACTGAATTACAGACTGTTTCCAAAAATCAATAATTTTTGTTCCCATCCATAGATGTCTGTGGACAGGAGAAGGTGTCCATTTAAAATAGCTCCTCTGGCAGCTGGTGGGCTCACAGCCCATGCGCAGCCAGAACCAGCCTCAGCCAATGTCAGGCTCCACCACCCTGCCTACCGTGATGAGTCAGGGAGACCTGTGAAGCAATAGTGATTAGGAGTATTTTGGGGGTATATGCATGGCATATGTGTGCAGTGTAAACAATAAATAGGTACATGTTCTGTCTCTCAAATCTAAGCATTGATAGTGTGATCTCTATAACTTACAGTTGTGATCAGTTAGTGATAACTTCAACCTCAGTTGGATACCACAGTCAGTGACTCGATCGATAAGACATCTTGTAGATCTTGTGAAGTTTATTCCATAAACTGAGAGAATCTTACAACAATGAACATTCGATAGGTCAAAAGATCATAATGTTCTCTGCTCCATGGCATGAGGCTAGAACTGCAATGCATTCCTGGGAAAGGGGGAGGGCTATCTATGCAACATTAACTAAACCAAAGGAAAGGGAGGGGCAGAGACAAGATATAGAAAGGTAGAAATAGGATAAAAAGTGAGCGCTTTTCGAATCAGCAGCTGTACACTCAAGGCAACCAACGTGAATCCTTAATCAAAGTATAGATAAAAAGTGCAGCGCTAATAGTTATGCGGAGTTATGTAGGATAAATAAATCAACAATAAGTAATGACCAATGAAGTAAAGTAAATTAATTAATTAAGCAGATGAAGGGTGACAAATAGTCATAAACAGCAGCTAAAGGTGAATATATATATACATATATATAGATATATATAAATATATGTGCAAACATCCGCAGGGATAAATAAATAGGAAAGAAAGTTCCCACAGTTCCAGACCGATCCTTGTGCCTTGTATAAATAGAAGAATTGCGCACTCACCGGACGTGCACTAATAATGTGCGGTGTATATATAATATCCTGGTGTCATTGGGTAGTCATCTGGGTCAACGGGTGAAAAGCCCCCTCTCGGGATGGTTATGGTCCAGGGATGAAGGTATTAATGCTCCAGGAGTGTCCAGAGTTCCCATTTAGGGATAGGTGGGTGCTGCTCTCAGATGTCAGGAGGCTCCCTCTCTGGATAAGCTGGGTATAGGGGCGTCTAGGAAAATAATAATCCTCCCCACATGGAGTCAGAACAAAAAGGTATCCATAGTGTAGTAGGTAAATTAAGTTTATTAAATGAAATAAAAGCAGGTGGGATGCATCCAAATAAAAGCATAGTATAGAAGCGGTGAAAACAAACTGACCGTCCCTGAAGGGAAATGGCCGCCGGAGCTCCACGATGCTCCGATGGCGTGACGTCAACGGCTCCAGCAGGTTCCTCCTTACGCGTTACGTGCCACGCACATCATCAGAGGGTGAGCCAAAGTGATGATGTGCGTGGCACGTAACGCGTAAGGAGGAGCCTGCTCGCACCGTTGACGTCACGCCGTCGGAGCATCGTGGAGCTCCGGCGGCCATTTCCCTTCAGGTACCTCATGTACCTTCATTCGGTAGTCTATAACTTCATTGTTGACATCATTATTGCGGTACCATCAGAACCTGAGGAAGTTTCTGTAGTCTTCACAGACGATGAAACAGTGGAACATCTGCTGAATGTCAGCCATAACAGCAATTGGCTCTTGTCTGAAGCGAAGTAAAACTCCTATGAGATTGTTGTTCAGATTAGGCCCAGTGAGAAGATTGTCATTGAGGGAGACGCCTTCATGACGAGCACTTGAGTCAAAGACCACCCTAATCTGATCAGACTTGCGAGGATGGTAGACACCAAAGCATGGTAGATACCAACATTCTGCTCCTTCCATAAGAGGGGGTGCAGGCTCAGCATGATCTCTTTCAAACACCTTCTGCATAAAGTCCACAAAGTGCTTTTTCATCTCAGGCTTCTGGTTCAAATTGCAATTTAAAGAAACAAACCGAGATTCTGCATGTACCCTGTTGTTTGGTAGTCTCTTTCTTGGGGTACGAAATGGTAGAAGTGCTACCCAACTATTGGAATCATCTTGGTAGAACTCTTTACTCATGGTTTTCAAGAATTCTTTGTCTTCTATGGTAGCTGCCAACTCATTGTCTTTAGTGGTTACCTCGAACACTGTGTTGCCAATGTTGTCATCCCAGAGATTAAGAGCCTTATTGTCTTGTATGATGTGCCGTTGTGCACCTTTTTCAAACAGTCTTTCTTTCACAATATATTTATGTGGTCTTTGTGCAGAACACATTGTTCGTCCATTTGACAGAACATGTGTTTTAAAGGAAGAGACTGAGTAGGACCTCTTGTCCTTGTCTAGGCAGACATTGCCTATGATGACCCATCCTAGATCCAGACGCTGAGCATATGGTGCATTGTGTGGACCCTTGATATGATGACGAACTTTGTGCACCCTTAGGATGTCTCAACCAAGTAACAGCAGGATATCGGCACTTTCATTGAGGGCTGGTATTTGGTTGGCTATGTGCTTTAAGTGAGAATGGTGAAAAGCAGCTTCAGGAGTAGGGATCTCCTCTTTGATGCTTGGAATCTGGTTGCACTTAGTGATAGTGGGCAAAGATATTGCCACATTTACATTCAGAGGAGTAACTACAAGACCACTTGCTCTCCTACCTAAGACTTCTGTAGTGCCGGAACAAGTGGTTAGAGTATAAGGCAGAGCATCTCCAGTTATGTTCAGCAGTTCAAAAAACTGTGATCTTGCAAGACATTTGTTATTCTGATCATCCAGAATAGTATACAGTCTTATGGTCTTTTCAGGTTGACCTTTGGGGTATACACGGACCAATCATATCTTTGCACAAGATTTGTCGCAGAATCCTTCTCCACAGACCTCTGTACATGTAGAGAACACTGGGGTGGTATGTGCTGCTTGATCTGGGCGCTCCCCACCTTGCTTTGCCTCAGGAAGATTGTTTGTGAGCGTAGTAGAGCTGTGCGAATATTGATGAAGAGCTTGCACATGGTCATCACTGTCACACTCTATACATTTGATGATCGCTTTACAGTCCTTTGCAAAGTGTTCTGTGGAGGCACAGCATTTGTAGAAAACCCCAAATTTCTTCAAAAGTTACTTACGTTCTTGGAGGGTTTTCTTTCTGAAGCCGATACATTTCTTAAGTGGATGTTATGTATTGGACACTGGCAATTTGGGTCCTCAATTCTCTTGTTTTGATCAGTCTTTTCAAGAACTGTAGCAGGTACAGGTAGAACATTAGTCCTTTTCATTAACGCTGAACCTCTACAGTTTCTGTGTGACATACCTGTGTTCGTATGTCTTGGCCTGGTCAGGAAGGGGGGTAAATCCTCTGGAGGGCGCGTGGTTAATCATCCCTTTCAGGAGGCTAAGCCCACTCTTGAGCACAATTTAGCTATGCCCACCTTTTTCAGATGCATGCTATGCATGACACAGAACCTTTTTTGTCTGCTGTATCCCAGGTGGTCCTAGATCTTTCATAATGCAATCATGCTCATATTTGCTGTTTTGACTTTTTAGCTGTAAAACCAGGCAGATAGTTTATGTGTACTGTCAACATTTATATATTATCTATACAGTTTAAATATTGTCTTAGTTTTTAATAGGCGATTTGGTCATATTTCTGGTTATCATTAAAAATATGCTCTGTCAGTAAATTTTCCATGTTTTTTGGTCAAAATGTTGGGGATTGGCAACCTTGGTAGTGGGGCAGGGAGTAAAGACCTTCACAGGGCACATTCGTAGTTAAGTGCAATAAGGTAAAAGCTTTAACTTTTTCAGCTATTTGGATGTGTCTAGAAGAGGCTAAAACAAGTTTAGATGATTTGTTATGTGCCCCATTATGATAGTAATAAAGTTAAAAGAAAAAAGGTGATACAAATGTATATTGCGAAACTGGAGAAAATGCAGAGAAGGGCAACCACACTGATAAGAGGCATAGAGGAGCTCAGCTATGAGGAAAGATTAAATAAATTGAATTTTTTCTCTCTTGAGAAGAGGAGATTAAGGGGGATATGATCAACATGTACAGTATAAATACATTAGTGGTTCATTTAGTGACCCTGAGGTCATCACAAAGGAAAAGCGGGCACTCTTTACGTCTGGAAAAAAAGAGATTTAATTTCCAAATACAGAAAGGTTTCTTCATAGTAAAAGCTGTCTTAGATGACAGTGATTCTGCCTATCAGACTCTGAAGGAGTATGCCAGGGATCAGCTGCTAGAGTGCATACGGGTCACTCATTTCCTAGTAGATCAGGGCACGGAGTTCTCTGAGGTGCAACCATTGATTCAGGCTTGTGCTGAGTTGGCTTCATCTGGTACCCCTGAAAGCAGGGATGACTTTTTAGCATGAATAGACCCCCTCAAGAGTTGCTTCTGGCCAGCTCAGTAGATTGCTTCAAAACCCTGGATTCTTTCCTAGATACACCTAATATAACTGGATACTAACATTTACAGGTAAAGTTGATCCAGGAAATATCCGATCGCCTCTCGGGGGATCAGGAAGGAATTTGTTCCCCTGCAGTAGCAAATTGGATTGTGCTTTACTGTTTTGTTTTTGTTTGCCTTCCTCTGGATCAACTAAAGGTATAGGATTATAACATTTTTTTTATGGTTGATCTAGATGGACTTTTGTCTTTTTTTCAGCCACACTAACTAAGTAAAATGTGAAATATAACAAAAAAAAAATAATTAAAAGCTCCTCCATTACCCTATGGTTGCAAATGTGTGTAAACAATTGCATAACATATACTGGGTACTACCACAAATGCTGAAGTGAAAGCAGTAATTTTAGATCCCCTCATTTATAGTTACCTCTGAACTGATGAGCTGTAATTGTCAGCTACTGATAAATGTTGGGTACTGTAATTTTTCATAATTTTTTGGGCACACACAGTTTTGAGCTTGCCATGTTTGGTATTCTTTTACTCAACAATACCTCATCTCTCATTTTATCACAAAAAGTGTGCAAAACTTATTTTAGTGTATTTTTCCTCAGGATATAGATTTGACAAACAATGGTACAAATATTGTGTGACATGACAAATTGCAACTACCATCTTTTTATTCTACACACCCTCTGGGGGCTTTAATTATTTTATATAGCCAAAAACACATATGTTAATGTTTCTGTGCAAAAAAGAAAAAATTGCCTCAGAGGGAAAGTAGTTAAGGAAAAAGAGAATAAGAATTGGTTGATTACCATTGACCACTGTAATTTGCATTTACCTGCTTTTTACAGAGTTAGTAAAAAAAATTTCCAAATGTGGAAAGAATCTGACTTCATATCAGTGTATTTGCTCATTTTGAACCCAACTGTAAACTCTTTTTCAAAGTTTTTTTTTTATAAAATTGTTTATGTTCAGCTTTGAAGTATGCCAACCACAAAAAAAAAACGATTTACATATGTGATGTGTTCTTTTTTGAAAAAACACAGATACTCATCAACTACTGCTTGGTCCCATACCTCCCAGTCCTACAAAGGGAAGCAGACATCTCTTTATACTGGAATGATAAGTTAAATCAGATAGATTCCTGTAGATATCGCTTAAATATTTCTTCAGTTTCCTGCTTCCACAGTCCACCTAGAAGTCTTTCTGATGAGAGACTTTAGAAGCTGTTGTAGACCTACACAATGGAAATCAGAACTTTTAATGAAGCATAACAAACAATAGAGATAGGCAATAGCTATTCACAAAGCACATCTTTTCTCGAATGTAGTGTTTTGTCTGGAGTTCTTTTTTAACTTTTTTTTGCAGATCAGACAGACAAGACAAAATGTCAGCAAACCAAGCAGATAAAACATAACAAAGGGACCAGTAGTAGGCCATTAACCAATTATCAGAGGCCTTCGCTATGAATAACATCCTTATCATCTTCACGAGGTCACTTAGGAATAGTATGCCTGTTCTATTGTCAGTTCTAGCATTTAACCTTCAGTCAGCATTGTGCCAGATCTGTGCATAATGAAGTGACATTTATAAGTATCTTTCATACAAATTTCAGGGAGGCATTTCCTGGAGAATGTTAAAAAGGAATCTCGTTGCTTATACCATTCTCTTCCTCCTGGGTTGTGCTTAACTCGCCCAGTGTCCGATTCATAAATCTTGTTTATTTACATGTTGATCATTTTATATAATCTTCCCCTGTGCTTCATTTCGTTCTTCTTAATTAGGAGCTAAATATAGATCTTAATTAAAACACTGATGAATTTAATTTTGAGTGGTATTACAGACTCATGCCAAGCTGCAGTGTGCTACATACAGATGGAGAATCTTTTAAACAATGGCTGTTTAGATACTGAATCATAAACAAAGCTGCATTTCACTCTAATCAAACACACTGATTAAAGACTGCTAAACTACAAAATTTCACTACTGAGTCATCTGCATTTTAAATTCTTTGGAGAGATCCTGTCACCATCTTCTACTCAGAGAGCTATACACAGGCTGGCAATCTGTATTGCGAGTGTTTATAGAAGCCATCTCTGCTACAGCAATGTGAGATTGTCAAAGCTGGTCATACTCGGTTAGATTTTCATTTGCAGAAACATTGGTCATCAGAGCATTCTCTCTTGACATCATTCTCAAAAAGGAATATGTACACATAGTTTTTTTTTCCTAAATTAAAACTACATTTATCCCTTCAAGTGACCATGGTCACTAAACAAACAATTGTGAAAGCTTGGAAGACTAACTCCCTTAACCACTGTGGCTGGTCGGCATGTGCAGGCAAAATCATGTACATGTACATCATTGTGCCTGCTCCAGTTCAGGGGCATGCTGTGTGCCCCCCCCCGGACACGTGATCACAGTGTCAACAAAGCTGTTATGACTTAATTCATTTATAACAGCTGTTTTTCCTAGACTGTGATTGGCCCACAGTTATTACATGGTACCTGAGCCAATCACAGCACCCTGTACCATGTGATTAGCTGTAGCCAATCACAGATCACTAGTGATCACAGCTGTCGTGAATGTAACTCATTCATGATAGTTGAAAGCTTTGCTGTTACAATGATCTTCCTTGTAATAGCAAACAAAGTGGGAAAAAAAATCCCTGATCACCCCTCAGAATAGTACGGTATTACCATGGTATTACCATGGTGACAATGAATTACTCTGATGAATTTAAAAAATAATTTAAAAAGGTTAAAAACATGTTTTAAATTAAAAAAATGTGTTTTTGTTTTTATGTTCATATTTTATATTTTTTAAACATACTGTCACCAATCAGCGTCCCTGATCACTGCCACACCAGTCATATTATGATGTTGTACTGCACTGGCGACAGTATGTAAAAAATACAAAATTATGACAAAAAAATGTTTTCAATTTCTTTCAAATTCAATTGTGACAAAAAATACAACTTCAAAAATTTTGCCATGCCTTACTAAATGCCTCAGACTGTCTACTTTGGGGGATATTTGTACTCTCCTGGCATTTTAGGGCCTCAAGAAATGAGATAGACATCAGAAATGATCAATTTTCAAATATATATAACATAGTTTATAGACTCTATAACTTTTGTGTACACCAATTAATATAAACTTATTGGGGTTTTTTTCCCAAAAACTTGTAGCAAAATACATCTTGACCTACATTTATGACAAACTTTGAATTTATTGGATATGTTTTATAACAGAAAGTAGAAAATATTGTTTTTTTTTCACAAAAAAACCCAGTGGTGATCAAATACTTCCAAAAGAAAGCTCTATTTGTGTGAAAAAAATGATAAATGTAACTTGGGTACAGTATTGCATGACCGCACAATTCCCAGTTAAAGTGGCGCAGTGCTGAATATCAAAAACATGCCCATGGTCATGAAGGGGGTAAACTCTTCCAGAGCTCAAGTGGTTAATATCGTAGAGACCAAACATAGGATTACTAAAGCTATGATCCATGACAAATGTGATGTAATCCTTCAAGATAGGGGTGGATAGTATACTAAATTATGGCGACCTTGGGTACAGCACTTCCTTCTACCCTTTTTTTATGGCTCTTTACTACTTCCCTAAATTGGCTATCTCGGTCTTCAGAGGCTGCATTTCCATTTGTCTATATGCCGGGAACCGGCTGGCTCCCCGGGGTTCCCCCTCCCCTCTTTTTCCTTTCTTTCTCCTTTTATTCCTTTTTTTAAATATTATTATTATTGTGTTAGACATGGCATCTAACAGAGCCTTTAGCCTCATCCCTCTATTATATCATAGTGACTGATGTTTATCTAGTCTCACTCTCCTTGGGTTACCAATGTATATTCTCCACATTTATCCCTCCTTCTGGTTTGAGATGCAAATTGTACTTCGGTTCACTGACCAACATGTTTATCAGTTCCTTGTATTTGATGTTGCTGTCCTACAAGCCTATTCCATGTGCTGAGGGTTACGTTGTGCATCTGTTGTCTATACATTGAGAGCCATATCTATTGTTGTATTGACCCAATAAAAATATTGAACAAGGAAAACCACTTTAACAGTTTTGATTTCATTTGTTCGAGAAAAAAAATTTCATCCCACTCCTTCACCCTGAACTTTCGCTTTTAGTCATCTAAACTCATCTATAGGACAGTATCCTACCTAATAGACAATTTATTGGATATTAAATATATCTAAACTCAGCAAAAATAAATGTAGTTATGATAACATGTTGGCAATTCAGGGGCTCAGCCAAGATATACTGTATATATTTATCTTAGGAGAAAGAAAGGATGAACAATAAGTATACTAAAGGAATTATGATGCAGCTGCATGAAACAGCACAGCTCAGTAATTTTAGAAGGACCTGTGATTACACATTTTTTAGGTCTCATAAGAGATCACAGTCAGTATACCTCTCCTTAGCAGCAGAAGACAGGAAATATAAGCTACCATGGATTCTTAAAGATATTACAATCACAGATGTTCACAAAAATATATAAATGGCGCTGAATGCTAAGTAGTCAGCTCCCACATAACCAAAAGAAATACAAGGTCACTCTTGACTGCAAATGAAGGGAGTGTATAATAGAGACATCATATACTTGGGCAAAAGTCCACAAAAATAGGTATATTAACAGAGATTGTAGTTTTTGGAGTTTACCAGTATCAGAGAATGCCCAGTCTCTGGCAGGATTTCTAATCTGTCTTTTACACATTGCATTTTGTCATCTAATTTGTAACTTGCAAAATTGGGGTTTATTTTAGAAATCATATAATTATGAAATATTTTGTAATTTGCACCAAGCTGCTTACTCTACTTTGCAGACATGTCAATATCCTTGCTTTTCTCTCCAACCTTTTAAAGTGAATATCAACACTTCCTCTTCTTTTGCTATAAATGGATCACTGAAGATGAGATTAGCATGTTTTGATTCTTCTGAAAGGTCCAAAGAGTTTCAGCTGATGCAGGCTGGTTCAGTGTAAAAAAGAAAACAGAATAGAACACACGTCTTAAAATGATAATAAACCCAGACTATGAAAAACTCATATTCCATGCTATATAACAGAGTGTGCATACTCACAAAGCCACTAAAGCATTTGTTTTGTGAAGAGTGAAATATACCTGCTTGATCCTGCCTTCAGCTGTCACTCCCATCTTCTCTGTGTCCCCACTGCAGCCTGGGATTTTATAGACCAGCTAGTGTCTCCTACTGAGCATGCTTCAGTTTCATTTCCCTTCTAAGCTATTTATTTCCTTCTTTTTCTCATCTCAGCCCGCATCACTAAAGAGCCCCACATACATAGCGGTAAATGACACAACGCATGTAACTTCATTCTATTTTCAGGCCTTCTTTATGCATGTTGCTTTTTGACTGGTCATTAAACAATAAAATACAGTTACACTCTAAAATGAATGCACTAAGTAACTAGTTCCCACCACAGGTATGCATATATGTGGTCTCTTGGCAGGTGGCCTTTAATGCTGAGAGGCCGCATATATGCGTCCCTACCTAAACATTTTTCTGTACTGAGAACACACTCTCTGCACTTTCCCAGCACAGTAACTGGAGGGTACCGGAAAGCTCCCAATGCATACTTGCGATCGGTAGCTTTCTAATCATGTAACTGCTGTGGCTGCCAATCACAATGTTCCCATGATCGGAATGCCCACCTCCACCTCCCAGCATTAAGAACTTTTTAAGGGGCTGGGAGGGGGTGGTGGGAAGGGGTTAAGTTAAAACAAACATTTAATAACAGTAGCTGGAAGCACAGTGTGGTAAATCATCCTCAAACTGTACAGAGAAATCATCTTTACTCTCCCACCAAGTAATGACTTGGCTATCTGCCAGCCTTCCAATTTCTGTAGTAAAAACAGGGCAAGAGTTCAGGAAGAGGTAGGAGCTGAATGCTGAGACCCAACTTGAAGGACCAGCTGGATTCACACTTGAGTAATTTGTAGCTTGAAACTTAAAGCTCAAAAACGCTTGAGGAGAAAAAAATCAATTATTCTCAATAGAGATGGTTCACATCTCCATGCCAAATCACCTGAAGCCAAACGCCTGATGCTAAAAACAAGTTTTTATTTATTTTATACTTATTTATTCATTTATTATTATTATTATAATTATTAACACCCTAACCCTAGCAAAAATAAATAAATAGTAAGAAGACAATACATAAAATATTAACCCCGCTCTATCCTACTCTAACAAAAGAAATTTATAATGAATGAATAATAATACAAAAAAGAAAGAAAAGCTGATGGAAAAGCTAAAGAAGCTGAAAAACTTAGCAACAAATGATGACACAAATTATATTTTTCTCTATTGGCTGATAAAAAAAATGCCAAAGCTCAAAAAACACTGTATGAAAATGCACAAAAACACGCAAAAGTCACTTGTAAAAACGTGCAAAAAAAGTGCGAAAATCACTTAAAGATGCTACGCTCAAGTGTAATTCCAGCCAGTGCAGCTCTTGTGAATTGTGAGAACTGTTCCACAGTGTCTGCACCTACTGAACTGAATGAAGGCTTGTTTTAAAGCTCAAGTACTGCTTTTGAGGAATATGTAAACATTTGAGGGCTCATTCACACTATTCCACACTATGCCATGATGCTCTTTTTTGTGCACTGAAACACAGTGGGGCATACTGCATTAGACAACCCAATTAAAGTGAATGGACTGCTATGCACGCAAAAGAGTAAAAGAAGACTATGTATCTGTTACACTTTCCTTACTGCTTTAAAACAAAGTGATAAAAATTGATTATAAATTAAAGTGATGGATGCCTGTATGCACAAAGTCTTTCTTGTGTTCATTATAAATGTTTGTGTTCATTAAGGGGTTAAAAGAGCTGCACTATATTAGTACATATGTGTTCTTATATAGTATTTTGCCTATTATTTCTACACAAAATATAAGGTTTCCCAGTCACTCTTCATTTAAGTAGTGGTTCATTATAGTACAGTTCATAATTTACTGAAGTATGATCTTGTGACCGAGAGTTACAGGGGAAGTCTTGTGTATTTATTATTTTGATGGACAGGAAACAGATTAAAGTGCCCAGTAATTTTCTTATATGCCATTTATGATCTAATCAAGCATTTCTGGTGTTATTTTCCTGAAGGTGTTACAGCAAGGGTGACAAACGTTATCATCTTGATTTTATAATATGGAGTTCTTGGTTACTTGTCTTGTGGAGAGGGGTAACTCCATGCAGATGAAATACTTATTAACAAGCTCTGTTTTTGAAGTTTTATTGTCATTATGTATAGCCTCCTCAACTAACCTCACAAAAGAAGATTGGACGCTGCCAGCTGATAAGCAGCATCAAAGAGTTTGGAATCATTAGCTTCTGTACTGTATGCATATGCCAGTTGTAAGTGAAGACCATCAACTGTGCATCCTGCAAGACTTAGCGATCCACAAACTCCTACTTAGAGGGGGTCACCTTGCATTGTGAAAACATGAAACATGGAAGTTGTGTAATGCTGATTGTAGTGAGAGAGGCCAAGGCAAATCCCCCAGTGGCCAGGATACTACTGTGCTATACTGCCCCTCTAGCAGGTTGATACGCTTAAAGAATAAGTTCACCTTTGGGAACATATTACATGTTCCACCCATTTTTAAGGTGAAACACGTAACATGTTCCCATAGCCGCAGCCGCCACCCCCCCTCCTTCTGACAGATAGTAAGGGGAGAAGTTTCCCTGTACTATCTGTCAAATTTGAAAACAGCATGGCCATGTGGGACTCCGTCCACACAGCTGCATCTTTCGTTTATGGACTTTAGCAAATTAATTAATTGCAAGTCCCGACAGCCTTAGCGGCTGTCGGCTTGCAGTTTTTAAAAAACTACCACAGTGCTCCAAGTTCGCTGAAGATTCCTGTCACAATATCTGCTTGCTCATACATCCCATGGCAAGCAGATATTCTGACAGGTCTGCAGGAGACCTGCATAGCATCAGTGATCTACTAATCACTGGTGCAATGTTTTCCAGGCTCCTGTAGACAAAAATAATAAATGCACATTTTTTTGCTTAAAAAAATTTGAATTTATTATTTTTGTCTAAAAGGGGAACTTATCCTTTAAGCTTGTTCCTAACAGAGGTCCATGTCCCTTATCAAGCAGTTAAGAGAGGTAAGAAACCAAGTTAATTAACTCTGATCTCACTCCTACACATCTTCAGTGCTGTCAGGGATACATTTACTTTGAGAGGCCTTTATACTAGCTAGCTGTAGGCATCTGTGTCCAGGGTTCCACAGCAACTCCAAGGCCCTTGAAAAAGTAGGCACAAGATTTACAGTCTTTTTACGGAGTTACATAGTTAGTCTGGCTGAAAAAAGACCATCTAGTTCAACCATAAAAAAAAGAAAAAAACATTCATATTTTCAGTTCTTACTGTGAACAAACCTTTCCATATATGGACATTCAAATCTCTTTTCCTTCAGACGTAAAGAGTGCCCCCTTGTCCTCTGTGATGATCTCAGGGTGAATAACTACACCGAGTTCACTATATGAACCATTTATGTATTTATACATGTATATCATATCCCCCCTTAATCTCCTCTTCTCAAGAGAGAATAAATTCGGTTCCTCTAATCTTTCCTCATAGCTGAGCTCCTCCATGCCTCCTATCAGTGTGGTTGCCCTTCTCTGCATTTTCTCCAGTTCCCCAATGTTTTTTTATTTTGTGAACTGGTGCCCAAAACTGAACTGTATATTCCAGATGAGGTCTTACTAATGATTTGTACAGGGGTAATATGATATCTCTCTCTCTGGAGTCTATACCTCTTTTAATACAAGAGAGGATTTTTCTCGCTTTAGAAACTGCAGCTTGGCATTGCATGTCATTATTGAGCTTATGACCTACCAGAACCCCCAGATCCTTCTCCACCATTGATTCCCCCAGTTGTACCCCCCTAGTATGTATGATGCATGCATATTCTTAGCCCCCAAGTGCATAACCTTACATTTATCAACATTAAACCTCATTTGTCACATAGTTGCCCAATTAAACAGTGCATTGAGGTCGTCTTGTAAGTTGGAGACATCCTGTAAGGACGTTATTCCACTGCACAGCTTGGTGTCATCTACAAAGACTGAAATGGGATTTTTAATCCCAGACCCTATATTATTTATAAATATATTAAAAAGTAAGGGTCCCATCACTGAACCCTGGGGTACACCAGAGAGGCATTTCCAACATAGTGGCTAAAATGCAGAACTGCAGCAAACCTAAACATTCTCCCTGGCAAAGGGGCTGCATCTGGACTGCAAGGGTTAACTGCTCATATTTGTCTAGGGAATTGGAAAAGCAGATTTACTTACCCAATCCTCTGTTGTTGCAGACTCCTGTGTGTTGCTGTATAAGTCCCTGTATCCTCTTTTTCCCCATGCTCTGGTGGTCTAAGGTCCTCTGTCATTATGAAGACCAATGCAGGGTCCATAGCCCGAGGATGCTGAGGGACTGTCCATTGCTGGAGCATGGGGATGTACTGTCTGCTGGGGGGGGGGGGGTGGAGGATAAGGTAAATAAAATAGCTTTTACTGTCCCCCAAAATTAATGAGAAGGTGCAGTCCCACTGTAAGAGAGAATAGTTGGATTTCCTGGCATTGGGCTGTAGGGAATGTTTCAACAGCACAAACATCTTACAGAATTGCTAGTCTACAGGTGCTTACAGTGTGCTTATGTTAGTTAATCTCTTCAAAAGGTAGAAATTCTTTCCTGCCTATTGCTAGAAGACTCTCCTGAACTAAAGATGAAGTCCTCAACATCATGGGTACTCACAGTACTTTTGAGTCTCTCTCTTACTGTACTTTGGGGTTCACTCACTTTCCCCAAAGAGGAATCCCAAGCATATGACGTGCCTGTGCCTCACATCATGGCTATTGGTCTCACTCTCTTTCCAAAAAAAAGATTTTCAGTTTGTTGGGAAACAGACCCGCTCCATAAAAGGGGCAGCGGCATAGGATAAACTTTCAAGTACACAGTAGGTGGCTGTACTCTTTGCTTTCCCATCCTGGACCTCCCCTAAAATGACAGATGAAAAAATCTAAGATCACGTGCCCAATTTTGACACAGGTCTCTCCAAGATGGTATCTGGAGCCAACAGCAGAGGACACATTACTCCTATGGTGGCCTCCCTTTAGAAATGTTCCTACACAGATAAAATGTGGACCTGTGGGGACATCTAGTGGCACCTGGGAGCATCCTCCCAGTTACATTGGCCTCTAACGCCTTGCTATGTGGCACTCTTGGTTCCCAGGCTTTCAAGTCTATGAGAATGCAAAAGCAACGGAAGCAGGTCAACTAACTGCAACTGCAGCTATTTCTGAAAAATCTCGTAAGTATATAACTGGTATTAAATCATGCTTCATTTGCCCACTAAACCCAGTCAAAACAGGCTCTTACATTAATGTAAAAATATTGATGGAACAATGTGAAAACAGTGTAAGTAGTACATACATTCCATAAGAAAGGGAATTTGTGAATAAGTCTCTTCCCTGGTCTTGTTTAATAAGGCAGTTCAAAGAACAATGATACAGTACAATATGCAGTAACCGATAGCATTTTTTAAATTTCAGTTTATTGTGGTCATATTGGATTACTTTCTGTGGTTCAAAAAATCAATATAGAATACCTGCAAACACAAAGAAAAATGGCTAAATGTGTTTTTGTTGAAGAAAAGTTTGTCAAAGTCACTTAAGGTGTTGTTATGTAATACATTTAGCAAGGAGAGTCCCAAAGGAACAATTTTATGTAAGAGAAGCATCTGTGTTTATTCTTACGTGAGTTTTGCAGCAGGACAGCAATCCTCTAGCATACAAGATGGTCATATGGACAAATCTGCTCATTAAAAATGTATATGCAATTTACATTTTCTCAGGAGGACACATAAACATATGAATAATATGCGCTGAACTACACATTAATAAAATATGTAAATGATAGCTATTTTGCACATAATATTCATTACACTTGTTAAACAAGTGGTAGAGAAATACCTGTTAATACACACATTAGAATCATTCTCAATGAACTTAATAGGACATGTAAATAATTGAAACATACTCTAATCAGTGAGGTTAGTTTCGCAACCGCTTTACAATATGAACAGAAATTGAACCATAAATGAAATTATCTTTTATGACTTTTAATTTTTTTTTGTGGGGGGGGGGATGTGTTTGTAGAAAAAAACATATTTTGTGTTATTTACGTTACAGTAATTTCTGACCTGTATGCATGTGTACAAGGGTGTGCAAATGAAAGTATTCTACGGGCAAAAGTGTTTTTTTGGTTAGGAGGACATTTGGAATTGACTATTATTGGTAATTTATTTTTGGCATGGCAGTATATCTCAGAATTTAATAATTCATTAATTTAATAAATGTATTTTGCAGAAGACTCTGGAGTTTCAGTATTGCAATAAGCTGATACTCATTAACCTCCAAGGAGTTATTGTTACAGGAATTGAGCCCAGAGAGGTCTGTCCTTGAGAATATCAGGGGAACCATGGATTGGAGAGCATTTCTGCTCAATCCTGTAAAATTTGCTGGGAGATTGTATCTTTAGGAGGTTTAAGGCTGTGTAAACTGCTGCATTGGTTGCATACTGAGTTCCCTATTTTACTTTTGCGCTACACATCAGTCCAAAGTCTTTCTGGATAATTCCTTGTCAGACAAGTATTGGACACCATAGACAACAACAGCAGTAGCAGTCAAATTCAACAAACAAAAAGGGAGGCCTGCAAAAAAAAAGCCCAACACAAGACCCAACCTAACAGATCTGTACTGATGGGTACACTCTGATCACATTTTAAATGTTGGGAACATTTATATAGCATGCTAAGACTGGTTTGGATTGACCCCAAAAATGTTTCAGACAAATATTTAACTCTAAGTGTTGGATCTTTGACATAGTATGGTAGGGTGAGAGTTGGTTGGGCATCAGTCACTTTGGTCTTTTTTCTAAATTTATTGCTGGATAACCGTTTAACAGGGAGGTTTTGGAGTGCAGGAAACCCAAAAAAGATAGCAGCAAATATAGCTCAGGCAGATGGCAGAGCGGAAAATCAAAGACGAGAGCTGAATCTGTATTTATACAAAAAAAAGCACCCAGTATGCTCTTTCCAGTCCTTTTAAAGGTTCATCCGTGAGACCAAACTTCCATATATGGATAATAATATTCTCCTTATGCTCTCACCAGACAAATGATGAAATAAAGCCTTGTACATCAACACATATTCTTATAGTGTAGTATGTTCAAAACTTTTTAGATGAAATTGTAAAAAAGTATTAGACTCTCATTACGATTGAAAAAAAGTGCCAAAAGAACTCTACACTATGTGTTGATAGCCATCCATCGTACTCAATATCTACCCTTACCCTCAATAAGGGAACCTCTGGCATTAATATACACTCACCGCCATTTTTATTAGGTACACCTTGCTAGTACTGGGTTGAACCCTCTCTTGCCTTCACAACTGCTTTAATTCCTCATGGCATAGATTCAACATGGTGTTGGAAACATTCCTCGGAGGTTTTGGTCATTATTGACATGAGTTACTGTTGCATTTCTATCATCTCGAACCAGTCTGCCCATTCTCCTCTGATCTCTGACATCAACAAGGCATTTTTGTCCTCAAAACTGTTGCTAACTGGATATTTTCTCTTTTTTGGACCATTCTCTGTAAACCCTGGAGATGGTTGTGATTGAAAATCCCAGTAGATCAGCAGTTTTTGAAATATTCAGACCAGCCTGTCTGGCACCAACAACCATGCCACTTTCAAATTCACTTAAGTCACCTCTTTCTTACAAATTCTGATGCTCAGTTTGAACTTCAGTAAGTTGTCTTCACTACATCTGTCAGGAATGGACTTGCCAATAGTGGTGGGACTCATCTGCCTTGTGGGCTGC
Organism: Staurois parvus; assembly: GCF_062004578.1. Classification (NCBI taxonomy): domain Eukaryota; kingdom Metazoa; phylum Chordata; class Amphibia; order Anura; family Ranidae; genus Staurois; species Staurois parvus. Next base: position 2,393,863 of record NW_028317883.1, read on the forward strand.
AGTACCAGGGCTGGCCAGTGGGTGCTCTCAACAACCAGAGGTTCACTTCGGCAATTAGCCATCACCTGGGGCTGATTGCAGGTGGTGTATTTAAGGGATGGCCAGACCTGCAGTCTGTGCCTTGGTGTGTGTTTTTCCATGGGCCCCTGTATCTTGTAACCTGCATTCCTGTTCCTGTTTCTGCCTGACTTGTTGCCGACCCTGCCTGATCCTGACCTCTGCTGACTTCTCCTGTTTGATCCCTGGCTTGTGACCCTGACCATTCTCTGCCTGACCCCCTGTACCTACCTGTCCGTTAGTTGCTGTACCCGGCTCGTGACCTGACTACTCTCCGCCTGCTCCTCCTGTACCTACCTGCCCGATAGTTATCGACCCGGCCTGCCTGACTACGTTGTGCTCTATATGTGTATGTACCTGTGTATCTATATCAGTTTAGGTTTGGGTTTGTTTCACCTTGTTGTATGTATTTGTGTTAGCTTGGGGTTTGGTGCACTGCGTTTATATTTGTATTAATGGTGAATACTTGTGAGCTATTATGAGATGAGGTGTTCAGTGGGTAATATATAGTGTAATCTTCTTATATGATGTGTAAGGTGCGCTGGCACTTGCACTGACTCACCCGCTAGTGTATATATAATATTATAGATAGATAGTGCCGCGCTCCTATATATTAGTGTATATAACTCTTATTTCTAAAGGTGCTTTTAGATAATAATCCAAAGCAATACATAAATAAACTATAATATAGATAGCAATTGGTGAATCACTATACCTAGTGACTCAAACAGTTAATATGAATTTCAAAGAAAGCCTTCATGCAGGTGACTAATAACTATCAATCCTAAAGTGATTGTGACTTGAGAGGTACAATTAAATACAGATCCATACAATCTAAATTAGTGCACCTCTGTTCTGCTGTGATCACTCTATTCACATTGTGCAAAAACATATAAAATTGTGCACGTGCATGTAATAAAATAGGTATATATAAAGTCTTTCAAAGTAAAATGTGCAGGTGAATTCCTTGTTTCCTCTCGCCGAGTGCTTAATGGTCTCCCTATGTGCTCACCTCTATATTTGCCTGAATAAATCCAGGCAAATACGCTTTTTATCCTTCCAGGATAGATGGGATGGGATGATACTCTTGTACTAGTTGTCCCAGAAGGTGGATGTAGATTTAAATGGGTTCTCCTGTTCTCTCCTTTATCCCCTTGTCCAGCTGCTCATGGATGGATATCCTGACCAGCTCTCTGAGGATCTCCTAATTCCCCTCCTGGGGTTGTCTCCTTCTCCAATCCTCCTTATACCAGCTCTATATTTGCCTGAATAAATCCAGGCAAATACGCTTTTTATCCTTCCAGGATAGATGGGATGGGATGATACTCTTGTACTAGTTGTCCCAGAAGGTGGATGTAGATTTAAATGGGTTCACCTGTTCTCTCCTTTATCCCCTTGTCCAGCTGCTCATGGATGGATATCCTGACCAGCTCTCTGAGGATCTCCTAATTCCTCTCCTGGGGTTGTCTCCTTCTCCAATCCTCCTTATACCAGCTCCAGGGGTGTTGGTCAATTGAAAAAGGTATTTGTATTGTTAGTCTTAATAAATTGTCTTATTTATACCATATCTGAAGCCTGCGTTTCCCTGTCAGTACACACACCTCTGGTCATACCTGGAGCCCTGACATTACACCAAGGCCAAAAACCTGACCTGAAGTGGCTGCACAGGGAGGCCATCTTGGCTTATTGTTGCTGGGAAGGATGGATCTTGATGAGGTGGTGTATTTATCTCTGCTACTGTTTGATGACAAAGACTATGCTTATCAGACTCTGAAGGAGTATACCTGGGATCAACTGCTAGAGTGTATAAGGATCGCTCATTGTCTAGTAGATCAGGGCACAGAATTTTCTGAGGTGCAGCCATTGATCCAGGTATGTGCTGAGTTGGCTCGGTCCTGTACCCCTGAAAGCAGGAATGACTTTTTTCCCCCATTTAGTGTGGATCAAGTGGAATCACTGGTATGGTTGTTGGAGGATGATCCAGATTGTTTCCATGAGCACTATGCAGCATGTCCATCACATGTGCTTATGGATTGCATAAATGCAGTGCAGTCTTTGATCAGACAGGCTATGTGTAAGCTGAGTTTTGTTAAACCAGTACTGCAGACATGGACAGATTTGTTACACCCAGCCTCAGTCGGCTTGCAACATCATTCCTCTGCTCAAGGTACTCTTCCTGCATCCCCGACAGCACCCCCAGTGATGGCCCAGTATACTCTGCTAACTACCACATACCAGTCCCCTGCTCCCACTCGCTGCACCTATCCTTTCTTCAACCCTGTAAAGAGGTCCTCTGTAGCAACTGCTCAATCCTCTGTTCCATCCTCCAGCTCTTCTCTGTCTTCAGCTGCTCCATCCGTTTACAAATCTGCGCTTACTTACAGTGCTCCGGTAACTAAAACCAGAAAAAGGCAAAAGTTCTTTCCAACCAATACCATCCTGCCAGTATCCAAACCGGTCAGCCTCCCATCTGAGAACCCGCCTTCCGTGGTGCAGCCTGGTGCCTCAGCGCCCACAATTCAGCCTGATGTCTCTACCCAGCCTGATGTCTTTACCCAGCCTGATGTCTCTACCCAGCCTGATGTCTCTACCCAGCCTGATGTCTCTATCCAGCCTGATGTCTCTATTCAGCCTGATGTCTCTAGCCAGCCTGATGTCTCTACCCAGCCTGATGTCCTTACCCAGCATGATGTCTCTACCCAGCCTGATAAACTGATCCAGCCTGATGATCCTATTATGCCAGATGACTCGATGCCCGCTGTCTTGCCAGATGACTCGGAGCCCACTGTCTTGCCAGACGACTCAGTGCCCGCAGTCTTGCCACACAACTCGGTGCCCGCAGTCTTGCCAGACGACTCGGTGCCCGCAGTCTTGCCAGGTGTCCAGCCCGAAGTGCCTCCGTCCGGTGCCCAGCCCGAAGTGCCTCCGTCCGGTGCCCAGCCCGATGTGCCAGTCTTTGATATCCCGCCAGTCACCGGACCCGGGCGGTGGAACATTTTGCCCAGCTTATACTGTTTGGAGCGTCCTGAGGCCGCTCCTTGAGGGGGGCTACTGTCAGGAATGGACTTGCCAATAGTGGTGGGAAATATTTTATTTTATAATGTAAGCTTACAAAACCACCCAACTTAAACTATTTTTTTTACAAAAGTACAAAAAAATTCCAAATAAATAAATAAGTACAAACATAATCACTACGCATAGCTGAAAGTCCAGAATTTCCTGGGGAAAGAAACAGCAAACCATATGGCTTTAAATGGCCCAAACATAAGAGTCCATAACCTTGCAAAGAAGGCATATACATCCAGACCTATATAGTCATGGAGGAGACAACAGGCCTGACACCCCACTGAGCAGGACAACAGGCCCAATGCCCCCAACATGTATCTACAAGGCCTTTATGGCCCAAACAATTTAGCCACCATGCATGACTGAAAACCCAGAACTTCCTGGGGAAAGAAAAACATAGAATATGGCATATGACCTATGGCCCATTACATAAGAGTCCATACATAAGAGTCCATAACCTGCAAAGCAAAAGGACATATGCAACCAGACCTATACGGACATGGAGAAGACAACAGGCCCGACGCCCCACAAAGCAGGACAACAGGCCCAATGCCCCCAACATGTATCCACAAGGCATTTATGGCCCAAAATATAATCACTATACGTGACAGAAAATCCAGAATTTCCTGGGGAAAGAAACAAGCATAATTACTACAACACATGGCTTTAATGGCCCAAAAGTAAGGGTCCATAAACTGCAAAGAAAGAACATATGCCTCCAGGCCTACATAGTCATGAAGGGAACAACAGGCCCGGTGCCCCCACCATGTATACACAAGGCCTCTATGGCCTATATGGCCAAACCCAAAAGGATCAAATACAATTTCCAACCTCCTGCTGCAAAAGGCCTTTACGGCCTAAATCCAAGACTCAACCAAGAACCCACCAAGATAGATAATACAAAACTCCAAGAGGAAGACTAAAAAACACAGACCCTCAGTACCTGCAACCCTTCTTCAAAAAACAAATGCACAACTACAAAAAACCTAAGGGGGTGCAAAGAGAAGAAACAGGAATAGCTACCACCACCGGAGATCAACAGGCCGCAGCTACAGGCCTGATGTTCCTCCACGCCTCCAACCAAGCCTTTCGCCGCCACCGGTCTTTCTCAAGACCCCGAATTTTCCCAACCTCACCAAGAATGCCACACACCACCACCTGGACAGGGAGGACTTTTTTCCGAATGGAAACCTGACACCGTGCATTCCACGTGTAATAACAGACCACTAAACTAACTAGAAACAAGGTGTCTAAATCAAAACCCGAGCGGCTTTCAAATGTTCCATACACCCACTCCGCATAAGACATGCAGTGGAGGAAAGAGACACCCAAAGCCCCACCCACCTCTTTGTACACTTCAACGTTAAAGGGGCACTGAAGCAAGAACTGGTCCATACTCTCCACTTCACCCCCACACTCCACCCTCGGACAACCACGGTCATCCAGAGGGCGGCACTTCAGGTTGCCCCTTACGTAAAGCCTGCCATGGAAGCCGAGCCAGGCCTGGTCCCTCAACTTCAGGGGGATCCGCTCCAGATTTAATAAACGGAAACCCTCCCTCATGATATGGCCTGGGCAATCTTTCAGGGCCAATGGCGCATGGAAAGCGGTAGCCACAATCCTCTCACCCAGGAGTTTCCTAGGGAGGGACCTGACCTCCTCCGCCGTCACATGCCACCGCCGGAGTAACTTCAGGCACGGGGCCACATAAGCCGGGAGCTTACCGTGCTTGACCCGCAGGCTTCTCACTGGCCCGCCACTCTCCCAACTGTTCAGAAAGGGTCCAAACCAGGCACGAAAAAGTCCTACCCATGCAGGCGGTCTCTCTGCCAACATGCTACCAAAGTTATGTTTCAAGAACATCAGAGAGAAAAAAACTACCGGGTTGACCATACCTAGGCCACCCTCCCGCCTGGATGAATAAGTTACGTTCCGCTTAACAAGGTTTAGACTATTTCCCCATAACATCTGGAAGAAACAGCTGTAAACCCTCGTATAGAGTGATTCTGGCAAGAGACAGATGTAACTGACATACAGAAATACCGGAATCAGGAAAGTCTTGATCAGGTCAACCCTTTCCCTTAAGGAGAGCCGCCACCCCTTCCAGCATCTGACCTTGACCTCTGCATCAGACAACTTGGCTTCCTAGTTTAGCTTGCCATAATCGGCATGGCCAAAATTGATGCCCAAAATTTTATGCTTGGCTGAGGCACCGGGAAGGTGTCCGGGAGCGAGAAGCTCTCACCCTCTCTACCCATCCAGAGAACTTCACATTTGTCCTGGTTGACCTTGGAGCCAGACGCCTCAGCATACTGTTCCATCACTGAGCCCACCTCCTGCGCCTCCTCAGACCCAGAGATGAAAACAGAAACGTCATCAGCATAAGCTACAACCTTCAGGGGCGGACTCCCAGCAGCACCCCCCGGCACCTTGCCCAACGCTCCACCATCTAGCCTCCTGATGAAGGGGTCAATGGCAAAGACATAGAGCAAGGGGCTCAGAGGGCACCCCTGGCGCACCCCAGATCCAACCCCAAAAGGCTGCCCAACCCAGCCATTCACCAACATGAAGCTCTCAGCCTTCCTATACAATGTTTTTAACCAGCCAATAAACCTCCCTTCCAAGCCGTACCGGTCAAGGAGACACCAGAGGTACTCATGGTTGACACGATCAAAGGCCTTTGCCTGATCCACTGTCAGCAACAACTTTCCCCATCCTTCAGCTTTACAACGCTCCAGAGCCTCCCGGACAGCTAACACCACTGTAAAGGTACTCCTGCCCTAGACCGAGCAATGCTGCTGACGAGAAAGCAGACCCTCTGCCACTGACGACAAGCGCCAGAACAAGATCTTAGCCAGAATCTTTCTATCAACATTGAGAAGGCTAATGGGGCACCAGTTCTCAATAACCGAAGGATCCTTACCCTTTGCCAGCAAAATCACCGCAGACTGCCTCATGGAGGGAGGGGGGGACCCCTCACTCATACAGCAATTATACACTTCCGCTAGGCGAGGTGCCAGGCTAGATTTGAAGGTCTTAAAAAATTCAGCTGTCAACCCGTCTGGCCCAGGAGTTTTCTTAATGGTGAGACTATCAATGGCCTTAGTCACCTCCTCTGTGGTAATATCTCCTGTCAAACTTTTAGGCAGAACATTACTCTCCAAACCTGGTGTAGATTCCAAGAAGCTCAACATCCTTGCCCGGTTAAGGCACTTCTCACTCAGTAAATCCTTGTAAAAATCCCTAGAGACCTCCAGAATCCCTGACCTGGATCTTGTCAGGGACCCCGTACTATCCCTCAAGGCAGAGACCGTCCTAATTGCTGCACCCTGTTTGTAATTCTGAAAAGGGTCGGGCGAGTGGTACTTCCCATAATCCCTTTCCAGAACCAAAGAGGCACGCCGATCATACTGGTATTTACTGAGGAGAAGTTTGACCTCGGAGATTGCCCCAAAATCTCCACCGCTAGAAACAAGGCGATCGAGCTTCCTCTGTAACCGTTGGTAGGCGATATATTTATCACGCTGCTTTTTCTTACCTATGGCCTTGAAAAACCTGCTGATCCGCACCTTAGTAAGCTCCCACCACTCCAACTTACTGTTGCAGAAATTCAGCACCGTCTCCTGAGCCTGAAAGAACACCTCGAAAGATTGTCTCACCTCCTCGTCCTCCAGCAGAGACGAATTCAGCCTCCAGATGCCCCTTCCTCTCTGAACGTGTCTGAAACATTCAAAACCACAGTAAGCATAAAGTGATCGGAGAACTCCACCGCCCGACACTCAGGTGCTGAGAAGGCAGAGTCATCCTTCAAAAAAAACCTATCTATTCTACTCTGGCTGCTACCTCTCCTATACGTGTACCCAGTGCTGTCCGGATTGCTTTTAATCAAAGCATCTACCAGACTTGCTTCCCTGACTATAGAATTAAGAAAAACGCTATCATACCCCAGGTGGTCAGTGAAGCCCCTCCTGTCCTTGGGCCTAGTTATGGTGTTGAAGTCACCTCCAAAGACCACCTGTCGGGATGTAAAAAGAAAAGGTTTGATCCTTGTGAAAAGGCACTTCCTATCCCACTTGGACTGCGGCCCATAGATATTAATCAGGCGCAGCTCCTGCCCCCTCACAAGGACATCCAGGACCAAACATCTACCAATCTCAACCTCAAAAGCCCGCCGGCACGTTACCATCTTGGAAAAAAGGACCGCGACTCCGCTGTAAGGCTCAGCCGCAAGAGACCAGTAGGATGGCCCACGCCTCCACTCCCTCTTGGCCAGATGGATATCAGCCAAGGTGGGCAGCCTGGTCTCTTGCCAAAAGAAAATATCAGCATCCATCTCACTGATCAAAAATAGGGCTGTCTCTCTTGCACTTACAGATCTTAGGCTGGCAACGTTAATAGTTGCCACCTTTAGCGGAGCGGGAACTGCCATCAAGGAGTCTGAAGCTGAGAAAGGCGTTTTTTAACCTTCCTCTTGGACTTCTCGGCAGGATCCCTCACTCCCTCCACAGCACCACCTACCTCCCCTTCCTCCATCGGAGAAGCGGGGTCACTCGAGACCTCCCCCTTCTCCCCCGACAGAGCCCCAAACTTATTACCCAGGGCCATGTCCTCCACCTCAAGAGAGGAGGCCGACCCTGCAGTGGAGAGGGCAGGCCTATTCCGCCTCCTCACCACTGACCACTCGCTGTCCTCCTGGGCCTTATCCTGCCCACTCTGAACAGGACCCTGGTCCTCCTGGGGAGCCCCCCCTGAGCTACCCCTCCGCCTACGAGGAAGAAGGACCGGGGGAGCCAGTACGACAGGCCCAGATTTTGCCTCCACCACTCCCGCCCCTTTGGCAGCCTCTGCCAACTTCCTCCCTCCCTTACAGGCAAGAACCGGTACCACAGAAGGAACTACAGGAGCCACTACCATATCTGACTCAACCGGGGCAACTACAACTGAGGACACCTCAGTTCCATCCTCCCTACCTCCAGAAGCTGCTGCAGAGGCCAAGCTGGCCCTCTCCGTCACCAATTCAGCTTCCTCAGCATCCACACGGTCTAATTCTGCTGCTAGCTCATCCACCGGCAAATTTCGGAGGGCCTCCGGGCACTGATTATATGAGTGCCCCATGGTGCCACACAGATTACATTTTATTACAGTGGGGATCGAAAGTTTGGGCACCCCAGCTAAAAATTTGTATTAATGTGCATAAAGAAGCCAAGGAAAGATGGAAAAATCTCCAAAAGGCATCAAATTACAGATTAGACATTCTTATAATATGTCAACAAAAGTTTGATTTTATTTCCATCATTTACACTTTCAAAATAACAGAAAACAAAAAAATGGCGTCTGCAAAAGTTTGGGCACCCTGCAGAGTTAATATCTTGTACTGCCCCCTTTGGCAAGTATCACAGCTTGTAAACGCTTTTTGTAGCCAGCCAAGAGTCTTTCAATTCTTGTTTGAGGTATCTTTGCCCATTCTTCCTTACAAAAGTCTTCCAGTTCTTTGAGATTTCTGGGTTGTCTGTCACGCACTGCTCTTTTAAGGTCTATCCATAGATTTTCAATTATGTTGAGGTCAGGAGATTGTGAAGGCCATGGCAAAACCTTCAGTTTACGCCTCTTGATGTAATCCCCCGTGGATTTCGAGGTGTGTTTAGGATCATTATCCATTTGTAGAAGCCATCCTCTCTTTAACGTCAGCTTTTTCACAGATGGCATCAAGTTACCATCCAAAATTTGCTGAAATTTTATTGAATCCATTTTTCCTTCTACTCGTGAGATGTTCCCTGTGCCACTGGCTGCAACACAACCCCAAAGCATGATTGATCCAACCCCATGCTTAACAGTTGGACAGAGGTTCTTTTCATTAAATTCTGTGCCCCTTCTTCTCCAAACGTACCTCTGCTCATTCCGGCCAAAAAGTTCAATTTTAACCTCATCGGTCCACAGAACTTGTTTCCAAAATGCATCAGGCTTGTCTATATGTTCATTTGCAAGTTCAAACGATGATTTTTGTGGTGAGAACGAAGAAGAGGTTTTCTTCTGATGACTCTTCCATGAAGACCATATTTGTACAAGTATCTCTTTATAGTGGAATAGTGTACCACAACTCCAGTGTCTGTCAGATCTTTGCAGTCAAACGTGGGTTTTGAATTGTTTTTCTCACAATCCTGCGAGCTGTTCTGTCTGATATTTTCTTGGTCTTCCAGATCTTGCTTTAACTTTCACTGTTCCTGATGACTGCCATTTCTTAATTACATTCCAAACAGAGGATATTGACATCTGAAAACGCTTTGCTATCTTCTTATAGCCTTCTCCAGCTTTGTGAGCGTCAACTATTTTCAGTTTCAGTTTTCTAGACAACTGCTTAGAAGAACCCATGGTGCTGATTGTTGGGGCAAGGTCAGATGAGTCTGGGCATTTAAAACCTTTGAGATTGACATCACCTGGTCTTCCCAGACGATGGTTGAGAACAATCCATGACACTGGAAAGGTCTCAGCATGCTACAAATTCTGCAGGGTGCCCAAACTTTTGCAGACGCCATTTTTTTGTTTTCTGTTATTTTGAAAGTGTAAATGATGGAAATAAAATCTAACTTTTGTTGACATATTATAAGAATGTCTAATCTGTAATTTGATGCCTTTTGGAGATTTTTCCATCTTTCCTTGGCTTCTTTATGCACATTAATACAAATTTTTAGCTGGGGTGCCCAAACTTTCGATCCCCACTGTACATTGCATTGCAGTCCTTAGCCAGGTGACCAATCTCTTGGCATAGTGAACACCTGATGACTGGACAAGTGGCTGCAAAGTGCCCCTTAGCCCCGCACCTATGGCACACCCGGGGCTGACCAGCATAGAACATGATCAACCGGTCCCGCCCCAGGAAAGCAGAGGAGGGGATGTGTTGTAAGACATTACCCTCCACCCTCAGACGAACATTGGCCGTCCACATTTTCCTGTCATCCAGGATTTTCTGCAGAGGCCCCAAGACATCTCCAAACTTTCCCAACCAGACAACAATATCGGAAACTGGAATTGACTTGTTCCTAACCAGAATCATTACTTTTTTGATGACATTCTGACGAGAAACAAGCTTGGTAGTTAGCCCCTCCCACCTAGGACTACGGGCATAGGTGAACTCATATTTCTGCCAAAAAAGATCTAACAGGTCAGCCCTCGTAAAGGATAGATCATATTTGCCCGTCCCCACCGAGGCAATAAAGGCAAATATGTCCACCGCACGGAAACCCATCTCCAAGATGCGGTCAATGACCTCTCTACGCCCCAGGGGAGGGCCCGTCCCTGTCCACTTAAGCTGCACTACATTCCTACGCGCAGCTGACATAGGCAGGTTCCTCGTTCGTGACTGGGGTACCCCCAAGGCACCCTGACCCCCCCTTAACACTGCTGAGTAACTCAAAGCAGGTCTTGACACAGGAACCTCAGCCACAGCAGGACCAGACACCTGGGGACCTGCAACCGGGGCAACAGAAACCTGGGGATTTGGCCCAGGCAGGCCCTGCTCAACAGCAGCCTGGGCCCTAGGACCCTCATCACTGACAGGGGGACACACCACAACAGACCCTTGCACAGCCTGTCCACCACCAGGGGGACCCGGAGCAACATGCAAAACACCCGGGACCCCCCCAAGGGACTGGGCTCAGATAAGACCTGAACCGGGGCCAAGACCGGGACAGATACACCATCCCCAGGAACCTCAGCAGGGACCCGTTCTACAGACACAACAGCCGACACTTTACCAGCCTCACCCGCGACATCAGCCGCTTCGTTCCCCAGTCCCCTGGAGTCCTGCGGTACGTCCTCCGCCAGCGGTTCCCCCGCTTTCGCCAGCAATTCAACTTCCACAGAGCTAGGCATCCGTTGCAGTTTCACAAACACGGCCCGCTCCCGCAGAACAGGTCTTGATGGCTTCCATGACGTCACTTCCGCTTCCTCCTCCTCTGACTCGGCCGACGTGAACCGGAAGTTGTCTGCCCGATATTCCAGCCCTGTCTCCATTGCAAAGCAGAGCTCTCCTACAGCCTCCGCCTCCTCCATCTGTGAGCCCCAATCGGCTGGCTGCTGCTGCCCGGGGGGGAGGGAACCAGAATCTCCCGTGTCCTCACCGGCCTCGGCGTTTTCCTTATTAGGAACTTCACTCTGCTGGGTAGATGCAGTGTGCTCAGGCACCTGCTTCTGCTCCCCATCGGTCAATGGCGTCTCCGACAGCTCCTCCATGGAGGAGACAATCTCAACTGGGCCCCTCACAGCAGCCACTCTTCTGCTCCTTGCAGCCTTGAAGCGGGTCTCGTTCTGGTACTTCTCCCTTAGTACTCCACTCTTCTTTTTCAAGGCTGCCACATACTTGCTTTGGAGGGCCACCTGCTTTTCCAATACCTCCACGCCTGGCTTCTTCAACTGGCGTTTTGTGCTCCAGACTCTGTCATATGACTGACGGAACTTTTTAAGCTCCAGACTCAATTTCTCCAACTTTGTTTCCTCCTTCTCTATCATGCTGATACGGGTTACCACCCGGTTGCGGTACGCGCTGCCATATTCCCCCTTCCTTGGGGCTGTTCCCAGGTCCTCTATGGCTGGAAAATCGGGACCGGTACTAGGTTCCTCCAGGGGCATATCAACGCTGGACCCAAGCCCAGGATCCGCCATCCTCCCTGGGCTGGGCAGGGCACTTTAGCCCCAGGCTTCTCAGGCCTACTTGGAGCTCAGCAGAGCACCTCTAACACAGCCTCTCCACACGCTGTCAGGAATGACTCACTACAGGGCTCACCTGCCTTGTGGGCTGCAGTACCAGGGCTGGCCAGCGGGTGCTCTCAACAACCAGAGGTTTACTTCGGCAATTAGCCATCACCTGGGGCTGATTGCAGGTGGTGTATTTAAGGGATGGCCAGACCTGCAGTCTGTGCCTTGGTGTGTGTTTTCCATGGGCCCCTGTACCTTGTAACCTGCATTCCTGTTTCTGCCTGACTTGTTGCTGACCCTGCCTGATCCTGACCTCTGCTGACTTCTCCTGTTTGATCCCTGGCTTGTGACCCTGACCATTCTCTCCGCCTGCTCCTCTTGTACCTACCTGCCCGATAGTTATCGACCCGGCCTGCCTGACTACGTTGTGCTCTATATGTGTATGTACCTGTGTATCTATATCAGTTTAGGTTTGGGTTTGTTTCACCTTGTTGTATGTATTTGTGTTAGCTTGGGGTTTGGTGCACTGCGTTTATATTTGTATTGTTAGTCTTAATAAATTGTCTTATTTATACCATATCTGAAGCCTGCGTTTCCCTGTGTCAGTACACACACCTCTGGTCATACCCCGAGAGCTGACAACATTTAGATGCTTAAATGCATTGAGTTGCAACCATGTGATTAGCAATTTTTGTTACCAAGCAATTGAACAGATGTACCTAATAAAGTGGCCAGTGAGCGTACATATGTGTGTAGCACCCTCTAAGTTAGGTGCTAGGATGTGTATAGTTAGGTTAAGCATAGTTGTGTTTCTATGCTTACCAAAGAGGCTGGCAGGTAAATTCAGTGTGGTATTCTGTTTAACAGAGTGCTGTGATTGATTGGTTAGGTCTACTCATGCTGCTTTTGTGCTTTTGGAGTTTGTCTGAGTTATGCCCGCCTTCAGAAAGCTATGAAAGCCTTTCAGAACATGGGTAGGAGCTAGACAAATGCACAGAATGAATATGGATACAGCCCTGGCCAATTGTAGGAAAGGGTTGCCCCATTGAATGATGGGAGTGGTATTTATTTTCTAAGAGCACATGGGTTCAGTGTCATTCCCAGGAGTGGATTGCACCAGCCAGGCTGGAAGCAGGCTGCCTCACCTGGCAACAGGCTGCCATGCAGGTGTGTCGACCTGAGGGCCTGAAGTTAGAGAAAGTGACCCTGGTTCTACAGTAAGCTGACTGAGGGAAGTTGTCTGCCAAAGCTCTGTCTGGTATCATGGAGGGTTTCGCTTGGAAGATTGGAAGAGGGCAACCTTTCTGTCCTTGGGCCTTGTGAGTACTGACATTGAGGAATTTGGGGACACTGTGTACTTGCTACCTCCCTTGGTGCTTGATAGTCAGTGTGGGTCTGGAAAAAAGGGAACACTGGCTATTGTTCTGAAGAGCTTGTCCAAGTGTTGCTACTGCAAAGGACTTTGCTCAGCTACATTCCTTTGGGCTGTCGCAGTCTGTCATAACTGGCTTATACCTGAGGAACTCAGCCCTGTAACTACTACCACTTCAAAAAGGGACTTTTCTCACTCCAAAAACTACTTGCTGCTATATGTTACAATAGAAGTCTGCTATCTACTGTCAGCCAAGTAAGTATTCAACTAAGAGATCAGCTAGATGTCCTCAGTGTGAATAGTTCTGATTTTGCAGTATCCAACTAAAATTCCCCATCCCTATCCCCAATTCTACAATAAACTCCAAAACAAAACATCCCCTAGACTGGTCATTGAAAACAATGAGTGGAAGTGTGTATGAGTGTATTTGGCTGCAGAAATACACTGTGCCTGGCTGCAAGGTGAAGAAAGGGGAGCCCGATGAAAATATTCAAGCGGCTCCTTTGGGGGTAGCGCTACACGTGTATACTCCAAGACTCTTATCAAGATGTTCTCTTCACTCATAAACCCCCCCCACCACAAAAAAAACTCCCAAAGATATAGTGCGGTGTGCCTGTAAGCTATAAACCATCCACGCTAAAATATAAGTCACCTACAATAAGTAACTAAACCACCAAAAGTATAGGAAGTATCAGGAGTGACATCAGGCACAAACCAGAAATAATGCAGTGGCCATTTTAGAAAAGGTTCTTTTTGTCTGTTTTACATGTAAGTGTAGCAGGGCCCTGCTGTTTCCCTTTTAAGGAACTGTTTCCCTTTTAAGACTGCATGTTGTCAGAAAGGGTTTGATTGGCTCAGCTCTCAGCAGTACAGGAGTGTTTGTGGGAGTTGTAGTTTCAATACAGAGGTAGACAATGTAACTTTGTACTGCACAGGACTACAGGACCAGGATGCTTTGCAAGGAGGAGGATGGGGGAGCCACGTGTGCCTTTGCAGAAGGCATGTGAGAGCTAGTCTGCAGCCCCTGCTGTTGAAGTACACTGACACTGTTTCCAGAACAGCAGCGGTTGCTAAGGACAACGGTTATCTACAGCAGCTGAAGTCAGCAGCAACTGTGATCATTGGTACCAGTCACCAGCGACGGCAGTTACCGGCAGCAACGACATCTCCCACCACAGAGAGAGGTCAGAGTGTTGGAAATTGCAGACCATCCCAGGTGAGGCACCTCAGAGATTGTGCAGCACCAACAATTGACAACAGGAAAAAAACTAACCGGAGAGACAGAGCCCCATTCATCATCCCTTCAAGGAATTAACCTCTGGAGACTGTTCTTCGTGGATGTGGTGAGCAAATGCTAACCAGTGACATGTCAGTCCTTAAGAGCTCCACCGATTCACTAACACAGGCCTGTGCAACACATAGACTCACACAGTGTTACAATCCCACAGTATACAAGTGAATTTGGGACTGAGCCTAAAGAGATGTCAGTTTAGCTGGGGACATATTGCTGCTATAGTTGCAGGGGGTTCATTCTGATATATCGCTATACCGTATATACATGAATATTGTGTTTATTGATGTTATTGTGCCAATTCTAGAATTTTGTGTATTCAGTGCATTTAACTGCTATTTTCCAAGGTAATTTGCAGTCTATTTGCAGAGTTTTACCTGTCTTAAACCTGTTATAAAACTTCCCACAAGATGTACTGGTGTGCTCTGGATCCTATAAATATATATATGGTTCATCACTGAAGTAAGGACAGAAGTGCCCGTTAATTCCAGCGGCTCCTTCGGGGTGAGTGCTACATAAGCATGACTTTAAGGTGAATAAAGCGTTGTTTGATGTACTTCTGCACTATGGTCCCTCTGTTTTAATCGCATATACCTGGAGGCTATTGGTGATGTGGGGAACACAGAAGGAGATTGGAGACAAGAAGCTATAAAGGGGATCGTGGAGTCATTTGATGTGTGTTTACATTCCGAGTTTGCTAAGTAACTGCAGAGAACTAATGGTGAAAGGAATACACACTTTTGGTGATTTAGTTACTTATTTAATGTGAGTTATATTTTAGTGTGGATGGTTTATTAATTAAAGGCATACTGCACTATATCAGTGTTTCTCTTTTAGGGGAGTAATTTTTGAATGAAGAGGACATCTTAGGAAGAGTCTTGGAGTACACACATATATATTGATGCAACAAGAAGTTCCTTTATTGAGGGTAAGGGTAAATATTGATTAAGGTGGATGGCTATCATTGTCACATGGTGAAGAGTTCTTTTGCCACTTTTTTCACTCATAATGTGATCATATTAATTTATTACAATTTTATATAAAAAGTTTGAATATGCTACACTATATGCATATTTTTTTTTATTTAATGTGATTCAGGAGTAAGCACAGCATATAGGATGGCGATAAACAAGAGGAGAAGAATATGTGTTGATATACAAGGCTTTATTTCATCATTTGTCTGGTGAGAGCATAAGGAGAATATTATTATTCATATATGGAAGTTTGGTCTCACACATGAACTTTTAAAAGGACTATAAAGAGCATACTGAGCACCATTTTTTTGTGTACGTATTTTGTCTGCTCAAGGGACCAGTTTATTTCCAGCTGCTGGACATTTTAATACTCTGTTTAGTCATTTTATATTTTTATTTATGCTAAATCTGTATGCCCCTGTCAGCCTGCGGGGCTCTGGAGCCTGACTCCAGCTTCTGCCAGCTTGCTTCCAATAGAATATTAGTAATAGCTAATCTGCATCCCAGAAAGTTCCAATATGAAAAAGTCAAATATTTTATTAAAATGTCTAAGGCCATTTTAAGCTGAAATACGTCAGCTTTTCCTGCAGGGCTATTTATGTGTGCATGTATGTGTATATATAGGTATATATATATATATATATATATATATATATATATAATATATATATATATATATATATATATATAAACTTTTTTTTTTTTATTATTATTATGTTTTGGTAATGCACTATTGTGAGTTTTCTTTTTTTTTTAGGTTTTTCACCAAAATTATTGAACACAATCAACACTGCAAGTAATATATCTTTTTTAGTTCTACCATTTTTGATTATCGAGACACTGGACTTTTATGATTTGTTTTTGATTACTGAGACATTGGACTTTATGATTTTGTGTTAGTTCACGTTTATAATTATAGGGGGTAAATTTTGCTGTTTTATGTATAGGTAGATTATTTGTTAAAAGAGGGAAGATTTCCTTTGGATTAATTTATTTGATTTTAAGCTTTCAGGGGTTGAAAGTTTTTTTCCAATTTGGAATTAGTGTAGGTTTAAGGGCTTTTTGAGTTGGTATCATATTCACATTGTATTTATAATTTCCTGCAGGGCTGTAGGCTTTATATATCAATAAAATGTGTGATTTTTTTTTTTCTCGTATTTGAATTTTTCATAATGTAGACATTCTATTACTAATATCAGATTTCAGTCTCAGTCTTCATACCCCATACCTAATTTAGCTTGTGTTTGCCTTCATCAGTATTTCTTGGTAGTAACTGGCCCTTTAAGATATCAAGAGATCATTTCAATGGCTTTGCAATAGCAGTCACAATTCAGATCTTTTCTTAAGCTTCAATGGTTCTTTTGCACTCTGAGCAATTTAGGCTCTTGACCCTTTGATAGCAGCCACAGATATCTTCTTCTGTAAGTGATGAATCCATCTAGGAATATCTTGCTTATTTTAAGCAACATTGGTTAATAATGACATTGTAAGATGGCCTTTGGCTGTGTACATATATGCCACTCTATATCAGTTTATTGGTGGCACTATATTTAACACATATATTTTGCCTGGTCCTTAAGGCAAGAATTAATCAATTTGTGAAAACACAGGTTTAGATAACATTGCAATCCATCATTGTTTCCTTCCTTTAGATTGATGTAAAATCCTCTGCATGGTTCCAGATGCAGCTGGTATAGTAGGATGTTGAAAAATGGATTGCTGCGATCTAAAAGATTCCAGGAAAACTTTAGCCGTCCTGTAGATATTGCAACAAAATACTAAAGAGTGATAAAAACATCCATTTATGGTGAGGTTTGATAGATATTTGCCCTAACAACTACTGAAAACAATAACAATGATCAAAAAAAACAACTAAGAAAAAAGGCTAAAACACTAAAACACAGCTGACCACCTCTATACTATGCACCTGCATGTAGAACTTAAGTAAACCGGCTATGAATGTGGTTAACTCAAATGAGCAGTACACATAAGCAGAAGTTAGCTATAGTGAAAATACCTTGACAAAATAAGTGGGCAGGGGAGCCCCAGCACACAGCTAGTGATTGACATCATTAGCTGTGCATGTAGGGGTGTAGAGGGGGTGTCCCTTCCTTTTTCTCATGCCTCAGATTACACTCAGCTCTCCTCTCTGAGCTGTGCAGCGTGTGACATCAGAGCCCCAACCCTTGTCATCTGAAACTGAGAGTTTTATTTGGTGTGTTTTAAGTAGAGGAGGAAGGGCTGCAAATAAACAGGTACAACGTATGTAGGAGAATTTGTTTCTTCTGTGTATCGCCTGAAGCTAGTCACTTTACTGGGTATATAAAGAGTTTACAACCATTTTAAATGTCTTGTTTGTTGTAAACATTTACATTTGTATACACCTTCAGCTGCCTGTATCTCTGGAACTATGGTTTATTACAACTTTCACTGGATAACCTCTGCTTATGCTTTGTAAAACAAATGTCCACTTAAATGTGTCCGTGCCTGTGATATGTTTACCTTATAGAACTATCCTGCTAGCTTTGCAAAATGTATGTGCTGTTGTATCTTTGGCTGCCAACAACCATTGCCATGTAAAGTTCTAATACTGAATAAGCTCATGGTGGTCATCTTATCTGTTTTCAACTTAGTACAGATGCAATAGATTTATGTGTTCATAGGACTAGTACAAGCTGTAATGGAAGTCTGTATTAGCATTTAATAATAGCAGAGAATGTACAAAACAGGATGTACTGCTATGAGTAGGTATATGTGAACAGCATCATACAAATAAAATCATCTCACTTAGCTGTCAGCAGCTCACATTGCACTGCTGAATGAATAAAGTGAACCAAGCTAGATCAGTGCACGAAGGATTTTTTCAGCAGCGTTCACTGCTTTTGCAGGGGGAATGGTTTGTTATTCTTTTATCATTACATTATAATAAATGATGACATTGAAGGTCTATTCACACTTAAGAGTTTCGTGGTGTGGTGTTAATGCACATTACGACATTTGTTAATACATAAAATAAATAATAAAAATAAATAATAATAATTAAACACATTAGTTACATCCAGGCATACCTGGAGGTAGGGATGCCACTATACAGAAAGAAATTGACAAGGCAATGTGGCTTCCACATAGACTTGCAATTAAATGAAACTAACACCCCTGTCTTTAATATATAGGGGGAGATTTACTAAAACTGGAGCACTCAGAATCTGATGCAGCTGTGCCTGGTAGCCAATTTAAATTCAGCTTGCTCAATTATGCATTGACAATTATTCCTAGAAGCTGATTGGCTAGTATGCACAGCTGTACCCGTTTTAATAAATCTCCCCCACAGTGTTTAAGGAGTGCTTTCATTTGGATAAATGTACTGTACAGAGCCACCACTAGCTGCCCACCCGTGTATACTGATTGTGGGTGACAGTGTGCAACAGGATGTCGATGATATGAAGTCCAGGTTATGGACTGGACTGAGTGGGAGGATTGGAGAACTCTTGAGTATTTTATTGCTTGAGAGAATAAAGTGTGGTTGGATTTTGAAGTGGTGTTCTATCATTAAGGAGTAGCCAAGTAACTTATCCATGAGGAAAGGATTTCAGTCTATTGCTTCAAGGGCCACCCAAAGAGGAATTTCCATTGAGGTGCGATATTTAGTAAAGGTGGCCAGCTGGGCAGTTTGATAGAGTTTTAGTAAATGTGGGACTTCTAGGCCGATTAGACTGTGTTGAGGTAATCCTGGCCTTTTTGCTATGTAAATTGCAAGACATGTTACTGTAAAATCCTTACAACACAGGGGGACAAGGAGGAGTAAGACTCCAAAAAGGTAAAGTCATTTTGGTAAGTACCGTATTTTTCGCTCCATAAGACGCACCTGACCATAAGACGCCCCTAGGTTTTAGAAGAGAAAAACAAGGAAAAAAATATTCTGAACCAATGGACTGCAGACATAGTACAGGGGATGACCAGAGACTGCGGACACAGTACAGGGGATGACCAGAGACTGCGGACACAGTACAGGAGATGACCAGAGACTGCAGACACAGTACAGGGGATGACCAGAGACTGCGGACACAGTACAGGGGATGACCAGAGACTGCGGACACAGTACAGGAGATGACCAGAGACTGCGGACACAGTACAGGGGATGGCCAGAGACTGCGGACACAGTACAGGAGATGACCAGAGACTGCGGACACAGTACAGGAGATGACCAGAGACTGCGTACACAGTACAGGAGATGACCAGAGACTGCGGACACAGTACAGGGAATGACCAGAGACTGCGGACACAGTACAGGGAATGACCAGAGACTGCGGACACAGTACAGGGAATGACCAGAGACTGCGGACATAGTACAGGGAATGACCAGAGACTGCAGACAGTACAGGGGATGACCAGAGACTGCAGACAGTACAGGGGATGACCAGAGAATGCAGACAGTAAAGAGAAGCGCTGCGCTTTGTGAATGGCTCGAAGCCTTTTGGGACCTGTCATGTGTCCCAGAAGACACCGGACCATTCACAAAGCGCCGCGCTTCTCGCGCATATGCGCAGTGGGCACCCGGCTGTCACAGAAGCCGCCGTGGGAAGACTGCAGCGCTGGAGCGAGGAATAGGTAAGGTCCTGCAGGAGAGAAGAGCTAAGCGGTCAGCCTGATATTCTGACATGGTGGCGGCAGAAATACCGGCCACTTTACATTCGCTCCATAAGACGCACTGACTTCCCCCCCCCTTTTTTGGGGGAAAAAAGTGTGTTTTATGGAGCGAAAAATACGGTAAGTCATTTTAATTGCAGCTATTTTGCCAGGCCAGGGCAAGGTGTAATTTCTCCACTCCATGAGAGTAGCCTTTACCCTAATAAGATGTATCAAGGACTGGATAGCTAGGGAAAATAGGAGTGAGATAATGGACAACCCTGTCTGGTTCCAAAGCCAATGGGAAATTAAGTAGGAATCACATCGAACATGTATACCCAATTACAAAACTCAGCACAAAAGCCCTATTTGTGCAGGGGAAAGAGCAAGCATGGCAAGACAGTGAATCAAAGCCTTTTTTAATACCGAGTGAGAATAGCATAAGAGGAATATTACATTTCCTAGCAACCGCTATTAAGGGAGTTATCCTGAAAATGTTGTCATATGCTTGTCTAAGGGGCATGAAGTCTACTTCATTTCTATAGATTACATTTCCTATACTTACGTTAATCCTGTTTACAAGACTTTTTTGCTAGGAATTTGATATCTATATTTAGCTATGATTAGATCAGTTTGCATCTTGATAGTTATGTTTTGATGTGGATCAGTTTTTATTCAAGAAGTTGGAATGTTCAAACTAGCATAACTTGTTTACTCAGTCTTGTTTGAAACTGGAGGCCAGTTGGATATGCTTTCCCCTTGGAGGGACTCATCAGTTAGACGCAGGGGCTGACTGACAACTCATGGGGCCCCCGGGCAATAGGGGATCATGGGGCCCCTGTGTCCTTGCCCAAACTCAAAAAAGCCTATGAAAAAGGTACCAGGGGCATCTCATGGGGCCCCCTACTGACCCCGGGCCCTCGGGCAGCGCCCGAGTTTCCAAATGGTCAGTCCGCCCCTGGTTAGAAGTGAGTCATTAAGAGTTCAGATTGAATCCATTGACGTAAGAAGGCAGAGAGAGTGAGGGTGACAGCGCAGTGGTACATCTACAGAACGGATTTGATAGATGAGGAGAGCACAGGGAGTGGAGGATATGGGTTGTCTTAGAGAAGGTGTTGTGTGGGTGCAAAATAAAATGTTTAGGCCCTGATTGTGGGATACATTTCTCTCCAGCAGCCAACTACAGCACATTGGGTTAGGATAGCTCAGAAATATCTAAACTGAGTTGAAATGTTAAGTTTGAATCTTCACTTGAGACTTCCTGTCTGATGCAGTTTAAAGAATGGATGTTGGCATGTTGGCTCAAATTTTGGTGCATAGTAGGTGACAACTGTAACTGAAAGTGATCTACTAGGATTATGTACTGTCCTGAAGAACCTTTGCTCTATTTGCTACAATTAATTTGAGTAGACCTGCTGAAATCAGTCAGGACCCCTATTATTTATACATGGTCACCAGACAGGTACATTTGAGAGTAACATAAGCTAAATTATCTGTGTGCTGAGGTTTGGGATAAGTGAGTTTCTTGCTATATCAGGTGGAAGGGGTAAAGTGAGTGAGGGTCCACACTTAGTGGAGGGGGAGCAAGCCATTTCTATGGAACCCAGGATGCCCAGGTAGAAAGAGGGAGGGATAAAGATAGGGGAATAGAATCGGAAAGGAAAATAAAGGGAAAAGCAGGAACATGGTTGCCATGTTTAAGGAACTTGCCTGAAATAGAACAGAAAGGTCACCGGAAAGGCTCAAGCCAGATCTCACCATGTTCTTTCTGACAAGATCCTGGTGCGTGAGTAGTATACTCGCATAATAATGGAAGGAACAGTGACTCCCTTTCTGGCATCTAGGTTTAACAATTGGGATTACCGCAAATAACATGAACTTGTCTGGATTTTGTTAAATCAGGAAACAAATAGAGGGCACAATGCTAGTATGTGGGGTTCACCACCTAGTTTCAGACTTCAAAAGTATATGGGTAGGACCCAGTCATGTAGAATCTGGTGGATAGGGTGACAATGCTGAATGTAAACATTCAATTGTTGTCACAGGTTTTCTAGTTTCTCAGATGGAGATGCAAGTCTGGTCAACTCTGGGCTGGGTCTCCTCCTCACTCAATCCTCATATAAGTTAAGCTACATCTCATTAGGTCCAGTGGACAACCATAGGAGGCATAGGGATGTGATACGGCATGGCAAAAGTAGATTGGCAGCTATACAAGGGAGGGGTACCTTCCAGGGGGTGTGATTAACGAAAACGGTAGAAAGTTCAGCACTTTCTTCCAGTAACCACTTTAAAAGTATTACATATAAGACAGACATATAGAGGTTTATTTACTAAAACTGTATGGTGCAAAATCTGGTGTAGCTCTGCACAGAAACCATTCAGCTTCCAGCTTTTATTGGCACAGCTTAATTAAACAAGCTGAGGTTAGAAGCTGATTGGCTACCATGTACAGCTGCACTAGATTTGGAGTGCACCAGTTTCAGTACATCTACCCCATAGTTTAAAAAATATGATTGAAAAGAAAGCCTATGCTGCTGCAAAAGGGTTCTACAGGATAAGAAGATCTACTTTACTTTTTGAGTGCTCTATCTTTGTACATATGGGCCAAAAAATAAATAGCTAAACAAATTAATTTTGATTTTCTTTATTGTCACCAGCTTCTTTATTGGTGCTAGCTGCTACCTCAGCACTGCTGCTCCACTGCAAATAGCAAAAAAAACAACAACACATCTTTTGGTATGTAATGGGAATATGTTTGTATTTCAGAGCTGTCCACAGCCACTTAGCACAGGAGAAATCTCGTTTTATTTGTGGGGAAATAGTTTTCTTTATAAGTGACTGACGTGCCCTTCTCAAACTAAATAAAATTAGGACTTAAATCGGTAGAGAAATAAAGGAGGCGCAGGCTCTCGCCATCTTATTATGCAGATCAGGCTGTCTGCGTACACAGCCGTTTAGCTTCTAATATGAGTTTGCTTCTGAGTGGACAAGGAGAGAATTTGAACCAGACAGACTTCAATGCAGTTCATGTTTTTCTTGGGAAAAATATCAGCTGAAAATTCCTGGCAATTATAACCTAAATGACAGCAATTTCCATCAAGACGTTTTGCTAGCAAGTTATCAGAGAAACAATACACCGTAAAAAACTTTTTTCTCTGGTTTGACACTGTGCAACAGCGGTCAAGGTGGTCAGAAGTTTGCTTGGGTTTGTGACTTTGCATATCTTCCACAGTTATGTTATATTTAGTCCAATATAAATAGTAATATTAATAAAGTGGAACTTTATTTAGAAAATTAGGTTCAGCTAGATCACTTCAGGCTGGCCCCTTTTTCCGGTATAGCTATGTAAAATATTAAAAATAAGTGTCTACACTGTTTAAAATCCAGTAACACACTGTCTCGCACTGCTCTGCACAAGTTCATTTGCTCTTTTAAGCACTGTGCCAAATTTGTAGAGACTGATCTACTGACAGCCTAAAGATTTAATGCTGCTTAGGGGCTCTGCGCTTCAGCGAAATGGCAGCCCCAATGGTGCAATGCTGAAAGCAATTTACAGCACACACTTATTTTGGTAGCATGAATATTGTATGTAATGGAATGTATGTTTCTTGCTAAAGAAAACGTTGTGAAGTTCCAAATGTAGATTCCCCTTAGCACTTTGATACAGACATATAGGGGTTTATTTACTAAAGCTGGAGAGTCCAAAATCAGACTCCCTTCTGCATAGAAACCAATCAGCTTCCAGGTTTCATTGCCAAAGCTTCATTGAACAAGCTGAGGTTAGAAGCTGATTGGTTTCTATGCAGAAGGGAGTCTGATTTTGGACTCTCCAGCCTTAGTAAATAAACCCCATAGGATCTGATTTACTAAAATAACTGAACAAGAGTAGGGATAAACTGTTACATTACATTTGTATCTTGGGAGAGCATTTGCACTCATGATCACTGTACCTATTTACATGATCACACACTGATGTTCAATGCATACAATATGGTCCTAGTTTGCATGTGCCAGTAGAAGATTGCAGGGAAAACATAATCAATGAGTTATTTCATGATAGAGCAGATTTCAGTGGGCTAAAAAGTACCATTATAACATATTAGCTGGTAGGTATGATGTTCCAAAAGGACACACCTTTATACACCATCCAGCATTCTTTGTGACTCTTGATATTATGTTACATCACATCTCAGATCTACAAATGAAGGCGTATATATATAATGCTTAGGAAGTGCCATTGACTGTGGATTCTGCACTGATAGAATTCTGTATGGTAAAGTATATCTACTCAGGGCCACCAGACAACCATATCTTACTGGCCCAGGGGGAAAATGCTCACGTGAACGTTTTTCTGAAACATAAATTGAAAAAAAATGATATGTCCAGCTCCCTAAACTAAGAAATGTGTATAAGAAAATCCAAGGGCATATAAAAAAAAAAAAAAAGGTTGGCTATGTTGTGATAGAGGAAAACTTTGTGTGTATTTATCATTAGAATTTCTATAGGAGATCTTGTACACTGGTATGCACATTTTAACAGCATGGGCATTTTAACAAAATGCTAACAGCAGTTATGCAGACTCAAGAAAGTTGGAGCAAATTAAATTTTTGTTTGCACACACAAAACAGGTAAGTGTTCTTCCTGGATATTTTACCCATCCTATCAGACCAAATTCATTGGTGACCAGAAATGACCACTACCGGTCAGCAGATGATTTTTAAAGTCACACACAGTTTATCTGTGCATTCATTGGCTGCTTTCATTGTGATTCAGGCATTTTTATTTACTTTCATTTACTGTGATTATTACTCACTGCAATCTGTTCATGGCGATGGCCCTTTCTTGTAATAGCAGTCTGTTGTTTGTAGTTTTAGGGAGGACTGCAATCTGCTGGTGGGGTTTTTGGCAGAAAAACTGTCCTGTAAAGGACAACTACTCCTCCAACAGATGCAGAAGTTATGGTCCCTGTCTTTTTTTTGTGTGTGCTTTTTAGTTTTGAAAAAGAAAAGAGTATTGGTTGTGCAACCAAACTAACCAAAGTAAATAAAAAGATTTGAGCACAATAAAAAAAAAAAAAAAATTCTATGGCTGTTTTTGTTCTCTCTATCACCATAATTCATAGTCTGAACCTAGCAGAACCACAGAACTAACATGCCTGCAAACCATACACACCTGTGAAAAACATACTATTATTTTCTCATAATTAGTTCCCAAATCCCAATATACTGTTTAGGCATACCGTTGTGCTTAAAAGTTTGCATTCCCTGGTAGAAATCATGAAATTTTGGCATTGATAAAAAAAATATGACTGATAATGCCAACAAACTGTGTTTTATTTAAAGTGTTACCAAACCCACAACAGTAAAATCAGTCTGTATATGCAGTAAAGCATGCTTGGTATAATCACTGTGGAACCTAAGGGGTTAAGTCTCTGCATTGTACAAAAAGGCTGTTTGACCCTAGCTTTCCTGATCCTGATGTGCAAGTCTGCAAATGCTCGGCTTGGTGTGTATTGCTAGAGAGTTTTTTTTGGGAGGATGCATGTGATCGGCACAAGGCCATTCAGTGCTCTCAGAACAGAGGGTCAGGGTTCATGCTGCCTCATAGGACAGTCAAAAGAGAATGAAAACTCCTCCTACAAGATTAACTAGTGCTCGTCCAGACACTGATAGAAGTCACAAGACTGATATATACTGCTGATGAGAAAAGTTATTTAACAGTTTATAATTACTAAAATAATTGCTTTTCCATGTTCTGAGCACTGTGGCACAAAAAATCCTGATGAGGCATGTCAAGGTGTTGTCAGACATATTGTTACAGAACATTTTTGTGTCATTGGTGAAGTAAAGGCTTCTTTCTGGCAACTTGTCCATGCAGCTCATTTTAGTTCAAGTATCATCATATTGTGCTCTTTGAAACAACCACACCATCTTTTTCCAGAGCAGCCTGTATTTCTCTTGAGGTTACCTGTGGGTTTTTCTTTCCAAACAATTCCTCTGGCAATTGTTCTTGGTCTACCTGATCTTGGCTTGGTATCAAGAGATCCCCAAATTTTCCACTCCTTATTAAGTCATTGAAGAGTTCTGACCGGCATATTCAAGGCTTTCTTTGGCATGATCAGTCATATTTTTAATATCAATTCCAACATTTCACAATTTCTACCAGGGTGTGCAAACTTTTCTGCACAACTCTATCTGAAGCCAAACTTTTTTTTTTTTTTTGAATATAGTAGGAAATGGTAAAATTCTGAGTTTTTTGGCATCTGTGCACCATGGAGAGTTTTCTGTCTTGTAGACACAAAAAGGAAGTGACAGAAAAGCTCTCCAAAGTGAAGGAAACACCTCCTTATGGCTCATGCACAATGTTATAGTGTTACACAATGGTGTTTCGTACACCTACCGATGGACATGAATAGGCTTTGGACAGCTGTATTTGGGTATGAGCAGCTACTTGCATAAAGTGGTACAT
Organism: Staurois parvus; assembly: GCF_062004578.1. Lineage (NCBI taxonomy): Eukaryota > Metazoa > Chordata > Amphibia > Anura > Ranidae > Staurois > Staurois parvus. Next base: position 2,420,408 of record NW_028317883.1, read on the forward strand.
GCGTACAAACGTTAGGTCCTTAATTCAGCCTATTTGTGCTTGGAGTCTGTACCCATACACCACGCAAGAAGTATTGCATACCTATTGCTTACACACATTCATGTCAATGGACAGCTGTACTCAGCACTGAGGGCCCATGGGCACCAAAATATGCAGCATGAGAGCAAAGGAAACCTGGTTGGGTTTTAACCTTTTTCAGTCTACCCAAAACTTAAGAAGAAAGTTTTGGCTTTAGATAATCTACAGTGGTGTATATAGAGAAGGACAGTCCCTCCCAAAGTGAGGAGATTTTCTCCACTAAAAGTAATCGAAGGAAATGTTGAGAAGCAGAAGGAAAGACCAGGTGCTGCTCACACACTTTTTCATAAAGACATTATTCTAGCAAAGTATTTCACAATGTGAACTGGTTAGCCTATTCTTATTTGCATTTTCAACATGGAAATGTTAGTGGAGATGGTCACTCAATAGGCTTGATTTACTAATTGTTAATGTAATAGAGATTGTTTCACTTAGCAAACTGAATGACATTAATTAAAGGAGAAGTAAGGCCAAAACTTCCCCTGTGGGTCACAGGAATGCATTTAATTTTGCACTCCTGACACCTATGTTCAGGTGACAGTGGGCTAAAATCCTCTCTTGGCTGACATCACTAAGCCAGTCGAGGCTTTGGAGAGGTCTGAACTTTAAAGTCGGGGCTCTACCCAGATTCCTGACCACCAGCTGGCTCAGCCTCTCAGCAAACCACTGAGAGGCTGAGCCAGCTACTCCCACCCTTTTCACAGCCCCGCGCTCCAGTGAGTGCTGGAGGAGCAGAACAGACAGACAGTGACTGACAGCCACCAGCACTCTGCTCACTGAAGGCTGAGAACTGAGCAATCAGCAGTCTTTTATAGGCGGCTAGGGACAGATGATGGAATTGGAATGATGCTGCATCTGCCTAGGTGAATATGTATCTTAGTTTTTTTCAGATTCCTGAACTTCTGTTTTAGGTTTACCCTGTGTTTACTCTAAATACACAATCACTTCTGAGGGAAACTAAAAAAAGTTTTTTTACTAGCAAATGAACCGTGATTTAAATGATATGTTCACATTTGGGAACATGTTACATGTTCCACTCCATTTTAGGTGTCATTGGTGTCAGTGGGAGCAATAGTACCCCCTCATTGGTGTCAGTGGAATAGTGCCCCATCATTGGTGTCAGTGGGAGGAATAGTACCCCATCATTGGTGTCAGTGGGAGGAATAGTACCCCGTCATTGGTGTCAGTGGGAGAAATAGTGCCCCATCATTGGTGTCAGTGAAATAAATAGTGCCCCATCATTGGAGTCAGTGGGAGGAATAGTGTTCCCTCACTGATATCAGTGGGAGGAATTGTGTCCTATCATTGGTGTCAGTGGGAGGAATACTGTCTCATCATTGATGTCAGTGGGAGGAATACTGTCCCATCATTGGTGTAAGTGGGAGGGATGCTGTCCCATCATTGGTGTCAGTGGGAGGAATACTGTCCCATCATTGATGTCAGTGGGAGGAATACTGTCCCATCATTGGTGTAAGTGGGAGGGATGCTGTCCCATCATTGGTGTCAGTGGTAGGAATACTGTCCCATCATTGGTATCAGTGGAAGAAATAGTGTACCATTATTTGTGTCATTGGGAGGAATAATGTCCTATGCATGGTAATAGTGGGAGGAATAGTTTCCCATCATTGATGTCAGTGGGAGAAATAGTGCCCCATCATTGGTGTCAATGGGAGGAATAGTACCCCATTATTGGTGTCAGTGAGAGGAATAGTGCACCATCGTTGGTGTCAGTTTGAGGAATAGTGCCCCATCATTGGTGTCAATAGGTGAAATAGTGCCTTGTTGTTGATGTCAGTAATAGGAATTATGCCCCATTGTTGGTGTAAGTGGGAGGAATAGTGTATCTGTGGGAGAAGAAGTGCCCCAAAGGCCAGATAAATGTGAGCAAAGGGTCACATCTGGCCCCCGAACTGCAGTTTGGAGACCACTGTTTTAAAGTGAACACAGCTTCATCTTATTTACACAGCACATTCTTAGTGAACAGTTAGTATTCAACACCATTATATTTTGCCCTATCTCTATAACGTTTTGTCTTAGCCGTATTTGTTTGAAAATGCTTATCTCTTATCTGAAAGGTTGGTGGGATGCATGTGCCAGGGAGTGGATCAGCATGAATAGGCTAACTCTCACTGGACAAACAAAATGGAACCCATGGGTACCCAAAACTATACAAATATAAAAGTGGACAGATGGTAATCAAAAATATAAATATACCATGAAATATAAAGGTGGGGTAACCTAACGGTGAGCTCAAAGGACGCACCTTTTAATGGTGTGGGAATAAACCAAAAAATAATATATAGCAAAAAATTCTACAAACGGACATACATTTTTTCTACCTGCATTTTTTATTGCAGTTCCCATGCGTCTGAAGTTCATATACATCTAGATACATGCCCAGCCATACTTTTTGGTCTATTACTATCATTTAATAAGTATAGTTAATATGTCAATTATATAAAGCCATGATTTCCATGGTAAAATATGGTGTCATATGAAATATAACAGCGCTGTTAATTATCTCTAACCAGTCTTCAGTGAATACCACTAAAATATATTAATGTTGCAATCCGGATTGCTTTTCTTTCATTGATTTTAATGTGTATTCAGTGATTGTATGTCACTATCCACAGATATTAATTTTTTTTCCTTACATGGGATTAATAAAAATATGTGATTTTACATATGAGCTACATGTTTGGGTGTTCCTTACCTACTTTTGTAGTTTGCTTCTGGAAACTACTACTCTTTTTGCTGGACAGATGGTAACCCTAATGCTAAGGCCATCAATTTGGAAAAGTAAAATGACAAACAACATTTCAAACATGTGTTAGTGTGCAACAAACACATATCTTGACTAAAGCCTGTTGTGTTTAAGTCACAATTGTTATTGTTGGAAAACATTGCACTGTTGTGATATTTGTTTGATGGAAGCTTGGGAACTATCATTCCTATCAATTACAATTCATGGATAAGTTCAAAAATATGTAGGTAGAAAAATATTTACGTCTATTTAATACCACTTTTGGTGGCATATTATCTATTCTATAAGCTCTGTTCCTCAGGTTTGTCATTCCACCCTTGTCAATGAATAGCACTTACTTAGCATTTCACATCACATTGGACGCTTGGTCAAGTTGCTTCAATTCAGCGAGATAGCCTGTAATCCTGTGAACTTTTCATACAATAAACCTATTAGACTATAAGCTTGTTACATTGCGAGCTCATTATATTGTGAGCTCATTAAACTGTGAGCTTGTTGTTCCTGTATTTAATAATTGCTGCATCCGCAGGGTACATGAAATAATTAGCATTCTCCGCGCACACCAAATCAATTTGCAGCACATTTATCGGGGCCGCGTTCCTCGTGCACAAACCAGCGTTACTAATTAAAACAAGAGCAAATGACGGGGATTTTTAAGCAGTAATTAAATGCTGTGATCATTATCCTGCCGCTGGACGCTTCTTAATCAGAGGCAGATGTTCTAAATATTGCAAAATGATGAACAGGAGACAGAGACATGAAGGGTTAATGAGCAATCCTAATAAATGTTACGTCATCAGATTAGCCAAATTCAGCCTCAGAATGAGTGCAGTTAGGCTTGCTCTAGAAAGAGCTTGGACATTTTACACATGCCCATATAGTGAAAATGTTAAAAGAAAATAAAGAAATATTAGTAATACCAATCAATGTTTGTGCATTTCTGCATTTGTCAGCATAGTGCAGATATAGCTGTACAGCCATAACCTTCATAAAATACTTTATTGTTCATTATGGGTAAAAAGTTTATTTCACTATGGACTGTTTTTAATAAGTGGCCAAAAATGTTGTTTGCCCTGTACCAAAGAGGTATCTAGTAGTTTTTTCAATAATGAAGTATAATTGCTAATGCTATTATCTCAGCTACCTGGAGACCTATAAAGACAAGTAGTTACATAGTTACATAGTTAGTCTGGCTGAAAAAAAGACAAAAGTTCATCCATTTCAACCATGAAGTAGTTTCTTATTTTAAAGGCCACCTCTGGTTATAAAAACAACCCTGTTCCCACCCTAACCAAGCCTACCCAATCTGTGTATGTGTTTTAAAGCCCCCTTAAACCCAGAAATACTCATCTGAATTCACTATCATTTGATTTTCCTCACTGTCTCTTCTAGTAGCAGTGAGCTGTTCTTAACCTTTCTCTCTGCGCTCTCCCTTGACCAGTCAACCAGTTTTGCAACCAAGCCTAGTTGTGATGTCACGCTGGAACACTTCAATACCATGTGAGGACCTTGTGATGGGCACTAAAGGCAATAAATGGAAAGTATCCACATCACCATACAGCAAGGTGGACACTGCAGACTTGACCCTCCCACACTACAGAGCAGAAGAAAGAAGATCTGGAACCCGGTGTGTTTTATGTCTGGAGTTATAGGTATGTGATTGGGGCCTTTATGTAGATTATTTAAAATATAAAAAATATATTAGTACATGTGGTAGAGTGGGAATTTGTTTTTTAGTTTTGGACACAGTAAGGAGTTTTGGAACCTATATCAGGCTTTCAGGAGGAGAGATTTCCCCTCATTTTTTTTCAGGACAGGAAGTAATGGTAAGTCTCACCAGTGGAAACAGATTGGGGACCACATATTGCACTCAATAATGAAAATGTTAATTCACTATAGCTTGTATTCAGTATTTACTGCAAACAGCAAAAACACTTGGTAAATATCGCATAGAAAAGCATTAAAGCCAATTCACAGATGTAAGTAAGTAAATAAATAAATGTATTCGGTAATTAAGTAGTGGTCCAGATTTGCGATAAGTATGGGAATTGTCAGATCCAGTTTAGGTATTGTTTTAAAAAAATAGGCTGGAAAGTGCAAGCTGGACTAGGTGGCAGCTAGATTCCACTCAGGAGTTGTGTCTGGAGGCTGGAAGACTGCATAGCACAGAAGACAGAGCCCTTTGAATGCAATCTTCTGGAATTTAAAGTAATGCAGAAGAAGAGAAGATCAAGAGTAGTCCTTTTAAAGGAAAGAAGCTTAAAGGAGCGCACATTGATGGATAATTGCATGGATGCTGATACCCAGCAGACGTTTCAGTTATCCACAGCACTAATTATGGAGCTATATGCCCAACTCATAGGTTACCTTCAGCCCTCCACCCAGCAAAGTCATGCCATACCAGCCGTGACTAAATCGTTGGCTGCATTAAATTTTTTTGGAGGAAAGCATCCTATCATATGGCAGCTGATAAGATTTAGCTGGTGGGAATTTCATCGTTTTCTCATCTTCTCACCAATATATTGCATGGTTTCCATGTAATAGCACCCAAATATACTAACTTTCCAGAATCTTGTCAGGAGTAGGATCAAATTAAAATTATTTTTTTTAGATTGCCAGAATCCCAAATGTGCTTGGTGCAATTGAGGTTTATGTGATATGGTTGTGATAACTTACCACATGGTTTCGTGCGGTATGTACCACATGATTCGTAAATATAGTGCATGCGATATATTAAGGAGCGTTTCTTATTTTCTACGATATATTAAAGAGGGTTTCCTAATTTTTTTAGTCAGATGCGGTACAATATTGCTTAGTGATTTGTTCCCATTGTAGCAAAACACTTTGTTCAGTAAAAAGTGGGAAGATTATTATGATTGAGTCTTTTTGTGGCAGTGACAACAACCACTCCCATCACCAAGACAGGACAAGTTTTGACAGGACTTGGGCATTGAAAAAAGCAGCCTGATCTTTCATATATAAAATTCTCAAATATTTGCAAAATAGTAATATTTGTCTTCTGGGTCATACAAAACAACCAACAAATATGTTCTTATTTGGCTGTCTGAACAGTTGTAGACTCTAACCCACATGACCCATCCTAAAGAAGAAAGACAATACATAAGTAAAAGAACATGGTTCAGTCCATACAGATGCTGGAGAATTCTTTGATGCACATTACAATGGTCACATTTAGGATATTTGAAACCCAATACCAGGAGCATAGTAAGGTATAAGTAGGCAAATGTGAGTTTAGGAACCAGAGGGGAGCAATGCAACCAAATAATAGTGATTGGCATGGGTCCTCAGTATCATTAGTGATATGTTTGGGTTCATCTCAAGGTGTGGCCCTCAACATAAGGAGAATAGGGTCCAAAGTCTCAGTAAAATATAACAAATCACAGTACTCTTTTTATAGGCTACATTCGCCCTCCCCTACTAAGGGAATATGCATATATGAACCAAAAATAAATAGCAGAAAAAAATCAATAATGTTGAACCTCGTCCCTTTAGAAATGTTTTCAAGCATTTGTACTGCTAATGACAATGAATGTTTGCCAGCAGCAGGTTTTCTTCTCTTCCAGGCACTCACTCCTTATTATATCAAAACAGCACATTCTAATTCACATCACACCTACATAAAAATATACCATTTCAACAATGTGTCCCTTTCATTCCTTTCATCCTGTAGAAAAAATGCTGCCTTGTCCAAATTGTCCTGCTTACCTGGTTTTGCTGCATATGATGGTGCTTTGCTTCCCAAGTTATTGTGCCCACTAGGTCCACTGTCAGGCACTACCACCAACTGTTCCCTTCCATCTCAAAGTCCCCTCCCTCCTGGCCCCTGGGACCCTCGACAGCCAGGAAAGCCTGTACAGTAGGCAGTGCCACCCATGAGTCCACCACAGGCAAGCTGCTCAGCTTCTCAAATAAAAAAATCTCTTTGCCACAAAGTGAGTATAATCATAAACAGCACCAAGTATGTCGGAGTGAGCAGCAGATTGCAATGAACCCATGAATGATCCTAATCTCAGCAGGATTCCACACTCTGCCCCCCCCCCCCTCTGCCATAAAGTCAATGTGCCCCACCCATCTCACACATGCTGCACTTTGTTTATATCTCTAGTATAGGAACTCTAGGGATTATAATGATTTTAATAATGACCTGGCAACCAGAGTAATATTCCAGCATTGGGTCCATTCTGGCAAGTTCCCAGGTATGGTAAAGGGGAATGTATCTGGCACTGTACAGTAGAATACGGTCACAGAACACTCACTAGTTATCAATGACTTTACCAACAAAAAGTTTGAGTTGACAAAAGTGAGCGCCTAACTTCTGTAGAGCCACAGAATTGAACATTTTAGCAAACCAAGCCAGCTACCAGGATTTATATATTAATAACACAAAAGTAGACGTAAACCTTAGACGGTATTTAGATTGCTAACACACTGTTTGTCAAATGCAAGTGCCATATTTTTTAATAAAACCCATTTTTAATGCCCTACAGTCTCTTTGCAGCCATGCCCTGTCCAAATGCAAACCCATGAAGTTTGCATCACATTTTTCCCAAAGATGTTTTTTTCTGACAGTTGACTGCCTGCATGATTTGCATCAAAGTAGCCTCCTGTAGTCTTCACTGGAATCCTGTGTAACAACGTATGAGTACAATTGGTGGATAGGCATAGAGAGTTGTTGAGATCCTATACCAGTGCCTGAATAACCATTTATGATTTGACCCCCTTCTTGACCAGGCCATATTTGCTATTCAGTGCTACACTTAACTTTAACTGTCAATTGCGCGGTCATGCAACACTGTACGCAAATGAAATGTATATCATTTTATTCACACAAATAGAGATTTCTTTTGGTGGTATTTGATCACCACTGGGTTTTTTATTTTTTATTATGTAAATGAAAAAGGGCTAAACATTTTTTGATTTTCTGTTATAAAACATATCCAATGAAAAAAATAAAAAAATCTAATTTCTTCATAAACTTTGGCCAAAATGCATTCTGAAAGGTATAGAGTCTACAAACTATGAGATATATGTATATGAAAATAGATAAATTCTAATGTACTGATAGCCTATCTCATTTCCTGAGGCCCTTAAAATGCCAGGACAGTACAAATACCTCCAAATTACCCCTATTTGGAAAGTAGATAGTCTGAGGTATTAAGAGGAATGGCGATTTTTTTGAAGTTGTAATTTTCTGTCACAATTTTTTGGAAAATGAAGAAATTAAATAAAATTATTTTTTTTTAGAAATGTTTTTTAACATACTTTCATTGGAGTAGTTCAGTGACACCACAGTAACATTGCAGTATTGTGAGAGGGTGATCAGTGTTTTTTGTTTTACACTTTGATTACTGTTACAATGATGATCATTGTAACAGCATTGCTTTGAACTGTCATGAATGAGTTTCATTCATGACAGCTGTGATTACTAGTGATCTGTGATTGGTTACAGCTAATCACATGCTGTGATTTGCCCAGGTGCCATGTGATAGCTGCGGGCCAATCATAACTCACTAATATAGGAAGCAGAGCTGTTATGAATGCGATTCATTCTTAACAGCTTTGTTGACATTGTGATCATGTGATCCTATAATGATCACATGATCCCTGGGCCGCTCAAGTCTGCCCAATACTGTGAGCTGTGTCTGGTGAAACGGTCCCTGGGCTGGAGGGATAGGTGTGTGTGCACAGTGCCCTCCTAATTCCAAGCAGGCACAATGATGTACATGTCGCCTTCCCTCAGTAAAATCACTATGGACGGTCAGCAAGTGGTTAAGGACCATCATGGCAGAATCACCAAGTACTATTTTAATGAAAGCTACAGATTAAAATAAAAATTGAAAATTACTTTTGCGCATATTAACTTCTTCCCTACCATGCTATAGCCAAAAGACAGCTACAGCGCGGTTGTCGAGTGACATGATTCCAGGACACGCACCCAGCGGCGCGCACCAGGTGCCGCTGGTGATCGCTGTGTCCTATAGGCACAGCTGATCACGTGATACTGTAAACGGGCAATCACAGCGGCATTTTACCACATGATCAGCTGTGTCCAATGTCACAGCAGATCACCGGGTTAATACAGTTGCCAGTTATCGGCTGCACTTTCCTCACACTGTCACAGAGTGAGGAAAGTACTGCTGATAACCGGCAATTGTCAGAGAAGTGATCGGCACTGATGATCAGTGCCCTGATGATCAGTGCCCAGCAGTGCCACCCACCTGTGCCCTGCAGTGCCACTCACCTGTGCCCATCGGTGCCACCGACCTGTTTCCAGCAGTGCCACCCACCTGTGCCTAGCAGTGCCTAGCATTGCCACCCACCTGTGCCCAGCAGTGCTGCCCATCAGTACTGTCTATCAGTGCAGCATCATCAGTGCCAGCTCATCAGTGCCGCCTATCAATGCCGCCTATCAGTGCCTTCTATCAGTACTGCCTATCCATGCCACCTCATCAGTTCCCATCAGTGCTGCCTATGAGTGTCCATCAGTGTTGCCTATCAGTGCCACCTCATCAACGCACATCAGTGAAGGAAAAAAATTACCTGTGTGCAAAATTTTATAATAGAAACAAAGAAAAACTTTTTTTTAAAAATGTTTTGCTCTTTTTTTGTTTATAGAGCGAAAAAATAAAACACCCAGCGGCGATTAAATACCACCAAAAGAAATCCCTATTTGTGTGCCAAAAATGATAAAAAAATTCATATGTGTACAGTGTTGCATGACCGCGCAATTGTCATTCAAAATGCAACAGCGCTGAAAGCTGAAAATTGGCCTAGACAGGAATGGGGTATAAGTGCCCGGTAGGCAAGTGGTTAAAATGAGAAATTCGGTTATCATATACTACACTATAGCATAGCAATATATCTTTATAACAACACAACATACCGTGCACACCTTACAGCGTAATGCTCAAGTACTGAATTAAATGCTTTCCAGGAGAAAATAGAACTGCTGAGTAGGTAAAAATTGCGACAAGCCATTTTTCCTCTAACCGTATCCCATAAAACAAAATATCCTAATACTTTATCCTTGTGCTCCTCTTTAATTCATACCAATGTTTCTTTTTTTTGCACCTGAAACCTGATAATTCGTATCCCTGATATCTCCTTGTTCGTACATCTGTCCCTGACACAGAAAAGAGTGAAGCACACATCGCTAACACCTCAGGCGAGGGAGAAATTTGTCCTGACTCTATGTCTAAATACAACATTTTCCTAGTACTCCCTGTAGCATTATGTGCCCTTTGCAAGGTAAACAGTATCAGGGAAGATTAGGAGAATCCTCCTTCTTACGACTGCTTATGTAAACATGTCGCCCGCAGAGTATTGCAGGGATGAAACATCAGGACTACATCCAGCAGTCAGAATGAACCCATCAGTAGTAAAAGCTTTGGCAATAAATATATAATAAGGCCCCCTGGCATCTCTCATCCTCCCAGACAGATCATCTGCCCTATCGTCTACACTGGCACAACTGCTTTCCATTACAATGTTAACAATTCCTTTATAGCGTGGAGCGATCGTGTATTACACTAACATAACGCTCCATCTGACCTAGTAATCCAGAGCTAAACTGCTCAGCGCTAGATATTAACCCAATGAGATTATCTGATTTTGTATCTTTGAGTGTGAACTATATACCCTGTTCAATGAATGAGTGGATTGCAAAACCTGCAGGCGAATGTGACTATTTATTGCAAAAATACATTGGAATTTATTAATTAAAAATATCAATCCATACATGAGAATACTAAAGTGTAACTGCGTTCTTTTTTTGTTATAGGACCAGTATCAATGAGCTTTTATTCAGTTTAGAACATTTTCTTTTGCCATGCAAGTCTTTGGAAATGCAAAAGCAGCTTGATGTAGGTCAATTTCAGGTTAAAGTGGTACTTTAGTCAGAAAATTAAAATTCACCTTTTGACAAAAATAATAAATGCACATTTTTTTGCAGGTAAAATAAATGTGCATTTATTATTTTTTGTTGCAGGAGCCTGTAAAGCATTGTGCCAGTGATCAGCAGCTCACTGATACCATGCAGGTTTCCTGCAGACTTTCTATGTATCTGTGTGCCTGTATCTTCCGTATGAGCAAGCAGATACACTGATAGAAAGAATCAAGGAACTACCATGGCTCTTCACAGCGCCATGGTGATTCATTAAGAACTACGAGCCAACAGCCACTAAGGCCGTTGGGACTTGTAGTTCCTTCATTCAGAGAACTCTGTGAATGAATGATGTGGCCATGTGGGAGGAGCCCTGCACAGCCTTGCTGTTTTTAAAAAGTGACAGCTAGTACGGGAACTTCTTCTCGTACTTCTGTCACAGGAAGGTGGGGGGTTCGGGCAGTGGCTGTAGCATTGGGAACATGTTACATGTTCCACCACAAAAACAGGTGGAACACATAACATGTTTGCAAAGGTGAATTTATCCTTTAAGATCACTTAATCACTCTAATCTAGATCACTTCAGGCTGCCCCTTTTACAGATATAGCTATGTAAAACTTTAAAAATAAGTGCCTATACTGTTTAAAGTCCAGTAATATACTGTCCCACCCTGTTCTGCACATGCTCAGCTGTTCTCTTTTTTTTAGCAGTGTGCCAAAAATGTAGAGGCCGATCTGCTGACAGCCTAAAGATTTACTGCTGCTCAGGGCTCTGGGCAAAGTGACAGCCTCCAGCAAGAAGAAACAGGAACAATGCTGGAGGCAATTTACAGCACACACTCATTTGGTAGCATAACTATTAATCTGGAATGTATGTTAAAGAACATTAGTTTTTATCAAGTTGCTGTGTTTACACTTTAACTACACCTGCAATGAATTCTAAATGATCTCAGAAGTGTCTCAAAGTGATGTCAAAAGCACATTGCATTTTGAATCCTGTCAACACAGGCCCTACAATTGGCCATGCACTGATAGATTTTTGTTGTGCCTGTAGGCTGAATGAAGGGGATATAACAGATTCCATGCTAAAGCAGGCCATACACTGTTTGTTAGTTTTTGTTTTTTTTTCATTCAGTAGGGGGTTGAAAAAAGATAAAAATTGCAGACACAAACAAGGTGGATGGAGGAATCCCCTCCACCGTGACATTGTAATCTGACAGTGGCACTCCAAGCTGTCAAAATACACTGATGCAGATGCATATCAAATAAATTCTCAAACATGTTCTTTCAACAGAAGTCAATCAAATGATCAACTTCTGTCAGGTAGGGGCTGCTGCACACTGATCAAAATGATTCAGCCAGTCCCTGCTGAACCAGCTGAATTTTGATCAGTATGTGATTAGTCATACAGCAAGGACAGATGAATCCCCCAACTAGGCTATTGTATTCTGACAGCCAGTGCCATCCGATGTCCAAATACCTGAACAGTAAATGCATCTGAATGCATGCAGATGCTGTTCTGAAATTTTTGCCAACAGGCTTTTCTATAAAAGTCAATTGAACAATTGCCTTTTGTGTTGAGTGTTACCAGCAGGGCCATAAACTTCTCAATTTGCAGTGTATGTCCAGCTTTGGATGGAATGGGGCTAGAACTGCTATCTAGTTTTAATTGCTGCCTGTGCACCTGAAGGAGAAATTTCCTCTACTATTCCAGTGACAACATTGTCACTGGTATAGGAAGTGAGGGAAAATCCCCAAAGGGAACATCAATACAAAAAAAACTTCTAAATCTTCCCAAGCTCTATTGAAAATTGTTTTTTTTTATTGCTGATGTATCAGATTTCCTCTGTCTGTCCTTATCACAATGTTGTCACTGGGACACAAAATGGGTGGAACCTTCCCCAAAAGTACTACAGACAGTAATAAATATCTGACATACGATCAATCTCTTCCCCATTCTTTTCAAAACTAGGAAAATATTTTGGCTGCAATTCAACTTCAAAGCTGAACTTCAGGCAAATGGCTAAAAAAAGTTGAAAACAGATGACCAAGTAGTTTTTACCCATCCCAAGGATTTGTGTCCACCAGTAACATAGGGGTTGGCAGGAGGAAACACTGAATGCTGCAGGTGGCACAGGAGATTGACACTCCAGGAAATGTCAATGTCTGAACATACATCATGGGAAGAATTCTTCTCATTAGAGCAGTGTTCAGCAGTGCAGGGGGCAGGAGAGGTTAGTTGTAAGTCCTCTTTTAAAGTAACTCTTCTGTTGGGTGTTTTACACAGCAGTGAAATATCAGCTCCCCTATCCTGGCAGACAGGGCTATGAGCTGTAAATTTTAGAACTGCCTCGACAGAAACGTCCTTTGGCAGAAAAAAAATACTGTTCCCATATATAGATATATATATATATATATATATATATATATATATATTTCATTTAAGTATTTAGCTGTTTACCTATTGTTCATCTTTAACTTAACTTAATTTTAACTTTTTAACCAGGAGCTTGGCTAAAAAAGGGAGTGAGAGAAACACTGTCTGCATCTGCTCTCTCAAGCTGCTGTCCTGCGGTGCTGAACTGGTTTCCAGTTATTTCAGCAAGAAGAGGGAGTTGCTTAGCAGGAAATGTTCAATAGACTGAGTCAGACAGCACTGCACTGTGAGAACTGTAGTGCAAAGGGGAAAGAGAGACTCTTCTGTAATCAAGAACATTTGAACTGCATTTCCCAGAAAGAGAGATTTCCAGGAGGAGGGGGGAGAGTGCATTTTCTCAGGCTGTACAGGACAGAGCTTCCTCTTGCCGTGAGGGAGACTGGATAGTGCACATCACTGTCCAGTCATCATGGGCACCTATCAGGAAAGGGCTCACCACTGGTGGTGCTGTGGCTCACCTGCTCTATGGGCTGCAGTACCGGGACTTACCAGCGAGTGCCTTTCAGCAGCCAGGATCTCACCTCCTGCAATCAAGCCATCACCTGAGGCTGATTGCAGGAGGTGTACTTAACCACTTGCCCTCCTGAGGATTTACCCCCCTTCCTGACCAGGCCTCTGTTTGCTACCCCGCACTGCACTAATTCAACTGATAAAGAGGCATGGTGAGTATTTGGACATCTCATTTTTTCTCACAAGGTTTTGAAATATAAAAAAAGAATAGAAAAAATATATTTTTGTTTTTTTTCTTCATTTTCCAAAAACTTGTGGCAACAAATGAGATCTGCAAAATACTTACCGTGCTTTTTATCAAATTCCTTGGGGTGTCTACTTTCCAAAAAGGGGTCATTTGGGGGGGTTAGGTGCTATCCTGGCATTTCATGGCCTCCGAAACTCTGATAGGTAGTCTGGAAGTGTAATGAGGAAATAAAGCCCTTTAAAAGCCTGAAGGTGCTTATTGGATTTTGGGGTCCTGTGCTTGGCTAGACTGCCAAAACGTCTCTCACATGTGGAACCCCCATACTCGGGAGAAGAAGCAGAATGTATTTTGGGGAGTAATTCCACATATACCCATGGCATGTGTGAGCAGTAAATCAGTTAAGTGACAATTTTGTGTAAAAAAAAAATTTTTTTTTGTCATTTTTCAAAAACTTGTGGTAAAAAAATAAATTCTTCTATTGATTCAACATGCATCTCAACAAATAGTTTGGGGTGTCTACTTTCCAAAAAGGGGTCGTTTTGGGGGGTGGGGGCATTCTATGCCCAGCATTAGAAGTTTATGCCACACATCACTCACTCTTCTAACCATATGAAGACCAAGCCTTTTCTGACACTTTTTGTTCACATGAAAAAAATCTGTATTTTTTGCTAGGAAATTAATTGAAAACCCCCAAACATTATATATTTTTTTAAAGCAGACACCCTAGTGAATAAAATGGTGGGTACTACAATTTTTTATGGCACATCGTACTCGCGCAGTGATTTTTCAAATGCAAATTTTAAAAAAATATACACTTTTTTTATTTTTAATGCAAAAAAACACAATATATTGTCAAACTGCAAACATTTTTAATATCCATAGGCAACGCTTTAAAAGCCTTTTAAAGCTACCATTTTAGATTTACAGAGGAGGTCTAGAGTTAGAATTACTGCCCTTGATCTGACGTTCACGGCAGTACCTCACATCCATGGTGCAACCGCTGTTTACATACCGGCACAGGGTCAAGGCTTGTGCACACAGGTGTGCGCGCATGGGAGGGGTGTTTTTTTTTAGTTATTTTGATTCTTTTTTATTATTTTTATATTTGTACCTTTCATTTTTTTTTTGTTCACTTTTAATGATATAACAGGGGATGCAAATATCCCCTATAACTTCAATGGGCATTGTCATATATTCTTTTTTGAGAAATCTGGGCTCTATCAGGCTCTGGATATCTCCGCTGCCCTTACATTATCTAATCAAACCAAAATTGGTGTGATCAGATGCTTTCCCAATTTACAAATGGCGCTGTTTATAGCCTGCGAAACTGAAGTGATGAAATGTTTGTAGCTTCCAAATTCTTAGACTATAGAGATGATTGGCACCACTCTGGTCTCCAATCAACTCTATGGTCAGCTGGCAGAAACACCGGCTGTATTCTCAGGTTCCCCTGATGGCACGAGACTGCCCAAGAAGGCCGCGGAAGGCAGCGAGGGAGGGGGGTCATCATCTCCCGCTGCTTGTAAAAGCAATCCTGCAGCTAATTAGCCACTAGGATTGCTTTTACATGAAAACCGATCGCTGGCTGAAAAAAACAGCTGTAGGCATCATCCTGGTATAACCATTCAAAGTTAAGTGATGTACCAGTACGTCGCTGGTCCTTGTTGGGTATATATATTATGTTCTTTTTTTTTTGTATGCAGCCTGTGGACTGAATGACAAAAATGAGAAGAAATCTCTGCCAGAAAAAGTGTGTGGTATGCCCACCATTAGAATATACAGCCCTGCATCCACCCACTTCTAATGGTGGGCACACATTAGGTCACACTTTGCCACAAGCGCCAGTTCCAAGATTGAACAAATTTTTGAATAAAAATTGTCCACGTATAAGTGGTACCCCATATGGAAAAAGGGTGACACCAAGTCCCAAACTATCTTGCCACTGCTCCCCATGTAGTCTGGGCATCCAGGAGGCTCCTCATGACTATCTTTTCCCTTGTAAATCCAAAACTTATAAGTATAGCCTGTTGTCCTCTCACAGGTCTTCTACATCTTGACCCCATATCTGCCACGCTTGCAGGGGAGAAATTGTTTGAATGCAAGGCGGCCAGAAAAATTAATGAGGGACTCATCAACGCAGATGTTTTGCTGGGGAGTATAGACATCTGCAAATTTTTGGTTAAGGTGATTTGCGAGGGGCTGAATTTTGTGGAGCCGGTCAAATTCAGGGTTACCCCGAGGATGACAGAGTGTATTGTCGTTGAAATGCATAAAACACATTATACTCTCATATCTATGCCTGGCCATGGCAGCAGAGAACACGGCATATCATGAATCGGGTCTGCGGACCAATACAACCGAAATTCATTTCTTTTAATAATGCCCATGTTGAGGGTTAGGCCCCAAAAAAATGTAAATTTGAAAACCGTAATGAATTTCCATGCGACTGGTCTGGCAAGGTTTGAGTTTGGGTTGGCGGCAATAAATTGTTGTGCATATAAATTGCTTTGATCCACAATCAACGCATACAGATATTCTGTGAAAAAGAGCTCCAAAAATCAAGGAGGTATGTGAAAGACCAAGATGTACTAGACCGCTGGTACTCGACAGTTCACCAAAAGGTAGAGCGGCACTAGTACTGGCACTCTGCTGCATATGAGAGTCATCAACATTTACCGGCAAGTGCTAACAGAGATCAGGCCTGATTCTGCGAACACTGCGGTATTGTGTGAAATGTATCAAGTGACAGTGACTTACTGACACTGCACTTGCTGGGGGAGAAGGGGGGGGTAAGCGAAGGGGTTAAACACAGGTGCTGGCAGGTGCCGGGGCTGATCCCGCTAACGCTGCGTTTTTGGGGACGCTATACTAATGTGAACGCTGGTATAATGCTTATCTGATCAAAAATATTGACCCGTTCAGACACTATACTAGCAATGGACATACATAAATTAGTGAAGCGCTATATCAACCTAAATCATAACCATAGCTAAATTCATGCTAATTGTGATACTTGTGTCAACATAATAGTGCTCAGTGATAAATGACCCATAAACAGGAGTATATCCTTATGGTGAAATTATTACACAAAAACCCTGATGAAGTCACGATGCACGTGACGCAACGCGTCGGTACGCCATTTCCGGTCACGAGGTGACGCATGTCCAGACGCAGTGGCAATATTGGTTTCCCCAGGTTCCATGCAGTACACCCATGGGATGTGGTGGCAGGCTGATGTACTAGGGGAATACATGTGAAAGCAATTTTATTCTATGTTTACTTCCAAATAAACATCATTGTACTATGTGCTTTTTGTACTTTTTGTGTCTCACTTATATGCCATTGAGTGGAGGTGGAGCGGATTAGATACGCTGGGGGAGGAGTCTCCATTTACCTTGTGGTCCCTGGATGAGGAGCATATTTATGAGGATCTGGTACAGAGGAGATTATTAGCCTTTTGGCCCTGTGTGGGTCATTGTGTGGAGGTGAGCAGGCATTGCTGCCATTTGAGGATTTATTCACCAGAGTGAAGATCACCTTTTTAACACAGTTTCACTTGCATGAACTTTACATTTTGATCATTCACGGATGTTTTTTTTGTATTTGTGATTCACATTTATATGGTAATATATTGAATGATTATTAAAATTGAATATATTGTTTATGCACATGATATTTCTTTTCACTGATAATATATTCACTTTATTTTTGTGTAATAATTTCACCATAAGGATATACTCCTGTTTATGGGTCATTTATCACTGAGCACTATTATGTTGACACAAGTGGCACAATTAGCATGAATTTAACTATGGTTATGATTTAGGTTGATATAGCGCTTCACTAATTTATGTATGTTTATTTAACACTTATTGGTCTAATGCAGGCCATAGATGGGTCGAAAATCGGCCGATTTTTCGGCCGAAAATAAAATTGGCCGATTTTCGGATCGTTAGTGGACTAATTGTTCAGCCGTTTTTCGGTATTTTGGCAGATTTTCGCGGCAATGATGGGCAAATCGGCCGATCTTTTTACCGATAAAAAAATCTGCGCATGAGCAGTGACCTGCAAGAGGAAGACAAAAAGAAGAAGAAAAAAAAGAAGAGGATGATGAAGAAGAAGAAGGAGAAGAAGAGGAAGAGGATGAAGAAGAGGATGAAGAAGAAGCAGAGGATGAAGAAGAAGAGGAAGAAGAGGATGAAGAAGAAGAAGAAGAGGATGATGAAGAAGAAGAGGATGAAGAAGAGGAAGAAGAAGAAGAGGAGGAGGAAGAAGAAGAGGATGAAGAAGAGGATGAAAAAGAACTAGAGGATGAAGAAGAGGAAGAAGAAGAAGAAGAGGATGAAGAAGAAGAAGCAGAGGATGAAGAAGAAGAGGAAGAAGAAGAGGAAGAAGAGGATGAAGAAGAAGAAGAGGATGAAGAAGAGGATAAAGAAGAGGAAGAAGAAGAAGAAGAGGAGGAAGAAGAGGAAGAAGAAGAAGAGGAGGAAGAAGAAGAATAGGAAGAAGAAGAGGATGAAGAAGAGGATGAAGAAGAGGATGAAAAAGAAGAAGAGGATGAAGAAGAGGATGAAGAAGAGGAAGAGGAAGAAGAGGAGGAAGAATAGGAAGAAGAAGAGGATGAAGGAGAGGATGAAGAAGAGGAAGAAGAAGAGGATGAAGAAGAGGATGAAGAAGAAGAAGAGGATGAAGAAGAGAATGTAGAAGAGGATGAAGAAGAGGAAGAAGAAGAAGAGGAGGAAGAAGAAGAATAGGAAGAAGAATAGGAAGAAGAAGAGGATGAAGAAGTGGATGAAGAAGAGGATGAAAAGAGAAAGAAGAAGAGGATGAAGAAGAGGATGAAGAAGAGGAAGAAGAAGAGGATGAAGAAGAGGATGAAGAAAAAGAAGAGAATGAAGAAGAGGATGAAGAAGAGGAAGAAGAAGAGGAGGGAGAAGAAGAATAGGAAGAAGAAGAGGATGAAGAAAAGGATGAAGAAGAGGAAGAAGAAGAGGATGAAGAAGAAGAAGAGGATGAAGAAGAGGATGAAGAAGAAGAAGAGGATAAAGAAGAGGAAGAAGAAGAAGAGGAATTCCAATCCGGCAAAAAGTGTCCCTGCAGAGAGCTCCGCTATTTCTTTGACAGTTCCTTGACATTTACAGCGGTTGCAACAATGTATCTATTTGTTTCCGAATAAAAACATCTGTATCCTAAATGGATACAAATACATTGTTGCAACCGCTATAAATGTCAAGGAACTGTCAAAGAAATAGCAGAACTCTCTGCAGGGACACTTTTTGCTGGCTGTAGACGGGATGAAAATTGGCCGATTTTTTTTTACCGTTGTTGGTAACATCGGCCGCTTGAACAACCGATTTTTTGTTTTTTTTAAAGAAAAATCGGCCGATTTTCGACCCATCTATGGCTTGCATAAGTTGAGTGGCAGCAGCTATAATTATAGGGATCACATCCATATAAAGCACAGGAGGACATCCTCATTTATATACTAGCAATGGAGGTTTATTGTACATGAGCGTGCTCTTGGCAATCAAGGGGTTAAATGTTGTGACTGGTGTACTGACGGGCAATCTGATGCTATCTGGGAGGGGCGTGAAAACCACAGGAGCACGAATCACATGTGTGTATATATATATATATATATATGTGTGATTTTGCGCACCCATGCCGCCCTGTAGCAGTATTTCTGCTATAGGGCGGTCAGGAAGCAGTTACAGAAGCGGTTTGTGTTTCGTCGCTGCGTTACTTTAACTGACAATTGCACGGTCATGCAACACTGCACCCAAATTAAATTTACATTCTTTTTTTCCCACAAATTGAGCTTTCTTTCAGTGGAATTTGATCACCTGTGCATTTTTTGTTTTTTTGCACTATAAAAAAAAGGCTGATGATTTTGAGAAAAAAAAAAATTTTTGGAATTTTTGCTATAAAACTTGTCCAGTAAAAAAATTTAAAATTCAAATTTAGTCATAAATTTCTGCCAAAATGTATTCTGCAACATGTCTTTGCTAAAAAAAATCCCAATATGTGTAAATTAATCGGTTTACGTGAAAGTTATAGCGTCTACAAATGTCGGGAAAGATACTGGGATTTGTTTTTATTATACTAATAATGGTTGCGATCAGCGACTTATGGCGGTGATCAGCAATTTATGACAGTGATCAGCGACTTATGGTGGGACTGTGGGACTGCGGTGGACATTTTAACACGGGGGGGGGGGGATTGACTAGGGGTCACTGACATCCAAAGTGACACCAATACAGTGATCAGTGCAAAAAAACCACTGACACTGTACTAATGGCACTGGGGAGAAAGGGGTTAACTTTTATTAGGTAATGAAAGGGTTAACTGTGTGATGGGAGTGTTTTATAGTGGGTGGGGGGTGTGTACTTCACAGGAACATGCTGATCCAGAGAGATAAAGTCTTCTCTCAGGTTCAGCGTGCTCTGAACTGACAGATAGCAGAGCTGCAATGTAAACACTGCAGCCGTGCTATCTGTCAGTGATTACTTGTAATCGCCGACACCCGGCGGGAAATGACCCGCCGAGAGCAGGTGATGGACACCCGCTGCCACGATCGGCGGGATGGGTAGGGCGGGCACACGCCTCGTGTGCACGCCCCTACCTGTTTTGCACAGCAACATTAAAAGACGGCGCTGTGCGTACAGGTGCTGCCCTGACACAGTAAAAACACTGAGGTGGGTCGGCAAGTGGTTAAACAGCAATTAGGCCTGTAACCAGTGCCTTGATGTTTGTTCCCTTGAGCCTGTGATATCCTGTTATCCTGTTTTTCTGAACCTGCTCCCTGTTACCTGCTCCCTTTACCTGCTCCCTCTTACCTATTCCTGTGACTCTCTTCTTGTCCTGTCTGCCTCCCTGTGCCCCATGCTTGATCAACTGTGTATGACCCCGGCTAGCCCTGACTACTCTTTTGTTCCGCACATGTGTATATTGGGTGAAGGTTTTTGTTACTTGGTTTTTGTTTGCACTGTGCGTTTGTATACTGGTGTGTCTCACAAATAAATTTTATTATTTACATTGCTCCAGAAGCCTGATATTTCCTGTGTCAGTTCACACATATCTGGTCATATCGGGATTACTGACTGCACCAAAGGTACAACTGGGTCCCAACACTAGCTGGCTGAAAAGTTAGCACCAAAGACTGTCCCTTTACAGCTGCTACACTGAGACCTTCACCTATTGCTTATGCTGGGAGGTACAGTTGTGGCCAAAATTATTCAACCCCCAATGCTGTAAAGGGGTTTAGGGACTATAGTGTACATTTGGAATTGTATTCAGAATCAAATCCTACAAGGACGTTGTAACTACCCAAATGCAACTAAAATGACATCAATTGTTTATGTAATACAGTAGTAAATGGTTCTTATGTGGTTTCTTCATTGCCACAATTATTCAACCCCTTAAAGACTACCACTCTGAAGAACAGAGGTTCATACAGGTGCTTTCCATCAGGTATTGAAAACACCTGTGGATGTCACCGAGCAGCAATCAAGCATAATAAGCACCAATTAGGCAGCTTTAAAATGACTGTGATACTCAGCTCCTTCTAGACATTTACTGGTGTGGTTACAAACATGGTGAAGGCAAGAGAATGGTCCAGGAAGACAAGAGAAGAGGTGATTTCTCTTCACAGGAAGGGCAATGGCTATAAGAAGATTGCAAAGATGTTAAACATACCAAGAGACACCTTAGGAAGCATCATTCGCAAATTCAAGGCAAAGGGCACTGTTGAAACGCTACCTGGTCGTGGCAGAAAGAAGATGCTGACTTCGACTGCTGTGCGCTACCTGAAGCGTAGAGTGGAGAGAAGTCCCCGTGTGACTGCTGAGGAACTGAGAAAAGATTTGTCAGATGTGGGTACAGAAGTTTCAGCCCAGACAATAAGACGCACACTGCGTAATGAAGGCCTCCGTGCCAGAACTCCCAGGCGTACCCCCTTGCTGTCTCCAAAGAATAAGAAGAGTCGACTGCAGTATGCCAAAAGCCATGTGGACAAACCACAAAAGTTGTGGGATAGTGTTCTGTGGACTGATGAAACAAAATTAGAACTGTTTGGGCCCATGGATCAACGCTATGTTTGGAGGAGGAAGAACAAGGCCTATGATGAAAAGAACACCTTGCCTACTGTGAAGCATGGTGGAGGGTCAATCATGCTTTGGGGCTGTTTTGCTTCTGCAGGTACAGGGAAGCTTCAGCGTGTGCAAGGTACCATGAATTCTCTTCAGTACCAGGAGATATTGGATGGAAACGTGATGCAGTCCGTCACACACCTGAGGCTTGGGAGACGTTGGACCTTTCAACAGGACAATGATCCCAAGCATACCTCCAAGTCCACTAGAGCATGGTTGCAGAGGAAAGGCTGGAACATTTTGGAGTGGCCATCGCAGTCACCAGACTTAAATCCGATTGAGAACCTCTGGTGGGACTTAAAGAAAGCAGTTGCAGTGCGCAAGCCTAAGAATGTGACTGAACTGGAGGCCTTTGCCCATGAAGAATGGGCGAAGATACCCGTAGATCGCTGCAAGACACTTGTGTCAAGCTATGCTTCACGTTTAAAAGCTGTTATAACTGTAAAAGGATGCTGTACTAAGTACTAAGATTGAATGTCACTTGGGGGTTGAATAAAACTGATAATGCTGTGAGCACAGAAAAGACATTTGTGGTTATTTCATTATAACTGTTATGTTATATTTGTCTGACCTACAAGTGCCTCTTTAATGTAAATGTAAGCAAGATGACTGAATGATCAAAAGCAATGTCAAACTGGCCAAAACACTCAATTTCAGTGGGGGTTGAATAATTTTGGCCACAACTGTACCTCTCAGGGGACATTACACCATATCCT
Organism: Staurois parvus; assembly: GCF_062004578.1. Classification (NCBI taxonomy): domain Eukaryota; kingdom Metazoa; phylum Chordata; class Amphibia; order Anura; family Ranidae; genus Staurois; species Staurois parvus. The sequence continues at coordinate 2,443,150 of NW_028317883.1, forward strand.
AGCCATTCTCCTAGGGTTCACTTTAAACTAGTTATAGCATTATTATTATTATTATTATTATTATTCACATTGCATGCTATGCACTCAAGCTCGTGACTATAATTATTTTTTCTATAAGTCTTATTTTTGTATATTAATATGTTTCTTTAGCTAGGTCATTCTTCCTGCATATGGATGGTCCTGAGAATTCAATTTGTTGACATATCAATGTGCTCATTCAAAATATATGTACAAACCCCTTTTGTTATTTGTTATTTGGTGATAGAAGATGGAATTGTATACTTATGTATGGGAGTATTTAGTTCCCAAGGTTTACTGTTTTAATTTTTAATACATTGTAAATAAATCGTATGATTTACTTCCCTGATTACCAGTAAAGTCTGTATTTTTCTCCTTAACTACTTCAATACTGGGCATTTATACCCCCTTCCTGCCCAGGCCAATTTTCAGCTTTCAGCGCTGTCACACTTTGAATGACAATTGCGCAGTCATGCAGCACTGTACACATATGAAATTTTTATCATTTTTTTCACACAAATAGAGCTTTCTTTTGGTGGTATTTAGTCACCACTGAGTTTTTTATTTTTTTCTAAATAAAACAAAAAACACCTGAGACGTTTGAAAAAAAAGCAAAAAAGCACTTTTCTTTGTTTCTGTTATAAAATTTTACAAATAAATAAAATGTCTTCATAAATTAAGGTCAAAATGTATTCTGCTACATTTCTTTGGTGAAAATAATAATAATTGAATTTGTATTTTTTTTCAAATGTTTCTATTTTTTTTATTTTTTATTCTCATTATTTTTATTATTATTATACAGTATTTATAAAGCGCCGATAGTTCGCTCAGCGCTGTACATTACAAAGGGGGACAGAACATGTGACAGAACAATAACAATACAATGCAAAACATGAGGGGATTGAGGGCCCTGCTCTTTCGAGCTTACAATCTAGGAGTGAGGGGATGGTGGCACAGGAGGAGATAGCTGTGGGGGATGGAGTGGTAGGAAGAGTGGAGGAGGTCGGCAAGTTAGCAGGGGGTGGGGTAGGCTTCCCTGGAGAGATGGGTTTTCAGGGTGTGCCTAAAGGACAGGAGAGTAGGTGATAATCTGATGGGTTGGGGCAGGGAGTTCCAGAGGATGGGTGACACCCTGGAGAAGTCCTGGAGGCGGGCATGGGAGGAGGAGACCAGGGAACTAGATAGAAGGAGGTCTTGTGAGGAGCGGAGTGTGCGTGCTGGGTGGTACTTGGATATTAGGTCAGTGATGTAGTTCGGGGCAGTGTGGTGGACGGCTTTGTACGTCAGTGTTAGGATTTTGAATTTGATCCGTTGCGCAATCAGAAGCCAGTGGAGGGATTGGCAGAGGGGGGTGGCGGAGATGGAGCGGTTGGAAAGGTGAATGAGTCTGGCTGCCGTATTCAGGATCGACTGAAGCGGGGATAGCCAGCGGCAAGGCAGGCCAGTAAGGAGGGAGTTGCAGTAATCGAGTCCTGATATGGTGAGAGAGTGAAAGAGCTGTTTAGTGGTTTCTGGGGTTAGGAACGTGCGGATTTTGGTGATGTTGCGGAGGTGGAGTCTGCACGAGCTTGTTAAAGATTGGACTTGGGGCTGGAAGGATAGGTTGGAGTCCAGAATGACACCAAGTACTCTGGCCTGCGGGGCGGGTTTGATGGTGGCGGTGTTGGACATGATGGAGAAGTCAATGGGGGGTGGTGTCCAAGCTGGGGGGAAGACAAGAAACTCGGTCTTGGAGAGGTTCAGTTTAAGGAAGTGGAGCGACAGCCAGTCAGATATGTTGCTCAGTAGGTGTGTGATTCGGGCAGAGACTGAGGGGGTGAGGTGGGGGGTTGAGAGATAGATTTGTGTGTCGTCGACATATAGGTGGTAGTTGAAGCCGTGAGAGTTTATGAGTTGGCCAAGGGAGGAGGTGTAGATGGAGAAGAGAAGGGGCCCGAGGACGGAGCCTTGAGGGACCCCAACAGAGAGGGGGAGTGAGGGGGAGGTGGTAGCATTACAGGTAATGCTGAAAGAGCGTTGTGACAGGTAGGATGAGAGCCAAGAGAAAGCAGAATCTCTGAGGCCGAGGGAGTATAGTTTTTTGAGGAGGAGGGGGTGGTCGACTGTGTCAAAGGCCACAGAGAGGTCAAGGAGCAGGAGCACTGAATAGTGGCCATTAGCTTTTTTTTTTACATTTTTTCTTTTTTACTATTTTATATTTCAGCACACTGTGACCAAAGCAATACAATGTTACCATAGTAACATTGAACTACTCTGGGCAAGTGATCAAGATTTTTTTTTTAACACATTATAATTGCTAATGAGTGAATGAATTTAATTGATATTTGCAATCATTGTTACTGTGATTCTTTACTACTCAGGTATTTTGGATGTGGTACCAATTTTAGCAGCAATACAATTTTTTGATTTTTATTTGCATTGCATTTAATGCTTATATGCAGTGTTTATTGCTGACTCTGCTAATTAATTCCTTAATCCCAGTCTATTGATACAGAACTCTATTCTTTCTAAGTTACCTTGCCATAGTGATTATACTGTCTAGTATATTGTGTCTGAACCTACCTTCTGTGTGCTCATTTATGCTCAAACCATCATTTATTCTATCCATACCAATACATTGAGTTAATTTACCACTAAACAGTCTTGTGTCTATTTAATGGTGCTAATTCACAATTGAGGTAAAGGTTTCTATACTCTTGTTCTTATAGGTGCTTACGGTAACTTTCATTCAACCAGGTGTTTCAGAGGAGCTGAGATTGTTCTTGGAGTCGACGCACAGAACAAAAAAAACCCAGATTACCAAGCGGCTCCTGGGGGGGGGGGGGGGGGTAGCACTACACTTATTTAGCATTATTAGCAGGAGTCTCTATACATACAATAAGTGATTATGTGGCTGATGCATGAAGTGTAGCAGAATGATCTTTTATTATTGTAAAAGTGAGTATTCAATGTATTATATAAAATATAACACACATGATGTAAATGGTATAAAAAATAATGTCTCTCTGAATAATATATTGTGTAGTCCTACACACCTTTTTGTAACATTTGTATTTTTTCACAATGGCCTGATTCACTACAGTGTGAAGAGAAGTGTACATGGACATGTTTTTCTAAAGAGTGAAGAGAGAAGTGCACCTGAATGCATTTCCATTATCCAATCATACGCATGAGCATCTGGAGGCAAATGGCTAAATGCATGACGTCAACACGAGTTCATTTCAATGCACTTCAGTTATACTTTTGTACATCAGGCTCGGTTCATTGTAGTTCAGTTTAGCTCAGTTCACACCTTAGTAAATCAGTTTTACTGTGGTTCCTACAGGAGAGACTGCAGTGTATTATATGAAATTAATTTCAAGTAAACCTGTCATTAGAGACATATTGGGGCTGACATTTGAAACATTTGAAAATTGACCAGGGGCAAGTAGACAGACCAGGGGTACTGTAGAAAAGTCTTTATGGCATTGTTCCAGAACAGTGTTTCAAAGTATTAACGTACTAGGGTTAGTGTGGCAAGCAGACAGACAACTATCATTTTCAGGGAGAAAGTTCAGTAATGGTTGCCTCTATTTTTCTACCATAACAGCTTTTCTTTAAAGCTGAACTCCTCAATGGGATCTTACATTGGCATTAAATTGGCATATTATTTATACACTTATTATTCATTGATGTGTTAGTTTAAATTATTTAGTTATGAATGCTATACTTAAGCAGGTGGATAGGGCCAAGGTTGTCCATTGTACAGTATGGGCTGAGAGCCTCTACATGTTATTCCTTAGCACAGTCTTCGTTTGTATAAAAAAATGTAAATCTGCTTGTTCAAGCATAAGCCATTTAGTTCTAAAAACAAGTGAGAGATAACAAGCTTCATCTTTCAAAGAGTGTCTGACCTCTAACTTATTTTTACCAGATGGAACTCTAATTACCTTCCATTTCCTGTCACTTAATCGACCTCTTAAAATCAGCCATTCCTAATTCAAACAGTTGACTCCAAACTTTTCAACCCATAAAATGAGCACTTACTCTGAACCCTAAAACAACTTATCACTGACAAAATTCTTCCTCAACCCTAACCTTAGCTCTCCCCTACACTTGACCCCCCATAATGAACCCCTAACCCTAATTTACTAATTGGAGGACCAAAACTATTGAAATGTCCTTTGGTTGAATACATTTATGTCATAGTCTTCAGATGTCTAACCATGTCCTGTAATATACAGTACATTAGATCATCAAGGAAACTAACATCAGATAATTTCTGTTATTCATTTTACACAGAATAATATTTCAGTAAAGAAAAGGGTGGACTATTAAATGTAGTTATGTGAACTCTGAGCACTCCCGAGACACCATAAAATAATGAAGGAACAATACAAACTTGACACTTCAACATCGTAAGGAATCTTGCCATTGCAATACAAATATTATGGCCACTGTGCAGCTCAGGCTGGATGGCTAAAGCGGTGCAGCCCTTTTCAGATCAGGGAATCCAGTACTGCACAAACAACACAAAGCAGAAAGGGTGCAAACGTCTAGTGCATTATCTCCAGCACTTTATTAAGGGATAAAAAAGTACATGTTATACAAACCAAAATGGAATAGTGGTATATACACAGTGTCCAGGGGTCTACTCTCCAACCTCATGGAAGTATCTGGATGACAATGCCAGCAGATGCGTTGTGGGGGACTTGCCCCTTTCCGCAGAGCAAGTGTCTGTAACAGGAGGCAGTTTGTTCACTGAAAGGCTGGATAGCGCTACAATAATGAGTGTCTGCAGGCAACAGTAAAGCATGGTGGAGGTTCCTTGCAGGTTTGAGGCTCCATTTCTGCAAATGGAGTTGACGATTTAGTCATTGTCCTCAATGTTGAGAAATACAGGCAGATACTTATCCATCACGTCATTAGGGAGGTGTGTAATTGGCCCCACATTTATTCTGCAGCAGGACAACAACCCCAAACATACAGCCAATGTCCTTAGGAACTATCTTCAGCATAAAGAAGAACAAGGAGTCCTAGAAGTGAAGGTTTGGCCACCACAGATCACTGATCTCAACACTGAGTCTGTCTGGGATTACATGAAGAGACGGAAGGATTTGAGGCAGCAGGGGCGGACTGATAACTCATGGGGCCCCTGTGTCCTTGCCCAAACTCAAAAAAGCCTATGAAAAAGGTACCAGGGGCATCTCATGTGGCCCCCTACTGACCCCGGGCCCTCGGGCAGTGCCCGAGTTTCCAAATGGTCAGTCCGCCCCTGTGAGGCAGCCTACATCCACAGAAGATCTGTGGTTAGTTCTCCAAGATGTTTGGAACAACCTACCTGCCAAGTTCCTTCAAAACTGTGTGCAAGTGTACTTAGAAGAATTGATGCTGTTTTTAAAGCAAAGGGTCATCTCACCAAATATTAATTGATTTGAACTTCTCTTCTGTTTATTTACTTTCCATTTGTTTCAATGATAAAAATAAACTATTAATTTTTCTATTTCTGAAAGCATTCTTAATTTAAAGCATTTTTTAACCACACCTGCCTAAAAGTTTTGCACAGTAATATATCGCCCACAGCTGCTATTTATACAGTGCTGTCTTGGCCCTCTCAAATATATCCACAGGATAGTGTAGTAGGTTTCCTGTCAGACATAGAAAGATACATTATTGCCATCATATTAAAGCATGCTGAAAATTATTACATGAAATACTGCATTATGTTTATCATTCATTTTGTATTTAATCTTGCAGATCATTATTACTATCATATCAGTTTGAAGTATAAACTTCACACCTGTAACACACGGCTGTTGTAAACATCTATAAAACTACATGGGAAATACGTTTATTTATTATGCCTTTAGGAGTATATTCCTTTTAAAAAATCCATAAAGATTTTTTTAACAACACATTTTAAGGCTGATACTTATAACAATGACATTCTGCAAGCCTGTCAGCTGTACAAACCATGTCTCTTCCTACCTCTGCTCTGTTCTATACTTATCTGTCTGATGATAGGCGATGTTGGCCTTGAGATCAGGACTGCTAATCAGTGAGTGCCAACATTAATGTCAATGTGTGTTAATGTCACAGCTATTATCAGTGTCACTGTCACTCCTTGCCACTGTCATTTCCTCTAACTCATTCTGTCTTTGCTGTACTGTAATAAACACTTTTCAGCACACTGGCGCTAAACAAGGTGCAGATGCCAGAAGTGGTAAAGTGATCAAATGTGGGACTAACCAGATACACAAATACCCTCTTCTTTATTGATTGGCTGTTTAGATTGGGGATTTAGTGGTGTTGTAGTGTTTTAGCGGGACTTCCTGTTATTTAAGTTGAAATCAAGATATAAATCCAGACACAGAAGAATGTTTCTAAACTCTAAACACGTCCTGGCACAAAATCTTAAAGGCTTCAATAAAGCAGTGTATCTCTGTTTTATAACTGTAGTCTTGTTCTCCTTAAAAAACAATTCTTTTTATGTACACATTGGAGAAAATTAGGCACTTAGGCCTGTGAATGTTTATTTTTTGCACTATAAAAAAAAAAAAGACTGACAATTTTGAGAAAAAAAACAATATTTCTGACTTTTTGCTATTAAACATGTCCAGTAAAAAAATTAAAAAAAATCTAATTTCATCATATTGTTAGGCAAAATGTATTCTGCTACATGTCTGTGCTAAAAAACATCCCAATACTTGTAAATTAATTGGTTTACGTGAAAGTTATAGCGTTTACAAATGGCGGTATATATACTGGAATTTTTTTTTTTTACTAGTAATTGTGGTGATCAGGGACTTACAGCGGGTCTGGGGGACTGCGGCAGGCATTTTGACACTGGGGGGAACTGACTTGGTGTCACTGACATCCCCAGTGAGACCAATACAGTGATCAGTGCTAATAAAATGGCACTGGGCAGGAAGGGGTTAACATGGGCCGATCAAAGGGTTAACTGTGTGCTGTTTTACTGTGTACTGTGTTAGTGCTTTCATCTGTAAGCACACTGCCTTGTCTGGCTCTGCTATGCAGAGCCAGACAGAGCAGTGTGCAGGAGCTGATGGGAGAAAACTGTATTGTTTACATACAGTTCTCTTCCTCCGTCGGTAATGCTCGGTGATCACCGGGTGCTGGCAGATAATTACCGGCAGGGACCTGGTGATTGACAGCCGAGGCCACAAATAGAAAAATCTGGTATATATGCGTGATTTTATGCACCCCTGCCACCCTGTAGCAGTATATCTGCTATAGGGCGACGGGAAAGAGGATAAAATCAGAAGGGTGGGCAGGGGGGTTCATTGAGTTCTTTATTTGTGTGCCTACAAGCTCCTGTGATGTTAATCCCTAAGAGCAGGTTATCTCTTAGATAAAGTGGGGGTTGATTTAAAGGAAAATAGGTTGTTCACTTTGCAGGTGCTTAATAATTGTGGTGAAATTTCACTTTGCAATGAATACACACTCATGTACAAGTTAAAAAACAAAAACAAAAAACAAAAAAACAGCATTTATGCTTGCTCATGATGGCAAACTAAAGACACACAGACTGTTTGCAAGGAAAGATGTACTTTGCAAGGGAATTTGTTCCAGAACTTAGTGCATGAGATGAAGATCTGCTAACTTCCATCATTCAAAGTACATCTTTCCTTGCAAACAGTCTGTGTGTCTTTAGTTTGCCATTCAACCCTGATAAAGTTTGGTGCTGGATGACTGGTGATGTAAAACTGCAGGGGACAGCACAAGAAAGGTGAGTACTGACACACGATTTTTCATTGATATTTTTTATTTTAACCGTTTTACTGCCAGGTCCATACGTCATATAGACCTGACAGCGGGGGTTTTTACACACACTCCTAGTGACGGTAGCCAGTGAGATTATGTGTACATCTGATAAGCAGATGCCTGCTTATCAGATAGAAGCATTCTGGTGGCAGTGCTGCCACTTCATTGCTTCCGCACACCCACGGTAATGGCAGCTGCTCCCCGCCATGTATTGCAGGCTCCGCTTACCCATTTGTGGGCCTGGTCCAGCATAATGGGTGCCACCGGGTAGAGGGAAGGAGCAGTACCAGGTCCCCATGTCAGTGTCCCTGGCCACTGTCACAGTACCAGTGATCCACATCTGTCACAGTGCCAGTGATCCACATATGTCACCGTACCCGTGATCCACACATGTCACAGTACCTGTAATCCACATCTGTGATCCACATCTGTCACAGGGCCAGTGATCCACATCTGTCACAGTGCCTGTGACCCACATCTGTCACAGTACCCGTGATCCACAGCCCTCACCGTGTACCAGTGGTCATCCACATCTGCACCAGTGATCCACATTTGTAGCAGTGATCTGCATCTGTCACAGTTTACCAGTGCTCAATATCTGTCACATTGTACCAGTGTCAAATCAACATCTATACCAGTGATAAACATCTGTACCAGTGAACATCAAAATGTCTAAAACATTATACACCAGCGAGGAGGCTTTCCAGATACTGAGTATGACAGACGAGAGTAACAGGGAACTCTCTTTGTCAGACTCAGATACTGAGTATGAGCCAGTTTAAAGTAGTGGGTCAGCAACGGATTCTGAGGAAGAGTGAGTCCAAACAAAGAGGAGATCTGAGGAGGAGCAGGCATCCATCAGTAGTGCAGTGGTGAGTACAAGCAGTGCTCCTCTCCCAGAAGATAGGCAGGCATCCACCCACCAGTAGCACTACAAATCCTGGTGCCGTGGCGAGTATGAGCAGGGCCACATTCCCAGATGATAAGCCAGGCACCAATGTTATGTATGTTCCAGTAACCAAATTCACCGTGACACCTGATACTACTGTCCCCAATGTCCTTCCCAGCCAGGACTCTGTATTGAAGAGTGCTTCCGGATCTATCTCACATCTCTACACTATTAGTCAAGATATTTTTAAAGTGTCCACTATTTCCCTATATGACCTGGACTGTATATCAACAATGCCTCTGCTTGCCTCCTGAACTGACCTTGGACTGTTTATTGATGATGCCTGTGCCTGCCGCTTTAACTAGCAACCACGTTTCTTCCTTCCATGTCAATTGACCTCGGCCTGTTAATCAAACATGCTTTTTGCCTGCCTCCTGAACTGATCGTATGGCCTGTGACTCTATTAGTTGGATTCAAGACAACACAGGGGTCTCATGTATGTGAAGGGCTCTAGAATAGATTTTTCGAGTGGGGAAAACTACGTTTTTGGTTTTCTCTGGGTTTTGTAATTCCCGGAAAAGGGTCTGTTAGTCTGGAGGCTTCGAAGAGATTCGGTGGGATGAAGCCTCTACCCCTGTTCCCAGGTCTTACCTGACCAAGGCCCTAAGCCTGCTGCTGACTTACTGCCATCATGCCTCTGCCTACCACATGAACTGACCACACCTCTGCCTGCTACCTGTACTATGGCCTGTGTTCCTGCCTAATACCAGGACTGATATTTTGGCTGTGCTGGCCATGTGTCTACCTGGACAACTCATTTGGCTGTTGCTGACCACATGTCTTCCTGCTTTCTGGACTCATGCTTTATATGTGCTGGCAATATCTCTGCCTGCTGCCTATAGTGACTATGGACAATATTCCTTCCTGCTGCCTGGGCGTCCTTTCGCTGTCACTGACCATGTCCCTGCTTGCTGCCTGGACAAATGCTGTCTTCTGTGGACAACTGCACTACTAAAACCACAGGTAATTTTTTTTGTTTACCCTTTGCTCAGCAGAATGTATTTTTGAGGAGTGATTCTTGGTATGGACATGCTATGTGTTAGAAGCCTGAAGGTGCTACTTGAATGTTGGGCCTCTAGATGTGGCAAGGCTGTGGAAAAGTCTTACACATGTGGTATCGCCATACTCAGGTGAAGTAGCAGAATATATTTTGGGGTGTTAGAAATATCTTATAAATGGACAACTTTGTGTAAAAAAAAATACATTTTCATTTTCTTTCCACATTTTCCGAAAACTAGTGGAAAAAATTACATGTTCAAAAGACTTATTATGCCTTGTAGAATATACATTGGGGTGTTTGCTTTCCAAAATTGGGTCATTTTGTGGGTAATTCCATTGTCCTGGTGCTCCAGGGCCTTCAAAAATGTGATAGTCAGGAAATTAGATTTGTAATTTATGCCTCTAGAAAGCCTGTAGGTGCTACTTGGATGTTGGGTCTGTGTATGTGGCCAAGCTGTGGAAAAGTCTTACATATGTGGTGTCCTCATACTCAGGAGGAGCAGCAGAATGTATTTTGGGGTGTAATTTTTGGTATGTACATGCTCTGTGTTAGAAAGATCTTATAAATGGACAACTTTGTGTAAAAAAAATAAATACATTTTCATTTTCTTTTTACATTTTCTGAAAACTTGTGGAAAAAAATGACATGTTCAAAAGACTTATTGTGCCCCGCAGAATATACATTGGGGTATTTACTTTCCAAAATGGGGTCATTTTGTGGGTATTTCCATTGTTCTGGTACTCCAGTGCCTTCAAAATTGTGATAGGTAGTCAGGAATTGAGATGTGTATTTTATGCTTCCAGAACACCTGTAGGTCCTACTTGGATGTTGGCCCTCTGTATGTGGAAAGACTGTGGAAAAGTCTTACACATGTGGTATCCCCATATTCAGGAGGAGCAGTAGAATGTGTTTTGGGTGAAGCTGCAAGTATGCATATGCTGTGTGAAAGGAATAACCTGTTAATATAACAGTTGTGTGAAAAACAAAACATTTTTTATTTACTTTCTTCATTTTCCAAAGAATTGTGGGAAAAAAAATTACAGGTTAAAAAACTCATCATGCATCTTACTAAATATCTTGGAATATCTACTTTCCAAAAATGGGTCATTTGGGGGTTATTTGTACTGTTCTGGCTTGTTAGTGTCTCAAGAAATGAGATAGGCCGTCAGTACATAAGGTTTGATCAGGTTTGTTCAATTGCAATGATTGGTACCATAGCTTGTAGACTCTATAACTTCCACACAGACCAAATAATACACACCAATTGGGATTGTTTTTACCAAAGCAATGTAGCAGTATACATTTTGACCTTTTTTTATTTGCAGTGCAAAAAATAATAAAAAAACAGTGCTAATTAAATACCACCTAAAGAAAGCTCTATTTGTGTGAAAAAAGGACAAAAAATGCATTTGGGTACAGTGTTGCATGACTGAGTAATTATCATTCAAATTGTGAGAGCTCTGAGAGCTGAAAATTGGTCTGGGCAGGAAGGGGGTAAAAGTGCCCAGTATTGAGGTGGTTAAAAAATGGAGATGGGCTTTCACAGCACATGCACTATATTTATCCTTCAAGGTAATATGAGGAGTAGCTGCACTTGGGTGGCAGCTGACATTGTTTCTGACCCATACAATTAATTGTTTTTCCCATTTTTTGTAGATGTTCAAAAGGACATAGGCACTCAAACATACAGCACTACCACAAAATAAAATCAAAGCATTGTGGATTCAATTAAGAATCATAATCTGTGGTAAGATTCTGCACAGAAATCACATTGACACAGAAGACAAAAACTGTCCAAATTGGTCCATAGGGTAGAATACCAACTATACATTATTAATGTGCAAATATTATCTCAGTGACAGACGTCTTTCTACACATCCACTAACTACTATCATATCAGTTCTATGCTTCTGCTTTGGGACCTGGACGTGACTGTATTTTCTACTTGCAAACAGAGCCTGTAACTGATTGAAAGAGCTTGAAGAAGGACAGAAATTGTGAATTGCTCTGGGAGAGGTGGTAGAACATTAAATAGAATGTTCCAGCTATAGATATTAAAAACAATCAGCATTCGGATTTATTGATGACTTTTAAAGCAGGAGTCAATCTAGTAGTATTGCCCCATGTAATAAAATGTGTTCACAAACATTCTTACAGCATGCAGAGAAATGTACTAGGTTTCATTTGGTTTTATGATCATTATCATTCTGTAATGTTTTTTTATACACCCCTGGTATCCAAAAATGATTACTGTCAGCCACATCACTGTGACAAGAAGACACACTCAGCAGCAAACTCTGTGCTGAGCTGATGAATTTGAGCTTAGAATGTAAAAATTCTGAAATTTTTTAAATGAATAAAACTCACATTGTGGAAAAATTCTGCATGTTATTGTTCTAAATTTTAAATCATCAGGTATATTCTAATGAAGAAGATAAGAAGGGACTGTCATACTTCATTGAATTACCTTTGTATCCCCATTCCTATGATCCACTGTTAAGTATACGATTCATTTGGTGCACCAGCTTAAAAGAAAATAACGCTGCAAGCAAAATTGTGATCAGTGATCTCTCCTTTAACAAGTGTATGTGCTGTCCTGAAAAATACTATTATATTCAAAACACAATAAGTAAAATAAAAGTACAATACACAATTGTTGAAACTCAAGTGCTTAATACAATCACTTAGATACACTGTGACAAAAAATTCATACCAGGAATACTAAAGCAAAAAATGTAACGTGAAACAACCAGATGCTCAAATCTTAGGCTTCATGCACACTGGACATTTTTACAGCTGTTGTTTCTGGCTTTTGGCATATTTTTCTACTGCCAATAAACTCCCCAGCATGTTATCCTATGTGTCCATGCACACATAGGCTGTAATCAGCGTTCTTTGGCGGTTTTTCTAGTCTCCATTTTAACCAAATGTTGGAAGTCCATGTGTAACAGGGGGTGTAGGGACTTAACTGAGGAAGAGAAATGTTCAAGGAGTGCTGCGCCAGCTCCAACAGCTAAGCCTTATATATTTAATGCCCAGCTGGCATTCCTGAGGCAATCAATGATAACAAACAGGAGAGAGAAAGTATCTCAAATTTGATAATTTTTTAACTATAATTTTAATATTAATGTTAATATTAATTACAATTTATGTTTTAAGTTTTTTTTCAGAACCATATCTGACTTATCTGTGGAAGAGAGGGAGCCACTGGCAGAGAGGGATCCACAGGCGGAGAGGGATCCACAGGCGGAGAAGCTGGAGGAAGAAATTATATTTTCTTAGACGTCAGAACCTTGTGGTTCAACCCCTTCCACTAGTGAAACTGCCCATCAATCACCGTTAGCAAATCCTGAATGCAGAGAGGTTTCAGAAGCTGTGGTATGTATCTATCTATGTATCTATTGATCTATCTAAAATCTCTCGGTCGATTTATCTACCATTCTATCTGTTGATCAATCGTTCTCTATCTGCTGATCGATCATATTAAATTTTGGGGGGATTTTTTTCAGTTAATGCAAATGGAAACTGAGACCAGCACCTCTTCTAGAGGCCGAGGATGGGGCGTAGTGAGTGGCAGAGAGGTACTGACAGTGGAAACTGAACAGAATATTACGTTGATGCTCCATGAGGTTCGGCAGGAGCGTCAGACCATGGATCCCCTTCTAGATCCAAAAAATGTTTGCTTCAGTTAACTCGAGAACATGTACCATGTTCTGGAGGACATTGGTGGCGACTTAGAGAAGTAGTGCATGGACAGCATGTATGCTCTGGCCATGATGTTTACAGCGGCAAAAATTACAGGTGGGGCAACACCTGCAATTCCAAACATAACCTTTCAAGGGCCTGCCATGTTTCCCAGTGGCTCAATAGCAGCACATACTGCACCTTACTATCATCCTCCTCTCTAATGAATGCCCCCACCTACCTACTCACAGCAATCTCTTTACCACCACCCACAATCTACACAAGATTTTCCAACATCTAGGCCATCTGCAACATCATCATTTTCCTTTCCTGTCCCCCAATCCCCAAGTCCATTCCAACATCAACGGCAGAACCAACCTGCTCAATACCATAATTTATCTGGTCCTTCATAGCCCGGTCCACAATCCTCTTCTGATATGCCCCATCCATGCCCACCAGCAGGCATCCGTACATATGGTGAACCGCTGGTTAATCAAGCACAGTCTCCCCAGGCATCCAAAGGGAAAGCTCGCCATGAATCCCATATTACTATCAGCTCTAGTTAATTTTGTTCATCTTGTTTATATATTTTTCTACTTTTTTATATATATTGTAAATATTCAATATTTAGTTCATTTATTATTTTCAAATAAAGCTGTTATGAAGCACCTAATGTTTTTATTTTTATATACTTTTCTTTTAAAATTAAAGCGTTACCATATGTGTGTAGTTCATGTATGCCGTTGCTATGTGCAACTGCATACCTGAGCCACATGCAGACACAAACTGAACATTTTGTCACCTGCGTGTGGCTGAGGTATACAGTTGCCATTGGAATGCAAAGTTAACATTTTGCTGCTTGTGTGTTGCTCAGGGAGGCTCAGTGGCTCAAGGCTCAGCCATTGGCTTCTGCTGCTGTCAATCAAATCCAGTGAGGAGGGAGCAATAGATGGGGCCACATCACTGGAGCAGGTAAGTATAACATGTTTTTTTTTTTTTAATTAAAAAAATTCTCCTTTAGTAATGCTTTAAGTACAATAGCATAGGTCTATGAATCAGTCCAAAAACAAATGTGGCAACCAATGAAGAAATGTGCATTATTTAGTTATTACATGTAATTATATAATGCTGTCAATTTATGCAGCACTTTACATATGTATTATACATTCACATCAGTCCCTAACCCTCAAGGGGTGTACAATCTAAGGTCCCTAACTTACATTCATACAAACAAACACATACTAGGGCCAATTTAGAAGAGATCCAATAAACCTACCAGCATGTCTTTGGATTGTGGGAGGAAACTCATACAGACACAGGGAGAACATGCAAACTCCAAGCATGTGGTGCTGTGGTTGGGATTTGAACCAGCAACCCTAGTACTGCACGGCAGAAGTGCTAACCATTTAGTCACTGTGCTGCCCCATGGATGCATTCAAGGAAGACCTCCACCTTCTCTCCTTTGGGCACTCTCTCACCTTAAATAATATGACCCTCGCCACAAAGGTGATGCACATTCAAATTGAATGCCAAGTAGACAGTGGTACGTGAAGTCAGCAATGGTAGGCTATCAATAATGCAGCTCAATAGAAGTTCAAGGAAATCATCATCAGCAAGCCTTCAATGAGATCAGCCCAACAAATCATCAGCAGACCCAATTACACAGGATAGATGTCACCATCACAGGTCAAAGGAGACAGAGAAGATGGCTCACCACCATAATTTTATTTGTAAAAGTCATAGAATAACTATAATTTTGCTATAATCCTCTGGTTCTTTTATTGGAATATTAAAGTGTTACTAAACCCAGGACCCTGCATCCAGTATATCTGGTCTCCCGCAGTACACATAACATGGGAATTAAATTATTTTAGTAAATATAAACTGCTAAATACCTTTCACATCAGCAGTTAGAGCAGTTGTGTGGCTTCTATCAGTGTTCAGCAGAGCACTGCTTAAAGTGTGTTGAAGGAGTTTTCTTTCTGCTCTAGGAGGATGAAAAACCCCTGCCCTCTGTCTGAACAGTGCTGAAAAAAATCTCTCTAACAGTACACACTAAACTGAGCATGTGCAGAAAGGCTATGGGTTCAGTCTGTATTATCAGGAGACAAGACATGGACATTTGAACAAGAGGAGGAGCAGAGAAGACAGGATCAAACTGCCTTTTTACACAATGCAGAGGATTAACCCCTTAGGTTCCACAGTGAGTATACCGAGCATGCTTTACTGCATATACAGGCATATACAGGCTGATTTTATTGTTGTGGGTTTAGTAATACTTTAACAAGGAATACAGAAAGAACCTGTAGCCCAGAATGCAGCACTGACAGGAAAATAATTCTGTATCTGGCAGCAGAAGAGACTTTTGCAAAGGCACAACTACAGGAGGGGACTCTTATTACATTGGAAAGAACACAGTTCTTTTCAGTCCAATGAATGGTCAGCAGTTATTGAAAGCAGCTCCATGTTTGTCCTAAGAAGCCATTCTGATGCTGTGTACTGAAGATAAAGCAAATAGAGCAAATCAAGTAGGTAAGAACTATATATAGCAAGTGAGATTGCTCCGGTGGATTACATAATTATATTCCATAGCAGCCTCTGACCTGAAAAAGAAAGCAAACTTCTTCCAGTGTTTTTCTCCTAACACATTGGTGTGCCCTTTTTTTTTTTACGGTATGAAAAGTGTGCGTTGTTTGCTGTATGAAATATACCACAGTTTAGCAGTTCCAGTAATTCCATGGTCTTATTCAGGATATCTCCTGGCAGTTTTTTATTTCCAGTTGAAGCTCCAACATCTGTGCTGTGCTTTTCATCTCCTCTGTAGTAGACATATGTTTGTATACTGCTGGAGTCATTTTCATCATTGATAATTCCATTTTGAGAGTCATCTTTTCTTCAGCTCCTTTTTTTTGTTTTATAATCTTATCACCACGTCTGCGACAAGGTATGTCAGCAATTAGAATTCATCATGTAGGATCTTGTTCTTCCTGTGATAGCCCCGACAGCTGTTCTACAATCCTCTTACCCCTCAGGAATCTAAATACCTGTGTGAAAAGGCTCAGGTGAAGGCTAAGATTTTATTACTCTTGCACTGTATGAAGGGCAACTAAATTACTAAAAGGCTTTGAGAAAAGAATAGCTGAGCTGAATATATTCTATGAGAAGAGGCAATTGAGGGAGATGTGATCACCTTAAATACATAAAGGGTCTATATAATAAATTCAGTGCAAGTTAGTTGTTTATTTCAAAGTGGAACTACACTGCATCTGGACACCACAAACCATAAATGATATTTCATTTATTTTTAGTATTCAAAGCAACCTCACCTATCCATCCATGTCTCCATGCTTCAATTTGAGGAGAAATCCCTTTGAAAAACACCCCTAGCATTTCTGTCTGTGGCCATCTTGAGTGAGGGCAGATGGTTCCTTCCTGGAATCCATCTGCCCTTAGCTCAGGCTTGCAGGCAGTAGGGCATGCTTTGCTGATAAAACATTGTTCTCCCTCCTGAAGACTTCTGGGATGTATGACATAATTTACCTAGGCCTGGGAAGCACTGAAGAACTGAACAAATGAAAAAAAAAAATGTTTAAAACAAGTAAATATATTATACCTTCCCATCTATTTACTAATGCTAACAGCATAAGGATTATAAAAAGTCAATGTTGATTGAGAGAGTGAAGTTCTGCTTTAAAGTGATACTAAACCCACAACAGTAAAATCAGTCTGTATATGCAGTAAAGCAGGCAAGTTATACTCACTGTGAAACCTAAGGGGTTAATCCTCCACAATGTGAAAACAAATCTGTTTAATCCTGTCTTCTCTGATCCTCCCCTTCTTTTACTGTCCCAGTCCATCTGAGGATAGTACAGAGGGTGCATGTGATCAGCACATGGCCAATAAGCACTGTCCAGACAGAGGGTCAGCGGTCATGCGGCCTCATAGGACAGTCAAAGGAAAACTCATCCTACAAGATTAACCAGAGCTCAGCCAGACACCACTAGAAGTCAAGACTGCTATATACTGCTGATGAGAAAAGTTATTTAGCAGTTACAATTTACTAAAATCATTGCATTTCCATGTTTTGTGTACTGTGAGAAACCAGATATAGTGAATGCAGGGTCCTGGGTTTAATATCACTTTAAGGTCATTGCAAAGGACAAAGAATGCACTTTGCACATGAGGAAAAAAGGTTTACCCTCTGCATGTAGGATGTCTTCTTTACAGTAAGAACTGTGAAAGGGTGAAGTAGACTAGTCCTAGTCAGCTCAACATATGGGAGAGGTTTTACTAAAACTGGTGCACACAGAACCTGGTATAGCTGTGCATAGTAACCAATCACCTTCCAGGTTTTATTGCCAAACCTTAATTGAACAAGCTGCAATTAGTAGCTGGTTACTATGCACAGTTGCACCAGATTCTGTGTGCACCAGTTTTAGTAAATCTCCTCCATTGCATCAAAAAAGACTGGAAGTGTTTGTACATTACGAAGTATACTGGTCTGTTTCTAATTATATGTAGCACCCTCTAGTGTGCTGCTAGGGTAGTGTAGGTAAAATCATTGTTTATGACACATGGTAACTGTGTGAGTCTATGATTGAGGTTGGGTTACTGCAGGTCAGATGGATGGCTTACAGGTCGGGACTCTATCACCTCTGCCTTGTTCCAGGGGACCATGGAAGCTTC
Organism: Staurois parvus; assembly: GCF_062004578.1. NCBI lineage: Eukaryota > Metazoa > Chordata > Amphibia > Anura > Ranidae > Staurois > Staurois parvus. The sequence goes on from NW_028317883.1 coordinate 2,461,251, forward strand.
CAGAATCCAGTGGGCAGAAGAAGTGGAGACCTAATTTGCATGTTTATGGGAGTCTAATCAATTCCAGTTTTGTGCTGAGGCCAACCCATAAATATGGGAGAGTCAGGCTGGCAGGTAGAAGGTGCTGAGGAGGCTGCTGGAGCCTGGGATGGGTCCCCTAGGTCTGGGGGGCTGGTCTCCAGGCTGTGCTCCGGCTAGCTCAGGTGGGTCCATTCAGCATTATGGTATGAACAGGATCAAGGACTGGGAGCAGTGGTTGCAAAGAGGCCCCCATAATGGGAAGTTGCTACAGACCAGTAATGACTAATTGCTTTCAAGGAAAAGAACAGTCCAGGATCTATTTCTGTAAATAGGAAGGAAGTTGCCTCTTTGCATTGATTCAATCAAGTTGGTCATCCCATAATCCCTGTTACACTATCCGAGTTATATCCCCTTATAAAAATAACAAAAACCAAGCTTAGAGGGATCCAGAGACACAGTGGCCCTCATGAGGGTAGCACTACATATAAGAAATCCCACTACATATTGTTGATCCAGGGAGTAGGGACCCCTTACACTTAATTCCCTACGGAATGCATCCTTATAAAGTCAATCCAACTGGCCATTTCCCTCGCTGACCTGCGGTGACTGACAATATAAGGAACCAGCACTTTGGAAAGGCTTACTAATGTTCAAGTAAGGGTGAGTACACTGTGGCTACATGTCACAATAATAAGGCTGTGACAAATCATCAATATAAAATAAATGTACCTACTGGCCTATTCACTACCTGACCTCTGGTTAATAAGGCTGGATGGAGAGTCACATTCTGAATGAGAGCCAGGGTAGTAGGGGAGTCCAACACTCTAAAGCAAAACGCATAATACAGATGTAGACAGCAAATGGACCCAGACAATTCATTTGCTAGTTCATTTCATGGTTCATAGTGGATAATCTTACATACAGAATATAGGTACACATTTGCTGATCACTGCAGATGGAAAACTCTTTGATGGCTTCTCTGAAAAGTAATGAATTAATAATAGTGAAAGTATGTTTCCTTTCAATGTACCATGTTTGAACTGTTCCTTGTTCCTTCATGTTAGTTTGTACTTATATGAACAGCAGTCCACTAAAATGAAAAACAAACATTGCCTTGAAATCCTCAACTGCACTGAAATTACACTTTAATAATATTAGCACTGCCTAAGGTTGTGTAGAGTTTCTAGCAATATTAATGTCCATCTGAATGCTCAAACTATATAAACTCTAGATGTTGTCAACCACATCAACAAATGATGACCTTGCTGCTCTCCTTTATTCAGTGAACATTTCACATTGCTCTTTGGAACCCTTATTACTCTTTAGTTTCAGCATGTCCTCTTTTCTGATCTTAATACCAGCCATACATGGTTCTAATTTTGTCCAATTCCTGCTGAAGCAGCCAAATTTGAGCCATGGGTGGCTCTATCAGTATCACCTAGATTGTCAAATTTCAAACTGAAAATTGGAGAAACCAGGCAAAAAATTCTCAGTTGAATAGTAAATGCATCCAGATGTACAGTACAATTCTCTGGAGACAGGACAAATCTGCCTGCATACATTCAAGCTAATCCCAAAATGTGCAATTTATTAATTCACTGATTTTTTTCCTGATCTTTTAGATTAATTTGCTTATCTCTACAAATAAACATACATTTGATGAACACATTGAGACTCTTCATTGAAAATGACATTGTAACAAAATGAAGTATGCATTTGGTACACCGGGTAAGGAAATGATTAAAACAGAATCTTTGGCATTTTGCTAAGGGCAGAATACATTGAAAATCTTCATTTGAAAAGACATGGTCAGGAAATAAAGTATAAGATTGATACATCTGGCAAGTACAATGAATCATTAGAGTGAAATGTTTACAGTTTTATCAAGTGAAGACCTGACATCTCTAAACCATTGTTTTTCCATGTGGATGTGTTATTCAACTTCAGTCAAAATCATGGAAATTATTACCAGTGACAGCCTTGGGTTTGTTTCTTTCCCATATAGGAGTGAAAGCATACCTGATCATTAGCCCTAAGTGGAGGAGGAAGACAAGTGTGGGGGATCTTGAAGCATGATTTTGGAGGATTTTAACCACTTGCACTCCAGAGGATTTACCCCCCTTCCGAACCAGGCCATTTTTTGTGATACGGCGCTGCGTTACTTTAACTGACAATTTCACGGTCATGCAACGCTGCACCCAAATGAAATGTATGTCCTTTTTCTCCTCAAATGGAGCTTTATTTTGGTGGTATTTGATCACCTCTGTGGTTTTTATTTTTTGCACTATAAATGCATATAAAAAAAGGCAGACAATTTTGAACCCCCCCCCCAATATTTTTAACTTTTTGCTATAAAACATATTCAGTAAAAACATTTTAAAAAACAAATTTCATCATAAATGTAGGCTAAAATGTATTCTGCTACATATCCTTGTTAAAAAAAAGTCCAATACGTGTAAATTCATTTTTTACGTGAAAGTTATAGCATCTAAAAACGGCGGTATATATTCTGGAATTTTTATTATTATTTTTTTTAATACTAGTATTGGCATCAATCAGCGACTTATAGCAGGCAAGCATTCTGACACTGGGTGGGAACGGTCTCTCACTGACATCCCCAGTGACATTAATACAGTGATCAGTGCTAATAAAAAGCACTGACACTGTACTAATGGCACTGGGCAGGAAAGGGTTAACATCTGGGTGATCAAAGGGTTAACTGTGTGCTGTGTGTGTTTTACTGTGTGCAGTGGTTTAAGCACGCTGCTTTATTTTGCTCTGTTATGCAGAGCAATACAAATCAGTGTGTTGGAGCTGACAGAGGAGAGATCTGTATTGTTTACATACAGACCTCTCCCCCATCAGTGATACTTGGTGATCGCTGGTGCCAGCGGGGAATCACTGGCTGGGACCCAGTGATCAACATCTGTGGTGGTACGGGTAGGGGCGCACACGGTGCGCATGCGCACCCTGCCCGTAAATACAATATCTCATATATATACGTGATTTTGTGCAGCCCTGCCACCCTGTAGCAGTAGTTCTGTAGCAGTAGTTAATTAAATATCATGTTTTTTCACAAAAAGATTTAATTTTGTTTTATATTTGAGTTTAGTATATTATAAAAAATATCCCATGTTTAAAATGCACACTAGGCATTTTAAACACCTCCTTAAGAAGCACCTTGCTTTTTTTCTGCCTCTAAACGCCCTTCAATGTTAGCCTAGGTATCCATACACACATAGGCCTTTACATGCATTTACAGGCAGGAAAATCCACTGTCAGTGCTTTCAGGAGCAGCTGCGTTTTGGCAGAAAAAAATGCCTGATGTGACTAAATGCGTGTAAACACATTTAAACACGCATAAATGCTGGGCCTGCCAAGCTCTTGGGTATTCATTCATTTCAATGGCCAGAATGAGCTAATATTCTGGCCAATGAAATGAATAAATGCCCAAATGCTTGATGTGCTTTCAAAATGCCTAACTGTGTTTGCAAAAATATGGCTTTAGACTTGTTTTCAACGCTGATTTTCTCTTACAAGGAGAGAGGCATTTAGAAGAGCTGGGCAGATGCCCAGTGTGCATGAGGCCTCACGCTTTGTATTATTTAAAGTGTTACTAAACCCACAACAGTAAAATTAGATTGTATATGCAGTGAAGCATGCCTGTTATACTCACTACGGAACCTAAGGGGTTAATCATCCACATTGTGTAAAAATGCTGTTTGATCCTGTCTTCTCTTTTTCCTCCCTTTCCTATACTGTCCCCAATCCATTTCCTGATAGAACAGAGCCTTGGGGGGCAAGCTGCACATGCTCAGTTTGGTGTGTATTGCTAGAGAGGTTTTTTTTTTCTTGGGAGAGTGCATGTGATCAGCACAGGGCCGATCAGCACTGTCCAGAGAGAGGGTCAAGGGTCCTGCAGCCTTATAGGACAGTCAGGGTGGAATGCAAACTCCTCCTACAAGCTTTAACCAGTGCTCTGCTGGACACTGATAGATGTCACACAACTGCTGTAACTAATGATGAGAAAAGGTATTTAGCAGTTTATATTTACTCAAATAATTGCAATGTCATGTACTGTGGGAGACCAGATATAATAAATGCAGGGTCCTGGGTTTAGTAACACTTTAAAGTCTATTGTAGTAATCAGATTTTTTCCTAGAAAAAAATGATTCTGAGGTACATTTACAAAGTTAGTTTTGTTTAAAAAAAGACACAAGTCCGTCTAGTTTAACCAATAGCAATATATAAATGTATAAATAAATAGAAAACCTCCATATACAGAACCCTAGAGTACATAGTTGATTTAGAGGAAGGCAAAAAAACCCCTATACAGTATGGTCTCATTAGCTGAAATGGTGCTAAAAAACCTCCTTCCTAATCTCCTAAAGGCAATCAATTAATCCCATGAATCAATAATATCTGGTGTTATTACACATATTACAAATAGCTGTGGATTTTCAGGCATGCACAATTTTTTTGGGAGAACTGCTGATAAAATTCTGATTCCCTCTTTATGTAACATGCCATAATATTACAGCTTTTTAAAAATAATTTGTATTCTATATTAATTGTTAGATCTACTGTACATTCCCCTCCCCAAATATACCAGCTCAGTGCACCATATGTTTCTACATAGACAGCCAAGAGAATGTAGGCAATACACCATGCCCTTTGCCACTTCGCACCAGGTCAGTACCTAAAAAACGGTTATTAAGGTCAGTTCCGGCATTAAAAATCAGACCTTCAACTTCAACAGGAACAGTTTGTATTCACAACTTCTTTAACAACCAATGCCATTACCAAGAAAAATATCATCTTCACCCTTCAAGGGATAATCTTGCCAAAAAGACCTTAACATTTGACAATTCTGGGAATGCAGGGGGGTACTTGGTCCTATAATACATGCTGTGGTTCCATCTACAAGACATTTCATTGCTATAGGACCCCATAAATGTGCCAGATGCTGAGGAGTCTTCAGAAAGCTTATCATTTGAAGACAGCAAAATTTAGAGATCTGTGTATTAATACTTTTGTTGGCAGGATTTTTTTTTAAAACAGTGACAGAGTATTTAATACAAATTATATGTAATGGACATGTACTAAAACTAATAAAAAAACACAATTTTTGAAAGGTTATTCAAGTATCTTGTGTGTTCCTATAGTAGATGAAAGAATATCATTATGCTGAATATATTAGTAAGACACCATGTCAACATCCCATTGTACACATGCTATTTCTAAGACTTTTACATTTGCTATTAGGCTCGGTAGGTACTTGAGCAACAGCAGTGCAAGTGTAGCAGAAATGGTGAACAATTATTGTTATTTTCAGAATGTATTATTTTATTATGATGCCGTCTTAACGCAAATCTGTACTAGAGCCAGCACCCGTTGGAGTCCTAACAACCAATTACTCATCTCTGCTGTCAGCCAGGGATTCCCAGCTGACAACAGAATGTACACAAAGTAAAACAATCCATTCCAGGCCTTTCTGCTCTAGTATGGATTTTAATGGGTACCCTGCACCAAAAAAATCAAAACAAAATGTTGTGCAGTCCCCCATAAAATTCATACCTGCTCCTTATCTGAGTATGCAGCCTGACAGGGTGGGGGAGTGTGCAGCCTCTCCCTCCTAAACCATACCAGGCCACGTGCCCTAAACATGGGGGGTAGTACTTTGATAGGAAGATGCCAACGGATGCTGGTTCCTTAACATCCTGCAAAAACATATCAAAAAAGCATGTACATGTGAATTTTTGGTGCATTTCCCTTGATGTCTATGGCGCCTAAATCATATTGCACTGCACCAAAATAGCACAGGACCCTTTTCCAAAAAGACACCAAAGGGAATATTATGATTTCCAATGTCATGCGATTCTGTGTGACTCAAGTCCCATCTGAAATCCTACTAGTGTGAGCCAGGCCTTAAACTGCTAGGGACTACGGACATATCCCTAGACATTGCACTTGGCTGTTTACTACAACATTCCTTCTCTTGCTGCCACATCCAGATTGGAATACCCATCCTCAGGTCCACCTGAAGCTTCAGCAAACAAAGTATGGAAACTGAACATCAAAGGGAATCTTCCAACATTTTTTTCTTGTCCTCATGTGTTCTATTAATAGGAAAAATATCAAGTGCATTTTTAAAATTTTTTTTTTATACGATCAATCAGTTATAAAAGAATAAGAATAACTTAAAAAAAAAAATTACTATCGAGAAAAGAGTACCTTCTAACCCAACCTCTTTTGGTCTCCTTGTTTTTTAATTTTTCGCTTTCTGTATGTGGATGATGGCCCTCTAATTATTTTAATAAAAAAAAAAATACAGCTACCTTTTTCCTAATCGATATACAGCTGGCACATGACCCAGCTCTTTCCCAGCCTGTCTGCAGGGAAATAGTGACAGGAAGAGCTTCTAGTCCTCTGCTGCTGGTCACATGTTCAAAATAAAAAAATCAGCCTTTTGGATACAGAGTAAAAATAAATAGTTAATATCAAAAAACTGTTTTAATTCTGCATACAAATATATATTTGAAATCAAATCTTTATATATTTTTTTGGCAATAACATGGTGTGGGCAGATTTCTGCCAGTAATGCTGTGTCAAGCCCCTCCAGCCTGTGTCTTAGAATACCAGGGAGCTGAAGCCTCCATCAATAGACATGTAATATCCTGCCCCATTGTGTTTAGCAGGTCAGTGGGCATGGAGGGGGAGGGAGGGAGTGGACCGCCATGTATACACCCATATGTGTGACTCTATAGTCACATAGGCTGCTCAGATGCGATGGGGAGGAAATGCTCAGCGTTGAAACTCACTGAAATCTGAGCATGTGCAGTAGCTGCCAACACTGCTCTACAAAATCACCAGCTGCATTGGGGACATGTACAGAAGGGGGAGACAGAGAACAATAGAATCAATTAGGTTTTTTGCAGAATACAGAAAATGAATCCCATAGTGACTGAATGAGTATGAACAGCATGTAATACAACATTTACTGATTTTATGATGTAGGTTTAATGACACTTTAATACCACAGATATCAAGCATTTTTTTTTATTTTTTAAAATGTGTCAAGTATGCAAAGTACTAGGCAGTTCTAGTGTGCTGTAAAACACTCTCAGTGCACTAGAGGATCATATCCTGTAATTGCACAAAGTCCACGATAGTCCAAAATAAGCCCATCACTGTATAACTGCTTAGGTGGCAGCCATCCCAGAGCATGCCAACTCTATATAGATAATGTGTAAGAAAGAAGAGAGAGATCTATAGAAGGAGCAGCTAGCTCTGAACTCGTAGCCTTTCTCTTCCTTTGTTGCAGACCAAAAAAGCCTATGAAAATGGTACCAGGGGCATCTCATGGGGCCCCTTACTGACCCCGGGCCCTCGGGCAGTGCCCGAGTTTCCAAATGGTCAGTCCGCCCCTGTTGCCGACCATTCCCCTTGGTGATGTCACATCTGCCCGGATCTTGCTGTCCACGCTGGTCACAGACACTTACATTTCCGGCAGCAGCGTCCTGTGACCCTTCTACCACCCACGGTGTCCCCTATGGCAGTCGGACGGACTTCTGAAGGATGTGGATGACGGTGGAAAACCTGGAGATTATTGATGGGCTTTTTTTTACTTCTTCACTATTGTGAGTTTTTTTACATACAGTGGCTTATTAAATTGTGTTTAATACTTAGAAGGTGCCTCTCTCTCTCTTCTTTCTTATACAAGTTCTAGTGTGCTGAATCCTTAAGAAAGTTCCCTATTGTTAGAGATTCTGCATATACAGTATCCTTACAGAACAAACAGTGCACAATCTAAATGTGCTTATCTGCTGCTTCTCTGCAAACAGGAAACAGGAACCTTTATTATAGAGAAAAGTCATAAAGTATGATCATAGATGCAGCTTCAAACTTCTAAACACTGCATTCTACTAGTAGAAAATATATCTCTACTGAATACTTATACTGATGTGGTTGTTGTACAAAATACATGAACATTGTATTCCAACACCCCGACTTCACAACTACTGCTTGTATAAATCCCATTTCAGATCTCAATTCTATAAATATGTTTCTTGTACAGGGTCATCTCTCTATCAGCAGCTCTGATCTACTTTTGTTTCTCATGGGTTGGAAGTCTTTGCATCTCATCCCATGAATCTGGCTCTGGCTTTAATGCCATCCAGCAACATAGGCCAGACGTTTGGCTGAGATGCCTTTATGGCTTCTGGTGGATTTGCTGATTGAAGCCTCCGGTGGCCTGGTTTCTTCTTTTTCAGTATTTAGATTGTCTGCGTTAAAGTGGTTGTAAAGGCTGGAGGTTTTTTACCTTCATGCATTCTATGCATGAAGGTAAAAAACCTTCTGTGTACAGCAGTTCCCTCAGCCCCCTCAATACTTACCTGAGCCTCATCACTATCCAGCAATGTGAATAACAGCCTCGGCTGTCCTGGGTCTCTGCCTCCTCATTGGCTGAGACAGAAAGCGGGAGCCATTGGCTATCAATCACAGCCAGCCAGCCAATGAGGATAGAGAGGAGGTGGGGCCAAGCCACTTTTCCATGTGTGAATGGCTCCCTCTTTTGTCTCACCCAAAGAGGAAGAAGAGTCCCTAGACAGCAGAGGCTGTCATGAACATTGCTGGATTAGAGGAGGCCTAGGTAAGGATTGGGGGGGCTGGGGGACCTCTGCACACAGAAGGTTTTTTACCTTCATGCATAGAATACATGAAGATAAAAACCTTGAGTATTTAGAACCACTTTAAGTCCAGAGGTTTCTTAGCTCTTCTGTTACTCTGCTTTGGAAAGGCTTTTCATTTTTCCTTTTATACAGCTGGTACATTTCATTCATTGATCACATTGACTTATTTTTATTCCACTTGCATACTCATTCTCAGTTAATGTCTTTATTATGTCAGGACTTCTGTGCCAAAGCTGTCCGTGCCATGTTTAAATGCAGTTTGAAAGTTGTTTCTCCTTGGCAGTGTTAACCACCTCAATGCAGTTCAGCTGATACAGTTTATCTGTAATTTAGCCTTTACAAGTAAGACAGTTGTGATGGCACAACTGTTGCCTTGGAAGGTCACTACATTGCCTAGTTTTGTGAGCTTCTTTACTGACAAAAGATTTGTTTCAAGAGCAGGGACAAACAGGACATTTTTCACAGGAACCTTTCTGGTGACACTCTTGGAAATATGAGAGTAAAGAAAACTGTCTCCTGTTCTTTCTGATTCCATTATTTGCCTATTTTCTGTAATTATTTTTTCTGTTTTACTCTGGTCAAGGTGAATAAAGAAATGTTTGTCATTTAACATATGACTCGTAGCTCTGGAACCAACACATAAGGTGCAGCTTTTGTTCAAAAAACATATTCATTATCTGAAGAAAAATAATTTTTTCCTTCACAAGTTTGGCCTTTTATATTTTAGTTTGTTTTTGTATTCTAGCTTTCCAGATTCTGTAATCTGCCTTTAACCATTTGCCAACCGCGCTATGGCTGAATGACAGCTACAGCGCTGTTGTCCAGGCCTGGGAGGGAGTCACATGATGATCAGTGCCCAGCAGTGCCACCCACATGTGCCCAACAGTGCCCAGCAGTGTCACCCACCTGTGCCCATCAGTGCCTAGTAGTGCCACCCACCTGTGCCTAGCAGTGCCACCCACCAGTGCCACCAATCAGTGCCCAGTAGTACCTACAGTCAGTGCCCAGCAGTGCCACCAGTCAGTGCCGTAAGCCAGTGCCACCCATCAGTGCCCGTCAGTGTCGCCTATCAGTGCACAACAGTGCCGCCTATTAGTGCTGATTTTTGTTGCATATCAGTGCAGCATCATCAGTGCTGCCTCATCAGTGCCAGCTCATCAGTGCCACCTATCAGTACCGCCTATCAGTGCTGCCTATCAGTGCCCAACAATGCCGCCTATCCATGCCACCTCATCAGTGCCACCTATTAGTGCCCATCAGTGCTGCCTATCAGTGCAGCCTCATCAACGCCCATCAGTGAAGGAGAAAAATTACCTGTCTGCAAAATGTTATAATAGAAACAAAGAAAAAAATTTTTTTCTCAAAATTGCTTGCTCTTTTTTTGTTTATAGCACAAAAAATAAAACATCCAGCAGCGATTAAATACTACCAAAAGAAAGCTCAATTTGTGTGAAAAAAAATGATAAAAATGTCATATGTGTACAGTGTTGCATGACTGCCCAATTGTCATTCAAAGTGCGACAGTGCTGAAAGCTGAAAATTGGCCTGGGCACAAAGGGGGTATAAGTGCCCAGTAGGCAAGTGATTAAATGGCCTTATTTCTTGCACACAAAGCATTCACATGTTTCTTGTTGCATGTTACTGTTTTTATTCATATTTTTCATCGTTAAAGCAGACTCTGCAATAGAAGCATCATCACTATTAATGCTCTCTGTTTTACGCTTCATTATATTCATCCACAAGCTTGCCCTTAAAATATCCCAATGTCAGTTCATCATTTGGATGTGCATCAAGTGCTGTGACAAGTATTTTGTAACTTTCTGGTACACCATTAAGTAATAGTGCTGTGACAAAAATTTTTATTTCTTCTCCTATACCTCTCAGGTAATCCTACATATCCTGGCCTTTCATCAGCTTGATTTGGTATAGCTTTCTAATAAAATACAGTTTACTGCTGAGATTAGCTCTTTCATGCACCTTTTGTAATCCTTCACACGTTTATTTAGCAGTTTCTCACATCCATATATTTATGATTTGATCATCTACTATGCTAAGAGATATTGTGCTCTGAGCTTTTTGATCTTACTCTATCCACTCATCTGAAGGGTGTTCTGGCCTGACTTCATTTATACATTTCGACTTACCTTCTCTTAATAACAGCATTTTCATCTTGAATTTCCAAGACTGGTAGTTCTGGTTTGTCAGATTTGCGTCCAGGGGCGGACTGACAACTCATGGGGCCCCCAGGCAATAGGGGATCATGGGGCCCCTGTGTCCTTGCCCAAACTCAAAAAAGCCTATGAAAAAGGTACCAGGGGCATCTCATGGGGCCCCCTACTGACCCTGGGACCTCGGGCAGTGCCCGAGTTTCCAAATGGTCAGTTCTCCCCTGTTTGCGGCCATTCTCTTTTATTCCATTGCTCTATCTCGCACTTGTTTGCTGTAGTCAGCTACGACTGGTTGTCTGGGTGGGCGTCTGGGCCCATAACCTGTTAGAGATTCTGTATATAGCCCTACAAAACAAACAGTGCACTGTCCACACATACAGTATTTATCTGCTGCTTCTCTGCAAACAGGAAACTTTATTATAGGGAAAAGACATACAGTGAAATTCAATAAAGGTTTTGTGCCACTTTTCCAGCATTAATAGCCGATGTTAATGCTTTGTGCCAAAGTTAATAACCAGCTTGCCAAATTCAGCTAGTTATTAGCCACTTTGGTGCATTGGTTTGCAACAAATTCAAAATGAAATAATGGCAGATTGTCTTTTGGAAAACTGGAGCTGATTAAGACCAACTCTGTTTTGGCACACAGAGAGATTGAGGTCAAAATAGATCCACAAAGATGTGTACACATGTAAAGGTCTGTTGAAAAAAGTAAAAGATTAATCACATTAGGACTTGGTCTACTGAGTTTCAGTTAGTGGAAGTGTTATTGTGAGTGTCATTTAGATAGTGTAATTATTTATTCAGTTATTGAATTAGTTAGTCATTTCATTAGTGTCATTTACCCACCTCAATACCAGATGCTTTTGCCCCTTTCCTGCCCAGGCCAGGACGCGCTGTCACAGTTTGAATGCCAATTACTCAGTAACTGAGTGCAACACTGTACCCATGTGAAATGTTTATAATGTTTTTGAGACAGATAGAGCTTTCTTTTGGTGGTATTTAATCACCACTGGATTTTTTATATTTTGCTAAATAAACAAAAAAAGACTGAATATTTTGAAAAATAAAATGCATTTTTCTCTGTTTCTGTTAAACGATTTTGCAAATAAATAATCTTTCTTTATACATTTAGGCCAAAATGTATTCTGCTAGATTTCTTTGGTAACAATTACCCAAATCAGTGTATAATATTTAGGGCTGGTTTACAACAGATGCAATCCCGTGCATTTTTTTTCTGCATCAAAAATGCATGTACAGTAGGTTTATATGGATTCCCATAGCATAGTTCATACCAGTGTCGTCTGTTCCAGTGCAGAAAAAAAAAATTAGCTGCATTTTTTTTGCATTAAACTGTACTGAAACACAGCAAAACACATCAAAACACACCTGAACACAACTAAATGCTTTAAAAATGCACCTGAATGCACATGTCACTAGCCACTGTCACATTAGTGTGATTTCTGATGGGCACAGGAAAATCACAATGGTAGCCTGCAATTTCAGCCCCATAGACTTCTATGTTAACCCCTTCCCGCCGGCGCCTCCCGGCCCTTTAAGAGTTTCAGACGACAGGAGGCGGGGCGGGTGTGGAATGGTTTAGGAATCATGTGACCGCCGTGACGCGTCATCACGGTGGTCACATGATCGGGAAAGGTCCCGATCGAAAAAGAGTACCACATGTGTGAGTACCACATGTGTGCTGGGAGTGCGCAGGGCGCGCGCTCTCAGCTCATATGTTTTTTGCTACATGAACGCGGACGCCGGGAGGCCGCACATTTGTGTGCGGCCGGCGCAAAGGGGTTAAACACTCACAGAAGTTGCATCAGCATTATATTAGAACAATTCCTATGAGATTTTAACAAGCTCAATGTTTTTTTCGAACTCTCACATTTCTTTCTAGGTCACCCTTGCTGCCTAAAAACTCTCCTCCCAAACGCATGCCATTCACACCTGAGCATAGCGGAAACATGCGTTCCCACATGCTTTTATTTTTTGCATGTAAACAGGGGTGGACTGACGACTCATGGAGCCCCCGGGCAATAGGGGATCATGGGGCCCCTGTGTCCTTGCCCAAGCTCAAAAAAGCCTATGAAAAAGGTGCCAGGGGCATCTCATGGGGCCCCCTACTGACTCCGGGCCCTCGGGCAGTGGCTGAGTTTCCAAATGGTCAGTCCGCCCCTGCATGTAAACACACATAGCACAGGCTGCCCTATGCGCTGCAAAAATCCAAATGTAGCTCAAGAACATGTTTTTTCAGTGCATGTTTTGGCACGATTGTAGCATGTTTTGTTGTGCAACAGATGCATGACAAAACACTCGACTGCTGTGATTGGGGTGTCATTAAAGGCTGCCTATATGGATACCAAAGCACAATGTGGGTTTGTAGCGCGTTTCTGAAAATCTTGTAATTTGGTAAGTCTCCATGGATGATGTTACCTTAATAGATTTTCTCCCCTCAAAAAAACACCAGTTCTCCTCAGAGATGTGTACACAGGTTGGAGCAGCATCACTCCAAACTGAAGCACCAACACCAGTTCTCAGAGATGTGTACACCAATTGGAGCAGCACCACTACAAATTGAAGCACCGACACCAGTTCTCCTCAGAGATGTGTACGCCAGTTGGAGCAGCATCACTCCAAATTGAAGCACCGACACCAGTTCTCCTCAGAGATGTGTACACCAGTTGGAGCAGCATCACTCCAAATTGAAGCACCAACACCAGTTCTCAGAGATGTGTACACCAGTTGGAACAGCATCACTTCAAACTGAAGCATTAACACCAGTTCTCCTCAGTGATGTGTACGCCAGTTGGAGCAGCATCACTCCAAATTGAAGCACCGACACCAGTTCTCCTCAGAGATGTGTACACCAGTTGGAGCAGCATCACTCCAAATTGAAGCACCGACACCAGTTCTCTTCAGAGATGTGTACACCAGTTGGAGCAGCATCATTCCAAATTGTAGTACCAGTTCTCCTTGGAGATGCATATGCCAGTTAGAGCAGATTCACTCCAAATTGTAGTACCAGTTCTCCTCAGAGATGTGTATGCCAGTTAGAGCAGAATCACTCCAAATCGTAGTACCAGTTCTCCTTGGAGATGTGTACACCAGTTAGAGCAGAATCACCCCAAATTGTAATACCAGTTTTCCTCAGAGATGTGTATGCCAGTTAGAGCAGCATCACTCCAAATTATAGTACCAGTTCTCCTTGGAGATGCATATGCCAGTTAGAGCAGAATCACTCCAAATTGTAATACCAGTTTTCCTCAGAGATGTGTATGCCAGTTAGAGTAGCATCACTCCAAATCGTAGTACCAGTTCTCCTTGGAGATGCATATGCCAGTTAGAGCAGAATCACTCCAAATTGTAATACCAGTTTTCCTCAGAGATGTGTATGCCAGTTAGAGTAGCATCACTCCAAATCGTAGTACCAGTTCTCCTTGGAGATGTGTACACCAGTTAGAGCAGAATCACTCCAAATTGTAATACCAGTTTTCCTCAGAGATGTGTATGCCAGTTAGAGCAGCATCACTCCAAATTATAGTACCAGTTCTCCTTGGAGATGCATTTGCCAGTTAGAGCAGAATCACTCCAAATTGTAATACCAGTTTTCCTCAGAGATGTTTATGCCAGTTAGAGTAGCATCACTCCAAATTGTAGTACCAGTTCCCCTCGGAGATGCGTACGTAAGTTAGAGCAGAATCACCCCAAATTGTACTACCAGTTCTCCTCAGAGATATGTACGCCAGTTAGAGCAGAATCACCCCAAATTGTACTACCAGTTCTCCTCAGAGATGTGTACGCTGGTTGGAGCAGCATCACTCCAAATTGAAGCACCAACGCCAGTTCTCCTCAGAGATGTGTACGCTGGTTGGAGCAGCATCACTCCAAATTGAAGCACCAATGCCAGTTCTCCTCAGAGATGTGTACACCAGTTGGATCAGCATCACTTCAAATTGAAGCATTAACACCAGTTCTCCTCAGAGATGTGTACGCCAGTTGGAGCAGCATCATTCCAAATCGTAGTACCAGTTCTCCTTGGAGATGCGTACACCAGTTAGAGCAGAATCACTCCAAATTGTACTACCAGTTCTCCTCAGAGATGTGTACGCTGGTTGGAGCAGCATTACTCCAAATTGAAGCACCAACGCCAGTTCTCCTCAGAGATGTGTACGCTGGTTGGAGCAGCATCACTCCAAATTGAAGCACCAATGCCAGTTCTCCTCAGAGATGTGTACGCCAGTTAGAGCAGCATCACTCCAAATTGAAGCACCAACGTCAGTTCTCCTCAGAGATGTGTAAGTTGGTTGGAGCAGCATCACCCCAAATTGTAGTACCAGTTCTCCTCAGAGATGTGTAAGTTGGTTGGAGCAGCATCACTCCAAATTGTAGTACCAGTTCTCCTCAGATATATGTACGCCAGTTAGAGCAACATCACTCCAAATGGTCATACCAATTCTCTTCAGAGATGCGTACCTCAGAACACCATTGTGCCAAATTGCAATAAAAAGATTAGAGTTCCAGTTCCCCTAAGAAAGGGGCATGGAACAATCAGACCTGCATCGCGCCAAAGTGCACTAGGAAGGTTAATGTGGAAACACAATGTAACATTTTTAAAGCAATGTGCCAAATAATATAGAGAGCTTAATGCTTTAGCTCCACTCAAAAAAGTGATGTTTTAACAGCAATGCACCATAATAGAAAGCTCAATGCGCCAAAGTAAACTGCATCCAAGCCAAAGTGTGATAAGAAGTGAGTTTCCGTTTTACTCAGAAGAGTCGTGAGACAAATATAAAAGCATTGTGCCAAAATCACATACCCAGTACAGACAGGTACATGAATTTGGCACATTCTGCGTCACTGCCATTGAGACACTTTTGTTAATTCTCTCTGCGCCAGTTTTGACTGCAGAAGAGTATATACCCAAACCTTAATACCATGTTTTTTTTCCCCTCAACCTTCCCCAATAACGACACTCAGAAGTGTTAAGTTGGAAGGGCAAAGCCACAGCTTTATTGAATTTCACTTAAGCAGTTTCAAACATAAATATTAAACCTTAACCTTAAACCCATGCCAGTCACAGTTAGACTGTGAGCACTTCCAAAAACATAACTTGACTTAGTCTAAAGTCCTGTCGTTACCATCAGTTCCGGACAGCCCTAGGTTGGTCTAACTTCCACTGAAAGACATAACCCTTTAAAGGAAACTACTAGATAATGAAAAAAACTCCTGCGCTCAATGGAACACCTATTAATAAGCAGCACACACTCGGCTCAACCACAAGGAAAGAACATAAAAATACAAAAAATAGTGCAGCGCTAACAACCTATACTAAAATACAAATGAGATACAAATGAGTGACTCTGAGGAAGTCACGTGGATCGTGACGTAAACGCGTTAAGGTACGCACTGACATCATTTCCGGTGGCGCGGTGACGTCATTTCCGGCGTCGCCGCCATTTCTGGAGGGATTGTGGAGCAAGTGGAGCTGCATGCATTTCTTAGCATGAGAACCATGGAAACACACCCATGATATGGGAAAAAGCTGATCTTTGTCATTTTACATTTGAGTGGGCATTTTATTTATATTCATGTTATTATTAAAACTGGATTACACTATGGAGGATCTTCTTTGTTTTTAATGGTATCTTAAACGGTTTTGTGGAATTGAGTACCTAGGAGATAGGAGAAGATATTGGAGGGATTTATCCATACGTTCCATCCTTTGATGATACCTTTAAAGGAAAGCTTTTCGCTGGCAAGGTAAAACCGCCAGAGAAAGGTGTGACAACCGACCTAACTGAAAGAAAATAGGGACGGGCGGGCAACTCTTCCTCCTGCTGCTTCCACGGTGAGTGAGATTTTACCGCACAACATAACTTTTGACAGAATTCAGGCACCACCCACTAAGTCTCTGCCACTGACTGACCAACCACCTTCAGCCATTTGGGGCTCATCCACTAGCACTGCCTTTGTCTCTAGGCCATACTCTCCACAGTCAAGACTTCCTTTCCCTATGGGATCAAGGGCCATCATTATGAACTGCTGGGATAGAGTATAATCATAGATGCAGCTACAAACTTCTAAACACTGCCATTTACTGGTTGAAGAATACAGTATAGCTCTACTGAATACTGATGTAGTTGTACAAAATACATGAACACTGTATTCCAATACCTATTTACAATAATAATTTCAGTTTTGCAACGAGACAGTGGAGGCCTACCAAGAGATTATATGATATTAAAACTCTTCAGGGAACCATGTTTCCCATGCCTTACTGCAATATTAATGCTTTAACTATGGGTTCCAGACTACATTAAAAAGGTACAAAATCTTCTTAGACATTAAAAGCTCTTTAAGCTTTGATTATGGATATGATATGGTAAACCATCAGAGCCACCGGTAGAGAGATATTCTTAAAGCGGTATTAAACCCAAAAACAAACATTTAGTATATTGTAGCCTACCAATTCTTAGATATGATGGCTGCATTACTTCTTTTTTAGGCTTTATTTCCTTTATTTTCAACTGGGGATCCAGCCAGTAAGTCTGTTGTTTTTCAAAAGAACGAAGATTCCTGCAAATTTAGCAGAGTGCAAAATTACCACTGATGAGGTGTTTACAATGATCTGCTTTTATTTATTCATATAAAACTTTTATCCCAAAAGAAAAAAACATGTTTGCAGCAATTGCTTGTGTAACTGCATTGTGAGCTGGAGTTTGGCTTTGATTTGTTAGTGTGTCTAAATCTGCTAGTACATCTAATACTCCTATCTCCCAGACTGGCAAAGCTGCTGTCCATAAGTGCCCTTGTGCTCCTTCATCCAGAGTAGTGGCACTGTAATACAGAAGTTGTGTTACTGGCCAGATCACCAAGTGAAAACAGAGGGGAAAAAAGCCTAAAAAAAGCTAAAGCAGTCACCACATCTAAGTATTGGTAAACTGCAATATATTACATTTTTGGTTTTGTGTGTATTACCGTTTTAATGCGCCATCACAAATAACTTGTTTACAGAGCTTTTCTTATCTTCATCCTTAAACTTTTCAAGGTTTATCCCTTAGAATTCTTTGCTCTCTCTATTCATATCCCTTCTTCTTCCCTCCATGTATGTCTCTGTGCCTCTCCACCTTCTCTTACTCACCTAGTAAACTCAATCCACACCAGATATTGATCCTGGTTAATGTCTGCATGCTGTGCATCCTTGTTCTCCCAGCGGCTGTATAATTTGAAGATTATACTTTAATGAACAGATGATGTATGTTTCAATGCGGATAACAAGAGACGTAATGGAAATCCCAGACAGGTAAATGGGAACAGTGATTACTAAGTGACGGGAAGCAGTTCCAGCTGAGATCTGAAATCGCTGAAAAACAAGATGTATATAGAGTTGTACATGATGAGGGGAGGTCTGTGCTATTTAAAAGACGCAAAATGCTAGGTCATCCTGGAAATGGATGCCTTCCTATCTACTGCACACTGCACTATTTCTCTGGGGCAAAAGGTCCTTGTTCAGGATAGACAATTGGATGCAGCAACAGAGCTAGCTGTTTTTACATTTGCTGACTTCACTTGACACAGATACAGTGACTGAAACCTGAGAGTAGTTTACATCTTCAAAGTTGGAGCGTTCACCTCAAAACTGACCTAAAATCTCAGGATAAGATATACAATTCAGAAAGATATATGTTATGTTCAGCTAGCTCCTTCTCTGTAAATAAGGTGAAGCTCCATTCCAGGTTTCGGCTTGAGTTGTCTACAAAACCCAATCAGATAGGGTCAATCCACACCTCAGGAAGAAGGGACAACTGTTGTGTTTTGTTCCTTTTGCTTTTTTTTCTTATTTAAATGAACTGTATCGAAATGCTACACAGTAACATTTTTTAAAATTCTATTGGCTGACAACTGCCCTGCATTGAAAAAGTCCGACCTGCTGTACTGTTTTTCATTGCACAACACCCGCATACCACCGCAATCTGGTGGTGTGAACCAGACACATAGGAAACCATTCCAGTTCCAACCCACCTGGTGTGAATCCACCCTAAAGTTAAACTTTTGGGGAACAAGCTGTCTACATACAGATGAAACACATATATGGAAACTGTTTCACCAGGCAAGAACATGGGAAAAGGAGATGGCACATACATAGCACCAAAACTAGACGTACAAGGGTACCTTTGTAGAGGCCCATCCCTCATTGCTTAAAGCAAAACTACACTGCATCTGAGGACCACAAAGCAAAAAAGCTATTTAATTCATTTTTAATATTCAAAGCAAACTCCCCAATCCATCCATGTCTCTATGTTTTATTTTTCTGAGAACTCGCTTTGAAAAACACCCCCCTAACATTTCTGGTCATGGCCATCTTGAGTAAGGCCAGATCATTCATGTATCATTGAGTTGTTGGGATCCATCTGCCCTTAGTTCACTGGGGAGGGGTTAGAAAACCCCTCATCCTCTCCCAAAGACTCCTGGAATGTATGACATAATTTGCCTAGGCAAAAAATTAGGAATTAATCGAAGACATGTAAAAAATAGTTAAAACGAGGAAATATGATACACGTTCCTATCTGTTTTCTAATGCTAGCAGTATAAGAATGAAAAATAGTCAATGTTATTTGAGAGAGTGAAGTTCCACTTTAAGTAAAGTATGTAGACCTGAATAAAAGAGGTAAATTCTGAAATATAGTGCAAACAGAACATCAAGAAACGAGTGGTGGTGGTTGTGGGGGTATGGCCTGTGGTGAGGACATGTCCTAGCAGGTCACCGAAAGAACTGGCAGCTAATTGAGGGAGGAGTTGTGTCTGCTTGGTTTGGATATGATGTAGTTATTGGCAGTAGAAGGGAGAAAAAAACCCTTCCACCTGTATAAACAAAAAGCATCCAAGGGTGGGGTTTGCAAAGTGGAAAAACAAAAATGGTGTGTTCAGAAGGGAATAAGAAGTGGGATAGAGAAGGGTGTGGAACCAGGGAGAGAGGGAGGGGAAGGGGGGGAAACATACTGTGAAGTAAAACAACAAGAAGCGCAGCAACCTTGCGCATTACCTCAGTAACCAAAATGTATTTAGTAAAAGAATGGTACTCACAAACAGCGAATAAAAACAGGCATGTAAGTCCTCCAAGGGACTTTAAAGGCAAAGGGACAGTACGAATCCCATCATGGGGGGTAGCCACTCAGTACAGCTGACGCATTTCGAAGGTCATGCCTTCTTCCTCAGAGCCCCTATCCTCAGAGGGGAAACATACTCCAGAGGTTCACCTGTAGCAGACTTGCAATCCTTTGTGGTTACATTCCAAGAACTGGGTATTCGACTTGGTTGGAAAATGATTGAGCCAAGGCTGCCAGCTGTTGACCCAGTTCTGAGGTTAACACACAGGGGACCTAATGCTTCTTTACTGAAGCTAGGTAATACATTTAGGTCTTCTCCCTCCCCCCAGTATATGATTGGACAGTGAAAGGAGAAGCAAAACACTGATGAGCTTATCTCTTTGTCATTATCCTCTCTGCCATTAGCATGATCATTGTTAGCACATACAGTAAGCACTGCAACAGAACATATTGGCTTCTTGTTGGTGCCCCTTCTTCTTTTAGTCTGAGTCCTGCTAAAAGTGGTTTGCAAGAGGCTGGTACCAGATCAAATTCAAGTTACATGGGTTGCATTAAAAAACAATAAATTTGATAATTTAATAAATACAAATGCATAGCTACATTACATCAAATCTAAACCTCAAAACAAAAAATGTAAATCTAAAAAGAAGCAAATTGAAGCAGGCTGCATATACAATAATACATGTGGGTGTCTTTCACTGTACTATTGTGCCACAGCTAGGGTTAAAAAGTCTTGTCAGCATGCTGGAGATCCAGATCATTGCTCAACATAGAGTGCCATGGTCTGGGTCTACATTGGTCTGACAGGCCCCTTGTGCAATGTTCCAATAAATTTAAAGCAATTGTAAACCCTTCCATATACCCAGTGAAGTGACTGATCTCAAGTGAAATACAGAGATGAAACAAAATCTTCCTACATATGTTGTACCTGTTTATCTGCAGTATTATCTTCTCTATATTTGTTCAAAGTGCTGAATTTATAAATCTTGTCTGAGCTTTCAGAAAAGGAGAGGGAGCTGAAATTTCACTCTGTAGAGCTCAGTGGAGAAAGCTCTGAGATCTGATTACAGGGAGATCTGATTGCAGCAACAGAGCTGAGACTGTTAAACCCAGGCTGTGTGTTGGAGCTCAACCCCCTGTCACCTTTTTACCTCTTGGTGTCAGGAAAACTCTTCATAAGTGGTTCATGCATATAGCAGAGGAACGAAGCAGCAGACAGAAAGAACACTTATTGCTCTTAATTAAGACAAGTACACACTATAGAGGGATATGTTCATATTTCAGGTTTGAGGTTTACAACCACTTTAACTCATGCTTCCTGAGCAACACTGTTGATTGGAACACTGTGCAGGGGCATGTCATTCCACCAGGTGACCTTAATAGTGAGATACCTCCTATCCTAGGGTGGCAATGCTCATTCACTGCCCCGTTTCTATGGATGAGCAGTGTTGTCACCCTAGGCTGCTGTCCTCATTTGGACTACAAACACCACTCCCTCTACTGATCTCAATTACATAGAGGGTAGTTGCTTTGTAGTTCACAGAAGATAGGTTTGAAATATGAGGACATTACTTGGGATTTTAGTTAATTTGACAGGAACTTGCAAAGACACTGGATTTCTAACAGGATCAACATTTGTTTTCTGTACTTAAAGAAAATTTACTTAGCTTGAAAAATCAAACTAATGCAGCCAAGCTTGGGCATGTTTTACCAGAGGGCTTCTTCTTATGGAGGGGATGGCATTGGCATTGCACTGCAGGGCACAGCTTTGCTGCTAGAGAGAACCTAATGTTCCTGATCCTGAAGGCAGGCAATGTCCATGTGCTAACCCTACTCACCAGGAACCTTTCCATGTGCTATTTACTTCCATTGTACAGTAGAGTTTCTGTCCCTAACCTACCACTCACTCCAGGGGTGCCAGAATGACACGGGTACCCTAATTTATAAGGTCACGTACCAAGATGGCTGACAAGTTGCTGCGTCCAACCAGACAGCTGATACTTCTGAGACACTAATGGAATGCCTGCAGGGACATTTCCCTCTGAAGACTTCAATCCACCTGTATAGCGTCACAGTGCAACCTACTGGACGGAGGAAAAACTGTACCTTCCTACAGACTGGTAAGCTGTAATGTATTTCATTTTTGTTCTTGGGTATAAATTTAATCTTTTTGAATTTGTATCTTTTTTTATCCAAAGTTCTTTGTGAACAAACTGTTCATAGCACACAGTCGGCTCTGTGTATAAAAGTGTCTGAAAGAAGAACTGCCAATTCTACCTTTAAGAACAAATAAATCCCTGCATTTAGTTTTGTGTCTCTTACCAAAGAAAGAGATTGGTTGCCATGGAGACCAAGCAAATTCTTTCAGACATTTGTATATATGACAGCACATGCAGTATAATACAAAACGGGTCATTTGTTAATGCTCTTCAGCCACTTTTATGCACTGCTAGGAATTTGTTTTTAACCTTTGGGCCAAGTATATCTTGGGCTCATAATATATAAAAGAAATTACAACTACACATACAGTAACTAGATATAGGGGAAATGATTGGTTGCAATTAGGTTTTTCCTTCTTCATGAGAAATATTGATTTTAAATCTGCCCAGTGGAACTTCTTTTCTAATCGTTGCTATATTTGTGTAATGAATTAAATCAATAAACTCTCTGGGGTTTATTTCTCATTGATTCAAATTAAAATTCATCCAACATTTGCTCATTTTTTTTTACCAAGAGTAGACTTTCCACATTCACTCTATTTATCACAATGATTTCCCCCCATTTTATCCCATTTTTATAGATTTGCCCAACATTCACTGGGTGAAAAAATTATTACATAACATTTGTCCACATCTGTTTTTCATTGGAAAAGTACCTTTCTGTACCATTCATTCTATTTATCACTCAGTGATTGTAGACGTGTTCTGAAATTGGTAGATTTGTTCTGAAATATGAAAAGTTGCTCATTTTACACCTTTCAAAATATTCACACTTTTCACAGTTGAATGTGTATTTTAAAGTCCTTCTTTAGGTGCTAAAGCTGTTTCATAATCTCAAGGGCTGTTTTTTTTAAAACTCTAAAAAAAAAAATCAAAAACTGTGTAGCTTCCTTCTCCCAGAACTAACCATTGCAGCACTACAACCATGCAGACGGGCATCTCCATAGCAAGAGAATAGTGAAACTGTAACCCCATTGCTTTGATCTCTACCAGCCGACATGACCTTCAACATTTGGTGCTACTTTGAAAGGGGTAGTATACAAGATCCCCTTGCTGGGAACCTCATCAGGGAGAGGGAAATTTCACTTGCCCCTTACTGGAGGCAGATAGTTGGTATATAACCCTCTAAGTTGTTGGCATATGCTTCTGGACATGGATGCATATGCCAACAACTTCAACAGCAAGGATGCTGAAGAGCCTAATGCCCTTCAGCATAATAAATGGATGCTTTGGCAGGAGCACCCCCTTTTTTTAGGGAACGTCTCCAAAAGTACCTTACTATGGCTGAAGAACATGTGGGCTGGTATCAGCATAGCAGGGGGGCAGCCAAGTTGATGCCCCCTTGGAGGCTGGATAGCTTTGGAAGGGGTAGGGTCACAAAATTTGTATGTTTTAAAAAAAGCAGCATTATATACTACAGAATACCCTACGGACTAGGGTGCCATTAAAGTTCATGTGGATGTAAATGGGCAGCACAGTGGCTAAATGGTTAGCACTTCCACCTGGCAGTACTAGGGTCGTTAGTTCGAATCACAACCATGGCACCACCTGCCTGGAGTTTGCATGTTCTCCCTGTGCCTGCGTGGGTTTCCTCCGGGTACTCCGGTTTCCTCCCACACTCCAAAGACATGCTGGTAGGTTAATTGGATCCTGTCTAAATTGGCCCATGTATGTATGAATGTAAGTTAGGGACCTTAGATTGTACGCTCCTTGAGGGTTAGGGACTGATGTGAATGTACAATATATATATGTAAAGCGCTGTGTAAATTGAAGGCGCTATATAAGTACCTGAAATAAATAAATAAAGGCAGGTGTCCCAATACTTTTGGCAATATAATGTATGCTGTACATAGGACTGAAAACTGTTTTTATATAACTTTAGCACCATAGGCAGCAATTGGAAAGAGATGAATGAATGGACTCCTGTTATTTAACAAGAGTTACCAAAAAGATTTCCACAAAGATTTACTCAAAGCCGCTTCTGTACTATTAAGATTTATCTTGGTAAGATTCAACCTAACAAGATGCACCCAACACATGTCAAATAAAACATAATAAAACACTTCTGCAAAATCACATATTTTTACTGGGTGAACTTCTCAATGAATCTTTAATAAATATACAGTATGCCTATTTGTAAATATATTTCATATATATAAAAGTTTTTCTCCCATTATTCACCAGGAAATCAGCCGAATATTCTTACTACTCTAAGCCTAGGTCCACATCTCTGCAGATGGGGAACATGCACAAAATTGTGCACATTCCCAACTCCTAGAGAGATACACTGCACTTCAGCAGACACGCCAGGATGCCATTATTTCTTCTTTTGTGCATGCTAAACCTCATAGTGCTGCAGCACCGTGCTACTCAGTGCTGTATGATTTCAAAAGGAACCTCTTTCCATGTGTTTCTCATGGGTAGGGCAGTCTATTGAAATGAATTAGCTTCTCTGCCCACAACGTGAATGCACAAACACGCATCCAAATGTGTGAAGGAAGCCTAAACTTGGCACAGTCTGTTTTTTTTAACTGTCTTTCAACGGGCTTTGACTCTTTTATTTCAGCTTAGGTCAACAGTCCTTTTGCTAATCAAATTCCTCATCTCCCCCCCCCCAAGGTTTTTGTCCTATCAAATAATGGCTTAATAGTATTCAGGTACCACTTATTTTACATGGTGATTTGGTATTTCACATGTTTCCTAGATTATATTATTATTATTATTATTATTATTATACAGTATTTATATAGCGCCAAAGGGTATGCTCAGAGCTGTACAGTAGCAAGGGGGACAGAACATGAGACAAGACAGTAACAAAACAGTACACGAGGGGTCGAGGGCCCTGCTCTTTCGAGCTTACAATCTAGGAGGGAGGGGAAGGTGGCACAGGAGGAGATGGCTGTGGGGGATGGAGTGGTGGGAGGAGTGGAGGAGGTTGTTAGGTGAGGTCAGGTGTTAGGTGAGGTTGGGGTAGGCTTCCCTGAAGAGGAGGGTTTTCAGGGTGCGCCTGAAGGTGAGGAGGGTAGGTGACAGTCTGATGGATTGGGGTAGGGAGTTCCAGAGGATGGGGGAAGTCCTAGAGAAGTCCTGCAATCGGGCGTGGGAGGAGGAGACCAGGGAGCTAGAGAGTAGGGGGTCCTGTGAGGAGCGGAGGGCATGGGTAGGGTGGTATTTGGGTATCAGGTCAGTTATGTAGTTTGGGGCGGTATTGTGAATGGCTTTGTAGGTCAGGGTTAGCAGTTTGAATTTGATGCGTTGGGCAATCGGGAGCCAGTGAAGGGATTGGCAGAGGGGGGAGGCAGATGTGGAGCGGTTTGTGAGGTGGATGAGTCTAGCCGCTGAGTTTAGGATTGACTGGAGTGGGGATAGCGATCGTTTGGGTAGGCCAGTGAGAAGGGAATTGCAATAGTCCAGGTGTGAGATGATGAGGGAGTGTACGAGTTGTTTGGTGGTGTCTGGGGTGAGGAATGTGCGTATCTTGGAGATGTTGCGGAGGTGGAGCCTGCAAGATCTAGATAGCAGTTGGATGTGGGGTAGGAAGGAGAGGTGGGAGTCCAGGGTGATACCCAGGACTTTGGCGTGTGGGGTGGATTGACTCTTTCTTAATTGAATTGGATATGATAGCCTAATTTTTCCCAAGGTTTTGGTCATCTCTAGTGAAAGATGTTTTGCGCATCATTATCCTTTTCTACTGCTCTGTATTGTATTATATTGTGTTTATCATATGAGGTTGTTATGTTTTGGCACAGTTATTCATATGCTTTGTATAAATGCCACACATTCCTGTACTACTTGCAAATACTTCATACTTCTTAATATAAACAGATTAAACATAAAACTTGACAGAGGATCCAAGTCCTTCCCACTATAGCCATACAGAGTTTTTGGTTCAGTTGCGCTTTAAATCTAAACTCTAGACAAATATAAAGGATACAAATCAATAAAGCTCTGTAATCATCAATGCATCAATAAGTGTATATTTAAATGCCAATAGCATAAATACACGAATCTCATCAGTTAATGTCCTGACATTGATAATGCTCATAGGGGGAGAAAGCAGAGTGACAGGGAGATGAGCTAATCATTGTGCTGCTTCTCTTTTCACTGTTCAGGCAAGGACTGGGGCGTGTCCATGATGAAAGGGTTTAGATGGAATGGGTTGATCCCTCCCATCAAACTGAGGACATCTAGTGGCAGAAAAAAAGTACTGAGGGAGAATCTCTTGATTGAAGGTGAATATTGAAGCAAAAGCTGGCTTTGAAACTTTTAACTTGCTATGTTTGACTGAAGTTCTGATTTAATATTGCTTTTCCAACCCTCTGTGTTATAGTTTATTTAAACTGCCTGACAAAAATATGCATGACAAGACCTAATTTTTATGATTCCATAAATGCTGCAAAATGCACCAGGCCTACTAGGGGTTTCCAAGTCTCTGCAGTGTTAAGTTAACAATGAAATTCATACAGTGATGTGCCTGTATATTTCTGTGCAACTTTGTAGATATAGAAGTAGTTGTAATAAAAAATCCAATTGATTATAAAGTCTGTCTGCACCTAACTTGTGTATACTTTGCATACTGCCTAGAAATGCTTTTTAAATACAGGCAGGTTTTATCTTCAGATTAGAATACATTTGGGAGCCAGGTGGATGTCTTCAGAACCAGAACATGATAGTTTCATTGATCATTTATTTACTAAAAACAGCATGTATTTCTTTAACATGTCCTTTTTTCATAAATCACAAACTAAGAACAATGTTGCATAAGAGATACCATTGTACATTGGGTTTAAAGCTCCAGGCAGATATAGAAATATACCAATGGATGTAGTTTTGTATTAATTAAAGCATTATAAAATGCAATCTTAAATGCAGTTATTATGAATACCTAAAACTGTCATCATTTCAGCTTCTTGGATGACTGTGTACAACAACAGCCAATCGGGGGAGGGGGAGCAGCACTAGTAGCTAATTAGATGTGCATATAAGGAACTTATTTACAGGATTGAAAGATGACTCCTCAGATGACTCCTGCTGCTCCTTTAAGTTCCAATGACAGGCCAGGTCCAGGGAGACGACCCGTTAATATTACTTAACCGCAGTAGCGGTCACCGGGCTGACTGTACTGTATGGCAGGTCTGTGTGGACAACTGTCAGGATAAAATTACAAATCCTTTGGTAGGTAAAACAGGTTTAAAGTAAACATGCTAAGATAGATATGTACCACTGCTGATTGGCTTTTGAAAATCCCGTCAGTCTGGCTACCTCTGATTTTAATACAGAATATATTGGAATGGATCAGTATAACCGCCAGGGAGCTTTCACAGGATAGATTAGCAGTAGTGATGAGCAAACCTGCTTTGAGGTCAGGTTTAGCAAACATGTAAAAAAAATCCACAAATTGAAAACTTTAAAGTGGTTCTAAATCTAAACTGTTTTTACCCTAAATGCTACAGCTCTTTTTTCCCCTCTTCCTGCTCTCATAGGCTACACTGAGAGCAGCTGGAGCCATTTACTCCTGCTGCTGTCAGTCAAACCCTATGAGGAGGAAGCAGGGTCATGGTCAAGCCATGCTGTGTGTGTCTATGGGTGCACACAGCCTGACTCAGGAGCGCAGCTGCACAAGTGCCCCCATAGCACTTGGCTTGCTATGGGGGCTCTCAGAAGAGAAGAGGAGAGGCCAAGGAGGGGGACCACCAAAAAGGAGGTAGGAGACCTCTCTGTTCAATATTATTGCACATAGGAGGTAAGCATAACCTTTTTGTTATTTTAACAAAAAGAAAAAATAGCATTTATAGCCAATTTAATGTGAACCCCATTGAATTCAATGGGAGCAAAGTTTTAAAATCAGTTTCCATACTGTTAAACAAAAGGTATAGGGAGTTGGCTACTATCAGAGGCACGCTTACAAATGTTAAATAAATAAAAGATGCAAACTGGTATTTAATTAGGGATGAGGGGTCCAAGAGATTTTTGCTGTTTTTGATGAAGGCCTAGTATGGATATTAAAGAGAAGCATCATGCAGCACAAAAAAAATACATGCTCAGCTCCCCCAAAATCCATACCAGATCCTTCCCCAAGCATGCAGCCATACTGGTTAGGGAAAGGGTGGGGGAGGGGGTTAAGCAAGCACGGGCAAACCCGAATTATACCAGGCTGCATGTCATCAATATGGGAAGGTTACCTTGACAGGGCCTACTTCTCACCAGAAAAACACTTTGTCCTGTTATTGATGAGACATACAGTACCTTACAGGGCCTACTTCTCACCAGAAAAACACTTTGTCCTGTTATTGATGAGACATACAGTACCTCTGGTTATTCATTCACAAGTACAAAAAAAGAAAAAGTCCTTTATTTAAAAAAAGGCAAATGTAAAACAAACATGTCCCATGGAATAAATCAATCATGTCATCCAGCGATGCAGATCCACTGTCAATGACCAACACTAGAGATGAGCGAAGAAATGAAAAATTCGATTCGACTGATTCGGCGAATTCGTGGACAATATTCGATTCGAGTCGAATAAATTCGCTGTGAATTTAACTTAAAAAAGGGTGTTTCTAGGCTTCAGAGAGACTTAATATTAGTGCAGAACACTGTACCTTTAATTTAAATGCCCTTGGAGTCTGCTGGGGAAGAGAAATAATACTGTCTGTCAGTATGACATGCAGATGAGTGCCGTCGATCTTAGAATCACTGCACACTTCACTCCTTTGGCCAGTCACGGGGCCAAAACCAGTGTTTGGAGCCACAGTGTGGCGGTGGAGGCAGCAGCAATGGGAGGCCATACAGCAACCTATGACAAAATGGAAACCAGCAGGAGCGTGAGGAGACCTGAAAGTGGCACATGGCAGAGTGGGAGCAATGGGAGGCGGTACAGGGACCCAGGTCACACTGTGGGCTCAGCAGCAGCGTGACCAGGAGGTACGGGGGCCCATGGTCGATATGGGGCCTGGCGGCACCTATGGAAGGCCGCTAATCTGCCAGCAACCTATGACAAAATGGACAACCGCAGGAGTGTGAGGAGATTTCAAAGAGGTACATGGCAGAGTGGAAGCAATGGGAGGCCGTACAGGGACCCAGGTCACACTGTGGGACCAGCATCAGCGTGAACAGGCGGTACGGGGGCCCATGGCCGATTTGACCTCATTCATCCCATAGTCCTGCCGACTCACGAATAGCGTGGCCTCCTCAAAGGGCCTGAGCAAGCGCAGGTGTCACACATGAGCTGACAATGGCTGACATCTAAGTTACACAGGGAGTACCTTTATCCGCTTTTAACATCAGGAAATCTGTGATGGCCTTTAGCTGTTCGTAAAGGCGGTCTAACATATGTAGGGTTGAATTACACCTTGTTGCAACGTCACAGCATGAGGAGTCGGTACGGGGGCCCATGGCAGATTACATGTCTGGCAGCAGCAATGGGAGGCCCGTAATCTGCCAGCACCCTATGTCAAAAAATTTAACACACCAGCAGTGTGAAGAGACCTGAAAGTGGCACATGGCAACAGAGTGTGGCGATGGAGACAGCAGCAATGGGAGGCCGTACAGGGACCCATGAGAGACTCTAGACTTGGCAGCAGCATGAGGAGGCGGTATATAGGGGCCCATGGCAGATTAGGGGCCTGGCAGCAGCTATGTGAGGCCCGTAATCTGCCTGCACCCTATGTCAAAAAATTTAACACACCAGCAGTGTGAAGAGACCTGAAAGTGGCACATGGCAGCAGAGTGTGGCGATGGAGACAGCAGCAATGGGAGGCCGTACAGGGACCCATGAGAGACTCTAGACTTGGCAGCAGCATGAGGAGGCGGTTTATAGGGGCCCATGGCAGATTAGGGGCCTGGCAGCAGCTATGTGAGGCCCGTAATCTGCCTGCACCCTATGTCAAAAAATTTAACACACCAGCAGTGTGAAGAGACCTGAAAGTGGCACATGGCAGCAGAGTGTGGCGATGGAGACAGCAGCAATGGGAGGCCGTACAGGGACCCATGAGAGACTCTGGACTTGGCAGCAGCATGAGGAGGCGGTATATAGGGGCCCATGGCAGATTAGGGGCCTGGCAGCAGCTATGTGAGGCCCGTAATCTGCCTGCACCCTATGTCAAAAAATTAAACACACCAGCAGTGTGAAGAGACCTGAAAGTGGCACATGGCAGCAGAGTGTGGCGATGGAGACAGCAGCAATGGGAGGCCGTACAGGGACCCATGAGAGACTCTGGACTTGGCAGCAGGATGAGGAGGCGGTATATAGGGGCCCATGGCAGATTAGGGGCCTGGCAGCAGCTATGTGAGGCCCGTAATCTGCCTGCACCCTATGTCAAAAAATTAAACACACCAGCAGTGTGAAGAGACCTGAAAGTGGCACATGGCAGAGTGTGGCGATGGAGACAGCAGCAATGGGAGGCCGTACAGGGACCCATGACAGACTCTAGACTTGGCAGCAGCATGAGGAGGCGGTATATAGGGGCCCATGGCAGATTAGGGGCCTGGCAGCAGCTATGTGAGGCCCGTAATCTGCCTGCACCCTATGTCAAAAAATTTAACACACCAGCAGTGTGAAGAGACCTGAAAGTGGCACATGGCAGCAGAGTGTGGCGATGGAGACAGCAGCAATGGGAGGCCGTACAGGGACCCATGAGAGACTCTGGACTTGGCAGCAGCATGAGGAGGCGGTATATAGGGGCCCATGGCAGATTAGGGGCCTGGCAGCAGCTATGTGAGGCCCGTTATCTTGCAGCACCCTATGTCAAAAAATTAAACACACCAGCAGTGTGAAGAGACCTGAAAGTGGCACATGGCAGCAGAGTGTGGCGATGGAGACAGCAGCAATGGGAGGCCGTACAGGGACCCATGAGAGACTCTAGACTTGGCAGCAGCATGAGGAGGCGGTTTATAGGGGCCCATGGCAGATTAGGGGCCTGGCAGCAGCTATGTGAGGCCCGTAATCTGCCTGCACCCTATGTCAAAAAATTTAACACACCAGCAGTGTGAAGAGACCTGAAAGTGGCACATGGCAGCAGAGTGTGGCGATGGAGACAGCAGCAATGGGAGGCCGTACAGGGACCCATGAGAGACTCTAGACTTGGCAGCAGCATGAGGAGGCGGTATATAGGGGCCCATGGCAGATTAGGGGCCTGGCAGCAGCTATGTGAGGCCCGTAATCTGCCTGCACCCTATGTCAAAAAATTTAACACACCAGCAGTGTGAAGAGACCTGAAAGTGGCACATGGCAGCAGAGTGTGGCGATGGAGACAGCAGCAATGGGAGGCCGTACAGGGACCCATGAGAGACTCTGGACTTGGCAGCAGCATGAGGAGGCGGTATATAGGGGCCCATGGCAGATTAGGGGCCTGGCAGCAACTATGTGAGGCCCGTTATCTTGCAGCACCCTATGTCAAAAAATTAAACACACCAGCAGTGTGAAGAGACCTGAAAGTGGCACATGGCAGCAGAGTGTGGCGATGGAGACAGCAGCAATGGGAGGCCGTACAGGGACCCATGAGAGACTCTAGACTTGGCAGCAGCATGAGGAGGCGGTATATAGGGGCCCATGGCAGATTAGGGGCCTGGCAGCAGCTATGTGAGGCCCGTAATCTGCCTGCACCCTATGTCAAAAAATTTAACACACCAGCAGTGTGAAGAGACCTGAAAGTGGCACATGGCAGCAGAGTGTGGCGATGGAGACAGCAGCAATGGGAGGCCGTACAGGGACCCATGAGAGACTCTGGACTTGGCAGCAGCATGAGGAGGCGGTATATAGGGGCCCATGGCAGATTAGGGGCCTGGCAGCAACTATGTGAGGCCCGTTATCTTGCAGCACCCTATGTCAAAAAATTAAACACACCAGCAGTGTGAAGAGACCTGAAAGTGGCACATGGCAGCAGAGTGTGGCGATGGAGACAGCAGCAATGGGAGGCCGTACAGGGACCCATGAGAGACTCTAGACTTGGCAGCAGCATGAGGAGGCGGTATATAGGGGCCCATGGCAGATTAGGGGCCTGGCAGCAGCTATGTGAGGCCCGTAATCTGCCTGCACCCTATGTCAAAAAATTTAACACACCAGCAGTGTGAAGAGACCTGAAAGTGGCACATGGCAGCAGAGTGTGGCGATGGAGACAGCAGCAATGGGAGGCCGTACAGGGACCCATGAGAGACTCTGGACTTGGCAGCAGCATGAGAAGGCGGTATATAGGGGCCCATGGCAGATTAGGGGCCTGGCAGCAGCTATGTGAGGCCCGTTATCTTGCAGCACCCTATGTCAAAAAATTAAACACACCAGCAGTGTGAAGAGACCTGAAAGTGGCACATGGCAGCAGAGTGTGGCGATGGAGACAGCAGCAATGGGAGGCCGTACAGGGACCCATGAGAGACTCTAGACTTGGCAGCAGCATGAGGAGGCGGTATATAGGGGCCCATGGCAGATTAGGGGCCTGGCAGCAGCTATGTGAGGCCCGTAATCTGCCTGCACCCTATGTCAAAAAATTTAACACACCAGCAGTGTGAAGAGACCTGAAAGTGGCACATGGCAGCAGAGTGTGGCGATGGAGACAGCAGCAATGGGAGGCCGTACAGGGACCCATGAGAGACTCTGGACTTGGCAGCAGCATGAGGAGGCGGTATATAGGGGCCCATGGCAGATTAGGGGCCTGGCAGCAGCTATGTGAGGCCCGTTATCTTGCAGCACCCTATGTCAAAAAATTAAACACACCAGCAGTGTGAAGAGACCTGAAAGTGGCACATGGCAGCAGAGTGTGGCGATGGAGACAGCAGCAATGGGAGGCCGTACAGGGACCCATGAGAGACTCTAGACTTGGCAGCAGCATGAGGAGGCGGTATATAGGGGCCCATGGCAGATTAGGGGCCTGGCAGCAGCTATGTGAGGCCCGTAATCTGCCTGCACCCTATGTCAAAAAATTTAACACACCAGCAGTGTGAAGAGACCTGAAAGTGGCACATGGCAGCAGAGTGTGGCGATGGAGACAGCAGCAATGGGAGGCCGTACAGGGACCCATGAGAGACTCTGGACTTGGCAGCAGCATGAGGAGGCGGTATATAGGGGCCCATGGCAGATTAGGGGCCTGGCAGCAGCTATGTGAGGCCCGTTATCTTGCAGCACCCTATGTCAAAAAATTAAACACACCAGCAGTGTGAAGAGACCTGAAAGTGGCACATGGCAGCAGAGTGTGGCGATGGAGACAGCAGCAATGGGAGGCCGTACAGGGACCCATGAGAGACTCTAGACTTGGCAGCAGCATGAGGAGGCGGTTTATAGGGGCCCATGGCAGATTAGGGGCCTGGCAGCAGCTATGTGAGGCCCGTAATCTGCCTGCACCCTATGTCAAAAAATTTAACACACCAGCAGTGTGAAGAGACCTGAAAGTGGCACATGGCAGCAGAGTGTGGCGATGGAGACAGCAGCAATGGGAGGCCGTACAGGGACCCATGAGAGACTCTAGACTTGGCAGCAGCATGAGGAGGCGGTATATAGGGGCCCATGGCAGATTAGGGGCCTGGCAGCAGCTATGTGAGGCCCGTAATCTGCCTGCACCCTATGTCAAAAAATTTAACACACCAGCAGTGTGAAGAGACCTGAAAGTGGCACATGGCAGCAGAGTGTGGCGATGGAGACAGCAGCAATGGGAGGCCGTACAGGGACCCATGAGAGACTCTGGACTTGGCAGCAGCATGAGGAGGCGGTATATAGGGGCCCATGGCAGATTAGGGGCCTGGCAGCAGCTATGTGAGGCCCGTAATCTGCCTGCACCCTATGTCAAAAAATTTAACACACCAGCAGTGTGAAGAGACCTGAAAGTGGCACATGGCAGCAGAGTGTGGCGATGGAGACAGCAGCAATGGGAGGCCGTACAGGGACCCATGAGAGACTCTGGACTTGGCAGCAGCATGAGGAGGCGGTATATAGGGGCCCATGGCAGATTAGGGGCCTGGCAGCAGCTATGTGAGGCCCGTTATCTTGCAGCACCCTATGTCAAAAAATTAAACACACCAGCAGTGTGAAGAGACCTGAAAGTGGCACATGGCAGCAGAGTGTGGCGATGGAGACAGCAGCAATGGGAGGCCGTACAGGGACCCATGAGAGACTCTAGACTTGGCAGCAGCATGAGGAGGCGGTATATAGGGGCCCATGGCAGATTAGGGGCCTGGCAGCAGCTATGTGAGGCCCGTAATCTGCCTGCACCCTATGTCAAAAAATTTAACACACCAGCAGTGTGAAGAGACCTGAAAGTGGCACATGGCAGCAGAGTGTGGCGATGGAGACAGCAGCAATGGGAGGCCGTACAGGGACCCATGAGAGACTCTGGACTTGGCAGCAGCATGAGGAGGCGGTATATAGGGGCCCATGGCAGATTAGGGGCCTGGCAGCAGCTATGTGAGGCCCGTTATCTTGCAGCACCCTATGTCAAAAAATTAAACACACCAGCAGTGTGAAGAGACCTGAAAGTGGCACATGGCAGCAGAGTGTGGCGATGGAGACAGCAGCAATGGGAGGCCGTACAGGGACCCATGAGAGACTCTAGACTTGGCAGCAGCATGAGGAGGCGGTATATAGGGGCCCATGGCAGATTAGGGGCCTGGCAGCAGCTATGTGAGGCCCGTAATCTGCCTGCACCCTATGTCAAAAAATTTAACACACCAGCAGTGTGAAGAGACCTGAAAGTCGCACATGGCAGCAGAGTGTGGCGATGGAGACAGCAGCAATGGGAGGCCGTACAGGGACCCATGAGAGACTCTGGACTTGGCAGCAGCATGAGGAGGCGGTATATAGGGGCCCATGGCAGATTAGGGGCCTGGCAGCAGCTATGTGAGGCCCGTTATCTTGCAGCACCCTATGTCAAAAAATTAAACACACCAGCAGTGTGAAGAGACCTGAAAGTGGCACATGGCAGCAGAGTGTGGCGATGGAGACAGCAGCAATGGGAGGCCGTACAGGGACCCATGAGAGACTCTAGACTTGGCAGCAGCATGAGGAGGCGGTATATAGGGGCCCATGGCAGATTAGGGGCCTGGCAGCAGCTATGTGAGGCCCGTAATCTGCCTGCACCCTATGTCAAAAAATTTAACACACCAGCAGTGTGAAGAGACCTGAAAGTGGCACATGGCAGCAGAGTGTGGCGATGGAGACAGCAGCAATGGGAGGCCGTACAGGGACCCATGAGAGACTCTGGACTTGGCAGCAGCATGAGGAGGCGGTATATAGGGGCCCATGGCAGATTAGGGGCCTGGCAGCAGCTATGTGAGGCCCGTTATCTTGCAGCACCCTATGTCAAAAAATTAAACACACCAGCAGTGTGAAGAGACCTGAAAGTGGCACATGGCAGCAGAGTGTGGCGATGGAGACAGCAGCAATGGGAGGCCGTACAGGGACCCATGAGAGACTCTAGACTTGGCAGCA
Organism: Staurois parvus; assembly: GCF_062004578.1. Taxonomy (NCBI): domain Eukaryota; kingdom Metazoa; phylum Chordata; class Amphibia; order Anura; family Ranidae; genus Staurois; species Staurois parvus. The sequence goes on from NW_028317883.1 coordinate 2,496,873, forward strand.
GCATGAGGAGGCGGTATATAGGGGCCCATGGCAGATTAGGGGCCTGGCAGCAGCTATGTGAGGCCCGTAATCTGCCTGCACCCTATGTCAAAAAATTTAACACACCAGCAGTGTGAAGAGACCTGAAAGTGGCACATGGCAGCAGAGTGTGGCGATGGAGACAGCAGCAATGGGAGGCCGTACAGGGACCCATGAGAGACTCTGGACTTGGCAGCAGCATGAGGAGGCGGTATATAGGGGCCCATGGCAGATTAGGGGCCTGGCAGCAGCTATGTGAGGCCCGTTATCTTGCAGCACCCTATGTCAAAAAATTAAACACACCAGCAGTGTGAAGAGACCTGAAAGTGGCACATGGCAGCAGAGTGTGGCGATGGAGACAGCAGCAATGGGAGGCCGTACAGGGACCCATGAGAGACTCTAGACTTGGCAGCAGCATGAGGAGGCGGTTTATAGGGGCCCATGGCAGATTAGGGGCCTGGCAGCAGCTATGTGAGGCCCGTAATCTGCCTGCACCCTATGTCAAAAAATTTAACACACCAGCAGTGTGAAGAGACCTGAAAGTGGCACATGGCAGCAGAGTGTGGCGATGGAGACAGCAGCAATGGGAGGCCGTACAGGGACCCATGAGAGACTCTAGACTTGGCAGCAGCATGAGGAGGCGGTATATAGGGGCCCATGGCAGATTAGGGGCCTGGCAGCAGCTATGTGAGGCCCGTAATCTGCCTGCACCCTATGTCAAAAAATTTAACACACCAGCAGTGTGAAGAGACCTGAAAGTGGCACATGGCAGCAGAGTGTGGCGATGGAGACAGCAGCAATGGGAGGCCGTACAGGGACCCATGAGAGACTCTGGACTTGGCAGCAGCATGAGGAGGCGGTATATAGGGGCCCATGGCAGATTAGGGGCCTGGCAGCAGCTATGTGAGGCCCGTAATCTGCCTGCACCCTATGTCAAAAAATTTAACACACCAGCAGTGTGAAGAGACCTGAAAGTGGCACATGGCAGCAGAGTGTGGCGATGGAGACAGCAGCAATGGGAGGCCGTACAGGGACCCATGAGAGACTCTAGACTTGGCAGCAGCATGAGGAGGCGGTTTATAGGGGCCCATGGCAGATTAGGGGCCTGGCAGCAGCTATGTGAGGCCCGTAATCTGCCTGCACCCTATGTCAAAAAATTTAGCACACCAGCAGTGTGAAGAGACCTGAAAGTGGCACATGGCAGCAGAGTGTGGCGATGGAGACAGCAGCAATGGGAGGCCGTACAGGGACCCATGAGAGACTCTGGACCTAGCAGCAGCATGAGGAGGCGGTATATAGGGGCCTATGGCAGATTAGGGGCCTGGCAGCAGCTATAGGAGGCCCGTAATCTGCCAGCACCCTATGTCAAAAAATTAAACACACCAGCAGTGTGAGGAGACCTGAAAGTGGCACATGTTTGAGGCATGATTCATGGCGGATTTAGTCAGTTGTGTCAGGAACTGGTGGTTTGAAATCCAGACTAATCCACGCCTGATTCATTTTCACAAACGTGAGTCTCTCCACACTTTGGGTGGACAGTCGTGTCCTCCGCGGAGTTACAATACCTCCTGCCGCACTAAACACGCGCTCCGATGCCACGCTACTGGCCGGGCATGACAGCCTTTCAAGGGCAAATTCAGCTAGTTGGGGCCAAAGGTCAAGTTTCGTTGCCCAGTAGTCAAGGGGATTGTCTACCTCGGTTGGCAGGGTGCTGTCCAAGTAGGCCCAAGCCTGTTGTTTGAGCTCCTGCTCCAGGTCCACCTGATGCTGCTGCTGCTGCTGCGGCTGGTTAGTAGTTTCCTCACTGCGCTGGTGAAGAAAGCTACTCATCATCGACTGCAGACTGAGGCAGCCGCTGCTGGTGGAGCTGCCACTGCTCCTACCACCCCACCCCTCCCCTGCTGCCATGCCAGCGGAACGCGAGCGCACAGGGCCCACAGTGTCTGAGGATGGACGTTGGCGCACAAAGGCAGAGACCAACTGACTACATAGGTGGTTTTTATAGTACGTAATTTTGGCCTCCCTCTCAGCAGGTGTGAAAAAGGCCACCATTTTGGACCGGTAGCGAGGGTCCAACAAGGTGGACAGCCAAAAGTCATCCCTCTGTCTGATGGTTATTATTCGGCTGTCGCTACGCAAGCAACCGAGCATGCTATGGGCCATTTGTGCCAAGGAATGCGAGGGACTCCCTGCCTCCATCTCCACAGCATACTGCCACGGTGCGTCTGGGTCCTCTGTCTCCTCCTCCTCCTCCTCTACCAGATGCTCCTGCTCCTCCACTCCTGTCCGCTGAGTGGAAAAACCACCCATTTCACTCAATAATTCCTGAGCACAAATGTCCTCCTCTACCTCCTCCTCTTCTTCCTGTCCTGCCCCCACAGGGGTCATGTGGCGTTGAGATCTGTGCGCCACGTCTACCGCACCCTGACCAGCCATTGTTAACAGCATTTGTTCCAGGACGTGCAACAGAGGAATGACGTCGTTCATCCCATAGTCCTGCCGACTCACGAATAGCGTGGCCTCCTCAAAGGGCCTGAGCAAGCGGCAGGTGTCACGCATGAGCTGCCAATGGCTGACATCTAAGTTACACAGGGGAGTACCTTTATCCGCTTGTAACATCAGGAAATCGGTGATGGCCTTTCGCTGCTCGTAAAGGCGGTCTAACATGTGTAGGGTTGAATTCCACCTTGTTGCAACGTCGCAGATCAGGCGATGCTGTGGAATTCCGTTCTGCCGCTGCAGCTCAATGAGGGTGTTCTTTGCGGTGTAGGAATGGCTGAAATGCATGCACAGTTTACGTGACATTTTAAGGATGTCTTGCAGTGGAATGGTGGATTTTAGGAACCGCTTGACAACCAGATTGAACACGTGAGCCATGCATGGCGCATGGCACAACCTTCCTTGACGCAGAGCAGACACCATGTTCTTTCCGTTGTCAGTCAACATGGTTCCGATTTTTAGTTTGCGCGGAGACAGCCATCTGTCGATTTCTCTGTTCATTACACTCAGCAGTTCCTCCCCTGTGTGACTACGTTCGCCAAGGCATACCAGGTGCAGCACAGCGTGACACCGTTGCGCCCTGCACATGTGATATGCCGGTCGGGTAATGGGACTTGGCACGGGGGTGGCAGCTGAGGACACGGCGGAAAAAGAGGTGGTAGAGGCGGACATGCTTGCTGGACCAAGGACGTGCAAACGTGGAGGCAAAAGCGTCGTGACCTGTCCAAGTTGCTGGTGCGGCTGTGCCGGCACCACGTTCACCCAGTGGGCCGTAAATGACATGTACTGTCCCTGACCGTAGTTACAGCTCCACACGTCGGCGCTGCCGTGCACTTTGGCAGAGACCGACATGCTCAAAGACTGGCCCACCATCTCTTCTACATGTGAATGCAGGGCTGGCACTGCCTTTTGGGCAAAGAAATGACGGCTTGGCACTCTCCACCGCGGCGCGGCACAAGCCATCATTTCTCGGAAAGGTGCTGAGTCCACCAGTTGGAAAGGGAGGGACTGCAGCACCAGCAACTTGGACAGGAGGACGTTCAGCTTTTGCACCGTCGGGTGCGTGCTCGCAAACTGTTGTCTCTTGGATACGGATTCCAAGAAAGACTGTTGACGGAATCCGAGAAGAGGAGTAGCAGGAGAAGGAGCATCTGAACGAGCGGAAGATGCCAACGAGCGACAACTCCCCTCAGCAGAGGTGTTGGAGCCTTGACTGGCTGATAGAGGGCGATTGACGACGTCGGGTGACGGAGCAAGTAACGGAGCGGGTGATGGAGCGGGGGCTGGGGCAGGCAGAACCGCCGTATGTTTATCACGGTTTTCCCAGGCCACCGAATGGTGACGCTGCATATGCTGACGCAACGCTGTAGTCCCAACATGGGCCCCCTGGCCACGCTTGCATTTCTGGCCACATAGTCGACATACGGCTACGTTTACTTCCTCGGGCGGCTTGAGGAAAAATTGCCACACCACCGAGTAGGAAACTTTGCCCCCGCTACTCTTCACTGGCTGACTGCTACTTCCTCCGTGCACACCGGCACCACTACTGGCCGTGGTGGTAGGCTGCAGTGGAGCTGGTGCTCTACTCCGTGGACGTTTGGCTCCACTGACACTGATGCGACCCTGCTGCTGTCTCCTGGGCAACCCACCGACTGTTTTGCTCGCTGCCAAGCTGCCACCCTCTTCTCCTGATGATGCGGAAGAAATTGCCTGATGACGACGAGGCTGCCAAGTGCGATCAACCTCCTCATCATCAAGTAGGGTCTCCGCCTCACTACTAGCCCCCTCGGCTGCGTCTGGGTCAGGAGACAGACCTGTCTCTAGACCGGCTACCGAGCCACTCTCCTCGCCAGTACTTGTTCGCTTGGCTGCTGAAAAGGCCGATGTCTCCCCCCGTTCCTGACCGCCCTCTGTTAGCTCTTCCTCACTGTACAGTGGGGCTGAGCCCACAGCATGCGATACTTCGCTTGGTGAGGGAACAGCAAAGGACAGGGGCAGGTAGAGGACACGTGATTTCAGTGGGCTTGCTCCCGGGCCATGCCAACTAACGGTTGTGTCTGACGTACCCACCGACCGTTGGCTGTAGGTGTCAGAGGTGACCTGGGAAGAGGAAGACGACCGAGCCAACCAATCAATGACGGCAGGGTTGTCGGTGGAGACACGACCGCTGGATGACACCGGGAGCACTGGCCTCTGGCTGCGAATACTGCTGCCTCGACCCCTTCCTCTGCTGCCACGTCTGCTCGCTCCTAAAACATTGCCTCCTCTGCCACTCCTCTGCATGTTGTCTGACATACTATTTAATTCAACGATTAGGTGTCCCTGAGTAACAATTCTCTGGCACTCAGTAACAATTCTGTCTGTCCCTGAGTATGAATTCTGTGGCCCTGAGTAACAATTCTGTGTCTGTGCGAGTAACAATTCTGTGTCTGTGCGAGTAACAATTCTGTGTCTGTGCAAGTAACAATTTTGTGTCTGTGCGAGTAACAATTCTCTGGCACTCAGTAACAATTCTGTCTGTCCCTGAGTAACAATTCTCTGGCACTCAGTAACAATTCTGTCTGTCCCTGAGTAACAATTCTCTGGCACTCAGTAACAATTCTGTCTGTCCCTGAGTATGAATTCTGTGGCCCTGAGTAACAATTCTGTGTCTGTGCGAGTAACAATTCTGTGTCTGTGCAAGTAACAATTTTGTGTCTGTGCGAGTAACAATTCTCTGGCACTCAGTAACAATTCTGTCTGTCCCTGAGTAACAATTCTCTGGCACTCAGTAACAATTCTGTCTGTCCCTGAGTAACAATTCTCTGGCACTCAGTAACAATTCTGTCTGTCCCTGAGTAACAATTCTCTGGCACTCAGTAACAATTCTGTCTGTCCCTGAGTATGAATTCTGTGGCCCTGAGTAACAATTCTGTCTGTGCGAGTAACAATTCTGTGTCTGTGCAAGTAACAATTTTGTGTCTGTGCGAGTAACAATTCTCTGGCACTCAGTAACAATTCTGTCTGTCCCTGAGTAACAATTCTCTGGCACTCAGTAACAATTCTGTCTGTCCCTGAGTAACAATTCTCTGGCACTCAGTAACAATTCTGTCTGTCCCTGAGTAACAATTCTCTGGCACTCAGTAACAATTCTGTCTGTCCCTGAGTAACAATTCTGTCTGTCCCTGAGAATGAATTCTGTGGCCCTGAGTAAGAATTCTCTGGCACTCAGTAACAATTCTGTCTGTCCCTGAGTAACAATTCTCTGGCACTCAGTAACAATTCTGTCTGTCCCTGAGTATGAATTCTGTGGCCCTGAGTAACAATTCTGTGTCTGTGCGAGTAACAATTCTGTGTCTGTGCAAGTAACAATTTTGTGTCTGTGCGAGTAACAATTCTCTGGCACTCAGTAACAATTCTGTCTGTCCCTGAGTAACAATTCTCTGGCACTCAGTAACAATTCTGTCTGTCCCTGAGTAACAATTCTCTGGCACTCAGTAACAATTCTGTCTGTCCCTGAGTAACAATTCTCTGGCACTCAGTAACAATTCTGTCTGTCCCTGAGTAACAATTCTCTATCACTCAGTAACAATTCTGTGTCTGTGCGAGTAACAATTCTGTGTCTGTGCAAGTAACAATTTTGTGTCTGTGCGAGTAACAATTCTCTGGCACTCAGTAACAATTCTGTCTGTCCCTGAGTAACAATTCTCTGGCACTCAGTAACAATTCTGTCTGTCCCTGAGTAACAATTCTCTGGCACTCAGTAACAATTCTGTCTGTCCCTGAGTATGAATTCTGTGGCCCTGAGTAACAATTCTGTGTCTGTGCGAGTAACAATTCTGTGTCTGTGCAAGTATCAATTTTGTGTCTGTGCGAGTAACAATTCTCTGGCACTCAGTAACAATTCTGTCTGTCCCTGAGTAACAATTCTCTGGCACTCAGTAACAATTCTGTCTGTCCCTGAGTAACAATTCTCTGGCACTCAGTAACAATTCTGTCTGTCCCTGAGTATGAATTCTGTGGCCCTGAGTAACAATTCTGTGTCTGTGTGAGTAACAATTCTGTGTCTGTGCAAGTAACAATTTTGTGTCTGTGCGAGTAACAATTCTCTGGCACTCAGTAACAATTCTGTCTGTCCCTGAGTAACAATTCTCTGGCACTCAGTAACAATTCTGTCTGTCCCTGAGTAACAATTCTCTGGCACTCAGTAACAATTCTGTCTGTCCCTGAGTAACAATTCTCTGGCACTCAGTAACAATTCTGTCTGTCCCTGAGTATGAATTCTGTGGCCCTGAGTAACAATTCTGTCTGTGCGAGTAACAATTCTGTGTCTGTGCAAGTAACAATTTTGTGTCTGTGCGAGTAACAATTCTCTGGCACTCAGTAACAATTCTGTCTGTCCCTGAGTAACAATTCTCTGGCACTCAGTAACAATTCTGTCTGTCCCTGAGTAACAATTCTCTGGCACTCAGTAACAATTCTGTCTGTCCCTGAGTAACAATTCTCTGGCACTCAGTAACAATTCTGTCTGTCCCTGAGTAACAATTCTGTCTGTCCCTGAGAATGAATTCTGTGGCCCTGAGTAAGAATTCTCTGGCACTCAGTAACAATTCTGTCTGTCCCTGAGTAACAATTCTCTGGCACTCAGTAACAATTCTGTCTGTCCCTGAGTAAAAATTCTGTGGCCCTAATAACGTTTCTGTGGCCCTAAGTAACAATTCTCTGGCACTGAGTGAAAATTCTGTCTGTCCCTGAGTATGAATTCTGTGGCCCTAACTAGCGTTTCTTTGTCCCTAAATAACGATTCTGTGGCCCTCATTAACAAGTCTGTGTCCCTGAGTAATGGTTCTCTGTCCCTAAGTAACTTCTCTCTGTCCCCAATTCTCGTTTCTGTGGCCCTAACTCTGTCCCTGTCCCTAGTACAGAGCGGTCTGCCTCTGTTCAATGACTGCAGGCAAATGAAGATTTCCAAAATGGCCGCTATATATACCTCGACCATTACACAGTGCTGGCTGGCTGGCTGCTGATTGGCTGATGCGATCACATGTCGTTGAGGAATGCATTATGGGGCAGCGCGCCTTGTCTGCGCGCCTTCCCCGACATCCCCGCTCCGTCGCCGCACATGTCAGCCGCCATTTTCGGAAAAATTTCGATTCGCGCGTCCGAATTAGGCTGTTTTTCGGATTCGGCACGAATCGAAATTTTTCCGATATTCGACTCGAATTCCACTTCGGATACTTCGATTCGCTCATCTCTAACCAACACCTCCGGCGGCCATCTTAGAATCGCCTATGGTCAGTGCTTTTTATTTTACCTTGTTACCTGTATTGCGTCAATAAATATACTTTGGAATACTGCACTATGGGCTTCCCTCTTTTTGGCTCTTTATGAGCGGATACCAATACAGAGCCCATTCTGGAGAACAGCTTGAGGTGCTGCAGACTACCCAGGGGAAGGGGATATATCTCTCTCTGACCAGACCAGGCTGTTTACATCCTTAAGGGGCCTCCGGCAGACAACACCATATATACAAATGCATATTATGATTACGCATCGGGTGAGTGCGTAATCTTAACATATTCACGGCACATCACCTGGATAACTATTGAGTATACGGAGCACTTACCTGAGATCTTTTGGATGGATCTTCACGATTAGCACTTTTATGAACATTCCCATGAGTATACATTTGAATAGACATTCAGCACCATCAAGTGCTCACCATTGTCACCCTATTAGCACTTTGATGTATATAATTTATTAGCACTATATTTGCACTTTGCCACTTTATATACCACTTATATGTGATGTGTGCATTCGTACGGATATATATATATATTTATATAAGATTGCATTTTTTATTCATCTTTGGTTTTAGCACTGCACCTTTACTGATTTTGATTACCTTGGATGTTGTTTTGGTTGCCTTTTCGGTGCATTGGCTGCTTATGGTTTTTTTAGCGCTCGCTTACTCTGCTTTATATATTTAATGAACAACACCTGACAACCCATCAAAATTAAAAAACCTTTTATTTGCACAATGATGTTCTCCTGACATATTCTATGAATTACAGCTCCTGACATGGAAGTAAACAATGGGGCCAGGAGCTGGCTGATATCATTAACCAAATAAAGTCTTGACCATATTTGGTCGATTACATCACACATATTTCCCACCCAACAGGCAGTGGTATAGTGGTTGCTAGGACACCAGCAACTGCCTTCCTATTGACAACCAATGACGCTAGAATCATTTACTACAGTCTTAACAGCCAATGATAGTAGCGGCTTGAGCAGTGGGAATTTACCTTTTATTGGTGGTATTAATACAGTCAATTAAAGTGGAACTAAAGGCAAAAATACTTACCTTAGTTCCAACTTTCCAATGCCCACAAGCTCCCTAGCTGCCATCTTCTCCTCGGCTTCTGCCGGGCGATGGTCTTTGACTATCTCGATTGGCTGGTGCAAGATGAATAACTCCTGCGCATGTGCAGGGGTGCAGTAATACCAGCACACAGGCACTGTGCTGAATTGTTAACTGCTCAGCTTAGTGTACATTCTACAGGGGATTAAGAACAGGAAGGCATTGCATGTTTCTTCTGCAATAAAAAGTTCGCCTGTTTGCAATTTTTTTTTTCAATTTTAGCTCTGATTCCACAGAATGACTTCCTGCTTGCAGTAGCATCAGGAGGTTTGCGTGGATGAAAGCCCAAATAGCCGAATAGTTTGCGCGGTCTGTGACTGTGAGCAGGCAGGTTTTGGTGCAGGGGCGGACTGATGACTCATGGGGCCCCCGGGCAATAGGGGATCATGGGGCCCCTGTGTCCTCGCTCTTGCACAGCTACAAATCCAAACCCCATTACTACAAGGCAGTAGCAGCCTCCATCTTTCCCTCAGTACAAGTTTATTTTAATATGTGCCATCTTATTCCATGTGACTGGGCCACAGAGCTTACTACACGTTTCTATAGTGCAGTGTGGCATGATTATAATGCTTTTGTGTGTCACAATCACAAGTTTAAACTGTTTACTTAGCCAGTCTCAAGCCTTGCTACCATAGAATGTGCAGCTGCATACAGTACCAATACCAGGGTAGTTATATTACTCATAGTGATGATATCATTAGATTGGAATCAGATGCTTGGGGCTTTCATCGAAGGCTGATTAGATGTTTGATTTGAATACAGATAAAGGAATGTTTTAAAGTGGAACTCCAAGTGAAAGTTGCTTTTTTTAATTGTATTTGAGAAGTTGTGCATAATGCTTTGCCAACTATGTCTGAATGGTGAGTGAAAATGCAAAACATTTTAGTTTATTCTGTCGGATACAACATTAGCCTTGAGTTTCAAACACATAAACTTAGAATTTCGTCTGTAATACAGTAAAGATAGTTGGTTTCTTATCCATTCCCAAATGTATTCTGTTCATTGAAAACAAGGCAATGTGTGAAAGAATGAGAGAAGAGGAGAGGTGAGTAAACTGCAGGATCTTCTATAATCAAGCACATAGTACTTGCCTGACAAAGCAATGTTGGTGACGTTGCATCCACCAGAGCTGGCCTTATTATTTTTATATATATGAAATTTATTTACAAATAGGCATACTGTATATTTATTAAAGATTCATTGAAAAATTAACCCAATAAAAATAGTAAAATAAAAATAAAAAGTGCCCTATATTTTATTTGACATCTGTTGGGTACATCTTGTTAGGTTGAATCTTACCACAATAAATCTTAATAGTAAAGAAGGGGTATTGAGTAAATCTTTTGGGAAATCTTTTTGGGAACTCTTGTTAAATAACAGGAGTCCATTCATTCATCTCTTTACAATTGCTGTCCATGGTGCTGAAGCTGTATAAAAACAGTTTTCAGCCCTATACACAGTATACTGTATATGGGTTTGTTTGACAACCCATTCTGAAATACCAAACATTTATATGTTCCCTGTTTCCAATTTTCCCTTAACCTTTTTCACTCTTCAAGGACTTCAGAGTATGCCTGTGAGATTCTTTGCCCATTCAACCAAAAAGGCATTTTTGAGGTCAGGTATTGATATTGTATGAGAACACCTGGCTCACAAGCCATAATCCAATTCATTCAAAAGGTCTGCACTGAATTTTAACTTGCAAAATTTAGAGGGGTGTCCACATACTTTTGGCCATATGGTAGATGTGATGATCAGGTGACTATTGTAAATAGTGTATTTCACAAGTTACAATTTCCTTTCAAATTAGTGCCTTCTCGTTAGTCAGTTTCTGGTGCCAGCTTTGTATTACATTTAATAAGTGCTTAGTGCAAATACCCAATCTGAAAAAAGTGGAAAAAAATGTTTTTTGTAAAATTAATTGATAGCAGAAATTCAGTTTTTAGTTAGTCAGGAAAGGACAAATATTTTAATCGTTGAGTGAGCAGTTACAGTATATGGAGGTTTTTATATCATACAAAGATTAAGGCAATCTCTTCATTTACCACTGCCACATTTCAAAACAGATGCAATTGAACTTGATGTTCTTTACTTGATGTTCTTTACTTGATGTTCTTTACTTGATTATAGAGAGATCATACATACTGCTACTGACTGTCTTCTTACGATAAGTGTGTTGGTAATTCTGCAAAAGATATAGAGACCTTTAACATTGCCTTGCTTGAGGCACACAATGGAACCTTAACTTATGATCTACACGTATGTAACATTTCACCAGGAACTGTGGACACCACTAGCATTGATAAACACCATGATAATCAGGCTTACAGTATATAAGAAATGCTGAACTGGGCTATTCTGACATACCTTCTAGGTGAGCTATTGGACTTTTACTTTCTATCAGCTCCAACACATCTACCAAAAGTAGATAGGGTCTATTCAATAAGACAATTTGTTTTTTTTAATTGCATTAGTTCTCCATTAGAATTATTTTATAAAGAGACATATTGGGGGAGATTTACTAATCTTAAACTGAAGAGTGCAACATCTGTTGCAGCTATGCATAGAAACCAGTCACTTTTCCAGGTTTTATTGTCAAAGCTCAATTGAACAAGCTGAAGTTAGAAGCTGATTGGCTGCGATGTACAGGTGAACCAGATTCTGAGTGCTCCATTTTAGTAAATCTCCCCAATTGCCTAACTGCAGAATCAGTATTATTTCACATGACATGGGCATTTTACTAAAAGCCTCTATTTCTGAACAATCTGTATTTTTTTTCACTGATTAACCACTTGCCAACCGAATGATGGCTACAGCGCTGTTGTCCATTTCTGGGAGGGCATCCCACAACGCACCCTCCTGCGCGCCCCCAGGGTCACGCACCCGGTAATCTCCGTGGTCGCTGTGTCCTACGGTCACAGCTGATCATGTGATGTGGTAAAAGGCCAATTCACAGCGGACTTTTACCATGTGATCAGCTATGTCCAATGACACAGCAGATCACCAGGTAAATACAGTTATTGGTAATCAGCTGCACTTTCCTCACACTGTCACAGTGTCAGGAAAGTACTGCTGAGAACCAGCAATTGTCAGTGAACAGATTGGCACTGATGATCAGTGCCCTGATGATTAATGCCCGTCAGTGCCGCTCACCTGTGCCCATCAATGCCACCCACCTGTGCCCATCAGTGTCCAGCAGTGCCACCCACCTGTGCCTAGCAGTGCCACCCACCTGTGCCCAGCAGTGCCCCCCAGCAGTGCCACCCAGAAGTGTACCAGTCAGTGCCCAGCAGTGTCATCGGTCAGTGCCACCCATCAGTGCTGCCCGTCAGTACCGCTTATCAGTGCTGCCTATCAGTGCCACCTCATCAGTGCTACCTATTAGTGCTGCCTATCCTTTCCCAGCAGTGCTGCCTAACCATGCCTCCTCATTAGTGTCCATCAGTGCCAATCAGTGCTGCCTATCAGTGCAGCCTCATCAATGCATATCAGTGAAGGAGAAAAATTACCTGGTTGCAAAATGTTATAATAGAAATAAAGAAAAACTTTTTTGTCAACATTTTTGCAATTTTGTTGTTTATAGCACAAAAAATAAAACACCCAGTGGTGATAAAATACAATCCAAACAAAGCTCTAATTGTGTGAAAAAAAAATGCTAAAAATTTCCTATTGGTACAGTGTTGCATGGCCAAGCAAATTTTCATTCAAAGTGTGACAGCGCTAAAAGCTGAAAATTGGCCTGGGCAGGAAGGGGGTATAAGTGCCCAGTAGGCTAGTGGTGAATATATTATCCCCAGTTTAAATGGCTGCAGGTTCTGCTATTCTCAAAAGAACCTTATCAAATCTGACTATTCTCACCAGTCATATCACCAGTCAGTAGCCGGCAAGATTTTAACTAGTTTGAGACCTCAATCTCTAAGTTAACAGTCTTTAGTATAATGCTCCAATCTTGAGAGAACCAAGTAGAACTATGGCCTCACATTAGAAATGAAAAATATAGAATTGTGCATATGCAATCCCAGTTTTCCCTTAGTTCATCTGCAAAGTCTCACAATACTTGTTGAGCCTGCCCATGAAGTCCACCTGATGCAGCTTCTTGAGATGAGGTGGCAATGATACTGCACTGCTCCTGAATTCAGAGCAGCATTGTCACCCTCCTGTAGGCTGAGACTGCTTCTACTACAGTGGGTCAAAAGATATTCAAATAGGTGTGGCTATCAGCATGAGCACTGTCTTTTTTATTTTATAATTTATTATTCTTAATTGTGCAGTTGTATCTGACAATTACATTAACCTCCCTGGAGGTATTCCTGAGTGTAGCTCGGGGTAAAGTTTCAGCACCACAAGCGGTAACCCCGAGCTGCACTCGGGAATACCTTGCAGCGTTGCTCCGGGATCCCTCGATCACTTACCTTGTCCTGAGCTCCCGTGATGTCCCTCCTGCAGTGTCCCTGGCAATGTCCTCCGGCCGATGCCAGCATCCGTCTTCTGGGTTCCGTCGCAGGACATACGGGGACGGAATGGCGGGAAATTTAAAAATGTGAAAAAGTGACATTCACTAAATACACTAAAATCACATAGTAAAACATTACTGTATGAAACTATTTCACATACATTTTGTCCCTAGTGCTTTGTCCGGCGCCCTGCCTGCATTTTTACTGTTCTTTCTGCCTGGACACTGAAAAAATGTCCATGGCGTCCAAAAAGCATCCCTTTAGGTCAAAAGAGGTTTTAGACCAGCTAGAGAACAGCGATAGTAAATCAGAACCACTTGCAGAATTGAGTGATAATGATTCGTGGGGAAATTCGTCATCAGACACTGAAAATGATTTTGCAACTTTGCTCAGCGATGTGCGAACTTGGCGCAATAGTTCAAAGTTCAGTGTTTTTGGTTTGATTATATTATTGAATTAAATTTATTATTATATTATTATTTTTTAGGATTATTTATTACATTATAATTTATGATTTCGTGTTTCAAATTTTAACATACCCGTTTACTAGACTCTTGTTCGGACAGATTTCAGTGAGTAATTCCTAAAAATTACAGGCCTACAATAAAAAAAATACATATTTCCATGCAAAAAAATGTACCGCTTTCAGCACAGAAATACTGACATAATCAGACCGCTAGGGAGGCTACTAAATGCACGGCATTGCAAATAAACACTGTGTCCATCTGTAGGCTGAAGGTTTTCATTTTTGTTGTCAGCGGAGTATCCAGCCTGCATATCAAAGCTGATATAGTGATCATATAATCTGGAATCACATTGATTGATTCTCGATAATCAGAGACCCAGGCTGTCAGTGGAAGCTGAAATGGAAGTTAACAGCTGTGCAGAGTATTGGCTGTTGGCTCAAAAAGGGTTATTATTGTTTCCTAGACACCAGGCATCATGATGGAGAACATTAATATACAGTTTGTGGGTGGGAAAAGGAAGTACAGCAATAAATAAAATTAGGTTGTAACATATTTTTAAAAAAATCTATTATTTGTTAGCCTATAATAAGACACCTAAGCGAGGTTATATTAAAATATTTTACCAAATAAAAGCCTTTTACACCTTCTAAAACAATGCAATAATTATGTAGATAAAATCACAATAACACTGCTAAATTTGGTCTGGGCACCGACGTACCAATGAGCTCTGGTCATATTGGAGTTAAAGAGAGATATCCTGTTCAATAATCTTTGTGAACCAGCTCCCATAAGGCTCGTGTGCTAGAAATTCTCCTGAGTATATGTGATGTAACAAGTAGCGTGATATATGAGGCTGTAGAAGCCTCTGACAATTCCACCTTGCCATATGGATAACAATGTTTATTCATCATGTGTCTCCCTACACAACAACCTGATAACACAGAAAGGAAAAACCTCACCCCAAATATAATAGTTGCCAGGAGACTTCTCATACATAAAGTTGCCTAGTCTACCACATGGGGGTGCCAACATCGAGCAGAACAATATTATACATGGATCTGAATGGTGATAAAACACAGAGCAGGAGAAAGTCTTTATTCCGTGTTCTGCAGTGAAAAGTGCACTTCAAAACAGATATTTCTGCAAAGCAAAAAGGAGCTTAACATACCCTGCAAGAAAGCTTCACTCCCTCCTCTATGTCTTGGTCAGATAAACTGTTAACAAGAATTTATTTGTACAATTTGAAAAAAAATCCCATTTGCAGCCATTTTTCGGGTTATTGGCATCTGGCAATCATCAGGCAACGGTAATTTAGCTAATTAAATGGACTGTCATTTAGCGATATGTAAATAGCAGGCAGTCCTCGTTAGGCAGGCTGATGACTCTCCCCTCATTTAGAAATCCTGATGAATTCCTAGTTCTCAACAGCCCTTCTCTTATAATTGATTTCTGAGCACAAAACGGAGAGGAACTTGAGAGGCTCTGTCCTTTTTCAGTTATTCTGCGGCAGATAATTCGCATTCCCCTTTTCTTCCAAGGTGTTGTGCTTGAGCTTATCTCCTCACATTCACACACTCTGCCAGGTGATCGAAAATTATTCCCATCTCCCTCTGCATACTTCAGATGTCTCTTAGCACAAATTTTGTTTTGCTTTTATTATGAAAAACCACTCCCTACCTTTTTCCACTTTCACACCATATTAACTGTTGCCATCATTTGCATGGACCCTTTGGTGCCATTCACATGTGACTCTATCTCAAGGACCCCAAGCTCCTGCTATTTTATTATATCAAGTGCTTTAAAATGGTTTTAAAATAATATTTTGTTTTAATAAATAAACCATCGATCTCAAGTGTATATAAATATAAACTGTGTAGCTGGTCAAAATGAGCAAACTGTGACTGTGGGCAGCGAATCAAGGAAAAAAACAGATACTGCGTCTACAAGAGTTGGTAAACTAAATTGCAAACGGGTTTAATTGCATTAAATTAGTCAATCTGGATATATTCTAAACTTTGATGGTTTTCTAAAAGTGTTTTAGTTTAATTTCTGGTCTCCACTGACAAATTAGTTTTTGATTGCCTTCCATCCTTCCTATAATCCAGTGTGCCTACCTACTATTTTCCACCAGTAGAGAATGCCATCAGGCCTAATACCATCATAAAAGTCTAGCAAAACGGTGAATTACATGTTCTGGGTGTTTTTCAGCTGGACAGTTCCTTAAAGCACTGTTCAGTGTCACCATGAATCTAAGTCATTGCCATAGTTACAGACTGATAATGCCATTTTCCTATGTATATACAGTATAATGGGATACTTATATACACATCTATTTCAGAAACTCCCACATTTCCTATAGAATACGGGAAGCACTATATTTCTGTTTTTGCCCCCAGCCTTTATTCTTACCTGAAATTAGGGCAGTCAGGAAGGGAAAACGTCCATCTTTTCCTACACCTTAAAGGTCCTAGCATTCCCTACAGACTCTGCCCTTGTTGTCCTTCCCTGTGCATCTGACAATCAACCACCAATTGTTTAAGAACTCTATTCTTCTTTATGTTATTCTCACATTTTAGCACTCTGCTAATCTATTCCTCCTGTTATACCAAAGAAAAGTTTGACCCTTCAGAAAAAGTCAAAGGAAGTGACGAAACGCGTTAGACAACAGTGACGTTAGACGCATTGACGTCAAACCGGAAGTGCGATCGCGGCAATTTTAGAAGAGGGAACATGCGGCTACTGTTCCCTAGCTTTGTCCATTTATCCTGTCTCTATTGTGAGGAGCTGCTTTTCTCAATCTTTAATGTAAGTTGCTGAATAAAGTGGTATGGTATTAAACCTACTTTATCTAATTACCGATTTGTTTATGAGGAAATTGGAGGAAAGGATGGGCAGAACTTGAAGAGAGAAATTATCCCAGTCTTGTGATATGCCTTATTGATATACCCAGAGGGTAATTATTCATTGCTGCATGAGTTGGAGTGGTTTTTGAGCACAGTTGAATAAAGTGTGGTGATATACACAGGAATGCTTCACTGATTTGTTGGAGTGTACACGTTTTGGAGTATTTCACATTGAAAAGTTGGTTTATATTTTGAAGGTTATGGAATATATGTGCATGTGCAGTTGAATGCATCTATATCCATACTCTTGTTAATGTCACTATTTTTTTTTTTTGCACAAGTATGGGGTATATATTTTTATTGTATAAAGGATATGACACTATTGTGAGTTTTTTTTTTTTTTTGAGGTATATGATCACTACAGACTTCCGGAATTGAGAATAATTTTTGAAAGAAGAAAAATATTGTTTCACGGATGTGGTTTAGAACATTGGGGACACTTTAATTGTTTATATTGGACACTTTTGTATGTGGTTGAATTTTGTGTAAAAAGAAAAGTTTTCTTTGGTATATTTTGATTAACTTTCAAGGGTGGAAGTATTTTACTTTTCTATATAAATTGGAGGGGTTTGAGTAAGTGTGGTGCTGTTCAATTAATATATATTCCTCCTGTTAGTCATAGGCCCAATGTACATGGGACACTTCTGAACAATGGAAACTGACTGCTGGAAAACATAGGTTAAAAAAAGTCTGTTTAGCCACGGTTGCATAACGCGTTTATGCGCGTTTATGAGGGTTTGCATTTAGAAGCATTTTTTAAAGATATGCACAGGAGAACCTCCCAAATGCCCAGAATGCTCTGAAAAGTGCTAAATGATTAACTATTTTAGACTGTTTCAGAGAAATACAGAGAGTAGAAGCAGAGCAGTATGTGTTGAGATTAGCTTAGCTGAAAGTTGCTCATTAACATTTCTTTTGTTTCCAAGGGTGGAAAAGGTGTCTGGTGGAGTGAGTCATTAAGGTCACCTGGCAGGGGGTCCTCATGAGGAATTTGAGGTGTGAATGGTCATTAACAAATCTTTTGTTTCCAAGGGTGGGAGAGGTATGAGGTGTGAATTGGCCATTACAATGTGTGACAAGCTTGGTAGGAACATTCTATGTTCAGTGTTTTGTTCATTTGAGAACCTCGAAAATGCTTTGCATGCATTTTTCATGCTGAAAAAAGGCTTTGGACAGCATCGGGAACTGGAAGAGATAAAAAAAAATTCAAACGCAAATGCTTATAAACACGATTTGCCGCGTTCAGCCGTGTTACAAGCATTTTGCATTTGAAACACTGATAAAATCGACTGCTAAATTCAAGTTTTCTGCATTCAAAAAAACTACTGTAAACTCAAATGCCTGTAAACGACTGTAAACGAAGATGTGTACATGGACACATAGGAAAATATTAGGGTGAGTTCAGGGGCTGCTGAAAAAAAACACTGAACAGCTCCTAAACGTGAGTTTATCAGCTGCAGTGTACATGAGCCCATACAGTCTCTCTGTCTATTGCTCTACCGGGTCTCACTTTATGTTCATTTACAGGCCACAGTGTATACTGCTTACAGAAGGGTGTCAAATCAATTTGATGGTGGGCCACATCAGCATTATAGTTGCCCTCACAGGGCAGTTTTATCTGTAAGACTATACAAATGTGTCTACTCATTGTCATATTCAATAATTGCCTCTGCATTCAATTATCACTGATTTTAGTAATAACCTAAGACTTAAGCTGTGAAGGGCAGGTGCAGACCAGCACCACTCACACTCCTGTAGCAGATGATGCAAGTCTGAAAAGGGGGGTCACACACAGCTGGCCTCAACCACAAGAAACTTAATTGAAAACTGCTCAGACAGAACATGTTTCTGCCATGATGTTCTCCAATAAAGTTTCTTGTGGATGATACCAGGTGTGCAACCCTCCTTTTCAACTGGCATAGAACTGTGCTATTCTCATAAAATTATAAGCAGATGTCCAGAGCACCCACACCCCTTACATCAGATATCAAGAGCCCCCCCGCTATCAGAAGTCAAGACTCCCACCCTCCCATACATCTCAGTGCATCCCCCTTACTTTGTGCTGCTGCTGGGAAGAAGCTGGGGGGGAAGAGGTGGGAAACAGAAGGTGAAGGGTCTGGACAAAGACCAGAGGAGGGCTGAAGTCAGCTTCCAGAGTCTGCTGAATGCTGAGAGCAGGGGTGGTGGAGATGAGGGGGTGCTGCAGCTGCACAGAGAAGTGCATGAACTGTAGAAGGAATTCTGTCTTCCTCTCTGCTGCTGACTGGTGAGATGGGGTAGGAGGCAGAGATGACCCTCTCCATGGCTGCATGGAAAAGCACAGGATGTGGCAGAAGAGTCCTGTCCTCCTCTCTGCTGCCAACCACTGAGAGAAGGTGGGGGCAGAGACAAAGGGGGTGTCACAGCTGCAGGAGAGGTATGAGGGCCACATGAGATGGCACATGACACATGTGTCTTACGGTCTTTATTTTTGGCCATCAGCCTCTCTGTCCAGTTGAAGACTGATGGCCTTCAATGTCTCTGTGACAATATTACTGAGTATATGTAGCAGTGGAAAAGTCATAATGCATTTACTGTTGGTACTTTTTTATATTCATCATATGGAATAGTTGAATCATTGATACCAATAGCTGACTGACCTGCCCCATCCTGGCAACTCAACAATATCTGTCCCTAAAATGTATCGGGTCTTGAGATTTTGGGTCTTGTTTTTTGAGTTCATGTGACCAAACATAAAGTATGAAATGCCTCCCCCATTCATCACAACCAAGCAGCACTGTAAAATTATTTTGAGTTCATTTGGGTCCCATTTTGATTGTAATATTTGGGCATCTATATCATTGGGTCATATGCATATAATACACTTTATCATGTGAATTATCCTCCCTCTTCTAACAATTATGGGGCCTGTTAGAAATTTGAAAAGAGCTTAGCGGGTAACTTTTAGGAGTATAGACTCTGAAGTCTGTAGCCACAAACAGTGAGGTTTGATTTGTGAACATCAGACCCTACAGTAGTGAAGACAATACACATATAACAAAATCCTATCATGCATGAAAGTTGTTTAGCTATCTCTACTTAAAGCCACCATAGAAATGCAAATCTGTGGCTTGTTGGAGCTATGTAGACTGCATCAAAATACACTACACTGGACACAAAAAGGAAGCGGTATGAACAAGTATTGTCACTATATCTATATCAGCCTTTTTATATGACTTTAAGGTCCTGTCTTTGTAAGGCTACAACTTTAATATAAATAAGATTTGGGCTTTTTGACAAAGAAGAGTTGCAAAATGTATAAATGTGGGTAATTTAAATGATAAAAAAATATGTTTAACAATACAATTAAGTTAACAAACTTCCCTGTCCCATTCAATATATTGAGGTTACTTGGGGATAATCATGGTGTTGACGTTGAAAGGCCATTATGCTCTGATGGGGTGTTCTTCCAGAAAAGATTTTGCAGGAAAATATGCATTTTACCCAAATGTTTTTGGCAAAATGTTTTCTTCTCGAATATTTGCATTGCAACTTTTCAAAGCTGCATGCCCATATCACCATATAGTGATAAATGGAGTAATTTAGCAAAATGAATGATTTCACCATCTCCAAAACATTTTCGAAGCGGAAATTTTTAATTTTTCTCATTGAAGTGCTTGAAAAAAAAACCCAGTCTGCTCTGTTTTTCTTTAATTAGCCAGTGTGCTTTATTTGAGGAAAGTATTCTGGATAGTTTAGTTTTTTCATTTAATGTTCTTTTTGTGTTTCGCCTTTTTTTGACATACTTGATTTCTATTTATATAATGTCATTTTTTTTATTTTTTGTTTGATTTTCCGATCATTGTTGAGTTTTTCTTTCTTTAAAAAAATGTAAAATAATGAGCCTAATGAAGGATCATCCTTGGCTCTTGAACAAGTCAAGGATAACTGAAAAGCTTCTGTAACCTTTAGGAGACATTTAAAGACATTTCTTAAAAAAAATAAAATAGAAAAATACATTTTGCTTTTATCTTTGATTCTTGTGCATTTCCCAAAAGAGCAAAATGACACCAAAATTTCTAGATTTATGACAAAATGTTGGGTAAATAAAAACTCATTTTTGCTCATTGCTAGTTGCTAATGGTGAAATTAAAAGTGGATATTTGTTATTGCTTTTCTATAAACAAAACAACATACTGAGTTCTAGGAAGATTTGGGTCACTGTGGATTTACACACTGAAAAACAGATCACAGCTGTGAGCAGGGCTAACTGTTAGCAGAGATGTGTGTAAGATGGTAACTATGCAAAGTGTTCATTATGTGTGAAAAATCCCCTTGAGTTCTAAACATGACTGATAAATAAATGCTGTGTTACAAATACTATGCTATATAGCTAACTCTCAAAGTCATCTTCCATCCTCTGCATTAAAAACCCAAGAGAATTTTTAAAGTAAAAGGTGGCAATGAAGCACTTTTCTGACAGTAGAGGGCAGTATGTGATTGGATGAAAGCGAATCATGTGACACATTTTTCTGTTCACAATCAAACATGTGTCATCGTCTTCAGTCAGCTATGGTCCCTTGTTTTCAGTCTGTCAATAGTGTTAAATACAGCAGTCAATGTAGGTCAGTGAACTGAAACAGCCTCCATTTTTTATTTTGTACAAAATACAAAGAAGGTCCTTTATGTAATTTGTTTTCTTTAATGAGAATAAAGTGACAGCTTGCATAGATGATAAGTTATACTACACACGCACATTCACTGTCTCTTTCTATCTCCTTCTTTCTCTCTGTCCAAGTATCAAAGTGTCAGTACAAAGAAATCTTGTCATTTCCCCACAGCTATCAATTAGATTGAAACTTTCCAATTTCATTCATCATTTTTAGGGCAGGTTGGAATCAGGATGGTGACTAGGAGGCCATAAAAACAGCTTTTGTTGTACTGACACTTGAATCCTGAAGCCCAATATTGTTCACTCTTCACTTGTATCTTTTCCTGCAGGGTTGGCGCACTAGCTCTTCATCTTCCTTTTAGATGTTCTAGACTAAACATTGATATACTTGTAAAATGTAATTCCCTAAGGTTATACCTTGCTTGTCTCTAAACTTAAAGTGTAACTTAAAGTAGTATTAAACCTTGTATTAAAAGCAAGCTCTTTAATAAATCCATATAATATATTCAATAAATCAGTTTTCTTTTCAAGTACTCCTTTTTTAAACCTTTTTTATACAGCTTGCTATTCCATGTTCAGTGCTTTCTCTCTCCTCTATGCCTGCTGGTGGGCCTACATGTCCTATGAGCAATTTCCTGAGCACTTTGGTAATGAATTGGCTATCAAAGCAAGTGGGCGATGAGGTACAGTAGATCAATTACAAATTCCATTCATCTCCAGCCTCTCTATGCTGCCTGTGCATGTAATCACACCGAGTGGCTGCACACAACCATGGAGTCCCTGGTATGGGAGCATGCATGCGGTGGCTTCTTAGAGTGCCTGCTAGGGATAGGAGCCACCACAGTAATGGAAATCAGGGTGTGCAAAAAAAAAGTATTATTTACTGCAAGGACGAGACACTCCACAAAATGAATAAAGATACATGAGAAAGGTAGTGTGCGCCTATGTGATAACTAATGTAAAGTGGTTGCAAACCTCTGAAAAGAAAAATGAACAAAGCATGTCCTTCTATGGTGTGCACTTGCCTCAATCTGCCCCAGCAGGTAATACTACCAGCAATGCACTTCCTGTCCTAAGGTAACAGCCCTCACTCACTGTACTGTGTCAGAAGCAGCATTGTTATCCTAGGACAGGAAGTGTGTTAGGACAACAGAACCCCTTCCCCTCTCCTTGTTTACATTACATAGGTAGCAGATGCTCTGTAGTTCACAGAGAGACCCTGGGCAGGAAGATAACACAGCTTAAGATCAGTCTGCAGTGTGTAAAGCACATCACTGTAGTTCTGGCAGCATCAGTTGATAATCTTTGCAATTACTGATCAGGTATAGCAAAACACTTGACCAAAATGGTGCAAATAAGAGAGATGCATTGTTAGGCCAGGTTCACATTTGTCCAGGATTAGTGCTGGGGGGCTGGACTTGAGGGTGGAGAAAAGTTGTGCTGGGGATTTTTAATAGGAGGAGGATTTGGGATTTGTGTTGGGGTAAGATGTGTGTGTGGAGGGGGGGAGGATTTGTGTTGGGGGGTGGGAGAGGATTACTGCAAGTAGGGGGATTGGGGAGGAGATTTGTGCTAAGAGGGGAAATTAGGGGTGGGGGTAGAGGATTGTTGATGAGGGGATTTAGGGCAGGAGAGGATTTATTATAGGGGAGAAGATTAGAACCAAGGAGGGGGGATTTGGGGGAGAGGATTTGTGCTTGAAGTAGGGATGGTAGACATTTGTGTTAGGAGATTAAATCAGTGGGGGGGGGAAAGGTATGTACTAAGGGGATGGAGGAAGATGATTTGTGC
Source organism: Staurois parvus (assembly GCF_062004578.1). NCBI lineage: Eukaryota > Metazoa > Chordata > Amphibia > Anura > Ranidae > Staurois > Staurois parvus. The sequence continues at coordinate 2,520,059 of NW_028317883.1, forward strand.
TGGGAGGAGGGGGAGGATTAGTGCTGGATGATTTGGGGGAGTAAAGGACTCTAGAGCAGTGGAGACGTGTTCTCTGGAGTGACAAATCACACTTCTCTGTCTGGCATTCCAACTGACATGTCTGGGTTTGGGGGTTGCCAAGAGAACGGTACTTGCCTGATTACATTGTGCCAACTGTAAAGTTTGGTGGAGGGGGGGTTATAGTGTAGGGTTGTTTTTCAGGGGATGGGCATGGCCACTTAGTTCCAATGAAGGAAACTCTTAAGGCGTCAGCATACTAAGACATTTTGGACAATTTCATGCTCCCAACTTTGTGGGAACACTTTGGGGATGGCCCCTTCCTGTTCCAACCTGACTCCGCACCAGTGCACAAAGCAAGGTCCATAAAGATTCATAAAGACATGGATGAGCGTGTTTGGGGTGGAGAAACTTGACTGGCCTGACCTCAACCTGAGTCCTGACCTCAACCAGATAGAACACCTTTGGGATGAATTAGAGTGGAGACTGAAAGCCAGGCCTTCTCTTCCGACATCAATGCCTGACCTCACAAATGCACTTCTGGAAGAATGGTCTACATAGGTTCACCACAGGATTCACTACTTAGTTGCCAACATCCCAAAGAGTATAGAACAAAAAGTTTTCCCCGTGAATGTAATGGGACTTTTTAGGCAACATACACCAATCTATATAAACAAATACATTTCATTACAGAAATTCTTTAAAAAGTTATATAATCAATAATGACTAAAATCAATATACATAGGTGGTTGTGAAGAAACATGCTGACTTGTTGTGGAGAGCAGCCTCCGTCTTCAAAATGGTAAAAAAGAAAGAGAAAGGCACATTTTCTTCAGCTGAAAAACCCAACTGAAATCCACATGTGGAGGTGGTTGTAAAGGAAGCATGCTGATTTGTAGTGATGATATACCTCCCTTTTCAAGATGGTCAAGAGAGGAGGGAAAGGCAAAATATCTTCAGCTGGAAAACCCAATGCGTTTCAGAATCTTTCCTCAGGGGTAAGGTGGTGAAAAGGGATGGCTTGGAACAGGGGTGGACTGACAACTCATGGGGCCCCTGGGCAATAGGGGATCATGGGGCCCCTGTGTCCTTGCCCAAACTCAAAAAAGCCTATGAAAAAGGTACCAGGGGCATCTCATGGGGCCCCCTACTGACCCCGGGCCCTCGGACAGTGCCCGAGTTTCCAAATGGTCAGTCCGCCCCTGGCTTGGAAGCATTCATGCAGTTTATTTAAATAGGTTAATCACCCAATTTACAAAGATTATAGAGAATTCTTTTGATATTGTGTCAACTGTTCACACCTTGACCGTCCCACGCTAGGTATCTGTAAATCGTGGGGAGAAAGGGAAAGGCCCCCATAATTCCCACACTGGGGTCGACCCAAAATAACACACCGGAACCAAGTCAGAAGTTACCGAGTTACCAAAGCAACAATATTGTAGGTCATTATTGACCTACATTCAGGTTCCTATGCAGTGGTGTTTTCCCTTGGCTGGATATGTTGGGATTTTAGATGCTATCTTTTAAAATCCTAGCAACACTCCTGGTCTGCACTAGTACTTAGATAGTCCTTCGATAGTTTATTAAGAGCTCCTGGAAATAGAAGGGAATTAAATAGATTTATCAACTGCAGGCCACTGTGGCCTGGATTAAATGATGCCTTAAGCTTTAAACCATTCTTTATGGGCAGATACAATAATAATTGCTGTTCTGTCAGTATGGTATAGGCTTGGGACTTTCAGCTAGTAAGGTTTGGTCATTTAGGGATCGACCAATTTGGGTTGGATTTCACTGAAGGAGATACTGTACGTATGGAGATAAGGCAAGTTGTTTATATAGTGTTTCTGATATTATACTTATTTTACTGTCAATAGTGTTGATCTGTAAAATGTCGGCGGCCATGTTCAGGAGGAACACTAACATGTCATATGGATTAAGGATGGATAATCTTTTTCTTTTCCCCATTTTTTGTCCAGCTCTTATTATGTTTATGCTGTTTCCAGCTTCTGATATTTCCCTTTCTCTTTCTTTCCCTTCTGGGGATTGAGTCCAGGCAGACTAATATATGGCCAGCTTTAATTATAGAGTTCTTTTTAAATCTGATGCATACTGACACTGCTAAACTCGGTCTGTGCATTTAAGAATAAAAAAACTCCAGCAACAGAGCTACTTTAAAGGATTGAAAATAAAAAAAAAAAAACACATAGGCACAACAAATAGGCCACCAGAATATATATAGCAAACCATTCTTTGAAGTTACATGATAAAAATCAATCCAATAATAAAGGTGAAGATATCTTGCAGCTACAAAGCACGCCGAGGAAACTAGTGTAAAGCAAGCCATATATTTTCCACTTTGTTTGGAAGGAAAGAACATTTCAGAACTACCTCATCAACACAGTCAGTGTTGATGGGGAATCCCTCCCATTGCATTATTGTGTTTTGCAGATGGGGAGCCTTCTCTGCCAGCAGAACACAATGATTACTGCTAGCAGCTACAGACGTCGACAGTGATTGCATGAAAACAAATCCAACAGGCGTGTACTGAAGTCAATCGATGGAACTACTTCAGTACAACCAGCTTGCCCATAGATTGAGTAAATCTCAGCCCCTCTCTCAGGTCTCTGCTGAACTGGTCGAGATTCGATCTATCGATGGCCAGCTTTACTTTAACAAGAGAAAATAAAAACAAAAAAGGTACAAATGTAGCAAACATAGCAATGACATTAGAGTTTACAGATCCCTGATTTAGGCTAGGTTCACATCTGTGTGGGTGTAGGAACGTGTGTAAATCATAGGTAGTCCTGCACCCACATGCAGCTGCACACAAAACAAGCTGCAAACAAGCTTGTAAGAAAACTCCTAATGGCATGCCCACACATGAAAAAGGCAGTGCAGTTTCTATGCATCTGTGTTTTGAAAAAGGTTCAGGGACATTTTTTTTGCAGGAAACTCAGGTACAGCAGCACATTCACATGAACATGGCCTTAGGGTGATAGCAAATTCCAGGAAATGACCAGCTAAACTTTACAAGCTGAAACACCAATTGGGTGCAGATCTTCACCAAACCCAAGGCTGCAGAATGGGGATAGTAACACAAATGGGTGCCCAAACTAAACTGAGGCCCGACTTTGACTACTCCCATCTCCTAATTTACTAGTTGAGTGCTCACATCACTCTCCATTCAAACTAAAGCAAAATTTCCCATTCTTCACACTCCCTTGTCCAATAGCAAGGGTATAGTATGGTATGGTATAGTATAGAATAGTATAGTATGCTTCTAAAGCTAAAATCTGATGAAATCTGAAGCAGACATATTAAAAAAAAATAAGTTATTCACAAATACAATTTTTCTGTATAGTAAGCAAGAAGTCCCCAGATTAAAGGAACTGTAAAGTTTTTTGTTTTTAAAGTAACAAACATGTACTACTTACCTGCTCTGTGCAATGGTTTTGCAGCACCAGTCCTCCTTTTCTGAGCATCCCTTCTGGCACTCTGGGCTACTCCTTTTCACCATAGGAAGCCACTTCCTATGGTTGCACAAGTGAGGGCTCAACCTCGAGCCACGGTCTGTATGTCTATTGGCACACACAGCCCCATCCTCTGTTCCCTCATCACTGGATTTGATTGACCCAGCTGCTGCTTTCACTGAGTCCAGTAAGGAGTGACAGAGAGAGAGCAGTAGTGCTGCTCTTGGGCACAGTGCTGGATCGAGATCGGGCATAGAAAAGAATTTGGGGGTGTCTGAGGGGGCAGGGGGAATTGACAATATAAGTTTTTTTTTAACATTAATACAGAGAATGCACTAAGGTAAAAAAATCTTCAGCCATTACAACCACTTTAAGTTTCAACCTATTGCGGTCAATTCACGAAAGGTTACAGCATGACTCATTTGCATAAATTATTGCATGCGGTAACAAAATTTCCAACTCACAAAAAAAAACCCAGATTCTGCGGTACTTAACGCAAAATTAAAAATGTGTAGGTAAATAACGCAAAAAAAAAAAACATGTGGTAAGCTGTTAAGTCCAATTCACAAACACAACATGCGGTATTTTTTCAGATGCAGTGAGGGGATCCCCCCAACTACTAGGGGTCTGGTATGCATATTAAGGGAAACCCCACACCAAAGTTTTGTAAAAAATGGCGTGGGGTCCCCCTAGATCCACACCAGACCCAAATCCCTTAGGATTGTGAGGGGACCCGCACAACAATTTTTTTTTATTTTATTCTGATGTGGGGTTCCTCCAAAATCCAGACCTAAGGGCTGTTTTTTTTTTTTAATGTTGACATGGGGTATTTCTTAAAATCCATACCAGGCCCTTTGGGTCTGGTATGGATAGGGGGAGGGACCCACACTTGTAATTGCTAGCATGTTTTGTTTTCATTCAGCTGTCAGTGGGACACCCGCTGACAGCATGAGTTATCCATTTTTAAGGACACCTTTGCTGGCTTCCTTAACAACCAGCTACAGTGCGATAATTTACCACATGAAAATATGCGGTAATTACTGCAATACAGATATTTTACCACAAGAGTTATTTGCTGCAAATTTCTTAGTGAATTGCACATTTGCAAAAAATTTACCGCATGCGTTATTTTACCACATTTTTTTCAGTCGTTGTTTAACTCTTAGTGATTTGACCCAAAGTTCTTTAACTTTTAATTCTAGGAAAGAATGAGAAAAATGTTTTGATAGATTTAAAATCACTGGCAAATAATTACCTTGAATCTCATGTCCTTTTATAATAATATTGGCCTCTGTACATCAGTGACTATGTAAAATCAGACAAATTTTACATTGGAGTAAATGGAATGAAAATCTTATATGCTGTTTCTTGTGTCTGCAGCTCTGATAGGATGTGGAACATAATATAAGCAATATGCTCCGGTAGGAACATAATATATGCAGTGGTGTTGGGTGGAATGAATGTTTGCATAACATAAAAAATGTCAGACGTGGATGACACATGTCACAAGGTAGAGTTGAGACATTTTAGGGCTCATTGTAGCTCAGAGGAATGGCTATGTCAGTCATCAAGGTAAAGCATTCATATTGCATGGGGTACTGAGAACCGATATTGCATGGCTGCATAGAGGGTGAGAGAATCTTACGGTTATTCAGAATACTGTAGGTACATTTTTAAAACGAAAGTGTTTATTAGTATCACCCTTTTTGCAAGAGATAATATATTGGTGCTGGAGAGATAGGGTTAAATATTAAAGTCCCATTGGTAGTAGGGAGGTATTCACACCCCTTCCTTGCAGCATTAAGTTCCCGTAGTGATGTCACTTCTGCCCGGTGGCCATCTTGCGTTCCAGCCTGGTTCTGCACGAGACACAGCCTGTACACTCTGCAGAGGACTTGATGTGAGTCAGGAGACCTGGCTTCCACCACAGCAGTGGCCCCTAGATGTCCATCCACCCTCTCTTCTCTGTCTCTGGAACTCCATCTGGAAGACGTCCTTGTGTATCCATGCCTATTACGTACTTACATCTAGTGAGTTACATACCATTGTGTGCTAATAAATGATTATCAATACTGCACTTAGTCTGGTGCCCCTCTCTCTCTTTTTATCACCCTTTTTGCAGGATTTGGTTCCATTTATTTTAAAAAGCCATCAGATTGCTTTTATAATTTCTACCAGGAAACAAGTGGCAGGTCTTTGAAAGGGGCGTTTTCAAAAATGGTTTTCTTGTAATCAGAAAAAGCGTGCCCTTGGGCTGCAGAACAAACCTTGGTGATCTTGTACAGATGCAATAAATATTACAATATGTGAAGGAGGGGTGGGGTGGGTGCTGATGGTGTGGTTTCTACATCGGTAGGAAATGTCATCCACCTGGTTGCGCTATGTGGCTGGTTTGTAAATCCCAGGAAGGATGAAAAGAAATATAAATAATTTGGCAGATACATTTGATCTATATAAGTATTTCATTTGCCTTGAGCTCAGCTTTAACAAATGCCATTTTTGAGACATGTCTTGTATAGGTCACACACACAGTATGTTGAGGTGAAAAGTGTCCACCTACACCATCTTATAATGCTCATGCGGTGTTGCTTTTTTGTAGTCCTGACAATCCACCTTTCAAACATGACATCTTCATATGGCCATGCATGGGAAGAAAGTGCCACAAGGTTCTGACATCTACGTGGTATAAAAAAAAAGGAAATCTTGTGGAAGAACAGAATGAAGGAAGGATAACATTTCAGCCACCCATGGCACCTCTAACAGACGAGAGAGATGGAATTTGTATATTAATTAAAATTTCAAGATCTGAGCCTAACAATTGTAGTAAAGTCAAAACGATCTTTGTATAATATACACGTCAAAGTTCAATTCCATTATCTCTGTATATTGTGTTCACAAGTTTTTTCTTGAAGTGATACTAAAGCTAAAAATGTTTTTACTTCAATGCATTCTTTGCTATTCATCTGTCTTCCCCCTTCCATGTGTGAAGGGAAAGAGAGGGGCGAATAGATCTAGCTCTGAGCACTACTGCATCTTGTCTCCCCTCTCTTCCTCTTCACACAGGGACTCGAACAATAAAATGTCAATCAAATGGAGTAAGGAAGAAGTGAGGGGTGGGGCTAGGTCCTGCTGTGTATGTTTATGGAGTGCGGTTTCATAAACACATAGCTCTGGAGTGAGAGGATACCGTGTGCCTCCATAGAAAGGAAGAGCAGAAAAAGAGGAGGAACCGAGAATGCCACCAGGGGACCAGAGAAGAGGAGTATCAGGGCCACTCTGTGCCATACAACTGCACAGAGCAGGTGAGTATAACATGTTCATTATTTTACTTTTAAAAAATTACTTTAGTAATACTTTACTAATACTGAACCCCGAGGCAGTTTAAGACTAAATCACTTTTCGTTTAACCTCATGCTGTTACCAAGTGTCATCTTCTGTAGAACTATAGGCAAAACTTTTTGCATTTTGGATAGCACAAGGGAGGGTTATGACATCTGTCAGTTTTTTGTCATATGTGCCTCATTGGGAAGATTTCCCTTCCCTTTCTGTCCTATAGCCAAATTAGGAATTGGGAGGAAATCTCTCCAAATTAAGGGAATCTCTTGTTGTGACCAGGGTCGCCAAAACTAGTGTCCCCATTGGAGGATCTCCCCTCTATTGCTGTTCTGGTGATGACCCCAAATTTGGCCCTAACAGGGTCACAGACAACAATAAAAACCTGATAGGGGTTCTAACTCTCTCTCCATCCTATTTAAAACCAAAACAGTTTTGCCTTTAGTTATACTTTATATTCAATAATTTTTATTGAAGATTTCAAACAGTACATGGTATCAATATACAGTTCAATCGACAATTAAAACATCAGCACAATGAATATGCAAAATGAATACCCCAACATTTGGCTGGGGAAATAGTTAACATTATTTAATTTAACCTGAGAAGATTATTGGGTTAAAGAACCGCAGTCGTTTGTATAGGCTATATAAACAAGGGGAATAACAAACAGAGATAAGGGTGTATTGGGAAAGAAAGGGGTAAAGCAAAAGGAGGGAGATAGGGGGGGGAGTACCAACATACCAGTCTAGTACAGAAAGTTCGAGTTTCGTACATATAAGTAATCAACATGTTATGGAGCAGTTCGGGTTTCGTATCCATCTAGACCATTGGAATTGAAACTTATGGTATGAGAAGTTATTAAGGGGTGGATCTTCTCTCCATATCGTATTGGACGTTGAGATCTGTTATAATCGAGGTGAGAGAGGGAGTTTTAGTAGAGTTCCACAATCTGGTGAGATTGATCTTAGCGGCTGCTATTATGTGAATGATAATAGTGCGGGAATTTCTTGGAAACTGATCAATTCCGATGTGAAGTAGTGCAAGGGCAGGGTTAGGAGCAACTGAAGATTCAGTTAGTGTTCAGATCAGTTGAAAAACACTATTCCAGTACGATCTAATGGATTTGCATGTCCAAAGTATATGGAGAGTTGATCCTATGTCTCCGCATTGTCTCCAGCAAACAGAGGAGCATTGAGGATAGTATAGGGAAAGCTTAACCGGTGTTAAGTACCATTGGTGTAAAATTTTTATGTATGATTCCCAGTGGGAGCTACACCGGGAAGCTTTATAGGTAATGGTAAAGGTTTTTTCCCATGTTTGTGACGGAATGTGTTGAGAGAAAAGTTTCTCCCAGTTGCTTAGGGAAGTTGTTTGTAGGGAAAATTGAGAGTTGGTGATATATGTGTAGAAGGTAGAAGTCCCTTTTCGTGGGTATTGTGTTTTATTGAAGAAATTGTGTGCGATGGTAGGGATGTTCAACATAAGTGGGACCTTTATTTTTTGTAGAGCGTGTGCAATTCTCAAGTACGTAAAGTGTTCCGTGTCAGGAAGATTAAATTTCCTTTATAGAATGGAGAAAGAATCTAAGGTTTCTTCTGTATATAAATGCTGTATGTGGGTAATTCCTTGTTGTTCCCACTGTAATAGGTTTAAAAAGGGAATTATGAGATGGAGCGTGGCAATAGGAATAGGTAATGATGTGGTTTCAATCGAAATGCAATTTACGAGATCATACCATACCTGTAGGGATGCCTGAATACAAGGGTGATTAAGTATGGTGTTGGTCTGGGGCATTCGCGGTATAAATAGGATATCTCGAGATGAGATCGGGGTATGTGGAATAATTTCCATAGTAGACCATATTTTTTCCTGAGTAGGGTGCCACCAGAAATAAATTTGGTCTAGAAGGGCTGCAGTATAGTATGACTTCAGATGCGGGAGACCTGCACCTCCTCTGGTTGTTGGGCATATTAAGAGATTTGTAGTATATCTCGGTTCTTTTGAGTTCCAGAGGAATTTGGCAAATATCGTTTGTAGTTTGGTAAAAAAGGTATTGGGGATAGGAATAGGAAGTGTGCGGAATATATATAGAATTTTTGGAAGTATATACATTTTAAAGGTTGCTATTCTTCCCAGTTTTGATAATGTGGAAGTGCGCTGATTAGTAAGTTCCCGTGGAATAGATTCAAGTAAAAGTTTATGATTTGACGCATATAGCTTATCTATCAAAGAAGTGAGTTTTATTCCCAAATAGGGGATGCTATGTTGTTCCCAAAAAAAGGTAAACTGTTTAGTTAATGTTTGATGAATTTTCGTAGGTATATGAAGATTTAAGATCGAAGATTTGGATTCGTTGAGTTTATAGTATGAAACTTCCGAATATGTTTGAAGATGAGAGCGAATCACAAGAAGCGATTTGTGTGGGTTTGTTATCATTAATATGATGTCATCTGCAAAGAGACTAATTTTGTGTTCTCTACCAATGTGGGTGATTCCTGTGAAGGACGGGTCAGCTCTGAGGTTTGCAGCTAAGGGTTCGATGAGTAGGGTGAATATTATAGGAGATAAAGGGCAACCTTGTCTCGTGCCATTGGAAATGAGAAAGGGTTGTGAGAATGTACCTTTGGTTAACACTCTGGCCGATGGGTTAGAGTATAGCGAGAGGATTGCAGAGAGCATCCAGTCGGTAATTCCAATTTTTTGAAGTGTTAATTTCATGAATTGCCAATGGATACAGTCGAATGCTTTTTCTGCGTCCAGGGAAAGGAATATGGAGGGTTGTTTGGTGATGTCTAATTTGTGGAGGAGGGATAAGAGTCATCTGGTGGCATCAGGTGCTTGGTGACCTGGGATGAATCCTATTTGGTCTGGGTGGATTAATATAGGCAGGAGGGGTAGGAGTCTTTGAGCTATTATTTTGGCGTAAAGTTCGATGTCTGTGTTTAGTAGTGAAATCGGTCTGTAGTTGTGGGTTAGTTGGGGGTCTTTGCCTGCTTTTGGGATGGTCGTAATTATGGAGTGTAACATTTCTTTTGGAAATGTGCCCACAGAAGCCACATGGTTAAAAAGAGTAGAGAGATATGGAGCTAATGTCGGGGCAAAGGTTCTATAAAATTCGTTAGTAAAGCCATCAGTACCCGGGCATTTGTTGAGAGGCAATGATTGAATGTTTTTTTCTATCTCCAAAAGGGATATTGGGGTAGATATTGACTCGAGTTGTGCTGGTGTAAGATGGGGAAGATTTGTATTGTTTAAAAATTTTTGTTTTGAAGTGAATGTTGAGTTGTATTTGGATCGTCTTTGATGTTATATAGTGTTGTGTAGTAGTCTGCAAACGCATCAGCTATATCTTGCGGGTTCGTAAGAGAGGATTGTGTTGTAGGGTGTTGGATGGAAGAGATTTTAGATTTAAGGCGCTTTTGTTTAATTGTTTTGGTTAGGAGTGAGTTTGCTTTATTAGCTAGAGAGTAGAATCGTGCTTTTGTTTTTTTGTAGGTTAAGGTCATAATTGTGCAGTAGGAGTATACAGGGTTTGTTCCTATCGGAGGTGAGGGATGTGGATGTGGAGGGAGTAGGATTTTTTTTGTTGGATTCTTCCTTAAGTTTTATGGATGTTAATAGTTGGTCAATTTGTTGTGTTCGGATCTTATTTATGCGTGAAGTAAGTTGGATAAGAATACCTCTCATATATGCTTTGTAAGTGGACCACAGTGTGGATATGGATATATCGGGTGTATCATTGCATTCAAAAAATAACTTATGGGCATCTAACAGGTACTTCTGATTATCAGGGCTTTTCAAAATTGTTGAGTTCAGTCTCCAGATGTGCAGGATTGATGAGTGTTGATTGCCGTCCAGGTTTATGTTGATTGGAGCGTGGTCTGAGCAGGTTATACTGCCATTTGTCTGTATAAAAAAAGTAAATTCTGGAATAGGACAGATGGGGAGGGGAAAAATATGTGTAGTCTATTTCCGTGCCATGTTGACATCACCACATATCGTAAAGATCATGGTTATGTAAAAAGCTGTTGAAGCTCTGTTTAGGGGATCGTTTGATCGAGGAAGAGTCCAGAAGTGGGTTGCAAATGATGTTGAAGTCCCCTCCAATGATGAGTCTACCTTGTGTTTGAGAGGAGATAATAGAGTAGAGTTTCTTGTAGAATTTCATCTGTTTGTTGTTAGGGCCATATACGTTGACCAGAGTATATGGAATCCTGTTGATTTTACAAACTAGGATATGGAAACGACCTTGCGGGTCCGCTAAATCAGAGATGAGCTGAAATCGTGTAGAATCTTTGACAGCTGTGATGACACCATTTTTTTTCTGGGATTGTTAGCCATATGGATGTGGGAGAATCGATGTAAGGTCAACTTGGGAGAATAGGCAGATGCAAAATGCGTCTCTTGTAGGAAGAGAACGTCAGCATGGAGCGTGTGGGTCTCTTCTTGGAGCATTGATCTCTTAAATGGAGAATTCAGGACACGAACATTAAGAGACATGATATTAATCATCCTGGGGATTGTTGAGTTGGATAATAAGGTAAGTTAGTCGTTTCTTGAGATTGTGAGAGAAGTTGGAGATAAGTGGTCTTGAGCAAGAGATTTCTAAAGAGATGGCAAGGTAGTGATGACTTGAGTGGGGCTTTAGAGGGTGTGTTCCAATACAACATACATGTTTCACTATAAAAGTTGCTTCAGACGGGTGACTGGTGGTGCAGGAAGGTAGGAGGGTAAGGAAGGGTAAAAAAAAATGTGAGCAAAATGCAAGGAACATGAGTATCCGTAATTGCTACTTCAAAACTTGGGGGTGCGATTCGGCGTTGACCACGATAGAGGTCATGCCGAACTTGCACTTGGATCATCAATATACTTGAAGAAGGCCGTTTGCCAGCATTGTGTATGGAGATTACAATGCCCGAGGTAGTACAGTTGGAATGCTTGAGGATGCACTAGGACGGGATCATTCTGCTTCCATTTGTTGATTGTTATGAAAGGCGGATTGTGACGGTTCCACGGGTATTATGTTCCAGGATTTTAGCAAGTCAATGCCTGCCTCCAGACTTTTAATAATGTATATTCGGCCATGTTGCGTAACCGTCAGTTTTGTAGGGAAACCCCATTGCTAACTTATACAATGGTTACAGAGGGTTTTGGTGACAGTCACCAGCTTTTTGCGATTAAGGAGCGTATCCTTTGACAGATCTGCATATAACCTGATGTTTGCATGAGATGGTGGGAGTGGTGGGGGATTTCTGGCTGCAGACATTATTTTTTCCTTTACATGGTAAAAATGAATGCGGGCCAGAACATCTCTCGGGATGGAAGCTGAGAGAAAGGATGGTTTGGGTATCCGATGTGCTCGATCTACGGCTATCTCTAGATCTGAGATAGATGGGAGAAGGTGTTTCATGTATTGCTGGATATATGGGAGTAGTGCGTCGTTTGTGATATTTTCAGGTATACCTCTTAATTTAATATTATTGCATCTTGAGCAGTCCTCCAGGTCTGCTAATTTCAAATTTATTTGCTCAAGATCTGTGATGTGATCTGCATGTGCGTCAATTAGGTCATATGTGCTGAGATCAAATCTCCCATTCTCGTTTCAACATGGCGTATTCTATGATGTTGGTTTTGAACCACACTGGAGATCTGAGATAATGAAGCTGTTATATCACTGTGCAGCGTTTGACGCAAGGATAGTAACATATTTTTCATACATATTTCTGTAATAGGCTGATCTGACGCTGGGAATGATTCTATCACTGAGGGTTCAGCATTGATCTGAAGTGACACTGGGAAGGGTGGTGGGTTCTCAGAAAAGGAATCTCCCTCCAATCATGGTCTCGACTTTGCTGGGCTACTTGTGGTGGGTGACAGTGGAGGAGATGACTCACCCGGGTCCCCAGGGTATAGAAGAGCTCTCAGCCGAATATCTGGGTGCTGGGCTGTACTGTCTCCCTCCTTGCTGCTGTGCCTGCCTGTAGTGGAGCCGGCGCCATCTTGGATTTCAGCCGACACGGCCGGGAAGAAATATGTTAGTTTCCCTGGTGGTCCAGGGGTTTTACGGTGGCGTGGCATCGCTGTTGAGGGTTGTACACCCTTCATATGTGCAGCTGTCTTGGTTGGAAGCCTCAGGGCCGGTGTGTGCCACGATGATACTGGCGCCGGGACGGAGCGGTTCTCAAGCTGCGTCCATCCGTGAGCCAGCCGCGCATGCGCCCCCCTTTAGTTATACTTTAAACAGTTTATTTCCAATACTGCAATCACCATTGATAACTTTGTATGATGTTGTCATAACTGCTTAAGCACCTTTTTTAGGCATTCTGTAATCTTTTCTCATAACTCAAACCCCTCACCCCCCCCTTAATAATTTTCTTACTCTTCTCTTTAGTTTAAGGATGTTTTTCATGAGGACTGATTCCCAAAACTGAGCTGCGTACTTGAGATGAGGGCAAACCAGTTCTTTGTAAAGTGGTTAAGGGGTATGTATATTGTTATAGAAGAGAATTGTACAGAATCAGTCTGCACAAAGCAGCTATTTTTTAAAATATTGAGAAAGTAATTTTCTTCAACATGTCCGATTCTTCAGGAGAGAAGTAAGTAACATCAATATTTCCCCTATAAAGTAGGTCTGGATTGGTTGGTGTGGGCAAAAGCTATAAAAATGGCATTGTTGTCTGGGTAAAAGGTATTGGTTACCCCACTGTTGAATCTCCCTACTACCTCACCTTCTTCCACTTAGTTTTTATTAAATCTTCCCGCAAAATAAGCAATACACAGTGTACATAATATCGGCAGTTAACATTAAAGAGGACACAAAATCTCCTCCCTTAGCAAAGGATAACAAAAACAGGATCACAAGAGTACAATTTGGCCTGGATGTATCAATGTCAACCCAGAACTGAGCAGATACTGAATAATGTGCACAATCCATGACAAATGCAAAACATAAGGACAGAAAAGAGAGGAAACAAAGAATTTGGTGATTGAAACAGTGTCACATATAGGTTCATGGCTGAGCAACCAACCCTTAAAGCAAAGCAACCAAAAGGCCTGGCAAAAAAGGGGAAAAAAACTACCTCACCTTCTAAGCAAGTTGATTCCATAGGATAAGAAATTTATCTCTCTCAGATAAGTTCCCACTGACACCATTGATCCTTTTAGCTGTCTGTAAGGCTTGGTTCACATGTGGTTCCACTGCGGATTTGCACGAAAATCCATGCAGCTGCACCACCTGCACAGAGAAATGCAGACCCACAGGCGGGTGCCATTAGTTCTAATGGCACGCAGCCCGTACTGGAAAACTCAACCATACTGGGAACCAAGGTTCCCGTGTGGGCTGCGTTTTCAGAAGAAGTGCAGGAACTTCTTCCCTGCGTGTCACGGGAGTCCATTCAAATGAATGGGCTCTCGTGCCCGCGCAAAATGCGGCCTGTATGGTCTGGTCACATATATGTAAACCAGGGCTAAGGGAGGAGTTCTTCCCAATGACCACAAGTCGTTCCTTGTTCCCAGTGGCCAGCACACTAATGTATCCAAAGTTGCAGATACAGTTATTGTTAGCAGGGGTTTCCTTAGATTGGAAAGTTTTTTCAAGGGTTCCTCTGTGTTGAAAAGGTTGAGAAAGGCCGCCTTAGACCAAGAAGGAAGTCAGTGACTTTCTGGAATGTAATTGGCTGAATTCATATTCTTTTTTGTCACTTTTCTTAGCGCCAGGAAAAAATATGTATGCTAACCAGTAAAGTTTGTGGAGAAAATGAATAACTTATAAAAGATAGACTATCTTTGTAAAATTTTCTTAAAGCCATCAATAGATAACAGTTTCTTTCAAAATATCTACATTTGCAGGAAGGTTAACATAACAGAGGCCTTGCTGGCAAAGCAAAACAGTAGAAAACCGGAGCACAATTTATCAGCACCATTTCATGCCTGTTCCCTCTTGCTTACAATAGTTCTTCTCTCTGTGAAGTAATCTACTTTTACATAAACAGGAGAGTAATATGAATATACTTTTTCTATGATACATTTATGTTTTATTTGCTGTGAGAAATATGAGCTATGGCGCTGTGGCATTAACTGAAATGTCTCCTGTAGTTTCTAAAAAAAAATGTATTCTTTTTTTTAAAGTTTGGATAGAGAATGACTAAACCCCCATCAGTTTATTTGTTATCTGTGTTCATTGGAACAATTTACTTTCACTTGCCATCCTATGGATGCAACAGTAAGTGAAAGGTAATCCCTCCAAAGGGAGTGAAGTCTTCTCTCAGACCGCTGACACTAGAACGGATGTCCTCACTTTTTACCCACAATTTACCCACTATTCTCATGACAACTTAAAATCTTGAACTTATCCTCACTTTCAGTCCTGGTGAGAGTGGTTACCAGAAGAAATAGAGAGGATGAATCTGTCTAGTGGGGATAGTTGTGCAGCTCACTTTACAATCAAGGTGCCTGTGTGTCAGGATGACTGAACTCCTTCACATGTGTGCAAGTTACGTCATTCCATACCAGACAAGCAAGACAACCGAATACTGGACACTGTGGAAAAGATGTCGGCTTCTGCAAAGGACCCCGCAGGCATTGGATGGTTGAAGCAGAGGTAAATATTGCAGACTTTGTTCCACTTCTGATTTAAAACATGTTAAATCACTTTAGACCATGTAACGGAAAAATATGTTGAATACAATGTTTTTAAAACTTGAAAAATAATGAAATATGAAGACAGCAAAAGTGGATATTGGTGTCTTTCCCCTATTTATAAGAGTAGGTGGCAGTTGGTATAATTGTGAATAAATTACATAAAACCAAGAAAAAATGCAGATTTTTAAGGCACCATAAACACAAATCATAGTTTAATTTAAATAGCTATTTATTTCAAATATTCGTTAAAATACTATAATAAAATGCTCATCTAAAAAGCATATCAAGAAACATGGATTTAGGATTTAGGTATTGATATGCATCTTCCATCATAGTTTGCCCTTACAAACACATATAAATATCATTGTAACCACATTTTATTTTGATTACTCATGCAAAGAGTCAAGGAGGCATCCTGATGCTGTTTCCTAATAGAAATGGGGTAGGCTTGACTCAGCATTAATCACAGTTTAGTGGGCTATGTATTTTACAATTTTCTTGTTTAATTTTCTTTTAGATTTACCAATACCATATAATATGAGGTCAAACCTAAACACTTTCAATTTGTTTGCAATCAACCAGGCCCTTTCATGACATAGTTGAAAGTAAATCTAAAAGAAAATTAAATAAGAAAATTGTAAAATGCATGACCAGCCTTACCCATTACTGCTTCATCAGGAGATTAAATTGAATTTGGAATTACCAGTAGGGTTTATTGACTCAAGTAGTCATCCTGATGCTGTTTCCTAATAGAAACAGGGTAGACTTGACTCAACACAATTCAGTTTGGCTGACCATACATTAAACAATTTTCTTGTAAATTTTCCTTTAGATTTACCAAAATCATATAATGAAGTCAAACCTAAACACTTTTTTAATTTGTATACAATCAGACAGGCCCTTGCACTATAGCTGGAGGTAAATCTAAAAGAAAATGAAACAAGGAAACTGTATGATGTATGGCCAGCCTTTCCCATTACTGCTTCATCAAGAGATTAAATGGAATTTGGAATTACCAGTAGGGTTTATTTACTAAAGGAGTTGAGCACCGGACTCGATAAATTGAGTGAATGTTCACTTCAGTTATCCAATCATATGGAAATAATCCTCTTTGCTTATTTCTTCTGAACATAATTAGGTATTCGAAGTAAAAGGGAATTTGCTTTTCACTTCTTTGGATAATTGAAGTGAATATTCACTTAGGTGCTCAACTCCAGCAGTAAATCAGCTTCAACTAATTATAGGCTGGTATTTATTGATTTGGATGGTACATGGTCAAGCCAATCTGGTATGTAGACATGTTGCAGAGCCCTTGATCAGGAACCTACCAAGGGCTTTTCCTTTCATATCGACACAAAAGCTCTACTCACATTCCAGACTGTACTACATGACCATCAAGCATCCTCTATATCACTCTTTGTTCTATGGGGTTTATTTACTAAAGCTGGTGCTCTTAGAATCTGGTGCAGTAGCTAATCAGCTTCTAACACCAGTTTGTTCAATTAAGCTTTAGAAATAACAACTGGGAGATGATTGGTTTATATGCAGAAGTGCACAAGATTTTGAGCAAACCAGCTTTAGTAAATAAACCCCTATGTCTGCAATATTTATTTGTACATGTGTGCTTCAGGCTTTGCCAGTGATTTTTTTGTATGACTACTTTGTATGAACTGAAGAAAATACAGAATATAAAAATAAATATAGGCTGATAAATCCATTTCATTTTATTCTTTCTGCCTTTTTTTTACCCAAATGGCAGTTGGCCTTTAAACCCATCTTTATCAGCCAAAAGTTTTAAACCTCTCTTTCCTCCCTTTTCGTACTTAGACTTCAGAGTAAAGCCTAGTACGCACGATCAGAAAATCATACCAAAATACTGCTTTTGAAGTGATCGTACAATAATCTGATCGTTAGTACATAGCTTTTGTTCAAAATTTTATGAAGGGACAAGCACGAAGATATTTCTTGTATGATACCAGATCATATGATTTTCATTTAATTAGTACAGTTTTCATTCAAAAATAAAATACAAATACAATACAATACATTACATCATTTCCAAATTTTTATTCTGTTGTACGAGAATTTTTGTAACGTTAGTAACTTCTTCACTTTTGATATGAGACTAGCATACAAAACAAACGGGTGATTAGTCGATATTCTCATCGTGTATATGGGGCTTAAGCCATGACTAGTGATAAAATATATTGTTGAAAAAGGCAGAGCTGTATTAACCTTGGAATTTAGAGAATCTGCTACCTGAAGGGTTGAGGTGGCAAACTGACTGTCTACTCTCTATCATAAGACATTTCTCTGTTGTTTTTTTCTTTTCTTGACATTTCTGTCTTAATACTTAAAGTATTTGTTCATTAATTTTGGATAGAGTAAAGGAAAGTTATAACCCCTGTCAATTTTTGCCATCTGTGTCCCATTAAGGAGATTTCCCATCTATTCCTGCCCTAAATCCAAAACAGGAAGTGAGAGGAAATGCCTGAAAATTAGGGCAATCACTTGGGGTCCCCAGGTCACCAGATATTCTGTCCTCATTGGAAGATGTTCCCTCTATTACTGTTCTGGGGACAAATCAAAAATTTTAATTTTATTTGATGTTCACTTTTGATGATAATGGTAAATTATACAAATAGAAAGGTTGAATCTCCCTAACAGGTTCAGAGGTAGCAATTAACAACAGGTGTTATAATCCATCTCATCTTACCACTGCTAAATAAACATTGGGTAGGTGGACTTTTCTGGAGCACTGTTTAAAAACAGAACAACAAATAATCCTAACCAAATACTCCTAACTACAAAAAATCTGCAAGCTGTTCTACTGCACATTGTGTGCAAAACTAAACTAAAAAATCTTTGGGGCATTTTAGAGCCTCAACAAATGTGATAGGCAGTCAGAATGGGTTTTTTTTCAAAATATTTGGTCATTTCCTGTATACAGGACAAAAAACCCATTGGTTATCAAATAGTTCTGTCTAAAAATGATATAATTGTCATTTTTTATAGTGTTGCATGAACAAAAAATTGTCAAACTATCAGAGCGCTAAAAACTGAAAAATTACCTGGTAATCAAGAGGTATATACAGTACACACTTGTATAATAAAATAACAAGAGAAGAGGGAAAGGAGAAGAAACAGAAGAAAGAGGAGGAGAAAAAACTCCGCACATAGGAGGATTTTTAGGGTGCCATACAATAATAAAACAATAACAAAGGCTAAAATTGTCAATGTTAATTATTAAATAAATATTAAAATAGCAATTAAAATAAATACACTTTAATATCCAAGCATTATTGGTTGTACTCGTTCAAAAAAGGGTTTCAAGTGTAGTATTTCTCAATATGTTTCGCCTATTTAAGGCTTCTTCAGGAGACATTATATAATACGTACAACAACAGATTCATATTCATGACAAAATATACCAACCAATTACATATCCTGTATGCATATATGAAAATAAAGCAAGTTCAAATCACTGTACATCATGTGTAATATCTAACTTACATATATGTGAACCAATTTCAAAAGTTGATGGAGGGCAACTTACCAAACAGTTCATACATACACACTTGTAGTCAAGTGGCTAAAGGCCAAATGAATTTAAAAAAATAGAGAGGCAATTAGATTTCATAGTTTTATTTCCACATTCCAGTGCATTGTATCTATACATGACTATGTTGTAAAATAAGCAGCAGAATGACATCTAATGGTTTCAGAAATCAGCAGCAAAACTGGTTTAAGACATCTCCTTTCTTTCTCTGAGATTCAATCCCATGTTTGGTTTCTTTTACTCATGGTTGTATATGCAAATATGCTATGCCAGAAAACAGTATTTCATTGTGTTGCTAATCAAAAATAAATCTGAGATTGTAATAAACAGACAGAGAAATATATAACTGAAATTAAGTTCAGCCGGGGTAGCTATGGAGTCCCCAAACTATACAAAAGGTTAAAACGTTTGTAAAAGCACGTTTAAAAAAAAAATAAACTACAATATATACTTACTTGCTCTATGCAATGGTATTCACAGAGTGGTCCTGAACCTCCTCTTCTGGGGTCCTCTGCCAGCATTTTAGCCTCCTCCTCTTCTTTAAGTTCCCCATAGCAAGCCAATCGATTCTGAGCCTGGCTGTGTGCATGTAAAGACACACACAGGATACCTCATGCCCATACCCTGCTCTCTGCTCACATGATTTGACTGACAGATGCAGGAACCAATAGCTCCCACTGCCTCAGCAAAGCCTTCGAGAAAGGGGATAGAGTAGAGAAGACCTGCAGGTGGACACTGCAATGTAGGTTGTGTTTGGGAGGAGGGAGGAAGAAATGCAGAGAATGCATTAAGGTTTCACTTTAGAACCATTTAAGCCTGTAGGTCAAGTGCCTTCTCACAAGCTTTGAAACTCTGTGGTGACTTTTGATATCCCTCAGATTAGAGTTAAATAGGGTGATTTCTTGTAGCTCAGTGGTCTGCTAAAATTGGTAGTGATACATTTGGCACAAATGGCTCACAATGGTGTAACATACAAAAGTAGTATATAATAGTGATCAATATCACACACCTGAAGCACTGTGTTATCATTCAAGATCAATTGCTACTTGTGTAGTTTACACAATAGGGATCAATTTTTTTTCATCTGTTTCAGAGTGATTGTTATTTTTAATTGCAAGAGATTTTAGTAGCTCTACTCTATTTTTTACAGGAATAGGCTGCATTTTCCTTCATCTAAATAATACCATTAATTGATAACACATATCTATTGTTATTTACAGGAAAGACATCACTTATCTTCAAACACGCTCTTTGCCTTAGCATCGGCTATTTAGTCGAAAACAGTTGTTTCTTCCACAAACAAAGAAACTGTTCCTCCGGGACACTATAAAATCATTTATTGTATTTTAAAGTCTGCTAATTAAGATTTGGAATGTAAAAGGATGAATGAGGTTCTCTCTTCAATTGTTTTGAAATTTGTCTATCAAGACAGTATTTTTCTTATGAGGGTCAATCACTGCCCTTGGCAAGGGCTGTGCTGGGAGTTTAATAGGGTATATAGTTTATTTGGGTTGGCCAGTGCTGGTTTGAGCAGACAGTGCTGCATGTTCCAAGAGTCAAGTACAGAAAAACACACTTTGTATTGGCGTGACACTGTACATGGTTGTTTAAGAGAAAGCCTCCTTTCAAGGTGTACACTCTTGCTTTAAATGTGCTTTGTACCTCAGTAGGCTTACCTAGGCCTAAGCAATATATATATATCATTTCAGTGAAATCACACTGTTTTTCCTCCTCCAGTTCCTTAGGGATAAGATGGAATTTGCCTTTCTCTGTACAGAAAATGATATATTAGAGTTGAGATATTTTCTTTGTGCAAGGTTTTGTAATATAACTGACTTTACTAACAATCTATAAAAAAGGTTAGGACCAAAATTAAAATAGGTTAAAACAAGGACCAAGTGATCTACTAATACCATAGCACATACTTATTACAGGGATCAATAATATGTCGGTATAGAAGAACAAATCACTGCTTGTACATACTGTACTTAACAGTGTGGCAGTGTTTTTTTTTTTCATCTGAAGAAAATCACTAATTATTGGAAAATAGGGATTATTATCTGGGAAAATGTTTAAACTACAATTTTGGACAATGCAGTTTTATTGGATATTGTGCTAGATAAGCAAAAGCGTTTTTTTTTTCTTTGAAGTAGGCAAGACAGAATGGAGAGGGAAGCTGATATTTAGTTAAATATACATGATTGTTTGAGGTTAGCAGTAGGAACATAGCAGCTAGTGAGTACAAGGTTATGCAACAGATGTTTTTTTATTTTTTTGGGTGGCGCGCTCATGCATATATATTTGTATGCACATATATTTATTTATATATTTTTAATTAATACAGATTACACAAATGTAATGTGAGCCAGGCATAGACAATTTTGTCTATCACCAACTATGGGACTGTGAATATGAACATTCTTTCTGGCTGGACAATGGAGGTTGAGTGAGAAAACACTTAGCACACTGGCCCATTTCACATCATTTGTTGAACTTGGAGATCCAATTATTAAGGGTTAGGTTTTTGGAGATAAGTGGGAGGTCCAGATAGGGAGCAGCCATCATTTTTTTTTTTTTATGTTCTTTTTGTTGGCTCAGAGTTGTGAAGTGACAAGGTCAAGGACAGGAATCAGCTGGTCAGGGACACTGTGTTTAGTGTAGGGAAAGGTTTCTAGTGGAGGAGGGACAGAGTAGGGACTGCTTGCCTGTGACACAGTCAGGAGCCCTTCAACATTCAGGTGACTTGTTACCAGACCACCTTCCAGACACCATCTCTGTCAAATGTTTTGGGGATTCATTCCATTGTACCTGGGTACTCTCTGCACACTCTCTGTAAAGGGTGATGGGTCAGTTTGGCCTTGTTAAACAGACACTGTTACCATCTTGTTGGAACTTCATGTTAATACACTTTACTGCAATCTCTCCTCTCTCGGTACCCAACTTATGGCCCCACCCACATGTGCAACTTTAAATGCTGATGAAACTGTCAACATCTAAGTCTGCTTGTATCTGCTTAGAGAAATGGAGGTGAGAAGACCTTGCTCACAATCAGCATTCCAACTCATGCTACTTCAGATCAGGCCTTTATGCAGGCCAGATAAAAGAAGAAACCAATCTCCTGTGCTCAAGAGAAGTGTACTGCTTTATCCCAAATTGGCTCTAAGGAAGAGGGGGATCTCCCTTCGAAACACATCAGCCTTTTGGAAAGTATTTTTGTACTTGGAACTTATCTAGCTTCTAGTACACTGTGGACATTGATGTGCCTTTATTCTGATGTTTGAACTTGGGACTTATCTAGCTTCTAGTACACTGTGGACTTTGATGTGCCTTTATTCTGATGTTGTTTGTGAGTATACTGTACATCTGTTTCTTTTACAACAATAAAGATATCGCTGAAGTAATGCACTAGGCCAGTGGTGGGCAACCTTTTTTTTCAACTGAGCCAAATCTCGCCAAAACCACGATTGAAATTTATTTTGAGAGCCACATTTTTAAAACTGAAAATACATAGGATGGTACACTGTTTTTAGTTTCAATAAGTTTTTATAGTAATTCATTCCCCATAGTAATTCATCCCCCATATAGTAATTCATCCCCCATATAGTAATTCATCCCCCATAGTAATTCATCCCCCATATAGTAATTAATCCCCCATATAGTAATTCATCCCCCATATAGTAATTCATCCCCCATAGTAATTCATCCCCCATATAGTAATTCATCCCCCATAGTAATTCATCCCCCATATAGTAATCCATCCCCCATATAGTAATTCATCCCCCATAGTAATTCATCCCCCATATAGTAATTCATCCCCCATATAGTAATTCATCCCCCATAGTAATTCATCCCCCATAGTAATTCATCCCCCATAGTAATTCATCCCCCATATAGTAATTCATCCCCCATAGTAATTCATCCCCCATAGTAATTCATCCCCCATATAGTAATTCCTCCCCCATAGTAATTAATCCCCCATATAGTAATTCATCCCCCATATAGTAATTAATCCCCCATATGGAAATTCATCCCCCATAGTAATTCATCCCCCATAGTAATTCATCCCCCATATAGTAATTCATCCCCCATAGTAATTCACCCCCCCTATAGTAATTCATCCCCCCTATAGTAATTCATCCCCCATATTAATTCATCCCTCATATAGTGGTAGTAAGTAAGTAGCAAGTAGTAAACCAAGTCCCCCCTGTGTCAATTCACTTACCTTTGTTCCGCGCGTTCCTCTCTCCGTGATCCCGCGACGTTCCGGTCTTCAGGGCGGACTGTGAGAGGAGCCTAGCTCCTCTCACGTTCGTCACGCTGCTCCGCCTACACACATCCTGACAGCCAATCACTGGCTATCAGGATGTGAGTGGCAGCGAGACTGGCCAATCATTGCATTTGAGCGCGCTGCCCTGGCTGTTTTTTTTTTTGGATCACGCTGCAGAGTCCCTGCCGCCCGAGAGGAGCGAGGGGAGCGGGCGCCCGGCACACAAGAGCCGCATTAAAGCGTGTAAAGAGCCGCATGTGGCTCGCGAGCCGCGGCTTGCCGACCACTGCACTAGGCTAAGCCTCTGTTCCTTGTACTTTCTGCAAGCTATTCAAGTTCCTCCACACCAAATCATCTCTCCTTGTCTTTATGGAACTGAATATGTGCCCAATTGAACAGTCTAACTTTAACAGAAAGAGGCCTGCCCCAAACTGTTGCCACAAGGTCCAGAAGAGCACAGTTGTCTAACATGTCTTTGCATGCTGTAGCATTAACAGTATAATCTAACCTTGGATCAGCAGTTATCTCAGAGCATTGACAGTACAATCTAACCATAGATTGGCAGTTGTATAGCTAAAAAGGAGTGCCAAGTAATGATGGGTTATTTTAAAATTGCTTTACTAGTGGTTCAAAATCTGAATAGAGAAACTGGTAGACTGCTTTACCACATGGCTAAAATATCCTCCTGTCAAATACGTTAATTTTGACAGATAATAATTTGTTTGGCTTTTGATCCATTGAGGTTTGCCCCTGCTGATCATGTTGAAGCATTTGCTTTACCTGTTTCTGCTTTAGTTTTTTTCACCAAATGTTTGGTTTCTCCACTAATACAATTTATGCATGGGAACTACCTATGTGCTTTTATACCTGGTGGACTTTGATTTGCATCTAAATGTGTCACTTTCCCTACCAGAAATGCTTGGGTATTTGTAGCCGTATTAGTGCACTTGCAACAAGAACAATTGAGCACTGTCCATGATACTTTTTTTTATTTGCACTAATCCAATTTTTCTGGGCAATCTTTCAGGGTGTGTCCCCTTACTCAAGGCCCAAGTAGTACAAGTCTACCAGAAATAAAACCTGGCTGAAAATGTCACTCTTCCCCAATCTAAAAACAAACATTTTATCTAGTTGGGTTTCAAAATGTACGCTCAGATTGTTGGGAAAAGCTTTGTGAATCAAATGCTAACATTGCAAGGTAAACATTTTAGGCATTTTTTTAATGCCTGAAGCATTTTCATCTTCAATAAATCAGACTGTATTGTTATAAGCAGAGTATGTTGCCATAATATAATGTATAAGGTTAAAATTTGTAAAGTTACATTTTTTCTACTCTGTTACAAAAGCATGATACTTTCCTTTCATAGTTTAAGTGCTGTTGGTTGGAAACACATTCAATTAGCTTTGCTCTGATATTACTGCCCTAAACAAAGAGATGGTTTTCTAAAGTCGTTTAGAAAGGTTTAAATAGCACAAAATATGTTTATTCAAATGGTAGAATTGATTATTTAAAGCTATTGCTAAAATTTTACTTAAACAATTGTTTACCTAATGTACATATCACAAACATGTAGGCAAATCAACGGAACTGAATGATCTGTAGACATTTCAGACATATAGCCAGTTGGTTTTATATAGAGATCTAGTTTTTGTCCTGTAAAATTAAAGTATGGTCAAGCCTCCCTCATCTTCCAAGTTTTCCTACTGGCATTGGGAGCATAAGAGGAGCAATAGAGAGGCTGAGAAGGAAGGAGGGGGTTGGGAAAAACTAAACTTAGCAAAAATGATTTGCAGTTAATTTAAAGTGGAACTAAACTCTCTTAATCATCATTAACTATTTGTAATCCTGATACTGCTAGCATTGGCAAATAGGGCAAATAGATAGGAAAGTTTATTTTATTTACTTGTTATAGCCTTTTTTTACATTTCTTCAGTTGCTTGCTAGTTTCTGGTCTAGGTGAAAATGATGCCATACATCCCAGGAGTCTTTATGGCCAGTTTTTTCTTTTATCTGGAGAAGGGGCTTTCTCAGCTATGCACACCTCCCGCCTACATGTCTGAGCTAAGGACACAAATTATCTGTCCTTACTCAAGAAAGCCACAGTTAAAAATGCTAGGGAGCAGGCCCACACTGAAAGAAAAAATAGGCACAGAAAAAAGACAGTAAGAAAGAGAGAAAGAAAGAGAGAAAAAAAGGAGAGAAAAAAGAGGAGAAAGAAAGAAAGAGAGAAAGAGAGAAAGAAAGAAAAAGAAAGAAAGAAAGAAAGAAAAAGAGAAAGGAGAAAAAGAAAGAAGGGGGGAGAGAGGACACAAGGCTGGCTGGGAGTGTGGGCGGGGCAGACACAGGAGGAGAGTGTGGGAGGAAGAGGGGCATCTTTCTCTCTCCCATCTGTGGTGGGTGGGGAACTGTCAGCAATAGGGTCGTAATATGCTGACAAATCCCCACAATGCTTCGGGGGATGAGGGGGGGTGGCTGCAGGGGGGAGCGGGGGTGGGACAGGGTACGCAACCTGCAGGAGATGGATAGGAGAGGCGGCCAGGCGGAACATAGAGGAACCAAGAAATGCATGGTCCTCTATGTGCCACGTGGCCACCTTTCCTGTCCAGGAGGCCCCAGTCCACCAGTGTGCCCTATGGCCAGTCCGAGGCCTGCTACGGGGTGTTTTTCAAAGGTATTTCTCAACTAAATAAAGCACGGAGACATGGGTGGATGGTGAGTTTGTTATGAATATTGTGGTGCTCAGATACTGTTTAGTTCTGCTCTAATCTGACTATAAGTGTGGGCCATTTGGAGTTCACTGAAGACACTGTATTGAAATGCAAAGCCCACTAATGATATATTACTCATCCTTTCTCCCCATCTAAAATCATATGGGAAGATACTCCAGCACAGTGCAGAAATGTCTTGTCCTTATCTTTTCAATCCTTTGCGCTTCCAGGATCTCACCGGAAGAGTTATGATTCCACTACCTAGGCTCCATGGGTGGAAGATGGCGGTAAAATAACAATAGGGGACGGGGGGGCAGTATTTAATAAGCAGATCTTGTATTTTGGTGCATGTTTGTTGTGACAGATTTATTTTAAAGCAGAAATGTAATCAAACTAAACTTTTTATTACCTAGGTATGGTATTTTTTTTTTTGTTTTTTTTTTTGTAATGTTAGTGTCCTTCAAACGCTCTAGGGCTTCTAGCATTTTTACACTATGACTTGATAGACCAAGTCTGCCATGGAGATATAGAAGGTCACATATACACAAATGGCTGAGATCCTAATTACGATCTGTGCATGGGAGGAAGGATTATCACAAGGCAGGACTTGATATCTCTAAAGATGAAAGTGTATGTTAGATTTCATTTTTTTTTTTGCAACTTTCTCTGTTTAGACACACTCTCACAGTGCTATGGTTTTGGAATTGGTGTTTGACTATAAAACTTAAACAATGAAAAAAAAAAACCTAACAGAATGTCTGCTCTCTGTAGCTAGAGTACAATTGCAACTTGAACCTCGGCCACTCATTGTATAAGCATAGAAAGTTAGAACACATTGGAGACAGTCAGCTAAGGGATGCAAATAACAACGTCTCTCACAGTGCATGTTTTTGCGTATAGAGGTAAGTTTCTCATGGATCACAGTGCTCATTATTTGATGCTTCACCTCCATAAGGTTTACTTTCAGACTTTTTTCAATGTGCTTCAGTTCTTAGGAACATAAACTCTGAATACCTTATGGCATATTTGTACACAATTTTATAATTTTCTGCTAATAAAGTCTACAGGTCCATTTCTTGTTTACATCTATTTTGTTTTATCTGAAATAAAATGTGAAAGCATTTGTTCATTGCTCTGCCTCTGCCTCTGCCAACAAATAAATGTAATCCAAAATTGTAACTGGTTACCATTTTTGTTTAGCATATTGCTTAAAGTCTAAAGCCAAAGCTTTGATGTAGTTTTGGATTGAAATCCTTGTCAGGCTACTTTTTGTACCCAGTAGCAAAACTTCTTAATACTTCATTGAGACACAATCGAAAGTGAAAGGAATACTCTCAAAAGTGAGCTAGACAATTTTCACTGGCTCAGATGTATCCATCGGAAGATTTCCCCTTTCCTTGTTTCCTGGTGACAACAGAGATTTTAATTCTTTCCTAATCTAGACTGGAAAGAAAATACAGTATGCTGAAAAGAAATATATATTTTAATTATGCTGGGTGATCATGTGAACTCTAAATTATATTTTTAGAATTTCTTTTACATATAATAGTCAAATTACTAAGGCATAACAAGGTTTATCCTTCAGGAGATGGTGAAAGACCACCTTTACCTCAACAAACTGTGAAATTTTGCCAAACGTTCCCAACTTTGGTGAAATTGCAATGAAGTGGAAACATACAATGACCTCTGTGGGCAGGGTGAAATGCATTAGAGGGCGTTGGCCAGAATAGCAGCTGTGGCCATTCCTCAACATTAGATTCCTGGGGTTGGTTGAGCAGCGTCCATCCCTTCACTTGTATTGGCTGAGACTGGAATCGCTCAGACTACTGCTCCCATCTTTTCTCTTGTCGGTGGGGTGATCCTTTTCCTTCTATCCATAGCTTGGAATGGCGCCATAAGGTATACTTTTCACTAGAAACTTACAAGGTTTAAGATTGTCTTCTTTTTCTTATCAGGAAAAAAAACAGAAACACTTAGAACTAATTTTGCACACAATGGCATTATCAAATGTGATATGTGGATTCAAAAATATAGACAAGCAGTCGTTCGCTACAATGTCAAGGTATGGATATTTTCAAGTTGACAAATATGTTTCTCTTTCTTTTTCAGAGGTACAGATAGTGTTGTCTCTCTGAAGAGCTGATATGGATGTGTATCTCTCCATTTCCTCCACCAGGAAAGGATGTACATTGTCTACAGTTATTGAATTTTCCAGGAACTTTTCGCATTGCTGATTAATCCTGGGACAGGTTTTTCATCACTCTGCCAGACTCACGGAGCTTAAGACAAAATATTAAATTGGCTGAAGACTATACAAAACAATGGGAGTAATTTCACTTTGGAAATAACTGTTTACTATTAGGTAAACTTGGAGAAAATGACAATATAAAAAACAATACCAGATTTTGCTGACATGTATGAAAAAGCCATTTCCATTTACTGGAAATTTGGTATACATGAGGAATGATATACTCTATCAGGAAAGATCAGACCCAGGGCACCACTAAGGAGTGCTTGTAAAACATGCTACCAATAACATATTGTGTAGTAATAGTTATGTCTGAGTAATAACTAAGGAATGAGACAAAGTCAGATTGCATTTTACAGTATGCCTGACTGATATTATGTTCAGCTTGGGTGTGAATAGAAATAGTCAAAAAAATTCATCAGTTTTTTATTTATACCTGAATTGGTCCACTTTACTCAAGTGTGTGCTTTTGAGGGTTTTGAATGTAGTATGAGGGGCAGCTATATGGTAACCAGTACGTTTTATGACAGAAAGGTACTATTAAGTAATATACATATTCTGTAACTATTAGACATTGTACAACATGCATATCTACACAAATGACCCTATGATTAAGGTACAGTATATGTACAACCAAAATTTTATTTTGATATTGTGGGAAAAGGTTTAAAACACCTATCAGTTTATTTTCTTCTGTCTGTATCCTATCTTGAGATTTCCCCTTCTCTTCACTAATATTTTTTCTTCGGTAACTTCAATCACGTGTTTGACCTTCGGCCTTTGAGATCTATCCCTCAAACTTGCTATATTGACAAGGATTAGTTTTTACTACTCCCTGGACTTTCTGGGAGACTAACTATTGAGTGTACACTAGTAGTTTTACACCCTACCCATGGTGCTGACTAGAGATGAGCGAATCGAAGTATCCGAAGTGGAATTCGAGTCGAATATCGGAAAAATTTCGATTCGTGCCGAATCCGAAAAATAGCCTAATTCGGACGCGCGAATCGAAATTTTTCAGAAAATGGCGGCTGACATGTGCGGCGACGGAGCGGGGATGTCTGGGAAGGCGCGCAGACAAGGCGCGCTGACCCATAATGCATTCCTCAACTACATGTGATCGCATCAGCCTATCAGCAGCCAGCCAGCCAGCACTGTGTAATGGTCGAGCTATAAATAGCGGCCATTTTGGAATTCTTCATTTGCCTGCAGTTATTGAACAGAGGCAGACCGCTCTGTACTAGGGACAGGGACAGAGTTAGGGCCACAGAAACGATAATTGGGGACAGAGAAAAGTTACTTAGGGACAGAGAACCATTACTCAGGGACACAGACTTGTTAATGAGGGCCACAGAATCATTATTTAGGGACAAAGAAACGCTAGTTAGGGCCACAGAATTCATAATCAGGGACAGACAGAATTGTTACTCAGTGCCAGAGAATTGTTACTTAGGGCCACAGAAACGTTATTAGGGCCACAGAATTGTTACTCAGGGACAGACAGAATTGTTACTGAGTGCCAGAGAATTGTTACTCAGGGACAGACAGAATTGTAACTGAGTGCCAGAGAATTGTTACTTAGGGCCACAGAAACTTTAATTAGGGCCACAGAATTTTTACTCAGGGACAGACAGAATTGTTACTGAGTGCCAGAGAATTGTTACTCAGGGACAGACAGAATTGTTACTGAGTGCCAGAGAATTGTTACTCAGGGCCACAGAAACTTTACTTAGGGCCACAGAATTTTTACTCAGGGACAGACAGAATTGTTACTGAGTGCCAGAGAATTGTTACTCAGGGACAGACAGAATTGTTACTGAGTGCCAGAGAATTGTTACTTAGGGCCACAGAAACTTTACTTAGGGCCACAGAATTGTTACTCGCACAGACACAGAATTGTTACTCGCACAGACACAGAATTGTTACTGAAGGCCACAGAACTGTTACTTAGGGCCACAGAATTGTTACTCGCACAGACACAGAATTGTTACTCGCACAGACACAGAACTGTTACTGAGGGCCACAGAACTGTTACTTAGGGACAAAGAAACGCTAGTTAGGGCCACAGAATTCATACTCAGGGACAGACAGAATTGTTACGGAGTGCCAGAGAATTGTTACTCAGGGACAGACAGAATTGTTACGGAGTGCCAGAGAATTGTTACTCAGGGACAGACAGAATTGTTACTGAGTGCCAGAGAATTGTTACTTAGGGCCACAGAAACTTTAATTAGGGCCACAGAATTTTTACTCAGGGACAGACAGAATTGTTACTGAGTGCCAGAGAATTGTTACTCAGGGACAGACAGAATTGTTACCGAGTGCCAGAGAATTGTTACTCAGGGACAGACAGAATTGTTACTGAGTGCCAGAGAATTGTTACTTAGGGCCACAGAAACTTTAATTAGGGCCACAGAATTTTTACTCAGGGACAGACAGAATTGTTACTGAGTGCCAGAGAATTGTTACTCAGGGACAGACAGAATTGTTACCGAGTGCCAGAGAATTGTTACTCAGGGACAGACAGAATTGTTACTGAGTGCCAGAGAATTGTTACTTAGGGCCACAGAAACTTTAATTAGGGCCACAGAATTTTTACTCAGGGACAGACAGAATTGTTACTGAGTGCCAGAGAATTGTTACTCAGGGACAGACAGAATTGTTACTGAGTGCCAGAGAATTGTTACTTAGGGCCACAGAAACTTTAATTAGGGCCACAGAATTTTTACTCAGGGACAGACAGAATTGTTACTGAGTGCCAGAGAATTGTTACTCAGGGACAGACAGAATTGTTACCGAGTGCCAGAGAATTGTTACTCAGGGACAGACAGAATTGTTACTGAGTGCCAGAGAATTGTTACTTAGGGCCACAGAAACTTTAATTAGGGCCACAGAATTTTTACTCAGGGACAGACAGAATTGTTACTGAGTGCCAGAGAATTGTTACTCAGGGACAGACAGAATTGTTACGGAGTGCCAGAGAATTGTTACTCAGGGCCACAGAAACTTTACTTAGGGCCACAGAATTTTTACTCAGGGACAGACAGAATTGTTACTGAGTGCCAGAGAATTGTTACTCAGGGACAGACAGAATTGTTACTGAGTGCCAGAGAATTGTTACTCAGGGACAGACAGAATTGTTACTGAGTGCCAGATAATTGTTACTCAGGGCCCCAGAAACTTTACTTAGGGCCACAGAATTTTTACTCAGGGACAGACAGAATTGTTACTGAGTGCCAGAGAATTGTTACTCAGGGACAGACAGAATTGTTACTGAGTGCCAGAGAATTGTTACTTAGGGCCACAGAAACTTTAATTAGGGCCACAGAATTTTTACTCAGGGACAGACAGAATTGTTACTGAGTGCCAGAGAATTGTTACTCAGGGACAGACAGAATTGTTACCGAGTGCCAGAGAATTGTTACTCAGGGACAGACAGAATTGTTACTGAGTGCCAGAGAATTGTTACTTAGGGCCACAGAAACTTTAATTAGGGCCACAGAATTTTTACTCAGGGACAGACAGAATTGTTACTGAGTGCCAGAGAATTGTTACTCAGGGACAGACAGAATTGTTACGGAGTGCCAGAGAATTGTTACTCAGGGCCACAGAAACTTTACTTAGGGCCACAGAATTTTTACTCAGGGACAGACAGAATTGTTACTGAGTGCCAGAGAATTGTTACTCAGGGACAGACAGAATTGTTACGGAGTGCCAGAGAATTGTTACTCAGGGACAGACAGAATTGTTACTGAGTGCCAGAGAATTGTTACTTAGGGCCACAGAAACTTTAATTAGGGCCACAGAATTTTTACTCAGGGACAGACAGAATTGTTACTGAGTGCCAGAGAATTGTTACTCAGGGACAGACAGAATTGTTACCGAGTGCCAGAGAATTGTTACTCAGGGACAGACAGAATTGTTACTGAGTGCCAGAGAATTGTTACTTAGGGCCACAGAAACTTTAATTAGGGCCACAGAATTTTTACTCAGGGACAGACAGAATTGTTACTGAGTGCCAGAGAATTGTTACTCAGGGACAGACAGAATTGTTACGGAGTGCCAGAGAATTGTTACTCAGGGCCACAGAAACTTTACTTAGGGCCAGAGAATTTTTACTCAGGGACAGACAGAATTGTTACTGAGTGCCAGAGAATTGTTACTCAGGGACAGACAGAATTGTTACGGAGTGCCAGATAATTGTTACTCAGGGCCCCAGAAACTTTACTTAGGGCCACAGAATTTTTACTCAGGGACAGACAGAATTGTTACTGAGTGCCAGAGAATTGTTACTCAGGGACAGACAGAATTGTTACTGAGTGCCAGAGAATTGTTACTTAGGGCCACAGAAACTTTACTTAGGCCACAGAATTGTTACTCGCACAGACACAGAATTGTTACTCGCACAGACACAGAATTGTTACTGAGGGCCACAGAACTGTTACTTGGGGCCACAGAAACGTTAATCAGGGACACAGAATTGTTACTGAGGGCCACAGAACTGTTACTTAGGGCCACAGAATTGTTACTCGCACAGACACAGAATTGTTACTCAGGGACACAGAATTGTTACTCAGGGACACATAATCGTTTAATTAAAGAGTATGTCAGACAACATGCAGAGGAGTGGCAGAGGAGGCAATGTTTTAGGAGCGAGCAGACGTGGCAGCAGAGGAAGGGGTCGAGGCAGCACTATTCGCAGCCAGAGGCCAGTGCTCCCGGTGTCATCCAGCGGTCGTGTCTCCACCGACAACCCTGCCGTCGTCGATTGGTTGGCTCGGTCGTCTTCCTCTTCCCAGGTCACCTCTGACACCTACAGCCAACGGTCGGTGGGTACGTCAGACACAACCGTTAGTTGGCATGGCCCGGGACCAAGCCCACTGAAATCACGTGTCCTCTACCTGCCCCTGTCCTTTGGTGTTCCCTCACCAAGCGAAGTATCGCATGCTGTGGGCTCAGCCCCACTGTACAGTGAGGAAGAGCTAACAGAGGGCGGTCAGGAACGGGGGGAGACATCCGCCTTTTCAGCAGCCAGGCGAAGAAGTAGTGGCGAGGAGAGTGGCTCGGTAGCCGGTCTAGAGACAGGTCTGTCTCCTGACCCAGACGCAGCCGAGGGGGCTAGTAGTGAGGCGGAGACCCTACTTGATGATGAGGAGGTTGATCGCACTTGGCAGCCTCGTCGTCATCAGGCAATTTCTTCCGCATCATCAGGAGAAGAGGGTGGCAGCTTGGCAGCGAGCAAAACAGTCGGTGGGTTGCCCAGGAGACAGCAGCAGGGTCGCAGCAGTGTCAGTGGAGCCAAACGTCCACGGAGTAGAGCACCAGCTCCACTGCAGCCTACCACCACGGCCAGTAGTGGTGCCGGTGTGCACGGAGGAAGCAGCAGTCAGCCAGTGAGGAGTATCGGGGGCAAAGTTTCCTACTCGGCGGTGTGGCAATTTTTCGTCAAGCCGCCCGAGGAAGTAAACGTAGCCGTATGTCGACTATGTGGCCAGAAAGTCAAGCGTGGCCAGGGGGCCCATGTTGGGACTACAGCGTTGCGGCAGCATATGCAGCGTCGCCATTTGGTGGCCTGGGAAAACCGTGATAAAGATACGGCGGTTCTGCCCGCCCCAGCCCCCGCTCCATCACCCGCTCCGTTACTTGCTCCGTCACCCGACGTCAATCGCCCTCCATCAGCCAGTCAAGGCTCCAACACCTCTGCTGAGGGGAGTTGTCGCTCGTTGGCATCTTCCGCTCATTCAGATGCTCCTTCTCCTGCTACTCCTCTTCACGGATTCCGTCAGCAGTCTTTCTTGGAATCCGTTTCCAAGAGACAACAGTTTGCGAGCACGCACCCGACGGTGCAAAAGCTGAACGTCCTCCTGTCCAAGTTGCTGGTGCTGCAGTCCCTCCCTTTCCAAGTGGTGGACTCAGCACCTTTCAGAGAAATGATGGCTTGTGCCGCGCCGCGGTGGAGAGTGCCAAGCCGTCATTTCTTCGCCAAAAAGGCAGTGCCAGCCCTGCATTCACATGTAGAAGACATGGTGGGCCAGTCTTTGAGCATGTCGGTCTCTGCCAAAGTGCACGGCAGCGCCGACGTGTGGAGCTGTAACTACGGTCAGGGACAGTACATGTCATTTACGGCCCACTGGGTGAACGTGGTGCCGTCACAGCCGCACCAGCAACTTGGACAGGTCACGCCGCTTTTGCCTCCACGTTTGCACGTCCTTGGTCCGGCAAAGATGTCCGCCTCTACCACCTCTTCTTCCGCCGTGTCCTCAGCCGCCACCCCCGTGCCAAGTCCCATTACCCGACCGGCATATCACATGTGCAGGGCGCAACGGTGTCACGCTGTTCTGCACCTGGTATGCCTTGGCGAACGTAGTCACACAGGGGAGGAACTTCTGAGTGTAATGAACAGAGAAATCGACAGATGGCTGTCTCCGCGCAAACTGAAAATCGGAACCATGTTGACCGACAACGGAAAGAACATGGTGTCTGCTCTGCGTCAAGGAAGGTTGTGCCATGCGCCATGCATGGCTCACGTGTTCAATCTGGTTGTCAAGCGGTTCTTAAAATCCACCATCCCACTGCAAGACATCCTTAAAATGTCACGTAAACTTTGCATGCATTTCAGCCATTCCTACACCGCAAAGCACACCCTCCTTGAGCTGCAGCGGCAGAACGGAATTCCACAGCATCGCCTGATCTGCGACGTTGCAACAAGGTGGAATTCAACCCTACACATGTTAGACCGCCTTTACGAACAGCGAAAGGCCATCACAGATTTCCTGATGTTACAAGCGGATAAAGGTACTCCCCTGTGTAACTTCGATGTCAGCCATTGGCAGCTCATGCGTGACACCTGCCGCTTGCTCAGGCCCTTTGAGGAGGCCACGCTATTCGTGAGTCGGCAGGACTATGGGATGAACGACGTCATTCCTCTGTTGCACGTCCTTGAACAAATGCTGTTAACAATGGCTGGTCAGGGTGCGGTAGACGTGGCGCACAGATCTCAACGCCACATGACCCCTGTGGGGGCAGGACAGGAAGAAGAGGAGGAGGTAGAGGAGGACATTTGTGCTCAGGAATTATTGAGTGAAATGGGTGGTTTTTCCACTCAGCGGACAGGAGTGGAGGAGCAGGAGCATCTGGTAGAGGAGGAGGAGGAGGAGACAGAGGACCCAGACGCACTGTGGCAGTATGCTGTGGAGATGGAGGCAGGGAGTCCCTCGCATTCCTTGGCACAAATGGCCCATAGCATGCTCGGTTGCTTGCGTAGCGACAGCCGAATAATAACCATCAGACAGAGGGATGACTTTTGGCTGTCCACCTTGTTGGACCCTCGCTACCGTTCCAAAATGGTGGCCTTTTTCACACCTGCTGAGAGGGAGGCCAAAATAACGTACTATAAAAACCACCTATGTAGTCAGTTGGTCTCTGCCTTTGTGCGCCAACGTCCATCCTCAGACACTGTGGGCCCTGTGCGCTCGCGTTCCGCTGCCATGGCAGCAGGGGAGGGGTGGGGTGGTAGGAGCAGTGGCAGCTCCACCAGCAGCAGCTGCCTCAGTCTGCAGTCGATGATGAGTAGCTTTCTTCACCAGCGCAGTGAGGAAACTACTAACCAGCCGCAGCAGCAGCAGCAGCATCAGGTGGACCTGGAGCAGGACCTCAAACAACAGGCTTGGGCCTACTTGGACAGCACCCTGCCAACCGAGGTAGACAATCCCCTTGACTACTGGGCAACGAAACTTGACCTTTGGCCCCAACTAGCTGAATTTGCCCTTGAAAGGCAGTCATGCCCAGCCAGTAGCGTGGCATCGAAGCGCGTGTTTAGTGCGGCAGGAGGTATTGTAACTCCGCGGAGGACACGACTGTCCACCCAAAGTGTGGAGAGACTCACGTTTGTGAAAATGAATCAGGCGTGGATTAGTCTGGATTTCAAACCACCAGTTCCTGACACAACTGACTAAATCCGCCATGAATCATGCCTCAAACATGTGCCACTTTGAGGTCTCCTCACACACTGCTGGTGTGTAGAATTTTTTGACATAGGGTGCTGGCAGATTATGGGCCTCCTATAGCTGCTGCCAGGCCCCTAATCTGCCATAGGCCCCTATATACCGCTTCCTCATGCTGCTGCCAGGTCCAGAGTCTCTCATGCCATGTGCCACTTTCAGGTCTCCTCACACTGCTGGTGTGTTGAATTTTTTGACATAGGGTGCTGGCAGATTAGGGGCCTCCCATAGCTGCTGCCAGGCCCCTAATCTGCCATGGGCCCCTATATACCGCCTCCTCATGCTGCTGCCAGGTCCACAGTGTCTCATGCCATGTGCCACTTTCAGGTCTCCTCACACTGCTGGTGTGTTGAATTTTTTTACATAGGGTGCTGGCAGATTATGGGCCTCCTATAGCTGCTGCCAGGCCCCTAATCTGCCATAGGCCCCTATATACAGCTTCCTCATGCTGCTGCCAGGTCCAGAGTCTGTCATGGGTCCCTGTACGGCCTCCCATTGCTGCTGTCTCCATCGCCACACTCTGCCATGTGCCACTTTCAGGTCTCCTCACACACTGCTGGTGTGTAGAATTTTTTGACATAGGGTGCTGGCAGATTATGGGCCTCCCATTGCTGCTGCCAGGCCCCTAATCTGCCATAGGCCCCTATATACCGCTTCCTCATGCTGCTGCCAGGTCCAGAGTCTCTCATGCCATGTGCCACTTTCAGGTCTCCTCACACTGCTGGTGTGTAGAATTTTTTGACATAGGGTGCTGGCAGATTAAGGGCCTCCCATAGCTGCTGCCAGGCCCCTAATCTGCCATAGGCCCCTATATACCGCCTCCTCATGCTGCTGCCAGGTCCAGAGTCTGTCATGGGTCCCTGTACGGCCTCCCATTGCTGCTGTCTCCATCGCCACACTCTGCCATGTGCCACTTTCAGGTCTCCTCACACTGCTGGTGTGTTGAATTTTTTGACATAGGGTGCTGGCAGATTATGGGCCTCCTATAGCTGCTGCCAGGCCCCTAATCTGCCATAGGCCCCTATATACCGCTTCCTCATGCTGCTGCCAGGTCCAGAGTCTGTCATGGGTCCCTGTACGGCCTCCCATTGCTGCTGTCTCCATCGCCACACTCTGCCATGTGCCACTTTCAGGTCTCCTCACACACTGCTGGTGTGTAGAATTTTTTGACATAGGGTGCTGGCAGATTATGGGCCTCCCATTGCTGCTGCCAGGCCCCTAATCTGCCATAGGCCCCTATATACCGCTTCCTCATGCTGCTGCCAGGTCCAGAGTCTCTCATGCCATGTGCCACTTTCAGGTCTCCTCACACTGCTGGTGTGTAGAATTTTTTGACATAGGGTGCTGGCAGATTAAGGGCCTCCCATAGCTGCTGCCAGGCCCCTAATCTGCCATGGGCCCCTATATACCGCCTCCTCATGCTGCTGCCAGGTCCAGAGTCTGTCATGGGTCCCTGTACGGCCTCCCATTGCTGCTGTCTCCATCGCCACACTCTGCCATGTGCCACTTTCAGGTCTCCTCACACACTGCTGGTGTGTAGAATTTTTTGACATAGGGTGCTGGCAGATTAAGGGCCTCCCATAGCTGCTGCCAGGCCCCTAATCTGCCATGGGCCCCTATATACCGCCTCCTCATGCTGCTGCCAGGTCCAGAGTCTGTCATGGGTCCCTGTACGGCCTCCCATTGCTGCTGTCTCCATCGCCACACTCTGCCATGTGCCACTTTCAGGTCTCCTCACACTGCTGGTGTGTTGAATTTTTTGACATAGGGTGCTGGCAGATTATGGGCCTCCTATAGCTGCTGCCAGGCCCCTAATCTGCCATAGGCCCCTATATACCGCTTCCTCATGCTGCTGCCAGGTCCAGAGTCTCTCATGCCATGTGCCACTTTCAGGTCTCCTCACACTGCTGGTGTGTAGAATTTTTTTGACATAGGGTGCTGGCAGATTAAGGGCCTCCCATAGCTGCTGCCAGGCCCCTAATCTGCCATAGGCCCCTATATACCGCCTCCTCATGCTGCTGCCAGGTCCAGAGTCTGTCATGGGTCCCTGTACGGCCTCCCATTGCTGCTGTCTCCATCGCCACACTCTGCCATGTGCCACTTTCAGGTCTCCTCACACTGCTGGTGTGTTGAATTTTTTGACATAGGGTGCTGGCAGATTATGGGCCTCCTATAGCTGCTGCCAGGCCCCTAATCTGCCATAGGCCCCTATATACCGCTTCCTCATGCTGCTGCCAGGTCCAGAGTCTCTCATGCCATGTGCCACTTTCAGGTCTCCTCACACTGCTGGTGTGTAGAATTTTTTTGACATAGGGTGCTGGCAGATTAAGGGCCTCCCATAGCTGCTGCCAGGCCCCTAATCTGCCATGGGCCCCTATATACCGCCTCCTCATGCTGCTGCCAGGTCCAGAGTCTGTCATGGGTCCCTGTACGGCCTCCCATTGCTGCTGTCTCCATCGCCACACTCTGCCATGTGCCACTTTCAGGTCTCCTCACACACTGCTGGTGTGTAGAATTTTTTGACATAGGGTGCTGGCAGATTAAGGGCCTCCCATAGCTGCTGCCAGGCCCCTAATCTGCCATGGGCCCCTATATACCGCCTCCTCATGCTGCTGCCAGGTCCAGAGTCTGTCATGGGTCCCTGTACGGCCTCCCATTGCTGCTGTCTCCATCGCCACACTCTGCCATGTGCCACTTTCAGGTCTCCTCACACACTGCTGGTGTGTAGAATTTTTTGACATAGGGTGCTGGCAGATTATGGGCCTCCCATTGCTGCTGCCAGGCCCCTAATCTGCCATAGGCCCCTATATACCGCTTCCTCATGCTGCTGCCAGGTCCAGAGTCTCTCATGCCATGTGCCACTTTCAGGTCTCCTCACACTGCTGGTGTGTAGAATTTTTTGACATAGGGTGCTGGCAGATTAAGGGCCTCCCATAGCTGCTGCCAGGCCCCTAATCTGCCATAGGCCCCTATATACCGCCTCCTCATGCTGCTGCCAGGTCCAGAGTCTGTCATGGGTCCCTGTACGGCCTCCCATTGCTGCTGTCTCCATCGCCACACTCTGCCATGTGCCACTTTCAGGTCTCCTCACACTGCTGGTGTGTTGAATTTTTTGACATAGGGTGCTGGCAGATTATGGGCCTCCCATTGCTGCTGCCAGGCCCCTAATCTGCCATAGGCCCCTATATACCGCCTCCTCATGCTGCTGCCAGGTCCAGAGTCTGTCATGGGTCCCTGTACGGCCTCCCATTGCTGCTGTCTCCATCGCCACACTCTGCCATGTGCCACTTTCAGGTCTCCTCACACACTGCTGGTGTGTAGAATTTTTTGACATAGGGTGCTGGCAGATTATGGGCCTCCCATTGCTGCTGCCAGGCCCCTAATCTGCCATAGGCCCCTATATACCGCTTCCTCATGCTGCTGCCAGGTCCAGAGTCTCTCATGCCATGTGCCACTTTCAGGTCTCCTCACACTGCTGGTGTGTAGAATTTTTTGACATAGGGTGCTGGCAGATTAAGGGCCTCCCATAGCTGCTGCCAGGCCCCTAATCTGCCATAGGCCCCTATATACCGCCTCCTCATGCTGCTGCCAGGTCCAGAGTCTGTCATGGGTCCCTGTACGGCCTCCCATTGCTGCTGTCTCCATCGCCACACTCTGCCATGTGCCACTTTCAGGTCTCCTCACACTGCTGGTGTGTTGAATTTTTTGACATAGGGTGCTGGCAGATTATGGGCCTCCTATAGCTGCTGCCAGGCCCCTAATCTGCCATAGGCCCCTATATACCGCTTCCTCATGCTGCTGCCAGATCCAGAGTCTGTCATGGGTCCCTGTACGGCCTCCCATTGCTGCTGTCTCCATCGCCACACTCTGCCATGTGCCACTTTCAGGTCTCCTCACACACTGCTGGTGTGTAGAATTTTTTGACATAGGGTGCTGGCAGATTATGGGCCTCCCATTGCTGCTGCCAGGCCCCTAATCTGCCATAGGCCCCTATATACCGCTTCCTCATGCTGCTGCCAGGTCCAGAGTCTCTCATGCCATGTGCCACTTTCAGGTCTCCTCACACTGCTGGTGTGTTGAATTTTTTGACATAGGGTGCTGGCAGATTATGGGCCTCCTATAGCTGCTGCCAGGCCCCTAATCTGCCATAGGCCCCTATATACCGCTTCCTCATGCTGCTGCCAGGTCCAGAGTCTCTCATGCCATGTGCCACTTTCAGGTCTCCTCACACTGCTGGTGTGTAGAATTTTTTTGACATAGGGTGCTGGCAGATTAAGGGCCTCCCATAGCTGCTGCCAGGCCCCTAATCTGCCATAGGCCCCTATATACCGCCTCCTCATGCTGCTGCCAGGTCCAGAGTCTGTCATGGGTCCCTGTACGGCCTCCCATTGCTGCTGTCTCCATCGCCACACTCTGCCATGTGCCACTTTCAGGTCTCCTCACACTGCTGGTGTGTTGAATTTTTTGACATAGGGTGCTGGCAGATTATGGGCCTCCTATAGCTGCTGCCAGGCCCCTAATCTGCCATAGGCCCCTATATACCGCTTCCTCATGCTGCTGCCAGGTCCAGAGTCTCTCATGCCATGTGCCACTTTCAGGTCTCCTCACACTGCTGGTGTGTAGAATTTTTTTGACATAGGGTGCTGGCAGATTAAGGGCCTCCCATAGCTGCTGCCAGGCCCCTAATCTGCCATAGGCCCCTATATACCGCCTCCTCATGCTGCTGCCAGGTCCAGAGTCTGTCATGGGTCCCTGTACGGCCTCCCATTGCTGCTGTCTCCATCGCCACACTCTGCCATGTGCCACTTTCAGGTCTCCTCACACTGCTGGTGTGTTGAATTTTTTGACATAGGGTGCTGGCAGATTATGGGCCTCCTATAGCTGCTGCCAGGCCCCTAATCTGCCATAGGCCCCTATATACCGCTTCCTCATGCTGCTGCCAGGTCCAGAGTCTCTCATGCCATGTGCCACTTTCAGGTCTCCTCACACTGCTGGTGTGTAGAATTTTTTTGACATAGGGTGCTGGCAGATTAAGGGCCTCCCATAGCTGCTGCCAGGCCCCTAATCTGCCATAGGCCCCTATATACCGCCTCCTCATGCTGCTGCCAGGTCCAGAGTCTGTCATGGGTCCCTGTACGGCCTCCCATTGCTGCTGTCTCCATCGCCACACTCTGCCATGTGCCACTTTCAGGTCTCCTCACACTGCTGGTGTGTTGAATTTTTTGACATAGGGTGCTGGCAGATTATGGGCCTCCCATTGCTGCTGCCAGGCCCCTAATCTGCCATAGGCCCCTATATACCGCTTCCTCATGCTGCTGCCAGGTCCAGAGTCTCTCATGCCATGTGCCACTTTCAGGTCTCCTCACACTGCTGGTGTGTAGAATTTTTTGACATAGGGTGCTGGCAGATTAAGGGCCTCCCATAGCTGCTGCCAGGCCCCTAATCTGCCATAGGCCCCTATATACCGCCTCCTCATGCTGCTGCCAGGTCCAGAGTCTGTCATGGGTCCCTGTACGGCCTCCCATTGCTGCTGTCTCCATCGCCACACTCTGCCATGTGCCACTTTCAGGTCTCCTCACACTGCTGGTGTGTTGAATTTTTTGACATAGGGTGCTGGCAGATTATGGGCCTCCTATAGCTGCTGCCAGGCCCCTAATCTGCCATAGGCCCCTATATACCGCTTCCTCATGCTGCTGCCAGGTCCAGAGTCTCTCATGCCATGTGCCACTTTCAGGTCTCCTCACACTGCTGGTGTGTAGAATTTTTTTGACATAGGGTGCTGGCAGATTAAGGGCCTCCCATAGCTGCTGCCAGGCCCCTAATCTGCCATGGGCCCCTATATACCGCCTCCTCATGCTGCTGCCAGGTCCAGAGTCTGTCATGGGTCCCTGTACGGCCTCCCATTGCTGCTGTCTCCATCGCCACACTCTGCCATGTGCCACTTTCAGGTCTCCTCACACACTGCTGGTGTGTAGAATTTTTTGACATAGGGTGCTGGCAGATTAAGGGCCTCCCATAGCTGCTGCCAGGCCCCTAATCTGCCATGGGCCCCTATATACCGCCTCCTCATGCTGCTGCCAGGTCCAGAGTCTGTCATGGGTCCCTGTACGGCCTCCCATT
The DNA here is from genome assembly GCF_062004578.1 of Staurois parvus. Lineage (NCBI taxonomy): Eukaryota > Metazoa > Chordata > Amphibia > Anura > Ranidae > Staurois > Staurois parvus. The sequence goes on from NW_028317883.1 coordinate 2,562,426, forward strand.
GCTGCTGTCTCCATCGCCACACTCTGCCATGTGCCACTTTCAGGTCTCCTCACACACTGCTGGTGTGTAGAATTTTTTGACATAGGGTGCTGGCAGATTATGGGCCTCCCATTGCTGCTGCCAGGCCCCTAATCTGCCATAGGCCCCTATATACCGCTTCCTCATGCTGCTGCCAGGTCCAGAGTCTCTCATGCCATGTGCCACTTTCAGGTCTCCTCACACTGCTGGTGTGTAGAATTTTTTGACATAGGGTGCTGGCAGATTAAGGGCCTCCCATAGCTGCTGCCAGGCCCCTAATCTGCCATAGGCCCCTATATACCGCCTCCTCATGCTGCTGCCAGGTCCAGAGTCTGTCATGGGTCCCTGTACGGCCTCCCATTGCTGCTGTCTCCATCGCCACACTCTGCCATGTGCCACTTTCAGGTCTCCTCACACTGCTGGTGTGTTGAATTTTTTGACATAGGGTGCTGGCAGATTATGGGCCTCCTATAGCTGCTGCCAGGCCCCTAATCTGCCATAGGCCCCTATATACCGCTTCCTCATGCTGCTGCCAGGTCCAGAGTCTCTCATGCCATGTGCCACTTTCAGGTCTCCTCACACTGCTGGTGTGTAGAATTTTTTTGACATAGGGTGCTGGCAGATTATGGGCCTCCTATAGCTGCTGCCAGGCCCCTAATCTGCCATAGGCCCCTATATACCGCCTCCTCATGCTGCTGCCAGGTCCAGAGTCTGTCATGGGTCCCTGTACGGCCTCCCATTGCTGCTGTCTCCATCTCCACACTCTGCCATGTGCCACTTTCAGGTCTCCTCACACACTGCTGGTGTGTAGAATTTTTTGACATAGGGTGCTGGCAGATTACGGGCCTCCCATAGCTGCTGCCAGGCCCCTAATCTGCCATGGGCCCCTATACCGACTCCTCATGCTGTGACGTTGCAACAAGGTGGAATTCAACCCTACATATGTTAGACCGCCTTTACGAACAGCAAAAGGCCATCACAGATTTCCTGATGTTAAAAGCGGATAAAGGTATTCCCTGTGTAACTTAGATGTCAGCCATTGGCAGCTCATGCGTGACACCTGCGCTTGCTCAGGCCCTTTGAGGAGGCCACGCTATTCGTGAGTCGGCAGGACTATGGGATGAACGACGTCATTCCTCTGTTGCACGTCCTGGAACAAATGCTGTTAACAATGGCTGGTCAGGGTGCGGTAGACGTGGCGCACAGATCTCAACGCCACATGACCCCTGTGGGGGCAGGACAGGAAGAAGAGGAGGAGGTAGAGGAGGACATTGGTGCTCAGGAATTATTGAGTGAAATGGGTGGTTTTTCCACTCAGCGGACAGGAGTGGAGGAGCAGGAGCATCTGGTAGAGGAGGAGGAGGAGGAGGAGACAGAGGACCCAGACGCACCGTGGCAGTATGCTGTGGAGATGGAGGCAGGGAGTCCCTCGCATTCCTTGGCACAAATGGCCCATAGCATGCTCGGTTGCTTGCGTAGCGACAGCCGAATAATAACCATCAGACAGAGGGATGACTTTTGGCTGTCCACCTTGTTGGACCCTCGCTACCGTTCCAAAATGGTGGCCTTTTTCACACCTGCTGAGAGGGAGGCCAAAATAACGTACTATAAAAACCACCTATGTAGTCAGCTGGTCTCTGCCTGTCTGCGCCAACGTCCATCCTCAGACACTGTGGGCCCTGTGCGCTCGCGTTCCGCTGCCATGGCAGCAGGGGAGGGGTGGGGTGGTAGGAGCAGTGGCAGCTCCACCAGCAGCGGCTGCCTCAGTCTGCAGTCGATGATGAGTAGCTTTCTTCACCAGCGCAGTGAGGAAACTACTAACCAGCCGCAGCAGCAGCAGCAGCAGCAGCATCAGGTGGACCTGGAGCAGGACCTCAAACAACAGGCTTAGGCCTACTTGGACAGCACCCTGCCAACCGAGGTAGACAATCCCCTTGACTACTGGGCAACGAAACTTGACCTTTGGCCCCAACTAGCTGAATTTGCCCTTGAAAGGCTGTCATGCCCGGCCAGTAGCGTGGCATCGGAGCGCGTGTTTAGTGCGGCAGGAGGTATTGCAACTCCGCGGAGGACACGACTGTCCACCCAAAGTGTGGAGAGACTGACGTTTGTGAAAATGAATCAGGCGTGGATTAGTCTGGATTTCAAACCACCAGTTCCTGACACAACTGACTAAATCCGCCATGAATCATGCCCCAAACATGTGCCACTTTCAGGTCTCCTCACACTGCTGGTGTGTTCCATTTTTTGTCATAGGGTGCTGGCAGATTATGGGCCTCCCATAGCTGCTGCCAGGCCCCTAATCTGCCATGGGCCCCTATACCGCCTCCTCATGCTGCTGCCAAGTCCAGAGTCTCTCATGGGTCCCTGTACGGCCTCCCATTGCTGCTGTCTCCATCGCCACACTCCGCCATGTGCCACTTTCAGGTCTCCTCACACTGCTGGTGTATTCCATTTTTTGTCATAGGGTGCTGGCAGATTACGGGCCTCCCATAGCTGCTGCCAGGCCCGTAATCTGCCATGGGCCCCTGTACCGCCTCCTCATGCTGCTGCCAGGTCCAGAGTGTGTCATGGGTCCCTGTACTGCCATGTGCCACTTTCAGGTCTCCTCACACTGCTGGTGGTTTCCATTTTTGTCATAGGGTGCTGCATGGCCTCCCATTGCTGCTGCCTCCACCGCCACACTGTGGCTCCACACTCTGGTTTTGGCCCCGTGACTGGCCAAATGAGTGAAGTGTGCGGTGATTCTAAGATCGACGGCACTCATCTGCATGTCATACTGCCTGACAGTATTATTTCTCTTCCCCAGCAGACTCCAAGGGCATTTAAATTAAAGGTACAGTGTTCAGCACTAATATTAAGTCTCTCTGAAGCCTAGAAACACCCTTTTTTAAGTTAAATTCACAGCGAATATATTCGACTCGAATCGAAATTTTTCTACGAATTCGCCGAATCAGTCGAATAGAATTTTTGAATACTTCGCTCATCTCTAGTGCTGACTGATACTGTATGTCTATACTAGTGCCCCTATTTACTTTCTTCCTCATTGTGACATGTCCAAGATGCCTTCTCTAAAAAGAGTCAATGTCCTCACTTTCAGTAGTTTCTGCTAAGCCAAGAATTATATCATCTACACTCTAGCACTCTAGTATAGCAGATCTTTTCCCATTTACCTCTTTGGGTACTTGTGGGATTGTTGGGGGATTTCTTTTTTAATAGTCCCCCTACTCATGTTGTTCTTCAGTACAATTCTCCTCCATTTGAAATGAAACAAATACAACAATGGTACTTTGGACCAACTTGTCCTGCTACTTATTTGCTGGATGTTAGTCAGGGTGTTCCCTTTCCCTTTTTCTCATCCTCTTTTGGTATGTATGCACTTCCCTACCCTTGAGTATAGTTTACTGCAGTGGTCAGTTTTCCAAATTTCCAAAGGAAGCTTTCTTTTGGTCACCTGCATGCTGCAAGATCTTTGTCTCTAGAAAAATGTTGCACTCCTGGAACTGACTGGGTGACTGTTTCCCTTCTCTAAACAGTGTTGAATGTGTATTCATGGTATGAAAAACTGTGTGAATAATAGTCCAAAACCTAGTGGAAACCATGGCAAGTGCCTCCAAACAGCAATATAGTGACAATCACATCCAAACACATCCAACTTCAATAAGTGTTCTCAACTCCAGTGATCCACTGCCACAGTAAATCAGAGCCTCTTACAGGAAGCAGTGGACTTCTTTATAATGAGGTCAAGAGCACTTATGTGACAACTTGAGAATCCAGCTCAAGGGCAGCCACCATGAAATGACAGATCAGTTCCACATGTGGACCATAGAAAAAGAAGCAGACAGGGCACATAATGTAATCCTGTTTAACATCACATTTATTGATTAAAAACAATGGATATTCACAGGTAGTAAATATCAACAGCATAGACTTGTGAAATGCTGCCCGGCGTGATGACTTCACTCTTCTAAGCTTCATCCAATGCGTTTAGTCACAAGGAGTATTGTCACAGTCCAATGTTCATGGGACCTACTTGTTGGAACATAGACCCTCTATTAGACTATTGCCCTGAATGTTAATACATACGCTGTATCTTCTAGATTATGTAAAATAGATTCTGCCCTTTACAGTTTCCTTATTCCTAGTACCCTGTGTTTACTAAATAATCAAGCAGGTAATTATATGGGTTTGTGCTCCCAATAGGTCTTTTTTATGAGTTTGAAGGTCTCCTTCTTACACTTCTTGTCCTGATGTCCTTGTATGCCAATTTGCAATACAACGGTGTTGATTTAGTAAAAGGTAAATAAACTGTATACTTTGCAAGTGCCGTTGCACTCATTTTCCCCAGGGCTTAGTAAATGAGGTGATGCTCTATTGATTTCCATCATCCAATTTTCTGTTCACCTCATTAGGTATTTTTTACAAAGTAAGGCTTCACCACTTGCAAAGTGCACAATCTATTTCCCTTTAGTAAAACAACCCCAATGTTAGTATTTAGGAATACTATCCTTCTTTTCTTTTTTATTGCTTTCTTCCCTTCTCAATTTAGATTATTGCTGAAAAGACTAGTATATCCATGCCTTGAAAGATTACTTATCATATCCTTCATTTTCTCAACATCCCTCTCCCTAAACTCAAGAGTTAAGGGTGTTCCACTGAAGAGTGTATCTGTTAACCGGTTAGCCTTTTTCATTGTTTATTTAACTTTTCTTTCCCTGAAGCCAAGGGTTAAGTGTGTTCCAATTCAACCTTCAGCTGTGCCCTAGTTGGTCTTTTTGATAGGGCTTACCTTGTTTGGTACATTTCCCTTTTCCCACAGTCCAAGGCTGGCTTTCCTGTTGACCTCCTTAGCTGTTGGTCTTAATCTTTCTCTCCTGTTTAGATGGTGGTTGTTCCATCTACTGTATTTTCTTATGGTGCATTATTTGTTCGCATTGTTAGGAAGGTGGCAGTTTCCCTTTAGTGGTGATTACTTATCCTGTTCTGGAAATCCAAGCTGATCCTCTGTGTTCTTTCGTTGATCATGGTAATGTCCATATTTGCTTTTGCGTTTTTTTATCTAGCTTTTGTGCAGGTATTGACTCCTTCAGATACTCTTTAAAGAGAGATTCAATATCCAGTGGATCTCTCAGTGGCTGTTACTCAACCCTCAGTTGCACTACAAACTACTAAGAATGGCTACATTCCTGTATCCCTAAATTGATTATAAATTAAAAATAATACATTTTTTGCACTACCTAAAAACCTCTTTCCTAAAGTCTAGCGAGGGACACTATTCCTACCCCTCAGTGTTTTTAACTTTATGATCACAAAACTGAGGCATAAAGGTTGACTGCAGGTTTATATGGGGGCAGGCTTAACAATCTTTTTCTGTGCCCAAACCTCCTGTGGGCGGCAGTATAACCCACAATCCCTAAGAGACACTATTTTCCTATGTCCCTCAATGGACTTCAAGAAAAATGATTTACAGTCAATACAAAAAGTTTATTTTTGGTGAAATAAACACTTTAAAATAAAAGGTTTATCCTCGAATGAGCAGGTAACATACTAACAGTACAAGACCCCAGGAAGCAATTTACATTTTCTCTAAATATATTCTAGAACAAAGGTGTCAAACACAAGGCCCGTGGGCCAAATCTGGCCCTCCAGGCCAGTTCATTTGGCCCTTGCACCTCTCCTTCAGGTACCCCCTTGTCTCCTTCCCACCTTGTCTCAGCAGTCAACAGCAGAGAGGAGAATAGAGCTCTCGGTGCAGTTGCAGCACCCCCTCCTCACTGCCTCTCCTGGTCTCAGCATTCAGCAGACTCTGGTAACTTACTCCACTCCTCCTCCTCCGGTCCTCCTCCAGACCCTGCACTTTCTGCTTTCCAGCTCTGCCCCCAAAGGGGTTGCACGGTGATGTTAGGGAGGGTGTAGGATTTTTTACATCTGATGTAATGGGGTGTGGGGTGCTCTGGACATCTAGTCTTACAGACACAACCAGCCCTTTGAGAGCAACCATAATGCTGATATGGCCTCTGAGGAAATGGAGTTTGACACCCCTGCTCTAGAACATTTTAGGGAAAATGTATTTTCAAGAAAGTTTCTTGTTTACCATATCACCCAATTATCTACCAAGAATCAAGGGATTAAAATTGAAAAAAGGATCTTGATTAGTGGACAACAAGAAATGTTCTTGTTAGCATCTTTTTCATACCTTAGCTCTCAAATATTCTATGTTATATATGTATTTTTAGAGAAAATATAAATTACTTCCCTGAGATCTTGCAGTATATTAACATCAGCACAGCTCAAAAGTTTCACCACTGGTAGATATGGCACTTTTCTATTTTTTCTGGATATGCGTTTACAGACAAAGCTTTAACACAATTATCTTTACTTTCAGACACGTGACTTTATTTTCAAATTGTATTGGACTCAATTTAAAATTACTGAAAGTTTCATTATCCGTATGTGTTAACTTTGTGAATTGAGACTAGTGTATTACAGCAATGATCTACAGAGCTTTCAAAACGACTAAACACAGACCGTGTTTTTTATCCTCATACATTATCACACTCAGTACATCCTCATAGTACTTCAGTGTTTCATTATTGTAGTTGTAGCTATTTTTTCTACTTATTTAAAGCATAAGTTCACCTTTTCAGACAGAATTTCACTTTCCATAATAAATAGAAGCGTTTTCTAATACAATTTGTGCTCAAGATATTCCAATGTGCTTATCTCTCACTTACCTTGTTTTTCTCAGCTTTAAATCTGTAGCTCTCTTTTGGCAAATTTAAAAAATGCGCCTGAGATATGACTTCTGTAACATCATGTGCTCATCCAGAAAACGTCATATCCCATCATGCATCACAAAGTAGGGTGTGTGTTACTTCTCTGGACCACACCTCTCTTATTTCTATACTGCCTCTTTTTTATTTCGTCATTCATGCAAGCACATGGGGGGAGTGGGCACAGACACCCTGCTGTGATTTTTGCTGTGATCTGGCTGAGACTAGGTTCACACCTATGCAGTTTGCATTTGATCCAATTCTGCAGTGCATTTTGTGGTGTGTTTTTGCATATGCATTTTTTACGCGTTTTGCTTTTTTTTTTCTACATGCTTTTCTGCAGTGTTTCCATTGAAGTCTATAGAACCAAAAATGCAACTTTTTGCATTCACAAAAGTCCCAGACCCTTTCCAAAAACCCACCGGGTGAAAACACGCAGATGTGCACATGTCCCAAAAAAAAAACAGATACCAAAAACAATGTACAGTAAGCTGCTGCATGCACCCAAATGTACTCCCACATAAAAATAAACAACATTATATATGTAGTGCTACACTGCCACTATTTTAATGAAAAAAAATCTATATACGGGTTAAATTATCCCTCAGATATAAACACCCACCAGACCATCAAACCCAAATATGAGGAAAAGTACAGAATGAGAAAAAACTATAATGATAACAAGGAGATATAACTGTGATGAAAATCTATCTATCTATCTATCTATCTATCTATCTATCTATCTATCTATCTATCTATTTATCTATCTATCTATCTATCTATCTATCTATCATACCCAAACTGTTCCCACAAGATTGGGAACATGAAATTGTCCAAAATGTCTTGGTATGCTGATGCTTTAAGAGTTCCCTTCACTGGAACCAAGGGGCCAAGCCGAACCCCTGAAAAACAACCCCACACCATAATCCCCCCTCCACCAAACTTTACAATTGGCACAATGCAGTCAGGCAAGTACTGTTCTCCCGGCAACCCGCACACATCCATCGGATTGCCAAACAGAGAAGCGTGATTTGTCACTCCAGAGAACAGGTCTCTACTGCTCTAGATTTCAGTGATGGTGTGCTTTACACCACTGCATCTGACACTTTGCATTGCACTTGGTGATGTAAAGCTTGGATGCAGCTGCTCGGCCATGGAAACCCATTCCAAGAAGCTCTCTACGCACTGCTGTTGTGCTAATCTGAAGGCCACATGAAGTTTGGAGGTCTTTAGCTATTGACTCTGCAGACAGTTGGCGACTTCTGTACACTGTGCACTCCAGCATGCACTGACCCCACTCTGTCATTTTATGTGGCCTACCACTTCATGGCTGAGTTGCTGTTGTTCCCAGTTGCTTCCACTTTGTTACAATATCACTAACAATTGACCGTGGAATATTTAGTAGCAAGGAAATGTCACATATGGACTTATTGCACAGGTGGCAACCTATCATGGTACCATGCTTGAATTCACTGAGCTCCTGAGAGCAACCCATTCTTTCTCAAATGTTTGTAGAAGCAGTCTGCATGCCTAGGTGCTTGATTTCATACACCTGTGGCCATGGAAGTGATTGGAACACCTGAATCCAATGATTTGGAGGGTGTCCCAATACTTTTGGCAATATAGTGTAATATATATGTGTATTTATTTATTAATTCAGGTACTTATATAGCGCCTTCAATTTACGCAGCACTTTACATACATATTGTACATTTACATCAGCCCCTAACCCTCAAGGGGCGAACAATCTAAGGTATATATATATATGAGCAAACCTAAATAAATATAGTAAATTCTGGAATAAACACCCCACTACCCTGTTTACACGTAAATGTAAAAAAAACAGGAGGAAGACAAACCACTCAAATATTAGTGAAAACAATGTCCATATAATAAGTGAAAAGTTCATTTGGCACTTCACTTCTTTGGACTTTTCATTTGTTATATGGACATATGTAAGTGGTTTACCTTCCCCCCTGTTTTCTTACATTTTTATGTGTAAGAAGGGTGGCGGGGTGTTTATTCCAGCATTTTATATATTTATTTAGGTTCACCCATGTATATAGATATAGATAGATATTTTCATCTCAGTAAATATAGTTTTTTTTCCCATTTTCTATGTTTTTTTGCTCATATTTGGGTTTGATGGTTTTGTGGGCGTTTATATTTTATGTTTTTTTTTTTGCACTAAGTTTGGTCTATATCTTATTTTACTGCCTTTGAGGGATAATTTAACATGTATATAGAGTTTTTTTCATTAACATAGTGTCAATGTAGCACTACATATATAATTTTGTTGTATCACCTAAAATACTCTTACAGATTGCTCGTCTAAACAAGCCCTAAGGGCTATTTTATACTAGTGTTGCTCCCTGAAGAGCAATCCACAATCTGGATCACACACTCTCTGCTGTCTCTGTACTCTCTGCTGTCTCTCCTCTCTCTGTACTCTCTGCTGTGTCTCTTCACTCTGTACTCTCTGCTGTCTCTCCTCTCTCTGTACTCTCTGCTATTTCTCCTCTCTCTGTACTCTCTGCTCTCTCTCTGTACTCTCTGCTGTCTCTTCTCTTTGTACTCTCTGCTGTTTCTCCTCTCTCTCTTCTCTCTTCTGGGTCTCTGTACTCTCTGTTGTATCTCCTCTCTCTGTACCCTCTGCTGTCTCTACTCTCTCTGTAATCTCTACTGTCTCTCTGTACGCTCTGCTGTTTCTCCTCTCTCTGTACTCTCTTCTGTCTCTACTCACTCTGTACTCTCTGCTGTCTCTCCTCTCTCTGTACTCTCTGCTGTCTCTTCTCTCTCTGTACTCTCTGCTGTCTCTCCTCTCTCTGTACTCTCTGCTGTCTCTCCTTTCTTTGTATTCTCTGCTGTCTCTCTGTACGCTCTGCTGTCTCTCCTCTCTCTGTACTCTCTGCTGTCTCTCCTCTCTCTGTATTATCTGCTATTTCTCCTCTCTCTGTACTCTCTGCTGTATCTCCTCTCTCTGTACTCCCTGCTGCCTCTCCTCTCTCTCTTCTGTGTCTCTGTACTCTCTGCTGTCTCTGCTCTCTCTGTACTCTCTGCTGTCTCTCTGCACTCTCTGTTGTCTCTCCTCTCTCTGTACTCTCTGCTGTCTCTCTGCACTCTCTGTTGTCTCTCCTCTCTCTGTACTCTCTGCTGTCTCTCTGCACTCTCTGTTGTCTCTCCTCTCTCTGTACTCTCTGCTGTCTCTCTGCACTCTCTGTTGACTCTTCTCTCTCTGTACTCTATACTCTCTCTTTACTCTCTGCTATCTCTCCTCTCTCTGTACCATCTTCTTCCTCTTCTCTCTCTGCACTCTCTGTACTGTCTCTCTGTATGCTAGACCCTTTTACTGCACAGAGTTGTGTTCTCTGATGTTTCCCTCTCCCTTCCCCTCCCTCCTTCACCACCTACACCATGCTGCCTATTACAGGATCCCTCAATGCAGGAGAAGAAATGATAGGATAGAGGCATGTGGCAGTGTCCCTTGTCTGTCCATTTAGGAGGATCAGCTGACACTGACAATGAGTGATGAAGTGGGACATTCATAGCTGTCAGCCCTGGCCAACTTTTGGTAAACATTTGTGGGCAGATACCGGAGAGGGGAGTGGGAGGGGTCTCCTGATTTAGTGGGCAGAGTTTCCTGAGGACAGGAGGGTGTGTGCAATGATGTCAGGGCCTGCAGCACTTCCTCACTCCACTAACGGCTATGGCGTCTTGCACTTTGTTTAGGGCGGGTTCCAGGAAGACATGGAGGAGTTTTCTGCTCAGGAGAATGCTGGTTAAGGTGAGGCCTGGTCCTGAACACAGGGACAGCTTTAGCATTGCATCAAAAGAGGTACATTACTGCAATACTGGTACATAGGGAAGCTGTGCTGTAGAACAAAAAAAATGTGAACTTAGCCTTTAACCCTTTCCTGCCATGCAATATGTTAGTGACCATCATTTCCTAATTAAAAGACAGTGCAATATGTCTTATCCATTTCCTACACATTTTTACATAGTGGAAAGGTGTTAGGCAGGGTCAGGTTTAGGGTTTTCTAATTACTTGACAGTGTCATGCATCGAGCAGTAAATTATCTACTGCTCCCTCTCCACCTTCTCCTGTTGAAAGACATTGAGTTTGACATATGAAAAACATCAATGTTGCTCCTGGTCATGACCAGAAGAGTTTCTTTCAGCTGCTAAAAATGTTCCCTTGTCCTCGAAAAGACAGTAATGCTTTCCTTTCCACAAGTTGGTTTTCAAAGGTTTGGTTTGATAAAATTCACCATGCAGGTGCTGAGTCTCCTCCATGAGTAATGAATAAGTGTCAAAATAGAGATTACGTGCTTTTATAGCCAAACAGTATCAGTTTTTGAAGAGACGAGCAATTCCACATTAGGGGAAACAGCAGTATAAAAGATGTTATTTTTGGCTTACTATTATGACACGCAACATTTGCCTTACTGAAGCGAGGAAAACGTGAACTTTAAGATTTAAAGAATATGCAAACCCAACAATTCCTTTTCCTGATACTGTATGTGCCTGTTGTACCATGTACTTGTGTTCTCTTTGTATTGCTTCCTTTGTGTGAAATCCCTGGTATTCCTGACAGTCCTTCTGCTTTCTTATTAGAAGCAAACCAAACTAAAGCCGGTCATAACTGGGTCGAATTCTGAAAGAATTTCCTTTTCAAATCTTTTCTAAGAATTTTGAATTAGTGGACCGCAACAACGGCCGATTTTCGAGCGGCCATCGAATTTGAGTGATCTGGCATGTTGGAAATTTTTTGAAAGAGAAACAAATTTCTAATCAATGATGGCAGAATCGTGCAAAAAATGTAAATGACAAAAAAAATGAGCATGAGCTGTGACCTGGAAAGGAAAGAAAATTCTTGGCCACAAAAATTCTTTTCTGCAGTAACATGAGGTGAAATTAAAAGCTTGGTTGTCAAATTTCTAATCCATTGTGGCACCATTGGATTACAAAATGCACAAAATTTCTGATTTTCTAAAGAAAATTAGTTAGGAATTTGATCCATGTATGGCCTGCATTAACAGGAAAACACACCGTGGTCAGTTCATTAGCTATGCTGGGAACTCAGTCTGCTCTTCTCCAATGATCAGACTTGTCCTGATGTGCTCCTCCAACCAAACAGCCTTTCACTGGGAAGATCAGTTTACTGCTGTTTCTTCTCCATCAGCTCTTATGCAGCTGAGAACAGAGGGTATGTGATCACTTATAAAAAAGGAAAAAGGTATTTATGATGTTTTTATATCTATACACAAATGTTTTGCCTCTCATTTTTATTTAAACTGAATGATTTGTTTTACAAGATGGGGGTTGAGAATACCAACAAAAATATCTTCAATACAAATAATGTATTAGTTTGCACATTAATAAAGAATGACCAGCATAAAGCTCTGACTTGCATTCACATTTATGTCAGGGACCCATTTAAGAGTGACAATGAGCATGATGAAGTGAGAGATGGCAAGAAGAGTGAATAGCTTTGTATGTATAGAGAAACAACAGCAGAGGTGTACTATAGCCAAGCAACAAACCCACTATGACCTAAAACTTCACTTTTATTCAAAACTGTCTAAAACTCATAATGTAGAAAATGAAAGGAAGTCATAAGGATGCCCAGTGTATAACCTTATAGGGCAATGTGAAATTAGTGCAAAAATACAAAATGATGGAACAGGTATACAACTGCCTTCATTATAAGGAGATAACAGACAGCAAGTATGTCTTCAGTTTTCATTGGTCAATTTTTGTGTCTGAGTGGTATAGGATATAGTCAGTATCCTGGCCACCTAAAACAACCCAAAGGCATGGATTGATACTGGGGGGTTACTGTGATTACTGAAAGGCTCAACTGCCCATCAAAATCAAATATATTACAGCACCCTCCCATCCTGAGAAAAGAATGTACTTCTATCGATTCGCTATCTCCACCAGTCCACAAACCTTTTCCTCCTACAACTAAACCCACAATGCCCCAATAAATCTAAGTGATTATAATGAAAACTAAAGAAAAAGAATACAAAAAAAAGTAGTATTTCAGTATAGTGAATTAATAGAAGTGCGTTTTTCCCAGGATGGAAGTGTACTGTGACATATTTAATTTTGATGGGCAGTTGAGCCTTTTAGTAATCACAGTAACCCTCAGTATCAATCCATGTCTTTGTGTTGTGGAACGTGGCCAGGGTACCTACCCTAACCTATACACATTACCACTCAAGCAAAATTTGACCAATGACAACTAAAGACATACTTGCTGTCTGATTGTTATCTCCCTATAATGAAGGCAGTTGTACATCTGTTCCATCATTTTATATTTTTGCACCATTGCCCTATGAGGTTACACATCTGGCATCCTTATGATTTCCTTTCATTTTCTACATTATGAGTTTTAGACAGTTATGAATAAAAGTGAAGTTTTAGTTCATAGTGGGTTTGGTGAGTGGCTAGAGCACACCCCTGCTGTTGTTTCTCTATTAATATTTCCTACATAAAGACCAATCTTACAGTATAAGTATACATCGGTAGATTTTGTTTGTTTTGAAGCTTTGCATGTATGTCATGGAGATGGATAAGTGGTTGATGCTGCAGTTAGGAAAGAGGATGAGCCTCATTCTAAATGATGTACCAGTGGTGACTGTAATGAAATGATGATGAGGACAAAATTCACTGTGGACAAAAACTTGAATTCCCAACAGCTAACTAGCATGGTAAGCTGTATAAATTCTTGCTTTCAAAGTAACACGTATGCTAGTTTTAAGGGCCCATTTACATCCTTTGCATTGGGAAGCACTGGGCAGCATCAGTGAAAGAACTTTTCTCAATGGAAGAGGAGGAAGGGCCATCTATACACTTGTTCAGCCTGAAGACCTAAAGCTGTTAACCACTGGAGTGCTTGAAGTTTAGAGATAGGAAGAGTACAAGCATCCCTGCAGTAAAGATTTTTCCTGGATCCAGCTCTATGCAGAACATGGGACTTACATCATTACAGGTAAGTGATGTGATTACAGCTGTAGGGATTTTCTTTTCAGATAAACTTCAGCTTTAATATTTTCTAATCCTGAAAACACTGTCTTTTGTCATTTGAAACGGATCCCTCAAACATATATAAAACTAAGTATATATTGATTGTGCCACTGTTTATTTTAGAGATATTCACAATTAAGAAAAAATGTCATGTGTTATTTGAATACAGTACGTATTTAATCCTCATACTGGGGCATGCCATTGAACTACTAATCACTTTAGTCCTGTGTGGCTTCCATTGTTCAGATAGGTGTTTTTAATTTCCAGGTTTTAAGTATACAAACTGGGAGCCGATTAGTCTTTTCTGTGGCGTGCATGTGCTGACAAGGAACATGTTGTCAAGGGATAAAGCAGAGTGAGCAGGATAATTACCTCTTAGCAAATTTAATCTTAAATAATTATCTATTTTTCTTAGTATATGTAATCAACAAGAATTTAAACTGATTTCCTATAGCTTCTTACCTACAAGCTTATATATCATAAATTTGTAATAATATGAAAAAACAAAAGGCAAATAGATTCCAGCCCTCCACACCCATCCTACATTTTGTCTCACTAGGACCAGACCCATTTGGTTCTTCCACAAATCTGGCTTTGCCTTTCACTAATGGTGAAATTTACTGCAGGATAATGGGCTGTTCTGCAGAACTAAGAGCTTCTCGGAGAGGTGACAGAAATGTTGTTATTCTCCAGAGGTCTTTATAATTGGTATTCTAAAACTCAAATGCTGTGGAAAACATGGATAAAAGGGATATCCTGCCTCCAAAGTCATCTATCTACCCTGTGGAACCTGAATGAAGATTTCCATAATACCTGAGAAAATATTGTATGAGAATATAACAAGAAGAACGTTCAGTCCAGGCAGAATTTAACTGCTGAACTAAACTCCAAACACGATCTAGGTGTACATCAAGCAGAAAATGCTAATAACATGAGAATTTATGTATAATATTTACATTCATAATTATTGTATTCTGTGCTATCATATATGTCACAATTAATATTGTGAATTTTTCTTTCAGGGAAACAAATGCTCACAATATGATAATCAGTGATCTTTTACACTGAGGGTTAACCTAAAACTATTTGTTGTCCAGGCACTTTTCTTCCGGCACTGTTTTGGAAGAGGAGGATCCCTGCTCATGCTGTGAATGACTGAGTGTCAGGATGAAGATATGAAAGAACTGCCAGTCACCTGTCCTTTAGCCTCTTTTAGGCTCATTCCTCAACCCTCCCCCTGACACCTGGATCAGACTCAGTGAGGGGGAAAAGAACTATATTCAGCACCTGATAATAAAGCCTGGGACAGAGATTCTGACAATATCAATTACTGGACAAGGACGAGAGGACAAAAACTACAGACCAGACTAGGTATTTCGTATAACTACTGTTTGCTCTAAATGTAACTTCATTCTCTCCTTCCCATTGTGTAATATGTGGGAGCAAGCTAAAAATCATAAAACAGTTATATACAGTTCAGTTTGCCAGGTAATGTATCATATGAATTCACCTGCTACTTTATATCTCAGTCTATTTTTATCTATCTATCCAATCTATTTTTATCTATCTATTGCACTGTAGTGTATCATAAGAGTTCTCCTGTTACTTTACATCTCTATCACTTTATGTCTATCTGTCTAGCTATTGTACTGTGAACATTTTTGTAGACCCAGCCTGTTGTGTTAAAGATGGTAGATGTGGGACAATGACTGTACCCAACATGAATGATTCATTTAATGATCATACCATTACTTTCCTTTCAAAATCAACATTTTCTATGGGACACTATACTACAAGATACTACCACAAATGCCAGCCATTGATTGCAAACGAGATAGATTAATTTGTACACACAAAAATGTATTTTTCCTAACAAATTCATTCAAGACCATGTTGTAAAAATGAATACACCCCAATTAAAGTCTTAGGAGCAAAGCTAAATTTTAGACAACAAAATCCTAATTAACAAGAATTCAGCTACAGGTGAGTATAATTATTCACTAAACAGGTGTCCAGCAGACAGTTGATTATAAAAGGGCGTTACTTAACAAATAAAACCCCTTCCCATTTCATGCTGTTAGCAATGGCACCACATGGAAGAGAAATGTCACAAAGCCTGTGTCACAATGTGCGGGCGCCTGTCTCTTGACTGTCACCGTGTGCTTGTCTCTTTTGCTTCTCTCCCACTCTGCAGCTTCCCCCCCCTCCTGCCCCCCCATCCTGTCACGGCCCTTTGATGTGAGCCATCCAGGAGGAGAGGTGTGACTTTCATCTCTCCCCCCCCTCTACTGTTTCTAAGAAGCCCTGGATGAAGTCCAGGCCGCAGCAGCCACACTTACGCCACACGGCCCCAAAAAACAGCGTGAGCACAGACGTTTTTCCCGGGGTTGCACTACTCAGGGAACAAAGGCCACGCTCCCGGGAGCACGGCCCGTGTCAAGGGGGCCTGCCTCGTTGCCGGGGCAACGAGGCATGCCACCCCGGTTGCTAGGGCGACCAGGGACACTCCACACAGGCTTAAGAAGGCCTGCGTGGAGGGTCTTGTAGTTCTTCATCGCTGTGCAGCTGCCAGGAAAGGTCTGCGCTCTGAGGCGAGACCCCTGGAGCACTCTGCAAAAGACCCCAAAGGGCTTTTATTGCCACCCCTGAGCTGTGGGGAGTTATTATTAGTACTGCTGCCCTGGGGTGGAGATCGAGGGGATTATTCCCAATACTGACTCTGCAGCAATACCCAACACTTGGGAGGATTATTACTACTTCTGACGCTGATGCTAAGATTGGGAGGATTATTCCCCACGGAGTACACTGCTGGTACTCAGGACTGGTACCTGCTGTTAGGACCTTCTGTTGTGTGCTGAGGAGGGTTGCCCCCTGGACTGTCGCCTGCTATGAACCCGGGCATCCCTGCCGGAGCTGTGAGTGTGTGCCCCCCTGTTTTATTCCCCCTGGACTGTCCTTGAACTCTGTTCCCCCTCTGCTCCATACTTGGATTACAATTTGCTAGAGACTCTAACCTTGCCCCCCCTTGGGGACGGATTACAAAAATTTGAGCCCTCTCCTTGCTATCCCCCTAGAATGGGTACTGCCACGCTATCTGCAGACCCCAATTAAGTGACTGTCATTTTTGTTAATAAAGCAGCACAGTGGCTAAATGGTTAGCACTTCCGCCTGGCAGTACTAGGGTCATTGGTTCAAATCCCAACCATGGCACCACCTGCCTGGAGTTTGCATGTTCTCCCGGTGCTGCGTGGGTTTCCTCCAGGTACTCCGGTTTCCTCCCACACTCCAAAAGACATGCTGGTAGGTGAATTGGCACCTGTCTAAATTGTCCCTAGTATGTGTATGTATGAATGTAAGTTAGGGATCTTAGATTGTATGCCCCTTGAGGGTTAGAGACTGATGTGAATGTACAATATATATATGTAAACGCGCTGTGTAAAATTGATGGCGCTATATAAGTACTTTAAATAAATAAATAAATAAATAAATAAAGCTTTGTTTGTGTACCATCTTTGTGTGTTCTGTCCTGCCTACGCTCCGTCACAGCCTGAAAATAAAAATAAGCAAGCAATGTGAAGGCTACAAGAAGATCAACAAAGCTTGACATACCAGTCAGAATACTGTAGCAAAAGTGATACAAAATTTAACAAAGACGTTAACACCTCAACAGAAGCATCTTCTGATAAGAAGGGACGAAGAAAATTGCTATGCAAGTTCACTGCAGTTAGCTAAAGAAGTAGAAAGCAAAACTGGGGTGATTGTTTCCCATGAGACAATACGGCATACACTGTAGAGGAATGGCATGCATGGGTGTCATCCACATAGGAAGCCTCTCCTAAAGCCCATGCACAAAAAAAGCCCACCTAGAATTTGCCAGGGCCCATGCTGAAAAAGAAGACGACTACTGGGACTCTGTACTCTGGAGTGATGAGACCAAGATAAATGTTTTTGGAACTAATGGCTTCAAAACTGTATGGCATTGCAAAGGTGAGAAGTACAAAGAAAAATGCATGGTGCCTACACTGAAACATGATGGTGGCAGTGTTCTTCTGTGGGGCTCCAAGAGTGCTGCTGGTGTTGGGGAGCTGCATTTCATTTATGGTATCATGATTTCACAGATGTACTGCTCTATTTTGAAAGAGAAGATGCTACCATCACTCTGTGCCCTTGGTTGTTGCGCACTTTTCCAATATGACAATGATCCAAACACACATTTAAGGCCACTGTTGCATTTCTGAAGAAGAATAGGGTGAAAGTGATTCAGTGGTCAAGTATATCTCCTGATCTGAACCCAATCGAACACCTATGGAATGTGAATTCTGAAGTCGAGCATCACTATCCATACAGCGTCCAGTCTCTAAAAGAGGTCATTCTTGAAGAATGAAACAGATAGATGTTGCAATATGTCGCCAACTTGTTCATTTTCTGCCTAGAAGACTTGGTGCTGGCCTTACCTCTTTAAATCATGGAGGTCATACAAAATACTAGATGTAGTAGTTTTTGTTGTGGGATGTATTCATTTTTGCATCAACTAATTTGCATAAAACTGAATATTTTGTAATCTGATTTATATTATTAACCTTAATTTCATGTAACAAGCTAAACAAATGTTCAATAAAACTCAGTTTTGTCAAAACTTTGGAAATTGTTCTTGACTTCATTGAGATATTGATTAAAATCTTTCTTTTCAACAGGGGTGTACTCATTTATGCTGAGCAGTGTGTATATATACATATATATATATATATATATATATATATATTAATAACTGAAAAACACTTCAGCGCAATTATAACTGATCCCACCCCTAATATGATACTGCTGCTGACACTAAATGTGTTGTGTTCCCACAGACAAATAAACCTTGATGCTGCCCCCCCCCCTTGTGAATGAGTAAGAGGTACTTGTACCCCTACCCATTCACTAAAGGGTTACATTTAGTAAAACAAATAAAGAGACCAGTCTTTTGAACAATTTGTTTATTGATCAAAAAACAAAAGTCCTTTAGTTAAAAAAAAAAAGCAAAAAAATGGTTCCATCGTTGTAATTCATTGTCAATCACGGTGTCCAGCATTGTCACGATGCCACCGACTGAAATAAATTAAAACCCGATGTCCGCCAACTCGTCCGCACCTTCCGAGCACTTGCCGCAACCTGACATTTGCCAGTCAGATGTAAACAATTGTGTGGAGCTAGCAGTGATGTCAGGTCCATTGCTTTGGCCAATCACAATGTGAGAGTGCAGTGCACTGTGGGACACGGCAGGTGAATAGCCCGCCGAACGCCTTTACAAACGAACAGGTGAATACACGCCGAATGCCGAATGCCGAATGCCGAACACACGAACGGCCGATGTTCGAGAAGAACTTACGTTCGATTTGAACATCCAGACCATCACTAGTGGTTTCAGTCCAAATGTCTGAGCACTTTAAAGCACTATTGACATTTATGTTTGAATGGTCCATTCTATTTGGTAAGAACTCATAATTTCTCTATTTGCATGGTGAAGTGAGACACGTACATATAGTGGTGAAATTTTAACATTGAAAGGAGGCTTAGTTGCTTTAAGAAGTTCCACATTGTTTTGGACTGATGTGTTGGGACATTGTCTTTATATTTTTGCACAACGTATTGTGATATATTTTGCACAGATTTTACTCAATTTTATGAATTGTCATATGTATGAATTTTTGCACTATTTATGGTCATATAACAATTACATTGATTTGCACTCTATATTTATTTATGCATTATTTATGGAGCTGATATAGCACTGCACTGGTATATTATTATATCTCAGTCTGTAGCTACAGCACCCTGCTGTGTGGGCCCACTTTCTGGCCTCTCAATAGAGGTTCTCCTGGTACCCAGGGCTCTCCCACTCCCCTGAGACTTCCAGCTCTCCCAGACTTGCTTAGCCATCTCGGACCTCTCAGTCCTGTGGGTGAGTTATCTCTCTTCCAGCATGGAGTACTGTCTCTCAAGTAGAGCACTTTGCCTAACAGGAGCCCACACCTATTCCCTGAGGTGAGTATGCCTGTCTCCTGAATGGAGAACTCATGTATCTTCTTAAGGGAGCCCTAAACAATGCCCAAGCCTATCATTATAAGGGCTGTGTGCACCTGGACACACAGCCTGCTGGTCTTCAGAAAAACCTGGACACTGAGTTGCAGATTTCTTCCCTTCCAAAGCACAAATCTCCAAACTCCGGGGTTCAATCCGGGAGGACAAAAATCTGGAGAAAGCTGTAAAAACTGATATTCCTGGAATCCCTCATTTTACATTCTCGCAAACCCGGTGTCCTTTCTACAACCATTTTAACAGTGGCAAAACCTTGCACTGTCACATTATATATAAACAAACTTATTCAGTAATTTTCAAGATTAGTATTTACACTATAAAAGATTAAAGTATATGTACACTCACTACAAATTATGAAGTTCAAGTGTTTCCAGTGAAGAGTACTGTTGATGCTACAATATTGTCCAAGGAATGAATCTAGAGGAACTGTATAGTAGAAACCAAATAGCTGAATCAAAAAAATTAGTAAGTGTGTAAATGGGAAGATTGGCATAAAAAAATATAAATCATTTGGCATGTAAACAGTACACAGGTAAGTATTTAAACTGTGTATTTAGCTGTTTACCTGCAGTAGTACTTTAGTATCTTCTGTGTATAATAAAGTTGTATTGTTGGAAACAACTCGAAGAATGTATGTGTCTAAATGCGATATGTGCAAAAAAATAGAAAGTTGTCATTCAAAGCTTGCAGTTGTAATAGAAGAACATTTGCAGTTATTTTAATGATTCAATGTAAGGGGTGCTTCGAGGCTACTAAGCAATTCTTTTTTGCCCCATTAATTTGTATCTGTGATATTCTTGTCTGAATGTAAAATCAGAATTAATATTGTAACAATAGAAGGCTTTTTCCCCATATTTCTAAGCCATTGTTATAGCTTCTTTGAATTCAATGAGCAGAAAAAAGTGAAATACTTCCTGAAGTGACAGAAAAGCATAAGTCATGTGTTTCATTAACTTTGGTTCAGTTTAAATAGTTCATTAACTTTGATTTGGTTTAAATAGTTTAGTTTTGCAATGCAATTATTTTCAAACGGATGTTCATTTTAATCAGAAAAGGGAAAATATTTCCCTCTTTCACGTGAAAAATCATAATTTTTACCCTTTCCACCGACAGCTAAGATACTGTCCTAAATGCGTGAGAAGTACTGCACTCAGAATCTGGTGCAGCGGTGCATGGTAGCCAATCAGCTTCTAATTCAGCTTGTTCAATTAAGCCAGTGTTTCTCAACTCCAGGATCAGGTCATCAGGCCAGCAACATCCAGGTAACACACATCAGGAGGGGATAGCCCATCTCCGGGTATTCAGTCATCAGCCACCAGGGGGATCACACACGTTCTCATATGCCCAATAAGCAGAAATCACCTTAGGAAAAGGGGGCTGAATGACTGAGTACCCAGAGATGGGCTATCCCCTCCTGATGTGTGTTACCTGGATGTTGCTGGCCTGATGAACTGATGCTACAGTGTTCCATATCCAGATGACCAGGAGTAGGTCCTAAATATACTCCAATGCGAATGAGATTGCGCTGTCTGGTTAGTGCAATCAACACTTATCTGTTTACAGCCACAGGAGTCACCGTTTTTCCTCACCATGTCATTTTTGATGTGTTAAAGAAGCAGTTAAGCCATCCATTAATTTCATTTACTCTTGACTGAGGAAGGGGGGAGAGCTCTGTCTCCAGAGGGTGGGAATGCATGTCCTGACTTAGGATTTATGGAATCCTCTGTCTAGAGAAGTGCTTGAGATGCACTGATATGCAGCAGGTTGAGTGCCTAAGTCAATGTCAGTTAATTTCTGTGCGAGATCATGAAACCCTTACCAGAAATTCCTGAGATTGTCACAAAACAATAATATGTGTAGCAAGGTTCCTTTTCCTTCCCCATCTCTCCAGCATGTGTAGGATATATGTGGATATATTTCATGGTGAACCAAGGAAGTCCTGTGCCAATAAATAAGTAGTTTATATCCAGACTCCTAGTATTTGATGGATGTGGAAGACTGAGTGGAAAAATTTAGTATATCTTGTCTTTATTCTGTGGTGAGGGATTTAGTAAGTTGTTCTTCCCATTTTGTCAAGAATGGATGAATAAAGTCATCAGAAGGTGCAATGAGTGACTTATAGGCTAAAGATACCAAGTGCTGCAATGGCCTTGAGTCTGATCACAATTGTTCATATGAGTAGCCAGAATGTGCCCCTTGAGAGAGTGTAGACAGAAAATGTGATAACTGGGTCAATCTCCAATTGTACAATGATGAGTCAAGCATTATCCTTAGGTCAGAGATTGGTTTATCACCATCACAGGAGATGAAGTCTTTCAGGTGGAGTTTGTTAATAACCCAAATTTCCCTGAAACATTTGTCAAGTGTACCTGGTATAAAGTCTGGGTGTTTTACTTTTCTTTTATCCGTACTGATATAGTCCTTGAAGCTGAACTCCAGCAAACAGCTAAATATGACGGAGCCATTTTATCTTCTCAATTATTGGTATTTCTTTCCCTTAAAGGCATAGTTTATCTTTACCAAAAAACTGACAATGCAGATAAGGGGCATCTGTAGATAAAAACAAATTGTGTAGATTTGACCAAAGTTAAATAATGTCCTTGTTTAGGTGTAGGCCATTTATGTACCTTATGAAGCCTGACCTGAAAAACTTCCAGAGATTGTCCAGAGATCATCCCAGCTTGACTATATTGCTTACTTCCACCATCACAAGAGCAAGCACTCAAATGCTGATCTCAGAGCTACTGCACCTAGGGAGAGAAAGCGCATGTGAGGGGGTTTGAATCAGAGAAAGAGCTCAACCTATGAACAATAAATAGAGAAAGTGCTCCTGCGCTTATGGATATTTTCCACTCAACAACACAAACTAGACCTGATTGCAGCAGTCTTCTAATTGTGTTAAATTGTCACAAAAAAAAAATTTAATTAAAAAACAGATAAACTGTGCATGGTCATAAACATGTGCATATTTTAGACATATCATAAACCAGTCCCATAATTAGTATAAAAGAAAGTGCTCGTGCTTGTGTTCAACTTGTATTCAATATCCTGAATGGTGCTACATTGTGCTCAACAAAAGTGCCCCACATGGACTGACAATCACCCTCATTCCATGACCATCTATCTCTAGAGTGGTCATTCACACTTTGTGGGACAATCCCAGTAAGCCAATGGTCCCCGGATCCTTTAGCCTGTGATCATCTATCCTTGAGGCAGTCCATGACATATAAGGAACAGTGTCCAAAAACACCCGCCGTCTCCACAGCTCCGCAAGCAGCAAAGAAATGTGTCACCATATATGTAGCAGTAGAGAGGAGACATGTCTGCGGGTTGTACGTGTGCTGGGAGCGGACAAACATCTGAAGCTGGACACTGCTACCTTTGGGTAGATCTTTTTCTTCATATAGAGATAGATGGTCATGGAATAAGGGTTAGTGTCAGTCCATGTTGGGCACTTCTGTTGATTACAATGGAGCACCAATCAGGATATTGAATACAAGTTGAACACAAGCACAAGCACTTATTATGGGACTGGTTTATGATATGTCTAAAATATACACGTTTATGACCATGTGCGGTTCATCTGGTTTTTAATTTTATGATGAACAATAACAGCTGGGATCAACCCATAGTAACATCATAGCAGCAAGGCAGCATTGGATGATGCCATCTTTGGGAGGTTTTTAGTCAGGCTTTGTGAGGTTCATAAATGGCCTACACCTACAGTAAGGGCCTTATTCAACTTTAGTCAAAGCAGCACAGTTTGTTTTTATCTACAGAAGACAGTTTGTTTAGTAAAGAAATGATTGACTTCTGTTCAGCCACATGTCTGTATTTTTTCACTCAGTCAGCACCGCAGGAAATAGACTGCAGTGCTGATCAGTGTATTCTGATAGCTGGAAAGTCTTACCCCTGTCAAAATACAAAGCACTGCAGAGACGATTCTTCCATTCACCTTGAATGTGTGGATGGGGAAATTGGGTCAGTTTTTTTGTTACATGATTGAAATACATAGCAATAGCAGAAAATCACAAGTGGAACACAACAGTATACATCCACATTTTTATTTTGTAACATAGAATGCTCCCTAATTCTTTCAAAAGGGCAATAAAATGTGTTTTTGTTGACATAAATCCAGGTATCTTTGTCACCCTAGATTCTTCTATGAAGTGTATTGCAGTGTAAACCCTTCTTATTTTGGAAGTTCTAAAATATAAAACTCCTATAGTGGCTCACTGAGTTGAACTACTGCTTTGCAATGTGCTCGGTTTAATTCCTATAGCATCATTATATGGTCAATGCCCTCTGGCTAACTGAAATACAAATCTACATTTCCAAGACAACTCAAGGCCATGGCTGCCCACTTGGTAATCCCTCATATTTGTAAGGCCTTTGCCTTAATTGCTTAGCTGTCATATTAGTGTCAGTCTCCTGGGTCACTGAAATAATAGTCTGAATGTACTGTGCACAATCATTTACAATGGTCAGTGGCGCTCCATGTTTTTATCTCCTGTGCTGGGCTCATTATGTATATGTCAATATAATTTATATTATTATTATTATACAGGATTTATATAGCACCAACAGGTTGCACAGAACTTTACAAAATTAATGTAGACATTATAGTTACAATACAATTTGGTACAAGAGGAAACAGAGGGCCCAGCTCGTTAGAGCTTACAATCTAAGAGGAAGGTTTGAGTGATACAGAAGGTAATAGCTGTGGGGGATGAGCTGATGGAAGAAATAAAAATCAGTTTACTAGTTAGACGCAGGATAGGCTTCTTTAAAGAGAAGGGTTTTCAGGGATCGTCTAAAGTTGGATAGATTAGGAGATAGTCAGACATATTGGGGTAGGGAGTTCCATAGGATGGGAGAAGCTTGGGAGACGTTTTGCAGGCGTGCATTGGAGGAGGTGACACAGGCACTAGAGAACAGAAGGTCTTGGGAAGATCAAAGAGAGAAGTTTGGTTTATATTTTGAGACCAGGTTGGGGATGTAGCTGGGGGCAGAGTTGTGGATGGTGTTGTAAGCTGTTGTTAGTACTTTGAATTTTATTAGTTGGGTGAGTGGAAGCCAGTGGAGGGATTGGCAGAGAGGGGGATCAGACACTGAATAGTTGGTAAGGTGAATGAGCCTGGCAGCAGCATTCATGATGGACTGGAGGGGGGATAGCGTATGTAAAGGGTGTTCCAGTAGTCGAGGCGAGAGATAAAGTGAATTAGAAGTTTTATAGTATCATCTGTTAAAAAGGGGCACATTCTGGAGTTGTTGCTGAGGTTGAGGTGGCATGATCTGGATATGGATTGAATGTGGGCCTGAAAGGATAGTTCAGAATCTAAGGTTACCTCTAGCACCCCAGCATGCCGGGATGGGTTGATAGTTGTGATATTGATCTTGACCGAGAAATCAGGGGAAGAGGCACGTGGGGGAGGAAATAATATGAGCTCAGGTTTGGATACATTGAGTTTTAGGAAGTGGTGTGACATCCAGTCTGATATATCTGTTAGTAAATTGGTGATATGTGAGGAAAATGATAGGGTGAGGTGAGGAGTAGAGAGATAGATGTGTGTGTCATCAGCATAGAAATGGTATTGGAAACCATGGGAAGCAATCAGCTGACTCAAGGAAGAAGTGTAGATTGAGAATAGCAGAGGTCCAAGGACAGAACCTTGGAGAACCCAACAGTAAGTGGAGTAGGAGAGGAGGAAGTAGAGTTGTAAGTGACACTGAAGGTGCGGTGAAATAGGTAAGATTCGAACCAATGGAGAGTACAGTCATGGGGGCCAAGTAAATAGAACGTTTTGAGGAGGAGGGGGTGGTAAACTGTGTGAAAGGCAGTGGAGAGATTCAAGAGTAATAGTGCAGAATAGTGACCATTGGTTTTAGCTGTTAGTAAGCCATTTGTGAATTTTAAGAGAGCAGTTTCTGTGTAGTGTTGTGGGCGAAATCCAGACTGAAGGGAATCGAAAAGGTTATTCCCAATGAGGTGGCAGCCCAGCCTGTTGTAGACTAGATGTTCAAGGAAGAGGACACTGGGGCGCACTAATGAGTGCACACGCAGGAGGGAGGTGACAGCCGGTGTACGCACTGTGTTGGTTGGCCGGGCCGGAGAACTTGCTGAAGAGGAGGAGGAGGGCAGGGAGCGCATGCCGAGAGAGAGAGGAGAAAAGTGGGCAGGGACTGATGGGAAGAGTGAGAGAAGGAGCCCAGGCCCTGTGTAGAGGAGAGACACAAAACCAAGGTGGCTCGGAGTAGAGCTGTGAGCGATTGATTTCCAGAGCCCATCAAAGATTATGATCCATCCCAGTATCCAGAGAAGGGAGTCCCTGTAAAGTCAGGCTGCAACACCCATCTATCCCTTAAAGGGGACCTCTGGCTGATTGGATTGTCGTGTAACCCAGGAGTATTTGCTGTGCTGCCCGCCACCTAGAGGGAAGATAATCTGGTACCCGGCTTACCCTGGTTTCCTTAAGAGGACCTCTGATTATATATTTATATGCACATTTCCATTGTGCATCTGGTGAATACGCAAGTTTACTACACCTACAAGCACAAACACTGAAGCATCATTGCAGTTGGCACTTTAAGCACAGATTGTCACCTTATGAACTTTTATAATGTATTACTATGTATTTACATATTATATTGGGTCACATAAACAGACACTTTTGTGATTGTTTTAGCACTGCACTTTGCTATATGAATCTTTAAGGTTTTATCTGGTTACCTTTTGTGTATAGCTGCTTTTATCAAGAGCACTAACTGTCTTATATTTCTTAGATGTTCAAGGCGTTTGGAGGCAAAAGGATGTAAGGAGATGGGCCTTAGGTTGCTAAGATTAGTGGGGTCCTGTGAGGTCCTTTTAAGTATAGGGGTGACTATCGCATGTTTTAGAGTTGGGGAAGATGCCAGTAGAAAGGGAGAGATTGAAGATATGAGTTAAAGATTGAAGGTTAGAGCCAGAGGGTGACCATAGTATATGTGAGGAAACAGGGTCCAGGGGACAGGTGGTTAGGTGGGCTTTAGAAAAAAGTTTATTAGCTTCCTCTATAGTAGCTGGGTTAAACAAGGGAAGTACTAATTGTGCAGGTGGACAAGGAGTATGGGGTGAGGGAGATACCTGCACAGTGGAGATATCATCACAGATGTTATCAGTCTAATTTTTGAAGTGATTAGCGATCTCCTGGGTAGTAAATGAGTTAGTGGGTGGAGGTAATGAAGGACAAAGTAGAGCGTTAAAGAAAAGAGTTGACAGGAATTGCATGAGAGGGTATTAATGAGAGTGATAAAATAGGTCAGCTTGGCAGTGTGAAGACAGGAATTGTTGTATTTTGAAGGGCAGATTTATATTGGTCAAAGTCATAAAAGCTCATGAGCATGGCTATGTTTTTTGATGCATCTGGTATTGTCTGTTTGCCAGGGCTGTAGCAGTCGGGGCCTAATTCTGTGTGTGGTGGGGGGGGGGGGGGGTGACAATGTTGCAGAAAAAAGAAGAGAAGGGTTAAGATAGCAAAGGTTTCTACGGGTAACTGTTCAGTAGTTGGAAGACAAGGAGGAGGAAGCCAAGGAGTTACTTATCAATATAAGGTTGACGTGATTTTTATTAAAATTGCATGAAATTAATATTATTTTTTATGGTGATGTGAAAGGTACAGATTTGGGGCCATTTAGAATGTGTACCCTTTTCTGCACTTGTTCTTGGTGCCAGAGACCTATACTACAGTAGATGACCTTATAATCTCTCTATGTATTCTCATATACATCCAGCTCAGTGGTAACCTTTATTCTTAAAGTAGAAGTAAACTCTAACTAGAGGACATCTAGTTTTCTCTTGCACTGTGTATTATAAACAATTGCTATTTTTTTTTTATCTATACCGCTTTGTTTTCACCAATTTTTTATCCTTTGTTGCAACATAACGCTGCTGATCTCTTGAAGTTTCTTTCAGCCACTTTCTCTCTAATTGCATTCACTTCAGCATTGCTTGCATATCATCTCTCTGGACTGGATTCCTCCATAGTACTGCACAACCAGGCAACACGCATTGAACGCACGGGTATTGAACTTTGATGGGGTTGAGGGGTGTATGGGATGCCAAAGGGAACTGTGAATAAACTCCTTAGCAACTATGTACAAGTCCATTAAGCAACAAAGTCTTTTGGTTGGAAGAGCTCTCCAGCCCTCTAGGTGTGCCACCTTAGATCCCAGATCAAATCTCCTCTTCACCCAGCTGCCTGAGGGAATCCTTGGGTAAGGGGACCCAGAATCTGCCACTTTTGAATCAGCAGTCTCAGATGGGGCTAGTCAGGTTTCCCACCAGAATGCCCTCTCCCCTTATCCAGCCCAGGAGGTTGGGGATTACTCACTCAGTCCTCCTCTGCAAGCTTGTAAATTGGTGGCTGCCTTCAGGCCTTACACTGGGCTAGCTCCATCTCTGCTTCCCAGGCTGTCAGGGATGGTTAAAGCTTAGAGATCCTTCCTTCCAGCTCCTGAGAACCCCCCCCCCCCGGCTCCACACTCCAGCCTTCTCACCTCATTTTCCATCCAAACACTCCTGCCACTGAGCAGGCTCTATCACTCTTAAGGGTTGTCCTGACCCGATGCCAAGCCTCCTGCTTTAGGATTGGTTAGGATTCCTCAAGAATGCAGACCAGCTCCTCCTCATCCCAGACCACTGAGTTCCAGAGACTTCTCCTATCTTCTAAATCAGGAGGAGGTATCACTGGACTGATCTGTAGAGCCTCTCAGCCCTGACCCAAATTTGACCCTCTGACTATCACCTGAGCTGCTACTCAGCCATCTAAATAGAAAATAATTAGCTAGCTCCCCCTAGCTAACTAAGAGGGTGCTACACCTGCATAATGTGTGTAGGTACAGCTGCTTGTGATCCCCATCTGGGTCGCCTATGACAGGCTGACAACGCTGGAGCACTTGGGAGATAGGGACATAGCTTTGACACCTCATAACAGGAAGTGCCATACCAAGAACATTTATGGCAAGATGACCAGGTTTTACCGAAAGTTGCAAATGTAAAAAAAATAGAAAATGACTACTGAAATGGAAGTAACATTTATATATGAGATTTTAGTGGTGCGGCTTACATCTGTTTTAAAGTGGTTCTAAAAGCTCAAAGTTTTTTTTACCTTAATGCATTCTATATTTAAGGTAAAAACCTTCTGGGTGCAGCTCCCCCTCAGTCCCCCCTTATACTTACCTGATCTTATCCCTCACCAGTGGTGTGCACAAGAGCAGCAGCTTTTCTGGGTCCCTCTTTTTTCACTGGCTCTCACAGCAGTGGGAGCCATTGACTCCTGCTGTTCTCAATGGCAGCCAGAGAGCCATTGAGGATACAGCAGGGGTGGGGTTTAGCCCCACTCTGTGTGTGAATGGACACACAGAGCATGGCTCAGGAGAGAGCTTGCTCAATTGCTCTCATAACAAGAGGCTTGCTATTGGGGGCATTTGGTGAGGGAGGAGCAAGGACAGCCGGCGGGGGAGTCAAAAAGAAGAGGATCAGGGTTGCGCTGTGCAAGACCATTGCATGGAGAAAGTAAGTATAAAATGTTTGTCATTTAAAAAACCCTTTCCTTTAAAATCACATTAAGACTATGCTCTGTCTTACAGTGGATATAAAAAGTCTACATACCCCTATTAAATGTCAGGTTTCTGTGATGTAAAAAATGAGGCATAGATAAATCATTTAAGAACTTTTTCCACCTTTAATGTCACCTATAAACTGTACAACTCAGTTGAACAATAAAATGGAAATCTTTTAGGTGGAGGGAAGCAAAAATAAAAAAACTAAAATAATATGGTTGCATAAGTGTGCACACCCTTAAACTAATACTAGCACCTTTTGGTTTTATTACAGCACTTAGTCTTTTTGGGTTCGGGTCTATCAGCATGGCACATCTTGACTTGGCAATATTTGCCCACTCTTCCTTGCGAAAACACTCCAAATCTGTCAGATTGCGATGGCATCTCCTGTGCACAGCCCTCTTCAGATCACCCCACAGATTTTCGATCAGATTCAGGTCTGTGCTCTGGCTGGGCCATTCCAAAATTGTAATCTTCTTGTGGTTAAGCCATTCTTTTGTTGATTTGGATGTATGCTTTGGGTCGGTTTCATGCTGAAAGATGAAGTTCCTCTTCATGTTCAGCTTTCTAGCAGAAGCCTGAAGGTTTTATGCCAATATTGACTGGTATTTGGAACTGTTCTTAACTCCCTCTACCCTGACTAAGGCCACCACCATGCTTCACTGTGGGTATGGTGTTCTTTTGGTGATGTGCAGTGTTGTTTTTGCACCAAACATATCTTTTGGAATTATGGGCAAAAAGTTCAACCTTGGTTTCATCAGACCATAACACATTTTCCCACATGCTTTTGGGAGACTTCAGTGTTTTTGCAAAATGTAGCCGGGCTTGGATGTTTTTCTTAGTAAGAAAAGGCTTCAGTCTTGCCACTCTACCCCATAGTCCAGACAATTTTCAAAAGGAGAAAGTTTATTAGGTAGTATTTACAAAACAAATTCATTTTTGGTGAAGCAGCGATAGACCATAACTGGAAATAGAAGGAACAATATAGCTTAAATCTATTGCAAAGTATAAACTTTGAAAAAAATAAAGCTATTATAAATGCTATTAACTTTAAAGAAATTTCCAAACAGTGTCAAACAAGTCACAAAAAATAAACAGCTTTGCACCACAGCGATTAAACTCTTCTGTACAAGATCTTCAGGATTGAGCAGGCATATTGCATCTGTGTAACGTAGATGTGGGATTCAAGTGATTGGACTGAGATGTGATCGGTAGCAATATGTAATTGTAAATTTAGTTTCATTCCTTGTTATTAAAGATGTATAGAGACGTGCTCACCCATTAGCATCTGAAAAGACAGAGCAGCTTCTAGGCTGGAAGTGACACCTGGGTGCCAATAAGATTTGTCTGTATATATATAATCAGACTTTGCCACCTTCCTGAAGTTTAAAAGAGGAACGCAGATGTTTCGGCTGCAGGAGACCAAGGGGGCTCCGATGTGTCTGGGAGCTTTAAAGTATATCAGCAGATCAAAGGAATAGATTTCATCTCTCATAAAAGCTAAAATATTAGTTGCAGAGAGATGAAAATACTTCCTTCTGATTGGACACTCTGTAGGCTACATCTGCATGTAAAACCGTATTTGTGGCCTATGTGGGGTCCCAGAGAAAGGCAGAAAATGGTTATATTGCGCCTGATGGCGACAGCTGAACAGTGATTGGTACTGTTGCGATCGGACTGATGCGCTGTTGTCGGAAATTCAATCACTGACTTGGTGATTCAAACCGTTCCTGGTCCAATCGACTTTGGGCATTTCAGGACCCAGAGTGTCCTGTGGGCTGGTACAGGAACACCCCCCAGAGTCAATTGGCCAAGGACTAATGTCCAGCCTCTGTCCATATTCCCATAAATTGAGGACTTGAGGTATGTATGTTGTGATTCGTACAGAGCCCGTCCTATTGGCTGATGGATCGCGGACTTTCTCTGACTTGCTCCAGTTGCAGGATAAATCTTGGTAAAAGTTTTATTTCTGTTTTTTATTCCCTTTTATTTTATAGTGAATAGTCAATTGTGTGTCTTCTTGTATTTTTTGTATTTTCTGTAACTTTTTATACTTTGTACATATTTTCTGCACTGCTCACTTTTGGGATATTAAATCTTAAAATTAATAAGTGACTTCTGAGTACTTAGGCGGGCTCACATCTCCAGAGAGATTAGATTGTATTGTATTTTAGTGTCTTTATATGCTCAGTCAAATTCATTGCCAATCTGTATGCAATTGCACTGCGTGTTGGCAGATTGCGTGCAGATTGTAAGGGTGACAGGTCTGCCAGACGGAGATCTGTGTGTGTGGTGTCCCAGCAGACCATTTTGCGGATAAACTGTTGGGTGGTGGCAAGCTACCGTTTGTGGTGTGTCTGGTGTGGGGGGGTGTGGACAGTGGAAGAGTGATTAACACCAGGGTTCTAGCTTGTAGGACAGCTGGAAGAATCCTAGAAGGGTGTGTCAATCGCTAGGCTGCTCCTCAACCCTAATTAGTGCACCAGATTGTATGTAAGATTTGTGTCTACCTGTGTGTGGTCAGCCAGCTGGATTGGAGTGGAGTCTCCCTCTAGTGGTGGCCAGAGGTAGCGCGGGCTGTGAAAATATATCACGGGTGGGCTTATATATGCATATATATTCAGATTAAGTCCCCCTTATTCCCTCTTACCCCAAGTCACGGCCACAAGTGTGCGCTTTGGTTAGCTAGTCACTGTGGGGGTGTGCGTGTGGGGTGAACCGTGACAATCTGGAATGAAAAAAAAGCTAAAATGTGTAGCATACATGTGAAATCTTTGTTAGATAGGCCACACTTTCTAGAGAGCAAACAAATTGCACATCAAATTGAAAACTTGAGGCTTATTTACTAAAACTGGAGAGTGCAAAACCTTTTGCTGCTCTGCACAGAAACCAATCAGCTTCCAGGTTTTATTGCCAAAGCATAATTAAAAAGGCTGAAGTTAGAAGCTGATTGGCTACCTTCAGGGCTGGTGCTAGACTATTTTTCACCCTAGGCAAGACCAACTAATTTCACCCCCCCCCCAAAAAAAAAATAAAACTTCACCTTGTAATTTTAGTTCACCCCTCCTAGCACAAATTCTCTTTCCCTTAAATTCTTCATCCTAGCACACATCCTGCCTCCTAGCATAAATCCCCCTAATCCCGCCTCCTAGCACAAATCCCCCTAAATCCCTCCTCCTAGCACAATTCCTCTCCAAATTACTCTTCCCAACACAAATCCTTCCTCCCCATTAGTGATGGGCCGAACACCCCCCTGTTCAGTTCGTGGTCAAACAGCCAAACCTACTGAAAATTCGGCTTCAAAGTTCAAACGGGGACAATTCACTAAGCGGTATTTAACCGCATCTGAGTATGTTTTAAGATACTGCACAGCTACTAAAATACTGCATGAGTTATTAAGTTATGCGGTATTTTAGTTGTGAAGTAGTAGCTGACAGCTGAATGTAAAATGAATTGCCAGCATTGCCCAGAAATTAAAAAATTACCAATAAAATGCTTGGGGTCCCCCCTCCCATCCATACCAAGTCCTTCAGGTCTGGTATGGATTTTGAGGGGAACCTCCATGCCAATTTTTTTTTTAAATGGCGTGGGGGTTCCCCTCTCAAATCCATACCAGACCCTTATCAGACCATGCAGCCCAGCAGGTCAGGAAAAATCAACTGTAATGAGGATACAAAAGTGCCATATTCTGGAAGCCTTAAAAAAGAGAGGTGGGGGTGCTCCATTTTTCAGCATGGCTTTAAAATTAAAATATATGTGAGCGCACACAAAGAATAAAGCAGCTGTGCACCAGGTAACCATAAAAAACCTCTAAACAGACAATGTAAATAAGGAGTGCAGCGCTAAAAGGAAATCACAATATGAGTATTCAAATGTATATACACCATTAAATATACAGTTCATTAGGTGACTTGAAGTGACTTGAGGTGCTCCAATGTAACTGTATCCTCCTATGGGTAAGGTGCTGTGATATTAAGTGCGAAAAGAATGCGCACTCACCAGAACGCGCAATTAAATGAGTGTTTGTGTAAATTTCCTGATGTCATCTGCCAATCTGGAAAGTATCTAGAATCCGGTAGACTCCCTCATATGGTCTTGATCACCAGCTGCTCCTGGCCTGCCAATTTTTCCCTCCTTTAGCTATATACAGCAGGTATACGCTGACAGAATTAAATGTGAAAAAAAATCAGCAATTCTGTCAAAATTACTATGCAAAGTTCCTTTCTTGGAAGTAATCCAAAAAGCCTCTATGGTCATCACTACTGTGGTAGCTCTGACAAACTGAAAAGCTGAATTAAATATACATCTGAAACAAAACTCTGAAACATGACCGCAACTAACATGCACTGCTCGTTCTATGCACACCACAAATCTACAAAGACCATAGCCCATCTTGGGAGCAAGCAAGAGAGGGTGGCCATGTACCTACATACAATGGGACCATGGAGAATCAACATAGATACCCCCTAACAGGAAGTCAGATCAAAGAAGCAAAAAAAAAAAGATTTTGCATTTGGAGATTTGAAGGATGCTGAGAGTAATAAAATAGTTGTTTTTATTGTATAATGGTGTCACTTTAACTAAAGAAAGTACTATTCATTTTTTATGATGTTTTCTCTAACTTATTATTGCCTATATCTTAGTTTCAATAACATATTAAGCAGCTGATACCTGATTATCTTGTTTATTCTTTAATGCTTAGAGCGCAAAAATATGTAATAAACACTGCTTCTCTATTAGAATTAAAAATAGCAATTGCCTGACCACAATCTGGCAATCCTAAGGCCAGATGGTTTTGAAACTCAATATTGTGAAACATATCTACATCAACTTAAACCACACATTTTGAATTGATCACTTAATTTAGGAAGGCAGATTTCTGAGCAGACTTTTAACACCAATAACCTAGTGCGTTTTTAAATTGGTACGAAAATCCTCACTGCATGATATTTTCAGAAAGAATATTGCTTTGTTAGTATTTATCATCAGGGTGATATAATATGTATTGCTGTGATAGTACAAACTTTTTTGTTTTTGATGAACTGTGATTCCAGAGATGTTGGTATCCTGTAAATCAATGGGACCGTAGGCAGAACATTAAATAAAACTTCAATAACACATAACACAATTGAATTTAAATGGTTTTAACTGGCCAATGCCCTTTATTATTGGTATTAACTTTAATCAACAAATTACATAGCTGTGTTTAAAATATATAATTACATATACCATGTTACTATAAACCAACTAATACAAATAACTATAACTCAGCCATATAGCTCGAGTTAGTACTATCTCTTACAACAAAATACTGTCCCCTTTCAGAGTAAAGGGACAAAGACCACATAATCAGGGCTGTGACAGTGGGCACACTCCTTCTTCTTGCTGTCCAGCACTGACTAACAGGTTCTTGTGCGTGTTTTTCTTTTACAGATTCATACTCGTGCCAGGACCGTTACACTCAACATTTGACCTCAGCCAATCAGGCAAGTATATAAACTGTAGCCAACACCACTTTCTGGAAATTTCTGGATCTGCCACAATCCCATATGTGGGCAGTGCAAAATTCTTTGCTCCTGCCATCTTTTATTCTTCTATTAAATATATGAGTGATTAACGATACAGAGTTGGACTACACTGTTATGGCTGCCGAGGAACCTCCCATACAATATGATTGGTTGGGAGGAGAGTTAAATAGGGTCCAGTCACAGGAGGGCTTATATCCTGAGGAAGTCACGTGCCCAAATCTTGAAGTAACGCGTAGATACGCCAGTAGGAGGAGCTCAAGCGGCAACGTTACGACGTCATATCAAGCGTCGATGCCATCTTGGTGCACCCGGATATATCCACATATGCAGTACACCCACGCTGTAGTGGAACGAATGCTGTACAAACATCTACATATGTGAGTAGATCCAAGTTTTATAGATTTTAATAATAAAAGGTTTTACACTATATTGGATTCTTTCATTCTATTGGGGGACGTGCCTGGAAAGTCATTGGCCCTGAGAATCAGGAGAGCTCAGGGGAGACCCCGGTACAGAGGAGGAGAGAGTCCCAACATCACTACTAAAGAAAGTT
Organism: Staurois parvus; assembly: GCF_062004578.1. NCBI lineage: Eukaryota > Metazoa > Chordata > Amphibia > Anura > Ranidae > Staurois > Staurois parvus. The sequence goes on from NW_028317883.1 coordinate 2,598,011, forward strand.
TTCTTGAGGAACAGCAATAATGCAAGGCTCATTGGCCCTATGGGGCCTGGGCAGGAAGGTGAGGGGGCACTCCAGCCACTGAGGATTGTCACTTATTGGTTGCACGTCTGCATGAAGATTACTGGTTCTATCATGAATTAATTCTCTAAGGACACCTTATCATTGTGTGTTGTGCATGCTATACATTACTAAGGGATTTATGCACCCGTTTAAGCATTATTGATTGGCACAAGAACTATTCCACTTTTTAGGCCATCTGGACTATTGGGGCCTCATTTATGTATATACACCTATGTTTATTATCACATCCTTGGAAGAGCTTCCTATATAGGTTGAAGATATCACATTAGTCCATTTGTTTTATTTTATTGTATCTGTTCATTTGATATCATTGTCTAGCACTGCACTATCTATACATCTTTTATTCTTGCCTCTCCTAGTAGCTGCATTGCCCTTCACAATTATTTAGAATTATGGTAGGAAGATCATTTAGTGAATTGGAAAACCTGGCATTGTTAATCAAATACTGGGATAATGGGATGTTTATTTTCCAATAATTATTTTTGTATAGTAGACTGGCATACACTGTTTAAAGGATAACGTTATTTTTGCCAGCAGCTAGACACTCAGTTCCATCCCTAACCACTAACCACAGGGCTCCGGTGTATTTGACATGATTGGTGGCCCAGCTTGTCTCCAACAGAGGAATAACTTTGTTTCTGGAGACATACTAGAGCAGAATTCTTGTTCAATGATTTTGCACTGGTGAGATATCAGCTGAATAGTTCATATTTGGCAGCATTTTCTGTAAACACTGGGGAAGGAAACAGTTGCTTTAAGGTTAGGCAATACATTACATGATTACAAATGGTTTAAAGTGGACTTCTGAATTAGATTTTTACCTACAGGTAAGCTTACAATAAAGCTTACTATAAGCAACAAAGATTAGAGGGTAATATAGAAGAACACTGATTGCCTCTTCACGTTTAAAGGGTTTTCCGGTAAAACCGTAAAACTATGCAAAAGCAAAAAATATTGCAGTGGTTATAGCCCATCCCATGAGACAAATGGTTAATAAGACAGCAAACAAGGATTGTATCAGACTTTGGAGAAATAAATATTTATTTATTCAATTAGAGCATATAATTTGCACTATAACCACATAAAGTACCACACAGTGCTCAGTGACCACAACTAACAAGTAAACATACAAAATACAGTTAAAATCAATGTCAATGTGAATGTCCGGACGTCAAGTATAGTATATGTATATGATTTTGTGGAAGCCCAACCCTTTGGGTGTGATGAACTGACGTTGATAATTATAGTTTAGAGCGCCACAAATTCTATATGCATACACATATACAGCCTAGGGCCCATACACTTATCCAAGTGTGTACATGGATAGTAGTAATGCATGGAATAATTCCTTTAATGAGGATAGCTATAGGGATGAGATAGCAAGTCCATAAATCAAAAATGGGATATGATGCCTGAAGATGAGGGGCATTAAGTTGTCAACTTGATAATGAAATACTGAAACAAGTGCATGATCCAAGTCCATGGGTAAAGCTATGAAAATATGTAATGTTCAGGTCAATGGAGGAGATCCTAACTCCTCCATTGCTTCTATCAGTAGGAGGGGATGTATAGTCCCTAATGTACTGCTTAGGACAGTTGGCTCGAGGACTGCAATATATCAGTTATGGAGATATGGATAGCCACACACATCTAATCCATGTCGGTACGTGTGTCGCTAGTAGAAACAAGCCACCTCTTCATCAGTTTGTCCTCAAGGGATCTAAAGAGTTCAATGATCAGTATATGCATTTCATGCATGAATAATGGTAAATTGTCAGCCTTTATACAGCAGTGACTTATAGTTGCACAGAAGTGAAATACAGTAGGGAGGCAGTTAATCTCCATATGTATAGTGCCGAAGGATGAGCCTCCATTTCAGCCTTAATTCCTCGAGGGGTATAAAGGGCTATGTGATTGGGATCAATTCCCTTGTGGGCCACAGGAAAAATCACATCAGTTCAGGCACTCACCATCAACCGGACAGTATAGGTGGTGGGTCTGCACTATAGTACTTGAAAAACCTTAGTAGTCACTGGGTGCCTTTGTGTAGATATATGGAAGTCTTACCGCTAGACAGCCATCCTCATTACGGTAGTGTGCAAGACCTTTATGTGGTAGATGGTCCCCAGATAACAAGATTATGGCGTTTCAATCATCCCTTCTTCCATGTCAAACAATAGCCATCTTGGTTGGGCCAGAGAGTGTGAGGATGTGACATCATTGACGTCTCATGATGTCAACACATTTTGCTTACGTACAAGCATAGCTTCGTCAGGATAACATGTGGGTGGCTCCATTACTCCTTTTAAATGGTGGTTTGTCCCGCCTTACTCACACATTATTGTTCTCTTAAAAAGGACATTGTATTTTCAATACCTGACCAAGTAGATAATTAAATATCAGCTAATACTAATACTTGGATTAGACTGTCAACTAAATATACCTGTTAGATCCTTCCATCAAAAAGAGTATACATATTATATGCACCATTAATTGACAGCCATTTACTGTTCATATTTTAGAAACATGGTCTAATTACAAATCTCATTTTCAAAGAAAAGGAGATATTATGCACAGCTTATTCCTTTAAAAATATCTGAAGATTCAGTTCGGTATTAATGTCAAGTGGGGCCAATGATCTCAGTTTATAAATCCACCATTTTTCCTTTTTAAGCAACACTGTATTAAAATCACCTTGTCTATGAGATAACTTTAAGGCGAAAATCCCCCTGATCTTCATCCCTTCCAGACTACCTTGATAACATTTCTTAAAGTGTTTTGCCAGCGTTTTTTCCTGATTTTTTTGGGGTCCTATCTTTAATTTTTTGTAAATGTTCCCCTAGCCTTACTTTTAATTGTCTCTTTGTCTTACCTATATAGATACTAACCTACTAAGCGACATATCGGCATGGATGTCACTCCACTTCCTCAAACTCAATCTTTCCAAAATGGAGCTCTTAGTATTCCTTTTAGCCCGTGCCCCTTCCCGACTTCTCCATCAAAATCAATAACACAATTATCAGTCCCTCCCCTCATGCCAGGGTGCTAGGTGTAACCCTAGACTCCCATCTGTCCTTTCAGCCCCAAATCCATTCGCTGTCCAAATCTTGTAGACTTCACCTCCGCAACATCTCCAAGATACGGCCATTCTTAACCTCGGAAACCACTAAGCAACTTATATTTTGCCTTGACTATTGTAACTCCCTCCCAGGGGCAGACTGACAACTCATGGGGCCCCCTGGTAATAGGGGATCATGGGGCCCCTGTGTCCTTGCCCAAACTCAAAAAAGCCTAGGAAAAAGGTACCAGGGGCATCTCATGGGGCCCTCTACTGACCCCTGGCCTACCGAATCGCAGGCTATCCCCTCTTCAGTCTATCATGAATGCTGCTGCCAGACTCATCCACCTTTATCCGTTCTGTATCAGCCACCCCTTTCTGCCAATCCCTCCACTGGCATCCCATTGCCCAATGGATAAAGTTCAAAACATTAACAATAACATATAAAGCCATTTATAACTCTGTCCCAAATTACATCAGCAATCTTGTCTTCAAATATCACCCAAACCGTACTTTCTGCTCCTTTACAAGACCTCCTGCTCTCTAGCTCCCTTGTCTCCTCCTCCCATGCTCATCTCCAGGACTTCTCCAGAGCTTCCCACATCCTCTGGAACTCTCTACCCCAATTTATCAGACTATCGCCTACTCTGCTCACTTTTAGGCGATCTCTGAAAACCTATCTCTTCAGGGAAGCCTATCCTTCCCTCAGCTAATAATGGAATCTTCTACTCTTCCTACCAGTCCATCCCCCACAGTTATTACCTTTTGTACCACTAACCCCTCCCTCCAAGATTGTAAGCTCCAAGGAGCAGGGCCCTCCTATCCCTCTTGTATTGAACTGTATTGTTGCTGTATTGTCTCCCTTTATATTGTAAAGCGCTGAGCAAACTGTTGGCACTATATAAATCCTGTATTATAATAATAATAATATAGATTTTATTACAGGGGTAGGTGATCATATAGATCACCTTAGTTGTTGAACAGTTAATCAGGTCTCTAATTTTTTATTAGTTGAATCTTGGAAAATATTGGTTCCACATATTGACAGATTTGACACTTCCCACATGGGTACATTCCTCTTGTTCTGGGATAATTTGAGAACCAGTCACATGATGGTGTCTTTATAAATTCAGAGTGGATAAAAATATCTCCAAGGTTCTGTGCTCTTCTGGCTACCATTAGGGGGAATTGTCCCACAATGGTTTCCAGGCCAGGGCTGTTGGAAAGGATTCCCCAGTGCTTAAGATGTACTCCTCTTACTTTATCCCAGGATCCAAAGGAAGTAATTAATCTTACTGGGCCACAGGGGATCTCGTATTCAGTAGATTTCTTAATTGGCTACTTTTAGCTCTACGTGGTTGTCTATGTGAGTAGTCACGTTCACGGAAATGGGCATAGAGATCCCTAGCCTCTAGGGCTATACCCACTCATGCGATATTATTTATTTTTACAATAAAGCTTACCTGTAGGTTAAATGAATATCTCCTATACGTGCACCAATTAGGAGATATTCACTTGGTTGCCAGCTGGTGACGTCAACATCACCGGTGCATGAGCTCTGAAGGAACAGCATACTTGTGCCATTCCTTCAGAGCACTGTGCTGTGGCTGTGACTCCAGCTGACATTTCAAGGTAAGTCTTTCTTAATGTGCCTGTATGCGATGAATACAAGCATATTATGCCTTTACCTTGCAGGTTTAAAGTTTACTACCACTTTTAAGAGACTTTATCAGTGAAAACATTTGAACCTGATGTATCCTGCAAGAAAAGAGCCCTTATGCTTAGGTATCTGGTGGCTTGTGTCTCCTACCCCCCATTCCATCCAGCTCTGCAGCCCCAGCAAAACTCTTTGGGATTTCACAATTCTGCATGTGTTGGTTGTCTGCCATATGCTTTGGCTCCTTCCCCCAACTCCTACATCATTGGGTCCTATAATGACACAGGGGTAGGAGAAAGGAACCCCAGCACCTGGCAGAGGACACAAACATCTCACATGCCCAGAAATGTCTAAATGCTGAAGACACTGACAGAGGTTGCAGCATTGGAGATTTGCATATACTACATTTTATCTGGTAGGGAACTTCAGGTTTAAATTTTACAGGCTAACACTGACAGAGTCTCTTTAACAGGATGAATTATCCAGTATTTCATACTGTCTTATGAGTATAATACGTAGTATAGATTATTCTTACTAACAGATTGCATGTTATATTTATTGCAGATTCATGTTCCCTTTAACATTATCTATATTTTATATTATCCAGTCTGTTGCTTAGCATTGGTGGGAGGTGATTAATGCTACCATCTTAGGGAAATCATGTAATCTTTCCCTTACAGGAAGTTCTTTGTAGGAATTATTTACATTATTTGACCGCAACTTGGGGCATGTAACCATACAGTTCTATTACAACGCCAATCTTTTATCAGCCATTTGTTACTTGTTTTACAAAATGCAGCTGCCTATCAGGGTAAAAGGGAGAATACAGGGCAGACCTGGGAGGGGCCACGTTGTTCTGTGCAGTGATGGTTTCTGTCTCTCCCTATTTATAGGAGAATATAAACATACTAAAAGGGAAGTGTGGAAATCCTATGACCTCTGGGTTGAGCAGCCAGTATAGCTACAGCCAAGAGAACACAGACAATCTCAGGTCCTGCATTGCACCTGCATAACTGCTTGAAAAGGACACAAGAGACATGTTATGTGTTATACAAATATGCATGCATGTACTTTTTTATCTTCCAATTTAGGAGGGTTACACTTTAAAGGATAAGTTCACTTTTCATAACATGTTACACCCATATTCATGGTGTAACATGTTATGATCAGGCCGGCCCCCACTCCCCCCTCTATCCCGCTTTGACAGCTACTTCCCGTATGGGCAAGCAGATATACTGACAGATCTGCAGGAGACCTGCATGGCACCAGTGATCTGCTGATTGCTGGTGCTTATAGTTTTACCTGCAAAAAATGTGCATTTATTATTTTTTGTGTAAAAGTGAACTTTTCCTTTAAAAATTTTTTGCAAAAGTTTTAGTGAGTTTGGTTTCATCTCATTTATCAGATCTTATACTCTATGAACATGTAGGATTTAAAGCTAAGGCTATGGACAACCTTATTGGCACAACCAGCTCATCAATTTAGCCATTTAAAAATAATTTTTATTGTCAACAAGTAGACAATTGTGTAGATTGTCTTTTCATAGAATGTATTCTTGAATATGTTGACTTACGTTGACAGGCAATATGTCAATGGATTTTTTCACCCTTTTACCCTTCAAACAGAATAAAAAGTCAATAAACATCCATCTTCTAAATATAATATTATAAATGAAACTAGACAAGGATGTCCCCTTTAACCTCTTATTGTCTTCTTGACACTGGCATTTTCCCCTTCGTACAGTCTATAATAATAGTGACATCAAAGGCATGCATATACTCTTAACCTGACAAATAGTAGAATTTGAAGCCAAGGCTAGGGACAACATCACAGACAAAATCTGATAAATGTGACCAACCTAAAAATTATTTATTTTTTACTATAATATTTTATTAATTATTTCAAAGTTAAAACACAATATAGTAGTAAAATAACAATAAATCTAAAAAACATTAAGGTAGACATCCAATTACATGGAGACAAATATAGAAGCTGTGTCTTAATAGATAAGATATCCAAAGATAAATCATACAATATACTAACAATAAATAGGGCAAATCCAGGTAGACAAAGTGTGCATATATCACAATAAGGTATTGTACTGGGCATATCAGGACAACAATCTGTACTTGTAGATAGTTATGGTAATTTCTCACTTCTGTCATCTAGGATCCAAAGTTTCCAAGTTTTTAGAAATTTTGGTACCAGCAAGTGGGCATACATGAATTCAAGAAGGAAATGATTGTTAAGGGCGATGATAACCCTTGGGATAGTTGAAAGTATTAGAGACTTCCAGTGTTTCACTATGGAGGAGCAAATCACAATATAAATATGGCAAACTGTCATTTGGAATTCTCTGGGCCAGGTATCCAGCCCTATACCCAGTAGAACCTTTTGAGGTGTGATATTACATTGCAAATGCATGACAGATGCAATAAATAATGTGAAATCAGCACAAAATCTAGTAAGATGTGGGCAAGTCCAAAAATTTGGAGGAGAGTTCCATTGTGACCGCAGTTCCTCCAACACTGAGAGGGAGAGGATGCAAAGATTGATGAGATCCTGGAAGGTGTATAATACCGTTTGTGAAATATCTTTTGGACTGTTTTCCAATGTGTTATACAAGAGTAATGTAAAGGTGTTCTGAGAGTCACATACCATTGTTGAGGGGAGATTGGGATATGAAAAGCATCAGTGAACAACCAGTATGCCAATAGTTCCTTATTTTGTTTAATACATTTTTATTGCAGATTTAGCAATAGAGTACAGAGTATAATTGCAACACTCAAAATAAACTTACTGGTAACAAAATGCTGCATACAAAGTCAGCCCCAGGTCCAAACAAAGACCTAGTTTTCGTAGAACTAAACAGTATAAAAGTAACAATAATGAACAACCAACTGAAATATGGGCTTAAATGATTGCTCAGAAATCAGTTTTAGAGAGAGAGAGAGAGAGAGAGAAAGAAAGAAAGAAAGAAAGAAAGAAAGAAAGAAAGAAAGAAAGAAAGAAAGAAAGAAAGAAAGAAAGAAAGAAAGAAAGAAAGTTTTTAAAAATGAAAAGGAGAAAGAATGAAGAGAAAGGGACAGAAAAAAGGGAGAGGAGAAAGACAAGAGAGGAGAGGATGAGAAACAATTGTAGTTGGCAAATATTTCCACACCAAAATAAAACAAAATATACTATAAGAGCAGAACCCATTAATCTTACAATGTGGATATAGAAGAGCCTGAAACAGGGGACGACTGACCATTCGGGTACTCGGGCACTGCCTGAGGGCCCAGGGTCAATAGGGGGCCCCATGAGATGACCCTGGTACCTTTCATAGGCTTTTTTGGGTGTGGTTTGAGTGTGGGCAAGGACACAGGGGCCCCATGATCCCCTATTGCCCGGGGGCCCCATGAGTTGTCAGTCTGCCCCTGGCCTGAAATAATGTCAATGTAGACTGCAGAAGACTTGAACTCGCAATAACCCATATGTTAAAGTGTTGAGCTGTTTATTTCACCCTTTGAACAGAGTGACATGAACATCTGTCTTCTAAATTTAAAATTATAATTAACACCAGACAAACATATCCACTTCAATCCCTATATAATTCTTTACAATGGAAATTTTCCTTCTTGCATTCTATAATAACAGTGATATCAAAAGGATAAATATGTATGTAACATAACAAACAGTTGTTTGTACAGATTAACTCATATTCTTCCTGTAAAAGCCTGTCAAACATTCTTCTGAGTGAAAGAATTGGACAAACAGGGAAATTATCAAATGTAAACAGTATGTAAACTCAACATTTCATATTCTTGATATGTGCCTGCTGTACCATGTACTTGTATAAAAAAAAGTATCCTGTTCTCTTTTTATTGCTTCCTTTGTGTAAAATCTCTGGTGTTCTTGCCAGTCCCTCTGCTTTCCTATTAAAAACTGACCACACTAGGCAGAGCACACTGTGGTTAGCCTGCTTGCCTCCAATGATCAGGTTTGTCCCAAACAACCCCCCCACCTCCCCAAGCCTTTCACTGGAAAAATCAGTGTTGTGCTGTCTCTCCTCATGCAGCTTATGACACAGGGAATGTGATCACATATAAAAAAGAGGCAAAACATGTTTATAATTTTTTTGTAATCTATACACAAATGTTTTGCCTTTCATTTCTATAGTATTTTAAACTAAATGGGTTATTTTATGAGGTGAGTGTTTACATACACTTTAACTTCTATAAAGGAGAAGATCTATTCATTTCATTCCCTTCCTCTACATTCTGTACTATATTCTTCTATTATTTTGATGGGTCAACCTGCAGCAATGTACTTTATAGTTGGCATCAAAATTTCAACTCTCATTTATTAAATAGACTTCCATTCCAATGCTTTACAAGGCAACAAACAATCTATGGGACATTTCAACTCTTTGAAGGTTTGGAATAGGAAATACTATCAATGGTAATTTCATATCTAATTTGTATTCCCAACACATTTCAGATTGGCATTTTAACAAATTTGTATAGGGTGGGAAACCCGCTAGAATAAAATGTGTACAAAGTGCCCCTATATACATGGTATAGCAACAGTTTAACAAGAATGGAGTTTCCCTTTAAAGCTGAACATCAATCAAGTACTGATTTAACTGTCAAACAAAAGTCCTTTCTCTGAAACCAGCATTGTAGTCCAGCTACTCCTGACGGCATAACCAAATTTGATACCTCCACTCTTTACTGCATTTTCAGCACTATAGCAGAACCCAGACACACTTTCAATTTGTAGACTGGACAATGAAGTAGAATAGGTAATATGATGAGCTCTTCCCTCTGCTGAACCTGTGCCTTGTTAGTATGTTAATTGCCATCATACTGTATGTACCTACAGCAAAATCAGAATGGAACCCTGACTCTCCCTTTACCAGTCTGAGCTCTGCTATACAAGGGATTACAGGAAGTTGGTATCATGACAGTGATAGATACTTACACTAATAGCATTTAAAAATACAGTCATTTTTTATATTGCATATGAATAATGCAAAATAACTGCATTAACTGATGCTTTTTCTGCGTAGAGTTAAAACAGATCTAAAGCCTATGACTAAAATTTTATCTTTAACATGGTAATTTATTTTCATTTTTTTCAGTCTTTTAAAATACACAGTTTTTATTAAAATAATACTCTGTGATCCTGCCATGACAGTTTATTGTTAAAGTATTTCCTGTAACAACTGTCTCCTAGTTATGTTACTGTGACAAACATGAAGCAGCCCTGGTCCACCGTTGTCATTATCTGGAAGTCAGTCAAGAGAGATGGTGTGCAGATGGCATGAATAGGAAATCGGCTGAATGATCAGATGGAGAGTAACTGTAATTTGCTGTTTACTAAACAGGTGCAACATTAAAAGCAATCATAAAAATCAGGTTAAGGAAGGCAAAAACATGTATACATTGCAGAATAAAGAAAGCTGCACAGCTATAAGAAAGCTGCAAGCATGGACTCTTCTCAGCAACGTCCCTGTAACTCAGAGTAACATGTTCCTGCATAGCATAGTGTCTATAAAGTTTTAGAACAACTGAGAGTCGCTACCTCAGCAAACAGTTCAGAATACAATTAGGTACTTGTGATTATCCTCACAAACAGCATCCCTCATAAGTCCAGGTAAGAAGGACTCCCCATTGGAGAGGGCTCCCCACAGCAGCTGAGTCCTCTGACGAAGCTCTGTGCTGAGATGTTCCAGCCTGGCTGCCTGTATGCCAGTTCTGACAGTGGAGGGCCTCACACCAGGCTGCAGATCAGTCTCCCAGCTACCTCTGCCAAATCAAGTGTGGCCTCCATGAGCTGCTGTGGGAGGGAATCTAAGAGATTTATTCTCCCTGGCTGTTGGAAATGGTGTGGGGCCTGTGTCTGCATGGTGAGTAAACGTGCACTCTGCTACGCATATACCCAGAAAGCAGCTGAAAAAAAACTAGATTCGATCAGCAGCAATGAAATGCAAAAAAGGAACATAAAAAAGTTAAGAAAAAAAAAAACATTACAATTGCTTTAGCAAATGAAATGTCTTCCAGTTACAGTTTGGATCTACTTTAAGCTTTAAACGGGAATAGAAAGCATGAGGTTAACATGTGAACGTAGATGTTCTTCTGACAGCTGATGCTTGTGCTCAGTGTATAAGACACTCCATACAGACAGTGCACTGTAATCCTGCCATCGATCTCTTGCTTCTCACTGTTCCTGGCCAAGTAGATAGTTCTTCCTGACAGGTGAACAGAGCTGGAATACTCTGCTGCTGACAGCTATTGATCAAAGATATTTGTTGTCAATAAGGAGGTGACAACGGGGATGTTCCTTGACCATGGAGAGATGGCTGCGTGCATGATGAGGTTGGACAGCAGCTTTGTGTTTACAGTTGAGACTTAAACCCCTTTAATAAACACCTTATAAGCAGAAGAAACCTCATATGAAATGATATGACTGCAGATACCTATCCTGATTTTCCCTAAACACCACCTGATTAATGATGTCTATTAAAGAAAACCACAGAGATAAATCTATCTACTATTATCTGTTAGGAGGCCCCAGAGAAGCAGTGAGGAGCTTTGCAAATAAATGGAATCCCTATTTCTTGCCTGTTCTTCTGTCACTGACACTCAGTCACAACAATGTGTTTGTCTCTAAGCGGAGAACTGATGGCATTTGTGACTTGTTGAGGAATAGCAGCCAGCGACACAAACTGTGTCACTTGATTCTTGAAAGATAAACATTTCACAGACTGATTTTATTGACTTGTCTTGTCCACATGCTGGTTATATGACTTCATAACTTATTGCTGCCTTTTTGGCAGAACTTTTAAACATTATATATATATATATATCTATTCAGAAACAAGCAACTGTTTTCATAGTGGATCATCCTCCTTGCCAAAATCCACTGCTCAGATGAAAAAAGAAATAAAAATTCTTCCTGATGACTTTATTTTGAAGAATGTTTACTGCAGAGCAGCGGCGGACTGACAACTCATGGGGCCCCCGGGCAATAGGGGATCATGGGGCCCCTGTGTCCTTGCCCAAACTCAAAAAAGCCTATGAAAAAGGTACCAGGGGCATCACATGGGGCCCCCTACTGACCCCGGGCCCTCAGGCAGTGCCCGAGTTTCCAAATGGTCAGTCTGCCCCTGCTGCAGAGTGCTAACTGTACATGAGAGTGCACAAGAGACTCTGGCTTAAGCAAAGTAGGTAGAAACACACACAAACGAGGGTTTGTGCGTCTTGCACGTATGTGTCAGTAGGGTAGTTCACAGTCATAAATGTATGGTTGCAAAAAGTGAAAGGAAAAGGTGTTTCCAATTACCTGACAACAGAAGCTATCATAGAGAGTCACAGAGATGGGTCACCTTAGAGTCCAGATATGGTTTTTTAAGAAGATCAATTTTTGGAACTCTGATCCAATACATGGCTGCAAGGAGTCTACTGAGGGAATTGGGTACTGTACCCAAAACAATAATTTCACTGAACAAATGTCAAAATAATAAATCTGCTAGCAGGTATAATGTGCTGGCATTTGGAGTTGTCTACACATACTTGCAGCAGCCTTCATTTCTTAATTTCTGCTTGCCCAAATGCCGGCCATTCTAAATGGACAAAACACTGACAGCTACAGGTAGTGTTGGAGCTTGCCAAAATTCTAGTTCTACCCTCCAAAATTCCCGTTGGCCTACAACAGGGCTGCTTTCCTGGACAATGCAAATGTATGGACAGTGCGATAGCAAGCTCTATCATTTATCAAGGAAGTACTGGAGGCTTTTTGGTTCAGAACAACCCAGAATTTGGTCATGCATGAAGCAGTTTGGGTTGCTGCAGATACTGTATGTGTGGATTTCTCATTGTGCCTGGGAATTATACCTGCATGCGGCCATTTTAATTATTTTTTTATTTAGGCAAACCTCCGAAACTGGCCCATTAGAAGAATTAGCATGTATGGCTAGATTCTTCCTTGGTGACAGCAGAAAGGCAGAATTGTTCTATTCCATGAAATCTGTTTTCATGCATGTCCATTTTTAGTGTTTGTAGTCAGCGCAAAACATAAGTGGAATGTTTGTGTGTTATTGCTATTAGATGCTGTCTTAAATTGCCCCAGTACACAGGCAGATGCACCCCCTACAGTATTAAATTATGGATAAGACTGCACAAGCCAAGTTCATTTCGAATTTTGGCAAATGGAGCAAGCTGAACATGGCCACATAGATAATTCTTGTGTATATGCAGATGTACCCCCATGTACTCTTATGTACATATGCTCTTGAAAACACATTCATTTTTGGGGCTCATTGTCCAGAGATGGCACTATATCCAACTGAAATTATGGGAAACTTTCTCAGAATAATTAGTATAGCTTTAAAATGGTCAAGTTTTAAATCATGTTTAAATATAAGTAATATTTAAAGCTCAATTCTAGCCAACTGTTTATTCTAGTTTTAGATTGTGTGAAAGGAATCAAGCCCTTGTTCAGTTTTTATTGCTGTCTATGGCCTTGTTGGGAAGATTTACCTTCACTAAAGCCAGCCATAGATGGACTGAATCCAGGCCAGTTCAGCAGGGACTAGCCAAGATTCGATCGGTCTATGGGCAGACTAATTGTACCCAAGTTGCTCCATCAATCAACTTGGGTACAACCAGCATGTCAGATTGTTAGCATGGTTATAGCTGCTAGAAGCAACCACTGTGTTCTTCCTGCAGGGACAGCTTCCTGGCAAGCCCCCCTTCCTCGCTGGGAGAACACAATAGTTCCACGGGAGGGATTCCTCTATCAACACTGTGTTAATGGGGGAAATTGAGCGATTCTCTTTCCTGCATCCCTTGCAAAACATTGGGGTTGATTTACTAAAGGCAAATAGACTGTGCACTTTGCAAAGTGCAGTTGCACACTGCAAGATCAGTTACTCCAGAGCTTAGTAAATTAGCAAAAGCTCTGCTGACTTTTATCATCCAATCATGTGCAAGCAAAAATGCTGTTTTTTTTTTATTTTGCTTGCACCTGATTGGGTATTCTTTGCAAAGTGAAGCTTTACTTCATTTGCTAAGCTCTAGAGCAACTGCACTTTGCAAAGTGCACAGTCTATTTGCCTTTAGTAAATCAACTCCATTGCTGGTATAGTGGAAAAGGGCTACAACTTCAAAATGTTCTACTGCAGAACTAGAAAAAAAAAACTGTTGCACAGTCTCATCTCCAAAAAAACCATATGAACAAAAAACAAGTGATATACTGTACACTGTAAAATGAACAGTGATTAATAGTGCATCAAATATATTCAAAATTATGATAGTGAAAAAAGTCCACACATTTTGTGAGAAACACTCCACACTGACTCAATGGGAAAGAGTTACTAAAATTGAGGTACTCAGAATCTGGTGTAGCTGTGCATGGTATCCAATCAGCTTCTTACTTCAGATATATAACACAAAATATGAGGCGAGCGCAGATAATATCGTAGCCGATAGCACAAAAGGCAAGGTAACAAACCCACAGTAATCAATTCAAATGTAAGTGCAGCGCTAAAGCCTAAGTGACAAATGCAATCATAAAGTGCTAATGTGAATAGAAGTGTTCATACAATATTCCAGTAAAATAAATAAAATAAAACGTCTCAGATCACATAGAATCATAAAATCATAAAAAACTTTAAAATTCTGAATATAAATAGTGGATAGTCCATGGCACTGCATGTCACAGAAGTGCCAAGTGATATATGTGTGCTTTTTTCGCAATAATGGTGATCATACAATGCCCGGTGTTTGTGGAACTACAAGGTGCAGAAGTACCAGCTGGGATGCTCGAGAGTGCCAATGATCCAACATAGAAATCCACCAGCTGATATGGATGTGCACTCACCAGAACGCTACTTGTATAATAGCGTTAATGCTGATCCTTATGGGGGGTCTCAGGAAGCTATAAATAGGGACCGGACTTCTCCAGGGTCAGGGCTATGCAAAACCAGCAAAGGATCCTCCTAGGGGGAGACGCTCACCACAGGAGCCAAAGGTATGGCAATATAGTGTAGTATTTATTGTAAATAATTAAAAGCAATCCACGTGCATACAGCAAAGAGTTAAATGCATAAAAGCATACCAAAATGGCCACCGCGCCAAGCTCCGGCCACTGCGGTGTGACATCAGCATGTAAGGCTCCACCCCAGGGGCGGACTGACCATTTGGAAACTCGGGCACTGCCCGAGGGCCCAGGGTCAGTAGGGAGCCCCATGAGATGCCCCTGGTTCCTTTTTCATAGACTTTTTTGAGTTTGGGCAAGGACACAGGGGCCCCATGATCCCCTATTGCCCGGGGGCCCCATGAGTTGTCAGTCCGCCCCTGCTCCACCCATCACATTTCGTGCACATGCACGTCTTCAGGGGCACGCTTACCTTAAGATCACATTCCCTTACATACAGCTATGATCTGCGCAGTGTGTAGCTGGCTGCTATGTTGGAGTTCTGACCAGTGAAATTCCCTGGTTGGATCAGCAGTGAAGCTGCAGTAGCCAGATACAGGGTAGGAGCTCTGTTGTCTGTGTACAGACTGTATGCAGTGCAGAGATGGGAAAAGGAGCTCAATGGTTGGGCACAGTGTCTAGGGTGATGGGGGTAGAGAGGGTGGGGGCTTTGGCTTCTACAAGTGTAAGTGGGAAGAGAAGGAGATAATATATATTATATTAGTGCAGGTGTGGCAGGATCAGGATGGACAATGTCAGTCAGCAGCCTGAAATAAGCAGGGAACGGCAGTCAGGGCTGGCGCTACTACTAGGCAACCTTGGCAGCCCCCTAGGGAACACTGCTGCCTAGAGCACAGCCACGATCCTTGGTTTCCCTACTCTCCACCCAGGGTCGGCACCAGCATATTCCTGGTTTCCTGCAGACTCCAGTCCCGGAGCAGGGTACAAGAATGCAGGCTCCAGCACCTGATGCCAATAACAGAACTCGTGGCTACCACCCCCTCAAGCCACTCCCCCATCATCACAGATTTCCTATCACTGTTAAATTATGATAAAATGATTATCCAGCCCTGTATGCTACTTTTTAAGCCATGCTTTTTCAATCGTCACAGATCACCTGCTTCATGAACTTGCTGTTGCCATTCATCAGATCAACCTCCCTTAGCCTTCCGCAGCTCTTTCTCCATTCACACCTTGGCATACAGTAAGTAATCTCCAGTAATTCACTCAATATGCATATTCTCTTTGGTTTCTGCCCCCTCATCTTCTGGCAGCTGTCTAATTAACTCCTAGTCACATTTCTGTATAATCCCTTGTACAGGGGGAAGGAGGAGGGGGGCAGTGTGTGCAGGAAGGGGCAGTGTATACACGAAGGGGGGTGTAGGGTTAAAGGGAGAGAGTGTGTGCAGGAAGGGGGGTGTAGGGTTAAAGGGAGAGAGTGTGTGCAGGAAGGAGGGTGTAGGGTTAAAGGGAGAGAGTGTGTGCAGGAAGGGGGGTGTAGGGCTAAAGGGAGAGAGTGTGTGCAGGAAGGGGGGTGTAGGGTTAAAGGAAGAGAGTGTGTGCAGGAAGGAGGGTGTAGGGTTAAAGGGAGAGAGTGTGTGCAGGAAGGAGGGTGTAGGGTTAAAGGGAGGGAGTGTGTGCAGGAAGGAGGGTGTAGGGTTAAAGGGAGAGAGTGTGTGCAGGAAGGAGGGTGTAGGGCTAAAGGGAGAGAGTGTGTGCAGGAAGGAGGGTGTAGGGTTAAAGGGAGAGAGTGTGTGCAGGAAGGGGGGTGTAGGGTTAAAGGGAGAGAGTGTGTGCAGGAAGGGGGGTGTAGGGTTAAAGGGAGAGAGTATGTGCAGGAAGGGGGGTGTAGGGTTAAAGGGAGAGAGTGTGTGCAGGAAGGGGGGTGTAGGGTTAAAGGGAGAGAGTGTGTGCAGGAAGGGGGGTGTAGGGTTAAAGGGAGGGAGCGTGTGCAGGAAGGGGGGTGTAGGGTTAAAGGGAGGGAGCGTGTGCAGGAAGGGGGGTGTAGGGTTAAAGGGAGAGAGCGTGTGCAGGAAGGGGGGTGTAGGGTTAAAGGGAGAGAGCGTGTGCAGGAAGGGGGGTGTAGGGTTAAAGGGAGAGAGCGTGTGCAGGAAGGGGGGTGTAGGGTTAAAGGGAGGGAGGGAGCGTGTGCAGGAAGGGGGGTGTAGGGTTAAAGGGAGGGAGCGTGTGCAGGAAGGGGGGTGTAGGGTTAAAGGGAGAGAGCGTGTGCAGGAAGGGGGTGTAGGGTTAAAGGGAGAGAGCGTGTGCAGGAAGGGGGGTGTAGGGTTAAAGGGAGAGAGCGTGTGCAGGAAGGGGGGTGTAGGGTTAAAGGGAGAGAGCGTGTGCAGGAAGGGGGGTGTAGGGTTAAAGGGAGAGAGCGTGTGCAGGAAGGGGGGTGTAGGGTTAAAGGGAGAGAGCGTGTGCAGGAAGGGGGGTGTAGGGTTAAAGGGCGAGAGCGTGTGCAGGAAGGGGGGTGTAGGGTTAAAGGGAGAGAGCGTGTGCAGGAAGGGGGGTGTAGGGTTAAAGGGAGAGAGCGTGTGCAGGAAGGGGGGTGTAGGGTTAAAGGGCGAGAGCGTGTGCAGGAAGGGGGGTGTAGGGTTAAAGGGAGAGAGCGTGTGCAGGAAGGGGGGTGTAGGGTTAAAGGGAGAGAGCGTGTGCAGGAAGGGGGGTGTAGGGTTAAAGGGAGAGAGCGTGTGCAGGAAGGGGGGTGTAGGGTTAAAGGGAGAGAGCGTGTGCAGGAAGGGGGGTGTAGGGTTAAAGAGGGCAGTGTGTACAGGAAGGCGGGTGTTGAGTTAAAGGGGGGCAGTGTTTACAGGAAGGGGAGTAATGTGTACAGGAAGGGTGGTGTAGGGTTAAAGGGCACAATGTGTGCAGGAAGGGGGGGGTAGCATTAAGGGGGGAGGTGTGTGCAGGAAGGAGGGCAATATGTACAGAAAGGGAGATGTAGGGTTAAAGGACACAGTGTGTGCAGTAAGAGGGGCAGTGTGTGCAGGAAGGGGGTGTAGCGTTAAAGGGGGCAGTGTGGGCAGGAAGGGGGGGAGGTGTGTGCAGGAAGGGGGGTGTAGGATTAAAGGGGGCAGTGTGTTCAGGGGGCAGTGTGTGCACGAAGGGGGTGTGTCGTTAAAGGAGGGCAGTGTGTGAAGGAAGGGGGTGTAGGCTTAAAGAGGAGCAGTATGTGCAGGGGGAATAGGGGGGCAGTGTATACAGGAAGAGAGGTGTAGGGTTAAAGGGGGGCATTATGTACAGGAAGGGGGCATTGTGTACAGTTGAATTTTTTTTTGGGGGGGTGCAAGTAGCTGGTCTTGCCTAGGGCACAAAATAGTCTAGCATCAGCCCTGGCAGCAGTGATCTTTTTTGTCACACTGCTTAAAGGCTCAGTTCACTTTTGAAACATGTTACATGTTCCAACCATATTCAGGGAGGAACATGTAACATGTTCCTGCATCTGTTTCCACTACTCCTCATGGCAGCAGGCAGGGGTTCTTCTCCCTGTACCTGCTGTCACTTTTTGCAAAGAGCGTTGCTGTGCTGGGCTTCGCCCACGCAGTTGTATCATTGATTTACAGATTCCTGTAAATGAATAAACGACAAGTACCATCTTCCACGGCAGCAGATGAACTTGTAATTATCAGTCGGCTTCAGGGGTGATGATGAGTGCCCGTACTCCACTGACATGTCTTCCAGCTTTCAAACAAAGGCATGGGCTGAAAGCTGGAGGACATGTCACAGGAGCCCATATAGCACCCATGATCTACTGATTGCGGGTGCAATGCTTTCCAGGTTCATGCTAGAAAACAAAAATAAATGCATATTTGTTTCTGCAAAAAATACTGTATGTGCATTTATTATTTTTCCATAGAGGTAAACTTAGCCATTAGTCCTGAAGGGAGTGAGCAGAGTTTGGGGAATTACAGTGCAGGGACCCCTGTGCCAGAGATCTAGCAGCAGTTCTGGAGGGCAGAGATGAGGGAGAGGTAACCAACAGTTTTAGTGGGGCAGAACTGCCTCAGAGGTAATGAAACAGCAGTGGCAGGACCAGGAAGGAGAGTGGTGGGTCAGCAGCCTAGGCAGCAAGCAGCATGGATAGCTCTTCACCCACTGTTAAGCCCAGGAGAGAGAGGGAAGAGTCTAGGGAGCAGTAATGTGGAGGTCCCAGGCCAGTAATGTGCCAGCAGCTCAGGAGATGCTCACTGCTCCTTGCTTCTCACCCCGCTGTAAGAGGGAGAGGATTTCTTGGCAGAACAGCAGCAATTACCCAACTAGGAGAAGCTGTTTTCTACTCCATCAGGGCTTTGGGGGGGTGCAGCCACCCTAGATCCAGCCATGACACATAGTGAGGGAAAATCTCCCCAAGGGAATCACAGAGAGACTGTACCTGAAGCACGATTTCTGAGGAGCTGCCTGTGGGACTCTACCTTTTCGGGATCTGGTCTGGAGAAGGATTGTCTCTCTCACTGGAATGTGTCTGGAAGAAGCTAGAAGGTGTGCAGCTGTCCTCTAAACTTGTGAGTATCGACCCTGAGTTGTGATCCCTGGTGACTGTGTGCTTTTGGGATGGAAGTGCCAAGGATAACTATGGACTGAGCTGGCGCTAATAGGGTCTCAAAGTACTGGCCATTCTCCTGTGTCTGCAGCAGAATCTCTGAATGTTAGCCTGCAGAAAATTGTCCTCCCGTTACTGTGCAGTGTTTTGGAGCATCCATGCCCTAACTATTCTCCTGTTTAAACTTCTTCAAGTAATAAGTATTAAAAAGCCATCCCCTAGAGTTAGTTATTGGAGCTGGTGTGCATGGACTGGTGCTTGTGGCCTCTATACTATTTGGGAAGAACCAGTTACTACCTGTGGCCCTACGAGGATGGCACTACACATACAACTCTTTCTAAAAAAGAAACAAATGGCATTAAACAAAACAGATTTAAAACTGTCAAGTTCCTGCAATAGAAGTATACTCACCTATCCAGAAATGAGGAGATGAAGAACACTGACCCACCTTTGTTTGTGATTGATTATGACATTATTATACACTATATCCTTATATGCTGCATTCTGGCATAGAGAAGCCATCTCTGATTTCCTGGAACAACATAAGTGAACGTAAGAAACGTGAGTGCTAATTGTGAAGACCATGGGGGTTATTTATTAAAACTAAAGAGTGCAAAATCTGGTTCAGCTCTGCATAGGAACCAATCAGCTTCCAGGTTTTTTTGCAAAAACATAATTGAACAAGCTGAAGTTAGAAGCTGATTGGCTACCCTGCACAGATACACCAGATCCTGAGTGCACCAGTTTTAGTAAATCTCCCCCAATGTCAACATTAGGTTAATGTATTGTCATATCCAGTTAAGAAACACAACCAATGTGTTTAAGGGCTCCATGGGTCCCTCCTTCATTGGAGAAAAAAACATATATGTAAAATAAAATTAAAACAACATTCTTTGGGATATGGGGGATAGACAACATTATTATGGTACAAAATCAACTTTTAATTGTGGAGAAGATCCTTTGGAACTCCGGAAAAGTTTTTCTTAATGGGACATAACATTAAAAATCTGCAACAAAATGGTGGCACAGACTTTGACTCCCTGTTGCATATATATGAATGAAATGAGTAAAAGATGGCTTCAGCTCCTGTTCTCCACATGTAGAGTTCCTTAGAAGCATTTTGACCTTTTTAGGACTAAATCTAGATGCAGTTAGCACTCTGATTTCTTTTTCCAAGAAATAAAAATCTCACAGAATTGTAAACAGTTTCTTCTGTATATAGCTTTAAAGGCTAAGTGCACCTTAAAAATTGATTCCACATTTGCGAATGTGGATTTATTTTTTGTTTGCAAATGAGGCAGCAAAGCATTGCAACAATACTGAAATTGAATGAGAGTGCAATGTACAGGCTCCTGCAGGCCCTTCCTCCAGCTCCATGTTTATACCAAGGCATGAGCTTTCAGTTATGGAGTGGGATAAAATGTCATTGGAGTGTGGTAATCTTTGCACTTGTATTCCATTCAAATTACAAGTTCCCCTGCCATGGTAGCAGGCAAGACTTGCACTTCATTACTTCACAGAACTCTGTTGATGAATAATTTGGCTATTCTGTTGGAGCCCCACACAGCTGTACTAAATTCAAAAAGTGACAGGAGCCGCTGGGGAGAATAACCCCTCTGATCCTGTAAGGGGGAATAATTTGGCTTCATGTTACACTGTCAATTTCGGTGTAACATGGTATAAAAAATGGACTTATGCAGGCCATAGATGGGGAGAAAAACGGCAGATTTTCGGCCGATTAACAAACTATCGGTCAGTCTAAAAAACTTACCTGACCACCAATTATTACGAAAATCGGCCGATTAATGAGTAACCTATAACGGGAAATGATGTCATTTTGTGGCCTTTGTGATCCTTTTTCGGAAAACGATCGTTCGTTTTTGACCATCAATGAGGATAAAGTCGGGCGTTTTTCGAAAATTTTCCAACATCACCGATAATCTGAAAGTCCAAAATACACGAAAAACGGCCGACAAAATCGTCCACTAACGATAAGATAATCGGCCGGTTTTATTTTCGGACGAAAAATCGGCCGTTTTTCTCCCCATCTATGGCCTGCATTAGCCTTTAAATTTGGTTATGCATCCTTTGGCCCTGAGGCAGCCCAAGAACTGCAAATGAAGCATTCCAATTAGAACTGAAGTGTTACAAGTTGCTATAAGACTTGCAGAATTCTCCATTCTAGGCCTTTGCTGCTTTGTGTTCCTTTTCCCCAAGCCATTTTAAAGGTCACAGATCTCTTTTGGTTTTTAAATGGCTACTTTTTGTGTTGTTGTTTCTTAAGGATTGGTTATTTCTAGTTCCAGCTGCTAAGGGGCTAATTCAGATGCTACAAGACAAGCAACAGACAGATGAGGGAGAGTGAGGGACACAATTAAAAGCACAAGCTGACTAAATTCCAGCACAATGTCTTGTAGCAAATTATCACATTTAGTGATCTGATGTGCGGGAAGATTCTCTCTTTCATCTCTTGTGAAGCTCTGGGAGACAATCAAGTATTTCTGGCTAATATCTTATGCACACATAATTAGGCATCAACAAGAACCATCTGGGTTGTGTGTTCAGTCAAATATTTGCAACAACTTCACAGAAGGAAGTTAGTTACATTTCAAATCCCTCCTTTAAACTTTGCAGCATATTGTGGTCTGCCCCAGATGCACAGAAAACTACGAGCAGCAGGCCAAAAAATGTCAGATTGTGTCATGCAAGCCCACACAGCAATGGCAATTCAAAAACCTCTCCATAGTATCTAGAATACATTAAAATGTACAGTAAAACAAAAGCCAGATTGATTGTGGCATTTCCTTCCACAGAGTACAGTAGCACCTTTTACTAGGTTGTGCTGAGGCCAATTTAAGATATGAACGGGTGAAGAAAAATGAACATTCCAATGGGCTCCCCTTATGTAAACTACACTTTTTGAGGATATATTACCTTTTAATATTTTAACAGAGGCATTGCAGCTTTTTTAGCATTGATTTAGGTTCTTGGATGTGTAGATTAGGAATGGACAAAGGTTAAAGCTGAACTCCAAGCAAACCCACTGCTGAAGGACATATATTGGTACAATTTTACAGTGCCTGTCCAAGGATTTGTATTTGTATCTATCCAGTCCTTTACACAGCCCTTCCAGACAGCATAGCCAACCTGGTGAACTGAATTTTTTCTGCTACAGTTATGCAATATAGTCTGGTTACCTCCCTGATTGTAGCCCCGCAGTAAACAGAGATGAAGCAGTAGCAAGCGGATAGGTCTCTGTCAGATACAGTAGGTGGTCAGCAGTCCGAATTCTACTGTATAGAGAACTAGAGGAGGCTGACACCAAGTCATATTCAGGTACTTAGGGCCCAACTCTAGGAATTAGACAAAATCTATCCTTGTTGTTCTCTCCACCCCCACACGGCAAAGGATAAATTGCTAGGCCTAGATGTGAGGAAGCTTCTATATTTACCTTACCCCTGCTCCCACCAGCTCTAGTGCTTTTCCTTTTCTTCCTCCAACACTCTGGCCTGTGGGTGGTCCCTCAAGCATCATTACGCACCATGCAGGGCTATCAATCCTGCATTGCATGTAGAGGAGGCAGGAGTGTGACAGTGGCATCAAGTACCTTAGAGAGGAGGCTTTGTTGGACTGGTCACCCCACTGGAAAGACCCGGCTGCAGAAAGAAATAAGGTCAGTATTACTTCCTATTCTTGCACCCCTTGAATGAATTAGTGAGTAGAGAGGGGCCAGGGCTGGAATGACAACTCATGGGGCCCCCAAGCAATAGGGGCCCCTGTGTCCTTGCCCAAACTCAAAAAAGCCTATGAAAAAGGTACCAGGTGCATCTCATGGGGCCCCCTACTGACCCCGGGCCCACGGGCAGTGCCCGAGTTTCCCAATGGTCAGTCCGCCCTTGAGAGGGGCACTGCAATGGTAGCTTTTGTCTAAATCCTGGAGTTTGATTTTAAACTAGTTGCATTTAACAAAACATTTACTGTTTTTTTTAATGCTTACACATCTGTCATATGTTTAACACAGATCAGCTCATACTGAAGCCTTTCACCTTGCGACCTCCTACAAAGTTTCAATGTTATTGATGTAGTGATTACCACCGCAGGAGCCGCTGTAGTAATGCTTAGGTCTTTCCTAATTTCACCCCGCAGCCAGGCACAAGGTAATTTTACAGCCACATACGTACATCTTTACTCGTTGTCTCCAATAATCAGTCTAGGGGTTATTGTTTTTGCTGTTTTATTATTGGAGAATTTGGATAGGGATAGTAAATTTAGTAGGATACTGCAGGAATAGAACTAATTACAGATGAGGGCAGAACTTCCTTAAGTAGCAACCTTGAGCAAAGTCTCAATGTTAGGAAAGAGTTAATGGACAGTGCTCTTCATTACACTAGCTGGTGCCCTCTTGTCTCAGACCCACACTGACTAAAGAGCACCAGAGGGTTAGCAAAGCACATAGGTCCCAAATATCCCACAGTGCCTGTACTCACAAGCCCCAAGAACAGAATGGTGGCCTCCTTCCAATCCTCCAAGCAATGCCCTCCAGTGATACCAGACAGATCTTTGGCAGACAGCTCCCCTCAGTAAGCTTACTGAAGACCAGGGTCACTTTCTCTCTTCAAGCCCTCAGGTTGCCCACCTGAGGCCATATGGCAGCAGGTGCCTGTGGAGGCAGCAAGTCTTCCTCCCAGACTGGTGCAATCCTCTCCTAGAAAGACACAGGGCTCAGTATGCCCAAAGAATAAACACACTCTCCCAGCATTCCTCAGGTCTGCACTCCATGGGATTGGCTGGAGTTCCATTAATATTCATATTGTGTTCTGCATGAGTTCCATCTATTCATCCAGGTCCTTTCTAGCTTACTAACAGTTGTCCTGGTAAGCAGAGGAACCAACTATAATCTTCTTATCCTAGCACCTATCAAGGAGGGTGCTACATTGAGAATGAGGACTTCCGTAATACTTCCTAATGCTTGCAACAGACCGATGACCTTACCACAGCCTAGACATAGTAACTTGACTAAAGCACAATGGCTCCGTGTTCTTGAAAGGAAATGCTTTCACTGCAGCTGTACATTGTTTCATGGCAGAAATGATTTTACACAGACCTGTAAAATTACTGAAATTTCCACATGTACCCCTTGTTGTCACATGGTGGCCAATTAAAGGACTCATTGCAAGGAGGCATAGATGGGCTTTACAATCATGAGATTTGTTATCACAGTGGTCATATGATCAGAAGCTCCCAATCGTAATCAGTGACTGGGAGTGTGCAGTTACAGTGCTCTCTGCAAAGAAGAGCAGTTCCCTATATACAGTGCAGATATGAATGGTGACTCGGCAATAAGGCCTACTTACCCTGCCATTGCATGCATATATATATATATATATATATATATATATATATATATATATATATATGCAATCAGCCAGTGGAAACTGGTTAAGCACTGTGGCTTAGAAGTGCTCTTGAAGCAAAGTGATATTGGTTGTTGAGGGCAGGTTAAGAACATTCTTTGATAAACTTGGCACCTTCATAGATTCCTTTTCTTTTAATCTTTGCCAACAGCTTCTTGTTATGCTAATGTTTATGTTATTTATTTATTACTGCTGTCCTGTATTTATAATTTATTATGGAATTTTGTTAATAAAAAAAGCTACTATGGCAAATTTAGATCTATGTCATGCAGTGGTTGTTTATTTCGTAGTTTTAAAGGTTTGGTTGTGGGCCAAAAACATCTGACAAATCCCTAAGTCAAGGGGGTTCTCAAAGATATAGTAAATAATATTCACAAGGATAGTTACTGTATATACAGCATGTGAAAATATAAATGTACAACATTTCACAACATTCACTCTTGGTGAAGTAATGATCTGCATAGTGCAGTTTGGTAATTAAAGGTACATGGGCTCAATTCACTAAATAATATTGCATGTGATAATCTGGTGTCGCACACTCCTAGTCAGGTGCTAAGATTTGTATAGTTATGTTAAGTATAGCTGTGTTTCTCTGCTTACCAAAGAATCTGTCCAGTAAATTCAGTGTGGTATTCTGTCCTTGGGCCTTGTGAGTACAGACACTAAGAGATCTTGGGGACTCTGTGTGTTTTGCTACCCCTCTGGTGCTTGATAGTCAGAATAAGTCTGAGAAAAGGGAACACTGGCTAGTGTTCTTAAGACTTTGTCCGATTGTTGCTACAGCAAAGGACTTCACTCAGATACATTACCTTTGGGCTGTCTCAGTCTATCATAACTGGCTTGTACCTGAGGAGCTAAGCCCTGTAACTACTACTACTGCAAAAAAGGGACTTTTCTCACTCCTAAACTACCAGCTGCTACATTTGAAAGAGAAGTCTGCTATCTGCTTTCATTCAGGGCTTCAATACTGCTCAACTAAGAGATGAGTTCAGATGTACTCAGTGTAAATAGTTCTAATTTTGGAGTAACCTACTACAATTCCCCATCCCTATCCCCAGTTCTACAATAAACTCCAAAACAAAACATCCCCTAGACTGGTCATTGAAAACAACAAGTGGAGGTGTGTGTGTGTATTTGGCTGAAGAAATACACTGTGCCTGACTGCGGGGCAAAGTAAGGGGAGATTGGGGCAGACATTATGCAGTCCTCACGAGGGCGCTACACTGGTCATGTGACACATTAAATCCAAATATTGTGTGTGAAATTGAAAATCACATTTTGCTGTTGGCTGATGCTTTATAGCTGTTCCTAGCAGTGCCCTCAGATACAGCAGACATTTAGCTATTTGATGCAAATTTGATGGAATTTACAGTAATGCCATGCAAAGGAGGAGAGGGAGAAGAAGAAGAGTGGTCATAATCTTTGATTGCTCTTTTAAATGTCATGCAATAAAGTACAGAGGGTTTGCATTAGGTAAATACTGCACTCTTTACAGTATTAATGCAAGCTTTATTTTACAAATGCTTTTGAGGAATTGAAAACGCTTTTCAGAAAAGCACAATGCGTCTTTTTATCTCAAATTATACAGTGGTAATTATGGTTTAGTGAATTGAGTGCAATATTTCTTCTAGACCCTATAGATTTGACTCAGGTTCCACAGTGAGTGTTGTTTATTCTGACATAAAATCCTTTTAATCTGGTTTATCAAGATCAGTAACACAAAAGTAAATCAACAGGAAGAATGGAAAATAATAACAACAGAAATAAATTAGCTATAGCGAGATGGACAATTAGATGTAACAGAGGGACACTAGTGTCAGAAGAATTGTGCTTGATTAAAAGGAGCAGTGGGTGAAAAATAATGCTGGAGGAAAGTTAAAAAAGATACAAGAGCAAAATAGTACAGAATAACAACAAGCATGATTGTATGATTCCTATATTGTATGTGTCAGATATAATCAGATACAAGATGAGTGCTTGACATGCAAGACATGAAAACGCACATTTCTGGATACTATAAAAATCTAGATGTGTCATTAGGCAGTCAGCTTCTTATATACCACCTTCAACCTAGGTGGCATATATCAGCATCAGATGTGTAAACCTACATAGCCTTGTTATTGAGTAAACATGGAGGAGACATAGGCCTAATAAGGAAAGTCCTGCAATATGAAATCAAGGATAGATCACAAAAGACCTGTTTTATGAAGTGCCAGAAAAAAATAGCTGTGTGTTGCTTGTAATCACTAGATTCATCTTATTTCCTAAATCAAGCAGAAAAGTTGAAAGGAAAAATCTGACATCTGCAAACTAACGGATAAGGTTCTTTTTAGACATTGTAAGCATAGCAGGTCCAAGGTATATTGTATTGTATTTAAAGCATATCTAAATTTAAAAACAAAACATACTTATCAGTCCTTAGAAACAGAATTAGCCTTTTTTAACCATGTGTGTGCAACTGTAGCCCTAGTCTATTAATAATAATAATAAACAGGATTTATATAGCTCAAACAGTTAGCCCAGCGCTTTACAACATGAGAGAAGACAGTGCAGTTACAATACAAGTCTACAATTCAATACAGGAAGAATCAGCGGGCCCTGCTCGATACAGCTTCCAATCTAAAATAGAGGGTCAAGTGATACAAAAGGTAATAACTGTGGGGGATGAGCTGATGGAGAAAGTGAAAATACGGTTGTTAGGTGGAAGTGGGATAGGTTTCTCTAAAAAGAACAGTTTTTAGGGATTGCCTAAAAGTGGACAGAGTAGGAGATAGTTGGGCAGATTGGAGTGGGAGTTCCATAGGATTGGAGAGGTTCAGGAGAAGTCCTGAAAGCAAGCATGAGAAGAGGTGACAAGGGAGCTAGAGAGCAGGAGGTCTTGAGAGGAATGATGAGATTGATTTGGTCAGTATTTTGAGACTAGGTTAGTGATGTAGTCTGGGGCCGAGTTGTGGATGGCTTTGTAAGTTAGTGTTAATATTTTGAATTTAATTTGTTAGGTGAGTGGAAGCCAATGGAGGGATTGGCAGAGAGGGGTAGCAGACACTGCACAGTTAGTAAGGTGGATGAGTCTGGCAGCAGCATTCATGGTGGACTAAAGGGGGACAGCTTATGTAAACGTAATCCAATGAGGAAGGAGTTGCAGTAGTCGAGGCGAGAGATAACCAGGGAGTGCATTAGAAGCTTTGTGGTGTCATTGGTTAGGAAGATTGAGGTGGCAAGTTTTGGACAGTGATTGGATGTGGGGCTGAAAGTAGAGTTCAGAGTTCAGGATTACACCTAGCACCCTGGAATTCAGGGAAGGGTTAATAGATGCACCATCAATCTTGACAGAGAAGTCAGGGGATGGGGTATGTGGGGGAGTAAATAATATGAACTCCATTTTGGATAGATTGAGTTTGAGGTAGTGGTGTGATATCCAGACTGATATGTCTGTCAGTAAATTAGTGATGCATTTGGAGACTGCTGGAGTGAACTGCAGGGTAGAGAAATAGATTTCTGGGTGTCATCAGCATACAATTTATATTAAAAGCTATGGGAAGCTATCAGTTAACTCAGGGAGGAGGTGTAAATTGAGAATAGGAGAAGTCCAAGAACAGAACCTTGGGGGATCCCCACAGAAAAAGGAAGAGGAGAGGAGGAAGTAGAATTGTGAGTGACACTGAAAGTGAGGTGGGATAGGTAGGATGAGAACCAGCAAAGGAGTAAGGTTCTTTAACAACATTTCTGAAATGGAGGAATTGATCCATATCTCCCAGGACAGGATATCAAATTTCAATAAGATATGGGAGTGCTGGATTCGCTATAGGATGACTGGATTATGCTAAGGCACTCCATGGCGAGGTATGAAGGGCTTTCTACTCCCCCTTTCTACTCCTTTGTATTGCTGTATGTGGCTTTGTCTGAGTTCCAGAGCAGGCGATGCCCCCACTCATCCCTCCCCCCACTCGCCCTTCTTCCCACTCCCCCCCCACCCTTCACCCCTTATTTTATTTTTTTCTCTCTCTCTTTCTCTCCAACATGTTTCCCCCCATTCTATAGCTTATTTTCTTACTGCCCAGATTTTTTCTTGTTATACTTCCCCCATGGAACTTAGAACCACCTGGAGGTTCCACTGACCTCTGCTTGTGGGGTCGCTCAGATTCTGGGATCGTTGGTTTTGACCCATCACTTGCTTTTCGAGCCAAACGTTGCTTCTTGGAATGTTATTATACAATGTGTTACTTTGATACATCAGCTTTGCACTACATGTAGTACTTCTATTCTCTGATAAAGCCTTGAAATAGTTAAATAAATGTTTTTCTATTATTCCTGTCCAAAACAGAAGTGAGGGGAAATATTTCCGATAGAGACACAGATAGCAATAAAAGTCACATTTTGGCTTGGGGTAGTGCTTTGAATTGGTGCCCTTTTTATGATGTCACTGCCCCTCCTCTCCACCTTGTCCAATCAGAGAACATCTTGTATTCATTTAAATAAACATGCTCTGTGACTGGCAGTAGTTCTGAACTTGAAACAAGAAATCCCCTGTGATTACTATGCAGAAGAGCAGCCACTTGGCACAGGACCTAGAACCACTGCTATTACTGTAGTAGCAGCAACTATTACAGTAAACAACAAATAATACCTAAGCACAATCACTCCTATAAAGATTTTTGGTGAGCTAAGTGAAATTATGTATCACTGCCCACTTTCAAGTCTTCCCACAAGATAATGGGTATAGAATAGATTTACACCCCGCCCCCCTTCAAAATAATCACATTTTGTTGCTTTGCAGCCTGAAATGAAGATAAACACGCTTTTTGGTTTTTTTCCAGCCGTATTTTCTCAGTGTAACTTAAAACATCCAAGTGGAAGATATAACACCAACATGTCAGAAACAAAAAATCAAATCAGAATCACTGAGTTTGAAAAAGGATCACTGCACACTGGATCACATGGGCCATTTTGCCTGCAAAGTATAACATGGATTTATTCCAGTACCCGGGAAGCACAATTGGTCCATAGAGCCTGCTGCCAGCAGCCCTGTCAAAGTCAATGACAGGCTGAAATGCTTGTTGTATGCTGCTCCGAATGGTATGCATGTTCAAAGTTGTATGCCCTGAATGCAAAATTTCTCTGTTCAGGGCATACATTCCTGAACGCATATGGCTCTGAATGCAAATACTGTTCAGAACAGCCTGTCATTGATTTTGATGCCACTGTTGGCAGCAGTGTGTACAAGTCCCTCGTGCCACCTGGGGCATGTTTTTTGTTATCAGGCCAAAGCACACATGTTAGCTTTAGGCTTGATTCACACCTATGCTTTTTGCTTTTGATTAATTTGATAATGCTTTTTGCATTGTGCTTTGTGTTTTTACATGCATGTTTTGTCGCGTTTTTACCACGTTTTGTGTTTTTTTTTCAGTTTTGTTTTTCTTTTTGGTTAAAGTGGGAATTTTTTTTTCTGGGCAGAAAAAAAATGCAAAATGAGGTAAAGCAAATATGCGGATTTTTTTGCATTTAAAAAAGTCTGTGACTCTTTCCAAAAACGCAGCAGCTCAAAAAGCATAGATGTGAACATGTCCCATTAGAAACCATGTTAAATGGACTGTAGTGCGTTTCTGCAAAAAGCACTAAAAAAAGCACTGGTATGAACTAGGAGTTATAGACAACTTCATACAGCTCAACAGTGGACACCTCTACAAGCTGTTGACCTCAAATCTTTGTACAGCTATTGGTACCTAATTCTACAAAGGGACATCTGGAGTTCATAAACATTAAGTACATAAAAGAAATTCTTTTTTTCAACCTCCTGGTATTATTTGTTCTACTGAATTCTTTTAAATGCACAGTAAAATGTCAGCTCAAATTTTAGCAGAGTCCTTTGAGTTTTGTAGGTATTTACAGAAAATAAAGCCTTTTGCTAAAATTCCATTCTTTTTTTTTCTACCTTGCCACAGGTGGAAAATCTAATAGAAAATAAAAAATATTACATTATTCTTTTATCACCCAAGTACAGCAAATCATTTTTTACATGGATTCCTTTTCTTTTTTGCTTCAAAACACAAGTTGAACACTCCTGCCCCAAAGTACTTGGAGATGATTTGGCTCCAGAATGGAGGTAGGGCAGTCGTAGAGTAGAAATTAGCTGCATAAATTGCACATGTCAGGTATATGATATAATGTGACACATTTGTTATCTTGGGGACAGGAGCTTGTTGTGTATCTCGTGCTGAAAAAGGACACTGTCACACCCAGCTCTATCCATCCTGTTTAGTACCAGTCCTGCGCTAATAAGAATAGAGAGGTAGGGAGGGAGGGCTCCTGTTCCTCTTAATCCCCTGAGACACAAGAGATGCGGCAGCTCAACTCCATCCCTTATATGGCTGAATGAACGCAAAGCGCTCCCTCCCTCCTAACGAGCACACAGCCGCGCTCTCACATGGCATCTCCTCTTGTTAAAAAGATGCAGGATGGAGTTAAATACAAATCACTAAGAAAAAAAAAGCAGACAGAATTTATCAAAGAGCTGCCTGACTGGACTGTGTGACACATCTAGGAGAAAAAGCCAGTTTATAAGCCAGATGGAGAGAAACGCATTTGAAAGGCAAGACCAGAAGGACACTGGCTCCAGACACTGACCAGGCAGGGGACATTGAGTCTTCAATGGGTGGGAACCCTTACTATAGAAAACTAATGAAAGCTATATACAGAAGGCACCTGATTCATTTTGGGAAGGCTTTCCCATGATGTTTTATTTTGCCAGAAGCAACCTAAAGCATTTGCAAAGAAGTCATCCTCTCCCTGTTTGTCTCTGCCATGCATATTTTTCCTTAGAATGCAATATTTGCATTATTCTTCATCCTAACTAAAAGCTTTTGGATTTAGTGTTTCTTTTTATCAATAAAACTGTAAATGAGGTGCCCTGAAGGATCACGTAAATCCATCAAATACATAGGCCTTAGCAAATAGTCAGAAATAGTATCCCATCTGATTAAAATCTGCACTGAAAAATGGTAGCTAGGCAATTACAGTTTTAGTCTAATTCTGTTGGGGGGTAACAAGTGTCTGAAATAATTCTTCACTTGTAAGAAATATAAATATAGTTGTGCGATGAGGAGCCGTAATAGGACTAAGTCATCCAGTGCCCAGGGCGTAAATAACAAACCAGAAGAAGCAAAAGGACAGGGCCAATAGCAGATTGCTACAAAACATATGTTACAGCATGTACTAAAACAGTGCTACAGCAAACTGAAGCATTTAAAGGCCATACACTTACTGCCCCACAGTAAAACATGGAGCTAACAGTGATGGAGGATAAAATTCCCTGACATCTGTATGAGGACAAAATTCTCCCGCATCGGTGGCTTTACTGGAAGTAAAATGCCCCTGAATCAGTAGTGGCATTGAATATAAAAATTGTCCCTGTGTCACTGGTGTCACGGGTCAATGCTGGTGGAGAAAAACAATGCCGTTCAGTTGGCGTCAGTGGGAGGAGAAAATTCTGCTATGTTGGTGGCATCACTGGAAGTATGAAATGTTACCGCATACATGTGAATGGTAGGAAAAAATTCAGCTGCATTGGCAGTGTCATTTTGGGGAGCACTGCTTTGACATCTGGCTTGGTGGAATGAAGGATGGAAGGGGAGCTAAGAGGCTCTGTGGGGTGTATTTTACTATGGGTCCTGTGTATGTCTAGGGGGTGTAGGGGAGATTAGAGGCTATAAGGCAGCTAGGATGGCTTTGGGGTCTTTCAGGGGTAGAGGGGAGCTCTGGAGCTAACTTGCTCCTTCTCTTTGCTCCACTCTATGTGTACTAACAATTTTCACAAACTGACTTCCCAGGGCAGTGCCTACTGGGGAATGAAGGAAGCTTCTTCTTCCGGTTTCTCGTCATGTGATGTCACATGACAAGGGTAAACAGGAAAGAGGGCAGTCTGCCCTCACATCCCAGCTGGTGAACTCAGCCATCTTGAACCTGCAGCCTAACCGGAGTTGCCCTTCAACTTCTGCTGGATTTCCTCCTGGTCCTGATGACTACTTGGCTGACAATCCTAGTCACCCTTTCTGTTGGATTTTCCTGGTCAGCATCTACAGGTTCTGCAAGTAACAACTTCTGACACTTGTCTGCTTCCTGTTCCTTGTTCACTGTCTGTTCTAACTTCAGGGGTGCTTGGGCTGGAGATACAAGACAATCCACCCTAGTCATTTTGGTCTCCTATCAAGTATGTGGCACTAGTTTTTCTTAGAATAACAGTCTCCATATTCTCTCAGAACATGTTTCCTTTATTAAAGTAGAAGTAAAGGCAAAACCTAACTGTAAACCTACTCTCAGCCCCATTCTAAGCCTAATCCATCTAGCCCTGTAAAGGAAAAATGCTATGCTTACCTGTTCTGCAGCTGCACCCTCTGTGTGCAGGACACAGGGGCTGGGAAATGCCTGGGAACTGACTTCACCCATAGAGTTACTATGGGGCTTCCATTGTCAGCTGCTTCTCATACATACCCCTAAGCACTGAAGCCGCAGCTGACAGCTCAGCATGGGACCGGGCCAGAGCGGCTGCAGAACAGGTAAGTATAGTTATTTTTTTTTTACAGGGATAGATAGACTAGGCTTAGAATGTGGCTGAGAGTAGGTTTAAAGTTATTTCATTTTTTCCTTTACTTACACTTTAACCACTTTCATACTGGCCACTTTTACCCCCTTCCTGCCCAGGTCATTTTTCAGGTTTCAGCATTCTCACACGTTGAATGACAATTGCGCGGTCATACAACACTGTACCCAAACTAAAATTTTATCATTTTATTCACACAACTAGAGCTTTCTTTTGGTGGTATTTAATCACCACTGGGGTTTTTATTTTTTGCTAAATTAACAAAAAAAGACTGAAAATTTGAAAAAAAAAACATGTCTTTCTTTGTTTCTGTTATAAAAGTTTGCAAATAAATAATTGCTCTTCATAAATTTAGGCTGAGATATAGTCTGCTATATTTCTTTGGTGAAAATAACCCAAATTAGGATGTATTATTTAGTCTGTAGGAAAGTTATAGAGTTCACAAACTATGGTATATATCTGAAAATTGATCAATCCTGAAGTACTGACAGCCAATCTAATTTCTTGAGGTCCAAGAATGTCAGAACAGTACAGATATCCCCCAAATGACCACTTTTTGCAAATTAGACAGTCTGACATATTTCATAAGAGGCATGGCGAGTTTTTTGAAGCTGTAATTTTTTTGTCATAATTTTTCGGAAAATGAAAAAATTAACAAAATTATTTTCACTATTTTTTTTTTACATACTGTCACTAGTGCAGTACAGCGTCATCATATAACTGGAATGGCAGTGATCAGGGACACTGACTGGTGACAGTACGAAAAAAAAATTATAATTAAAAAAAAAATAAAATTAATTTTTTATTAGTTTAAATTTTTTATTAAATTTTTTTCTCTTTTTTTCATATTTCACTATGACTAAAGTAGTATAATGTAACATTGTACTACTTTGGGGAAGTGATCAGTATTTTTTTTACACAATTTGCTTATAGCAAAGAATTACTTTGCTATAAGCAAGCATTTACATGAATGACATCGATTCATTCAGGTTTTTTTTTTTGTGCTTAGCTGTGATTTGGCCATGGCTAATCACATGACACAGATGGGCTGTGATTGGCCCAGCTTGTGCATGTGATTGCTGTGACCATTCACAGCTAGACACACTTGTATACAATGGATGGCATGAAAGGAAGCCATCCATTGTATACAACTGTCATGTGACCTGCTGTGATTGGTCACAGCAGGTCACATGGTACTGGCAACAGGGGCGGTACACAGATCTGTCATCGGCCGTGTCCGAGGTACACGGCCGGTGACAGATCACACCGCAGAGCGGCACTGTGGGCAGGCGCACTGCGCATGCCTCAAAGGACGCCATATAGTGTCCTCCTGGAGGGACGAGCTGTTCGCCCAGCCACCATCTGGCTATAGGCCGGGCGGAAACTGGTTAAGGGTGTATAACAATTTTGTAAGGCTAGGTTCACACCTATGCAATTTGGGTGTGATCCGTTTCTGCAGTGCCTTTTGCTGTGCCTTTTCAGTTTTTGCAGATGTGTTTTTGATGTGTTTTTTATGCATTTTTTTTCTTGTTGCTAGGCAGATTTAGAACACAAGACACATAAAAAAAATTACAAAAATACATAAAAGATGCAGCAAAAATGCACTACGTGCATTTCTGCAGTGTTTCCATTGAAGTCTATGGAAACAAAAACACAACTTTTTGCGTTTAAAAAAGTCCCTGACCCTTTCCAAACAATGCACTGGGTGAAAACGTTGAGATGTGAACCTGTCTCATAGGACATCATGTTACATGGACTGTAGTGCGTTTCTGCAAAATGCAAAATGCTGCAAAAAATGCTTAGGTGTGACCCTAGTGTTAGAGATGTTTGTTTTGACTTTCCGCAGCTGAGCAGAAACAGGCATCTTGCAGCCCCTCCTGCTTCTACGTGTGGAATATGCACTTCTGATAAACACTTTAACTAGAGGCATTGTGGTGGCTGATAGAGGACCAGTGCTACCTATCCTGTGAAAGCAGTTTCCACGGGTCTGTCTGAAATGCACACAACATTTCAAACAATCATTATTCATATATTATATGGCATTCTATAGAAAGGACAAAACTGCATGCATATGTTTATGTAAATCAACACATTGCCAAATTGCCAATTCGCCTTATTTGCAAATTGAAGCACTTCACCAGTGCTGGCCTGATTGATGGGCTTGTACAGGATGGGAAATTGTCTGAATGATCAAACATGGAGTCAATGTAATGTGCACTCTGTGAAACAGGTGCAAATTAGAATAATCAATGCAAAATAGGGTCACAATGGCAATGAGCATGTATACACTGCAGAAAAACACTAAAATGGATTCTGAAAGTTGCACGAACATAGCAGTGTCTCTGTGACTCAGTCAGGGTAACATGTGGCTGCAAAGCATAGTCTGTAGCATAGTCTCATAGTTCAGAACACAAACATTACTTGTGCATATCCTCATAAACCCATCCATCTCGGTGAAGACCAGTATAGCTGGACAGGTGAATAGCTGGAAGGATCCAAGGTCAACCCCATTAGAATAGCAGTACTCTGGTAGTAGTCAGGTGCCTTCCACATTAGTTGAGTCTTCTGAAGAAACTGTGTACTAGTAGGTTCCTCCCCTCTATGGGAATGCCAGTTCTGACAGTGGAAGGCCGATCCCCTGGCTGCAGATCATTTGTCTGGCTACCTCATCAGGTGTGGCCTCTCTAAGCTGCTGAGGGTAGGGAAGCTGAGAAACTTATTGTCCCTAGGCATGTCCAGGAAACTAAGGTAGTTGGGATCTGAGCACTGTGAGTAAACGGTCACGCTGTTAATGAATCCACATTTTGTACATTGTTATTGGAGCAAAAGCTGAGGTATATGTGTTTTCTACCTGTGTAGACACCCAGACCTTAAAGCGGTAGTAAACCGCAGATAACAAAAAAAAAGAAATCCCCTGCAAGGTAATATCACAATGTTCTAGTATGCATTGCATGCTAGCACATTATGAAGGACTTACCGTAAAAAGAAGAACTCCAGTGGCGTGCTGTCGCTGCTGCAGAGGCTTCCATTGTCACCAGGTCTTCCTTCCAGGTTCCTGAACTCTGGCCACCCGACTGGTCAAGCCGCGATGATCACGAGTAAGCCATTCCTTCAGAGCGAATGTGCCAGCTCTAAATAAGAGTGAATATCTCGTAAATAGTGCACATTTAGGAGATATTCATTTTACCTACAGGTAAGCTTTATTATTAAAGTGTTACTAAACCCAGGACCCTGCATTTACTATATCTGGTCCCCCACAGTACACACAACATGGAAATGCAATTATTTTAGTAAATATAAACTGCTAAATACCTTTTCTCATCAGCAGTTAGAGCAGTCTTGTGACTTCAGCAGAGCACTGGTTAAAGCTTGTAGGAGGAGTTTTCTTTCTCCTCTAGGAGGATGCAAAACCCCTGACCTCTGTCTAGACAGTGCTGATTGGCCCTGTGCTGATCACATGCACTCTCCCAAGAAAAGAAAACCTCTCTAGCAATACACACTAAACTTGGTCATTTAAGGGCAAACAGTACACTTGTTAGGTTCAGCTCTGAAGAAGGGAACTTGACAACCGAAATGCATTAGCTTTCCTACCAGATGGTTCTGAGATGGGCCGGGCCTTCTAAGGCTGTATTTCTTGTATATGGCTGCTGTTTTCATGCATGTGTGAGTATGTTTTTGTCTCTTGGAGGTAATGCACGAGGAGTCTGCACCCTCTTGTGTGTGTTTCTACAGTTCTCTGGAATTTTCATGATTCATGGAGGGCTGCACCCGAGGAAGCACTACACACTGATACATTGTTTGAAGTACCCTGGTTTGAGCGCTGAAGTGTTTTCTAAGAATTTAGCCAGTGAAATGCAAAGCTTAAAGTGGTTGTAAACACTTCCATATACCCAATGAAGTGACTGGCCTCAGGTGATATACAGAGATGAAAAATCCTTCTACATAAATTGTACCTGGTTATCATTCCCTTACATCCATTCAAAGTGCAGAATTTACACAGGATCTCTCAGCTCTGAAAAGCAGGGGGCGGGGAGCTGAAGTTACATCAGTGAAGTGAGCTCTGAGAGATGATTGGAGGGAAGAGATACACTCCCCTTCACACAGTTCACAAAATAGAGCTGAGGCCTATCAGAAGTGACTCATGCTAATAGCAGAGGAAGGAGGCAGCAGACAGAAATGACACTCAGTGCTCTGGGTTGAGACAGATACACACTATAGAGGGATATGCTTTGTTCATATTTAATTTCAGAGGTTTACAACCATTTTAAATCTGCAAGCACATTGCTGGGACTTGTAGCCCATTTAAAGGCACTGTTCACCCACCCACAGTTCAACTACTAAAACTGCCTGTTTGCATGGTTTTGCCAGCATTCAGAGAAAAAAAAACCTGTCTGTTCTGTTTCCCTGTTCTGCTTGTTCCTATCTTTTAGGTTGTGTAATTATTTGTAACCTTGAAGCCTCTGTACCTTCAAGTAGCTCTAATATTTCAGCTAATCTTAGTGAAGTCACAAAACATTCCTGGTAGTGTCTTGTGTCATCACTCACTACCTTACCTTTTAATACTAATTTCCCAGCATTTTCATGCCATTAGTGCATCTACAAAAAGCAAGGATGAATCATCTTTTAAATAAGTTTGTAACATTGTATCTTTTAAATACGATGTAATGCCAGTAATAAAAGACTGCAATAGCTAATAGCTTAAAGGGCTGTAAAGAGCATTTAATGGTTTAATGGCTGTAATATACACTATCTATTATCTATCTATCTATCTATCTATCTATCTATTCATTATCTATCTATCTATCTATCTATCTATCTATTTATTCTCTATCTATCTATCTATCTATCTATCTTACCATTATCTATCTATCTATCTATCTATCTATCTATCTATCTATCTATTCATTATCTATCTATCTATCTATCTATCTATCTATCTATCTATTCATTATCTATCTATCTATCTATCTATTCTCTATCTATCTATCTATCTATCTATCTATCTATCTATCTATCTGTCTGTCTATCTATCTATCTATCTATCTATCTATCTATCTATCTATCTATCTA
The DNA here is from genome assembly GCF_062004578.1 of Staurois parvus. Lineage (NCBI taxonomy): Eukaryota > Metazoa > Chordata > Amphibia > Anura > Ranidae > Staurois > Staurois parvus. Next base: position 2,636,390 of record NW_028317883.1, read on the forward strand.
TCTATCTATCTATTTTACCATTTTCTATTTATCCTACCATTCTCTATCTATCTATCTATCTCTATGTCTCTCTCTAGCCATCTACCATGGAGGTATTTAGTGTGAACAGACTATTAAGCATGCTTCTTTAACCTGGGAATCCTTGTATCTCAGTTAAAATGACACTGAATTCTTTAAACCTGGACAGGTTTTGTGACAAAGGATTAAGACAGACACCTTATTAAACATCTTGTAGCAGGTTAGAAAACAAGGACATCTTGAAAGGTCAGATCCAGGCTGACAGGCACTGTTTCTGTACATCAAATTAAACAGAGTGACTCAGAGTCTCAATTACTGTTCAGCAACAGCACCAACATCTTGCGGGAGATTCGCCCAATGGCAATTTGGCATCACATAGAGATCACGATGTAATGAACTGAAGGTCAGGAGATCTCTGTGTTGCATAAGATTTCACTGTGATGGATCCTGGCTTTTTAATAGCCTAAGGAAGATCAGAAAATATTACTGTAAGTGAGAATATATGTCACAGCACTGCCATGACTTGCAGTAAAATCTAAGCATCATTGCTGATCTGCAGAAACTAAACAGATAAGGACACAGAAGAAATCTAAACACCTCTGATCACTAAATAATACACATACATTTATTTTTAGCTGGCCCCCACTTGGGGGTACACTAGAGAAGAGAGAATGAAGCCTAAAATATGATGCAAACAGACAATTTCTTCACAAATGGATTTTTTGAGGATTTTTTGTTCTTGTTTGGGCACCCTAACACGCCCCCTGTAGGCAAAATGTGCATTGTGGTGCCCTGCATTGGAAAATAATGGTACAACTTTAGTTTTAGTATGCTGCAGATCTTTGGCAATCCAGGTTAAGTTAATGGACTGCTTACAGCAATGCATGTTAAAAGCACAGCACCACATGTTCTACAACAATTTAAAGAAGGCTAACAGGACCCATTCCCCAACACAACTTGATTCTTTTGAGTACATTTAAGAAGCATACAGTTGCAAGAAAAAGTGTGTGTTTTTTAAGGGCAGGACAGCTGTCAGCAACACATCCAATATCATCACACTGATTGGAGTCAAGGTTGGCTCACTCTTGGCTCCAATTAACTCTGGGAGAAGTCATTAAGCTAGGGCCTCACATACTTTTTCCTCCCTGCACTGTGAATTTTTACATGTTATGTGCAATTAAACCATGGCAACATCTAATGTTTGTGTAGTATTATGTTCAGCAGACTGTGTTCTTCTATTGTTGTGACTTAGATGACGTTCAGAGCACATTTTATGCCCAATTCATGCAAAACTCCACGTAATCCCAAGGGGTTCACATACTTTTTCTTGCAACTGTATTTTAAATAAGCCATAAAAGCACTTTTAAGAAAGCCCTCATTCACTTTTCTAGTTATAGGCATTATGGAGAAATTAAATTCCACAACAAAAAGAATGAAATTAGAGCTTATTTATATGAAATGCAGACTCTTAGCCTAGTCTTCTAATGTCAACACACAGGAGATGTTTATAAACTGTTAAATACCAAAAGAACCCCAATTTTAGAGTCTTTGTTGTGATATTTGATAGCAAATCACTTTACAAATAGCTAGAGCAGGTTCCCCAAATGGTGACCTTCAGGCCAAACCCTGCCCACTACAGGACAGCATCTCTGATGTGAGGTTCTGATGGGTATTCTAATGTAAGGGGGGGCTTTGGTTTGTTTCACTGAAACTATTTCTCTTTTGTTCTGAATCATATCAATCTTATTCCAAAAAATATTCAAGTAAAATGTTGCCTGAATAAAACTAGAGGAGGGGCAGATACAAGACCAGTCAACCTGCATAAGCGGAAAGAAAAGCAGTGACCAGTCTTAAATACAGGAAGATCTTACACAATACTAACACAGATTATGGCACAGATCTGAAAACAAATACAAAAATCACACCCAGACTGAAGTAGGAATAGATATGCGTTTTGCAGTTAGACAATATTTGCTTATATTGAAGTTCAGTTTTAAAGTGGAACTAAACTGTATGTGAGAACTGCAAGCTGAAATGCATATTAATTCAATTTTAATATTCAAAGTAAGCTCACCCATCCATGTCTCTGTGCTTTATTTTGTTGGAAAACCAGTTTGGAACACACCCCTCTAGCATTTCAAGTTGCGGCCATATTGAGTAAGGAGAGATGATCACTGTATCATTTTCATCCTGGAATCCATCTGCCTTTTGCTCAGGCATGCAAGCAGGATGATATGCTTAGTAAAAATGTAAAAGTGAGCGCTATCCAATCAGCAGCTAAGCACTCAAGGTAACCAACACAAACCTTACAATAGAATAAGTAAATAGTGCAGCGCTAAAATTATGATTCAACTGAGAAAGGGGGTATTGAACAGCAAACTGATAATACATAAAAGTTCAATATGAGTGACAGTCTATGTTACTATAAGGTGCCAGGTAACTGGTTAAAATTCGGTGGTGGTGCTCCAAGAAATACGGTAAAATTACGCACTCACCAGATGCGTAATAAATATACGCATTAAGTATCACATCCAGGGTTTCCTCATCAGATAAAGATCTGGTCGGGGCGTAGTTAATCCTCCCTCAGCAATGCCCAGTAATAGATTAGATGGATCCAGGTAACCAGAGGTCCCTTTATGGGATAGGTAGAAGAGGCTGCTTGCTTACAGGAAAACTTCCTTCTCTGGATATGGATGGTAAGTAGGTAACTGGATCACAGAACGGGCTCTGCAAATAAATACTCCTCTCCCCTCCTCTACCTCTCTACGTGTCCTCTGGAGGCCGCCATCTTCACTGTGCCAGCATTTCTCCGAATATCATACTCTCCTACACGTTCATGATCATACCCAGATTTATACATGAACACTTGAGACACTATATGCAATGCACTCATACACTTTTCTCCCCCCCCCCCCAGCTCTCCTTTGTACACCGCCTCCCTCTCCCCTCATATTTTGGCTGCCTTTGCATTTTTCCAAGTATAAGGTGTGATTACCTTAGAAACCCAGGTTCCAAGTCATCTTTAAACAAAAACCCCCTAACTGCCCTTGGACAAGGTGTTAAGATATGTCTAAGGCATACGAGTTCTTTAATTGTTGTGCATACTACTGGTTCACTCTATGGTTTCTATGCACGTTTCTGATATGTGTACGTAGATGATAATGGGCTGTGCTCTCGACAGGCCACAGATTCATGATGCTACCTCAGCGGTTTATCACAACCTCACTTATTCTGGGGTTGACCTGCATCCGTGATAGCAGCCTGCTGCACAGTGTGGAACGCCTCAGTTGAGACCAGTATTTCTCATAACAGGGTTTCAAGGATGCACCTTGACCAGATGGTTTGTCCTCGGTCCGCATTCCTGAATATTTATGCCTTATGTAATTGCTGTTTCCTTGCAAGGTTTCTCGTAAGGTTAATATCTTCAGTCTGAACTGACACAGTATAAGGAGACCTTTTCGCATTGTGTTTTGTGATCGCACTGTAAGGCTCATGGACAACTACAGAACAAAACCTACTATTAATGTATACTGCTTATCTTGTGATACTATAGTATTATAAATGTATGACTATGCCACATCCTGTTACATAGCCCCACCTTGATGCCTTCCCAAGACAGTAGTACATACAACTAGACACATCGGAACCGTCCTTCAGAACACCATACCTTCATACTTGTTAGTGAGTATCCCTAGATTTGCACATGATTACCCACACTATTATAGCTAACACACCTCTACATATAATATCTCCTACCTGTGCCCCCTTACTACGAATTGGACGGCTCTCCCTAAAAAATTTGCTGACATCCACCTATCTCCATGTGTCACTGCTACCTTCCATTGGACCCTACCTGGTACACACTTTTCGTCCCCGAGATACCTCTTAGGTCCTAGACAGTCTTCCTGGGACTCTCCCGCCACCCCCCACAGAGGCCGCCTCTGGGTCCGACTCATTCTGATTCAGGGGCGGACTGACCATTTAGAAACTCGGCACTACCCGAGGCCCGGGGTCAGTAGGGGGCCCCATGAGATGCCCCTGGTACCTTTTTCATAGGCTTTTTTGAGTTTGGACAAGGACACAGGGGCCCCATGTTCCCCTATTGCCCGGGGGCCCCATGAGTTGTCAGTCCATCCCTGCTCCGATTTGAATCCCATATCCACACACAATACATTAAGTATCTCACCAGCCCATACGATTGTTAATACAGGACGGCGTAGCTGGACTACACTGTCCTCGGAGTTTGTTTCATTAGAGAAGTTTTAGGAATACTTACCACCACATTTGTATGAGTTTTTACTATGAGTGCCTAACACTTCTCACCTCTACTATTTTCTGATTTCTTGATTCTTCCTCTATCTTTTTCACTCCTTTTTCTACTTTACATTTTCTCTGCCCTCTAAGGGGGCTGTTTGGGGGGGGGGGGGTTGTTGTGTTTTTTTTTTTCTCGAACCCATCTGCTACAATTATAGACCTTGAGTAGTACTTTTTCTCAAGACAATGTTTTTTTTTTCAAGACAATGTCTACTAAACACACATCTGTACAAGCCACCATACACTTTCTTTGGCATCTCTTAATGCAAGAGGTCTAAATATACCTGAGAAATGCTCACAACTCCTGACTTACATGAAAAGCTTGCGAGCAGACGTGCTCTTCATCCAAGAAACTCATTTTCATGCTGATCATATCCCTAAATCTTCCAATGCTAATTACCCAACAGTCTACCATTCAGTTAACACAGAGGTAAAAGCAAAAGGTGTGTCCATTTTGATCTCCAAAACACTCCCGTTTACAATTACTGAGGATCTCAATCTCAAGGATCCGGAGCGAAGGTTCCTCTTCCTTAAAGGCACCCTCTACAACAAACCGCTTACTTTAGCCAACATTTACAGCCCCAATTTTAATGTAGCACTGAATCCATTGGAAGACACTTCGACAGGCTTTTCATCGAAACCCTTCCGGGCACTTAAACAGATTAAAATTGAACTGAATGACCTTCTTCTCCATGATACATGGCGTATCCTACACCCCTCTGACAAAGACTACACTTTTTTCTCTGCACCTCACAAGCGTCATTCCAGAATCAACTATCTTTTTCTTTCACAAAAAGACTTACACACATTAAAATCAGCCTCTATTAAACCAATGATTCTTTCTGACCATCACCCGATCATGATGACCATACATCTTCCCGATGCCCCATTTACATCCAAAACATGGAGATTAGATCCCTTTCTCCTAATGGACTCATCCGTTACTCTACAAATTTGTGAATCTCTGACCAATTATTTTAAGGAAAATGCGTCCCCGGAAATGACACATCTCATACAATGGGAAGCACACAAATGTGTGATACGTGGGCTCCTGCTTTCAATCACTGCTTCTCGAAAACGCATAGCTCAGGCATCTTTTACTTCTATACTCCAAAAAGTACGTAAACATGAATGCTCACATAAACGCTCTAAGGCTGTAAACTCTGCGACCGAACTTGATCAGGCACGCAAACAACTCCGAGACATAGTGGGAAAGAAAAACAAGCGTAATTTTACTTTATCTCAGAAACTCTTTTATGAATATGGAAATAAGAGCGGCACGTTTTTAGCCAGGGCCTTGCAATCTAAAAAAGCGGCTCGCACCATTCATCAACTTAACTCCAAACAAGGCCACCTACTTAAAACTTCTGCGGATATTGCAGCCTAATTTGAGAAATATTATACTACCCTCTACAACCTACCCTTAGCCCCAAAACTGGCAGGGGATACTAGACCATGTAAGGTCATTATCCAAACGTTTCTCGCCCAACATCTTCCTAAACCCAATTCCCAATCACAAGCAAGAGAACAAGATAGAGCTTTGACATTGACAGAACTACAACAGGCCATCACACAATTGAAACCAGGTAAAAGCCCGGGAACAGGCAGACTTATAACCACATATTACAAATCCTTCATAGACATCCTCGCACACCCATTCCTAAAGGCCTTCAATGCACTAGATGCCCCAGGACAGTCCATGCGCCATCTTTCTGAAGCCCACATCATGCTTATACTGAAAGAAAACAAAGACCAGACAACGACAGCAAACTATCGTCCAATCTCCCTCCTGAACGTTGATTTAAAGATGTTTGCCAAAATACTGGCCAATCGCTTATTACGCATCATAGACCCTATTATTTCCAGTGACCAGGTGGGGTTCGTACCCGGTAGGGAGGCTAGAGACAATACGATCAGGGCAATAAATGTACATCATTGCTTGACACAGAAGAAACAATCTGGCTTTTTCCTCTCTCTAGACACTGAGAAGGCCTTCAACAGATTGGCATGGGACTACATGGAAGCCGTTCTGACTAGCCTTGGACTTCCTCCACGCCTCTTGAACTTTATCTAATCTTTATATACAACACCAACAGCTAAAGTGAGAGTCAATGGCCTCCTTTCAGGCGCCTTTTCGATAAGCAATGGGACCAGACAAGGATGTCCATTATCCCCCCTCCTATTCATTCTTACGTTGGAACCTTTTTTGAACTGCATTAAACAGAATGACAACATCAAAGGAATTTTAATCAATGGCAAAATTCACAAAATAGCGGCCTTTGCTGACGACATCTTACTTTTCCTGACAGATCCACATATTAGGCTACCTAACTTACTACACGATTTCAAATTATTCCAGTATTTGGCCAATTTTAAAATTAACTTCAATAAATCCCAGGCCCTCAATGTTTCCCTAACCCAAGATACAGTCAGACAGGCAAAAGCAAACTTTCCTTTCGCATGGCAGTCCGAGGCCATCACTTACTTGGGAATTCAATTACCGACTCACCTTGCAGAACTCTATACTAAAAACTTTTTACCCATCCTACGTAACATCACCAAAGATCTACAGACATGGGACAAACCATTTTTCTCTTGGTTTGGCAGAGCAGCTATTCTCAAGATGAATGTGCTTCCTAGACTACTATACCTGATGCAACTGATTCCAATCAAACTTCCTAATTCCTTCTTTAAGTCCTATAAAACATCATGTACCTCATTCCGATGGTGTAATAAACGCCCCAGAATCGGTTTTGAACAACTTACCATGCCTAAGACGAGCGGAGGTATTGGACTGCCTGATATCACCCGCTACTACAGAGCTTGTCACATGGCAAGAATAGTAGTGTCAGAGCTCCAGGGTATGACCAGAGGTATGTGAACTGACGCAGGGAAACGCAGGCTTCAGATATGTTATAAACAATAAGACAATTTATTAAAGACTAACAATACAAACATAAACGCAGTGCAATACTAAAACATAACACAGTGCAAACGAACCAAACCACCCACAGATAACAGTACATACAATGCAAGCGTCGTCAGGCAGGCCGGGTCAATAACAATCGGGCAGGTAGGAACAGGAGGAGCAGGCAGGGAGTAGTCAGGTCATGAGCCGGGTACAGCAACTAACGGGCAGGTAGGTACAGGGGGTCAGGCAGAGAATGGTCGGGGTCACAAGCCAGGGATAAAACAGGAGAAGTCAGCAGAGGTCCGGATCAGGCAGGGTCAGCAACGAATCAGTCAGACAGGGGCAGGAACAGGAACAGAGATGCAGGTAACAAGATACAGGGGCCCAGGAAAAACACACACCAAGGCCCAGACTGCAGGTCAGGCCATCCCTTAAATACACCTGCATAATCAGCTTTAGGTGTTTGGCTGGCTGCAGGGTTGAATCTCTGATTGCTGAGAGCACCCGCTGGCCAGCCCTGGTACTGCAGCCCACAAGGCAGGTGAGTCCCACCATTATTGGCAAGTCCATTCCTGACAAGTAGATTGGGCTACAAACCACAACTGTAAGGCTTGGGTTAATTTGGAAGCCGCATTTTCGGGGACCCCGCTCGCCACCTCCCCTTGGCTGAAAAACTCCCACATTCTGTCTGAGTTCAGGGAACACCTTCTTATAGGCCCTACTCTATCGTGTTATCACCTGATAAGCCAGAAAACAGGTTTCTCTGCAACCCCTGGCCCACTCACTCCAATCAAAATGAACCCAGACTTCCCCCTTGGTTTGTCTTGTGCCTTTTATAACCCCAAAGACAATTTGAATTTGCATCAACTTTTCAAAGATAAGACGTTATTACCCAGAGACCTCCTTCTGAACAAATGGCCATCCCTAACCCTGATGCCGTGGATGTACAGACAACTCCACCTCTTTATACATAGCTCCCCACATCTAAGAAATTTTACTAGACCACTTACCCCATTTGAAAAACTTTGCTCAACAGACTCCCCCCAGAGACATGTTATATCTAAGCTCTACACATGCCTCGAAAACACCATTGACCTTCCATCTAGAAAAGCTTGCAAGGCCTGGAGCGCTGACTTACAATTCCAACTATCGCCAGAGGACTGGGAGCACATTTTTGAACATATACACAAAGGTTCCATATGCGTCTCCACACAAGAAAACTATTTTAAACTATATTCTAGATGGTACAGAGTTCCGTCCCTGCTTCACAAATTTGACCCTAACATTTCAGATTCGTGTTGGAGATGCCACCAGACGACGGGTACACTCTTGCATATCTGGTGGGACTGCCCATTGCTACAGCCTTTCTGGGGGAAAATCCAATCCATAATCACACAAGTAACTACAAACTCTCTAGACCTCTCCCCCGCATAATTCTTGCTCCACCACTCCACACTTCCATTTAGGACACACCGTAAATCACTCGCCATGCACATGGTAAACGCGGCAAAACAATGTATCCCAGTCCACTGGCGCTCAACACATGTTCCCATTATTCGAGAATGGTTTGCTAGGATCAACAAAATTGAAGAAATGGAGGAACTGATTTCTATAGCAAAAGAACATCCCGAGAGATTCAGGAAAACAGGGGCTTGGAGTCATTTCAAAACCACCACTACCTATCACCTATTAATGCATGAACAGCCTACACCCCCTGACTGATTGATTAGACACAATACTGCTCTAGGGAACGCCTTGTCCACCGAAGATGCATTTGATATACATTTTGATGGGCTGAAACGTGGCATTGTGGCCTGCCTTTCGGGTTCTTGACCCACATGTTGCCCCATTGAATGAGCCCCATTGAATGATCTTGCACGTACTACATCCTAAGCTATATGAATATCTTTCTGGCTCGTACAAAATGATGTGATTTATTTTATCTACAACTACCCATTCTAACATCCCCTTTACTCATTTCCCATTCCCCTCCCCCCCTTTTTTTTTTTATCCTATATTCCCCCCCCCCGCACTACCTCACTCTACATCTCCTCCTCTAACTGTTCTCCTTTCTATCTTCTTTTTATCTCACACCTTTTATACTCTTCCATTATTAATATATCCCCAATAAAATATAGCATTTCATTTCTAATACAGGTGTGACTAATTTCACGTGGCTCACATGCTCCTGAAATGGACACACAAATCATAACATACACATCATCATGTGCTATCCTTACCCAACATTCCCTTAACATAAGGGCTCACAAGTAATTAGATCAGTAATCAATATACCAATATCGACTTATCTATTATACTCTTTGTATCTGCTGGTTCGCTATATACATTTGATGTAATGGTATAACTCACCTCGATTTGTACTGCAGTTTAAACTCGCAGCCCGTCTGCGAAATGGGATGCTACATGTTGTGTCTATGTTCGGACTGTGATCCGTATTTGTATGTACATTGATATGCCTTACTTTTTCTAATAAAAGTATTTTTGGAAAAAAAACAAAAAGAAACAACAAAATAAAATACACCTTCCTATCTGTGTACTAATGCTAGCAGCATAAGGATTAAAGTGGAAGTCTTTTTTTTAACTTTTACCTACAGGTAACCCTATAATAAGGCTTACCTGTAGGTACTGTGAATATGTCCTAAACTTGCATTGTTTAGGAGATATTTACACTACATGCAGCCAGTGATCTCAGAGACGGCATACCTGTGCCATCCTTTCAGAGCTCCATGTCGTGGCCAAAAGTTCTGCGCGCATGCGTAGGAGTGACATCATCGTGGCTCGACCAGTCAGACAGCCAGAGCATGCAAACCGGGAAAGAAGAGTGGGTGAAGATGGAAGCCCTGTCAGCACTGACAGCACGCCACTGGGGAGCTTCGTTCTAATTCCATAATGTGCTAGTATGCGATGCCATTGTCTTGCAGGTTTTTTTGTTTATTTTTAAAGCCTACTTTTTTTTAAAAGGCTTCGGTTTGCTACTGCTTTATTAATAATTATTGTTGATTAGTTCTGCATTAATGCTCATAGTCTAGGCACAAGTTCACTTTCAATAGTGACTGAAAGCAATATTAAACCCAAAACCAAAATGTAATAAATTACAGCTTACAAATAATTAATTTGGGGGCTGTACTAGTTTTCTTTTAATTGTCTTTTTTCCTTCTGTTTTCACCTGGTCATCTGGCCAGTAACACATCTCCTGTATTAGTAACACACCACTCTGGATGAAGGAGGACAGGAGTCACAGCAGACAGTAACATTGTCAGTCTGGGGGGGGGGGGAGTGTTAAATGTAGCAGCAGATTTAAAAACAGTAACTAATTGAAGACAAACTCCAATTAACACTTTGTAATCAGTTACAGCAAACAGTTTTTTTCATTTTGGAATAAAGGTTTTATATGAATAAATAAAAGCTGATCATTGTAACCACCCCTGCCAGTGTTAAGTGGTATGTCTCCTCCCTGTAAACTGATACATTCTGCTGGAGTGTTTGAGCTTTTATAAAACAACAGACTTGCTGGCTGGATTACCAGACAAAACAGAAGAAAGAAAGCCTTCAGAAAAAAAAGGAAATTGAACACAGCCATCACATCTAACAACTGGTAAGCTGCAATATAATAAATGTTTTCTTTTGAGTTTAATACTGTTTGAATCCTGTTTATTGTGTCAAAAATACTGAAAAAATGATGAGGACTCAGCATCTTACAAAAGCATGCTATGATTATTAACAGCTCCAAAAGCATACACAATTTCTCAATGAAAACATATATCCATCATCATACGAGAGCTTCAACATCCAAGCCTCTTAGCATGAAACTAATAAAAATAGAAATCTGTATAATAGATCTATAGATATAAATATGAATTTCTTGAGCATTTAATGAAAAAAAGAAGGAATATGTTCTCCACTGTAATGAAGGAACAGACTGCCCTGATGGACCCCAGGGGCTCTCATTTTTCTGTATGTTTTATCGATCGGAGTACAGGTGGTCAGTGTGTGCTGTACGACAGCTATGTACTGTTTACATAATAGTACTGAGCTTTTTCGGTGCAGCCGGTGAACTCCCCTTTCATGTCTCCGACTGTCCTACACCTGGACACATGTCTTCTTCTCTGCAGAGAGCCAGCAGTATGCACTCACTGATTTGTCCTCAACTCCTACCTCCTCGCCTGAGCCTAAAACCTCCCCAGGAGATGGATTTTCTGGCACCTGCCAAACTCTGGATAGGCTGTGACCTTTGTTATTCTCAGCATGAAGCTTCATCAACAGGGCCCCCTTCCCTTCTTCTCCACCAGCCCTTTCGTGGAAAGAGAAAGCTGAAGGGAGAAAGCCTTTCAAAGGTACAATCGGCGAGGTTAATAAGAGGGATCCCGCTGGGGAAGCAGGCTGGGGGGAGAGCCAGCAATAACCTTTTCTATGGAAATATGTGTCAATCAAACCAAGCCATTGGAAGTGGACGTGTCCCTGCACTACAGCCGCTGTATGCGTGTTTTCTTTTCCTGCAGTGAGACAAACATTCAGCCGAGAAAATAGCTTGCCTGATGCAAACTGTAACCCTTTCCAGAGCCTCAACCACCACAGAAGCATGCATTAGTCACATCAACAAAACCGCATTTAGTAAATGAACACAGGTAACACCCTCTTTCTAATAGCGTACCCAAGAGAGAAAGATCAGGACAGGTATTCAGCACATGATAATTAACATAATTATCCAATTAACTTGGGTTCCTATATCGCTGATCTGCTCATCTACTGTAGGCGTTTAATTACCAAGTATAAATATCATATTACCATGAACAAATACTATTATCAGGACAGGCACAGGCAGTGATAACAAACTTACAGAGATATTCCACTGACAAATTCTTAAAGCTGGATATTTCCTGATTTTTTTTTTCCTTTCTTACCACAAAGGTGTGCGATATTGGTAAAAGGTTAATATATGTGCCTCATTTTAGAAATTTTTATCTTGAGTATATATTAAACTTCATATGAGTCATGATGCTGCAAGAGAGTAGGATTTGTTTATGTGAAAGGTGGCATCTGCTGAACATGGCTTATTAAACACAGCTACAGTTCCCTCTAATAACAGACAAAACACCTGCTTTCAGGTTAATAAATCTTTTCTAATTATTAAGTTCACTATTAACTGGTTATACATATGTCAAGCAGAGTCAACTGTGCACTCCGGCCTGTCTTTGCATAAAATGTGGCTATCCTCAGTACACAGTAGAGATATGTTTTTGCAAATGGAGAAGTTACATTTTTAAAATGTATCACTAGATGAATGGTTAAAACTTCTGCTACATTTTTATTGCTATTTGTATCTCCATCTGGGAAGCGTCCATATTGAACTTGTGGACTCCCACAGTGAGCATGAGACAGATATTCAGTGGCTCAAAACTAAGTTGCCAGATATGGAGGACAACTCTATGCATGTACTAGAGGCCAAAGAGCACAAACTACTGATTGATATCACCCACAGAATCCCTAAACCAATATTTTTATCAAATAATACTCCTAGAGACGTCCTTGTCAGAATTATTTTTTCATGCTAAAGCCAAAGCCATGACTGCGTCCAGAAAAGGCCCATCACTTCCCAATAAATACTCAGGTGTCACCCTATATTTTGAAAATGCTGTCCATAAGAAAAGCACTACACAACCACAAAATAATGAACAAATAGGGCTACAAACAACACTCCAGATCTCCAGACAAGGCAAGACTTTTCCCTTAGCATTGCTGGAATCAGGCTTGACCTGGCTATGTACATGCACAGGTGCAGTGATTTAAAAAAAAACCCTGCTTGTTGCATTTTTGATGTGCTTTCCTCAGAATGCACACTATATTCAGTTTAATGGTAATACGCCTAAAACGCAATGGGGTTGATTTCCTAAAACTGGGGAGTGCAAAATCTGGTGCAGCTCTGTATAGAAACCAATCAATTTCCAAATTTTTAATTTCAAAGCTTAAAGGATAAGTTCACCTTTTAGTAAAAAATAATAAATGCACATTTTGTTTGCAGGTAAAAAATTGTTCATTTATTATTTTTGTCTACAGGAGCCTATAAAGCATTGCACCAGTGTTCAGTAGATCGCTGGTGTCATGCAGGCCTCCTGCAAATCTATCAATATATCTGCTTGCCTGTATGGGATGAAGGAGCAAGCAGATATACTGACAAGAAGAATGAATGAACTGCCATGCTCCATAACGCTGTGGTAGTTCATTGAGAACTAAAAGCCAACAACCACTAAGGCTATCAGGACTTGTAGTTCATTAATTCACAGAACACCATGAATGAATGACAAGGTCGGGCAGGTGGAGGTGCGGGGAACAGTGCTCGTAACATGTAACATGTTACAGCCTGAGTAGGAGTGTAACATGTACAGTAACATGTTACGAAAGGTGAACTTAATTGAACAAGCTGAGGCTGATTGGCTACCATGCACAGTTGCAAAAGATTTTGCACTCTCTAATTTTAGTAAATCAACCCCACTGCATCTAAAGCACACTGCACAGATGTGAGCCAGGCTTTAAAGCGGTATTAAACCCAAAAGAAAATATTTATTATATTGCAGCTTACCAGTTCTTAGATGTGACAGCTGCATCTGTTTTCTTTTCAGATTTTTTTCCCTTTACTTTCAACTTATGATCCTGCCAGTAAGTATGTTGTTTTTCAACAGAACAAGCTGTCCTGAAGTGTAGCAGTTAGAGGTTTGAGACAAACTATTCAACACTGACAGGCGTACTTACAATAATCGTCTTGTATTCATTTATGTAAAACCTTTATTTCAAAAGGAACAAAATTGTTTGCTGTAACTGCTTAAAAAGTTTTAGCTGGAGTTTGGTTTTGATTTGTTAGTGTATCTAAATCTGCTAATACATTTACACTACCCATCCCCCAGACTGACAATGTTGCTGTCCAAAGATGTCTCTGTTGTTCCTTCATCCAGAGTGTAGGCACCTTAATACAATTGATGTGTTAATGTCCAGATAACCAGATGAAAACAGAGAGAAAAAGCCTAAAAAGGAAGACTAATGCAGCCACCACAACTAATGTTTATTATTTCTTTAAACAATTTTCCTTTTGTATTTATATACAGGCTCACTAGATAGAGCCAAATCTCCTTCCTTCACTTTTATTGTGGTTTTGACCATCCCAACCCTCTCCCCTACAACATTAGCAGTAGTTGCTGCCTATTGTTTCTGAGGTTATACTAGTGTAGAAATGTGCCATTTGCTTTAAATCTTAAAAATCAGTTGAAAAGCATTTTTTTCTTTTCTCTCTTTGTGAGTGACAGACAGGAAAAGCAGGACTGTGCTCTAATTGGTTGTTGCTACAGCTGAGAAGGATCCACCCATATAAGCACTGTTGCAGCTGAACTTATGATTGGCTGTGGAGGAAAGGAGAGAGGAAAAAGGAAGAAGAAGAACATGTGGGGAGGGAGACATTTTCAGGGGACCGCATGGAGCAAGGGCTCCTGGTGTGAAGTCACAGAGTCTCACTCTCTGTGCTGCTAGAGTCCATGGACTGGGCTGGGAGTGTGTAGCAGAGAAATTGTTGCAGGACAGTGTGCAAACTAAGAATTGTCCTGCCTGACACTCAGGATTACAGCCACTCAAGTGCATGTGTCTCTCAATGTCGGGAGCTGCTGAAAGAGAGAGGATTTCTACTGCTGTCTAATGCTATCTAGAGGACAATCCAGAAACAGTGAGTATTCTGTGATGAAAGGGGATTTTGCTATTGCTGCATTTGCTGTTCATTTCTGGAGAATGGTCATGAGAAAGCCTGTTCTCTAATTCTCAGAGTGACACAGATCTTGGAAAGCCCAAGCTGCTCAGAATTAGCTGTTCCTGCTGCTGATTGATGAGAGAACTCTGTCTCTGTATATTACTGGTGATTGTCTCCTCATAACTTGTGCTGTGGCTGAAGAGTGTGTTTAGTTCCAACTCCCAACAGAAGCTTGCTGCTTTGAATATACTGAGCAAGTGTTAGTACACCAGGATTTCACCTGTATGGTGAAGACTTTGTTGAAGTGTTTTCCTTCTATTGCAATGTTTGCTGGAAGATTCTGCTTAAAGGAGACTGTGCTAGCCTGCTACCCCTGGATTACAAAAACTCTCCCATTCAGAGAGTGAGCGCTCTTCCATTGATTAAAGGGCCCCACCGTTGAGAGATTTTAAGTTTCATCCCACTGGCCAGTGGTTAGGTAGGACATTTCTGCTCTAGATAGTACTGCTATAGCAAATGTCAATAAGCTGCTGAATCTCATTAACAGTTATTGTTTCATGTGTCAATGTCACTCTCATATGTCACCCTAGTCAATGTGATACTAGTCAGTTTTTGGAGTCTTTGGCGAGTGAATTGTGATTTCTTACTAACTGTGTTATGCAAAGTGGTATCTGTGTTTTTATGTACATTACCTGTGTTAAATCAGCTAGTTCTTTTTCAGGGTTTGTCTTCTTCAATAAAACCCATAAAAAGTATTCTCAGAGTGTCGGAGTGTTCTGGGTATAATCGGAGGTGCCACCAGATTCAGGTGGGAGCTGAACCTATATATCTAGCCAAGCATCACCCAAGGGTGTGCTACACTATTTCTATATGTTACACTTTTTTTAACCACTTTTTATGCCAATCTCATCTCCCATGAAACAATGCATCTATAAACTCCATCTTGCAAACTCAACCTCCAAGACAATTCTGCACCCTTCATCTGTGTCCTTCTCTGCTCCAGGACAAGAGGTAACCTTACGCTATATAGAATGTATGTTTTACCACAGCCTGCATCATCATCATCATCATCATCATCATCATCATTATCACAAAACCATGACTATTAAACTGGTTTGTATAATGCCAGAGGACTTAAGAGCTCTTTTAGGAGATATGCACTACTGAGAGAAACAGTTGCCTCTAAGGTGGACATTCTTTTTATGCAAGCGACTCAATTTACTAAAAGCAAACCTTCAAGCCATCACTTTAAAGCAGAACTAAACTGTATTTGAGCACTGTCAATTGAAAATGCTGTGTGATTCATTTTTTTGTTTACATCTTTCAATATTCAAAGCAAACTCACCTATCCATCCCTATTTCCATGCTTCATTTTGTTGAGAAGTCACTTTGAAAAACACTCCTTTAGCATTTCTAGCCATAGCCATTTTGAGTAAGGGCAGATAATTCATGTAGCATTTACTTTCTGGATATTATATGCCCTTAGTTCAGACACTTGGGTAGGAGGGTGTGCTTAGTTGAGATAATTACTCATCTCCTCTTCCAGATGAAAGGAAAAAAAAAACCCATGAAAACTTCTGAGATGTATGACATTATTTTGGCCTAGGCTAGAAAACAGGAAGCAACTGAAGAAATGTCAAGGAAAAACAAATTAAATAATTAAATATATACATTTTCAGTGTAAAACAGATCCACTTTCATTTGAATTTGAAACAGGTCCTCCTATTAAAAGGGGGAGCGCTTAACATCATTTGAGACCCAAATTTTGACTGCTCAGCAAAAACATGGAAACTTTAAAAATGCACCAATTTTCCTTACAAAAATGATATGACATTTGGCAGGTTTGATATGATAATTATGATCTCTCCAAAAAATGGTATAATCTGGTATAGGTAATATTTCATGGTCTGATCATGCCCCAGTGACAGTTGATGTGGGTTTGCATATCTCCCATACCGCCCACTGCCTATGGAGGGTAGCCGCCTTCATATTGCTTAGCCTAAATACACAAACTAAATCTGAGAAGCCAGTTGCACACCAGTAGTGCACCAGATATTGACTGTTGCAAACTCTATGCAACATCACTGGCGCATGGGCTCTGAAGGAATGGCATAACCTTGCCATTCCTTCAGAGCCCTGCGCCATAAACAGTGACTCCCACATGCTTGCATGGTTGTGACATCATCACAGTTTGGTCATTCAAGCAGCCAAGATCAGCGAACCCAGAAGGAAGACCAGGTGAAGGTGGATTCCCTGTCAGTGGTAAAAGGATGCCACTGGAAGGATCCTTTTCACAGGTAAGTCTGCCATAATGTCCTAGTATGCGGTGCATACTAGTACATTATGACTTTACCCTCCGGGGGTGGCATTTTTTTTTAAGCAGCAGCAGTTTACTATGAAAAACCTTTAAAACATTTATAAGCTGACCACTTTGCTCTAATAACAAAACAACGACCTACCTAACAAACAAACTTCACTCTTAGTATAATATTTCCAACACAAACTTTGCTATTTACCCAATTGGAAATTGATAAAATTATAGACTCTCTCCAATCAAATAAAACACCTGGAACTGTCCACTTTCCTAATGAGTACTACAAACAAATAAAAGCTCTAACTCCCTATTTGACACAGGTCTTTAACCAGGCCTCTAAAAGTGGTTCTCTCACTAAAGAAATGCTACAGAAAAGCAGTTGTAGGCTGATATTCTTGTTAGACTGTGCCACCACAATCTATCTAAATCAATTGTATCAATTGTATCAAGACTCCTCAATGTCCTCCATGTTCTCCTACCCCTAACTGCCCCAGATCAGGTCAGGTTCTGTAAAGGACGACAGGCCCCCGTTGGTAAAAGATGTTTTATAAACAGTTAAATACCCTAAATTGCACAGAATGCCTTCTTTGCTGCTTGTCTTGGATGCAGAGAACATGTTAAATGGGCTAAACTGGGAGTTCATGGAACAAACCCTTTGTTTTTTCGGCTTCATGGCTCATATATTAAAGTATCTGCATTCAAACCCATCAGCAAGATTCATGCTTTGGGTATGCTTTCTACTGAATTCCTAATCACACAGCAAGGTTGCTCCCTGTTCCCTATCATAGTTATCTTTATCTTGGAACTTGCCCAACTGAGCAGATGCACACTCTCCATTTCAGGCCTGTCCATAGACAACACACAACATAAAACATAGATAAACACTGATGATGTTATGCTAATACTGACCAACCCTTCTACTTCTTCTTTTTCTTCAATTCTACTTCCCTCCCTGCAATACAATTCTAAACCTTTTTGCAAGAAGTATATTTTTATAAAGGTAATGAGATAAAGCCTCAAACTTTATCTCCACACATTCCTTCTGGTCTAACGGAATTCCTTAAATCACAATTTTCATATTCTTGGGCAACCAACACTATAAAATACCTTGGGATCCAACTTTCCACTTTACAGGTTTGAGCAAAAAAAAAAAGATGCAAAATGTACCATTCTTACCAGATCAAATCCTAAAAGTAAAATGGTTCTTTCTAATCTCTGTCATTACCATCAAGCCATTTTCCTTGATTAAATTAAACATTTCTGAGACCAGACCTAGAGAAAGTGTGGGTACAATTGGGAAACCTTCCTGCTACAAACCAAACATCCACAACTCTTTTGTGGCTACTAAGCTACCTTTTCTTATCCCTCCTCAAATTATTCTACTCAACAGGCCATCCTGACAGCTTGGCATCAACTTATACTATCCCCCATACTCTAGTGAATCACAAACAACAAACATCTCAATTCAGACCTCAATCTAAATCCTCGGATTAAATCAAGCATATTGATACTATCAAGTATACAAGGTGAGTCTTCACTGAAACCCTTTGACTCCCTACTCCCATAGTACAACCTTCCCTAGACTGAATTCTGTAAGTACATATGATTCCACCATTACCTCCAAAAACATCCTATGCAAATATGTACTATTGAGATTTTAAGGTTTATGCTTTCTAAGTTCTGAATCTGGAATCAAGGGCTTTTCACTTCTCTAAAATATCATAGATTATAAAGCCCACTATTCCAAAACACGCACTGTATTAAAATGGATGTTTGAACTAGAGAAACATTCACCCCACTGAAAATACCTAAAAAAAAAATTTCAATACTCCTATTAGGCCTCCCAGTAGTCAAATCACTAGTAACCCCCGAAGGATTATACACCAATGGTATATTACACCATTCAACATTTCTCAATTTTCTCCTACTAATACTCTACCATGTTGGAGACTGACTACAGGCTCAATCTCCACAACCAAATCTTTATGGTGATTTCAGAAATGACTGAGACAACAGTACCCCCATCAAATAAATTATGCTTGATTCATATCAAAATTAATGATTTAATTCCTGATGCCAAAACCTACATAGTCCATGCATAGTCCATGTATTATATGCTAAAAAACTTAACATATTTAAAAGATGCATTAACCCTACCCCTCCAAACATATATCTTGCTCTTGGAGCCCTAACTATGCATTATCCCATAGTGAAAATGTTTGCACTGAAAAAAAAAATACCTTAGATTTCAGCCTAACGGGTCCGGATGTTTTAATAGTGTTTGATTATATTACATTGCATGGATTTTTATTCTGCTACTTGTTTACAAGTTTATCACCTTGTTACTTTTTGCTCTAAGAAGCTACCAACCATAAACAATGGACTACTTTTTTTAGCAATACATTTTTATTAGGTTATTTATGAAAAAAAAATACAAGAAAATCAATAAGTAGTAATGAATAATTGTCAAATATCCAAACCTGTACACTTTACAGTATAAACAGTATAATAACGAACAGTAACAAATATCCTTCACCTCAAGCAATTTCAAATATACATTTAAAGTATCATTACTCAAATAGTACTTGTTACCCCACCGGGATCAGACTGTAACAGGTCAAATGTACAGTATATAATTTGCTAGGTAAATCAACAAATTAGAAAGAGAAGAACTTGGAAGCTAAACATAAGTTTTGTCTCAATGGCAGAGATATAGTACAGAATTTTAGGAATGTATCAGAAATTGTTCTCTTGATTATTTAAAGGCAAGGCATGCGTGTCAGAGTTTCGTAATTTGTTAATATTATCATTTTTGTAAGCAAACATTAACTAATTAATTGCCCTTAAGCGCTCAGTCTTCCGATAATGTTAGAGTAGGAGTAAGTTAGGAGTAAGAGTAAATTTTCAATGACTTGTCAAGGTAAGTCTTGCTGCAATGAGAGTATGTGCCACTGCTAGTATTATATAGTTAGTCTGGCTGAAAAAAAGACAAAAGTACATCCAGTTCAACCATAGAAAAAAAAGTTATAATCCTACACCCACAGTTGATCCAGAGGAAGGCAAAAAAAAACCCACAGCAAAGCATGATCCAATTTGCTCCTGCTGGGAAGAAAATGCCTTCCTGATCCCTCAAGAGGCAATCGGATATTCCCTGGATAAACTTTACCTATAAATGTTAGTATCCAGTTATATTCTGTGTATCTAAGAAACAATCCAGGCCTTTTTTTAACCACTTGCCATCCGCCTGCTGTTTATAAACGGCAGGACAGTGGCACTCCAGTGGCGGGTTGCCGTTCATAAATGGAACCCGCCATTTCTAGCTGTGCGCGTGCCCGCTGTGTCCTTAGGACACAGTATAACACAGATCGTAGGACGGGACCTCTGTACGAGGTCTCGATCATGTGATCACTGATAGGCCAATCAGTGATCACATGCAAAGTAGTAAGCAAGATGTCACTTGTGACATCATTGCTTACTACGTGTGAAATCTGTGAATGATCATTGAGGTCACATGGTACAAGGCTATTCACGACAGCCTTGTAACATGTGACAAGCTGTGACCAATCACAGCTCACTCAGTATTTCTCAATGGCTCCAAGAATGCAGACAGAGAGAAAGAGAAATGATTGCTTTTACATCCTATATGGGTGTAAAAGCAATCACTGTAAAAAAAAAAGAAAAAAAATCTTCATCACCCCCCACAAGTAGTACAGTGTCACCATGGTGACACTGTACTGCTGGGGTGACAGTATGTAAAAAAAAACAAAACAAAAAAAACAAATAATATAAAAAAATAAAATAAAAATGTAAAAAAAATGTTTGAAAATGATAATTTTTGGTTATAAACTAATTTGGCTTATTTTTTTTTTACTAAAAAGATAACAGAATACATTTCGGCCAAGATTTATGATGAAAGATTATTTATTTGCAAAATTTTATAAGAAAAACACTTTTTTTAAAATTTTTTGGACGTTTTCATTTACATAGCAAAAAAAATAAAAATCCCAGCGGTGAATAAATACCACCAAAAAAAATTGTCATTTAAAGTGTGATAGCGCTGAAAGCTGAAAATTGGCCTGGACAGGAAGGGGGTAAAAGTGTCCGGACAGGAAGTGGTTAAGCAATCCACTGAGCTGGCCAGAATCAACTTTTGAGGGAGTCTATTCCACATTTTCACAGCTCTCACTGTGAAGAAACCTTTCCGTGTTTGGAGATTAAAATTCTTTTCCTTCAGATGTAAAGAGTGCCCCCTTGTCCTCTGTGATGACCTCAGGGTGAATAACTCTACACCGAGTTTACTATATGAACCACTGATGTATTTATACATGTTGATCATATCCCCCCTTAATCTCCTCTTCTCAAGAGAGAATAAATTCAGTTCCTTAATCTTTCCTCATAGCTGATCTCCTCCATGGCTCTTATCAGTTTAGTTGCCTTTCTCTGTACTTTCTCCAGTTCCCCAATGTTCTTTTTGTGAATTGGTGCCCACAACTGAACTGCATATTCCAGATGAGGTGTTACTAATGATTTGTACCGGGGTAATATGATATCTCTCTCTATGGAGTCTATACCTCTTTTAATACAAGAGAGGATTTTGCTCGCTTTAGAAACTGCAGCTTGGCATTGCATGCCATTATTAAGCTTGTGATCTACCAGAACTCCCAGATCCTTCTCCACCATTGATTCCCCCAGTTGTACCCCCCTTAGTATGTATGATGCATGCATATTCTTAGCCCCCAAGTGCATAACCTTACTTTTATCAACATTAAACCTCATTTGCCACATAGTTGCCCAATTATACCGTGCATTGAGGTCAGCTTGTAAATTGGAGATATCCTGTAAGGACGTTATTCCACTGCACAGCTTGGTGTCATCTGCAGACTGAAGTGGGATTTTTAATCCCAGACCCTATATCGTTTATAAATATATTAAAAAGTAAGGGTCCCAACACTGAACCCTGGGGTACACCACTGATGACCCTAGACCATTCAGAGTATGAATCATTAACCACTACTCTCTGAATACGATCTTTTAGCCAGTTTTCTATCCATTTACATATGGATTTTTCCAAGCCTGAAGACTTTACCTTACACATTAGCTGTGTGTGGTGAACTGTGTCAAACGCTTTTGCAAAATCCAAGTATACCACGTCCACCTCCACCCCTCTGTCCAAGGTTTTGCTCACCCCCTCATAAAAAGTATTTTGTTTTGAATAAGGTAGATATCTATATTTAAACCTAATATTGTCATAGTGGGTGTGAGATGAAGTCAAATATCAGTAAGAGATGTTAAAAATGTGGAAACTTAGTTCCAGGAGCTATGTAAAGTTTTGCAACTTCACATAATGTGAAATACGTTACTGATTTGTTCACCACATCTTCACCAAGTAGGTGAAGCTGATGGATACATCTTGGAAAGCCTATATGGTAATAAATACCATCTATTCAGCAATTGTTTGTGATTTAGCCCAATGTTCAACACAGGCTGAAGCTCTATTAATAATAATTATAGATTTTTGCCATTGTACCATGTAAACCAATGTGATAATTCAGTTTCCCATTTTTGCACAGCTAAAGTTTTGATATTATTGTGAAATTCAGTATAAACATTATTAACAAAAAGGATATACAAAGTTTCTTAGATCATACAATAACCGTGCATAGGTATTTCTTTCCTTCCCAACTAAAATATTCCTACTTCTTCTAACTTGATACCACTGTTTTTCTTCATCTTTGAGGGTGCTAACTGTAATCTTCACCTTCTGTTCGACTGTTAAGTATGATTTGGTATGTGTACTGCGCATGTGGGAGTGTCATAATTTAAATGTTTGTGCTGCACACTTACATTTACTGTAAACATTAATACAAGGTGCACCCTAGGCATTATGGGTTTTCTAAAGTAACAACACAACAGATTATGTTTTCTTCCAGGCACTCTGTATCTGCCTGAAATCCTATATTAACCACTAGCCTACAGGGCACTTTTACCCCCTACCTGCCCAGGCCAATTTTCAGCTTTCAGCGCTGTCACACTTTGAATAACAATTGCGTGGTCATGCAACACTGTACCCGTATTAAGTTTTTATCATTTTTTTGAGACAGATATAGCTTTCTTTTGGTGGTATTTAATCACCTCTGGGTTTTTTATTTTTTGCTAAACAAACCAAAAACCACTGAAAATTTTGAAAAAAAAAGTTTTTCTTAGTTTTTATTATACAATTTTGTAAATAAATTATTTTTCTCCTTCACTGATGTGTGCTAATAAGGCTGCACTGATGAACACTGATAGGTGGCACTGATGGGCACTGATGAGGAGGCACTGGTAGGTGGCACTGATGGGCATTGACAGGCATCACTGATGGGCACTGAAAGGCAGCACTTATATATGGCACTGATAGGCAGCACTGATAGGTGGCACTGATAGGCGGCACAGGCTGGCACTGATAGGCAGTACTGACTTGCACTGTACGGTGGCACTGACTGGCACTGTTAGGTGGCACTGATAGGCAGCACTGATGGGCACTGATAGGCAGCACTGACTAGCACTGATAGGCAGCACTAACTGGCACTGATAGGCGGCACTCACTGGCACTGATGGGCGGCACTGATTGGCAGTACTGATATGTGGCACTGACTGGCATTGATAGGTGGCACTGACTGGCACTGATAGGTGACACTGAAAGGCAGCTCAGATGGGCACTGATATGTGGCATTGATGTGCACTGGTAGGCACTGATATGTGGCATTGATGAGGCACAGATGGGCACTGGCAGGCGGCATTGATGGGCACTGACAGTTGGCACTGATGGACACTGACAGGTGGCACTGCTGGGGCTACACTGAACATCAGGGCACACTGATTATCAGTGTCCTGATGATCAGTGTAGATGTCCCCTCTGAGGAATGCTGATTACAGGCTTTCCTCTCCTATCGAGCTGTCAGCGTGACATCTCGTGAAGAAAAAAATGCCGATAACCGGCATTTCCCTATTTACATGCGATCAGCTGTAATTGGACACAGCTGATCACATGACCGAGCTGACATCTTTGGCTCTTTCCGTTGATCGGTGATCCGCTGTTTCCAAGAGACACAGCGCACCACCAATTGCCGTGCTGCGCGCACCTGGAGCTGCGCATGTGCTGTTAGAATAGGAGTACGTCATATGACGTCCTCCCAGAACGAGAGAACCGCCTTGCGCCCGTCATTACCTTATATGGCGGGTGGGAGGTGGCTACTAAACCCACAACAGTACAATCAGACTGTATATGCAGTAAAGCATGCTAGTTATACTCACTGTGGAACCTAAGGGGTTAATCCTCTGCATTGTGTAACAAGTTTGTTTGATCCTTTCTTCTTTGCCCCTCCTCTTGTTGAAATGAGCACCTGATGCAGACTGAATCCATGGTCACATGCACATGCTCAGTTTGATGTGTATTGCTAGAAAGGTTTTTTTTCCTCTCTTGGGAGGGTGCATGTGATCAGCACAGGGCCAATCAGAGGTTTCACATCCTCCTAGAGCAGAAAGAAAACTCCTACAAGCTTTAACCAGTGCTCGGATGAAGTCACAAGACTGCTCTAACTATTGATGAGAAAAGGTATTTAGCAGTTTATATTTACTAAAATAATTGCATTTTCATGTTGTGTGTACTGTGGGAGACCAGATATAATTAATGCAAAGTCCTGGGTTTAGTAACTCTTTAAGTGGTCTGAATGGAGGAGGATATATCCATATACAGTATATGTGTAAATTTCAGCTTGAGGTTTTGAGCTCGATGAACAACAAGACTTTTCCAGCAAAGCAGAAAAGGATAGATAGGTAAATATGTGAAAAGGAGTCAAGAAATTCACCTGGGGCTAAACATAAATAAAAGAAATTAAAAGAAATTAAAAAGTATATAGAACATGATACTGAATTCCCTTTTTGAAAGGAAACAAACTATACAAGTTGTGCCCAAAAAAGGCAATCAGATGACCAAGAAATAGTTAAAGTGGTTGTAAAGGCTCAAGGTTTTTTTTTACCTTCATGCCATTGAAGGTATCACTGCTGTCAATCACAGCCAGTGAGCCAAAGCCCCTGTAGCAGTAGTAGTAGTTACAGTGCTGAACTCCACAGGTATAAGCCAGTTACACCAGACTGCAACAGCCCAAAGGTAACATAGCTAAGCAAAGACTCTTTGGAACACTGGCCAGTGTTCCCTTTTTTCAGACCCACACTGACTATCAAACCCCAGGGATCGTATTTGGAGAGTAGTGGTTAATGATTCATACTCTGAATAGTCTAGGGTTGTCAGTGGTGTACCCCAAGGTTCAGTGTTGGGACCCTTACTTTTTATTATATTTATAAACAATATAGGGTCTTGGATTATAAATACCATTTCAGTCTTTGCAGATGACACCAAGCTGTGCAGTGGAATAATGTCCTTACAGGATGTCTTCAACTTACAAGCTGACCTCAATGCACTGTTTAATTGGGCAACTATGTGGCAAATGAGGTTTTCTGTTGATAAATGTAAGGTTATGCACTTGGGGGCTAAGAATATGCATGCATCATACATACTAGGGGGGGTACAACTGGGGGAATCAATGGTGGAGAAGGATCTGGAGGTTCTGGTAGAACATAAGCTTAATAATGGCATGCAACGCCAAGCCGCAGTTTCTAAAGGGAGCAAAATCCTCTCTTGTAATAAAAAAGGTACAGAGATGAGAAAAGAAGGCGCTTCTAAGTGCAGTAACTCCAAAATGGCTTTAATAAGAACGGTTAAAACCACTTACAAGATGGAAGAAATAACAGGCTCTTAATAAGAAGAGGAGATTAAGGGGGATATGATCAACATGTATAAATATATCAGTGGTTCATATAGTGAACTCAGTGTAGAACTATTCACCCTGAGGTCATCACAGAGGACAAGGGGGCACTCTTTATGTCTGGAGGAAAAGAGATTTAATCTCCAAATATGGAAAGGTTTCTTCATAGTGAGAGCTGTGAAAATGTGGAATAGACTCCCTCAAGAGTTGGTTCTGGCCAGCTCAGTGGATTGCTTCAAAAAAGGTCTGGATTCTTTCTTGGATACACAGAATATAACTGGTTACTATTTATAGGTAAAGTTTATCCAAGGAATATCCGATTGCCTCTCGGGATCAGGAAGGAATTTTTTCCCCTGCAGGAGCAAATTGGATCATGCTTTGCTGGGTTTTTTGCCTTCCTCTAGATCAACTGTGGGTGAAGGATTATGACTTTTTCTTTTTTTTTTTTAATGATTGAACTGGATAGACTTTTTGTCTTTTTTCAGCCAGACAAACTATGTAACTATGTAGCAGGCACAAAGTGTCCCAAATTCCTCAATGTCCGAACTCACAAGGCCCAAGAATAGAGTGGATGCCTGCATCCAATCTTCCAAGCGAAACCCTCCAGTGATACCAGACAGAGCCTTGGCAGACAACTCCCCTCAAACAGCTTCCAGTAAAACCAGGGTCACTCTCTCTAACTTCAGGCCCTTAGGTCTTCTCACCTGAGGCCGCATGGCAACAAGTGCCAGGCGAGGCAACCTGCCTCCACCTTGGCTGGTGCAATCCACACCCGGGAAAGACACTGCACCCATGTGCTCCCAGAATATAAATACCACTCCTAGCATGCAATGGGACTGCCATCCCCTGCAATTAGCCAGGGCTGCATCCACATTCATAATGTTCCTTTGCCTAGCCCCTACCCATGTTCTGGAAGGCTCTCATTCCTGAAGGTGGGCAGAACTCAGACAAACTCCAACAGCGCCAGAGCAACACGAACAAACCTAACTTACCGATCACAGCACTCTGTTAAGCAGAATACCAAAATGAATTTACTTAAAAGCCTCTCTGGTAAGCAGAGAAACACAGCTATGCTCAACCTAACTATACACATCCTACCACCTACCTAGGTTGGTGCTACATACATGTAACATTAGGGGTTATGAATAGTCTTGCAATAGGGTTTCTTTAAGTAGTTAACTTTTTGTATTTCTCATCTGAGTAGCTGAGAAGAAAAAAACACTGCTTTATACAAGGTGTAGGGGCCTGTAATCTGCATTATCAGGTTAGATATTGCTTAACTCTAGAGAGATCATGTAAAGGACATCTGTTAGATCACAAAGCAAACATATCAATGAATAGTCACGTCTCAAGAGGCTCTGTCAATTACAGATAAGTACATAAAGTCCCTAAAGTTTTAAAATCATCAGGGACTGTCATTACTACTCTGCAATTATATGGGCAGTTTAAAACTGTCACCATCTTAAATAATGTAATTAAAGGACATCATTATGTCACATTGCAAATGCTGCGATACCTGATTTTACCAGCTGAGGGCACTAAATAACAGGCATTTTATACATTGAAAGCCATAATGTATATTTCTCACTATGTGCTGAAAGTAACTTAATACTTTATAGTCTGCCGAGTCTACTAAGTGGAGAGGTTCTTATGGACCTCATGAAACACCAATCTGACATTACTATAAGTCACTGGACCCGCTGCCATGTAAATGCCTGCCAGCCTTCAGACAGGCAACAATTTTGACACACAAAAACTGCATTCAGTATCCAGACACATTTCTAAGTTATTTTAAAGCTTTGTTTCTCTGGGAATGTATCAGCACAAGCTCTGTAGAATTAAGACTACTGTACTCATCTTTACAAATCTTATTTTGTGTTATTAAACAACACAAAAGCATCATACTACCAAAATGTAATATATGTTTTATATATGATCTTAAATAAATTAAGCTGTAGAGAGATAAAAAAGATGAACAACACATAAAGTGCCAGTCTATTATTATTATCTTATGAAGTCATCAGCCCATCAGCATGAGATGTTCTAAAGCAATAAAAGTAAGTCATGGAACAGTAAAACTGATTTACTGCTTGTATGAGAGAGAACGCCATGGAGGCTTCTGCTGTTAAACATTAGGAAATAAACAAAGAAAGCGTATATTCCTTTAGATGTCCTTCTGTCAACAGGCAGCACGAAAAAATAAATTCTGAGACTTGCAAGGCATGACACCTTTGTCTTTCAATATTCAGTGTTAAACTTAATTGACTTTAAAGCAAACTAGTGTCTAGAGTAGACCATAGAATCATTCATCCCTGCTCTAGTCGTAATGATTGTATATAAACTGCATTCAAAATCTTGTATTTTGTATTGTTTAATCTGGTAATCTGTCACAGTGCTGTGTACACCTTCATTTTGGATTCTTCTGCCAAAGCCAGGGGTGTGTAGCCCCAACTCTCCCTAGTTATTGTACCTGTACCTTTATGCACACTTGCAAAACAAAGTGGGCAGCACAGTGGATAAGTGCTTACCAGTTGCATCTAGCAGTACTAGTGTCATTGGTTCAGATCCCAACCCAGGCACCACCTGCCAGGAGTTTACATGTTCTCCCTGTGCCTGTGTGTACTTCCTCCGGGTACTCCAGTTTCCTCCCACACTCCAAAGACATGCTGGTTGGTTATTTGGCTCCTGTCTAAATTGTCCCTAGTATGTGTATGTATGAATGTGAGTTAAGGACCTTAGATTGTATGCTCTTTGGTGGCAAGTACTGATGTAAATGTACAATATATATACAGTGAAGGAAATAAGTATTTGATCCCCTGCTGATTTTGAAAGTTTGCCCACTCACAAAGTAATGATCAGTCTAAAAATCGAATGGTAGGTATATTGTAACACTGAGAGACAAAATAGCAACAAAAAATTCAAAGAAATGCATGTCTAACAAATGATACACTAATTTGCATGTTCATGAGGGAAATAAGTATTTGATCCCCTATCTTTCACAAAACATGACTTAGTACTTGGTTGCAAATCCCTTGTTGGCAATCACAGAGGTCAGACGTTTCCTGTAGTCAGCCACCAGGTTTGCACACATCTCAGGAGGGATTTTGGCCCACTCCTCTTGGCAGATCCTCTCCAAGCAGGGGCGGACTGACAACTCATGGGGCCCCCGGGCAATAGGGGATCATGGGGCCGCTGGTCCTTGCCCAAACTCAAAAAAGCCTATGAAAAAGGTACCAGGGGCATCTCATGGGCCCCCCTACTGACCCCGGGCCCTTGGGCAGTTCCCGAGTTTCCAAATGGTCAGTCCGCCCCTGTCTCCAAGGTTTGGTGGCTGACGTTTGGCAACTTGAACTTTCAGCTCCCTCCACAGATTTTCACTCGGATTAAGGTCTGGAGACTGGCCATGTGTTTTGGGTCATTGTCATGCTGGAACACCCATCCATGACCCATTTTCAATGCCCTGGCTGAGGGAAGAAGGTTCTCACCCAAGATTTGACGGTACATTGCCCCGTCCATTGTCTCATTGATGCGGTGCAGTTGTCCTGTCCCCTTAGCAGAAAAACACCCCCAAAGCAGAATGTATATAAAGTGCTGTGTAAATTGTTGGTGCTATATAAGTACCTGAAATAAATAAGCAGATTGCTTTTCAAGGTAATACGACTTCCCTCAGGAGTGTACCTGCAGGTTGTTAAGAAAACACGCAGACAGAGCAGATCAGCTCCTAGGACAGGCACTTGTTACATTTCCACAGCCTGTCTTAGAGATTGCACATGATTATAAGCAGAATGAGGTGAAAAGACTACAGAGTCACAGATGGGAGGGGGAGCAGGTCAACTGAACAGCTTTAAAGCAACTCACTTTGGCTGTTCAGGGAATACTTGCTAAAGAGATATGTTGATGATTGTTAAGCACATGCCATTTATTTGATGTCCGTCCATAGTCTCGGTCACAGCTTCACTTTACCCCTGCTCATATGTTAAACATGCTTTAATTTAGTATTTGGTGTTGTATATAATTCACAGTTGTACCCTTCAGAGCATGTAGGTAAGGATTATTTAAAACTCAGAAGGCTAGTTTACACTAGTGTTGCTCTCTGAAGAGCAATCTGCATTCAAAATGCTCTTTAGACAGCATTTGACAGGTGGTGAGAAGGTGTTGTATCACCTCCTTGTTGCCTGCTTTAACCCCATGAACCCTGCAATAGAGCTAGCGGTCACTCCCATTTTGTTGAATGGGTCACGATCATTGGGTGGTACTGCCTGAGACAGTGGGGATAATGCTAAGCATCGCAGCTGTCGCATATGTACTTCCTAGTTTTGCAGCATAAGGAGGAGCGGTAAAATGCGGCCCCAGACGAGACGAAACTGATTATATTTGC
Organism: Staurois parvus; assembly: GCF_062004578.1. Taxonomy (NCBI): domain Eukaryota; kingdom Metazoa; phylum Chordata; class Amphibia; order Anura; family Ranidae; genus Staurois; species Staurois parvus. The sequence continues at coordinate 2,666,876 of NW_028317883.1, forward strand.
TCTTCCTGCTGTACCAGGAAAATGCAACATAATTTAAACTTTATGCAGCAAAACCATCTAAACTAAAGTGACACTAAACTCTGGTTTAAAAAAAAAAGATTTATTCAAGTATGTATTCTTCAGCCTGGGTTCACACTTGTGCGGTGTGGCATATTGCATGTGATTCGCACAGGAACCGTACCGCATTCCTGTGCAAATCACATGTGAATTCTGTGCGGTGCGATTTGAGCCATACATTTTGTATGGTTCAAATTGCACCGCATCTGTACCAAAAAAGATGCAGGACTTTTTTCTTGTCTGCACTAGAATCGGATCACCTGGGTATTCACACCCATGCAATCTGATTTTGCACATCGAAATGCGTTTTGCGAACCGATTTCGGAGTGCTGTTAACATACACACCCGCAGCATTTTTTCGTATGAACGGGGTACGATTATGATGTGGTGTGGAATTTGCACAGAAACCGGTGCAAATTCCTCTCCGCATCAGTGTGAACCCAAGTTAACTCACAAATGTACCTTTCATTGCTTTTAGCATCCTACACATCTCCAAATTACTTTGGATCTGATTCCCTGTCTGAGGGTGGCTACATTTGTTTTGTTCTCCATGGTCGACCTGTATAATATGAGGGATGTAGCCATGCTCTCTTGCTCACTCTTGAAATGGAATATGAACTACAAACTAAGGGATTTGTGGGGTGGATAGAGTAGTGTATGTGACCTCCACTAATCTGCACTGCTTATTCCAAGGAATGAGAGGTGAGGGGAAAATTTGAGGTTCAGGAGCTCATGAATGACATTACAAGGAGGCAAAAAATCTCAATAAGAAACAATTTCATGAGAAATAGATAACAGGGCCATTAAATGAGAAGTATGTACTTATAGAAAAAATAAACCTGCATCCTCATCCCCATGCTGCAGTATTGATGTGATGCTGCAGCTGTCCTACGTTGGCTCTAAGACGTGAACGAGTGGTCATATGATCACTGATCACTCAGCTGCTCAAAACGGAGAGCAGTGCCTGTCAGTCACTGATCACTACTCTGCTCCTCCAGTATTCACTGGCATGCCAAGCTACGGGGGGGGGGGCATAGCTTGCTCAATCTGTCAGCCGCACGCTGAAAGGAGGAGCCAGCTTCCTGTGAGCCTAGGGCTGGTTATCTCCTCTCTCGCCCATTTCCATAGATGTAGACACGATTCTTAACCAAGCTGAGCTGTCATGTATGTGCCCCCTCTTTGTGGGGAAAACTGAAACATAAGCAATCCAACTGCCCTTGGATTTTTATGGATATTCCAAAATATATGCAACCCTCTCTCTTGTGCTGACTTCTGTTGTCAGGTCAAAGACAGAATGGTTAAGGATAAATACTTAAGATGTTCTTTTAGCGCAAAACCTATACATATCTAAGATCAGGTTGTTTAGAAATATTTTTTAAAGGAGTAAATATGTTCTCTTTGCACATAAAAGAAGGTTGCTGATTACAGCTTTTAGTAACTTTATTGTAACCTACAAATGAGGAACAGCTAAGAGGTATAATTCTTGAGTTCTTCTGCGTTACTAGGTGACCGTTGGTGATTGCTTTGTTGGTAGATAAACTTTCTTTTCCGGCTTGAGAAAGGCAAAACTGTTCAAATTAATCTTGTTTTTTTTTAAGCTTAACTTCAAATCTGCTGAAAAGGAATTATATCCATGAGAAAAGACAAACATATTTACCTATATGTAGTAGGAGTGTACTGTACTATGGGTGGTGTCAGGGAACAATGTAAAAAGCAATGCAAAAAAACTAAACAACTAAATAAATAATAAAGCGATTTGCATTGCTCAAATCTAATTTCATTTTCGAGATGTAATTGAACTTAAAGTAGTATTAAACAATTATTAAGCCTTACCCAATAAACTGCTAAAATGTTGCTAATATTTATTCATAAATGATATAGAGGTTGGTATAAAACACTCAGTCTCAGTGTTTGCTGATGATACAAAGCTAAGCAGAGCAATAACTTCACAGCAGGATATAGAAACCTTACAGGAAGACCTCAATAAAATAAAAGAGTGGGCAACTGCATGGCAAATGAGGTTTATTATTGAAAAATGTAAAGTAATGCACTTAGGGGCTAAAAACATGAAAGCAAGTTACTCGCTAGGGGGGGAAGCTCTGGGGGAATCCAGGATGTAAAAAAGATCTGGGGGTCCTAATGGATGACAGACTTAGCAATGGCATGCAATGCCATGCTGTGGCAAGCAAAGCTAGCAGAATACTAGCATGCATTAAAAAGGGGATTTACTCAAGAGATAAAACAATAATCCTGCCACTTTATAAAACTGGTACAGTCAAATCATGAGCATGCCTTCCAGTTCTGGTCACCAATCCTTAGGTAGGATGTGCTGGAAGTGGAGAGTCAAGAGAAGAGCAACAAAGTTAATAAGGAGACTGGAGGACCTCAGTTATGAGGAACGACTACAAAGGAATTATGATATAGATATACAAATACCTCAATGGTGACTCTCATAAGGAATAAACTATTCAGTCTCAGGGAGTATAAGAAGACACGGGGTCACTCAAAGGAATTGGAGGAGAATCGGTTTAGCCTTAACCTGCGTAGGGGGTTTTCCACTGTCAGGATGTGGAACTCACTTCCACAATCGGTGGTGTCAACTTGCTGAGTGATACACAGACTTTGATGTAAAATTGGAGGTGCACCACTTTTTGGTTCCCCATACTCGAAGAGAACTTTATTGCATCATTATTTTGCTGAGGATTCATACAATTTACTGTGATTATGTTATTTGCACAATTGGGTAGGGAACACTTTGGGGTTGAGTTACTAAAACTGGAGAGTACAAAATCTGGTGCAGCGCTGCATAGAAACCAATCAGCTTCCAGGGTTTATTGTCAAAGCTTAACCGCTTGCTGACCACGCACTGTAGCTTTACTGCTACAGTGCGGACCGGCTGTGCAAAATCATGTATATACACATGATTTTGCCTTTCTGGGTAGGAGGCAAGTGGGCCCGCCTACCCACACTCTCATTGGCTCCCTGACATACGGATCAGATGGTCCCGGACGATAATATAGAATCCAATCGGCTTCCAAGTTTTATTGTCAAAGCTTAACCACTCTCATTTGCTCCCTGACATACTGATCAGCTGGTCCCAGCTGATGATTCAGAACTGGGACCCGCCAATCATCAGAGCTAGTGACAGGAAAGGGATCTGTGTTGGTAAACAATACAGATCTGTCTACTGACAGCAGGGATGTGACCCTTAGTAAAACAGCACACAGTAAACACATTACATATAATCAGACACACAGTTAACCCTTTGATTGCCCCAGATGTTAACCACTTCCTGCGCAATGTCATTAGTACAGTGCCAGTGCATTTTATTAGCAATGATCACTGTATTAGTGTCACTAGTGATGTCAGTGTTAGTTAGCCAGTGTCAGAATGCCCGCCATAGACGCTATAATTTTCAAGTAAACTAATTAAAGTACACTTCTTGGGATTTTTCTTTTACCAAAGACATGTAGTAGAATACATTTTAGGTTAAATTTATAAAGAAATTGTATTTTTTACTTTTTGGGATATGTTAGCAAAAAGTAAAAAATATAGATATTTAAAAAAAAAATTCAGTCTTTTTTAATTCATAGCGCAAAAAATAAAAAACCCAGTTGTGATCAAATACCACCCAATGAAAGCTCTGTTTGAGTGAAAAAAATATATAAATTTAATTTGTGTACAGTGTTGCATGATTGCACAATTGTCAGTTAAAGTATTGCAGTGTCGTATAGCAAAAAAATGGCCTGGTCATGAAGGGGGTAGATCTTCTGGAGGGCAAGTGGTTAATTAAACAAGATGAAGTTACAAGCTGATTGGCTACCATGCACAGCTGCCCCAGATTCTGAGTCCACCAGTTTTAGTAAATATCCCCTAATATGTCATGCACACTTTTCATAACTGTATTTGTTTATGTTGAATAATAACAATTTATGAGATTATCACTCTTCACATTAGTGCTGCTTTTTTGTTTTGGTTTAGTTATGGATACCCTAGCATCTTATATAAGCATTGGCTTTTATTTGGTATGTATGTTGGGGTAGCACAGCAGGTTATTCCCAAATACATATCTTTATTGTTAGGGTGTTACTGGTCCACCCACACACTGCACACTCCTAAGCAGGACTCTTTTGTTTTTTTGTGGGGCAATCTCATATTTTTCAAAAGCCCTAACTTTTCAATCTAAGCTGTCTGTCATTAGTAACTATGCTTCCCAAAAATGGTTAATGCTTTGTTTTGGGAAACTGGTAGCTATTGTGGATTAGACATGTGCAGTTCTTTTCATTTCAAATAAAAGTTTGGATGTAATTTTCATTATTCGGAAATTCAGATGTATCCGAATTTCCGCATTACAATAGTAATGAATTTATATAAATCCAAAACAAAATTTCATCCGAAATAACAAATTATCCAAATTCAAATCAAATTTGAATTTGAAAATGAAATTTCATTTTAAAACAAATTTGAAAAGTAAATATATTGCTGACTATTGTTGATTTCTTTCGAAGACTGTGGGGTAGATTTACTTAACCTCTTGCCGTCCGCCTGCTGTTTATAAACGGCAGGGCGGTGGCAGTCCAAGGTCGGGTTGCCGTTCCTAAACGGCACCCGCCTTTTCTAGCTGTGCGCGCTCCCTAGGAGCGCGCACCACCGCGATCCGGTGCCCGCTGTGTCCTCCGGACACAGTGAAACACAGATTGTCGGACGGGACCTCTGTATGAGGTCCCGGTCATGTGATCACTGATTGGCGAATCAGTGATCACATGCAAAGTAGTAAGCAAGATGTCACTTGTGACATCATTGCTTACTACGTGTGAAATCTGTGAATGATCACAGAGGTCACATAGTACAAGGCTATTCACAACAGCCTTGTACCATGTGACAAGCTGTGACCAATCACAGCTCACTCAGTATTTCTCAATGACTGCAAGAATGCAGACAGAGAGAAAGAGAAATGATTGCTTTTACATCCTATATGGGTGTAAAAGCAATCAGTGTAAAAAAAAAAAAAAAATCTTCATCACCCCCCACAAGTAGTAGTAAAAAATAATATAAAAAAAAATAAAATAAAAATGTTAAAAAAAATGTTTAAAAATTATAATGTTTGGTTATAAACTAATTTGGATTTTTTTTTTTACTAAAAAAATAACGGAATAAATTTTGGCCAAGATTTAGGATGAAATATTATTTATTTGCAAAATTTTATTAAAAAAAACACTTTTTTTCAAAATTTTTGGACTTTTTCATTTACATAGTAAAAAAAATAAAAATCCCAGCGGTGAATAAATACCACCAAAATAAAGCTTTATCTGTCTCAAAAAAATGGTAAAAAATTCATATGGGTACAGTATTGCATGACCGCGCAATTGTCATTCAAAGTGTGATAGCGCTGAAAGCTGAAAATTGCCCTGGACAGGAAGGGGGTAAAAGTGTCCGGACAGGAAGTGGTTAAACTGGAGTGTTCGAAATCTGGTGCAGCTCTGCACAGAAATCAATAAGCTCCCAGGTTTTATTGGCAAAGCTTAGTCGAACAAGCTGAAATTAGAAACTGATTGGCTACCATGCACAGCTGCACCAGATTCTGAGTGCACCAGTTTTAGTAAATATTAGTGTAAAATGTTAGTGTATATTAAAATATAGCTGTCTTCCTAAATTCGAATTTTGAAAAGAATAGAATAGACAAAAAAAAAGAATAGAATAGAAAAAAATAGCACAGAATAGAATCAAATTAAATAGAAAGAATGTAGAAGTCTTACAAAATATGAATTAAAAAAATTTGAATTTCCAGCAGATTAGAATAGAATAAGAAGAATATAGCCATCTTTCGAAATTAGATTTTCGAATATAATAGAATAAAATAGAAGATTGACATCTTCCAGAATTCAAATTTCAAAATATAGTATTTTCTTAGAATAAAACAGAATGGAATAGAAAAGAATAGAATAAAACCGAATGGAATAGCATATAATAGAAAAGGATTAAACAAAAAAATTGAATTAAACAGAAAGTATAGCTGTCTTTTGAGATTCAAATTTTGAATCTGGACAAAAACGAATAAATTAAACAAAACAAAACAAACCATATTTTGTTACGAATGTAACAAAACAAAATTAGTAACTTAACAAATCGATCAGAAAATAAACTAAACAAATGTTTCCGTTCTACACATGTCTATTGTGAATCTACAAGTCTTTGTATTATCTGTCTCTTTGGGCCTTCCTGGAATTTCAATTAAGCTAAGTTATTGAGGTCATAAAAATATTACAACACAGCATATAATGGCATGATTCACATTGGTATAAATACCTTCATAGATTTACAGGTGTACCAACTGACCATATAATCTTTGATTCATTTATAACTTCAAGTACTTTAGAAAAGAATGAATAGAATATGCCCCCTTCTATAAAATGGAAAAATATGAGGGGTCACACATACATTTTATGACCATATTAAACAAAAGTTTGAATGTTATTATACAAGCAATGGCCTCTTAAAATCATTGTTACATTACAGAGTGCAGTGACATTCTTCATAATATATAGGACACCAACAAAAAGAAAGGTGACTGTGTCAGCTCAGGGACAAAAGACAACATCTTTTTTTATATCATCCTTTATTAAAGGTTCCATAACATACAAACAATACTCTCTTCCACATGCAGCATGTCTTAAAACAGTTTCTCAATAAGATAAGCCTAATAAGAAACTGGATTGAGATATTGAGATATTGACACATTATGAAAAGTATACTCCTGACCATTTGCTAGAACATCATACAAATAAAAAAAAAGGAAAAATGGAAAAAAGGGAATTATTACAGGATCAAGTCACCAGCATTCTCCTCTACCAGCAAATAAAAGAAAACCAAGACAGAAAAAAAATAGTTTATGAAAGCTACTATCCCAAAGGATAAATTATTGGGGGTTAGTTACTACACCTGGAGAGTGTGAAATCTGGTGCAACTATGGAACCCAATCAGCTTCCAGGATTTATTGACAAAGTTTGATTGAATAAGAAAGTTAGAAGCTGATTGGTTACCATGCACTGCCGCACCACTTTTAGTAATTCCCGCCCTTTAAGTCTACGATGGACATCCTGGGATTTGCAAGCCATGTGCCCCACACCTTCTCAGATTTGATTGGGCTACCCCTGTGGGTGTATATAAATATTAGCATGTTCCCTAACCCCTATGGGTGTATACAGGCGCATCTCAATACATTTGAATATCATCAAAAAAATTATTGTTTCAGTAATTCAATAAAAAAAATGAAACTCATATATTATATAGATTAATTGCACACAGAGTGATATATTTCAAGCATTTCTTTCTTTTAATTTTGATGACTATGGCTTACAGCTAGTGAAAACCCAAAATTCAGGATCTCAGGAAATTAGAATATTACATATGATAAGACCAATAAAAAAAAGCATTTTTAATACAGAAATGTTGGCTTACTGAAACGTATGTCCGTGTACAGTATAGTATGCACTCAATACTTGGTCGGGGCTCCTTTTGCATGAATTACTGCATCAATGCGACATGGCATGGATGTGATCAGCCTGTGGCACTGCTGAGGTGTTATTGAAGCCCAGGTTGCTTTGATAATTGCCTGCTGCACTGTTGGGTCTGGGTCTTTCTTTTGACAATACCCCACAGATTCTCTATGGGGTTCAGGTCAGGCATGTTTGCTGGCCAATCAAGCACAATAATACCATAATCATTAAATCAGGTATTGATACTTTTGGCAGTGTGGGCAGGTGCCAAGTCCTGCTGGAAAATGAAATCAGTATCTCCATAAAGCTGGTCAACAGAGGGAAGCATGAAGTGCTCTAGAATTTCCTGGTAGAGAGCTGTGTTGACTTTGGACTTGATAAAACACAGTGGACCAACACCAGCAGATGACATGGCTCCCCAAATCATCACTGACAGTGGAGACCTCACACTGGACCTCATGCAACTTGGATTCTGTGCCTCTCCACTCTTCCTTCAGACTCTGGGACCTTTATTTCCAAATGAAATTCAAAATTTACTTTTATCCGAAAAGAGGACTTTGGACCACTGAGCATCAGTCAAGTCCTTTTTCTCCTTATCCCAGGTAAGACGCTTATGATATTGTCTCTGGTTCAGGAGTGGGTTGACACAAGGAATGAGACAGTTGTAGCCCATGTCCTGGATACGTGTGTGTGGTGGCTCTTGAAGCACTGACACCAGTCATAGTCCACTCCTTGTGAATTCACAAATTCTTGAATGGCCTTTGCTTCACAATCCTCTCAAGGCTGCTGTTATCCCTGTTGCTTGTGCATCTTTTTCTATGACACTTTCTCCTTTCTTCACTTTGTGAACAGCCAGCTTCTTTAGCAATGTCCTTTTGTGACTTACGCTCCTTGTGCAAGGTGTCAATGACTGTCAGCAATCTTCCCCATGATTGTGTAACCTACTGAACCAGGCTCGGGAAACCCTTACAGGTGTTTTGAGTTAATTAGTTAATTAGAATGTGACACCATGGCCCTGATTCACTACTGGGCGTGGGCGCATATTTATGGGCTTAAGCCCAATTTTCATGGGCGTCCGTCCATTTTTTACCCTGCAACCTAATTCACTATTGAGCAGAGCCCATAAGCAGACGCCCAATCTAATTCACAAAAAGACACACGCCCGGAATCAGACTCACAAAAGCAGACTTGCTAAGAAGCACGTCTAACACCATGAAAAATCACTGTAGAGACATGTTCACTTAGAAATTTGCTTTGCCAAATATCAGGACTTCACTTTAAACAATATCTGCTATTTCCAAAAAAATTAAGAATGTGTTAAAAATCGTTTTTTTCAAGGAAATCGACACAGTAAAAATCTAGATGCCCGTGCAGTGTCTTTGGCAGATAGAACTGAGCATGTGCAGAACACCTTTTAGTCCTCTGCCATGGGCGTTTGCTTTTTAGCCACTGACTAATAGTGAATCTGATTGTGGATTCCTCTGACAGCCGGCACTCGGTCGCGACTACTGTGTTTAATAAACAGCATTAAGCATATCTTCATGTAATCTAATTAGATTTCCTTCGTTTTAGTGATTATATTTTTGTTTCTTATCCTTTATAATTATTTCTGTTATGATTTTACTTATTTTGAAGGTCTAGATATTATTTTTTTTGAAAGCTGAATGTAAAAATAAAGGTCCGCAATAAAAAAAAAAAAAAAAAAACAGCGTGGGTCCCCCCTCTCATCCATACCAAGCCCTTCAGGTCTGGTATGGATATTAAGGGGGAACTCCATGCTGAAATTTAAAAAAAAAACCAGCGTGGGTCCCCCTCAATATCCATACCAGACCCTTATCCGAGCATGCAGCCCGGCAGGTCAGGAAAGGGGGGGGACGAGCGAGCACCCCCCCCCCTCCTGAACCATACCAGGCCACATGCCCTCAACATGGGGGGGGTGCTTTGGGGCAGGGGGGCTCCCCCCCCCCAAAGCACCTTGTCCCCATGTTGATGAGGACAAGGGCCTCTTCCCCACAACCCTGGCCGGTGGTTGTGGGGGTCTGCGGGCGGGGGGCTTATCAGAATCTGGAAGCCCCCTTTAACAAGGGGGCCCCCAGATCCCGGTCCCCCCCCCCTACGTGAATGATTCCGCGGTACACGGTCCGCAGACTCATTCACAAAAAAACTAAGTGTGGTGTAAAAAAAACACAGTACAGGGTCTTTGACAAGTCCTTTATTAAAACAATGTCCCCCGAAGTAGATCCAACGTCAATCGCGGCGGCGGCGACCCGAAAAAAGGAAAAAAAAAAAAAAGGTTCCGCTCCCGTCCAAGGCTTCCAGCCTAGTGAAGAAAAGCCTAGCTGACAGTTCTTATATAGGTATGGGCGGGGCCAGCCGGGGACATCATCCCAGTGACCCGCCCCATGTCACATGCTTGCTGTTCCCGGCTGGCCCCGCCCCATACCTATATAAGAACTGTCAGCTAGGCTTTTCTTCACTAGGCTGGAAGCCTCGGATGGGAGCGGAACCTTTTTTTTTTTTTTCCTTTTTTCGGGTCGCCGCCGGCGCCGCGATTGACGTTGGATCTACTTCGGGGGACATTGTTTTAATAAAGGACTTGTCAAAGACCCTGTACTGTGTTTTTTTTACACCACACTTTTTTTTTTTGTGAAGGAGTCTGCGGGAGCATCTACTGCAGACTCCTTCACGTAGGGGAGGGGGCCGGGATCTGGGGGCCCCCTTGTTAAAGGGGGCTTCCAGATTCTGATAAGCCCCCCGCCCGCAGACCCCCACAACCACCGGCCAGGGTTGTGGGGAAGAGGCCCTTGTCCTCATCAACATGGGGACAAGGTGCTTTGGGGGGGGGGAGCCCCCCTGCCCCAAAGCACCCCCCCCATGTTGAGGGCATGTGGCCTAGTATGGTTCAGGAGGGGGGGGGCGCTCGCTCGTCCCCCCCCTTTCCTGACCTGCCGGGCTGCATGCTCGGATAAGGGTCTGGTATGGATATTGAGGGGGACCCACGCTGGTTTTTTTTTTAATTCCAGCGTGGAGTTCCCCCTTAATATCCATACCAGATCCGAAGGGCTTGGTACAGATGGGAGGGGGGACCCCACGCCAGTTATTTAAAAAACAGTTTCTAATTCCCCGCAATACTTTGACATTCAACTGTCAGTGGGGAACTCCGCCGACAGCTGAAACATGAGCGCTGCATTGGTTTTCACTACTAAAACGCCGCATGAGTTGATAACATAACTCATGCGGGATTTTAGAAGCGACAGCCATGTGTTAATGTTTCAGCTGTCAGCGGGGTTCCCCACTGACAGCTGAATGTAAAATAATTCCCTTTATAGCATAAATAATAATAAAAAACAGCGTGGGGTCTTCCCTCCCATCTGTACCAAGCCCTTCGGATCTGGTATGGATATTAAGGGGGAACTCCACGTCGAAAATTAAAAAAAAAACAGCGTGGGTCCCCCTCAATATCCATACCAGACCCTTATCCGAGCGGCGGCGGCGGCGACCCGAAAAAAGGAAAAAAAAAAAAAGGTTCCGCTCCCGTCCGAGGCTTCCAGCCTAGTGAAGAAAAGCCTAGCTGACAGTTCTTATATAGGTATGGGGCGGGGCCAGCCGGGAACAGCAAGCATGTGACATGGGGCGGGTCACTGGGATGATGTCCCCGGCTGGCCCCGCCCATACCTATATAAGAACTGTCAGCTAGGCTTTTCTTCACTAGGCTGGAAGCCTTGGACGGGAGCGGAACCTTTTTTTTTTTTTTCCTTTTTTCGGGTCGCCGCCGCCGCGATGGAGTGTGGAGTTCTCCCTTAATATCCATACCAGATCCGAAGGGCTTGGTACAGATGGGAGGGGGGACCCCACGCTTTTTTTTTTATTATTTATGCAATAAAGGGAATTATTTTACATTCAGCTGTCAGTGGGGAACCCCGCTGACAGATGAAACATTAACTCATGGCTGTCGCTCCTACAATCCCGCATGAGTTATGTTATCAACTCATGCAGCATTTTAGTAATGAAAACCAATGCAGCGCTCATGTTTCAGCTGTCGGCGGATTTCCCCACTGACAGTTGAATGTCAAAGTATTGCAGTGATTTATAAACAGTTCTTTAAATAACTGGCGTGGGGTCCCCCCTCCCATCCATACTAAGCCCTTCGGGTCTCGTATGGATGTTAAGGGGTAACTCCACGCTGAAATTAAATAAAAAACAGCATGGGGTACCCCCCTAAATCCATAACACATACTTATCCGAGCATGCAGCCCGGCAGGTCAGGAAAGGGGGGGACGACGACGAGCGAGTGCCTCCCCCCCTCCTGAACCATACCAGGCCACATGCCCATACCAAATTATTCAAACATTTGTAAACAGACCAATTAACTGAAATGGTTTGACATTTGTACCCCAAATATGACGTTCCCTGAGGCGTTGGTAAACCGAGGTACGCCTGTATTAGTATTGCAATCCTTTGTATTGGGATACATAGAACCAACATACATCTGAATTGGCAACATAGCACAACATTTGTGTCACATTGGAGATATCTGGCTAGTTATACTGACCATGCCCAGGGACCTAGGATTGATTCACAGCACAGAAATACAGGCTGGGTTAGCAATGTAGCTCCGTGGATTAGTGGTTAGCACTACTGCCTCATAACTCTAGGGTTGTCGGTTTGAATCCCAACCCCGGCGAGGTAGTAGCATGATCTCCGTGTGTGGCTGTCTTCACATACATATTCTGGCAACATCTTTGCTTTCTGTCTAAATGATCCCTAAAATGTGAATTAGAATGAGGCCTTGTCTGTTGAAACACCTTCAAAGCTGCACCTTATGTGAATGTCATACAATGGGATAAGATAAGGGCCTGAATCACTAATAGATTTGATAATGATGGTTTACACTCCACCCACTTTTGTGAAGGATTTGGCAAGCAAAGAGCTGACAGAGAGAGAGAAGAGTGAGACGAAGAAGAGTGAGCGAGAGATACATATGAAGAGTGATAAAGAGAGACATTCAGAAGAGTGAGCGAGAGAGAAGAGCGAGCCAGTGAGACAAAGAAGAGTGAGCAAGAGATACATACTGAAGAGTGATAAAGAGACATTCAGAAGAGTGATAAAGAGAGAGAAAAGACTTGGTTGGTGAATCCACACATCAAACTTGTCACAAATCCTGGCGTGCATTTTTCCCCCAAATGCATAGCAGACCCTTATCCCAGCAGGCAGGTACCGCACGCCTTCAAAGATTTATTTCCTTTGTTGATTTTCCTGCTTCGCTCACACTATATGCAATTGAAAATTACTCTTTAAGTTGCCAATTTTAATGTGTTTTCTAGAGAATTACTAACTAGTTGTGTTTTCAATTGTGTGTAGCATTGCGATTTCTATTTGAGTCTAGATGTTAAATTGCTAATAAATGGCCACAATTCTCAATTACCTTTGAACTCTCGCTGCAACAAATGGTGTATGTTAATACACTCACATTCATTATATCCAATATCAGGTACGATGTCAATGCACAAATCGCACCTGAAAATGCACACCCTGGATGTGACTTGTCATGTGATTGGCATGGCCAGCAGCTTGCTCTTTGCATGGCAAATTGCACCCAATGTTACTGGGGGCCAACACCACTGTCACATCTAATCCGATGCGGCAATTGTCCAACTTACAGTGAAGTTGCACGAGTTCACAATCCAATTGGATGTGAACAGAGCCTACAGTGGCCAATAGGATGCGACTTGGTCTACGATTTGCAAGTCGCCTGTCATGCCAATTGCATGGCAATCGCAAACAATGTTACTGGGGGCTACCCGGTCACATTAAAGCAGATTTCTAAGTGGTGTTATTGACACCACAGTCACATCATGTGACTTGCATAGAAGTTGCATGATTTCAAAGTCGGGGTACATGGTGATTTCAAGTGCAATTTGCAAGACATTCGACATCGATCTCTCAGCAAATTGCATGAAAAGTAGTGTATTCATTACTCTATTATTACTTGCGGCTCCTACCAAGTTTGAACCACAACAATATGAACGCTCCAATAGCGTGCTCATTGAGTGGGACTTGGCATGTGATTTGCACAACATGCAAGCTGTAAATCGTCTGCAAAGTCGCACCCTATTGTCTGCTATTAGAGTGACCACATGGGTGCGTTTCAAACACTGATTTCTATAGTAGTACATGTACTACTTTAGTGGCAATTTGCATAGAGATCTGTGTCAGATGTCTTGAAAATTGCATTGAAATGGTCAACTTTACTGTAAGTTGCATGATTTGTAAATCAGCTTTGCCCAGAGTGTAATGTTTGGTGATGTTTGATTTCTGGAGTGTTTTACCAATTGATGGGAAATTCACCATACTAGTCAAATCGATTTGTCATTTTCAGTATTGCATACAAGATGTGGTCATGTGACTGTCTTAACTCATGCGAGAAGCTGGAGGGAATTGTGACCATAGTAGCAATAAAGGTTCCAATTGGGGTTCCCTTTCACATCCCTGCTCAATGTTCTGTTGTATGCTGCACACGTACATTTCACTGTATATATCTTTCTGATTTGTGGGGCCTGTATACCAAGGGTTAATGCAGGTAGGAAGCGGATTCATCAGGTGAAAACACTTTCACTGACCAAACTAAGGTCAGTGGTGGGTGTGGCTTCATTGGGTGTGGGGCCTTGTTTGGCACGCTCCAAATACAACCTAGCTTATATAAAGACGTGCAGTAGGGAGTGATTTGGCCTGTTACTAGGCCGGGTGGTTTGTGACTAAGTCCTTGCTTGTAGTGGTTTGGGGGAGGAAGAGATTTTGTGCTGAATTGCCCCAGACACCACTCAGGCTGTGTTTGGAAGTGGGCTGGAAATGTTTGCATATTTTTGGCCTTGTAAAGTGTGTTTGTGTGTTATTGCACAATGATTGTGTTTTTTCTCTTTGCATTGAAAGCCTCACACATGTCAATCGTTTTGTTTAAAATCTGCTCTTGTTTTAATTTTGCTTGCTTATTTAGACTCAAATGCATTTTTCTTACAAACCTGCTGACAAATGTATGTGTAGGGGATTTGTAGAGGTGGGAGGGGATTTGTAGAGGTGGGAGGGGTTTTTCACATATGTCTTGTTTTCTTTATATTTTGATGTGTAGACTTTTTTTGTGAATGGATCTTTATACTAAATGATTGTAAGTAAACCTTATGTGCACGAAAATGTTACTTGATTCATCTTCCCCTTTGTTTCCTGCTATAACCTGAGCACACACAGTTCATTAGAAGTATCTTTAGATTGTAAGCTCTTATGAGCAGGAGTGTTTTATTTTTGCCACATCAATCCTATTTTTGTGACTCACCAAGATATTGACTGTACCTACTTGTTCCTGCTGACCAAATAAATGACGATATATTTGATCAATAAATGTTTCACCGATGTTTTTGTGTTTATTTTATGTTCAATATATGAACAACCTTAATAGTTACTTTGTATACTTATATAATCTGCTCAAATGTAGCTTGTAAGAGCGTGAATATGCAAGTGGGTGCAAACTGGCTTTTTCAAAACCAAACAAAAAAATAAAAAACCTGCTTGCACCACAATATTATGTACTAATGAATATGTCACATTCACTGTGCAGCCAGCTCCAGGTTTTCTACAATTTGATTTACAGTAATAAAATAGTCCCCACTGTATGTTGATTTTTGGCCTTTGGCAACAAAGATATATTAGCCAAGGTTTAAAAAGAAAAAAAATCACTAAAACACACATTCGCGAAAGCTATCATAGCCGTGCATAGAAATGAGCGATCGTGCATAGATATGAGCGATCGTGCACAAATAAACACCAAACAGGTGTCCCCCATGACGCACGAGCAGCTATCCTCCTGGAAGTCCGTCATCACGTGCGCGCGCACCCGGAAGTGGTTGTGGGGAGTGTAAGTGGATGAGAAGTGGTTGGAGGTTTTGTGTTGGTTGAAAATTTTGATAACTTTATTGGCATTTGGACATGGCGAGAGCACAGTTCTCAACTGAGGAGATGATCCTTATATGTAAAGTAACTGTGGCCATTGCAAATATGTTTATAACATGTGAGGGACAAGTAATTGTAATTTTGTGGGTGGGGCCTAGCAGAATCTCACTTGGTGCACATGCTACTTATCTGTACATTAGCTCCTGGGTATTGATGGGTCAATGATATTAACCACTTGCCTACTGGGTACTCCTACCCCCTTCCTGTCCTGGCCAATTTTCATCTTTCTGCACTGTTACCCTTTGAATGACAATTGTGCGGTCATGCCACATTGTACCCATCTTAAATTTGTATCAGTTTTTTCAGACAAATAGAGCTTTCTTTGGGTGGTATTGACTTGCTGCTGTGAGTTTTACTTTTTGCTCGATAAACCACAAAATAGCTCATAATGAATAAAAGGCTGTTTATATTATAACATTTGGTAAACTGGTAATTTAGCAACACTGATGTGCGTTGATGAGGCGGCACTGCTGGCCACAGGTGGGCGGAACTGTTGGGTGGCACTGGTGGGCACTGATCATCGGGGCCGACCCCTGCTTTGATAACTGCTGGTTCTCGGCAGTACTTTCCACACATTCTGACAGCGTGATGAAAGTGCAGCCAAGACCCGGCAAATGCATTTCCCGGTGATCAGCGTGTCATTGGACATGGCTGATCACATGGTAAAAAGCCGCTGTGATTGGTCTTTACCACATCACGTGATCAGCTGTGTCCTTAGGACACAGCAATCACGGAGAGCGCGTTCTGCCAGGATGTCATATGACACCCTCCCAGAGCTGCCTGGATGCAGTGTAGCGTTATTCGGCTATCTGCGGTCGCCAAATAGGTAACCAGCTAGGCCTTCATGGCTAATCTTTGAATATCTGGACATGTATACTGCGTATAATGCATTACATTCTACAATGTGTTGGTGTACATGGTATTACAGTGTGCAATGCATTGCTGGATTCTGCATGACAGTGGACAGCGTATCACAGTGTGCAATGCGTAGCTCCAGCCTGCATGACAGTGTACAGTGCATTACAGTCTACAATGTGTGGGTGTACACGGTATCACAGTGTGCAATGCGTTGCTCCATCCTGCATGACAGAGTACAGTGCATTACAGTCTACAATGTGTGGGTGTACACGGTATCACAGTGTGCAATGCGTAGCTCCAGCCTGCATGACAGTGTACAGTGCATTACAGTCTACAATGTGTGGGTGTACACGGTATCACAGTGTGCAATGCGTTGCTCCATCCTGCATGACAGAGTACAGTGCATTACAGTCTACAATGTGTGGGTGTACACGGTATCACAGTGTGCAATGCGTAGCTCCAGCCTGCATGACAGTGTATAGTGCATTACAGTCTACAATGTGTGGGTGTACACGGTATCACAGTGTGCAATGCGTTGCTCCATCCTGCATGACAGAGTACAGTGCATTACAGTCTACAATGTGTGGGTGTACACGGTATTACTTTGTACAGAGTATTACAGTGTGCAATGCGTTGTACACTGCAGTGTGCACTAAAGCATTTTACACTCATGCACTGTACACACTAACGCATTTGACATTTCTAGTGTGCAATGCCTTGGACAGTACAATGCATTTGCAGTATTGGTGTATGTTTATAAAGCACAGATAATTCATCTGATTTTAGTTATCAAGGAGAAGTCTTCTCTGTCCCCCTGTTTATGAGGTGGAGGACAATTGTTTTCCGAAGAGGAGAGGAGACATTTTTTCAAGGAGATCTGTATAGATTTCCAGAGATATGTGTAGATGGTTGAGGGGCTGCATGTGATCTCCGGAGATAATTGTGATTAACGATCACCTGAGTTAAACCAATGAATGAAAAGTGTAAAAAAACATGGATTGAAAATAATCTGCACTGACCACTGTGCTTTGTCAAGCCACATATTGGCACATTCTGGTGTCACACAGATGCGATGTGAAATTTGCAGTGTTTTCTGTGCAAGCGCTGCACCGCATCACAACCGCAACCCCTTCATGCCACCTGCTGCGGCTTTCTAGGTGAAGTTACCAACACACCAATATTGGTACACAAAGCGTATTGCGATTTGCCAAATTGAATGGCATGCCTATTCACACCCATGTGCATACCCTGAAAAAGGGTCCTGCACATTTTTGGCCCGGATGCGGTGCAATTTGAGGTGTGCAAAATGTTTGTCTCTAATTGCAACGCACACAAATTGCATGTGATTTGCCCAGGAGTGCGGTGTTAGACCACAATGCATGTATGTGAAGCCAGAATAAAAGGATGTGGATTTTGTCTATTTTTACTTGCGCATGTTAACATTATGTAAGTGCATTTTTCTTCTGTTTAACATGCTATAGAAATGCAACATGCATTTGGATGGAGTGTTTTTGTATGTGCATTTTGGAAGTATTCTAAACACACATTGACCCTAGGGCCACACCATATCTTATGCAGGCCATAGATGGGTCGAAAATCGGCCGATTTTTCGGCCGAAAATAAAATCGGCCGATTTTCGGATCGTTAGTGGGCTATTTGTTCGGCCGTTTTTCGGTATTTTGGCAGATTTTTTTTTTCGGTAAAGTTGGAAAAAAACGGCCGAATTTGCCGATCGGCCGATTTTCGCGGCAATGATGGGCAAATCGGCCGATTTTTTTTACTGATAAAAAATCTGCACATGAGCAGTGACCTGCAAGAGGAAGACAAAAAGAAGAAAAAGAAGAAGAGGATGATGATGATGAAGAAGAGGATGATGATGAAGAAGAAGAAGAAGATGATGAAGAGGAAGAAGAGGATGATGATGAAGAAGAAGAGGAAGAAGAAGAGGAAGAAGAAGGATGAAAAATGAGAGGAATTCCAGTATGGCAAAAAGTGTCCCTGCAGAGAGCTCCGCTATTTCTTTGACAGTTCCTTGACATTTACAGCGGTTGCAACATTGTATCTATTTGTTTCCGAATAAAAACATCTGTATCCGAAATGGATACAAATACATTGTTGCAACCGCTATAAATGTCAAAGAACTGTCAAAGAAATAGCGGAGCTCTCTGCAGGGACACTTTTTGCCGGCTGTAGACGGGATGAAAATCGGCCGATTTTTTTTTTACCATTGCTGGTAACGTCGGCCGCTTGAACAACCGATTTTTCATTTTTTAAAAGAAAAATCGGCTGTTTTTCTCCCCGTCTATGGCCTGCATAAGCATTAGTGTGCCTGGGGGAGGGGGGGACCTTTGGCCTTTCCAAACACAGTAGATGCTCCAAGAATGTTTCCTTAAACTCTTGAAATGGTTAAAAAGGAAAGACACTCTAGATAGCCTGCACTGAGAATTGACTGTCATGATGACGTGTCAATGATTATTTGCTCTCATTTTTCAGGAGTGGTACTGCTTGCGGTTGAAGCTGGTAGAAATCCACCTTCACGTCCTCCACTCACCTTCACTTGTGGCCAGTGGATATTTTGTGGCCGCAGGCAAGAACTGGCATCGAGGACCTGCATAATGACCCTGGCATGCCAGAGGTGGTTTGGAAGCAGCACAGCAATTTGACCATCCCTTTCCTCTATGTTGGTTTTAGGGTGCAGAATTGCTTCTCGTTCGTGAACGGACTGTCGCCGGATATCAGAGTCCCCATATTTTCAAGATATGTTTTAGCCATGTTGGCTTATTTTTATGTTATTTTCCAAGTGTGTCGCACCTAACCGCACAGTAGTGTGGTGCCATGCGTATTTGTGGCTGTGAATGGGGCTGTTTTTAATAGACGTGTGTAGGTGCAACAACGTTTTCATCATGGTACCTGCGCACATCTACATAGGGCATTGCATTTCTTTGCTGTGCTGGAAAATGTGTGTTCTTGCATGCGTTTCTGCACCACCAATGGTGTGAACAAGTCCTAAGGGCTGGTTCACACTATAGAAACAGTCTAGATGTGTTCCTGATGGGTTTTTTTCATGCCCTTTTGGCATGCATGTTTAGTGTGTTCCAGTACATTTTGGATGCGTTTTGGACATGTTTACATTGCATTTTTGTATCCCTTCCACTTATTTTTTTCTATTTTCTTTGTATTCAATGTAGTTAGGGACATGTGCGTTTTAGTACATTCAAGGACGTTTCAATGTGTTCCAGTACAGTTCTGTGCAGAAACAATGCAGCGTGGTCAACTTTGTTTACAGCACCTGCAATGCATTGAAAATGCAAGCGCTGATGTGAACTATGACATTGACAACCATATAACCTTCTTTCTGTGCGTTTGTGATGCTGAAAAAGCAACTGAAACACATGTAGTGTGAACTGGCCCTAAAGGTTATTAGAGGTCAGGGAACAGGACTGACCAGGAATTGTGAATTCAATCAGACTAGTGGTGAGATACAATCAGCAATTGTATAATAATGTGAGATCTGAACTGTAGCTGATAGAAAATGAGACACATTCACTTGATCAGTAAATAGATAGTTAAAGAGTGGGGCGGTGATCCATAGATTTGCATATGGGACAGGTGATGACGGGGTGGGGGAGGGGGTCAAGTTGTATAAGGAGACAGATTTAAAAGAGAAAAAAGTTGCAATGAAATATACACGGCATGAACCTTGCACATGACCTAATTGGCAGAAGAACAGTACGCAAGTAACATTCATCCACTTTCTAGTCACTAGGCAAAATCATAATTGATTGATCAATATTCCTGCCACAACCCAGAAAATTGATCTCCATTTTTTTGGGATGTTGCCAAGACTGGGATTAGAACCCATGACCCAAGTGCTGTAAGTTCTGAGCTCTAACCACTAAACCACTGTGGGAGACACAGTTTGAGCTATAATGTAGAATAGTTACATTGTTTAAAAATGATAAAGCGAGCGCTGGTCAAATGATATAGACTAGTAAAATGGTATTACACAAGATAAATATAACCACGAACAGTAGTGCATGAACTCGTGAAAGGTCATCCACCCCTGTGACAGTGTACTACACTATTGAGCACCTTTCTGGCTCCTGTGGCTGAGCTAATTCCTCCCCAGGACCATTTGGGCACCCACCCTGATGGATGGATGGATGGAGCTGGATGACTAACCCATAGCTGCCAGCATACCGCTGCACCCCCAGATGTGCGATGTGTATAACCCATGCACATTAATACTTTTTTTCTGGTGAGTGTAGACCAGTCCCAAGGGTGGTTTACCTTTCACGAGTTCATGCACTACTGTCCGTCACGGAGAGACCACACGTGCCATTCATAGGCACTCTCTGAGTTGGTACTCTCACACGAAGGACATTCCATTATTCAGGAATGATTCTATGAACTTATTTTAGCACAATTTACCAGTTTACATCATTATTGCAATTCTTTGCACTTTTTGGTTTTTACATGCGTTCATTATTGATCACATGCATTTATAGCGCTGCACTTGTCTTTAACATAGAATAGTTATGTGATTAAAGAGAATGAAGATATATAACTATATTGGGAAATTAGAAGTATATAAATTATTTGAGATATAAGTGTGAAAAATTTGAAAATAAAATGTATGACATTCATTAGTAAATGCAATACTTTCCTGATCATTTTGGAGAAACAGCCAAAAAAAAATAGCAAAAGAGAATTTTCAGAATGTAATAGTACAGCTGTATTAGAATTTTCTATCAGAAAGACGCCAATGTTAATAAAGCCCGCGTTTGTGCGCCATCTAGCGAATATATCCGGTATTGCACCTAAAAATGTGCCAGACAGGATACCTCATTCACTAATGGCAAAGTAGTCAGTAGACGCTCGTTAATGAGCTTGCTAGACGCTGGTCAGACCACTGATTGATTGACCGGAGTCTGCCTGAATGGTCAGTCTCTGCTATTACACTCACATCTTAGTGAATCAGGGCCCATGAGTCTACAATATTGAACCGTTTCATAATATTCTAATTTTCTGAGATCCTGCATTCTTGATTTTCAATAGCTGTAAGCCATAATCATCAAAATTAAAATAAATAAATACTTGAAATATATAATTATGTGTGTAACGGATTAATATAACATATGGGTTTCACTTTTGGAATTGAATTACTGAAATAAATTAACTTGTTGATGATATTCTAATTTATTGAGATTAGAGATGAGCGAATTATTCAAAAATTCGGTTCGGCTGATTTGCCAAATTCGCGGAAAAAATTTGCTTCCAGCCGAATATATTAGCTGCGAATTTAACTTATAAAAAGGGTGTTTCTAGGCTTCAGAGAGCCTTTATATTAGTGCAGAACACTGTACCTTTAATTTAAATGCCCTTGGAGTCTGCTGGGGAAGAGAAATAATACTGTCAGTCAGTATGACATGCAGATGAGTGCCGTCGATCTTAGAATCACCGCACACTTCACTCATTTGGGCAGTCACGGGGCCAAAACTAGAGTGTGGAGCCACAGTGTGGCGGTGGAGGCAGCAGCAATGGGAGGCCATACAGCACCCTATGACAAAATGGAACCCACCAGCAGTGTGAGGAGACCTGAAAGTGGCACATGGCAGAGTGTGGCGATGGAGACAGCAGCAATGGGAGGCCGTACAGGGACCCATGACACACTCTGGACCTGGCAGCAGCATGAGGAGGCGGTACAGGGGCCCATGACAGATTACGGGCCTGGCAGCAGCATGAGGAGTCAGTATGGGGGCCCATGGCAGATTACGGGCCTGGCAGCAGCATGAGGAGGCAGTACAGGGGCCCATGGCAGAGTGGCGGAGCGTAAGCAGCTAAAATTGAAGGCCATACAGAGGCCTATGTTAAAAAGTCCCCCCGGCAGCAGCGTGGGGAGACGACTATCAAGAGTCCAATAGCAGAGTGGCGGAGCAGAAGCAGCTTCAATTGAAGGCCATACACAGGCCTAGGTTAAAAAGCGGAAGCCGTCAGCAGCGTGAGCAGACGACAGAGACACATGGCGCAGGGTGGCGGTGGATGCAGCAGTATTCGGAAGCCAAACACAGGCCTCGGTTAAAAAGCGGAAGCCGTCAGCAGCGTGAGCAGACGACAGAAGCACATGGCGCAGGGTGGCGGTGGAGGCAGCAGCAATGGAAGGCCATACAGCACCCTATCACAAAATGGACCCCACCAACAGTGTAAGGAGACCTGAAAGTGGCACATGGCGCAGGGTGGCGGTGGAGGCAGCAGTATTCGGAAGACATACACAGGCCTAGGTTAAAAAGCGGAAGCCGCCAGCAGCGTGAGCAGACGACAGAGACACATGGCGCAGGGTGGCGGTGGAGGCAGCAGTATTCGGAAGACATACACAGGACTAGTTTAAAAAGCGGAAGCCGTCAGCAGCGTGAGCAGACGACAGAGGCACATGGCGCAGGGTGGCGGTGGAGGCAGCAGTATTCGGAAGCCATACACAGGCCTAGGTTAAAAAGCGGA
Source organism: Staurois parvus (assembly GCF_062004578.1). NCBI lineage: Eukaryota > Metazoa > Chordata > Amphibia > Anura > Ranidae > Staurois > Staurois parvus. Next base: position 2,689,786 of record NW_028317883.1, read on the forward strand.
AGCCGTCAGCAGCGTGAGCAGACGACAGAGACACATGGCGCAGGGTGGCGGTGGATGCAGCAGTATTCGGAAGCCAAACACAGGCCTCGGTTAAAAAGCGGAAGCCGTCAGCAGCGTGAGCAGACGACAGAGGCACATGGCGCAGGGTGGCGGTGGAGGAAGCAGCAATGGAAGGCCATACAGCACCCTATCACAAAATGGAACCCACCAACAGTGTAAGGAGACCTGAAAGTGGCACATGGCGCAGGGTGGCGGTGGAGGCAGCAGTATTCGGAAGACATACACAGGACTAGTTTAAAAAGCGAAAGCCGTCAGCAGCGTGAGCAGACGACAAAGGCAGATGGCGCAGGGTGGCGGTGGAGGCAGCAGTATTCGGAAGCCATACACAGGCCTAGGTTAAAAAGCGGAAGCCGTCAGCAGCGTGAGCAGACGACAGAGGCACATGGCGCAGGGTGGCGGTGGAGGCAGCAGTATTCGGAAGCCATACACAGGCCTAGGTTTAAAACTGGAACCCAGCAGCGTGAGCAGACGACAAAGACGCACATGGCAGAGGATGGATCTGGCAGCAGTATGAGAAGGCGGTACAGGGGCCCGTGGCACAGTGTGGTGATGGGGGCTACAGCAACTGGATGCCAGAAAGTGTCCGATAGGGCTATATACTGCATGACTACATAGGTGGTTTTTATAGTACTTTATTTTGGCCTCCCTCTCAGCAGGTGTGAAAAAGGCCACCATTTTTGAATGGTAGCGAGGGTCCAACAAGGTGGACAGCCAAAAGTCATCCCTCTGTCTGATGGTTATTATTCGGCTGTCGCTACGCAAGCAACCGAGCATGCTATGGGCCATTTGTGCCAAGGAATGCGAGGGACTCCCTGCCTCCATCTCCACAGCATACTGCCACGGTGCGTCTGGGTCCTCTGTCTCCTCCTCCTCCTCTACCAGATGCTCCTGCTCCTCCACTCCTGTCCGCTGAGTGGAAAAACCACCCATTTCACTCAATAATTCCTGAGCACCAATGTCCTCCTCTACCTCCTCCTCTTCTTCCTGTCCTGCCCCCACAGGGGTCATGTGGCGTTGAGATCTGTGCGCCACGTCTACCGCACCCTGACCAGCCATTGTTAACAGCATTTGTTCCAGGACGTGCAACAGAGGAATGACGTCGTTCATCCCATAGTCCTGCCGACTCACGAATAGCGTGGCCTCCTCAAAGGGCCTGAGCAAGCGGCAGGTGTCACGCATGAGCTGCCAATGGCTGACATCTAAGTTACACAGGGAGTACCTTTATCCGCTTGTAACATCAGGAAATCGGTGATGGCCTTTCGCTGTTCGTAAAGGCGGTCTAACATATGTAGGGTTGAATTCCACCTTGTTGCAACGTCGCAGATCAGGCGATGCTGTGGAATTCCGTTCTGCCGCTGCAGCTCAAGGAGGGTGTGCTTTGCGGTGTAGGAATGGCTGAAATGCATGCAAAGTTTACGTGACATTTTAAGGATGTCTTGCAGTGGGATGGTGGATTTTAGGAACCGCTTGACAACCAGATTGAACACGTGAGCCATGCATGGCGCATGGCACAACCTTCCTTGACGCAGAGCAGACACCATGTTCTTTCCGTTGTCGGTCAACATGGTTCCGATTTTCAGTTTGCGTGGAGACAGCCATCTGTCGATTTCTCTGTTCATTACACTCAGAAGTTCCTCCCCTGTGTGACTACGTTCGCCAAGGCATACCAGGTGCAGCACAGCGTGACACCGTTGCGCCCTGCACATGTGATATGCCGGTCGGGTAATGGGACTTGGCACGGGGGTGGCGGCTGAGGACACGGCGGAAGAAGAGGTGGTAGAGGCGGACATCTTTGCTGGACCAAGGACGTGCAAACGTGGAGGCAAAAGCGGCGTGACCTGTCCAAGTTGCTGGTGCGGCTGTGCCGGCACCACGTTCACCCAGTGGGCCGTAAATGACATGTACTGTCCCTGACCGTAGTTACAGCTCCACACGTCGGCGCTGCCGTGCACTTTGGCAGAGACCGACATGCTCAAAGACTGGCCCACCATCTCTTCTACATGTGAATGCAGGGCTGGCACGTCCTTTTTGGCGAAGAAATGCCGGCTTGGCACTTTCCACCGCGGCTCGGCACAAGCCATCATTTCTCGGAAAGGTGCTGAGTCCACCACTTGGAAAGGGAGGGACTGCAGCACCAGCAACTTGGACAGGAGGACGTTCAGCTTCTGCACCGTCGGGTGCGTGCTCGCAAACTGTTGTCTCTTGGAAACGGATTCCAAGAAAGACTGCTGACGGAATCCGTGAAGAGGAGTAGCAGGAGAAGGAGCATCTGAACGAGCGGAAGATGCCAACGAGCGACAACTCCCCTCAGCAGAGGTGTTGGAGCCTTGACTGGCTGATAGAGGGCGATTGACGTCGGGTGACGGAGCAAGTAACGGAGCGGGTGATGGAGCGGGGGCTGGGGCAGGCAGAACCGCCGTATCTTTATCACGGTTTTCCCAGGCCACCGAATGGCGACGCTGCATATGCTGACGCAACGCTGTAGTCCCAACATGGGCCCCCTGGCCACACTTGACTTTCTGGCCACATAGTCGACATACGGCTACGTTTACTTCCTCGGGCGGCTTGACGAAAAATTGCCACACCGCCGAGTAGGAAACTTTGCCCCCGCTACTCCTCACTGGCTGACTGCTACTTCCTCCGTGCACACTGGCACCACTACTGGCCGTGGTGGTAGGCTTCAGTGGAGCTGGTGCTCTACTCCGTGGCCGTTTGGCTCCACTGACACTGCTGCGACCCTGCTGCCTCCTGGGCAACCCACCGACTGTTTTGCTCGCTGGCAAGCTGGCACCCTCTTCTCCTGATGATGCGGAAGCAATAGCCTGATGACGACGAGGCTGCCAAGTGCGATCAGCCTCATCATCATCAATTAGGGTCTCCGCGTCACTACTAGCCCCCTCGGCTGCGTGTGGGTCAGGAGACAGACCTGTCTCTAGACCGGCTACCGGGCCACTCTCCTCGCCAGTACTTCTTCGCCTGGCTGCTGAAGAGGCGGATGTCTCCCCCCGTTCTTGACCGCCCTCTGTTAGCTCTTCCTCACTGTACAGTGGGGCTGAGCCCACAGCATGCGATACTTCGCTTGGTGAGGGAACACCAAAGGACAGGGGCAGGTCGAGGACACGTGATTTCAGTGGGCTTGCTCCCGGGCCATGCCAACTAACGGTTGTGTCTGACGTACCCACCGACCGTTGGCTGTAGGTGTCAGAGGTGACCTGGGAAGAGGAAGACGACCGAGTCAACCAATCGATGACGGCAGGGTTGTCGGTGGAGACACGACCGCTGGATGACACCGGGAGCACTGGCCTCTGGCTGCGACTAGTGCTGCCTCGACCCCTTCCTCTGCTGCCACGTCTGCTCGCTCCTGAAACATTACCTCCTCTGCCACTCCTCTGCGTTATGTCTGACATACTCTTTAATTCAATAAGCACCCCAAAAATAAAACCGGATTTAACTCTTTGAACGTACAATAGTGGTTGTGAAGCAGAAAGTCAGTTTATTTAGCACAATCGGTCAATTGCAGCTTGCCGTTGGCTGGAAACTGTACGTTTATGTCACTGGAATGCACTAATCACCCAAAAAATATTACCACCACCCGGCGTGTATATGGATTTAACTCTTTGAATGTACAATAGTGGTTGTGAAGCAGAAAGTCAGTTTATTTAGCACAATCGGTCAATTGCAGCTTGCCGTTGGCTGGAAACTGTACGTTTATGTCACTGGAATGCACTAATCACCCAAAAAATATTACCGCCACCCGGCGTGTATATGGATTTAACTCTTTGAACGTACAATAGTGGTTGTGAAGCAGAAAGTCAGTTTATTTAGCACAATCGGTCAATTGCAGCTTGCCGTTGGCTGGAAACTGTACGTTTATGTCACTGGAATGCACTAATCACCCAAAAAATATTACCGCCACCCGGCGTGTATATGGATTTAACTCTTTGAACGTACAATAGTGGTTGTGAAGCAGAAAGTCAGTTTATTTAGCACAATCGGTCAATTGCAGCTTGCCGTTGGCTGGAAACTGTACATTTATGTCACTGGAATGCACTAATCACCCAAAAAATATTACCGCCACCCGGCGTGTATATGGATTTAACTCTTTGAACGTACAATAGTGGTTGTGAAGCAGAAAGTCAGTTTATTGTACACAATCGGTCAATTGCAGCTTGCCGTTGGCTGGAAACTGTACGTTTATGTCACTGGAATGCACTAATCACCCAAAAAATATTACCGCCACCCGGCGTGTAAATGGATCTAACTCTTTGAACGTACAATAGTGGTTGTGAAGCAGATAGTCAGTTTATTGTACACAATCGGTCAATTGCATCTTGCCGTTGGCTGGAAACTGTACGTTTCTGTCACTGGAATGCACTAATCACCCAAAAAATATTACCGCCAGCCGGCGTGTAAATGGATTTAACTCTTTGAACGTACAATAGTGGTTGTGAAGCAGAAAGTCAGTTTATTTAGCACAATCGGTCAATTGCAGCTTGCCGTTGGCTGGAAACTGTACGTTTCTGTCACTGGAATGCACTAATCACCCAAAAAATATTACCGCCACCCGGCGTGTAAATGGATCTATCTCTTTGAACGTACAATAGTGGTTGTGAAGCAGAAAGTCAGTTTATTTAGCACAATCGGTCAATTGCAGCTTGCCGTTGGCTGGAAACTGTACGTTTATGTCACTGGAATGCACTAATCACCCAAAAAATATTACCGCCACCCGGCGTGTAAATGGATCTAACTCTTTGAACGTACAATAGTGGTTGTGAAGCAGAAAGTCCGTTTATTTAGCACAATCGGTCAATTGCAGCTTGCCGTTGGCTGGAAACTGTACGTTTATGTCACTGGAATGCAGTAATCACCCAAAAAATATTACCGCCACCCGGCGTGTAAATGGATCTAACTCTTTGAACGTACAATAGTGGTTGTGAAGCAGAAAGTCAGTTTATTGTACACAATCGGTCAATTGCAGCTTGCCGTTGGCTGGAAACTGTACGTTTCTGTCACTGGAATGCACTAATCACCCAAAAAATATTACCGCCAGCCGGCGTGTAAATGGATTTAACTCTTTGAACGTACAATAGTGGTTGTGAAGCAGAAAGTCAGTTTATTGTACACAATCGGTCAATTGCAGCTTGCCGTTGGCTGGAAACTGTACGTTTCTGTCACTGGAATGCACTAATCCCCCAAAAAATATTACTGCCAGCCGGCGTGTAAATGGATTTAACTCTTTGAACGTACAATAGTGGTTGTGAAGCAGAAAGTCAGTTTATTTTGCACAATCGGCAAACTGCAGCACCAACTGTGCACGACAGCCACCAAAAAAAAAAATGGTGTATGTCACTTTAAATTTTCGATTCTTTGATAGCTGTGGCCCTAAGTAACGATTCTGTGTCCCTGAGTAATGATTCTGTGTCCCTGAGTAACGATTCTGTGTCCCTGAGTAACGATTCTGTGTCCCTGAGTAACAATTCTGTGTCCCTGAGTAACAATTCTGTGTCCCTGAGTAACAATTCTGTGTCCCTGAGTAACGATTCTGTGGCCCTAAAGTCTCTGTGGCCCTAACTCTGTCCCTCAATACACAGAGGTCTGTCTCTCTTGAATGACCGGAGGCTAATGGAGAATTCTAAGATGGCCGCGATTTATAGCTCCACCATTACACAGTGCTGGCTGGCTGGCTGCTGATTGGCTAATGCGATCACATGTCATGATTCATGACTCATGAATGCATTATGGGTCAGCGCGCCTTGTCTGCGCGCCTTCCCAGAGATCCCCGCCCCATCTTCTCTGTCCATTTTCTCCTGTCGCCACACATGTCGCCGCCATTTTTGGGAAAATTCGATTCGTGCATCCGAAGTTTGCTAATCTTCGGATTCGTCGCGAATAGAATTTTTCCAAATCTTCGGAACGAATTCCTCTTTGTCATGTTCGATTCGCTCATCTCTAATTGAGATACACCTGTATATGTGTGTTCTTGAACCCCTATGGGCATAAGCAGTATATTAATGTGTTATTGTACCCTTATGGGCATATATATACATAGAGTTTTATTGAGCTAGATGTTTCCATTCAGCCAAAAGACAATTTCTAGATAGGAGAGTTGCTTACATTCTGACTTTCTGAAATGGGAAAGGGAAAAACTTTTAGATAAAGACACACACTTGTTAGCCTCATCATCATCATCAGTGGAATAGGATTAGTGATTATAACTGCTATGAAGTACCTCCTCAACCAGCAAGCTGCTCATGAAGTGTAAGGGTTATTGCAGCCATTATAAAAGAAAAATGGGAAAGTCTAGAAAAAGGGGGTCCATTAAGGTAGGTGAGGATGCCATGTAAAATTGGGTCCAGAAAGACATGTGGGGACACTCAGTAAAGAGGGAAAAGTAGGAAGATATAGATGTCCAGTAAATAGGACCTGGGAAAGATAACAGGAATACTTAGTAAAGGGGATTTCAGTAAGAAAGTAAAGTGCCCAGTTAAGGAGGAAAGTGAGGTGGGTGAATGCCTGTGAAAAGGTTAACCAACGTACCCAGTCCCAATACCCAGGCAAATTTTGTTTCTGTACTCCTCTTCTACATTGTGCTGAATGACAAAGTAGTTAATGATGAAAAGTTCCCAAAAGTGTATTCAAGATTATTTTTTTCATGACTAATGATGCTACCCCTGCAAGAGCTGCTTGGTAATTTAGGTTCTCTGTTCTGCTCCTTGACTCAAGAATGACCTCAGTCCCTCTGAATGAAAGTTATTGCAAGCACTCCTAAGAACACAAGTATAGATTTCTTTAACTCAACTGTGAATTAGCACCAGGAAATAGACACAAGACCATTTAGTGGTAAATTAACTCAATATATTGGTATGGGTTGGAATAAATGCTGGTTTGAGCATAAATGAATGAACAGAAGGTAGGTTCAGACACAGTCCACTAAACAGTATAATCACTAAGTCAAGGTAACTTGTACCACTAGACTGGAATTGTAAGGGATTTCCGGTGAGACGAATTGTGAATAGAAATGCGCATAGAAACGTCCGGAGAAGAGTGATCGGTTGTGCGCATGCGCGTGGAAATGCACGATCGCACACACGCACGCACACGTGCACACGCACGGTGAAGATTGGCATCAGACAGACTATTTAAAGGGTGTCTCTGCCCATGTTGAGTGCTGACTGGTCTTCAGCTCACCGTGTCCTGCTTGTTCCTGTGTGATTCCCTTCTTGCTGACCCGGCTTGTTCCTGACCTGACTCTGATTACTCTCCTGATTGATACTGGTTCCTGACTTCGGCTCTGCTCCTGACTTCGGCTTGCCTCTGATTCTGTACCTTGCTGTCCACCTGTTGATGACCCTGGCTATTCCTATGACGTTGCTCCTGTCTCCCATCCCTGCTTCCTGCCTTGCTCTGGTGCACACCTGGCGATCTACAAAACCAGCTCTGCATGTTACCACTGTGCCTGAATCAGAGGATCATCAGTCTTCCAAGGTCATCACCTGCAAGAGCTGCAAACAACATCTGCTGGCGCTCTTGACCCCCTGGTCCCTAGACACCCTCTGTTCCAATTCCAGTGGGGTCAGGGCTAGTGACACAAGTGAGGCCTGTCACGACCCGCGGTCACCGCCACCAACAGGCGACAATCGCACAGCCGCGACTAACAGTAATACGTCACGCTTACGGCGTCAGACCCCAGACCTTCTCACCAAACTCGTGACCGAAGGGCCAGCCGATCCAAAACTGCGGTGTGATGTGCGTAACAAGGCCCCACCCAGCTGGACTACAATCGGTGCCTGCAGCCTGAATGCGCTTGTTACTGGGTTGGGTCAGTTACGCAACTAACCCTCTACTGCCACCACCACTTTTGTCGGAGACTGGGAAACTCCCGTTACCAAATATACACTATAATGATTGAAAAATTGATCTATATAGCACGGCCCGCAGACCTACTATACAGAGATATATAACAAACAGTAGCGTCTCTTCAAAGGCAGGGATTCGTGAATTGGAAGTAAGCGCTTAGAAACAGTTTAACACTTTCAGAAAGAAAGATTTATTACTAAAAGCGTGGATGCAAAATAAATATGAACAAAGAGATATCACAAGAATATATATATATGTATATAAAGACACAGCAAACATAGAATAGCGAGAAAATACAGGGTAAGTTACTTGCCTTGCCTGGTTTTAGCAAATTCAAGTTGTGAGCCGAAAGGTTCTTTGATCTCCCCTTGTTACGATGTTGCTGGGAGATCCCTGTGTGTGTGTGACTCTAACTCACTTAAAAGTCTTAAAGGGTCCCTCTCAGGGGAAGGGGGGGCTCTGACTACCCATTTTGGGAGTGGTCATTGGGGAACTCTACACTAAATTACTAGCTCATATCCCGTGATATGAACCATACAGTTGACCTCAGGACTGTGCACTTATTCTGGTCGGTTTGATAATGAGTGGGCTTACATAGTTTTGGGTGATAAAAATGACACCTTTTGCAGACTGGATGGCTCCACTTCTCATGTCTTCCTGGTTGTCCCCCACACCATCTGCCAGAAGATAACCTTTGCCTCACAGGAATGCAGGGGGGATGTGAGGAGTGATTTGAGAAATGCCTCAGATAAACAGATAGAACATGAAAACGAGGGTTGAGGGGGAACTCCGCTCCAATTCTGATGAGCAAGTTTGCCACAAGGCCGACCTCATCATTTCAGTCTCCCATCAGGTATGTGACAGGAATTAACTAATGAATTAGCAAAGTCAACAATAAACTGCATATAAGCATTATCTGCAATGCGAATAATAATCCTATAACTAGTCTAGAGTGCACTTTAGGAGAATAGTTAGGATATGGTGAAATGTCCACTGAGAGGTGCCTCTTAGTATAAATAGGTAGGTATAGGTAAAGGTCTCTTTGTAGCAGCTGTAAGTGGACAGTCTTTAGTCCTAACTTTTCAGGCAGCTAGTGCTGGGGCCCATTTGTACCATTGGTGTACATTAGAAAAGTCCAAGTCAAGTCTGCAGGCAGTAATAGGACTACTAGTTGGCTGTATGGTCAGTTCCTAAAGTGAACAGTCTCTCTAGCAGCAGATAGTAAATCTTCACAGCAGCAGCTCAGCATCTAGTTAAACACAGCGACTAGTCCACTTTCTGCTCTGCACCCAGGAGTCTCTGGCTGTCAGCACACTTGGACTCAGACGTCTGTTCAGGTCGCCGTTATGCTGCAGTGGTGGTGCACACTGGACAGTGATGTGCACTCTCTGGTCTCTCTAGCAGCAAGAGGGAGCCATGTCCTATGCAGCCTGAGAAAATCCTCTTCTCCTGGCAATCTCTCTCTGGGGAGTGTATTTCAAAGTAGAAAATAATAAAATCTGAGCTAGTTCACAGTATAATGTACAATATCTTGATACTAGATATCTATAAAGTTATAATTCAAAGAAGTTCAGCGCATTCCTTATTTATAAAAAAATGTGTAATTTTTATATGGATAAGGTATATGCTGCCCTTCTTTGAATTATAAATGTATTTCAAAGGCTCTAGATTACACTGTAATGTCTCTCTCCTTTGGAATTCAGTTCCCACAGTGCAGTGCTGCTTGACTCAGTCAATTGAACTCCTTCTGCTAAGCAGCTCCCTCCTCTTGCTGATAAGCTGTTAAGCAAGTCAGCATCACAGGGCATCAGCTACAGAAAGCAGCTGCAACCAGTGTTTCTCTCAACCTTATTCTTAGCTAAGCACCTGGTTGCACAAAGGTCTGCTCAGTACGACAGTTCTAAAAAGGAGTGGTCACACACAGGAGCAAAACAACTAAAGTGAAACTTTATTTTAAAAAAACGGGGACAGGCAGGCATGTGCAGCTTATACTACAATTTTGTCATCTGTCGAGATTAATGAACACTAAAGCATGCATGGTGATGTCATCTTGGCCCAGCCAGGAAAAACGGGCAAAGACCAGAACCCACAAGAAGCCAAAGATGTCAATGATAGGCAAAGAGCTTGTCAGGGCTCCCGGGTATGACCAGAGGTGTGTGACTGACGCAGGGAAACGCAGACTTCAGATATGTTATAAACAATTTATTAACACTAACAATACAAACATAAATGCAGTGCAATACTAAAACATAACACATGCAAACGAACCAAACCAAACCACCCACAGATAACAGTACATACAGTGCACGCGTCGTCAGGCAGGCCGGGTCAATATCGTGCGGGCAGCGTGGTACAGGGGGAGTAAGCGGAGAATAGTCAGGTCACGAGCAGGGTACAGCAACTAACAGGCAGGTAGGTACAGGGGGTCAGGCAGAGAATGGTCGGGGTCACAAGCCAGGGATCAGAACAGGAGAAGTCAGCAGAGGTCAGAATCAAGCCGGGTCAGCAACAAGACAGGAACAGGGACAGGGACAGGAACAGGAGCAGGATGCAGGAACAAGATACAGGGCCCAGGAAAAACACAACACCAAGGCAGAGTCTGCAGGTCTGAATGTCCCTTAAATACACCAGTATAATTAGTTCCAGGTGTTTGACTGGCTGCAAGGTTGAGTCTCTGATTGCTGGGAGCACCCGCTGGCCAGTCCTGGTACTGCAGCTCATTGCTGGCCAGTCCATTCCTGACAGTACCCCCCCCCCCTCAAGGAGCGGCCTCAGGACGCTCCAAACAGTCCTAGCTGGGCAAAATGTTCCACCGCCCGGGTCTGGTAACTGGCGGGATATCAAAGACTGGCACACCGGGCAGGACTCCGGGCAGCGGCACACCGGGCAGAGGCACATCGGGCAGGACTCCGGGCAGAGGCACATCGGGCTGGACTCCGGGCAGAGGCACATCGGGCTGGACTCCGGGCAGAGGCACATCGGGCTGGACTCCGGGCAGAGGCACATCGGGCAGGACTCCGGGCAGAGGCACATCAGGCTGGACTCCGGGCAGAGGCACATCGGGCAGAGGCACACCGGGCTGGACTCCGGGCAGAGGCATGTTGGGCAGGACTCCGGGCAGAGGCACATCGGGCAGGACTCCGGGCAGAGGCACATCGGCCAGGACTCCGGGCAGAGGCACATCGGGCTGGACTCCGGGCAGGGGCACATCGGGCAGAGGCACACCGGGCAGAGGCACATCGGGCAGAGGCACACCGGGCAGAGGCACATCGGGCTGGACTCCGGGCAGAGGCACATCGGGCTGGACTCCGGGCAGAGGCACGTCGGGCAGGACTCCGGGCAGAGGCACGTCGGGCAGGACTCCGGGCAGAGGCACATCGGGCTGGACTCCGGGCAGAGGCACAACGGGCTGGACTCCGGGCAGAGGCACATCGGGCTGGACTCCGGGCAGAGGCACATCGGGCAGAGGCGCACCGGGCAGAGGCACATCGAGCAGAAACACACCGGGCAGAGGCACATCGGGCTGGACTCCGGGCAGAGGCACATCGGGCCGGACTCCGGGCAGAGGCACATCGGGCCGGACTCCGGGCAGAGGCACATCGGACCGGACTCTGGGCAGAGGCAAATCGGATTACCAGGCGAAGCAGCAGGCAGCGGGCCACCAGGCGGAGCAGCAGGCACCGGGCCCCCAGGCGGAGCAGCAGGCACCGGGCCCCCAGGTGGAGCAGCAGGCAGCGGGCCCCCAGGCGGGGCAACAGGCATCGGGCCCCCGGGCGGGGCAACAGGCATCGGGCCCCCGGGCGGGGCGACCGGCATCAGGTCCCCAGGCGGGGCGACCGGCATTGGGCCCCCAGGCGGAGCGGCGGGCGCCGGGGCCCCAGGAGGGGCGACAGGCATCAGGCCCCCAGGCGGGGCGACAGGCGTCGGGCCCCCAGGCGGGGCAACAAGCATCGGGCCCCCAGGCGGAGCGGCGGGCGCCGGGCCCCCAGGAGGGGCGACAGGCATCGGGCCCCCAGGCGGGGCGACAGGCATCGGGCCCCCAGGCGGGGCGACAGGCATCGGGCCCCCAGGCGGGGCGACAGGCATCGGGCCCCCAGGCGGGGCAACAGGCATCGGGCCCCCAGGCGGGGTGACAGGCATCGGGCCCCCAGGCGGGGCGACAGGCATCGAGCCCCCAGGCGGAGCGGCGGGCGCCAGACCCCCAGGCGGAGTGACAGGTCTCGGGCCCTCAGGCGGAGCGGCAGGCGCCGGACCCCCAGATGGAGCGACAGGTCTCGGGCCCTCAGGCGGAGCGGCGGGCGCCGGACCCCCAGGTGGAGCGACAGGTCTCGGGCCCTCAGGCGGAGCGGCCGGCGCCGGACCCGAAAAATTGCCACACCGCCGAGTAGGAAACTTTGCCCCCGCTACTCCTCACTGGCTGACTGCTACTTCCTCCGTGCACACCGGCACCACTACTGGCCGTGGTGGTAGGCTGCAGTGGAGCTGGTGCTCTACTCCGTGGCCGTTTGGCTCCACTGACACTGCTGCGACCCTGCTGCCTCCTGGGCAACCCACCGACTGTTTTGCTCGCTGGCAAGCTGGCACCCTCTTCTCCTGATGATGCGGAAGCAATAGCCTGATGACGATGAGGCTGCCAAGTGCGATCAGCCTCATCATCATCAATTAGGGTCTCCGCGTCACTACTAGCCCCCTCGGCTGCGTGTGGGTCAGGAGACAGACCTGTCTCTAGACCGGCTACCGGGCCACTCTCCTCGCCAGTACTTCTTCGCCTGGCTGCTGAAGAGGCGGATGTCTCCCCCCGTTCTTGACCGCCCTCTGTTAGCTCTTCCTCACTGTACAGTGGGGCTGAGCCCACAGCATGCGATACTTCGCTTGGTGAGGGAACACCAAAGGACAGGGGCAGGTCGAGGACACGTGATTTCAGTGGGCTTGCTCCCGGGCCATGCCAACTAACGGTTGTGTCTGACGTACCCACCGACCGTTGGCTGTAGGTGTCAGAGGTGACCTGGGAAGAGGAAGACGACCGAGTCAACCAATCGATGACGGCAGGGTTGTCGGTGGAGACACGACCGCTGGATGACACCGGGAGCACTGGCCTCTGGCTGCGACTAGTGCTGCCTCGACCCCTTCCTCTGCTGCCACGTCTGCTCGCTCCTGAAACATTACCTCCTCTGCCACTCCTCTGCGTTATGTCTGACATACTCTTTAATTCAATAAGCACCCCAAAAATAAAACCGGATTTAACTCTTTGAACGTACAATAGTAGTTGTGAAGCAGAAAGTCAGTTTATTTAGCACAATCGGTCAATTGCAGCTTGCCGTTGGCTGGAAACTGTACGTTTATGTCACTGGAATGCACTAATCACCCAAAAAATATTACCGCCACCCGGCGTGTATATGGATTTAACTCTTTGAACGTACAATAGTGGTTGTGAAGCAGAAAGTCAGTTTATTTAGCACAATCGGTCAATTGCAGCTTGCCGTTGGCTTGAAACTGTACGTTTATGTCACTGGAATGCACTAATCACCCAAAAAATATTACCGCCACCCGGCGTGTATATGGATTTAACTCTTTGAACGTACAATAGTGGTTGTGAAGCAGAAAGTCAGTTTATTTAGCACAATCGGTCAATTGCAGCTTGCCGTTGGCTGGAAACTGTACATTTATGTCACTGGAATGCACTAATCACCCAAAAAATATTACCGCCACCCGGCGTGTATATGGATTTAACTCTTTGAACGTACATTAGTGGTTGTGAAGCAGAAAGTCAGTTTATTGTACACAATCGGTCAATTGCAGCTTGCCGTTGGCTGGAAACTGTACGTTTATGTCACTGGAATGCACTAATCACCCAAAAAATATTACCGCCAGCCGGCGTGTAAATGGATTTAACTCTTTGAACGTACAATAGTGGTTGTGAAGCAGAAAGTCAGTTTATTTAGCACAATCGGTCAATTGCAGCTTGCCGTTGGCTGGAAACTGTACGTTTCTGTCACTGGAATGCACTAATCACCCAAAAAATATTACCGTCACCCGGCGTGTAAATGGATCTATCTCTTTGAACGTACAATAGTGGTTGTGAAGCAGAAAGTCAGTTTATTTAGCACAATCGGTCAATTGCAGCTTGCCGTTGGCTGGAAACTGTACGTTTATGTCACTGGAATGCACTAATCACCCAAAAAATATTACCGCCACCCGGCGTGTATATGGATTTAACTCTTTGAACGTACAATAGTGGTTGTGAAGCAGAAAGTCAGTTTATTTAGCACAATCGGTCAATTGCAGCTTGCCGTTGGCTGGAAACTGTACATTTATGTCACTGGAATGCACTAATCACCCAAAAAATATTACCGCCACCCGGCGTGTATATGGATTTAACTCTTTGAACGTACATTAGTGGTTGTGAAGCAGAAAGTCAGTTTATTGTACACAATCGGTCAATTGCAGCTTGCCGTTGGCTGGAAACTGTACGTTTATGTCACTGGAATGCACTAATCACCCAAAAAATATTACCGCCAGCCGGCGTGTAAATGGATTTAACTCTTTGAACGTACAATAGTGGTTGTGAAGCAGAAAGTCAGTTTATTTAGCACAATCGGTCAATTGCAGCTTGCCGTTGGCTGGAAACTGTACGTTTCTGTCACTGGAATGCACTAATCACCCAAAAAATATTACCGTCACCCGGCGTGTAAATGGATCTATCTCTTTGAACGTACAATAGTGGTTGTGAAGCAGAAAGTCAGTTTATTTAGCACAATCGGTCAATTGCAGCTTGCCGTTGGCTGGAAACTGTACGTTTATGTCACTGGAATGCACTAATCACCCAAAAAATATTACCGCCACCCGGCGTGTATATGGATTTAACTCTTTGAACGTACAATAGTGGTTGTGAAGCAGAAAGTCAGTTTATTTAGCACAATCGGTCAATTGCAGCTTGCCGTTGGCTGGAAACTGTACATTTATGTCACTGGAATGCACTAATCACCCAAAAAATATTACCGCCACCCGGCGTGTATATGGATTTAACTCTTTGAACGTACATTAGTGGTTGTGAAGCAGAAAGTCAGTTTATTGTACACAATCGGTCAATTGCAGCTTGCCGTTGGCTGGAAACTGTACGTTTATGTCACTGGAATGCACTAATCACCCAAAAAATATTACCGCCAGCCGGCGTGTAAATGGATTTAACTCTTTGAACGTACAATAGTGGTTGTGAAGCAGAAAGTCAGTTTATTTAGCACAATCGGTCAATTGCAGCTTGCCGTTGGCTGGAAACTGTACGTTTCTGTCACTGGAATGCACTAATCACCCAAAAAATATTACCGCCACCCGGCGTGTAAATGGATCTATCTCTTTGAACGTACAATAGTGGTTGTGAAGCAGAAAGTCAGTTTATTTAGCACAATCGGTCAATTGCAGCTTGCCGTTGGCTGGAAACTGTACGTTTCTGTCACTGGAATGCACTAATCACCCAAAAAATATTACCGTCACCCGGCGTGTAAATGGATCTATCTCTTTGAACGTACAATAGTGGTTGTGAAGCAGAAAGTCAGTTTATTTAGCACAATCGGTCAATTGCAGCTTGCCGTTGGCTGGAAACTGTACGTTTATGTCACTGGAATGCACTAATCACCCAAAAAATATTACCGCCACCCGGCGTGTATATGGATTTAACTCTTTGAACGTACAATAGTGGTTGTGAAGCAGAAAGTCAGTTTATTTAGCACAATCGGTCAATTGCAGCTTGCCGTTGGCTGGAAACTGTACATTTATGTCACTGGAATGCACTAATCACCCAAAAAATATTACCGCCACCCGGCGTGTATATGGATTTAACTCTTTGAACGTACATTAGTGGTTGTGAAGCAGAAAGTCAGTTTATTGTACACAATCGGTCAATTGCAGCTTGCCGTTGGCTGGAAACTGTACGTTTATGTCACTGGAATGCACTAATCACCCAAAAAATATTACCGCCAGCCGGCGTGTAAATGGATTTAACTCTTTGAACGTACAATAGTGGTTGTGAAGCAGAAAGTCAGTTTATTTAGCACAATCGGTCAATTGCAGCTTGCCGTTGGCTGGAAACTGTACGTTTCTGTCACTGGAATGCACTAATCACCCAAAAAATATTACCGCCACCCGGCGTGTAAATGGATCTATCTCTTTGAACGTACAATAGTGGTTGTGAAGCAGAAAGTCAGTTTATTTAGCACAATCGGTCAATTGCAGCTTGCCGTTGGCTGGAAACTGTACGTTTATGTCACTGGAATGCACTAATCACCCAAAAAATATTACCGCCACCCGGCGTGTAAATGGATCTAACTCTTTGAACGTACAATAGTGGTTGTGAAGCAGATAGTCAGTTTATTGTACACAATCGGTCAATTGCATCTTGCCGTTGGCTGGAAACTGTACGTTTATGTCACTGGAATGCACTAATCACCCAAAAAATATTACCGCCACCCGGCGTGTAAATGGATCTAACTCTTTGAACGTACAATAGTGGTTGTGAAGCAGAAAGTCCGTTTATTTAGCACAATCGGTCAATTGCAGCTTGCCGTTGGCTGGAAACTGTACGTTTATGTCACTGGAATGCACTAATCACCCAAAAAATATTACCGCCACCCGGCGTGTAAATGGATCTAACTCTTTGAACGTACAATAGTGGTTGTGAAGCAGAAAGTCAGTTTATTGTACACAATCGGTCAATTGCAGCTTGCCGTTGGCTGGAAACTGTACGTTTCTGTCACTGGAATGCACTAATCCCCCAAAAAATATTACCGCCAGCCGGCGTGTAAATGGATTTAACTCTTTGAACGTACAATAGTGGTTGTGAAGCAGAAAGTCAGTTTATTTTGCACAATCGGCAAACTGCAGCACCAACTGTGCACGACAGCCACCAAAAAAAAAAATGGTGTATGTCACTTTAAATTTTCGATTCTTTGATAGCTGTGGCCCTAAGTAACGATTCTGTGTCCCTGAGTAATGATTCTGTGTCCCTGAGTAACGATTCTGTGTCCCTGAGTAACGATTCTGTGTCCCTGAGTAACAATTCTGTGTCCCTGAGTAACAATTCTGTGTCCCTGAGTAACAATTCTGTGTCCCTGAGTAACGATTCTGTGGCCCTAAAGTCTCTGTGGCCCTAACTCTGTCCCTCAATACACAGAGGTCTGTCTCTCTTGAATGACCGGAGGCTAATGGAGAATTCTAAGATGGCCGCGATTTATAGCTCCACCATTACACAGTGCTGGCTGGCTGGCTGCTGATTGGCTAATGCGATCACATGTCATGATTCATGACTCATGAATGCATTATGGGTCAGCGCGCCTTGTCTGCGCGCCTTCCCAGAGATCCCCGCCCCATCTTCTCTGTCCATTTTCTCCTGTCGCCACACATGTCGCCGCCATTTTTGGGAAAATTCGATTCGTGCATCCGAAGTTTGCTAATCTTCGGATTCGTCGCGAATAGAATTTTTCCAAATCTTCGGAACAAATTCCTCTTCGTCATGTTCGATTCGCTCATCTCTAATTGAGATACACCTGTATATGTGTGTTCTTGAACCCCTATGGGCATAAGCAGTATATTAATGTGTTATTGTACCCTTATGGGCATATATATACATAGAGTGTTATTGAGCTAGATGTTTCCATTCAGCCAAAAGACAATTTCTAGATAGGAGAGTTGCTTACATTCTGACTTTCTGAAATGGGAAAGGGAAAAACTTTTAGATAAAGACACACACTTGTTAGCCTCATCATCATCATCAGTGGAATAGGATTAGTGATTATAACTGCTATGAAGTACCTCCTCAACCAGCAAGATGCTCATGAAGTGTAAGGGTTATTGCAGCCATTATAAAAGAAAAATGGGAAAGTCTAGAAAAAGGGGGTCCATTAAGGTAGGTGAGGATGCCATGTAAAATTGGGTCCAGAAAGACATGTGGGGACACTCAGTAAAGAGGGAAAAGTAGGAAGATATAGATGTCCAGTAAATAGGACCTGGGAAAGATAACAGGAATACTTAGTAAAGGGGATTTCAGTAAGAAAGTAAAGTGCCCAGTTAAGGAGGAAAGTGAGGTGGGTGAATGCCTGTGAAAAGGTTAACCAACGTACCCAGTCCCAATACCCAGGCAAATTTTGTTTCTGTACTCCTCTTCTACATTGTGCTGAATGACAAAGTAGTTAATGATGAAAAGTTCCCAAAAGTGTATTCAAGATTATTTTTTTCATGACTAATGATGCTACCCCTGCAAGAGCTGCTTGGTAATTTAGGTTCTCTGTTCTGCTCCTTGACTCAAGAATGACCTCAGTCCCTCTGAATGAAAGTTATTGCAAGCACTCCTAAGAACACAAGTATAGATTTCTTTAACTCAACTGTGAATTAGCACCAGGAAATAGACACAAGACCATTTAGTGGTAAATTAACTCAATATATTGGTATGGGTTGGAATAAATGCTGGTTTGAGCATAAATGAATGAACAGAAAGTAGGTTCAGACACAGTCCACTAAACAGTATAATCACTAAGTCAAGGTAACTTGTACCACTAGACTGGAATTGTAAGGGATTTCCGGTGAGACGAATTGTGAATAGAAATGCGCATAGAAACGTCCGGAGAAGAGTGATCGGTTGTGCGCATGCGCGTGGAAATGCACGATCGCACACACGCACGCACACGTGCACACGCACGGTGAAGATTGGCATCAGACAGACTATTTAAAGGGTGTCTCTGCCCATGTTGAGTGCTGACTGGTCTTCAGCTCACCGTGTCCTGCTTGTTCCTGTGTGATTCCCTTCTTGCTGACCCGGCTTGTTCCTGACCTGACTCTGATTACTCTCCTGATTGATACTGGTTCCTGACTTCGGCTCTGCTCCTGACTTCGGCTTGCCTCTGATTCTGTACCTTGCTGTCCACCTGTTGATGACCCTGGCTATTCCTATGACGTTGCTCCTGTCTCCCATCCCTGCTTCCTGCCTTGCTCTGGTGCACACCTGGCGATCTACAAAACCAGCTCTGCATGTTACCACTGTGCCTGAATCAGAGGATCATCAGTCTTCCAAGGTCATCACCTGCAAGAGCTGCAAACAACATCTGCTGGCGCTCTTGACCCCCTGGTCCCTAGACACCCTCTGTTCCAATTCCAGTGGGGTCAGGGCTAGTGACACAAGTGAGGCCTGTCACGACCCGCGGTCACCGCCACCAACAGGCGACAATCGCACAGCCGCGACTAACAGTAATACGTCACGCTTACGGCGTCAGACCCCAGACCTTCTCACCAAACTCGTGACCGAAGGGCCAGCCGATCCAAAACTGCGGTGTGACGTGCGTAACAAGGCCCCACCCAGCTGGACTACAATCGGTGCCTGCAGCCTGAATGCGCTTGTTACTGGGTTGGGTCAGTTACGCAACTAACCCTCTACTGCCACCACCACTTTTGTCGGAGACTGGGAAACTCCCGTTACCAAATATACACTATAATGATTGAAAAATTGATCTATATAGCACGGCCCGCAGACCTACTATACAGAGATATATAACAAACAGTAGCGTCTCTTCAAAGGCAGGGATTCGTGAATTGGAAGTAAGCGCTTAGAAACAGTTTAACACTTTCAGAAAGAAAGATTTATTACTAAAAGCGTGGATGCAAAATAAATATGAACAAAGAGATATCACAAGAATATATATATATGTATATAAAGACACAGCAAACATAGAATAGCGAGAAAATACAGGGTAAGTTACTTGCCTTGCCTGGTTTTAGCAAATTCAAGTTGTGAGCCGAAAGGTTCTTTGATCTCCCCTTGTTACGATGTTGCTGGGAGATCCCTGTGTGTGTGTGACTCTAACTCACTTAAAAGTCTTAAAGGGTCCCTCTCAGGGGAAGGGGGGGCTCTGACTACCCATTTTGGGAGTGGTCATTGGGGAACTCTACACTAAATTACTAGCTCATATCCCGTGATATGAACCATACAGTTGACCTCAGGACTGTGCACTTATTCTGGTCGGTTTGATAATGAGTGGGCTTACATAGTTTTGGGTGATAAAAATGACACCTTTTGCAGACTGGATGGCTCCACTTCTCATGTCTTCCTGGTTGTCCCCCACACCATCTGCCAGAAGATAACCTTTGCCTCACAGGAATGCAGGGGGGATGTGAGGAGTGATTTGAGAAATGCCTCAGATAAACAGATAGAACATGAAAACGAGGGTTGAGGGGGAACTCCGCTCCAATTCTGATGAGCAAGTTTGCCACAAGGCCGACCTCATCATTTCAGTCTCCCATCAGGTATGTGACAGGAATTAACTAATGAATTAGCAAAGTCAACAATAAACTGCATATAAGCATTATCTGCAATGCGAATAATAATCCTATAACTAGTCTAGAGTGCACTTTAGGAGAATAGTTAGGATATGGTGAAATGTCCACTGAGAGGTGCCTCTTAGTATAAATAGGTAGGTATAGGTAAAGGTCTCTTTGTAGCAGCTGTAAGTGGACAGTCTTTAGTCCTAACTTTTCAGGCAGCTAGTGCTGGGGCCCATTTGTACCATTGGTGTACATTAGAAAAGTCCAAGTCAAGTCTGCAGGCAGTAATAGGACTACTAGTTGGCTGTATGGTCAGTTCCTAAAGTGAACAGTCTCTCTAGCAGCAGATAGTAAATCTTCACAGCAGCAGCTCAGCATCTAGTTAAACACAGCGACTAGTCCACTTTCTGCTCTGCACCCAGGAGTCTCTGGCTGTCAGCACACTTGGACTCAGACGTCTGTTCAGGTCGCCGTTATGCTGCAGTGGTGGTGCACACTGGACAGTGATGTGCACTCTCTGGTCTCTCTAGCAGCAAGAGGGAGCCATGTCCTATGCAGCCTGAGAAAATCCTCTTCTCCTGGCAATCTCTCTCTGGGGAGTGTATTTCAAAGTAGAAAATAATAAAATCTGAGCTAGTTCACAGTATAATGTACAATATCTTGATACTAGATATCTATAAAGTTATAATTCAAAGAAGTTCAGCGCATTCCTTATTTATAAAAAAATGTGTAATTTTTATATGGATAAGGTATATGCTGCCCTTCTTTGAATTATAAATGTATTTCAAAGGCTCTAGATTACACTGTAATGTCTCTCTCCTTTGGAATTCAGTTCCCACAGTGCAGTGCTGCTTGACTCAGTCAATTGAACTCCTTCTGCTAAGCAGCTCCCTCCTCTTGCTGATAAGCTGTTAAGCAAGTCAGCATCACAGGGCATCAGCTACAGAAAGCAGCTGCAACCAGTGTTTCTCTCAACCTTATTCTTAGCTAAGCACCTGGTTGCACAAAGGTCTGCTCAGTACGACAGTTCTAAAAAGGAGTGGTCACACACAGGAGCAAAACAACTAAAGTGAAACTTTATTTTAAAAAAACGGGGACAGGCAGGCATGTGCAGCTTATACTACAATTTTGTCATCTGTCGAGATTAATGAACACTAAAGCATGCATGGTGATGTCATCTTGGCCCAGCCAGGAAAAACGGGCAAAGACCAGAACCCACAAGAAGCCAAAGATGTCAATGATAGGCAAAGAGCTTGTCAGGGCTCCCGGGTATGACCAGAGGTGTGTGACTGACGCAGGGAAACGCAGACTTCAGATATGTTATAAACAATTTATTAACACTAACAATACAAACATAAATGCAGTGCAATACTAAAACATAACACATGCAAACGAACCAAACCAACCACCCACAGATAACAGTACATACAGTGCAAGCGTCGTCAGGCAGGCCGGGTCAATATCGTGCGGGCAGCGTGGTACAGGGGGAGTAAGCGGAGAATAGTCAGGTCACGAGCAGGGTACAGCAACTAACAGGCAGGTAGGTACAGGGGGTCAGGCAGAGAATGGTCGGGGTCACAAGCCAGGGATCAGAACAGGAGAAGTCAGCAGAGGTCAGAATCAAGCCGGGTCAGCAACAAGACAGGAACAGGGACAGGGACAGGAACAGGAGCAGGATGCAGGAACAAGATACAGGGCCCAGGAAAAACACAACACCAAGGCAGAGTCTGCAGGTCTGAATGTCCCTTAAATACACCAGTATAATTAGTTCCAGGTGTTTGACTGGCTGCAAGGTTGAGTCTCTGATTGCTGGGAGCACCCGCTGGCCAGTCCTGGTACTGCAGCTCATTGCTGGCCAGTCCATTCCTGACAGTACCCCCCCCCCCCTCAAGGAGCGGCCTCAGGACGCTCCAAACAGTCCTAGCTGGGCAAAATGTTCCACCGCCCGGGTCTGGTAACTGGCGGGATATCAAAGACTGGCACACCGGGCAGGACTCCGGGCAGCGGCACACCGGGCAGAGGCACATCGGGCAGGACTCCGGGCAGAGGCACATCGGGCTGGACTCCGGGCAGAGGCACATCGGGCTGGACTCCGGGCAGAGGCACATCGGGCTGGACTCCGGGCAGAGGCACATCGGGCAGGACTCCGGGCAGAGGCACATCGGGCAGGACTCCGGGCAGAGGCACATCAGGCTGGACTCCGGGCAGAGGCACATCGGGCAGAGGCACACCGGGCTGGACTCCGGGCAGAGGCATGTCGGGCAGGACTCCGGGCAGAGGCACATCGGGCAGGACTCCGGGCAGAGGCACATCGGCCAGGACTCCGGGCAGAGGCACATCGGCCTGGACTCCGGGCAGAGGCACATCGGGCAGAGGCACACCGGGCAGAGGCACATCGGGCAGAGGCACATCGGGCTGGACTCCGGGCAGAGGCACGTCGGGCAGGACTCCGGGCAGAGGCACGTCGGGCAGGACTCCGGGCAGAGGCACATCGGGCTGGACTCCGGGCAGAGGCACATCGGGCTGGACTCCGGGCAGAGGCACATCGGGCTGGACTCCGGGCAGAGGCACATCGGGCAGAGGCACACCGGGCAGAGGCACATCGGGCAGAGGCACACCGGGCAGAGGCACACCGGGCAGAGGCACATCGGGCTGGACTCCGGGCAGAGGCACATCGGGCTGGACTCCGGGCAGAGGCACATCGGGCTGGACTCCGGGCAGAGGCACATCGGGCCGGACTCCGGGCAGAGGCACATCGGGCCGGACTCTGGGCAGAGGCAAATCGGATTACCAGGCGAAGCAGCAGGCAGCGGGCCACCAGGCGGAGCAGCAGGCACCGGGCCCCCAGGCGGAGCAGCAGGCACCGGGCCCCCAGGTGGAGCAGCAGGCAGCGGGCCACCGGGCAGAGCAGCAGGCAGCGGGCCCCCGGGCGGAGCCGCAGGCACCGGGCCCCCGGGTGGAGCAGCAGGCACCGGGCCCCCAGGCGGGGCGACAGGCATCGGGCCCCCGGGCGGGGCGACCGGCATCGGGTCCCCAGGCGGGGCGACCGGCATCGGGCCCCCAGGCGGAGCGGCGGGCGCCGGGGCCCCAGGAGGGGCGACAGGCATCGGGCCCCCAGGCGGGGCGACAGGCGTCGGGCCCCCAGGCGGGGCGACAGGCGTCGGGCCCCCAGGTGGGGCGACAGGCGTCGGGCCCCCAGGCAGGGCGACAGGCATCGGGCCCCCAGGCGGGGTGACAGGCATCGGGCCCCCAGGTGGGGCGACAGGCATCGGGCCCCCAGGCGGGGCGACAGGCATCGGGCCCCCAGGCGGAGCGGCGGGCGCCAGACCCCCAGGCGGAGTGACAGGTCTCGGGCCCTCAGGCGGAGCGGCGGGCGCCGGACCCCCAGATGGAGCGACAGGTCTCGGGCCCTCAGGCGGAGCGGCGGGCGCCGGACCCCCAGGTGGAGCGACAGGTCTCGGGCCCTCAGGCGGAGCGGCCGGCGCCGGACCCCCAGGTGGAGCGACAGGTCTCGGGCCCTCAGGCGGAGCGGCGGGCGCCGGACCCCCAGGTGGAGCGACAGGTCTCGGGCCCTCAGGCGGAGCGGCGGGCGCCAGACCCCCAGGCGGAGCGACAGGTCTCGGGCCCTCAGGCGGAGCGGCGGGCGCCAGACCCCCAGGCGGAGCGACAGGTCTCGGGCCCTCAGGCGGAGCGGCGGGCGCCGGACCCCCAGGTGGAGCGACAGGTCTCGGGCCCTCAGGCGGAGCGACAGGTCTCAGGCCCCCAGGCGGGGCAGCGGGCGCCGGACCCCCAGGCGGAGCGGCGGGCGCCGGACCCCCAGGCGGAGCGACAGGTCTCGGGCCCCCAGGCGAAGCGGCGGGCACCGAGTCACCAGGCACGACAGTGGGCTCCGAATCAACTGGCATGACCGCTGGCACTGGGTCAGACATTGGATCGTCTGACTGGACAGCAGGCATCGGGTCACCAGGCATCAGGTCATTTGGCTCGACAGCGGGCACCGTGTCATCTGGCAAGGCAGTGGGCTCCGAGTCAACTGGCATGACCGCGGGCACTGGGGCAGACATTGAATCGTCTGGCTGGACAGCGGGCATCGGGTCACCAGGCATCAGGTCATTTGGCTCAACAGCGGGCACCGCGTCATCTGGCAAGGCAGTGGGCTCCGAGTCAACAGGCACGACAGTGGGCTCTGAGTCAATTGGCACGACAGCGGGCACCGGGTCATCAGGTACCGGATTGTCTGGCTCGACAGCGGGCATCGGGTCACCAGGTATGACAGCGGGCACTGGGTCACCAGGCATCAGGTCATTTGGCTTGCCAGTGGGCACCGCGTCATCTGGCAAGGCAGTGGGCACCGGGTCACCAGGCATTGGATCGTCTGGCTCGACAGCGGGCATCGGGTCACCAGGTATGACAGCGGGCACTGGGTCACCAGGCATCAGGTCATTTGGCTCACCAGCGGGCACCACGCCATCTGGCAAGGCAGTGGGCACCGAGTCACCAGGTACGACAGCGGGCTCTGAGTCAATTGGCACGACAGCGGGCACCGGGTCATCAGGTACCAGATTGTCTGGCTCGACCGCGGGTATCGGGTCACCAGGTATGACAGCGGGCACCGGGTCATCAGGTACCGGATTGTCTGGCTCGACAGCGGGCATCGGGTCACCAGGTATGACAGCGGCACTGGGTCACCAGGCATCAGGTCATTTGGCTTGCCAGCGGGCACCGCGTCATCTGGCAAGGCAGTGGGCACCGGGTCACCAGGCATTGGATCGTCTGGCTCGACAGCGGGCACTGGATCAGGTACCGGATCGTCTGGATCAACAGCGGGTATCGAGTCAACTGGCCTAATAGGATCATCAGGCTGGATCAGTTCACCAGGCTGAGTAGAGGCACCAGGCTGAGTAGAGGCACCAGGCTGAGTAGAGGCATCAGGCTGAGTAGAGGCATCCGGCTGAGTAGAGGCATCCGGCTGAGTAGAGGCACCAGGCTGAGTAGAGGCACCAGGCTGAGTGGAGGCACCAGGCTGAGTGGAGGCACCAGGCTGAGTGGAGGCATCAGGCTGAGTGGAGGCATCAGGCTGAGTGGAGGCACCAGGCTGGGTACAGGCACCAGGCTGAATAGAGGCATCAGGCTGAATGGCGGGTGCCGAGGCACTAGGCTGAACCACGGAAGGCAGGCTCACCGGTTTGGATACTGGCAGGATGGTATTGGTTGGAAAGAATTTCCGCTTTTTTCTGGTTTTAACTACTGGAGCACTGCAAGTAAACGCAGGTCTGCAAACGAATGGAGCAGCTGGAGACAGAGAAGAACTGGAGGATGGGACAGAGGAGGGAGCAGTTGCTACAGAGGGCTTTTTTACAGGGTTAAAGGCAGGATAGGTGCAGCGAGTGGGAACAGGGTACTGACATGCGGTAGATAGCAGGGCAGGAGGAGCTGTTGGGAATGCAGGAATAGAGTTTTGAGGAAATAGATTAGAAGCAGGACTGGGTCTTTGTAAGCTGACTGAGGCTGGGTGCAACAAATCTGTCCATGTCTGCAGTATGGGTTGAACAAAGCTCAGCTTACACAAAGCCTGTCTGACCAAAGACTGCACTGCGTTTATACAATCTCTTAGTGTCTGTGGTGAACATGCAGAATAACGCTCCAGAAAGTAACCCACATCATCCTCTAATAACCACACCAGGGACTCTACCTGGTCTGCACTAAATGGTGGCAAAAATTCATCCCTGCATTCGGGGGTACCAGATGAAACCAACTCAGCACAAACCTCAATCAAAGGCTGCACCTCAGAGAACTCTGTGCCCTGATCTACTAGAACATGAGCGAGCCGTATACATTCTAGCAGTTCATCCCGGGTATACTCCTTCAGAGTTTGATAAGCATACTCCCTGTCATCAAACACTAGCAGATATAAATACGCAACCTCATCCAGATTCATCCTTCCCATCAACAAACCAAAATGGCTTCCCTGTGCAGCCACTTCTGGTCAGGATTGGCCTTGGTGTAATGTCAGGGCTCCCGGGTATGACCAGAGGTGTGTGACTGACGCAGGGAAACGCAGACTTCAGATAAGTTATAAACAATTTATTAACACTAACAATACAAACATAAACGCAGTGCAATACTAAAACATAACACAGTGCAAACGAACCAAACCAAACCACCCACAGATAACTGTACATACAGTGCAAGCATCGTCAGGCAGGCCGGGTCAATATCGTGCGGGCAGCGTGGTACAGGGGGAGTAAGCGGAGAATAGTCAGGTCACGAGCAGGGTACAGCAACTAACAGGCAGGTAGGTACAGGGGGTCAGGCAGAGAATGGTCGGGGTCACAAGCCAGGGATCAGAACAGGAGAAGTCAGCAGAGGTCAGAATCAAGCCAGGTCAGCAACAAGACAGGAACAGGGACAGGGACAGGGACAGGGACAGGGACAGGAGCAGGATGCAGGAACAAGATACAGGGCCCAGGAAAAACACAACACAAAGGCAGAGTCTGCAGGTCTGAATGTCCCTTAAATACACCAGTATAATTAGTTCCAGGTGTTTAACTGGCTGCAAGGTTGAGTCTCTGATTGCTGGGAGCACCCGCTGGCCAGCCCTGGTACTGCAGCTCATAAGGCAGCTGAGTCCCACTATTGCTGGCCAGTCCATTCCTGACAGAGCTCCTTGACTCACTAGAGTGGAGGTGAGTATGCTTCCGCTTTAAGACTAACTGAACTCACAAAAATACATATTCATGGAGAAAGGCATTGTATTAGTAGCCTCAAGGTTTTTTTTTTAAATTCTTACCTTACCTTTTCTGTTATAGCAGTTATTACTAAATATGACTACACAGTCTGGTAGGTAACACACTTTCACCTCACCACCCTCTACACTTAGAAATCTAACCCACTTGGTCAAACACACACCCTTTTATCCTCAGCACTGCAAGTCTGCATGGGGAAGCGTGTGATGAGCGAGTAGCTGTCACTCAGCTATGCCACTATAGAACACTGAATTGGGTGTGCAGGATGCACCTTTCCAATAAGGGAAAAACCAACATTAAGGCATTTCCAAGCAACAATCAATTAGAAAGCATAACATATTGGGTACACGACTGGAAAGAGAAAAGGAGACTTAAATTAATCTACAAGTACCTGGCAGTTAAAGTGGCTCCATCATGAGAAAAGTATGGGGGTTGCCAGTGCAGGCCTCCTAAAAATGCCAGATGCCTGGCTGTGTCTGGCTTGGACATGTGTCAGTCCCAGTCCTGGAGCAAGTATGCACTAAAAGAGTGTCAGATCTGCTTATCTCTATAATTGTTCTGGGTCTGTGACTAAGGCAGCCTTAACCACTTCAGCCTCAGGTCAATTCTGACATTTCTCTCCTACATGTAAAAAGAAGCATTTTTTGCTACAAAATTACTTAGAACCCCCAAACATTACATATTTTTTAACCAGAGGCCCTAGAGAATAAAATAGTGGGAGTTGCAAATGTTTATGATACATGGTATTTGTGCATCGTTTTTTCAAACAAAATAAAAAAAAATTTAATGAATTTTAATGCAAAAAAACACAATATAATACCCAGTTGTTTGGTAAAATATAAAAGATTATGCATTATTTTTCCTATTATGGGCATGAGTGGGGCCTCATGTCTAAGTTTTGCCTAAGGCCTTACAAAGCCTAGAGTCTAGCTCTGTCTAATAGACCCCAGATCTCTCCTCTGCTCTTTAAAGAACCAGGTCAAAACCAGATTAGTTTGATCTATTTGTTCCCATTAGACTGAAACCAGATGTCACTTTTTCACTTCCAGTTTCTTAGACTATAGAGATGGTTGGGGAAGTTCCGGCACTCAGTAATCTCTATGGTCAGCCAGTGGAACCACTGGATTCAGTACTGGGCTCCCTGGTTGGATGGGAAAGCCCAGGAAGGTGGTGAAAGGAGGCAGGAGGGAATGCACCCCCTTCTGCAGCCTGTAAAAGTGATCCAGCGGCTAATTAGATGCTAGGGTCGCTTTTTACAATAAAGTCCATCACCAGCTGAAAAAAATATACTGCGATGATGCCTGTGGCTACAGGCATCATCCCGGTATAACCCCTTCAACCAGGCGATGTACAAGTACATTGCTGAGGCTGAAGTGGTTAATTTCAAAACTTCAGAATGACAGCCAGAAAAAAGCATTCATAAGAGAGAAATCAATAGTAGAATCCTTTTTTAATCACTCATGACAGTAGTCCTTTATATGCCTGGAACACTTCCGGTACAGCAGCTTCTAACTACAGTACCTTAGTGAAAGTTTGGTGAGCCCTTCTAAGTAAATTCTTAAATTAAGTTACAGAGTTGGGTGCTGCCGCTAGAACACCTATGAATTTCAAGCAATATATGCCTAGCCTTAGTGTCACACACATGGGGCAGTCACCAGCAGATTATGTTTAAGGCTAAGTTCACATTTGTGCAGAGCAGGAAACATGCAAAATTGTGCATGTTCCCACAACTCACAAAAGTGCACATCCCTTTTGGAGGCAGGACTGCTCCATTAAAGACACCTGACTGAGAAAGTTGGCTTAGTGCAGAGTTATATTTTAGAGACTCCATTTTGTATGAGTTATATACGTAGAGGCCCCAATTTAGTGTAGTCTTTGCCCAGCTGCTTTCTCACAGGAATACATTAGGATGTACCATATTTTTCACTCCATAAGATGCAGTTTACCATAAGACACACCTAGGTTTTAGAGGAGGAAAACAAGAAAAAAAATATTCTGAACCAATGGACTGCAGACATAGTACAGGAGATGACCAGAGACTGCGGACATAGTACAGGAGATGACCAGAGACTGTGGACATACTATAGATGATGACCAGAGACTGCGGACATAGTACAGGAGATGACCAGAGACTGCGGACATAGTACAGGAGATGACCAGAGACTGCGGACATAGTACAGGAGATGACCAGAGACTGCGGACATAGTACAGGAGATGACCAGAGACTGCGGACATAGTACAGGAGATGACCAGAGACTGCGGACATAGTACAGGAGATGACAAGAGACTGCGGACATACTACAGAAGATGACCAGAGTCTGCGGACATAGTACAGGAGATGACCAGAGACTGCGGACACAGTACAGGAGATGACAAGAGACTGCGGACATACTACAGAAGATGACCAGAGACTGCAGACATAGTACAGGAGATGACTAGAGACTGCAGACATAGTACAGGAGATGACCAGAGACTGTGGACATACTATAGATGATGACCAGAGACTGCGGACATAGTACAGGAGATGACCAGAGACTGCGGACATAGTACAGGAGATGACCAGAGACTGCGGACATAGTACAGGGAATGACCAGAGACTGCAGACATAGTACAGGAGATGACCAGAGACTGCAGACATAGTACAGGAGATGACCAGAGACTGCAGACATAGTACAGGAGATGACCAGAGACTGTGGACATAGTACAGGAGATGACCAGAGACTGCGGACATAGTACAGGAGATGACCAGAGACTGCGGACATAGTACAGGAGATGACCAGAGACTGCGGACATACTACAGAAGATGACTAGAGACTGCGGACATAGTACAGGAGATGACCAGAAACTGCAGACATAGTACAGGAGATGACCAGAGACTGTGGATATACTATAGGAGATGACCAGAGATTGTGAACATAGTACAGGAAATGACCAGAGACTGCAGACCTTTGGGGAGCGGAAGGGGGGGGCTGGTACCCGAATTTGACAGGTACCCGCTCCCACTTCTGCGGAGTTGTCCTCCCTCCCCATCTTCTGGGACGTGTGACAGGTCCCAGAAGACTGCCGGGCCATTCACAAAGCGCAGCGCTTCTCGCGCATGCACAGTGGTCACCCGGCTGTGAAGCCGCAATCTGTCACAGCCGGGTGCTGCACTAAAGATGCCAGCACCAGGGAGAGAAGACGGTGAGGACACCGCTGGACCGAGGAACAGGCAGGACCGAGGAGCAGGTTCTGCTGCACAGAAGAACCGAGCGGCCGGCCCGGTATTCTAACATGACAGCGACAGGGGGAATACTGGGCCAGCCACTTCATATTCGCTCCATAAGACACACAGACATTTCCCCCCATTTTTTTGGGAGAAAAAAGTGCATCTTATAGAGCGAAAAATACAGTATTCTGCCTCAGCTAACTGATAAATGATCTAACCTTATCTCTTAACTGTGTAACAGTCTTTGCCGATCTTAGAGTAAACTGAGAATACATTCTAACACCGCCATGAGTGTGTGATTTCTCCTTTTGTACACATTTTTGGGAATATTATAGATATATTTTTAAGTTTTCATAGTAGACATCTTCTGACTTTAGCACAATGTACCTTGCTAGTATGCATGCAAAATTGCATGTCAAAATGCATGCTTACAAAGAACCATACATTTTGGTGGGGCACAATTTAAAAAAAGGCTCCTGCACTTCTTTTGTGTGATATTGCACATAAACCTGATGTACCAAAAATGTGCACGCACCACCATACCTGCATAGGTGTAAACGGAGCCTAAAATGAAAGACCCTTTCTGCAGCCTTCAAATACACTGCATGTGAATAGCTTCTAGCTGTCAGAGACTGTCAGAATGTGCTGAGATTCATATTTTCACAACAGCTGAAGATCCATAGGTTGCAAAAATGCATTCTCAGTTAAGAATTTATTTTCTGTAATGTGTTCAGATATACATCTGTGAGTGTTTTATTTAAAAAAAAATGTTAGACTGATCTTGTTGCATTGCAACTGGAATAATGTGAACTGTTTATTGAAATATTAGTAATATTTCATATGCATGTCTTATTGCAGACAGCTGCAAAGAATAGCCAGTTGAAACCTAAATTAGTCCAGCCTCAGGTCTGTATCGGCAGGTTCAAGGTGCACTGTTTTCCTGGTGTTTCTTATAAATAAAGATGATTTTGCCTTGTATCTAAGCTCCAGTCTATGTTTGTTGCTATAACCCTCTGACAAGCACATTTGTCATTGTGCATCTGAGCTTGTCCATGCATCCAATGTGTGTGAGGGAATTCATTCAGTCAGGGGTCATTCTTCTAAGAGGTTAGGTAAGTATACCCACTTACCATGCTCTGCTAGTCACTGCTGTAAGAGGTTCTAGGAGGTGCATGTTTTCTTTATGTAATTCCAGCATGAAAACTACGATCAATGGTTTTCCCAATATAACCAACTATCACCATATATGATAATGTTTTAACAGGAGTTGAATTATCATAATAATATTATATATTTATAATAATATTTGAAGTATATTAAATGATTACATAGCATAGATTATATATGACGATAAGTCAAACTGCCCTGGGTTCGGTTCGAGAAGGGTTCAGCAAACATCAAAGAACTTTGGATGCCAAATCCCATTGGAGTCAATGGGAGCCAAATCTGTCAAATTAAAAATGCCCTTTTTTTAGGCTAATAGGCATGGAAAGTGAGGGGTGGGCACTGCCTTGGGGAACATGTTCCAATGCAAAAAAAATCCATTCTGCCAGGAGCATTTTTTAAATGCTTAAAGTGAGGCATTCAAAATGTTCAATTCCTTTAAATATCATGCCTGCGGGGTGACCTACTTCTGCCAGTGAATGGGGCATATATCTCTGATGTAGAGAAAGTGCTGCAGCAGCATTGATATTTATAAAGGTAAAAGGTATTACATTTGCTGGCAAATGACTGTGACAGCTTCTTTGTTTAAAAAAACAACTACATACATACCACTCCAGGGATCTGCTATGTATTTTTGGGGACCTTTACATGGGTGCTGTTTTTTTTTTTTTAAATAAGTCAGCAATGAATGTGGCAATAATCAGGCAGTAATGTCACTGCCATTCTTGCCCCTTTGCTTAAAAGGAGTAAGAATCTCCGGTTGATGACAGTGGCACCCACGGCTTCCTTAGGAGCCAGTGAAAGTGGGAAGCTGATTATATGTAGAAGCAGTAGAAATACCGCTTCTATACAGGTAAAACTCAAAAAATTAGAATATTGTGCAAAAGTTCATTTATTTCAGTAATGCAACTTAAAAGGTGAAACTAATATATGAGATAGACTCATTACATACAAAGCAAGATAGTTCAAGCCGTGATTTGTCATAATTGTGATGATTATGGCTTACAGCTCATGAAAACCCCAAATCCACAATCTCAGAAAATTAGAATATTGTGAAAAGGTGCAATATTCTCGGCTCAAAGTGTCCCACTCTAATCAGCTAATTAAGCCATAACACCTGCAAAGGGTTCTTGAGACTTTAAATGGTCTCTCAGTCTGGTTCAGTAGGAATCATAATCATGGGAAAGACTGCTGACCTGACAGTTGTGCAGAAAACCATCATTGACACCCTCCATAAGGAGGGAAAGCCTCAAAAGGTAATATTCTAATTTTTGGAGTTTCACCTGTATATGATGCATGGCTCCTGGCAAACAGCGGGCTGAATAGCCTAAAGTTGGAGTTTTCTTCTTTTTTTTTTAATTCAAATAATTCTTAGACTTTTTTCTTAACACACATGAATTTAAAACAACACATAAATTAAAAAAGAAAAAGAAAATTAACAACATAAAAAAAGAAAAATAGAAAAAAAAAAGTTCTGTTTTTTGTCTGAACGCCAGAACAGCCAAAGTTTGGTCTAGGCCCAGGTTGGGACTGAACTGTTGGCTTAAACCTAGTTACTGTATATAGCAAATTACACCTATTGGAATATTAGCTAAATGCCAGCAAAATATTATTATTATAATAACAAAATATTTATGTGTATATGCCTGTAAGCTGTTTCCATCCAAAGGATTTGTAATGTTGTCAAACCAGAATTAGGATGTCCACTCCCCAGTCACTGCAATTGTAAGACAATTAAACAAAACAGCCTAGTCACCTTCCTGCCCCCAGAACTTATAAAGGAGTAGCAGGAAACTGATGAGTCATCCCTTTGCTCTCTTCTTACCAGCAGATTCCTTTTCAGCCCATCTACATACAGTACACCCAGGGGCGGACTGACCATTCGGAAACTCGGGCACTGCCCGAGGGCCCAGGGTCAGTAAGGGGCCCCATGAGATGCCCCTGGTACCTTTTTCATAGGCTTTTTTGAGTTTGGGCAAGGACACAGGGGCCCCATGATCCCCTATTGCCCGGGGGCCCCATGAGTTGTCAGCCCACCCCTGAGTACACCTGATCGTGGAATTAATATCACCCCTCCCTCTCCCAATTGTATTTGCTGTACAGATGATTGGAAATGGCTAATATCAGGACAGGTTCAGGTTTACTGGATGCATTTAAAATTTATTTTAATTCATACATTATGCAAATTAAAAAATATAACCACATTCATTTATGTATGTTTTAAAGCCTAAGTTTAGTAAAAAAAAAAATCAGCACAGGGGACATTACTTATATCAATCAAAGCAGATAGACTGTGCAGTTTGCAAGTGCAGTTACACTCATTTTCCCAGATCTTAGTGATTGTGGCAAAGCTTCATTTTGTGAAGAATATTCAATCAGGTGCAAGGGAAAAAAAAACATGAATTTTTGCTTGTGCATGATTGGATAATGGAAATCAGCAGAATTTCATCACATTCACTAAGCCCTGGGAAAAATAAGTGCAACTGCGTTTGCAAAGGGCACAACCTTAATATTAACCTAGCCTGTATTAATACACAAGTAATTATATGACTTTCAAGCCATTTTTCTTTTATATCATATAAGTCCAATTTTGTTAAGCCTTTTATTAAAGGGCCCTAAACAAAAGAGCATTGTTTGATCTTTGCCAGTAACCACTGTTTAGCGCTGAGGAAGGGGGTCTTGTCCCCCAAAACGTGTCAGCCTTCCAACCACGTGGTATAGTAGATGGTTAGATGACGCATTTGTTTTTGGGATTAAATACATGTCTATGGTGGTAATGCACTAGGTCAGGGGTGGCTAACCTGTGGCTCTCCAGCTGTTGTGGAACTACATTTCCCATGAGGCATTGCAAAGATGGGAAGTTACTGACTTGCAGAGGCATGATGGAACTTGTAGTCCTGCAGCAGCTGGAGAGCCGCAGGTTGGCCACCCCTGCACTAGGTGTTTGATCCCTCCTGTGTGTATCTTTGCAGTTTATTCAAGATTAACCAATCTGAGGAAGGCTGCACCAGATGAAGCATTACTTGCCAAAATATCATGAGAAGGACCTCTGTCTGAGTGCTGGAGTGTTTGTTTTTTTCAGCTATTTAAAGCCCTATAAAAGGATATAATGATCTCTACTGGGACACAACATAAATAAAACCCACTTGAATAATGCTGGATATAGAAGTTAGTATGTGCAGTGGCAGGAGGCTCTTTAGGCAACCTAGCAGAACTTTTTTCCATAGCCACAGCTTTAATCATCACTAGCTAAATATATCAATAAATTTCCAGTCTTGTAGCTAAATTGAATTATTCACAGTTAGCCCAAGAGTCTTTTTCTCTTTTTTTATTGCAAGAAAGTTAATAAACAATCCTTAATTGAAAAGTGTTCACTGGAGGGGTGGGTAAAGTGTGTTACCTCTTCTGCCCTTACTTCCTCCCCAATAGCATGCTTATGTTTTTTTTTTTAATCTATATTCTTCCTATGCCCCTACGGGAATTCTTAACTCTGACTTGCTCATTGGCATCCTTTTTCATTTCTGTGAAGTCAGAAACACCCAGGCACCAGTGGTGTAACAATAGCCATTGCATCCTGCTCAGCTGCTGTGGAGCCTGTGGATGAAAGAGGGTCCCATTAGGGGGGATTATGATGCAAATTAAACTTAGAAAATCTGTGTGAATGTGGAAAGAACTCAAATCCAGGATTGTATCATTAACGAGTGCATAAGCTGCTGTTGAGACTAACTCTGTACCCCCTATGATATTTTCAATCAAAGACATCTGATGTCATATGCACAAACTTCAGAATTATGGTCACTAGTCACAGATCCCCTTTGCAGGCTGTGCAGTGAAGAGATAGTTTTGCTGTCTAAGCAGTGGAGATGTATTGTCCTCAGAGCTGGCTGGTGCTAGACTATTTTGCGCCCCAGGCAAGACCAGCTACTTGCACCCCCCCCAAAAAAAAGATAAATAAATAACATATTTTAAAAACAGTAGAAAATATTAAATAAAAAAAACGTGAAACTGCTAAATTTCTTTTAATTTGCAAAAATAAGTGCCATAAGATGCCACCAGCACCAATATTACAGACAAAATCAGTGTCAAAGACGGACTGTATCTGTAGCTGGCAGTGGCAGGGTGACAGTTGCAGTGAGTGGAGGATGATGGATTAATACTCTGACAGATCCCAGGCAGGAATTCTCCAGGCAAAGGGGGGAGATAAAATGTTGTGACAGCAGGCAGCCCAGCCTACACACACAGAGAGAACACCTGAACTGAGCGATCCCACACAGTGACGGATCCGACACAACACACCACCACCAACACTGACACAGATCAGCAGGCCCAGCAGGTACTAGAAGAGCAGGCTGTGGGATCGTGATGATGTCATCACTCACTGACACATTGCACATGTGATGGATGGCCGGCTGAGCCACACTCACGCCGACACAAGACATCAGAGTCAGACATTACCTTCCTCCGCAGGTGCAGCTCCACCTTTGCTGATGAATGGGAAGAGAAGGGCTGGAACTCTACAGTGATCAGCAGTCACTAGCAGTCTTGCAGTAAGGGGCTGACAGGAACACTGGAAGGAGCCGAAGCTCAGCTGCTACACTGGCCCCAGATGCCGGGCATCTTTCTCTTTCCTTCCTTCCTCCCCTCTGCTGCCCCTCCTCTCAGCTGGAGAATCATTCATGACATGGCGGCACACAGAGAGTGTGGCGGCCTGTGCTGCTCCCAGGTGCCCCTAAGTGGCAGTGCGCCGTAGGCGGCTGCCTAGTTTGCCTAGTGGAAGTACCGGTCCTGCCTGTATGCCTCTCTTCAGGTTAAAACTGACAAGATAGCTGTTTGTAGTTCTGAAAAAAAATCCAGTTATTCATCCACAGTCATTTACAGTAAATTATGGCTATAGAGTAATTGTGCACAAGAGTACTAACGGTTATGTCATAATATAAAATATTGTGATTGTAAATATTATTGCTACTACAACTCATTTTCTTTTTTTTTAGCTTACTACAAAGCCACCTGTGGGTGGGGCTTAACACACCATAGTGGGGACACTCGAGCTCGCTAATGTCTACACTGCAGGTGGCGACTGCGGTCATGTGAATTTAGCATCAAGTTGGCACTTCTGACTTAGAAGTAAGCAGGGGAACTTGCACAGTTAACACTTTGTAATCCATGGGCAAACTTCCACACTGTTGACACTAATTCACTAGAGAAACAGCTCCTGTTAGAGTTCACCTCATTCCAGGTGTGCAGCATTTCTGAGCCGGTACCACAGAGCTTGTATCAGTCTCCACCAACTCAGCAGTCCCGTCTCCTTACTCCCAGTAACTGATCCATATGTTACTACTAGATACAGGAAACTCTTTACTTCTTAACTCAAGCGTGTTTTCCTTCTGGGAATATTTCTCTGTGACTCCAGACTTAGTCCCTAGGCACTCTGTCACCAGGTTGGTTGTAGTAAGTGGGGAACCAGTTGCTAGTGAAGGGGCTAAGTATAACACCCCTTCACTACCTTAGCATCCATCACCTCTGTCAAGTCACCCATCTCCTGGCTGGTTGGCTGCTTTAGCAAATCACACAAGCAGTCCTTAGCAACAGCAATATAGCCTCCCTAGGACAGCTTCTCTGCTCATTAAACCTTTGAACAGTATTTTCTCTAATTTCTCTCATCCTGATGAATAAGCCTTGTTTTTTTGATATGCCATGCATGCACCCTTTACAGACTACAGACCAGGAAGATTTAATGAACCATGAAGATCTTTTACTTAAGTAGTTAAGGAGGACAACAGAGTTTACATGAGGTAGTCATACCTTATACAGGTGAGAAAGCCCATGAAAGATCATTGGCAAAGCAAGAGTCCATAATTGGCAGTTAATCCATATAAGAGATCAAGTGATACACAAAGAGAACAGCACTGGATAGCATAAACCCATGTGAGTCCATGCCCCTGGAACCCCCACTGGGTTCCATAGGGGCACAAAGCAACAGAGTAACGGCTACTTCATGAGCAGAATATCTATAACCCTGTCTTCCCAATCCCTCTTCTTGTGGCAGTAATAAACCCCTATTTATCTGGTATGGCCTGCAGGGGATGGTAAGCTCCTGAAAAGAGCAGTACAACCTTACTAGCAGTGTTAACGCTTCTTTCTCAAAATCAACCAGTTGAGCAGGTCAACCAAGGATAAAAGGGCAAGCAACCTCAATTGTAACAAATACACACCAATATAGTCAAAATAATAAAACCCAGAGCACATAACATGAAAGAAAAACACAAGTAACATTCTGGAAGACCTGCTGACACAGCTCTTTTTGGCACTTTCTTCCTGTGAAGATGCGAGGGGTTGGAGAACTTAAAACTTACACTAAGATCTGAGGTGCTATACCAGTGGTTCTCAACCTGTGGGTCGCGACCCCTTTGGGGGTCGAATGACCCTTTCACAGGGGTCGTCTAAGACAATCGGGAAAACACATATTTCCGATGTGTAATGAGCAGCTACGGTCTAGAAAGCAGCTACTGTGTTGAAAGCAGCTACTGTGTAGAAATCAGCTACTGTGTTGAAAGCAGCAGTATTGGAGGTAAAACGACACTTCATGAATTATAATTACTGGGTAAAAAATTTTATGGTTGGGGGTCACCACAACATGAGGAACTGTATTAAAGGGTCGCGGCATTAGGAAGGTTGAGAACCACTGTGCTATACAAACATGTTGAGCTTTGTACAGAGTATAATTGAAAATGAAGGGTAAAAGTTATTCCATGAACTGATGCCCCCCTCCTTCTCTGTCAACTGCCATTTACAGTTCTGGTCCCTAGTAGTGTACTGCATATGTTGGCAGATCTCCTACTACCTCCCTGCAGTATAGATATATTTGATATTAAGATCAGTGACAGCAGGGAGATCACTAGGGGGGCAGCCATTAACATTGTGCTATGGGGCCTCATGATGCGGAGGTATGCACCTACAGGACACCTATTATTTTGGAAAGGCTCTACCAATAGCAGCTTCTGTTTTAAGGATAAGTTCACCTTTTAACAAAAAATAATAAATGCATATTTTTTTAAAGGTAAATAAATGTGTATTTACTATTTTTTTGTTTTGGGAACCTGTAAAGCATTGCGCAAGCAATCAGCAGATCGCTGGGGCCATGCAGAACTCCTGCAGAATTATCACTGTATCTGTGTGTTCGTACCTTGTACAAGCAAGCAGATACACACTGACAGGAAGAATCAGTTAATTACCACAGCACTCAACAGTGCTGTGGTAGTTTACTGAGAAGTAAAAGCCGACAACAGCAAAGGATATATTACCAGAATACCGTAAATGAGTCATGAAGCCAGCCAAGCAGAGCCCTGCATGGCCACATTTTTAGAAAATTGTGACAGCTAGTGGGGGGGGGGGATCCCCCACTAGCTGTCAAAAAGGGGGATCAGGGCAGGGAGAGGGGGCCGTTCTTTTGTAATATATTACATGTTACACCCTGAAAATGGGTGTAACATGTTAGGAAAGGTGAACTTATCCTTTATCTCTCAGTACAGAGAGGCAATGTAGAGAGAAATGAAGGTGTAAAAATGCAAGAACCAATCAAATATCACCTTTCATTAGAACAATATGCTTACTGATTGTGCAATAAGGATTACAGAAATTTACATGCTGATTTTTGCCTTTTTAATCAATACTGAGTAACATGAAATTTCACAAGCGATGATTTCGGAACAATGAACAATCTGATGTAAGTGTGAATATTTTCAACTACAAGCCACTTATTACGTAATGAACTTTGGTTGCCTGATGGCATGCACTCAATCCAATCTTACACAGTATAGATGATCAGAGATACAGCTCATATCAGAACTATGCAAAATATGAAAAGCAATACAGTAAGTAAATAAAGTAAAGTTTCCTACACAGGATACATAAACTATTGATATTAAACTTTAAAAATTAACCCAGTGCATTTCCTAATGAGTATTGAGAAAATAAACACTCAATCTGAGAACCCCCCCCTCCCCCCCATTTTACATTCCAGGCCATTTATTACCATTTTAATGCATTTCAGGGTATTCAATGTCAATTCTATTGATAAACACATAATACAGTTGTTTGACATACTGTATATCTCTTCAGTGTTTTTTATAGGTAATTATACAGTTCTTCCAAATGATTCTTGCTTTGCAAACACAGATAATATGGTTGTAAATGTTAGTGTTGCTGTTGTGCTGCTCAAAATAACCACCAAAACATTAGTGACTCCACCTTACTTATATACGTGACTACATGCACTCTTTACGCCACTTTTGCATACATAAAAACTGTCACAAATCAATAATTACTCATCTATCAATTATAACATGCGATAACACATAAAACATGCATAAACGGTCTCTTAGATGTGTTTTCTGGCAGATCATGAGAAGAAAAAACTATATATAAGAAGCACAGGAGTAGTTTTCTGTTCATATATGTAATATGGCCTTCTTTTTTGGAAACGTGGCATTTAGGGGTGTCATGTTTTACATGACTGTCATATTGACTGTCATATGCCTTTAACTGTTTCTATATTTTGTTTCTGCTCCTCCCTTTCCTTTGGTTTAGTTAATACTGTATAGATAGCCCTCCCACTTTCCCAGAAATGCATTGCAGCTCTAGTCTCATGTCACGAAGCAGGAAACATTATGATCTTTTGACCTATCAAATGTTCATTGTTGTAAGATTCTCTCAGTTTATGGAATAAACTTCCCAAGATCTACAAGATGTCTTATCGATTGAGTCACTGACTTTGGCATCCAACTGAGGTTGAAGTTATCGCTATCTCATCACAACTGTAAGTTACAGAGATCACACTATCAATGCTTAGATTGGACAGACAGAACAGTCAAAAGATCAGTGGAATGCTTCATAGGATCCTGGCTAGTCAAAAGATCAGTGAAATGCTTCATAGGATCCTTGCAAGTCAAATGATCAGTGAAATGTCTTCATAAGAATCCATGCTAGCTAGAATACACAGTGAGATGTTACATGGATACTGGATATAACAGCTATAGAGAGTGCAGCCACCTCTACACAAGTCTGTACATGCCTCCAAGTATATCCCAGCATAACACTCATCAGTGTCAGGACAAATTGATGTGAATGTTTTACAACTGCAAGTTTATTCACTGCATCTGTATGCATTACCGCATGGCTTGCCTGTGAACTTATAAGAAAGAAAAAGAAAACCTTCCTGCAATCATTGCCTAGGAAACCTGAACTCACCTGCAGAAAAAGTGATACATTTCTCTGTAAATTTTCTATCAACCCCTCTCCTTGCAAACATGATGTTTCAGGAAAGTAATATACAGTCTGGGGAAACTAATACACAACCACAATCAGAGCTACATCCAGAGCAGGACTTAGATAAAAGAGAAAAATGCTTAAGAAATCCAACCTGGAAAGTGCAAGAAAATCTTAATGTTGACAAAGGAGAATTGCTGTCTAATATTAATGACTTATGGTCTAATACTGTTAAATGCATGCCTGCTCTCTCTCAACAATCTCAACTAGAGGGCACTATCCAGCAATTGAATGTTGCTTATGAGAATTATCAAAGTCTGTGTGTTAAATATATTGCTCTATTAAAGTGGTACAACACTCAAAGGTCATTGGAAGAATTAATGAGTTTTGAGGAGCTCAATCTTGAAAGAGACAATTTAGTGGTGCAAACAAAGACAAAGGCAGAAGTGAGAATAACACAGCTCCATGAATCCAGATCTTATCGCTCTGCATCTACTAGATGCTCCTCAAGATCTTTCAAATCCATACAATCAAGGTCTTCTACACTCAGTCAACAACTAATAAAAGCCTGTGCTGATGCTGAAGTTTCTAAAATTCAGGCAGCTTTCGCCCAAAAGTAAGCAGAAATGGAGGCTCAGGCCGCACATAAGAAAGCAGAAATGGAGGCTAAGACAGCAGAAATGAAGGCTCAGGCCGCAGAAATGGAGCCTAAGACAGCAGAAATGAAGGCTCAGGCCGCAGAAATGGAGGCTCAGGCTGTAGAAATGGAGGCTCAGACCGCACATCAGTAAGCAGAGAAAGAAGCTGAAGCCACACGCCAAAAGGCAGAAATTGAAGTTTTGGAAAAACAATGTGAGCATGCCACAGCCATGGCAAGGTTAAGGGTCTTAGAACAAGCCACTAGTGAAAATGAAAGAGACAACAGTTCCAGACACTCAGTTCTATCTTATGTCGCAGATTCTTCACACACCTCTCCAGAACGTCAACTCCCTGTCACAGCATCCAAAGTACTCAAAGTCTCTTCTCTGCACCTACTGTACCTCAAGACCATTTGCCCTTATATCCTCCAATACATCAGACTGCAGCATCTCAGTTAGCCACGGACACTGGTGTGTATTTAATAGACCGTCCATCTTACTCTGGCACCAGCAGAGTACCTCCTAGCAAACACACTACTCTGCAAACCAACATGCCAATAGACTTTAAGCCAGCTCCGGCATTGAATGCCTTAGCAGCAACATACGTTCCTAAGTCACTCCACGTAAGTCCACCAACCGCCACAACCAACTCTGTTCCACCTGCAGTCATGCATCCAAAATCAGAAAACACGGACATGTCACAGTTTGCTAAATACAGTCATGGCCGAAATTGTTGGCACCCTTGATATTTCTCCAGGAAATCATGTATTTCTCACGAAACGTATTGCATTAACACATGTTTTGCTATACACATGTTTATTCCCTTTGTGTGTATTGGGACAAAACAAAAAAAGGGAGGAAAGAAAGCAAATTCGACATAATGTCACACAAACCTCCAAAAATGGGCTGGACAAAAGTATTGGCACCCTTTCACAACTGCGGATAAATAAGAATGTTACAAGCATGTGATGCTCCTGTAAACTCACCTGGGGCAAGTAACAGGTGTGGGCAATATAGAAATCACACCTGAAAGCAGATAAAAAGGAGAGACGTTCACTTAACCTTTGCATTGTGTGTCTGTCTGTGCCACACTAAGCATGGACAACAGAAAGAGGAGACGAGAACTGTCTGAGGACCTGAGAACCAAAATTGTGGCAAAATATCAACAATCTCAAGGTTACAAGTCCATCTCCAGAGAACTAGATTTGCCTTTGTCCACAGTGCGCAACATTATCAAGAAGTTTGCAACCCATGGCACTGTAGCTAATCTCCCTGGTCGTGGACGGATGAGGAAAATTGATGAAAGATTGCAACGCAGAATAGTCCGGATGGTGGATAAGCAGCCCCAAACATGTTCCAAAGACATTCAAGCTGTCCTGCAGGCTCAGGGAGCATCAGTGTCAGCGCGAACTATCCGTCGACATTTAAATGAAATGAAACGCTATGGCAGGAGACCCAGGAGGACCCCACTGCTGACACAGAGACATAAAAAAGCAAGACTACAGTTTGCCAAAATGTACTTGAGTAAGCCAAAAGCCTTCTGGGAAAACGTCTTGTGGACAGATGAGACCAAGATAGAGCTTTTCGGTAAAGCACATCATTCTACTGTTTACCGAAAACGGAATGAGGCCTACAAAGAACAAAACACAGTACCTACGGTAAAATATGGTGGAGGTTCAATGATGTTTTGGGGTTGTTTTGCTGCCTCTGGCACTGGGTGCCTTGACTGTGTGCAAGGCATCATGAAATCTGAGGATTACCAAAGGATTTTGGGTCGCACTGTAGGGCCCAGTGTCAGAAAGCTGGGTTTGCGTCCAAGATCCTGGGTCTTCCAGCAGGACAATGACCCCAAACATACGTCAAAAAGCACTCAGAAA
Organism: Staurois parvus; assembly: GCF_062004578.1. NCBI lineage: Eukaryota > Metazoa > Chordata > Amphibia > Anura > Ranidae > Staurois > Staurois parvus. The sequence goes on from NW_028317883.1 coordinate 2,732,903, forward strand.
TGGATGGCAAAGAAGCGCTGGAGAGTTCTGAAGTGGCCAGCAATGAGCCCAGATCTAAATCCCATTGAACACCTGTGGAGAGATCTTAAAATTGCTGTTGGGAAAAGGTGTCCTTCCAATAAGAGAGACCTGGAGCTGTTTGCAAAGGAAGAGTGGTCCAAAATTCCGGGTGAGAGGTGTCAGAAGCTTATTGATGGTTATAGGAAGCGACTGATTTCAGTTATGTTTTCCAAAGGGTGTGCAACCAAATATTAAGTTAAGGGTGCCAATACTTTTGTCCAGCCCATTTTTGGGGTTTTGTGTGACATTATGTCATATTTGCTTTTCTGCCTCTGTTTTATATTTGTTCCAATACATACAAAGGGAATAAACATGTGTATAGCAAAACATGTGTTAATGCAATACCTTTTTTGTGTGAAATACTTGATTTTCAGGAAAAATATCAAGGGTGCCAACAATTTCGGCCATGACTGTACATGCTCCGCAGAGAGCATGTTAAGACAGGCCTCACCAAGTTTGATGACAAGCCTGAGAATTACAGAGGCTGGAAATCCACTTTTAAGACCACAATGAGTGACCTAGACATCAATACCACAGAGGAATTAGATCTACTCATCAGATGGCTAGGTCCACAGTCTACTGAATGCATCAAGAGACTCTAAGCAGTTCATATTGACAACCCTGCTGCAGGCATTAATGCTGCTTGGGGCAGACTTGAACATATCTTTGGCAACCCAGAGGCCATTGAAAATGATTTATTCAAAACATTGCAAAGCTTCCCAAGGAGTTCTGCTAGTGACAATCTAAAGTTTCAAGAACTCAGCGAGTTTCAACTTGCTAAGGCTGACATCAACTTACCTGGTCTCAGTTACCTTGACACTTCTCATGGCATCAAACCTATTGTTCTCAAGCTATCATATGGAATTCAAGAAAGAAGGGCAGCGCTTGGATCAAAGTATAAGGAAGAACATAGAGTTGCCTTTCCTCCTTTTTCCTACTTATGCGAGTTCATCAAAATAATTGCAGACACTAAGAATGACCCAAGTCTCTCATATGGGGACTGTAATCTTCTCAGTACACTCTCTCCAAGACCTACGAACACATGCATGTCGTATAGAGACTGCAGAGGTCCAGCGTTAGTGAAAAGGACTAATGTTCTACCTGCACTTGCTACAGTTCTTGAAAAGATTGATCAAAACAAGAGAATTGAGGACCCAAATCGCCAGTGTCCAATACATAACAAACCGCATCCACTTAAGAAATGTATCGGCTTCAGAAAGAAAACCTTCCAAGAACATAAGGAACTTTTGAAGAAATTTGGGGTTTGCTACAAATGCTGTGCCTCCACAGAACACGTTGCAAAGGACTGTAAAGTGATCATCAAATGTATAGAGTGTGACAGTGATGACCATGTGCAAGCTCTTCATCAATATTTGCACAATTCTACTACGCTCACAAACAATCTTCCTGAGGCAAAGCAAGGTGGCGGAGCGCCTAGATCAAGCAGCACCTACCACCCCAGTGTTCTCTACATGTACAGAGGTCTGTGGAGAAGGATTCTGCGACAAATCTTGTGCAAAGATATGCTTGGTCCGTGTATACCCCAAAGGTCAACCTGAAAAGGCCATGAGACTGTATACTATTCTGGATGATCAGACTAACAGATTTCTTGCAAGAACACAGATTTTTGAACTGTTGAACATAACTGGAGATGCTCTGCCTTATACTCTAAGCACTTGTTCCGGAACTACAGAAGTCTAAGGTAGGAGAGCCAGTGGTCATGTAGTTGCTCCTCTGAATGACAGTGTGGAAATATCTTTGCCTACTATCACTGAGAGCAACCAGATTCCAAGCATCAAAGAGGAGATCCCTACTCCTGAAGCTGTTTTTCACCATTCTCACTTAAAGCACATAGCCAACCAAATACCAGCCCTCACTGAAAGTGCCGATATCTTGCTGTTACTTGGTCGAGACATCCTAAGGGTGCACAAGGTTCGTCATCAAATCAACGGTCCACACAATGCACCATATGCTCAGTGTCTGCATCTAGGATGGGTCATCATAGGCAATGTCTGCCTAGACAAGGACAGGAGGTCCTACTCAGTCTCTTCCTTTAAAACACATTTCCTGTCAAATGGACAAACAACTTGTTCTGCGCAACGACCACATAAATATATTGTAAAAGAAAGACTGTTTGAAAAGGGTGCACAACGGCACATCATACAAGATAATAAGAAAGGTCTTAATCTCTGGGATAACAACATCGGCAACACAGTGTTCGAGGTAACTACTAAAGACAATGAGTTGGCAGCTATCATAGAAGACATAGAATTCTTGAAAACCATGAGTAAAGAGTTCTACCAAGATGATTCCAACAGTTGGGTAGCACCTCTATCATTTCATACCCCAAGAAAGAGACTACCAAACAACAGGGTACACGCAGAATCACGGTTTGTTTCTTTAAATCGCAGCTTGAACCAGAAGCCTGAGATGAAAAAGCACTTTGTGGACTTTATGCAGAAGGTGTTTGAGAGAGAAAATGCTGAGCTTGCCCCTCCTCTTGTGGAAAGAGAAGAATGTTGGTATCTACCATGCTTTAGTGTCTACCATCCTCGCAAGCCTGATCAGATTAGGGTGGTCTTTGACTAAAGTGCTCGTCATGAAGGCGTCTGCCTCAATGACAATCTTCTCACTGGGCCTAATCTGAACAACAATCTCATAGGAGTTTTACTTTGCTTCAGACAACAGTCAATTGCTGTTATGACTGACATTCAGCAGATGTTCCACTGTTTTATCGTTCGTGAAGACTACAGAAACTTCCTCAGGTTCCAATGGTACCGCAATAATGATGTCAACGATGAAGTCATAGACTATCGAATGAAGGTACATGTTTTCGGTAACAGTCCTTCTCCTGCAGTAGCAATTTATGGACTGAGGAAAACAGCTCAAGAGGGTGAGAAAGAATTTGGATCTGATGCAAGACAGTTCGTCAAAAGTAATTTCTATGTAGACGATGGACTCAAATCTCTGCCCAATGAAGAAGAAGCTATTGACCTTCTTACTGGAACCCAGAACATGCTTGCCACTGCAAACCTCAGACTTCACAAAATCATCTCTAACAGCAACAAGGTCATGATAGCCTTTCCTTCTGATGACCATGCTGTCAGTGTGAAGATATTCCAGCTAGGATCTGACCTTTCTGTTACACAATGCAGTCTTGGATTGCTTTGGAATGTTAAACAAGACACATTCACATTTCAAGCATCAGCCTGTGACAAGCCCTTCACAAAGGGAGGAGTATTGTCTACAGTAAACAGCATTTATGATCCGTTAGGTTTCATTACACCTCTCACCATTCAGGGTAAGATACTGCTGAGACAACTTACTTCTGAAAGCTCAGACTGGGATACCCCCTTGCCCAAGGAGAAACAACAAAGTTGGGAATCCTGGAAACAGTCTCTGAAAGCATTAGAACAACTCCAGATACTACGCTGTTACACCCAAGCATCCTTAGAGAATGCCACCAGAAGAGAGATTCTTCTCTACGCCTGAACAATGGCACTATGTTCCCACAAGCTTCAACCCTGCTGACCGTGGCAGTTGTGCAGTACCTGCTACTGCATTCCGGAACACATCTTGGCTATAGCCACCATAAAAGAAGGTTCTGCAGACCTTTACTTCAGGCCTATAAAGGAACTAGTACTTCTTTTGCCCAAAGAGGAAGACAAGTCATTAACCTGATTTAAATGGAGGTAAGAAGGAATCATGCATGTTGCTGCCTTCCCCTCTGAATATGGATTTCCATATCTCAGCCTGGACTTTCGAGACCAACATCTGCAAGTATTATGCTAAATGTTTGCATTGTTTTCCTTTGTTCTTCCCTTGCCTCTTGTTATGCAGATGTTCCTGCAAAGAATCTTCATTATTTATATTGTACTTGAACTAAAGTTTATTATAATACAAATCATAGATTTTGACGGGGAGTGTCATGTTTCACATGACTGTCATATTGACTGTCATATGCCTTTAACTGTTTCTATATTTTCTTTCTGCTCCTCCCTTTCCTTTGGTTTAGTTAATGCTGTATAGATAGCCCTCCCACTTTCCCAGAAATGCATTGCAGCTCTAGCCTCATGTCATGAAGCAGGAAACATTATGATCTTTTGACCTATCGAATGTTCATTGTTGTAAGATTCTCTCAGTTTATGGAGTAAACTTCACAAGATCTACAAGATGTCTTATCGATTGAGTCACTGACTGTGGTATCCAACTGACGTTGAAGTTATCGCTATCTCATCACAACTGTAAGTTACAGAGATCACACTATCAATGCTTAGATTGGAGAGACAGAACAAGGGGTCCAAAGCATTCATATGGATATCATGTCATGGAATGTCTGCTGTATTGACTGTAATATGATTATCTCCTATGATCATCAGCTCCACCTGTAGTAGCAATTTCCGCAAAATCAGATAAAACTTCGGACTCGAACTTCTGAAGGAAGCAACTGATTCTTTAAAAGCAGCGCTGTTTTGACTCAACAGATGGCTTATGCCCTCATCTGCTAAGTGAGTTATAGAAAACTTCTTACATGCGTATATATACCCATGATTATGTCACAAGGCATACATTCCTTTCCTACTTTCTATACACTCAAAAGGCTTCCTAAACTCTGCAGAATAACCTTGGCCAGCAACTGCAGATAAGAAATACCAGCTTCCAACCAGTACACAGGAAATAAGGGAGGGGGGAAGATGAGCCAATAACCTTGCTTCTACAAACACAGGCTGCTAGAAGTGTTATAGTTTAAAGGGCAACTCTACAACATCTGGGTGCTACTACACACCTAGTGATCATAATGCAGTATTTGTTATTGAGGTATTTAAGGAACACACAGCTTTATAGCCACTAGATGGAACTGATGATCATAGGTGAAAATCAAATTATAAACAATATAGCAGACATTTGAGAGGCCCATGCAAACGCTTAAGACATGCACAGATATTGTTTTATACATAGACCGCTAAGTATCACAAAGCTTGAACAATGCATGAATAGTGGTGCTAGTGATATCCAGGTTTACTATTAAGCTGGTTATACACTGAGCAAAATTCTGACATCTTTTGATTGCAAAATCTAAGAAGCCTGTTTGAAAATTGTTAGCCGAACTGCACCTGAATCAGAGGAGATCCAGGCACTGTTTGGGTATTCTGACAGCTGGCTGCCAGAATAAAATAGACACATCGGTAGATTCATGGATGGAGGAATTTGTTGGATCTCTTGCCTTTGGCCCACATGCTGAAAAAGAGAAATCTCTGGGTGTGTACCCAGCTTTAGAAAATGAATGCTGCAGTTCTCATTTTCATTACAACACACACTGTATACACTAGCACTTCAAGGCTGCCTGATTATGATGCTAAGGCACATTAGGTTAGGCTCAACAAGGTGTCACCACTGTTCTTTTGCAGAATTGAATCTCAGCATAATGCATAAAGGTATTAAAGAAAAATGTGTCTTTAAAAATGCTTATAACTTTGATTCGGAAGTAGCTGGAGAAATTAGTGAACATAGTGTCCTTTGTCAATTAGTAGCACTTTGGTTTTCTGTGTAGGGTTAACCAGTTAATTAAGATTTAACACCTTCCCAGCCAGTCCTGGCATTCCTTTAACAGCATCTTTATACCAAGGGTCAGAAAGGACTGCCCAGTCACATGACCACTGCGATTGGCTGTCACAATGATCACATGATTAGGAGCTCATCATCACTACAGATCAGGAGCACTATGACAGCTCAGCCAATGTACAAGGATCATGCAAAGAAGTATGCTCTAAAAACAGAAACTGCTCATTGATGCATTTGTGTGGCACAGGAGCGTTTAAGACCACCCTTTTCCCCACTTCACACATGCAACAAGAGGCTACAAAGTATGGCAGTCTTTCTCTTTCTGTAAATGAGTTCCAAGAAACAGCATTACTAACAGTAATTGAAGCCATATGTCTAGCTGTTTTAGATTTGCTGTTTTATGTGTCTTCGGATTCTGCAATTCTCCTACACTACCTCTCTATCCTAGCACTAGAATATTGGTCTAGTTGCCACAAAAGATTTGGGTACTACTTAAAAGTTTATCTAAAGCCAAAACTTTTATTTCAGTTTTTTATAGTGTGTTAAGTGATTTGACCCCCTGCCAGGTTTTTATAGCTATCTCTGTCCCTGTTAAGACGATACATTCCTACCTAACTTTTCTTTCTCCATTCCTTTCTAATATGTCTGAATGAAAACGAGAAACTATTAAAATACATTCAATGACACATGAAAGGCTGCTATTAAACTGAATTAGGGTATAAAATATAACCGCTGAGTGCCTCTAATCTGTATCTTGGCATTCACCTTCTGCACCTGGCTTCCTCACTAACTAAATCCCTATAATTTCTAGCATCCTAACCTTCTGAAAGGAATTGAATCTGAGCCCAAGAAGATGCATTCCAAGCATTGCTTGTTGAGCACTGTCCTTTCTCTGAGTCCTCAGCAAGTGGCTAAAGCCTTTCCCAGAAGCAGTATGGGAGAAGCCTGCTGTATGTGGTTGCATAGGATTATGTAAACTCATACTAAATTGTATGGTCTTTTTGGACTTTAACAAAGAGCTAATGTTTACTGTGTGTTTACTTATTGTCATTGGCGTTTTATGAAGTCAGTGGTCCTCCAAAATTTGGACCCCATTGCTTAATTAAAAAAAAATGTGATGTAAGTGTGCACCGTGGTGAAGAATGGGAATGGTTTTGTTTGTGCCAGGGGTGTAACTAGGAATGCAAAAGACCTGGGGGACCTTTGGGCACTCCAAATAGAGCATTGATGTAGCATAGAAGGCTGCAGCGAACATTGGTATGGTCAAATTGCGCCAAAAGTTGAGGGGATTAAAAAAGCATGGTTGAATAAAACAAAATACTTCTTGTCACAAAGAAAGAAAACACTTCAAAAAGTATTCAGGTGGTGCATAAATCAATTGTCAGTGCAGAGAACTCTTATAAAAATATATAAATAAAATAAATGATATTTTGCACATACAAATACTTGATGAAATAACAACAACTAATAATTAATGATATTCCAAAAAGAAAGTCTAAATGAATCAGTCAACAAAACGATCACCCCGTGAGGAAAACTAAATACATGAATATATGTGCAGTGCTCCCCTCTCTGGTGTGCACTCACCAAAAAGGGTTGCCTCCCACTCTTGTGGTTGGTACACTAGGCTTTAATGGATGATTTTCCAAGAAATTAATCAGATCACTTTGATGTTTTATTCTCCTTAATCTTGAAACATTGGAATCCCAGGACAAGCGCTCTTGAACTCCAGCACACAAACTCCTCCTTCCAATGCTCCACACTCAAATGACCATGTAGGAGAAAAAAAACACAAGAAAGCCCCAAATGGTGGAGTACCAACTAAATGATTTTTTATTGCCTCAATAGAGTGCCACTTACGAGATGAAAATAAGTGAAAAGCCCAAAGATGTTAGCTTTAGTAAGCTCTTAGTGTAAGGAAAGCTGAATCAGTGCTCTCACCACCGCCGGCCTTCGATCTCAGACACACCTGCGTCACTGGATACAAATGGAGAAACAGAAAAAGGGCGCACCGACCTAGTGCATTATCGTTTAAAATAACAAAAACAAAAATAGGTATCATACTCACAATGGACATAATAACACAGGCATGTCAAACTGAACAAGATGTATGATCCAAACAACATCTGAGTCCATACGATGGAATCCTGGATGACCAACTGGCTAACGCGTTTCGAGGACACAACCTCTTCCTCAGAGCTCTGTTTCTTTAATAAATTATTTTAAACGATAATGCACTAGGTCGGTGCGCCCTTTTTCTGTTTCTCCATTTGTATCCAGTGTATTCGGACCACCCCGGTCTGTTGAGGGCAGCAAGCAGTGCATATTCCAGAAAATTCCAGAACATTCCTATTGGGTCTACTGAGTCCTTTCCTAGCGCAGGAGTAAAGTGTTTGTTGTGTTACACCTACGTCACTACCGGTTCCAGTCAGCGTCACTTACGGTCGCCAAACCACCACACCCTGACGTGTTTCTTCACTTCTGACTTAGTCATAGTCATGTATTTATTTTTGCACAAGTTTTCCTCATGGGGTGATCGTTTTGTGGACTGATTAATTTGGACTTTCTTTTTGGAATATCATTAATTATTAATTGTTGTTATTTCATTAAGTATTTTTTATGTGCAAAATATAATTTATTTTATTTATATATTTTTATAAGAGTTCTCTGCACTTACAATTGATTTATGCACCACCTGTATACTTTTTGAAGTGTTTTCTTTCTTTGTGATTATTTTATTTTTAAAGTGGCAGTGTACTGGTTATACACACCCGTTATATAATAGTGATAAGTATCACTCAAGTCAGGTATGCTGTCACTGGGGTGTTTGCTCATGTTATTGTTATTTTGCAGTGTGTTGGTGTCTGGATGGATTTTGTTTCACTGTACATAAATAACACTTAAAGTGGAACTTTGGGTAAAATTTTAAAACGAGCAGACAGGCAGGATTTTTAATGCAGAGGAGACATGCCTCCTCCCTTCCTCTTGCTGACCTTATAACCTCCCCCCCCTCAGTGATTCATGTAACCGAACATTAGCATGGTGTGTTGTGCTGCGGTGCGGTGACACGAGGTACCTTCCTGTGTGTTGTGATAAAATGCACCATGCCTGCATTTTATTGCAGTTCACTGCACTCCACCTCTGGGCTGCATTGTTGTGTGAACAGGGCACATAGAAAACAATTGGTTTTTATGTGCTTTTGTTGTGATTGTTACAGAAAAACACCAGTCAGCTCACAACTGTGAATGAGCCAATATTGTATGTTCTTATTCAGCTTGTTTGAATGGTGTAGTGCATTATTTGCACTTATTCATTGAATCTGGTGAAAATTTATGTTAAGTTACTGGTTCAGGTGTTCATCAATGAGTAAGATTGTTTTAGGACTCATTGATGAACACTTTTCATCCATCAATCAAACTAAAAATGGAATACTCAAACACACACGTCAACTTCCTAGACACCACAGTATACATCAGGGATGATACGCTTCACACCTCAATATACAGGAAACCCACTGACAGATGCAACTACCTCCACAGTTCCAGCTTCCACCCCCAACACACGAAACGTGCCATCGTACACAGTCAGGCCATTAGATACCACCGAGTATGTTCTGACCCAAGAGACAGAGATAAACATCTCGGGACACTAGCAGACTCCTTCCATAAGAAAGGTTACAAGGACAAAACTATCAACACCGGCATAAACACAGCCTTGAGAACCCGAAGAGAAAATCTACTTCAGTACAAGGAGAAAAAAACAAACAACCGTGTACCTCTAGTAACCACATACAACCCAGCACTAGAAGGAATAAGAAAAATAATCAAAGATTTACAACCCATCATAACAGAGGATGGAACTCTGAAAGAAATATTCCAGCAACCCCCAATACTGGCTTTCAGACAACCCCCCAACCTCAGAAATAAACTAATCAGTAGGAAACTTCCTTCTGATTATGATGTCACAAATAATGGAAGCACACCCTGCAATAAGAAACGCTGCAAGCTGTGCAACCAAATCAATCCATCAAAAAGTGTCAGACACTCAAAAGGGATCTTCAATATTTCCGGATCATACAGCTGCACCTCCAGTAATGTTGTGTACCTTATCCAGTGCAGAAAATGCAGCAAAGGATCTTATGTTGGCGAAACAGGACAGAAGTTGCAAACAAGGATGAATTTGCACAGACATACCATCAAGGAACATAAAGAAGATGACCTTTGCACACCTGTAGGACACCATTTCACACAACCAGGCCACAGTATGGAAGACCTCAAAGTTTTAGTTCTGAAAGGAAAATTCAAATCCATCCAGGAAAGAAAAACATTTGAACTAAGAATGATAATTCTATTTGACACAAAAGATAACGGCCTTAACTTGGACATGGGATTCCTCAACCATTATCCAACAGTTTTATGACTATCTATTAGCTGAAGCTTGACCTGCTGTGTGAGTGTAGTATCCCACCCCCCCCCCCCCTCGCTTTTGATGTATCTTATCTGTAGCCTTTTTTTTTTTTTTTCAATCCCTTCTAACATTCTGCTTAAACTTTGTGATTTGTAATAGAACTGTTTGGACTTTGAAGAAGGGGACATACCCCGAAAGCTTGTCCTCAAAATTGTATGTTAGTGCAAATAAAAAAAGTACCATTCTGGTGAAATCCTGATGCATTGACCCTTGATTAGTATATTCAAAGCAGCAAGATTCTGTGGGGACTTGGAACTAAACACACTCTTCAGCCACAGCACAAGTTATAAGGAGACAATCACCGGTAATATACAGAGACAGAGTTCTCTCATCAATCAGCAGAAGGAATAGCTAATTCTGAGCAGCTTTTGCTTTCCAAGATCTGTGTCACTCTGAGAATTAGAGAGCAGGCTTTCTCATGACCATTCTCCAAAGATGAACAACAAATGCAGCAATATCAAAATCCCCTTTCGTCACAGAGTACTCACTGTTTCTGGATTGTCCTCTAGATAGCATTAGACAGCAGTAGAAATCCTCTCTCTTTCAGCAGCTCCAGACTTTGAGAGACACATGCACTTGAGTGGCTGTAATCCTGAGTGTCAGGCAGGACAATCCTTAGTTTGCACACTGTCCTCCTGCAACAATTTCTCTGCTACACACTCCCAGTCCAGCCCATGGGCTCTAGCAGCACAGAGTAAGACTCTGTGACTTTACACCAGGAGCTCTTGCTCCATGCGGTCCCCTGAAAATGTCTGCCTCCCCACATGTGCTTCTTCTTCCTTTTTCCTCTCTCCTTTCCTCCACAGCCAATCATACGTTCAGCTGCAACAGTGCTGCTATGGGTGGATCCTTCTCAGCTGTTGCAACAACCAATCAGAGCACAGTCCTGCTTTTCCTGTCTGTCACTCACAACAAGGGAAAAGAAAAAAAAATGCTTTGCAACTGCTGTTTAAGATTTAAAGCAACCAGCACATCTCTACAACTGAATGTTAAAGGTTTCTTTATAGCAAATGACAGGAAGAATTGATTGTTGTGTCATATTGTTATTTTGATTTCTGGTAACATTTGGAATTTTTAGTTATCTTGATTATACCTTTCAGGTCAAGAGCCTATTAGACCCTCTTATATTGTCTTGGCAGAAAGGTTAAAGGCACTGAGACAGACAGTGGATACTTTGAAACAAATGAGGGAAAATTGTCAAAATGTTCAAAACTAGGAAGGGCCACCCCATGTGCATATCATGCATATAGGTGGTAATGACATGTTTTTGGAGATCTTAAAGCATGTTTTCTGCACATTAGGAACTCTTCACAGGCTTGACAAAACTTTTGTTCTTAAACAGTTCTTCCTGTGCAATGGCGATTGAACATGCAGTTTTGAATAGATCTTGGGGTTGATTTACTAAAGGCAATTAGTTTGCTCACTTCTTGCAAAAGAAGTTGTCACTTTGTGAGGGAGTTTGTTCTGGAGCTTAGTGAATGCGGTAAAGTTTCACTTTACAAAGATTACCCAATCACGTGCAAGGAAAATAAAAAAACAGCAATTTTTATTGCACATGATTGGATGATGGAAGACAGCAGAGCTTTACCTTGTTCATTAGGCTCTAGGTGCAAACATTCCTTGCAAAGTGCAATTTCCTTTGCAAAGTGTACATTTTTTTTTGACGGGCAGGATTGCGGTATTGCACAAGTTACTAGAGAGTGCAGTGGAAAATATTCATTAGGATGGAGTATTCAAGGTTGAGGGTAACCCCTGAATGCAGTAGCATGTTCTTAATGGTGCCTAAAAGAAGACTACCTAAGAAAAAAGCATTTATTGACAATTGATTTCAGGTCAACAATCACCAATTTACTTTATAAGTGGTCTTAAATTTACAAATTTGGTCTTAAATTCACAAAGTCGTGCTATGTTAAGGATCATGGTGTAATGGATCTTGTACCCATTTAGCTGGTTATTTGTGGTCAGTGGCTGGGATAGGCCTTTAACATAGTTTATTATAGGAAGCATTGTCAAGGACCTGCTTTACTGTTTTAAATTGTTTGTATTGGTGTTAGGGTTACTTAAAGTGTTACTAAACCCACAACAGTAAAACCAGTCTGTATATATAGTAAAGCATGCTTGATATACTCATTGTGGAACCTAAGGGGTTAATCCTCTACATTATGTAAAAATGCTGTTTGAGCCTGATTTCTCTGATCCTCCCCTTCTTCCAGTGTCCCCCTCTTATCTCCTGATAAGACATATCATATGGAGAAACTCTGCACATTCTTAGTTTGGTGTGTATTACTAGAGAGGTTTTATTTTTCTTGGGAGAGTGCATGTGATCAGCACAGGGCCAATCACAGCTGTCCAGACAGAGGTCAGGAGTTCTGCATCCTCCTAGAGCAGAAAGAAAACTCCTACAAGTTTTAACCAGTGCTCTGCTGGACACTGATAGAAGTCACAAGACTGCTCTAACTGCTGATGAGAAAAGGTATTTAGCAGTTTATATTTACTAAACTAATTGCATTTCCATGTTCTGTGTACTGTGGGAGACCAGATAGAGAGAATGCAGGGTCCTGGGTTTCGTAACACTTTAATGTTTTGTATGTTAAAAGTAACATTTAATGAAATTGTTTACACACCTGATTTATTTGCTAATAAAAGCTGTGGCTTTTAATTTCCAATACCCTGCCAAAGTCAAGATATCTAAAAGGTTTTATTGTGGTGTAGCAGACTGAATGGATGGTGCCTTCCACTGTGTAACAGAAATTTCTACCAGCACAGCTCATCTTTGAAGAGCGATTGTCTTTTATATAGACATCAGAGAAAAAAATATCACTAACCAATGTTTTGTGACCATTCAGAGTTCATTTTTCAAGGCAGAGTAATAATGATGCATGGTCCTGAAATGCCCATCTTGCACAATATACAGTATATTACACCTTTCTGTATACAGTTTTCCTTGTAATTGTTTTGAATCTATTCATTACTTTCAGGTATTTGCGGCTGAAAAAATGTCTTCTCCAACTGTAATGCATTCTGAAGAACTGTAAATACTTGTAAGGAAAAATCATTTGCTCCTTTCTATGACAATGTCACCTACTGTGCTGAAAACTCAGGTACTGTAAATATCATCAGGTGAACTATAATGTACTGTAATGGAAAACTAAAATTGCTTTGGTAATTAAAGTAAATCTGTCCCTAAACCTTAGCAATTTATACTGTACATATGATGAAAAAAATGCACAAACAGAAGTTACCATCAAAAATAATGAGTAGAATCAAAGAGAAAGAAAAGAAGTGAATCTTGCTTCAATGATGTTGGCATCTTTGTGAGAACGTACAGTGATGTCTTGTATGCTGCATGAAAGTTGATATTTTAAGATATGTATTTCCAGCCTTTGCTACACATTGTGAACTATAATCAATGTTTAATGTATGTACATAGAAATAACTTTTTCTATAGTGGAGACATTGCCACAGCTGTTCCAATAGTCCTACATCTGAACCTTTTATGATACATCAAGAGTAAAATACAAAGCCAGAAGTACTGCACTGCCTGTAGACAGTTTGCTTACTTTGATGATATGTTGTGGCAACTCAACTCCACCCTCAAATATCTGATGTTTCTTCTTTTGCATTAAGAATCAGTTCCCCTGAAGCAAGGAAACACAATAACAATGTACCTAATTTCCTCTTAATTATCTACCTTGCAGAGAGTTATTGTGGCCATAGGAGCCATGATTATTACAAACATTTCCTACATTTAAGAATGAATTGTGATTAGTGGCTTACATCCAAACCTCCTTTAGGTTCCAACAGTTGAGGAGCAACCATAAAGAATTTCCAGTAAGCATTAACATGTCCTAGCAAATCAGATGAATTGTTTTATTCTACAGTGGAGCAAAGGAAAGCAAAAAAGAAGAAAAATGTCACCAATGGGATTATGGCACTAGGCAGGAAGGAGGGTCATGGAGCGCCGACGGGGGGCCCGAGAGGTGGAGGAGGTGGAGAGCATGTATGTGTGGTATGTTTGAATCACCTCCACTAGATCAACACCCGCAGCTATCACCTTTTGTATCACCTCCCCCTTCCTTTAGATTGTAAGCTCCATGAGCAGGGCCCTCACATTTCTTCTGTACTGAAATGTATTGTAATTGTACTGTCTCCCTTATATTGTAAAGCGCTGCACAAACTCTTGGCGCTATATAAATCCTGTATTATAATAATAATGTTTGCTATTAAAAAAAATTGAACCTTTAATATCACTTTAAGTAGTAGGGGTCACATATTCAGGGACGAGCAGATACCTCCTTTCCTGACATAACAAGGAAACATCTTCTGGATGGTGGTCACTCTTAACCTGGAGACAGCATGTAAGCAAGTGCAGTTAGCTAATCTGCCACTAGGTGGCTCTGTCCCAGAAGGGAAGTGTGGTTGCAGAAAATAGTGTCTTTGGGTCCATTTCAGTGAGAGCCCTACTGTAGTGATGTAATGGGCAAGTGAGTGCCCACAGATAAGCTAGGTTGAGAGGAGCCACAGTGCAATTGGGGCATCGAAGCTTCCCCACCATCAGGCAGGTGTAGCCAGCAAATGGAGGCCCTGGAAAGGGATGGATGCTGGGGAGAGGTAGACCTGCACCCAGAAATGCCAGCTGTAGACTTCCTGACCCTTATGGAGGTGGGGGATAGGGAAAGTTTCAGAAGGCCTTGTTCTCTGGAGTAAGGCCATTCCCCTGGAGGACCCAGGAGAGGTGTACCCAAGTAGGAGGTGACTGCATTGACCCCATTTCAGTGAGACTACCAGTTAGGAGCAGTGAATGGACACAGAAAGCCTAAGGATACCAGTATCTCTGAGTGAGTACTAACGACCCAGGGTGGAAGGAGACTGAGGTAGGGAAGATGGCTTACTAAAAGTGCTGCATTATGCTTTCACATGTGACTACTGCAGACTGTTCACTAAATATGACAATGTCCTGTCAAGTGAGCCCGGATAGTATGCTGATGTGATATGACTGCTGTGCTATTTCCAGGTTTGATCAGTAAAGTGAAGCAACCTTATCTTTGTGTGGACAACCCTTCCTTTACACCAACATTCTAGCCATTTGCAAGCCCCCCTACAAGCTGATCAGCACAAAGACCTTACAGGTTCGATAATGTCTTAATATAAAGAGTGATTTCAAGTTATTTGAATATTTTTCCTTATATTTTCACTTATCTAACTGTAGAGGGGATTTGTCAAGAATGGTAAAAGAACAGGCAGAACAAAACACAATAAAATCAAGCCCATGTCGAAATCATTTCAATTCAATAGGTGTTTAAAGTGAAAAACTATGGACCAGAAGACAAAAGTGTTACTAGTAATATTACATATTTTATTCAGTCATTTACATTCACGATAAGCGTGATAAACAATGATATGGAAATATACAATGATATACAAATTCGTTTGAAAAAATTGGTTTATTTAACAGTGCAGTAAGTGAAAAAATAACCATTTATTATTCAACCTTTTTCTAATTGCTCTAGATTAATGCTATGGTAAATTTGATTGGTTGCTGTAAGTTACTACACTTTGTACACCATAATTGCTAATTATACTGTACAGAGTTTTATCACTTGTCACAGTTTAAATAACAGCTTTAACCGCATCTGGTTCACATAAGGCTTTTATACTAATTCAGTACTTAACATGTCCATGTATTGCCAAATTATTAGGCATTTACTATGCTTTATGAATTTTGACTTTTACAAAGCCAATGGAATTCTGTTAGATATTACACTGATTATTAAACTGATTAAATCCAATTGAAAGAGCAAATGTATTTTAGTAGCCCATTTTTTTTTTAAATCATGTCAAGTCACTTTGCCTATTTGACATCAGGATAGTTAAGGTCATTTGCATTGGTGCCTTGACAGTACTGTGTAGAAAATGTTTGTCAGTGATTTTGTCACACATTGTGTAAAGAAGAAATTATTTGTCTGGCAACTTGTGAGTAAAACACACACTGTAGAGGGGTCCCGTGATACTGTTTCAGTAACTGACCTTAATCCTTGACATAAATTTGCTAGTCTTCCCAATTACTGAACATGGGTAGCTATCTCAACCTGACCTTTTCTAAACAAGAATCGAATTGCTGCCAAACTGCATTAGAGTATAACCTAAATAATGGAGCTAACAAATGGAAAAAAAATATATATACAGTATACTGCTAAGAAAAATTAAAAGAACACTTTTTAATCAGAGTATAGCATCAAGTCTATTAAACTCCTGGGATATTGATTTGGTCAGTTAAAAGGCAGAGAGGGTTGTAAATCAATTTCAGCTGCTTTGGTGTTAATTAAATTAACAACAGGTGCACTCAATGGGCAACAATGAGACAACCCCCAAAATAGGAATGGTTTTACAGGTGGAGGCTACTAACATATTTTTCCCTACTCATCTTTTATGACTGTTTTTCCCTAGTTTTGCATTTGGCTAGGGTCAGTGTCACTACTGGTAACATGAGGCAATACCTGGACCCTACAGAGGTTGCACAGGCAGTCCAACTCCTCCAAGATGGCACGTCAATACGTGCCATTGCCAGAAGGTATGCTGTGTCTCCCAGCACAGTCTCAAGATCATGGAGGAGATTCCAGGAAACAAGCAGTTACTCTAGGAGAGATGGATAGGGCCATAGAAGGTCCTTAACCCATCAGCAGGACTGGTATCTGCTCCTTTGTGCAAGGAGGAACAGGATGAGCACTGCCAGAGCCCTACAAAATGACCTCTAGCAGGCCACTGGTGTGAATGTCTCTGACCAAACAATCAGAAACAGACTTCATGAGGGTGGCCTTAAGGTCTGACGTCCTCTATTGGGCACTGTGCTCACTGTCCAGCAATATAGAGCTCAATTGGCATTTGCCATTGAACACCAAATTGGCAGGTCCACCACTGGCATCCTGTGCTTTTCACAGATGAGAGCAGGTTCACCATGAGCACATGTGACAGACGTGAAAGGGTCTGGAGAAGCCATGGAGAATGTTATGCTGCCTGTAACATCGTTCAGCATGACTGTTTTGGTGGTGGGTCAGTGACGGTCTGGGGAGGCATATCCATGGAGGGATGCACAGACCTCTACAGGCTAGACAATGAAATCACTGGACCCATTGTCAGACCCTATGCTGGTGCAGTGGGTCCTGGGTTTTTCGTGGTGCATGACAATGCCCAGTCTCATGTGGTGAGGGCATGCAGGCAGTTCCTGGAGGATGAAGGACTTTATATCATTGAATGGCTCCCATGCTCGCCTGACTTAAATCCAATAGAACACCTCAGGGGAATCATGTTTCGGTCTATCTGACACCGCCAGGTTGCACCCCAGAATGTATAAGAGCTCAGTGATACCCTGGTCCAGATCTGGGAGGAAACACCCCAGGACACCACCCATCGTCTCATTAGGAGCATGCCCCGACATTGTCAGGCATGCATACTATCATGTGGGGGCCATACAAACTACTGAGTACCATTTTGAGTTGCTGCAATGAAATTTCAGCAAAACGGACTAGCCTGTTGCATCATTTTTTCACTTTGATTTTCGGGGTGTCTTTGAATTCAGTCCTCTGTAGGTTAATAATTTTAGTTTCCATCAAACGATGGTGCATCCTTAAGTTCCTAACACATTACCCAGTCCATAGCAGTCTAGATATCCAGCATGATATAAACTTTTTGGATAACCCTTGTTTAAATATATATATTCAGTTCCATGTGAAAAAAACAGCCTACAATGTTACAAGGCTAAAAGCTGTAGTGATTGACAAGACAATGTAGATAATGATTTTTCAGTTTTATTAAAAAATAAGAACTTGATAAAAATGTGATGTTAAAGAACAAAAAAAACTGAACTGCCCATGGGACTTTAACAAGGTACATCACAAACAGCAAAATAACTTAGACTTAAAATAACAGTTTATTGATATACACAAATTAAATAAAAAAAAATCTCATTAGATATGTAGGAGATTGAATAAAGTCAGAAAGCTGATTTGATATATTCCAACATACTTTCCATTCACAATGACATCACGAAAGATAACAATGGCATTTCAATATCAATCCCACCAAATTGTTTTCAAGAATGTTTTCATACAATTTCAATGAGAAAACAAAGCACATTGCATACCTCAACACGTTTCATGAACATGAGTTCAAATTTACTTGTGTACTGTATATTTGCCAGAGGCTGTAGTCAACCCATGAAGGTGAATTTTATAAAAAAAACTTCAAATTGCAATATTTCAGGATGGAAATCACCAAATATGTCTGCCCCAGGAACTGTGGTGGGGGGACTTGGAGGCCCAACAAACAAAAAGGGCAAAGATGGCATAGGCCATAAAAACCAGTGATCGACCCAAGGGTAGTATTGCGACCTAAAATATATGTACAATATATGTTGCATATATGCATAAATGCTCAATAATGACAAATCTAAATAACGCAATGCGCTTCCAAAATACAGATGAAGAGAGTTCATCTAGAACCCGAATGAAATAACTTAAAGATCACCAATGAAAGAAAACACCTTGTAAAGGAAAGAAATAACACATGGTACCAAAAACCTACCCCTCCCAGACACTGCCTCACAGTGATGTTAAATAAAAAGTATAAGAACTTTCAGTGAGCAAATACTTTGAATAAAATTTGAAACACGAAATCATAAATTATAATTTAATAAATAATCATAAAAAATAATAACATAATAATAAATTTAATTCAATAATATAATCAAACCAAAAACACTGAAATTTGAAATATAGCGCCAAGTTCGCACATCACTGAGCAAAGTCGCAAAATCGTTTTCAGTGTCTGATGACAAATTCCCCCACGAATCATTATCACTCAATTCTGCAAGTAGTTCTGATTTACTATCGCTGTTCTCTAGCTGGTCTAAAACCGCTTTTGACACAAAGGGACGCTTTTTGGACGCCATGGACGTTTCTCAGTTTCCAGGCAGAAAGAACAGTAAAAATGGAGGCAGGGCACAGGACAAAGCACTTGGGACAAAATGTATGTGAAATGGTTTGATACAGTAATGTTTTACTATGTGATTTTAGTGATTTTAGTGAATGTCACTTTTTGTCATTTTCAGATTCCCCGCCGTTTTGTCTCCTGTACGTCCCGACGCTCGCAGGGGACGGAACCCAGATGACAGATGCTGGAATCCACCGGATTACATCGCTGGGGACACTGCAGGAGGGACATCGCGGGAGCGCAGGACAAGGTAAGTGATCGAGGGTTTACGGAGCAGCGCCGCATGGTAAGCCTGAGTGTAGCTTGGGGTTACCGCTTGTGGTACTGAAACTTTACCCCGAGCTACAATTTGGGAATACCGGCAGGGAGGTTAAAAGAAAAGACTGCTCACTTAGCAAAGTGAATGATCACTTGTCAAACATTTTGCTCACCAATAAAGTTAAATTGTGTTCACTTCAATCATTCAATTACCCTTGCATGTGATTGGGATTTATATTTAAATGCAGCTATTACTACATGAAGTGAACATTTACTTTGCTTAGTGGACATTTGCTACTCCTTTACTAAGGCTGGCCATACATGAATCAGTTTTTTTTTCCTTTTTTATCAGCAAGCGGGGATTCCCCCATCCACACAAATGAGGTGAATGGAGGAATCCTCCCTTTCATGTTAATATATTCTGACAGTGGAGACTCCTCTGCTGTCAGAATACACCAATGAATGCAGTGGCTGATTGCAGCACTAAGCAAACAAATATTTTCCAACAAGCCTTTTCATGGGAATTCGATCATAAGATTGGTTTCACATGTAGAGGAATGGCCATAGATGGATCAAAATTTGACTGGTCTCTGTTGAACAGCCCCGGTTCACATATATGCGGCCACGTGGGCCACGTTTTGCACGGGCACGAGAGCCCATTCATTTGAATATACTCCCGTGCCGGTGACACGCAGGGGAGAAGTCCCTGCACTTCTTCCAAAAACGCAGCCCACACAGCAACTTCGGTTCCCAGTACGGTTGCGTTTTCCAGTGCGGGTGGCGTGCCATTAGAAATAATGGCACCCGCCCATGGGTCCGCATTTCTCTGTGCGGGTGGTGCTGCTGCACAGGTTTTAATGCAAATCCACAGCAGAACCACCCGCACATATGTGAACCTAGCCTAAAACCTGGAAGCTGATTGATTTCTATGCAGAGTTGCACCAGATTTTGCACTTTCCAGTTTTAGTAAATAACCTCCTATAGAATTAGAAATGGTGCTGTACATGGATACATTTTAAAGCATTAACACACATTAGCCTGATAATTACATAAAGATGATATTTGTACAGTATATGCACAATATATATGAAATATATACATTTCTTTTTCCATGATATTAACATGCGCAATACATTTATCTATTTCCGGACTAGAACTGAAAGAGACCAGAAAATTGCTGCTTTACAGTGTTATGTCTTGCAGTGACTGATGAGAATGCTTCTATGTTCCCTGTAGATCACAAAGAAAAGGACTGTTCTCTTTCCTGTTGTAAAGTTAGTATATGCTGTAGAATTATTGGACAATGCACCCTAAAATTAAAAAAAAAAACTTCTGTATCTAGTAGTAGTTATTCAGACTATACTGGGTTTGTTTTAATATTACAAAACATGTACAGCTGACCATGCCTAGCTAATACTAGATATACCATGATCTGGATAAATGAGAATCATCATAGGTATAAATAACTACATCATGCAAAAGAGCCGCCAATAATATTTCCTGATGATATTTGATAGGATATGTAATATTTCTGTACAGCCAATTACTATACTCTGGGTTAGCTACCTGGTAAAAGAAGGCATATTGAAAGGGTATTCAGTCCCCAGCAATTATCTCTTATTTTCTCCCCTTTGGTTTGTTTAATGTATTAGTTGAAATATCCATTGAACATTTTGTTATATCTCTTCAATAAATGAACAATATATTCTGTTGATCCTGTCAGGAATTAAATGAACTAGTAAATTCCTGTACACTGAAATCCCAAGGAATGTTAGCAGCCCTGCCCAGTTCACCTCTGTGGACTACAAACCACTGTCCCCTATGTTATGAAAATGAGGAGAGAGGGTGGTATTTTGTAGTCCAAATCAGCTTAGGCTAACAATGCTGCTCATTCATACAGTAAACAGAATAAAGTGAGTGAACCTTGTCACTCTAGTATAGAAAATATGTTACTGTTGGGATTACCAGATGAAAATAATGTCAAAGCACTGTACAAAACTCTGCTCCGGCCACATTTTGAGTATTCCATCCAGTTCTGGTCACCAGTGCCCAGGAACAGGAACGATGTGCTGGAACTGGAGGGAGAGCAGAGAAGGGCAACTAAGCTAATAAGGGGGCTAGAGGACCTCTTTTATAAGGAATGACTAGAGACTGTCAATTTATTCTCCCTGGAGAAGAGACACTGAAAAGGGGATATGATAGCGATATACAAATCTTTGAATAGTGATTCTAGCTGTCAGTTCTGCACTGACGGTAGCTCTAGAGCTCCACAGACCGGATTTCCCCAGGGCGTGGAGTCTAAGCCCCAATTTGCTTGTTCACCAGAGCCCCTGATGGTGGGGATGGACTTGGAGCAGACTGAGACCCGGTCGTGGCCCCTGGGTACACCCAGCTGTGGTAGAGGGAACCGCCAGTGGCACGTAGCAGGATGAGAGCCTGATGTGAAGAGGCAGAACAGGCCCGGACCGCAACAGATGGATCCGTGCAGGATGGATGGACGGAACACACTGGAACAATAGTGGAGTCAGACAGGCCAGGTCGGTAACAGTGGAGGCAGAGCGGTACAGAGCAGCAGGCAGAGAATCGTCGGGTCACAAGCCAGGTTCAGCAGCAGGAGATCAGATAATCGGGGACAGGCAGAACAATGGTCAAACGAGCCAGGAGTCAGGGCAGGAGATGGTCAGCAGTAATCAGGATCAGGCAGGGTTCGGCAACAACAAGATACTCTCACAGGAACAGGATAAACAGGAACAAGACCATATGGCAATGTGAGCATTGCAAGAGCTAGTTTAAATAGCCCGCTTGGCACCGACAGGCACGCCTGGGTCCTAGTGCCTGCCCGGCGCCGTCATTGGTGACAGGCATGCCTGGGTCCTAGTGCCCGCCTGCCTGTATGTCTTGTCGGGATCCTACGCATGTGCAGATTTGTGCGTCGCGGCGATCTTCTCGTTCCCTGACACTAGCATTGGGAGGAAATTATTTAATCTAAAGTCTCTAAAGAAGACATGCTGCCACACAATGAAGTTGGATGAAAAGCATTTCAATCTTAAATTGCATAGGGGTTTTTTTACTGTTAGAGGGTTAAGGACGTGGAACTCCCTTAAACAGTTGGGGGTGTTACTGATAAGTTTGTATTCATTCAAGAAACTTTTAGATGTGTTTCATAGAGAACACAATGTACAGAGATATGGAAAATTGTAGAAACACACACCCATACACTCAGGTTGTACTGGAAGGACTTGTATCGTTATTCAACTTTACCAACTATTGTATGTTACCATGAAAAAACATAAACAAAGAAAGCAAATGCAGCCACCTCATCTGAGCCATGTCTCCTTGTCCGACACTAGTACTAGACTTATGAAATGCTCTTTTGGCTGAATGGGCACAAATTAAACACTTAAAAAAAAGCCTACTCATGGGAATGGAGATTGTTAAAGCCGCAACAGGAATGGGGGGGGCTCCCCAATAACTGCAATGGTTTTGAAAAGTGATGTCCAATAAGCTCATACATGTACATAGACTGGCTTTTTATCATTTTATATCAAAGTTACTTCTGGCAAAACTATCAAAAGCAAAGGAAACATTGCTGCTATTGGGTTACAAGTCTGCATGGAGCTTGCTGCTGGTAACATACAGTCATATAATGCTCTGCACACATGGACAAACGTGTTGACGCTCCCAATTCACAAAAGAGAATGTGACAGTGAGGTTGATTTAATAAAGGAGTTGAACATTTTCATAAAATAAAGTAAGGGAATTTTCACTGCATGTATCCATTCATTTTGAAAGCAAATTCCTATACCATTTGAATATTTACTGACATGCAGATAATATAAATAAGGAGGAATTTGCTTTTCAGATTTTTGGATAATTAAAGCAAAACTTCACTCTTTCAATCAACATATTTTTAATCCTTATTCTGCTAGCATTAGTAAGTAGATAGGGAAGTGTATTATATTTGCCTGTTTTACACTTTTGTTTTACATTTCTTCAGTTACTTCCTGGTTTTCAGACCAAAGCAAATAATGTCATACATCCTACGAGTCTCCAGAATGGGAGAATGGGAGGAGGGGTTTACCCAGCTGAGTACACCATCCTGCCTGTATGACTAAGCTAAGGGCAGATGGATTCCAGGAAGTAAATGCTACATGAATCATCTGCTCTTACTCAAGATGACTGCAGCCAGACTTACTAGGGGATGTTTTTCAAAATTATTGCTCACCAAAATAAAGCATGGAGACATGGATGGATGCTTTTAATAATAAAAATGAATTAAATAGCATTTTTGGTTTGTGATAAACAGATGCAGTGTAGTTCCACTTTAAAGTGAGTATTCACTCAAATTAATGTGTGAAGATTCTGACCTCCTTTAGTGAATTAGCCTCATGGTGTGAAGTTATCATACTGCATCTACAACTGTCACTTGTTCTGAGTCCATTAATCATGAAGATGTTTTACATACATTACAAATTGCTTTAGTTGAAAGTAGTGTGATGCTTTAGTAGTCTTATTTTACCAATGTGAGCTATAAAGGAATTCTAAATGGTGCCAATTAGTAGATTTAAGCAAATCTGCAAAGTTTTAATCCATAGCTGAAAAGTGTATGCACAGATAGTTGAAGCTGGCAGCCTGATATTGAAACATTTAGGTTTAGAGTCCTTAGAGCTTTTGACTATTGTCTACTTTTACTTAAGAGGTAAATCTGGCAATGACTTTTTACACTTTTTATTGGATGTACGGCGTTCCTGTTTTTCAAAAAAAAAACCTTTCAGCAGCTGGACTATTTCCCATAACAGTTAAGTTTTTTGTGCTTAATCAACAAACTAATTCAATGCACAAAGGAGAGAGTACAGTGGTCTAAGAAACCAATCAGTACCCATCTTTTGCAGTCTAATGGTAAGAAAGTCTCTGCTGTTTGGAGACAGTGCAGTTTGCACTCAGGGTAATTAGTAGAAAAGGCAATAAGGGACGCTAGCAAAAAGCAGAATTGCTGAATAGCAAAAAAATGTGTTTTAAAGCAACTGGAAAGGACTCAGGATTCTGGTTGCAGAAAAGCATTCTCTATTCATGATTTAAACTCTCTGCTAAAGGAGAAGTATGGACAATGCTATTCTGGCCCTACTTCTTCTATGGATCACAGAAGTGCAGTTTGTTGTGCACTTCCGTGACCCATTCCAGCTGACAGCGGGCTAAAGCCCGCTATCGGCTGGCATCACAGAGTTAGTATAGGCTGGGGAAAATTCTTGACTATATGGTTGAGATCTGCCCAGAAATCTGGATCAGCAGCTGGCTCAGTCTCTCTGCATGTTGCGGAGAGGCTGAGCCAGCTACTCCTGCCCCTATACAACCCAGTCATAGTAGAGAACAATGACTAACAGTCACTGAATCTCTGCAGACCAAAAAACGAGCATTCATTTATCTTTGATCGCTCTGTTCTCAGTCTCAGAAGCGACAGGGGACAGATGCAGCATTGGACCTATGTTGCATCCACCTAGGTGAGTATATATTTTTTTCCCACAACCCCATACTTCTCTTTTAAGTTTAACCATCTAGCTCGCTGTTGTCCAAATAATCATCATGTTTATTCTTTTGCCCACATGTAAAAATTAAAGTTTGATTCTGATGACAGGCTGGAATTTTGTAGGTTTGGCGACTGTATCACCGTATGGATAACAATCACTCTGTTATTCCCTTTCTCATTTGCCCACCCCCTGTGCTGCTCCTTCCCCTCCCCCCCCCCCCGTTTTGTTTTTATGTTTTGTTTTGTTCTTCTCTCTCTTACTCTCCCCCCCCCCTTTCTTTTTTTTGTTTTTTTCCGCTCTATGGCTTCTTTTCTTCATTTCAGACTAACCTCTGCATGCATTGGTCAACTACCCAAAGGACAATTAGCTATGATGACAGAATCACTTCCCCTTTCATACTAGCAGTATACTTGATCACACATTCTCACATCCGCGCTCAGACGCCTCCACCACTTTCAACTTATAGCACTGACTCTGGCTTAGACGTCGTTTGCGCTCTTCTCCCCACTGCAGATCCACACTTTGTGACGTTATCAGAGGAAGTCTGGGGCCTCCTGGCCTAACGCGTTTCATTACAAGCGTCCTAATGTATTTCAGGCACTACCGTGTTGTGGTTTAGTTACCCCGCACTGTTTTGTTTTTGTAATTGTACTTGTTTTCATGCACTCTTGACTGGATGTGTGTGCTGCTAATTGTCTTTCTCACATTTCATGTTTATCTTAGCTTATTATGTCAATCTGTATTTCACAATAAACATTATTTTTTTGGAAAAAAAAAAAAAAAAAAAAAAAAAAAAATTAAAGTTTTTGAAAAAATCTTTAGTCTCCTAAGTACACTAATCTGTACCCCCCCCTCCCCAAACTCTACTATATAGCAGCTGCCTGCAGCTGTGCACCAGTGTCCAATGACCTAAAGTGTTACTCCATTTTGGCAGCTAAATTGGGATAACACCTACTTCAGATTTGTTACATGTTCACATTCACATAGCATAACCTAAAACAAATATTTAAAAATTGAAACTTACCTTTTCAGATGCTTATTTATGGAATCCATCATTGTAAAATCCTACTAAATCTCTTTGTTTATGAGAGGGGCTGGGCAGCTGTGTTTGCCAAAATTAACCCTGTCTGTACTGTGCAAGCAGATTTTCATTATCAGATTGTAATTAGATTTGATGACTGTGTGTCCCAACAAAGGTGTCATGGTTTAGAATCTGGACTTCTGCCATTGTATGGTAATTAAAAGAAGCTCATCTTGTATTTAGGACAAACTCGCTCTGACATTGTTCAAAAAACCTTGCAGTCAGCCATGAGGCCTTCTCCTGAGAAACATCGAAAAGGTAAGAAATATATACAGTATTTTCATTTTTAGGCATGCTCTGTGAATGGGAACGCATAACAAACATATAGTAGGGTTGTATACACATAAAACACCTAATGAGACATTTCTCCTTCAGCATCGGCACAGCAGCCCAGGTATAAGATTATTACTGGATACAAATAGAGAAACAGAAAAAGGGCGCACCAACCTAGTGCATTATCATTTTAAAT
This sequence comes from Staurois parvus, assembly GCF_062004578.1. Lineage (NCBI taxonomy): Eukaryota > Metazoa > Chordata > Amphibia > Anura > Ranidae > Staurois > Staurois parvus. Next base: position 2,759,313 of record NW_028317883.1, read on the forward strand.
AATTTAATTGAAGAAACAAAATAGGTATCATACTCACAACAATGGACATAATAACACAGGCATGTCAAACTGAACAAGATATATGATCCAAACAACATCTGAGTCCATACAATGGAACCCTGGATGACCAACTGGCTATAACGCGTTTCGAGGACACAAACTCTTCCTCAGAGCCAACACTAATATACTGTATGAGATAGAAAATAACAATACAATGCAATCCTCAATATATATATATATATATATATATATATATTGTAATGGCTATTTTGGGCTTATAATAATTTTTACCTTCAGGAACATTATTGTGAACTTTTGATAGTTATCTAAGTCCCAGTTCTAAAGAAATTCCAGGAACTGGACATTTTGAGAACTGCTGTAATAAAGTGACAAATAACTGTAGGGGATGCCACTTCAAAAGACTCAATTGAGGTTAGGGGGAAGGAAGGCAGCTGGGACTTCCTGTCTTTTTTAACAGCTGGTGAACTAAACTGACCAGTGTCTGTAGCTCACCCATTGGAGGTTAAGATATGTGGAAGGGTGTGAATTTACTTGGGTGGGTGAGTCTAGGGGTGGTCTTTTGCAAAGAGTATATAACACCAAAGCAAACCCCCCACCCCCCTTTTCCTCTCTCTCTCTTTGGAAGCCCAGTCATCAGGATGTGTGTGTAATGTATTATTCTGTTTCTTTTCTGTAACTTTCTTTCCTCTAGTCATCTTTGTATTGGTAACATTCTGTATTTGCATTGTAATATTACTACTTCTAAAGTTATACTGGCTACATTATATTTTATTATATTTGATTAATAGCAAGCTCCTTTTTTGTGTAAATAAATTAGATCTTTATTTTTGCACAGTTGTTATCATTTGGTATTAACTGTATTGGTATTAGCCACAACAGGATTGGCTAAATTCATGTATATACAAAATGTTGTAATCACTTATTACATAATCTTAGATAGAACCAAGGGAATAAGTGTGGTAGCAAAACCGCCAAAACAATATTTATTTATATATTATCAGTGTCTTCTTTTTGTCTTTCTCATGGCCATACATGACTGGCAAAATTCGAGCAGTGGGTAGCTGTGTTTTTGGCACCACCTGGCTCAAAAAGTTTCAATTGAGAAATTGAAGGAGCTGGGTAGAAAATTGTTGACCCAATTTCCTATCAGATGCAGTCACTCTTTAAGTATTCAGACAGAAACTGGTGCTTCATATATCTAAATATAAAAAATGGCAAGGGAAATTCCTCCATATACATCAGTTGAAAGGTAGAGTGCTCACTTAAAGGGTATATCCAGCTAAACAAATACTTAGCTGAAACAAAAATAGCATACAGTACATAGGATATGCTTTATAGGAAGAGATCTGCACATACTTTTATAATTCAAGAGAATTATAGTCTAACAACAGTCATCAGTTTCCACTCCTTACCACTGTACTGCATCCTTCCTTTATTTGGACATTAATAATTCCTACTCCAAGTTCTCTCTATGTTTCAAACTACCTAAGTACCTCCTTTTCCTGAAAATTAGCTTAAAAAACCTGTGCCAATTCAAGGGTCACTTTAATTTTATATTCACTTTGCGCTTGTTACCCTTTTGCTCCATTTGGCCAACAGTGCCAGAATGTGAGACGAAGAGTAGGCGGAGAGTCAAATGTTCCCCTTATATTTGGATGTACTGAGTTTTTCTCAAAGGGAAAGGGAAGGTGAATAACTACTGCTAGTTGGGCCACCATTAAAATGAACCTGTTGATTTGCACTGCATGGACAAAGCACACATTTGCCAACAAGTTAATCTGACCAAAATAAAAATCCTAACAGAGATTTGCATACTGTATTTCAAACATTCATTTGCTTCATGTGCTTTCCAATATCTTTTGCAGAGTATTACCAGACCCTGTAAAAACTTTGAAAAGCTGCCACTGTCAACCCAATTTCAAAATGTAGCTGAAATGTGTCAATTTGATAAAAAAGCAGTTTAAAAAATATATACTAGCCGAACATAAACTGATTTAATGGGTTTTTGTTGGAAAAATAAAATTTAACTAAATTGTACTTTTATATGTCTGTTTGGAGTTGTTCTTTAATATTTAAAAATGTTCATATTTTCCAAGTTGAATAGCACATCATTTTCTATTGAAATGTATTCCATTATTCATTTAATATTTCATACCATTTTTCTACGGTTTATTGCTAGTTTTAGAAAAAAAATATATAACCTTCTCTAAAAATGCATGAATTACTGGGGAAGGCTACTATACTACTAGAAGGATATATTTGATTCTACCCATGGAATTCAATAGAGAAGCTGTAGAGCTATGTGATTACAAGTGATTGACTGCCTGAGACACTTGTTACTGTCCTCTATGACATCAGAAATAAACTAATCTTTTCAAGCATTTATACAGCCAGTAATGACCAGCCTTACATCGGCACACATGTGTCAATCTAATTTTATAATCTCTTCACAATCTTGTTTAGATTCCCAACAATTGTGCAATGTAAGGGCTTCCTTAAAGCACATTTTCAGTGTTTTTTGAACACTTGAGATAGGGAAGGATTAAGAAAAGTAAAATTATGTAAAGTAGATGTGAACCATAACTTTAAGATGCTGGATTTGATCAATTACTCTGTATCATAAACAAGTGTTATTTATATGAATAAAATAATTTTTTTTATTATATTTTTTGTATTCTTTGTGGCATCTCAGTGCTACTGACCTCCTCCAGTCTCATTGTACCCATTTATTGTCTGCATGCATTTACAAGTGATGGCTTCGTGGCATTTCTCAAGGTAGATTTCCTGTGATGTTAATAACAGTGGACAGTTCCTGTGTAATATGTGATGCATCATCCATGTGTTGTCTCCCTCAGAAGCCCATGTTGCAGGATGATGTCACAGGATCACAATTGGGAGACAGAGACAGACCCTATAACAAGAAAACATAGCTATGTAAGGGTCTGTGGGAGGAATCACTGAGTACAGTGGGGAATTGGGAGATCGAAGTTTGTGGAAGACTTCAGGCAATAATTTCTTTTCAAGAGAGTTGCACTCAGTGGTGCCCCGCAGAAGAATAGGTTAAGTATTTCCTTCGTTTGCAAGGACAGATGTCACTAAATTTAGTAACATAGAAAAGGAAACATTTGTTTACTGCTTATTAAATCAACCCAGGTGCTAAAAAAAAGCCAAAGTAAAATCTCATGTAAAGGAAGCAAATACCCATCTGGTCCAGTGCCCGTTCCTGGAAACTTTGTTTTACTAAAAAGCTGTGTGTCCTGTAGGGGCCAGTGAGAAGAACCAAAGAGCATGGTAGGAAACACAAGCATCTGACACACCCAGAAGTTTATTGGTTGTAAAAATTCCCTTGCTGGATTTGGAGTGCAGTAGAGCAAAGTTCCATGAAAATCTGCTGGACCAGGTAAGTGCAACCTCTCTGTTTTTACATAAACATTTTGCATATGTAACTTGGACTGTAGATTAGACCTGCTGTGGAACTTCTTCCTTTGTTGCTGCTGTATTATCCTTCTGCTGTGTGGGCAGGAATAAACAGGGTCTATGGAGTGTCAATCCTGGAGGACTGTGACTTGCTGAGATAAGAGAAGAAGAAGGAGTAGTTAGAAAGGGATGAAAGGCAAAGAGAGGAGAAAAGACTGGGCTTATGGCTGAACAGAACCTTGCCATAGCTGACCACAATTGGGTGAGACCTGAAAGAAGCAACAAGAGTGTTGATTATGCAGGACCTTGCCTCAAAAACTGGGAACCTTCTCCCTGGGAGGGTTTGAGGAGTGATTTGGATACCTAGTGTGATCAGACTGTACTAGGGAGCACTCCCTCCACTTGTATGGAGGGAAAAGAGGGACTGTCTCAGCAGGATTGAAAAAGAAATGTCACAGCATCTCCTATTCCTGTCTGAGGCCTTGAGCTGAATCAGAGCACATGCCTGGGGACCCATAGGAAGGTGCCCTTGGTCTGGTAAAGAACTAACATTGAACAAGTGTTATGATCCGCCAGGTGTTGCTGCTGGCTGCCCACTTGACAGACCTACCCAAAGCGTGGAGTCTAAGTCCCGGTCTGTGCTTTCACCAGGGCCCCTGATGGTGGGGATGGACTTGAAACAGACCAGGACCAGGTCACGACCTCTGAGCAGGCCCACCAGTGGCAGGGGGAACCTCTGGGGATGTATTGGTACCGGAAGAGCCAGATGTGAGGAGGACGGCAGGGCCCAGCAGGACAGATTGCGAGCAGTGGTCCCGTGGGAGAGGCGTGGTACAGAATCGGCAGGCGGAGAATCGGCAGGTCACTCGCAGGGTCAGCAGGAGAGGTCAGTCCGTAGATAGGTTTAACAAGCCGGGGGTCAGGATGGGAGAGAGTAGAGTAGTCAGGACAATCCGGGTCAAAATGCGGGAGAGAGTAGAGTAGTCAGGACAATCCGGGTCAAAATGCAGGAGAGAGTAGAGTAGTCAGGGTCAATCAGGATCAAAAACACAGGTACAGGATTCAGGAACTCAGAAGACCTTGCGGCAATCAGTGACAGTGCAGGGCATCTTTAAATATCGCGCCCTGCACTGTCATTGGCCGCCCAGGACGCGCCCCCGGGCTGTCATTGACCGCCCTAGGCGTGCCCCCGGCTCCCACTGCGCATGCGCGGCGTCCTCGCCGGGACCTAGTGCTTGTATCCCGGCGTGAGCCGTTGCCAGCGCGCATGCGCCGGCCGACAGGACGCCGCGATCCCTGACAAGTTAATCTGTTTGGAACTGTTGTGGTTCCTTCAAAGGCCCCAACTTTGCCAGCCAACATTTTTTTTATCATCATTCACTGGTCAGCGGGATAAAAACAGAAACATAGAAAAGTGACGGCAGAAAAAGACCAAGTGGTCCATCAAGTCTGTCTGACTGGTATAACAAGTTATGAATATCTTTATATATTGTTGCTAGGTAAATGCAATCCAGTTCTTTTAATTACTGTTGGATAGAATATTGCAGGTGTTTAATCACATCTCTCAGAGTAACGTTATTGTCTTATTGATTGTTGGTATGTCCATAACCTGGTTACAGATTCACTTTAACCAATTGCCCTCTGGAAGATTTTACCCCCTTCGTGACCATGCCATTCAGCACTGTGCTAATTTAACTGACAATTGCACTGTCATGCAATGCTGTACCCAAATTAAATTTATAAAATTTTTTCACACAAATAAATCTTTCTTTTGGTGGTATTTGATCACCACTGGGTTTTTTATTTTTTATTATATAAACAAAAAAGGCAGAACATTTTTGAAAAAAAAATATTTTCTACTTTCTCTTATAAACATTATCTAATAAAAAATTTTAAATTATAATTTCTTCATAAATTTAGGCCAACATGTGTTCTGCTACATGTCTTTGGTAAAGAAAATCCCAATAAGTGTATATTATTTGGTTTGCATGAAAGTTATAGCATCTACAAACTATGGTGTATATATCTATATATCTATCTATAGATACATATATACTGGAGATTTTATTTATTGATATATACTAGTAATGGCTTTGATCAGTGACTTATAGTGAGACTGTGATAGTGTGGGGGCAATCTGACAATAGATGACACTGGCCGGGGGGTACACTAACTGACACTGACAACAATAGTGACATTAATTCAGTGATCAGTGCTAATACTACACTGTCACTGTGCTAAGGGCAGTAACTGAAAAGGGGGTTAACATCTAGAGGCAATCAAGGGGTTAACTGTGTGCCTAACAATGTGTAATGTGCTTATTGTGTGCTGCTTTTACTAAAAAAAACCAGCAAGATCATTTCTCAGTGTACAGTGCCCTGTGTTGTTTATCTCCACTAAGCACTGTTCTGTGATTCACTGAACCGATCAGCAGGTCCCAGACATCAATCACTGGCTGGGACCAACTGATTGGCCTGTGCTGTGCTGAATCACAGCACAGTTGGGGGGGAGGGTGCGCACGCCCCCAACCCAGAAGAGCGGATTGCGTACTAGGTACGTGATCCAGCTTAGAACGGCTGCCATAGATGTACAGTTGTGTCCAAAATTATTCAACCCCCAATGCTGTAAAGGGGTTTAGGGACTATAGTGTACATTTGGAATTGTATTCAGAATCAAATCCTACAAGGACGTTGTAACTACCCAAATGCAACTAAAATGACATCAATTGTTTATGTAATACAGTAGTAAATGGTTCTTATGTGGTTTCTTCATTGCCACAATTATTCAACCCCTTAAAGACTACCACTCTGAAGAACAGAGGTTCATACAGGTGCTTTCCATCAGGTATTGAAAACACCTGTGGATGTCACCGAGCAGCAATCAAGCATAATAAGCACCAATTAGGCAGCTTTAAAATGACTGTGATACTCAGCTCCTTCTAGACATTTACTGGTGTGGTTACAAACATGGTGAAGGCAAGAGAATGGTCCAGGAAGACAAGAGAAGAGGTGATTTCTCTTCACAGGAAGGGCAATGGCTATAAGAAGATTGCAAAGATGTTAAACATACCAAGAGACACCTTAGGAAGCATCATTCGCAAATTCAAGGCAAAGGGCACTGTTGAAACGCTACCTGGTCGTGGCAGAAAGAAGATGCTGACTTCGACTGCTGTGCGCTACCTGAAGCGTAGAGTGGAGAGAAGTCCCCGTGTGACTGCTGAGGAACTGAGAAAAGATTTGTCAGATGTGGGTACAGAAGTTTCAGCCCAGACAATAAGACGCACACTGCGTAATGAAGGCCTCCGTGCCAGAACTCCCAGGCGTACCCCCTTGCTGTCTCCAAAGAATAAGAAGAGTCGACTGCAGTATGCCAAAAGCCATGTGGACAAACCACAAAAGTTGTGGGATAGTGTTCTGTGGACTGATGAAACAAAATTAGAACTGTTTGGGCCCATGGATCAACGCTATGTTTGGAGGAGGAAGAACAAGGCCTATGATGAAAAGAACACCTTGCCTACTGTGAAGCATGGTGGAGGGTCAATCATGCTTTGGGGCTGTTTTGCTTCTGCAGGTACAGGGAAGCTTCAGCGTGTGCAAGGTACCATGAATTCTCTTCAGTACCAGGAGATATTGGATGGAAACGTGATGCAGTCCGTCACACACCTGAGGCTTGGGAGACGTTGGACCTTTCAACAGGACAATGATCCCAAGCATACCTCCAAGTCCACTAGAGCATGGTTGCAGAGGAAAGGCTGGAACATTTTGGAGTGGCCATCGCAGTCACCAGACTTAAATCCGATTGAGAACCTCTGGTGGGACTTAAAGAAAGCAGTTGCAGTGCGCAAGCCTAAGAATGTGACTGAACTGGAGGCCTTTGCCCATGAAGAATGGGCGAAGATACCCGTAGATCGCTGCAAGACACTTGTGTCAAGCTATGCTTCACGTTTAAAAGCTGTTATAACTGTAAAAGGATGCTGTACTAAGTACTAAGATTGAATGTCACTTGGGGGTTGAATAAAACTGATAATGCTGTGAGCACAGAAAAGACATTTGTGGTTATTTCATTATAACTGTTATGTTATATTTGTCTGACCTACAAGTGCCTCTTTAATGTAAATGTAAGCAAGATGACTGAATGATCAAAAGCAATGTCAAACTGGCCAAAACACTCAATTTCAGTGGGGGTTGAATAATTTTGGACACAACTGTAAGTGGAGCAGCATTTATCAAGCAGGTTTTTAGACAGATTTTTATCAAGATGAGAAAGATTTTGACTCAAAACGCAGAATTAAGAAATGGTCAGGAGCAGGTTTTATCTTGGTGCAGTGCTAGCAGCCGAGGGATAATTTATAATAATTATAATAAATCCATCTGAGATTTGTCTTGCTGCCCCGTTTTAGCATTGCCTAGTCATGAAACAGAATAGATAAATGTCTCCCTGTGTACCAGCATAGATGTGAGACATGCAGGTTCCTTCGGTTTTGAGAAGGCCCTATTATGCTTATCAGCTGCAAACTCTTTTGGGAATCTAATCGATACATAGGAAGATACATTACTTTCTGCAGAGTTGACAGGAAACTTTACTTTGCCTGTTCAAAATGCAGTAAATTAGGCCTTGTGTTTTTTTTTTTTTAAACAAGTATGAGAAATTAATACATTGCATTTGAACTTTTTCTTTCATAGACACATCATTTACAAAAGCAATTGCTTGGTAAATTGTGCATATTTTTTGTGAACAGTCCCTATGTAACGCTTTTTAAATGCCCCCCCAAGGTATGTACAAAGTGAGACAACAGAAGAGAATATAATTTTCTCTTTCAAGTGACCTCATTAAGCTATACAAGTAATTCATTGTTTTTTTGTGGAGTTCTTTACAAACAATAACTGTACATTGCAAATAGGCCCTATTATTAAAATTAGACTTTTTTTCAAAACAGTATGACAAGTATATATTAACAAAGCGGTGTTCATTAATACACAGCAGTGTCTTTTTATAAAGTACATTCACTATTTAATTAAGTTTTGTTTTTGATAAATGCACATGCAGTTTTGTTTTTCATGTTTCTCTCTTCAAGCTTATTCATTACCATTTTAATCACACAAACCAACAAATTATGTAGCTTCATTTACCTTATATTTTTTTTAATAACACGTTCACTTGGTTTGTTTAACAAATAATACATTTTCCCTTTATTTAATGTTGTTTAATTTATAAAGAACGTATCCTCTATGCTACTGCTTGGTAGAACAAGAACTCCAAGTATTGCCTGCATGTTAGTTACTTTAATTGTGTCTAGTATGCACAACTGCTTCATTAGCTATGCTTTAGGCCTCATTCACATGGGCAGTATTAAAGCATAGACCTGTGGAGGGTTGTGATTACTCACATGAGGATGCACAGATAGTGCATCCATGCATTCCTGTGCAGGCTGCTCCCAATCTGATATCCATGTGGGTAGACAGTGTGTGCTCAAGGCAGTGCTCCTGCACCTGCACAAAAGTCAGATTGGGAGCAGTGCCTTGACTGATCCACTGTTTACATAACATAACCTTAAATAACCACTCCGACAACATAAGTTCTTTTGACTGGGTTTATAATTTATTAAGTATCGGCCACAGCTTGATATAAGTAATTGATGAACGATCAAACCACTAACATATAACCAGCTCCAGAATCCCTACTGCAGGGCTGAGTAGGTGTCCACAAACTCTCTTTCCTTATCAGGAGACAATTCAGCCTCCAGCCATCCAGGTTAGGCTCAGAGGCTTACTTGGGCATCCGGCCGGCAATTCACTCAACTTTATCCGCCACCTGCTACCTCAGTCCGCAAAAGGGATAACTGCCATAGTCAGGTGAGCAATGATTCCCTCATCAACTCCCTGACTGCCACAGAGAAAAAGCCCATTCAATCCAGACCTGCAGGAGCAGAGTAAACAAATCAAGGCCCACATCATTGAGGTGGACATGATCCACCTGAAAATAAAAACATTGTCCCTCCAAATCCACATGAGAAGCGACCAGCCTATTCCTAGAAGCAGTACATTTAGACATGACCCTATTGACTTAAATGCAAGCCCTGTCAATGGCTCTGCAATCCCTGGCCTGCTGCCAGAAAAAACGCAGAATGATCTCTGACCAAACCAGAAGAACATTAGGATGCTCATCCAAAAATTTTAAGTCATGACGCATTGCTCTAAGAGGGGCTTAAAGGGACGACCCCGAGGTAATTTCCCCCAATATACAGAAGTAAGATGTCCGAAGGTCCCTCCAGAGCCACCTGGTTATAAAGCAATGGGTTAACTTCAGCCCAAAGAAGCCCCCGAATCCCTAGCCAAACTAGTCAAAGCTCTGCTCTTCGGGCTGCCCAAAATATAAAGGAATGACCCACGATCGATAGCAACAGCTGCTTCTGATCTAATAGGAAATTAAATAAATTCAATGTAGCAGCAGAGCAGGACAAAGGGCTGGACATGTCCAACCTAGCAGCCTCAGTGGCTGCCCCAATATGAATAGAGTGTGTACCATAGTTGGATGCCGAGACACCCAGTTCCTTTAAATAACAGCAAAGGATACGCACAAACTGTCAGGATGAACCAGTACTAGGCTGAATGCCACCTCAATGTCCATTTTTGCCATAAGGGCACCGGAACCCAGCGACTTGGATAACCTCCAGGTGTTGATGAGCAGATTTCAAATTCTCTGAGGCCAGCAACATGGGAGGGGAAGCACAAGGGATAATAAAACTATGAACAAAACCCTCCTCCAAAATTGACGCTGCCTGACTTTCCGGTTATCTAGCGAGCCAGGGTCGCATGGCCTCTATACTCACCGGAGACCTCCTATTTTCCAGTGTTGTTCCCTAATTCCCAAAGCATGCTTTTGCCCTTTTTGAGACAACGACTAACGGGGTGGCCGCCCCCGCATCCCGAGCACTCATGTCGGAAAGGGCAAGGCGAGCACCACTTGCACTGGGAATCATTGAAAGACCAACCTTTGCCCTTCCTGTTGGTTCTGTGTGCCCCTGCACCTGCAGAGGTGGTGCCAGACTGAAATGAGGAATGAGTGGAGACATTGATGTACAGACCCCATTTAGAATTCATGACTCATCCATATAGCTATATTCCTATGATTCCAATTAAGGTCCGGGCAGACAGACATATGCTGCCGAAACTGTTCATCATATCAGAGCCAGGCTGTACCCCCATAAACCCTGTAGGCTTCCCAAATGAAATCAAGATAACAAAAAAGGGGGAAACAGAGCTCCAGGTGTTTCTTACCCAAAACACTACCCAGGATCGTAAAGGCCTGTAGCCAATTACTAAAAGTACAAGGAATCAAACAATAGTGTTGTCTGTCATCGTCCTCCTCCTTGCGATGCTCATTTCCTCTTTCCCATTTTTCTATTGGGAAACACTCCAGAGGGAGTAAAGTGAAAATTTCAAAAGACTCCCTCTTCCAAACTTTTTCTTTAACTTCCTGTTTCAGATGAGCTCCCAAAGGGCCCTCATAACAGATGTAAGTGTGCCTTTTCACTGAATCCAAAATAGGGGCCAGTCAGGCTGTTTTTCGCTGCTTAGCATCACAGGAGAACACTCAGTCACGTCAGATATCCCCACCAGGCGGGAGTGACCTGAAGACTAACAGAAAAGGTCGTGGTCACCAAGGGTAAGGAAACCTGGCTTAAAACCCTATTCTGTGCTGATTCTCAAACCACTCTGGGGTTCACAAACCCACCACAAACCCACCACCAGATTCAGCCTCCAAACCCTACAGTAAGGCCCTGATACCCTGTACCAGCCTGTGAATCCCCCCTATCCCGTGTGGTGGCCATGTGTGTATGTAAAATGGGGTGTGGTATCTCACCTGGTGGTAGCGCAGGCACCTCACTGCTGCCTACCGTGCAATCAAGGGTTGGCCCATAGGTGCCCTATGATCTAGAGGCCACTGCCACACAGTCATGGAAGCACTGGGAAGGTGTTGTCAGAGGTGCATGTCGGCACTTGCTGCTAATCACACCCAGCTTAGGTACTTGTGAAAGCAAATAAGAGGGTGGGACAACTGTGATAGGCCCAGAACCCCCAAATTAAATGGCCCCAGTGTCCCCTGGGAAGGGGGGAACTGGGGTGCTAGCATAATGTCAAGGGCTGGCAGGGGAGGGGAAACAGGGGGCTATGACACTGTGGACAGGAGAGAATGGGAGAGAATCGGAATGGGAAGCTAGTGAAACAGAAGGAGCAGGCTGAACACTGAGCATCTGAGCAAGCTGGGGGACAGTGGAGGAAAGGGCAGTGACAGGTAGTGCAGAAGCAGCACATACCTGCGGGTACCCAGGGGTTAACACAGCCTAAGGCAGGTCGGCTCTCCTCTCTCCCTTAGTAACATTCCTACAGCTGCAGGACACACAGTGTGGAGCTCCACTCCCCTGGAGACGGCTGTTGGTTCAGGTGACACACAGCCTGGAGGCTGCGGAGGATGCTCTTAATGCTGCTGTTCTCCTCTTGTGGCTGGTACCAGGACAAAACCCCCCCGCTGCTCAGCCACTGCAGTGCCCGCAGCCAGTCTTCTCCTCGATGCACAGCCTCCTGTCGAAGGCAATCCATAAGTTGCTCCATAGGATCAAGGTGGGACTACACTATAGGAAAAAAGATATGGGTGGGAGCAGGGAAGGGGAGGGGGGACTCAGGAGAGTTAAAAAGGTGCTTGTTCTCTCCTGGACATGTGCAAACTGAAGGGACTCATAGATCACGAGGCACTTCGTTAACCACTTGCCTACTGGGCACTTATACCCCCTTCCTTACCAGGCCAATTTTCAGCTTTCAGCGCTGTTGCACTTTGATTGACAATTGTGTGGTCATACAAGATTGTACCCATATGAAATTTTTATCATTTTTTCTCACAAATAGAGCTTTCTTTTGGTGGTATTTAATCGCCACTGGGCACTTTACTTTTTGCGCTATAAACAAAAAAAAATTTGAAAAAAAAAAAAGTTTCTTTGTTTCTATTATAAAATTTTTCAAACAGGAAATTTTTCTCCTTCACTGATGTGCGTTGATGAGGCAGCACTGATGGGCACTGATAGGCAGCACTAATGAGGTGGCACAGATAAGCAGCACTTATAGGCAGCACTAATGAGGTGTCACAGATAGGCGGCACTGATAGACAGCACTGATAGGTGGCACTGACTGGCATCACTGCTGGGCACTGACTGGCGGCACTGCTAGGCATTGACTGGCGCAACTGCTGGGCACTGACTGGCACAACCACTGGGCACTGACTGGTGGCACTGACTGGCAGCACTGCTGGGCTGCACTAATGGGCACTGGTGGGCACATGTGGAAGGGCACAGGTGGGTGGCACTGCTGGGCACAGGTAGGTGACACTTCTGAGCACAGGTGTGTGGCACTGCTGGGTGGCACAGGTGGGCACACTGCTGGGCACAGGTGGGCGCACTGCTAGGCACAGGTGGGTGCACTGCTGGGCACAGGTGGGCACACTGTTGGGCACAGGTGGGCGGAACTGGTGGTTGGCACTGCTGGGCACCGATAATCAGGGCACTAATCATCAGTGCCCTGATGATCGGTACTGATCCCTGCTCTGACAACTGCCGGATCTCGGCAGTACTTTCCTCACACTCTGACAGCGTGAGGAAAGTGCAGCCGAGAACCAGCAATTGCATTTCCCGGTGATCAGCGTGTCATTGGGACACGTAGGACACAGCGATCACGGAGATCACCGGGTGCGTGCCCCCGGGGACGTGCAGGAGAGCGTGCTCTGGGAGGACGTCATATGATGCCCTCCTAGAACTGGCCGGCCGCAGTGTAGCCATCATTCGGCTATCTGCGGTCGGCAAGTGGTTAAAGGCAGACCCCTCCTTCTTACACTCCCCACTAATAACTTCACACCTAGTTCGCGCCATCCTTTTTCCTCCACCCTTTGCCCACACACTTAACCTTTTTGTCACCAATTGCTATCCCGAAGGTACTGCTATCAGTCATGATGCCTGCTGTGTTTATCACACAGGGCATTGCTGTATCAGTGCAGCCACTGCGTCCCAATTGACATCAATGGAACTACATACATGTTGGCGTCCGGAGCGGCCGCATGACCGCCAGCTCTGGTGCCCCCCCTGCCAAAATCCGCTGCCATCTGGGCGGCAGCCGGCTCCGGAGCACCACCGGAGGTCCCGCCGACACCCGGGAGGGGTGCCGAGCACCTAGCCCCCCGGCGGAGCCCCGACGACCTGCGGCCTACGAAGCCGTGGTCTTTCCTGCCGGCCGCAACCACCGAGACGACGACGCTGCACCGCTCCTGCAGACAACCACCACCCCCACAGAGGCACCCACAACCAGTACCCAGAGGGAAGGGAAGCCCACTGGCTCAGGTAAGGAGAGCCCCTGCCTCCTGTTCCTGCTCCCTCCTGTCCTAACTGCACCTCGAGGGGAAGCCCGGCACCAAGAGGGGACCACAAAGATCACAGCCCCACCGTGGCATCCACCACCCCCATCGGTACCCAGAGGGAAGGGAAGGCACCTAGGACCAACTAAGGCACCCACACAGCAGCACCACCATCCAAGCAGCTGCGCCCGCACGGCGACACCACCACTCAGGTAGCACCACCACTCAGGCAGCTGTGGCCCCCGGCTGGGCCCCACACGTCATCACCACTACTCATCCAACCTCCTTGCCTGGTACGACCAGGCAACCCGCATGGCAACACCACCACTCAAGCAGCTGTGCCTGCACGGCAGCACCAGCACTCAGGCAGCCACGGCACCCAGCAGGCCCCCCACACGCCATCACCACTCCTCTACCAACCTCTCGGCCTGGTACCACCACACCACCTGGGTACACCACTCCGTGGCCGGCCACACACCTCACGGACACTCCAGCGGACTCCCTGGCCCTCTCCGCCGGCACCAAGAGAAACCCCTGCAAGACCAGGCTGCCGCAGCCCCTGGCAGGGTCCAGCACGACATCACCACCACCCAACCCTGCACTATTCGTGCCACTACCCCGCAGCCCGGCGCGGCCGCTCAACCTCAGGCTCAGGTCCCCACCCAGACAGCAGCGAACCCCAAGGCTCCCTACAGCGTCCACTGCATCCGCCTACCCTCATCCTTCCGCCTGGGACCTCCACCTGGTCCCTGTACCCTTCCATTAAGTCTCCACAAGAGCACGCGCACCCTTCCGCAGATACCGTCACACAACGCTCCTGATCCACCCAGACACCAATCACGCCGACCCCGATCCAGCTTGACCTAACGGACAAGAAACAGCCGCATAATGCTCCAGACCCGACCACCCGGAGACCCAGCTCAACTTCTAAAGACTAGAACCCTAGATGTAGACACCACAACGAGAAACCCCACCGCACGTCGAACTGTCTCCAATCAAGCAACCCTGGCAACTATCCATCCACACCCGATCCCCTCTCCCTACCCCCCTAACTCCAGCCACCGGAAGACACAGCGACGAGATACACCACTGCACGCTGGACTATCGGCAACCAAGCCTCCCACCACTCCAGTCCGCCACCCCGTGCACCTCCCTAAAATGCCTCTTTCACTCCTCCTTCTCATATTCCTCTCCATTCCCAAAATCTATTCACTACACTCCTCTGCTCCTCCCAAACAACTGTATATTGTGTCCTCACTGCTTCCTTCGCCCCTCTACGGCACCCACCACCTCCTCCTAATACTCCACTCTCCCACTGACCCGAACACCTCCACTGGTAGACTGACGCGCTCCTACACATCCCACTCCCATGCCACTTTTCTCACCCTTCATCTCCTAAACGCAGGGGACATCTCCCCGAACCCTGGCCCTCCACCACCTCGCTCACCCACACAGCACCCTCCCGCTCCCACATCCTGCCGTAACCCCTGTAACCTAATATCTGTCCCCCTGCTCCCTAAAACCACCCCCCCGTTTTCGTGTGCACTCCTGAATGCCTGATCAGTGTGCAACAAACTCACCGCCATCCACGACATCTTTGTTTCCCGCTCTCTCAACCTCCTAGCGATCATGGAAACCTGGATGCAGGCCACCGACTCTACCTCCCCTGCTGCACTCTGCTATGGAGGTTTCATCTGGACCCACTCACCCAGACCTAACGGTCGTAAAGGTGGTGGGGTTGGTCTGCTCCTATCACCAAAGAGCACCTTCCGAGTCCTCCCAAACCCCCCCTCTCTATCCTTCTCCTCCTTCGAGGCCCATTGCATCCAACTATTCTCCCCAACCCCCCTAAAGATTGCCGTAATCTACCGACCTCCCGGACCCGTATCCTGCTTCCTTGATGACTTTTCCTCCTGGTTACCCTTCTTTCTCTCCTCCGAGCTACCCACCATCATCCTTGGGGATTTCAACATCCCTGTCAACATCGACAACCCGGCCTCATCCCAACTCCTCCACCTAACCTCCTCGTTCACACTCTCACAGTGCATTCAATCAACCACCCACTCCGACGGAAACATCCTGGACCTTGTCTTCTCCCGCCTCTGCGCTCCCCACAACCTCACTAACACCCCCTTCCCTCTCTCTGACCATAACCTTATTACCTTCTCTGTCTCCTCGTCCCCTAACCCCTACCCCTCCAAATGCCATACTACTACTAGCCGAAACCTCCGCAACCTGAACCCTGCCCCCCTCCACTCTGCAGCTGATCAATTCCATGACAGCACCCCCCCCGTCCTGCCCCGACCTGGCTATGACTGCCTACAACAACGCGTTGTCAGCCGCCCTTAACTCAATAGCGCCTTTAACCACACGAAACATCAGACCCCGACCGCTCCAGCCCTGGCAGACTAATCACACCAAAACTCTCAAACAAGACAGTCGTGCCCTGGAGTGACTGTGGCGCAAAACCAGATCCCAACAAGCCTTCACCCGCTATAAAACTGCCTTCCACACCTACACCTCCTCCCTCTACGCTGCCAAACAAGCCTACTTCCTGACCCTCATCAAGACCCTCTCCTCCAATCCTCGCTGACTCTTCTCCACCTTTAACTCTCTACTCTCTCCAACCCCACCTCCACCCAGCACCTCACTCACCGCCTTTGAGATTGCCAATTACTTTAAAAACAAAGTTGACACAATTCGCAAGGACATCACCGCTGCTCAAACTCCCTCCAAACCCTTCCCCTCTCACACAGTTACCCCCTCATCGCCCCTCTCCCTTGACCTCACCACTGCTCCGACCTCCACACCACCTAACATTCCTCACACTGCAGTCCCCTCAACACTCCACACCTTCGACCTTACTACCATCGAGGAGGTCACCAAGATCTTCTCTGATGCCCGCCTCACAACCTGCCCCCTCAACCCTATCCCCTCACAACTCCTACGACCTCCCTCCCCATCCATCCTACGTTCCCTCACCCACATCTTTAATTCCCCTCTGCTCTGAAGCATGCGCACATCAATCCCATACTTAAAAAGCCCTCCCTGGACCCCAATGACCCGAACAACCTCAGACCCATCTCCCTGCTCCCATTCACATCCAAACTCCTCGAGCGCTTAGTCTACAATCGCCTAAGCTCTCACCTCAACGACAACAACCTCCTCGGTCCCCTCCAGTCCAGCTTCCGTCCCCTATACTCCACCGAAACTGCCTTACTCAAACTCTCCAACGACCTCCTAACCACCAAAGCTAACGGCCACTACTCAGTGCTCCTACTCCTTGACCTCTCCGCGGCCTTCGACACAGTTGGCCACCCCCTCCTCCTCAAAAAACTACGCTCTCTCGGCCTCAGAGATTCCGCTCTCTCCTGGCTCTCATCCTACCTATCACAACGATCCTTCAGCGTTACCTATAACGCTACCACCTCCCCTTCACTTCCCCTCTCTGTTGGGGTCCTTCAGGGCTCCGTCCTCGGGCCCCTTCTATTCTCCATCTACTCCTCCTCCCTTGGCCAACTCATACACTCTCACGGCTTCAACTACCACCTCTATGCCGACGAAACACAAATCTATCTCTCAACCCCTCGCCTCACCCCCGCAATCTCCGCCCGAGTCACAAATCTACTAAACGACATATCAGACTGGATGTCTCTTCACTTCCTTAAACTGAACCTCTCCAAAACCGAGCTCCTAGTCTTCCCCCCAGCCCGCACACCACCCCCCACTGACTTCTCCATCACGTCCAACAATGCCACTATCAGGTCCGCCCCGCAGGCAAGAGTACTTGGGGTCATTCTAGACTCCAACCTATCCTTCCAGCCCCAAGTCCAATCACTAGCTAACTCATGCAGACTCCACCTCCGCAAAATCGCCAAAATCCGCACTTTCCTAACCCCAGAAACCACTAAACAGCTCATCCACTCCCTCATCATATCACGACTCGACCACTGCAACTCCCTCCTCACTGGCCTGCCTCGCCACAGGCTATCCCCACTTCAGTCAATCCTGAACACGGCAGCCAGACTCATTCACCTTACCAACCACTGTTTCTGCCACCCCCCTCTGCCAATCTCTCCACTGGCTTCCGATTGCACAATGGATCAAATTCAAAATCCTAACACTGACGTACAAAGCTGTCCATCGTACTACACCAAACTACATCACCGACCTAATAGCCAAGTACCACCCATCACTAACACTCTGCTCCTCTCAAGACCTCCTTCTCTCTAGTTCCCTAGTCTCCTCCTCCCATGCCCGCCTCCAGGATTTCTCCAGGGCGCATGTTCTGTCTCCCTTTGTAATGTACAGTGCTGAGCGAACTATTGGCGCTTTATAAATACTGTATAATAATAATACATGGGGATGCACAAAACACTTGTGCATCCCCGTGTGGGTCAGTACAGCCCTCCACAGGCCTACACATTTTTACACCCCATATGAAAAAGTGCTTGCACTGTAAACCGCACAGATGGTGCCTACATCACACATTGACAATAATTGGTGCATTGTTTAATCAACGCACCAAGCACTATAAGTATTCACTACAAGGCTTAATATATATATATATATATATATATATATATATATATATATATATATATATATATATACTGTATATATATGTAAGTTATGTATTTAAATCCAATATAAAAATGATCAACATTCTACATTAGATCGGAGTCAAGAGTGTATATGATATTGTATAATGTATTAAAAGTATTATTATACAGTATTTATATAGCACCAAAAGGTAAGGTTTGCTCAGCTCTGTACATTATAGTGGGGGACAGAACATGAGACAATACAGTAACAAAACAATACACGAGGGGTTCGAGGGCCCTGCTCTTTCGAGCTTACAATCTAGGAGGAAGGGGAAAGTAGTACAGGAGGAAGTGGCTGTGGGGGATGGAGTGGTAGGAGGAGTGGAGGAGTAGAGGCATAACTAAAGCCTTTAAGACCTCAATCTCCATTTCTGCATTCAAAATACAATTAAATATGCTTCAATCATGTATGGACACAGGAGCGATCAGCACCGATCATTCACTTTGTCCATTTATAAACAGAAGGGGCAGGTAAATGACAAGTAACCTGGATAGGAGGGGTGGCTGGGGCAGTTGCAGGAAGAAAATGGAGGATATTTTTTCCTCTATATGCCACTCCTGTTGCCCCTCCTCTCCAGATGTAAAAGCAAATATGACAGGGGAGCTGCACAGGCCCCCTAGAGCATGGGGCCAGATTGCACTTGCAACCCCTACGACCCCTGTAGTTATGCCTCTGATTAAAAGTATGACTAAAGCATTCATATAACATTACAAACATAAAAAGAGATATAAATAACAATTGTGGGATATAAGAATCCCTACAAAAATACTAATCGTTGAAATACAGAAAGCGAAGGAAGGAACAGTATGTAAGGTAAGAATGGAAAAGAGCATTTCTTTTTAGTCCCTTATACCCCATAACCACCTTCTGACTTCCTATAACCACCACTGTCATGTAATAATTCTCAGACTCCCCATAATTACTTCTGCCATCCTGTAGTAATTCACTCTATAACTACCCTTATTTCACCAAAATAATTCAAAGTAACCGTAAAACCACCACTGGCACTTCTTAATCAACCCCTGTAAGCTCAGCTGAATTGCCCTGAGCCTAATAACATCTTCATAACCAGAAATAATTTTGAAAAAACCTTTAAAACGTTAATAGTTGCCTGTAGGGCCACTGACAGGGGCGTACATGCAGTATTTCCTTCTGACAGTGTGTGGAAGATGATCATACAGTGCATTCATAAAGTATTCAGACCCTTTTCACTTTTTCAATTTTGTTATGTTGCAGCCTGATACTACAATTGTTTAAATTCATTTTTTTGGCTACACTCAGTACCCCACAAGTGAAAACAGAATTTTAGAAATGTTTGCAAATTTATAAAAAAGTTCTACTGAATTATCACATTGTCATAAGTAGTCAGACCCTTTGCAACAACATTTGAAATTTAGCTCAGGTGCCCCCCATTTCTCTTGATTGTTGTTGAGATGTTTCTACACCTTGATTGAATTCTACCTTTTGAGAATTATGTAGGCCACTGAGCTCTTGGGAACCTTCAGTGCAAAAAAAACATTTTTTCCTAGCCTTCTGCAGATCTGTCCCTTGCAATATTCCTGTCTCTGAACTCTGCAGGCAGTTCCTTTGACCTCATGGTTTTTGCTCTGATACAGTATCCGTGCCTTCCTTCAGAGCACTGTGCCATGGCCCGGGACTCCCGCGTGCGTTGTGACATCACCACGGCTCGGCCAGTCAGCTGGTCAGAGCTCACTAACCCAAAAGGAAGACTGGGTGAAGATGGAAGCCCCATGGAGCCATGACAGCGCTCTGCTGGATTGCTTCATTTCAAGGTAAGTCCTTTATAATGTGCTAGTATACTATGCACCTTGCAGGGGGTGTTTTTTTCTTTTTTTTTAATGCGGTTTACTACTGCTTTAAGCAACTTTTCCATTTGCCTGATTCAGATACTGGAATGTTTCCTGAAGGCAGGCATTGTCCCTGTACTGACCCTACTTGCCAGGAACCTTTCCCTGTGCAATTTACTCTCCCTAACAAGCAGGGTCTCTGTTGCTCACCTACCACTCACTCCAAATGCAACCAAATGATGCAGTCACCTTAATTTATAAGGTCCCACTCCAAGATGCCTGCCAATGGTCACCAGAAGTTGCAGCATCCAATCAGACAGCTGATACCCCTGAGACACTGACCATGACGGGACAGACTCCACTCCATCTGTAAATATTGGTACATTGCCACCTACTGGACGGAGGGAAACCTGTTCCTGTATACAAGTATACATTTATTGGTGACAGTAATACAGATAATAAATGAAGGACTTCCAGCTGCTTCTCCTGGTTTGGGCTTGCAAACTGAACAAACGCTGAATATGCAAAGTTTGGGTTGAAACATAAATTGGGCAAAACCCCATCCACAGTAGAGTGACACTCCCTTTGTCCATTGCTAAAACATCTAGTATTATGTTCACAAAATACAAGGCATTCTATAAATGGACAATGCGAGAGGAGGGGAGAGGAGCAATCTGCAGAAAATCCTCTTGTCCATTCACAGGATGACAGGATGCCTTGTATTCTGAAAACAGAATACAATAAATTTTAGGAATGGAGAATGAGAGAGAAAAAGGAGAATGAATGGTACCTGTATCATAAAAAGATCACAACAGTTTTTATTCCATACCCAGTAGCCATCCAGACCTAATAGAAACACAGCATTACAGGTAACTTATTTGAATCAAGCATATGTCTAAACATAGTTTATTTTCCTGGAGATCCACTTAAAACTTGCACCTATCTCTAACAACTAACCTATTCACCAAAAGAACACTCCTTTTCTATAATGCCTAAAGCATAATTTACCCATTTAGACTCAAGTTTCAGGTTTTCTGAAATGAAGAAATAGTAAGAAGAATTTAATAACCTTCAGGGTATTGCCCCATTTACCCACCTAAGCTCCTTAAGAAATTGATGTGCATGTTCTGACCATACAATGTCCTGAATATTACTACTGTTCAATAGCGGAGCAGTATGCAAATATCATATATACAATGACAGTTCAAATAAGTGATTAACAAATAGCGCTTTTCAAGCATTCTCATCAAAATACAAGCAATTAAAGACTATTACAAAAGTTGCTTGACAACATTCTCAGAACATAACACCCATTATCTCAATGCCGAGCCATAAAACACTATTATGATTTTATTTCTTGTGTCATGCACAGCATGCTGGTGCATAGAGATGACTGCACATATGATCTTTTCAGAACAACAATACTCATGACACTTAGAGAATATAACAGGTTTTATCCATTTTATTGCAATCAATAATTAATGGCAGCTGTCACAAATAATTATCTCTTGTATGTGAACATCACTGTGTGCTCAGAGAATCACTGGTGCCACCATAATAATGAGGACATTTTATACTTCTGTGCTGTTGGAAGACACCTGTTGTAAAGCTGCTGAAAATATGACTGTTACCAGACAATATGGTGCTATTGGAAATCAACAGGAAGGAACAGACAGGACAGGAACATGCATCATAAATACATAATTCTACAAGAACTCTAAATCATACAAGAACATAGCATGATACCACCTAGTGGCAGAGCAATTAAGCACAGAATAATATATGAGAATGGTTGTTGCACCTATGTCTTTGTAAACAGCATGCTAATACCTCACTCAATAACTATTTTTATATAAGTCCCATCTTCTTTCTGGGTTCTTCAAATGTTGGCTCTAGAAGTGGTTTTGCCAAAGTTTGAAGATTAGTTGTTAAGCAGAATCACATTTTGTTCTACCAAGTCTCTGAGGTAATGGTACTTGATATCA
The DNA here is from genome assembly GCF_062004578.1 of Staurois parvus. Taxonomy (NCBI): domain Eukaryota; kingdom Metazoa; phylum Chordata; class Amphibia; order Anura; family Ranidae; genus Staurois; species Staurois parvus. The sequence continues at coordinate 2,781,544 of NW_028317883.1, forward strand.
ATGTGCTTGGTTCTGACATTGATCTTTTTTACTCTTTGCAAGCTTTGTACATCCTTGATTGTCCTTATATAAAACTCTTTCCTGGAACAATGGTTCTCAAAGTTCTTCAAGTAGCTGCAGCAATCAAATGACTTCTTGACAAGCATAATCTCCTATTATGTATTCAGCTTCTGTAGAAGATAATGCCACTTTTATTTGCTTTTTGCTGGACCAAAATGTTGGACTATTGACTAACTGGAACAAGTAACCACTTGTAGCTTTGTGCATACTGGAATCACCTACTCAATCTGAGTCCAAGCATTATATGAGTTCTTGGACACCATTTACAGATAATCTCAGGTTAATGTCTTGAGTCTGTTTTAGGTACTGAACGGCACTTTTATTGTCATCCCAGTCCTCTTTCCTGGGTTTATTTACACATCTACATATCAGTGCAATGGTAGGTCCTCTAGCTAGATGTGTAATGGTTACAATGTATAAAAATGCCTCCACAGCTTGTCTGTATTGTCCATTTTTAAGATGAAGATCTTCTTCCAACTTTTGGTAAACTGTTTATATTGCTGTACATACACCTTTGTATTTTGCTTTGCCAGCCTGTTTAAATATTGCATCTGTAGGGATCTGCTGCCCTCTACTGTCTGCATTTGTAAATGGCTGTGAGTTATTTAAAGTATATACATAGCTGCCTGTCTCTGTGGGGGTGGGTTAAAACCCTAGAAGGGGGAAGTGAAGAGAGAGAGGAATTGAGCCACATGACCTTACACACACAACTGCTGTTGCTGCTGTTGTATTTCACCTAGACCAGAAGCAGAGACTATTATGTAAGTATTTATATGTTCAAATAGTTTAACTGCAGGCGCCCATATCTTCTTGAGTGTGTATCTGAATCCTTGTGACAGACGAAGCATCTCTGTCCTGTTGTTATTATCTCACTTGCATAGTGCCAGATACCTGGGTCTCTACTATTGTATGTGTGTAGTACGTTATCACATAACTGTTTATTGCAATAGAGTTTATATGCAGCTCCTTCAGCTTCCTGCAGAACTGTACAGCCCTATGTGCCAAGAGAGTGAACAGTGTTCTTGGCTAAAAGAATGTGTATTTAGACATGGGACAGGGCTGTGTTGCCTGCTGCAGTGAACCTAGATACAAGTTTGCTGACATCACTACTGCTACAGGAGCATAGGAGTTAGAGATTTAGGGGCTGCTCTGCTGTAAGTGAGAGGGACTGCTGAGGACTATGCTGCTGAAATCTGTATGACTGTTGTAAATAAAGAAAAAATCCTCTTGCACTGACATACTTTTATCCATATATTTACATATGTAGTATATTCAGGGCTAGATTTTTATTAATCACAAATAACAAATTGGTAAATCAGTAACTTGCAGGTATTTTTGGCTATACACTTGTGGTTTAGTCCAGTCTGTGAAGTAGTATACAATTCATGAATCATAAGTGCTCAGATTTTTTAATTGTGTGGCTCTCCACAGAACAAACAGATTTCTACAAATATTCAGTTTATTATAAAAAATGTAAATAACTCAGTCTTGTGGTTCAATTACAAGTACTGATTGTAGTGCAGTTTCCCCAGTCAGTGCAAGAACTGTGTCTCAGCTATAATGTTTGCCAGTAGTAGACGAAGGCAGTAGTGGGCCCCAGTGCAAACTAAATATTGTATTAGGGCGCCTTGAGAGGAAAGGTTTAATTTTTTTAGCAATGTTAAAACAGAGCATTTCTAAAGATTCTTGAGATAATCTTTGACATGACACTAATTGGTTGAAATGTTCGGTTGGAGATTGCTGCATATAGTATACTTTTCCCAATCAGCCAGAAGTCTGAAGGTATGGAGAAAAAAATTAAAGGGAATGTTCACAGGTGCCAGATGGTTCAGTGCGATGAGAAGAATTCTTTGAGCTGTTGCATTTCTTTCTGTGAAGAAAGCATTACCCAAAATGCCATGAATGGCCACATATGTCCCTGTTTGTAGCAAGAGGATATTTGAGAATGTAGGACACTTTCTGGGGCACCGGAGTAGTGTGATTTCCTTTACCAAGGTATGACCGGTTTGAGAAAGAAGTCAAAACTCAGGGACGGCTACTAACAGATACTTTAGTTCAAGCCAGTGCTGATACATATTTGCTTATGGACTATCTGCTATTAAAGTGAGAGCACAGAAATAAATATCCTTTTGTGAAAACTCTCTTGGCTCCATATATCTCTTATAATGTAGACAATTTATTTTTCTTCTTCAAAGCTTTAGAATATTTTCTTTATACTTTAGCTTTCCAAAAACAGCAATCCTTGACTTTTGCGTTCAGCTCTGGCAGATTTTTATAATTTTACTTGCCTCAAAAGATCATTCTTGCACAAAAAAGCTTTTTACTAATTGCACTACACCTAAAGCATAGTCTTGTATAACTACTGTATATGGGAGATTTCTGACTCCACACTAGAATTGTAATCAAGTAACACAAACCTATAGCATATAGTATTTTCTACTTTCGCTTTTCAAAAACAGCAATCCTTGACCTTTGCATTCAACAAAGACAGCTTTAACCATTTTGCTTGCCTCGAAAGATCATTTTTGCAAAAAAATCTTTTTACTAATTGCTCTTTACCTAAAGAATAGTCTTATATAACTATATGGGAGATTTCTGATCCACGCTATAACTGTAATAAAAAAACACTGCTTCTTAAAAACGAATCATTTTTTTCTTTTTTTCTAATTTCTCTCATGTTTATTCATGCCATCTCAGAGAGATCACCGCTATATGAGTCTTCTAGGCTGGTTTACAGTTGTGGACATACCTCCTGTGTAGACGCTGATCCCTCTGAGTGGATCCATTCACGTCTACATGCTCTCTAGTCAGATTGCACTTTTTGCTGCATTAGGATGGTCTGTAACAGACATGTTTACCATCTTCCATCTCTGTCTAGGCTGTTAGCCTTATTGTATTATTATTGTTTATTAGTATTTTTCTTTTTTTTTTTTTTCACTTTCCTCACATATGTTTTCGGGGCTGCGACCCCCTATTTCCCAGGTTAAACCACTTTTTGGTTTTTTATTTTGTGTTATCCTAAAACCAAATTAAATTTACTATAAAAAGAAAAAAACTACTCCATATGTACCCACATTTATCTTCCCATTGCAATAAAGTGATATGCCCATGTGTATGCAGATAGTTAATTAGTTTAGAAAATAACATATATACTGTATAGATATAGTTCTACTCTTATTTCATTTTTCAGGTTTTAGTCATTGAATAATATACAGATATGTTACCTTCAAACATCTAAAGATTGTTCTTAGTGCAGTTCATATTCACCTCTTGAATCTTCACTGCATAAAACTCAACACACTCCTATAATCAATCTTCTTAAGAGTAAGCCCTTTCTTGGAAAGCAATTTTATGTGGATTTTTTTCTGCTACTTTCACAGCAGATGCTCTTAGAATTCTTGGAACAAACCAATAGAGCCCACTTATGCGCTTTTTCTATATATGTCTATATATGTTATCTACATTACTTATAGAACACTCTTCTGTGTCTTGAATTGTCTTGAATTCAATGTTTAACTTATAAATTAATAAAACTGATAATCTCATGAGATCAATAGAAACAACAACATTCAATTATTTTCATGTGAGTAGCAGCAGCTGCAAAATAATAATATATATATTACAGTTCCAGAATATATTATTCACAAAGCCTCAGACCTGCTGTTTCCTAGGTAAGCAATATTTCTTTCATTTAAAGTACTGATAATTTGGTTAACAGTGCTACAGCAATTTTGTGGTGGAGTTCATATGCATTACATTTTTATTGTAAATATGAAATGAGTTTTTGATTGTCTTTATATGTTTTAGAACTTTCTAGAATACATATTTCCTGAAATGCAAATAAACTAAACACATAAGCTATCGATCTCCACAGGGTATTGCTGCATTTCTATGATAGCATGCATGCAGGTAATACAGCAAACAGAATTTCCCATTGAGGAACAGATTTTAGGGAATGTTACTGAAATGTGTACTGTGGGTTTGATTTACTAAAACTAAAGAGTGAAAAATCTGGTGTAGCTGCACATGGTAGCCAATCAGCTTCTAACTTCAAATGGTTAAATTTAGCTTTGACAAAAAAACCTGAAAGATGATTGGTTTCTATGCAGAGCTGCACCAGAATTTGCACTCTCCAGTTTTAGTAAAACAACCCCTGTATTTTGAATCTGAATGGCAAAAAAGAAATTGCCCCTTTTACATGGTGTGAATTCCGTTATGATCAGCAAGGGATCCACTCACAGAGCCCTGCTGATCAGAGCAGAATGGGCGGATGACATGTCTGTGTCCGCTCAGTGCTTATGCAGAGCAGATATGGATACAGCCCGCTCTGCTCTACAGGTGGAAGTAAACGGACCCCGCTGTTCATTTACAACCCTGCCCTCTCAGATTCGATTCACCTAAATGGAAGAGAATGGATCCCCTTCTGTTTTTGTTTAGCAGACTGGACCGGAGCTGGAGGTAGGTGGGTGTAAACGGACACAAGTCCATTTACACCAACCTATCCATAGGAATGCATGGACTTTCCGATCAGGTCCACCTGAAAAACTGACAAGAGGACCTGGTCGTATTGCCTGTGTGAAAGGGACCTGATGCAAATTTAACATTTGTTTCTTTGTATGCTTTTAATCAAATCTATCTAGCATTTAACATTTAACTTTTTTGTGATCAGTGTGGAACAAGGTCTTCTTCCCCTCAAAAAGATACATTACTTTTCTTCCAAAATAGGCCTATGGCTAGTAGTTTTTAAAGAGCAAACCACAATATATACTCCTTTTCTAGTATTCTGCTTAAAAATTGAACTATTATTTACATACATGCATATATTTTATACATCTACCGAGAGAGAGCCATAAAGCAAAAGAAAAAAAATCCTGACAATTTTTTGTCAATACGCTTTGTGAAAGAAATAATGTTTATATAAACCCACATTTCAGCATGTTTGGCATTGTACACGGTTTTCCTAATGGAAAACTAAACCTTTGGGGTGAACTTTTGACACAATGTGCAAATATGTTGCCTCGTCACATAGTTTGTGCAGTTCAATAAAGACACCGGTATGTCCAGTTAAACCTGAGTGTGTGTGATTGTGTGTGTCTACTTCACTACCATTTTCCTTATCCCTGCATCGTGTGTTCACTAAGAAAAGTTTTTTGAATTTATCTAAACTCTCTGCTGAAACCACCAAGTGTGGAAGGAATTTATAAATATAATGTGAAAATGATATAGGTATAATGTGAAACCAAAACCACCCTTGCTCCTACACCAATTCCAAATTGGAAAAAAAACTTCCAACCCCCTGAAAGCTTAAACTCAAATCAATAGATCCAAACAGGAATCTACCCTCTTTCAATAAATCTACTATATATGTGACAACAAAATATTCCCCATATACTTTCTACAAAATCATAAATCCAGTGTCTCTGTGATTTAAATCCAATAATATAAAGTCCAGTGTCTCAATAACGAAAAAATATATAAAATTAAAAATAAAAATAAAAATAAAAATAAAAATAAAATAAAAAGAAATGAAAAAATGTCTATTTCTTGCAGTGTTGATTGTTGTGAAGAACCACCAGTAGATGAAACTCACGCCTTTTGTATATATATATAACTGGAAATCCTCCAAAGAAGCTTTATCCTCCTCTCCTCCTTCGCTTCCTGTTAGGATGATCTTACCATGCCTTCCACATCCATAGGTTTATAAAATATAACGTACCTCCATGTATGTTTCAAGTTTTAATGAATCCACTTGTATAAGGAGTTGAAAACATAGGCATATAAATAGTATAATCAATTTTGGACAAGCCCCACTGAGTGGGGATTACCAGGCAGTTCCCACAGTTCCCATGCAGTCCACTCTCAAGTGTCCAGTGATTCCTCAACAAAGATGGCCACTGCGACACTTCCGGTTCCTGCTCCTTGCGTATGACGTCACTTCCTCTTGACGCGTTTCGTCACATCCGGGACTTAGTCATAAGAGAGATAGACGTCCTGACACCTGGCCACAATAAATACTGCTCCTCCACTAATTGACGATACTCCGATCGCCATATTGGAAAAGGGAAACATCGCCCTTACTAAACCGCACAGCCGCACAGCTTACTCCCAGGAAATAAACTCCCTGTACATACAAGAGCCAGGAACGTATCTAGTGGGATCGCACAGCCACACATCCTCCTAACAGGAAATGGGCTCCCTATACACATAAGAACTGGGAACATATCTAATGGAATCGCATACATTATAGGGGCTGTTTTCATACTCTAGATACAAGAATTACATTAATATATATATTAATTACACATTAAATAAAATAATAAGTTAAAACCTGAATAAAACAATTAATTAATAACCCTTACTTTCTATATGCCCTAGCAGACATTTATTGTATTATATATCTAATGATAGCTACTCCCCTAGCACCACCTGCTGGTCATAATAAATATTGCTATTTTATAATATCCTACCAAATTACACATACAGTTGATTTTAAGTATCAATTAATTCTTATTTAATCTAAAATAGTTAATACAGCTAGAAGAATATTTATTTCAAGATATTTATATGATTAAGATGAATAAAATTGTAACAAAGACATTTATTAAAATTTAAAATTATTAAAAATTAGAAATAAAACAATTAAGGTCTAAATCCACATTTAATCCTCTAGGTCTAAGTGTTCTTAATTGGAATATCCAAAATGTTTCATTTTGCGATAAAATTTTAATTTTATCACTCCCTCTCCAGTGAGCTTCTATGGAATCAATCCCACAGAATTTCAGGGTTCCTGGATCACAATTATGGATATCCCTAAAATGTCTGGAAAGGCAGTGGTCTTTTTTACCTTTTTTAATATTGTTCACGTGTTCGCTCAATCTTTTATGAAGGGGTCTTGACGTTCTGCCCACATATTGTAAGTGGCATGGACATTCCAATACGTATGTAACAAATGTCGACTTACAGGAAATAAACTTCTTAATTTCAAAGCTCTTTCCTGTATTCTGGGAAGTAAATTCTTTAATCGATCTGTTACGAATACCTGTTATTTTACATATGGAACATTTTTTACAGGGGTAAAAACCTTTAAGATCACACATATTCAACTTCTTTTTCATGGGGGGAGAGATGACATTTTTTACTAAAATATCCCTTAGATTGTTCGTTCTCTTATAAATAAAAGTAGGCTTCTCCGGTATTATCTGGCCCAAGATTCTATCCTTTTTTATGATTGGCCAGTGTTTTTTGATGATAGATTCAATCTCTTTATATTGGCAATTATATCTTGATATAAACGCATAATCCACCCTTTTATTTCTCTCTTTTATTTGTTTAGATTGGTACCTCACTTTCTGATCTCCAATATAATTTTTGCTAATTTCATACCTAATTCTTTCCAACTTCGTGGGATCATATCCTTTTTGGACAAACCTGTCCTTAATTAGCTCTGATTGTTCTATATAATCCTTCAGTCTAGAGCAATTACGCATAATTCTAACAAACTGGCTTTTGGGTATACCATTAATCCAGATAGGGTGGTGACAGCTATTCGTTGGTATGAAGCCATTCCTGTCTGTATCCTTGAAATATGTTTTAGTAAAAAGAGAGTCATTATCTTTAAAAATATTAAGATCTAAAAAATTAATTGACTTAAAATCCACCGTAAACGAAAAGCCTAAATTATATTCATTATTCTCCAAGGTTAAAAAGAATTCTTTTAATGATTGTAAGGAACCTTCCCACATCATCAAAATATCATCAATATAGCGTTTCCACAGTATGAGTTCCTTCCTTCTATTTTTAAAAATGTCCTTTTAGCTAAATGGGAGGAGAAGGACATTTTTAAAAATAGAAGGAAGGAACTCATACTGTGGAAACGCTATATTGATGATATTTTGATGATGTGGGAAGGTTCCTTACAATCATTAAAAGAATTCTTTTTAACCTTGGAGAATAATGAATATAATTTAGGCTTTTCGTTTACGGTGGATTTTAAGTCAATTAATTTTTTAGATCTTAATATTTTTAAAGATAATGACTCTCTTTTTACTAAAACATATTTCAAGGATACAGACAGGAATGGCTTCATACCAACGAATAGCTGTCACCACCCTATCTGGATTAATGGTATACCCAAAAGCCAGTTTGTTAGAATTATGCGTAATTGCTCTAGACTGAAGGATTATATAGAACAATCAGAGCTAATTAAGGACAGGTTTGTCCAAAAAGGATATGATCCCACGAAGTTGGAAAGAATTAGGTATGAAATTAGCAAAAATTATATTGGAGATCAGAAAGTGAGGTACCAATCTAAACAAATAAAAGAGAGAAATAAAAGGGTGGATTATGCGTTTATATCGAGATATAATTGCCAATATAAAGAGATTGAATCTATCATCAAAAAACACTGGCCAATCATAAAAAAGGATAGAATCTTGGGCCAGATAATACCGGAGAAGCCTACTTTTATTTATAAGAGAACGAACAATCTAAGGGATATTTTAGTAAAAAATGTCATCTCTCCCCCCATGAAAAAGAAGTTGAATATGTGTGATCTTAAAGGTTTTTACCCCTGTAAAAAATGTTCCATATGTAAAATAACAGGTATTCGTAACAGATCGATTAAAGAATTTACTTCCCAGAATACAGGAAAGAGCTTTGAAATTAAGAAGTTTATTTCCTGTAAGTCGACATTTGTTACATACGTATTGGAATGTCCATGCCACTTACAATATGTGGGCAGAACGTCAAGACCCCTTCATAAAAGATTGAGCGAACACGTGAACAATATTAAAAAAGGTAAAAAAGACCACTGCCTTTCCAGACATTTTAGGGATATCCATAATTGTGATCCAGGAACCCTGAAATTCTGTGGGATTGATTCCATAGAAGCTCACTGGAGAGGGAGTGATAAAATTAAAATTTTATCGCAAAATGAAACATTTTGGATATTCCAATTAAGAACACTTAGACCTAGAGGATTAAATGTGGATTTAGACCTTAATTGTTTTATTTCTAATTTTTAATAATTTTAAATTTTAATAAATGTCTTTGTTACAATTTTATTCATCTTAATCATATAAATATCTTGAAATAAATATTCTTCTAGCTGTATTAACTATTTTAGATTAAATAAGAATTAATTGATACTTAAAATCAACTGTATGTGTAATTTGGTAGGATATTATAAAATAGCAATATTTATTATGACCAGCAGGTGGTGCTAGGGGAGTAGCTATCATTAGATATATAATACAATAAATGTCTGCTAGGGCATATAGAAAGTAAGGGTTATTAATTAATTGTTTTATTCAGGTTTTAACTTATTATTTTATTTAATGTGTAATTAATATATATATTAATGTAATTCTTGTATCTAGAGTATGAAAACAGCCCCTATAATGTATGCGATTCCATTAGATATGTTCCCAGTTCTTATGTGTATAGGGAGCCCATTTCCTGTTAGGAGGATGTGTGGCTGTGCGATCCCACTAGATACGTTCCTGGCTCTTGTATGTACAGGGAGTTTATTTCCTGGGAGTAAGCTGTGCGGCTGTGCGGTTTAGTAAGGGCGATGTTTCCCTTTTCCAATATGGCGATCGGAGTATCGTCAATTAGTGGAGGAGCAGTATTTATTGTGGTCAGGTGTCAGGACGTCTATCTCTCTTATGACTAAGTCCCGGATGTGACGAAACGCGTCAAGAGGAAGTGACGTCATACGCAAGGAGCAGGAACCGGAAGTGTCGCAGCGGCCATCTTTGTTGAGGAATCACTGGACACTTGAGAGTGGACTGCATGGGAACTGTGGGAACTGCCTGGTAATCCCCACTCAGTGGGGCTTGTCCAAAATTGATTATACTATTTATATGCCTATGTTTTCAACTCCTTATACAAGTGGATTCATTAAAACTTGAAACATACATGGAGGTACGTTATATTTTATAAACCTATGGATGTGGAAGGCATGGTAAGATCATCCTAACAGGAAGCGAAGGAGGAGAGGAGGATAAAGCTTCTTTGGAGGATTTCCAGTTATATATATATACAAAAGGCGTGAGTTTCATCTACTGGTGGTTCTTCACAACAATCAACACTGCAAGAAATAGACATTTTTTCATTTCTTTTTATTTTATTTTTATTTTTATTTTTAATTTTATATATTTTTTCGTTATTGAGACACTGGACTTTATATTATTGGATTTAAATCACAGAGACACTGGATTTATGATTTTGTAGAAAGTATATGGGGAATATTTTGTTGTCACATATATAGTAGATTTATTGAAAGAGGGTAGATTCCTGTTTGGATCTATTGATTTAAGTGTGGAAGGAAGCTCCACATCCTTACTGCTCTAACAGTAAAGAACCCCCTAAGCAGTTTAAGACTGAAGAGCTTCTTGTCTAATGTCATTGTGTGGCTGCAGATTTTTTCCTATAAAAATTACAGCCCTTACATTTGGGTGGGAAACAATTTGTCTGTGGCATCGCCTTTTAATGGAAGAGCACAAACAGTCCTAAAGTCTGGGATACAAGTATATAGTATATATACAGTATATATATTATATATGTATATTAAAGCAATTTTCTATAAAAGGTACAGATACAGCCCTTAAATTTGGGTGGGTGAGAAATGACAAGCTTGTCTGACATGAATTACATTTTACCAGTTGGTTTTACCGATGGACATCAACAGCAGCACTCCAGTCCAATATCTGATTATTTTAATTTAAAAAATATATATTTCTAGGTAGTTTTAGCAGCAACATGTGTGTTTTCACAAAGCAATACCAGACCTATTTTGCCCAGCAGAAGTTGTGTTCACACAATACTTTTTATTTATTTGATTTTCACCACCAGGACAAAATTCTTTTTTTCTTTCTTTTTGATTGGAGAGACACATGGCTTCGTGAAACTCCAACAGACTCAAATGCAGATTTAGAAGTGACTAGAAGGTGTCTCTTCAAAAAATGAGAGCTTCAGCCCTTACATGGGGTGAGTAAACATTTGCCAGTGGAGCTGCAGTTTAGTGGCCACTTAAACACGCCTGAATGCAGAAATAGAAGCCACAGGCAGCTGTTTTTTTTTTCTATAAAAAGTTAAGTTTTCTTAAAAGTTAAGATAATGCACACCAGAACACATTGCCACTGACAAAATGTAGTGGACTGAGCAAAGTTTTTAGAAGGCCTTCAGACATATATGCAACCTCTGGTTTGTGCAGCCTTCATCCCTCAGAGCATAACCAGTCCTTAAAATGTTTCCTTGAGGTGGGAATTCTTTTCTTCTTTTCTGAGAAACATGGAGTGTGCATAAAATATCCATCACTGCAGCAAAGCTCCTTAACCACCTTCCGCCCGCCTTATAGTACAATGACGGGCGCAAGGTGGTTCTCTCGTTCTAATAGGACATCATATGACGTCCTTCCATTCTCACTGCGCATGCGCGGCTCAGGGAGTGCACATTGTGGCGATCGCTGGTCTGCTGTGTCCCTCGGACACAGCGGATCACGGAAAGAGCCGAAGATGTCGGCTCGGTCATGTGATCAGCTGTGTCCAATCACAGCTGATCACATGTAAACATGGAAATGCCGGTTATCGGCATTTCTCTCCTCTCGAGCTGTCATGCTGACAGCTCGAGAGGAGAGGAGAGCCGGTAATCGGCTTTCCGCGGAGGGGACATGTACACTGATTAGAGATGAGCGAAGTATTCAAAAATTCTATTCGACTGATTCGGCGAATTCGTGGAAAAATTTCGATTCGAGTCGAATATATTCGCTGTGAATTTAACTTAAAAAAGGGTGTTTCTAGGCTTCAGAGAGACTTAATATTAGTGCAGAACACTGTACCTTTAATTTAAATGCCCTTGGAGTCTGCTGGGGAAGAGAAATAATACTGTCAGTCAGTATGACATGCAGATGAGTGCCGTCGATCTTAGAATCACCGCACACTTCACTCATTTGGGCAGTCACGGGGCCAAAACCAGAGTGTGGATCCACAGTGTGGCGGTGGAGGCAGCAGCAATGGGAGGCCATACAGCACCCTATGACAAAAATGGAAACCACCAGCAGTGTGAGGAGACCTGAAAGTGGCACATGGCAGAGTGTGGCGATAGAGACAGCAGCAATGGGAGGCCGTACAGGGACCCATGACACACTCTGGACCTGGCAGCAGCATGAGGAGGCGGTACAGGGGCCCATGACAGATTACGGGCCTGGCAGCAGCATGAGGAGTCGGTACGGGGGCCCATGGCAGATTACGGGCCTGGCAGCAGCAATGGGAGGCCGTACAGGGACCCATGACACACTCTGGACCTGGCAGCAGCATGGGGAGGCGGTACAGGGGCCCATGACAGATTACGGGCCTGGCAGCAGCATGAGGAGTCGGTACGGGACCCATGACACACTCTGGACCTGGCAGCAGCATGAGGAGGCGGTACAGGGGCGCATGACAGATTACGAGCCTGGCAGCAGCAACTTGGACAGGAGGACGTTCAGCTTCTGCACCGTCGGGTGCGTGCTCGCAAACTGTTGTCTCTTGGAAACGGATTCCAAGAAAGACTGCTGACGGAATCCGTGAAGAGGAGTAGCAGGAGAAGGAGCATCTGAACGAGCGGAATATGCCAACAAGCGACAACAGGGGCCCATGACAGATTACGGGCCTGGCAGCAGCATGAGGAGTCGGTACAGGGGCCCATGGCAGATTAGGGGCCTGGCAGCAGCTATGGGAAGCCCGTAATCTGCCAGCACCCTATGACAAAAAATGGAACCCACCAGCAGTGTGAGGAGACCTGAAAGTGGCACATGGCAGAGTGTGGCGATGGAGACAGCAGCAATGGGAGGCCGAACAGGGACCCATGAGACACTCTGGACCTGGCAGCAGCATGAGGAGGCGGTATAGGGGCCCATGGCAGATTAGGGGCCTGGCAGCAGCTATGGGAGGCCCGTAATCTGCCAGCACCCTATGACAAAAAATGGAACACACCAGCAGTGTGAGGAGACCTGAAAGTGGCACATGGCAGAGTGTGGCGATGGAGACAGCAGCAATGGGAGGCCGTACAGGGACCCATGAGAGACTCTGGACTTGGCAGCAGCATGAGGAGGCGGTATAGGGGCCCATGGCAGATTAGGGGCCTGGCAGCAGCTATGGGAGGCCCGTAATCTGCCAGCACCCTATGACAAAAAATGGAACACACCAGCAGTGTGAGGAGACCTGAAAGTGGCACATGTTTGGGGCATGATTCATGGCGGATTTAGTCAGTTGTGTCAGGAACTGGTGGTTTGAAATCCAGACTAATCCACGCCTGATTCATTTTCACAAACGTGAGTCTCTCCACACTTTGGGTGGACAGTCGTGTCCTCCGCGGAGTTGCAATACCTCCTGCCGCACTAAACACGCGCTCCGATGCCACGCTACTGGCCGGGCATGACAGCCTTTCAAAGGCAAATTCAGCTAGTTGGGGCCAAAGGTCAAGTTTCGTTGCCCAGTAGTCAAGGGGATTGTCTACCTCGGTTGGCAGGGTGCTGTCCAAGTAGGCCTAAGCCTGTTGTTTGAGGTCCTGCTCCAGGTCCACCTGATGCTGCTGCTGCTGCGGCTGGTTAGTAGTTCCCTCACTGCGCTGGTGAAGAAAGCTACTCATCATCGACTGCAGACTGAGGCAGCCGCTGCTGGTGGAGCTGCCACTGCTCCTACCACCCCACCCCTCCCCTGCTGCCATGGCAGCGGAACGCGAGCGCACAGGGCCCACAGTGTCTGAGGATGGACGTTGGCGCACAAAGGCAGAGACCAACTGACTACATAGGTGGTTTTTATAGTACGTTATTTTGGCCTCCCTCTCAGCAGGTGTGAAAAAGGCCACCATTTTTGAATGGTAGCGAGGGTCCAACAAGGTGGACAGCCAAAAGTCATCCCTCTGTCTGATGGTTATTATTCGGCTGTCGCTACGCAAGCAACCGAGCATTCTATGGGCCATTTGTGCCAAGGAATGCGAGGGACTCCCTGCCTCCATCTCCACAGCATACTGCCACGGTGCGTCTGGGTCCTCTGTCTCCTCTTCCTCCTCCTCTACCAGATGCTCCTGCTCCTCCACTCCTGTCCGCTGAGTGGAAAAACCACCCATTTCACTCAATAATTCCTGAGCACCAATGTCCTCCTCTACCTCCTCCTCTTCTTCCTGTCCTGCCCCCACAGGGGTCATGTGGCGTTGAGATCTGTGCGCCACGTCTACCGCACCCTGACCAGCCATTGTTAACAGCATTTGTTCCAGGACGTGCAACAGAGGAATGACGTCGTTCATCCCATAGTCCTGCCGACTCACGAATAGCGTGGCCTCCTCAAAGGGCCTGAGCAAGCGCAGGTGTCACGCATGAGCTGCCAATGGCTGACATCTAAGTTACACAGGGAGTACCTTTATCCGCTTGTAACATCAGGAAATCTGTGATGGCCTTTTGCTGTTCGTAAAGGCGGTCTAACATATGTAGGGTTGAATTCCACCTTGTTGCAACGTCACAGCATGAGGAGTCGGTATAGGGGCCCATGGCAGATTATGGGCCTGGCAGCAGCTATGGGAGGCCCGTAATCTGCCAGCACCCTATGTCAAAAAATTCAACACACCAGCAGTGTGAGGAGACCTGAAAGTGGCACATGGCAGAGTGTGGCGATGGAGACAGCAGAAATGGGAGGCCGTACAGGGACCCATGACAGACTCTGGACTTGGCAGCAGCATGAGGAGGCGGTATATAGAGGCCTATGGCAGATTAGGGGCCTGGCAGCAGCTAAAGGAGGCCCGTAATCTGCCAGCACCCTATGTCAAAAAATTGAACACACCAGCAGTGTGTGAGGAGACCTGAAAGTGGCACATGGCAGAGTGTGGCGATGGAGACAGCAGCAATGGGAGGCCGTACAGGGACCCATGACAGACTCTGGACTTGGCAGCAGCATGAGGAGGCGGTATATAGGGGCCTATGGCAGATTAGGGGCCTGGCAGCAGCTATGGGAGGCCGGTAATCTGCCAGCACCCTATGTCAAAAAATTCAACACACCAGCAGTGTGAGGAGACCTGAAAGTGGCACATGGCAGAGTGTGGCGATGGAGACAGCAGCAATGGGAGGCCGTACAGGGACCCATGACAGACTCTGGACTTGGCAGCAGCATGAGGAGGCGGTATATAGGGGACTATGGCAGATTAGGGGCCTGGCAGCAGCTATAGGAGGCCCGTAATCTGCCAGCACCCTATGTCAAAAAATTCAACACACCAGCAGTGTGAGGAGACCTGAAAGTGGCACATGGCAGAGTGTGGCGATGGAGACAGCAGCAATGGGAGGCCGTACAGGGACCCATGACAGACTCTGGACTTGGCAGCAGCATGAGGAGGTGGTATACAGAGGCCTATGGCAGATTAGGGGCCTGGCAGCAGCTATAGGAGGCCCGTAATCTGCCAGCACCCTATGTCAAAAAATTCAACACACCAGCAGTGTGTGAGGAGACCTGAAAGTGGCACATGGCAGAGTGTGGCGATGGAGACAGCAGCAATGGGAGGCCGTACAGGGACCCATGACAGACTCTGGACTTGGCAGCAGCATGAGGAGGCGGTATATAGAGGCCTATGGCAGATTAGGGGCCTGGCAGCAGCTATAGGAGGCCCGTAATCTGCCAGCACCCTATGTCAAAAAATTCAACACACCAGCAGTGTGAGGAGACCTGAAAGTGGCACATGGCAGAGTGTGGCGATGGAGACAGCAGCAATGGGAGGCCGTACAGGGACCCATGACAGACTCTGGAATTGGCAGCAGCATGAGGAGGCGGTATATAGAGGCCTATGGCAGATTAGGGGCCTGGCAGCAGCTATAGGAGGCCCGTAATCTGCCAGCACCCTATGTCAAAAAATTGAACACACCAGCAGTGAGTGAGGAGACCTGAAAGTGGCACATGGCAGAGTGTGGCGATGGAGACAGCAGCAATGGGAGGCCGTACAGGGACCCATGACAGACTCTTTACTTGGCAAAAAATGGAACACACCAGCAGTGTGAGGAGACCTGAAAGTGGCACATGTTTGGGGCATGATTCATGGCGGATTTAGTCAGTTGTGTCAGGAACTGGTGGTTTGAAATCCAGACTAATCCACGCCTGATTCATTTTCACAAACATGAGTCTCTCCACACTTTGGGTGGACAGTCGTGTCCTCCGCGGAGTTACAATACCTCCTGCCGCACTAAACACGCGCTCCGATGCCACGCTACTGGCCGGGCATGACAGCCTTTCAAGGGCAAATTCAGCTAGTTGGGGCCAAAGGTCAAGTTTCGTTGCCCAGTAGTCAAGGGGATTGTCTACCTCGGTTGGCAGGGTGCTGTCCAAGTAGGCCCAAGCCTGTTGTTTGAGGTCCTGCTCCAGGTCCACCTGATGCTGCTGCTGCAGCTGCTGCGGCTGGTTAGTAGTTTCCTCACTGCGCTGGTGAAGAAAGCTACTCATCATCGACTGCAGACTGAGGCAGCCGCTGCTGGTGGAGCTGCCACTGCTCCTACCACCCCACCCCTCCCCTGCTGCCATGGCAGCGGAACGCGAGCGCACAGGGCCCACAGTGTCTGAGGATGGACGTTGGCGCACAAAGGCAGAGACCAACTGACTACATAGGTGGTTTTTATAGTACGTTATTTTGGCCTCCCTCTCAGCAGGTGTGAAAAAGGCCACCATTTTTGAATGGTAGCGAGGGTCCAACAAGGTGGACAGCCAAAAGTCATCCCTCTGTCTGATGGTTATTATTCGGCTGTCGCTACGCAAGCAACCGAGCATGCTATGGGCCATTTGTGCCAAGGAATGCGAGGGACTCCCTGCCTCCATCTCCACAGCATACTGCCACGGTGCGTCTGGGTCCTCTGTCTCCTCCTCCTCCTCTACCACATGCTCCTGCTCCTCCACTCCTGTCCGCTGAGTGGAAAAACCACCCATTTCACTCAATAATTCCTGAGCACAAATGTCCTCCTCTACCTCCTCCTCTTCTTCCTGTCCTGCCCCCACAGGGGTCATGTGGCGTTGAGATCTGTGCGCCACGTCTACCGCACCCTGACCAGCCATTGTTAACAGCATTTGTTCCAGGACGTGCAACAGAGGAATGACGTCGTTCATCCCATAGTCCTGCCGACTCACGAATAGCGTGGCCTCCTCAAAGGGCCTGAGCAAGCGCAGGTGTCACGCATGAGCTGCCAATGGCTGACATCAAAGTTACACAGGGGAGTACCTTTATCCGCTTGTAACATCAGGAAATCGGTGATGGCCTTTCGCTGTTCGTAAAGGCGGTCTAACATGTGTAGGGTTGAATTCCACCTTGTTGCAACGTCGCAGATCAGGCGATGCTGTGCAATTCTGTTCTGCCGCTGCAGCTCAAGGAGGGTGTGCTTTGCGGTGTAGGAATGGCTGAAATGCATGCAAAGTTTACGTGACATTTTAAGGATGTCTTGCAGTGGGATGGTGGATTTTAGGAACCGCTTGACAACCAGATTGAACACGTGAGCCATGCATGGCGCATGGCACAACCTTCCTTGACGCAGAGCAGACAACATGTTCTTTCCATTGTCGGTCAACATGGTTCCGATTTTGAGTTTGCGCGGAGACAGCCATCTGTCGATTTCTCTGTTCATTACACTGAGAAGTTCCTCCCCTGTGTGACTACGTTCGCCAAGGCATACAAGGTGCAGCACAGCGTGATACCGTTGCGCCCTGCACATGTGATATGCCGGTCGGGTAATGGGACTTGGCACGGGGGTGGCGGCTGAGGACACGGCGGAAGAAGAGGTGGTAGAGGCGGACATCTTTGCCGGACCAAGGACGTGCAAACGTGGAGGCAAAAGCGGCGTGACCTGTCCAAGTTGCTGGTGCGGCTGTGACGGCACCACATTCACCCAGTGGGCCGTAAATGACATGTACTGTCCCTGACCGTAGTTACAGCTCCACACGTCGGCGCTGCCGTGCACTTTGGCAGAGACCGACATGCTCAAAGACTGGCCCACCATCTCTTCTACATGTGAATGCAGGGCTGGCACTGCCTTTTTGGCAAAGAAATGACGGCTTGGCACTCTCCACCGCGGCGCGGCACAAGCCATCATTTCTCGGAAAGGTGCTGAGTCCACCACTTGGAAAGGGAGGGACTGCAGCACCAGCAACTTGGACAGGAGGACGTTCAGCTTTTGCACCGTCGGGTGCGTGCTCGCAAACTGTTGTCTCTTGGAAACGGATTCCAAGAAAGACTGCTGACGGAATCCGTGAAGAGGAGTAGCAGGAGAAGGAGCATCTGAACGAGCGGAAGATGCCAACGAGTGACAACTCCCCTCAGCAGAGGTGTTGGAGCATTGACTGGCTGATGGAGGGCGATTGACGTCAGGTGACGGAGCAAGTAACGGAGCGGGTGATGGAGCGGGGGCTGGGGCAGGCAGAACCGCCGTATCTTTATCACGGTTTTCCCAGGCCACCAAATGGCGACGCTGCATATGCTGCCGCAACGCTGTAGTCCCAACATGGGCCCCCTGGCCACGCTTGACTTTCTGGCCACATAGTCGACATACGGCTACGTTTACTTCCTCGGGCGGCTTGACAAAAAATTGCCACACCGCCGAGTAGGAAACTTTGCCCCCGATACTCCTCACTGGCTGACTGCTACTTCCTCCGTGCACACCGGCACCACTACTGGCCGTGGTGGTAGGCTGCAGTGGAGCTGGTGCTCTACTCCGTGGCCGTTTGGCTCCACTGACACTGCTGCGACCCTGCTGCTGTCTCCTGGGCAACCCACCGACTGTTTTGCTCGCTGCCAAGCTGCCACCCTCTTCTCCTGATGATGCGGAAGAAATTGCCTGATGACGACGAGGCTGCCAAGTGCGATCAACCTCCTCATCATCAAGTAGGGTCTCCGCCTCACTACTAGCCCCCTCGGCTGCGTCTGGGTCAGGAGACAGACCTGTCTCTAGACCGGCTACCGAGCCACTCTCCTCGCCACTACTTCTTCGCCTGGCTGCTGAAAAGGCAGATGTCTCCCCCCGTTCCTGACCGCCCTCTGTTAGCTCTTCCTCACTGTACAGTGGGGCTGAGCCCACAGCATGCGATACTTCGCTTGGTGAGGGAACACCAAAGGACAGGGGCAGGTAGAGGACACGTGATTTCAGTGGGCTTGGTCCTGGGCCATGCCAACTAACGGTTGTGTCTGACGTACCCACCGACCGTTGGCTGTAGGTGTCAGAGGTGACCTGGGAAGAGGAAGACGACCGAGCCAACCAATCGACGACGGCAGGGTTGTCGGTGGAGACACGACCGCTGGATGACACCGGGAGCACTGGCCTCTGGCTGCGAATAGTGCTGCCTCGACCCCTTCCTCTGCTGCCACGTCTGCTCGCTCCTAAAACATTGCCTCCTCTGCCACTCCTCTGCATGTTGTCTGACATACTCTTTAATTCAACGATTCTGTGTCCCTGAGTAACAATTCTGTGTCCCTGAGTAACAATTCTGTGTCTGTCCCTGAGTAACAATTCTGTGGCCCTAAGTAACGGTTTTGTGGCCCTCAGTAACAATTCTGTGTCCCTCAGTAACAATTCTGTGTCTGTCCCTGAGTAACAATTATGTGGCCCTAAGTAACGGTTCTGTGGCCCTCAGTAACAATTCTGTGTCCCTGATTAACGTTTATGTGGCCCTAAGTAACGGTTCTGTGGCCCTCAGTAACAATTCTGTGTCCCTGAGTAACAATTCTGTGTCTGTCCTAGTAACAATTCTGTGGCCCTAAGTAACAGTTCTGTGGCCCTCAGTAACAATTCTGTGTCCCTGAGTAACCTTTCTGTGGCCCTAAGTAACAATTCTGTGTCCCTGAGTAACAATTCTGTGTCTGTCCGAGTAACAATTCTGTGGCCCTAAGTAACAGTTCTGTGGCCCTCAGTAACAATTCTGTGTCCCTGAGTAACCGTTCTGTGTCCCTAAGTAACAGTTCTGTGGCCCTCAGTAACAATTCTGTGTCCCTGAGTAACAATTCTGTGGCCCTAAGTAACAGTTCTGTGGCCCTCAGTAACAATTCTGTGTCCCTCAGTAACAATTCTGTGTCTGTCCCTGAGTAACAATTCTGTGGCCCTAAGTAACGGTTCTGTGGCCCTCAGTAACAATTCTGTGTCCCTGATTAACGTTTATGTGGCCCTAAGTAACGGTTCTGTGGCCCTCAGTAACAATTCTGTGTCCCTGATTAACGTTTCTGTGGCCCTAAGTAACGGTTCTGTGGCCCTCAGTAACAATTCTGTGTCCCTCAGTAACAATTCTGTGTCTGTCCCTGAGTAACAATTCTGTGGCCCTAAGTAACGGTTCTGTGGCCCTCAGTAACAATTCTGTGTCCCTGATTAACGTTTATGTGGCCCTAAGTAACGGTTCTGTGGCCCTCAGTAACAATTCTGTGTCCCTGATTAACGTTTCTGTGGCCCTAAGTAACGGTTCTGTGGCCCTCAGTAACAATTCTGTGTCCCTCAGTAACAATTCTGTGTCTGTCCCTGAGTAACAATTCTGTGGCCCTAAGTAACGGTTCTGTGGCCCTCAGTAACAATTCTGTGTCCCTGATTAACTTTTATGTGGCCCTAAGTAATGGTTCTGTGGCCCTCAGTAACAATTCTGTGTCCCTGATTAACGTTTCTGTGGCCCTCAGTAACAAGTCTGTGTCCCTCAGTAACAATTCTGTGTCTGTCCCTCAGTAACAATTCTGTGTCCCTGAGTAACAATTCTGTGGCCCTAAGTAACGGTTTTGTGGCCCTCAGTAACAATTCTGTGTCCCTGAGTAACAATTCTGTGGCCCTAAGTAACGGTTGTGGCCCTCAGTAACAATTCTGTGTCCCTCAGTAACAATTCTGTGTCTGTCCCTGAGTAACAATTATGTGGCCCTAAGTAACGGTTATGTGGCCCTCAGTAACAATTCTGTGTCCCTGAGTAACGTTTCTGTGGCCCTAAGTAACGGTTCTGTGGCCCTCAGTAACAATTCTGTGTCCCTGAGTAACAATTCTGTGTCTGTCCCTGAGTAACAATTCTGTGGCCCTAAGTAACGGTTCTGTGGCCCTCAGTAACAATTCTGTGTCCCTGAGTAACGTTTCTGTGGCCCTAAGTAACAATTCTGTGGCCCTCAGTAACAATTCTGTGTCTGTCCCTGAGTAACAATTCTGTGGCCCTAACTAACGTTTCTGTGGCCCTAAGTAACAGTTCTGTGGCCCTCAGTAACAATTCTGTGTCCCTGAGTAACGTTTCTGTGGCCCTAAGTAACAAGTCTCTGGCACTCAGTAACAATTCTGTCTGTCCCTGAGTAACAATTCTGTGGCCCTAAGTAACAATTCTGTGGCCCTAAGTAACAATTCTGTGGCCCTCAGTAACAATTCTGTGTCCCTGATTAACGTTTCTGTGGCCCTCAGTAACAATTCTGTGTCCCTCAGTAACAATTCTGTGTCTGTCCCTGAGTAACAATTCTGTGGCCCTAAGTAACGGTTCTGTGGCCCTCAGTAACAATTCTGTGTCCCTGAGTAACAATTCTGTGGCCCTAAGTAATGGTTCTGTGGCCCTCAGTAACAATTCTGTGTCCCTGAGTAACACTTCTGTGGCCCTAAGTAACGGTTCTGTGGCCCTCAGTAACAATTCTGTGTCCCTGAGTAACAATTCTGTGGCCCTAAGTAACGGTTGTGGCCCTCAGTAACAATTCTGTGTCCCTCAGTAACAATTCTGTGTCTGTCCCTGAGTAACAATTATGTGGCCCTAAGTAACGGTTATGTGGCCCTCAGTAACAATTCTGTGTCCCTGAGTAACGTTTCTGTGGCCCTAAGTAACGGTTCTGTGGCCCTCAGTAACAATTCTGTGTCCCTGAGTAACAATTCTGTGTCTGTCCCTGAGTAACAATTCTGTGGCCCTAAGTAACGGTTCTGTGGCCCTAAGTAACAATTCTATGTCCCTGAGTAACATTTCTGTGGCCCTAAGTAACAATTCTGTGGCCCTAAGTAACAATTCTGTGTCTGTCCCTGAGTAACAATTCTGTGGCCCTAACTAACGTTTCTGTGGCCCTAAGTAACAGTTCTGTGGCCCTCAGTAACAATTCTGTGTCCCTGAGTAACGTTTCTGTGGCCCTAAGTAACAATTCTCTGGCACTCAGTAACAATTCTGTCTGTCCCTGAGTAACAATTCTGTGGCCCTAACTAGCGTTTCTTTGGCCCTAAGTAACGATTCTGTGGCCCTCATTAACAATTCTGTGTCCCTGAGTAATGCTTCTCTGTCCCTAAGTAACGTTTCTCTGTCCCCAAGTAACGTTTCTGTGGCCCTAACTCTGTCCCTAATACAGAGCGGTCTGCCTCTCTTGAATGACTGGAGGCAAATGAAGAATTCTAAAATGGCCGCTATTTATAGCTCGACCATTACACAGTGCTGGCTGTTTGGCTGCTGATTGGCTCATGCGATCACATGTCATTAAGGAATGCATTATGGGTCAGCGCGCCTTGTCTGCGCGCCTTCCCAGACATCCCCGCTCCGTCGCCGCACATGTCGCCGCCATTTTAGGAAAAATTTCGATTCGCGCGTCCGAAGTAGGCTATTTTTCGGATTCGGCGCGAATCGAAAATTTTCCAATATTCGACTCGAATTCCACTTCGCCTACTTCGATTCGCTCATCTCTAACACTGATCATCAGGGCACTGATGATCAGTGTGCCCTGATGATCAGTGTGACCCCAGAAGTGCCACTTGTCAGTGCTCATCAGTGCCACGTGCCAGTGCCCATCAGTGCCACATCAATGCCACATATCAGTGCATACCAGTGCACATCAATGCCACATATCAGTGCCCATCTGAGCTGCCTTTCAATGTCACCCATCAGTGCCAGTCAGTACCACCTATCAGTGCTGCCAATCAGTGCCACCTATCAGTGCCATTCAGTGTCGCCTATCAATGCCAGTCAGTGCTGCCTAACAGTGCCAGTCAGTGCTGCCTAACATTGCAAGTCAGTGCCGCCTATCAGTACCAGTCAGTGCTGCCTATCAGTGCCGCCTATCAGTGCCATATATCAGTATCATGTATCAGTGCTGCCTTTCAGTGCCCATCAGTGATGCCTGTCAATGCCCATCAGTGCAACCTACCAGTGCCTCCTCATCAGTGCCCATAAGTGCCACCTATCAGTGTCCATCAGTGCAGCCTATCAGTGCCCATCACTGCAGCCTCATTAGCGCACATCAGTGAAGGAGAAAAATCACTTATTTACAAAATTGTATAACAAAAACTAAGAAAAAACGGGTTTTTTTCAAAATATTCAGTAGTTTTTGGTTTGTTTAAGAAAAAATTTAAATCCCAGAGGTGATTAAATACCACCAAAAAAAAGCTCTATCTGTCTCAAAAATGTTAAAAATTTCATATGGGTACAATGTTGCATGACCGCGCAATTGTCATTCAAAGTGTGACAGTGCTGAAAGCTGGAAATTGGCCTGGGCAGGAAGGGGGTATAAGTGCCCTGTAGGCGAGGGGTTAAACATAATTTGTATTACCTTTTTACATAGGGCTTTCAGGCAATTGCTTTTGTAGCAAAATTGAGTTTAGGGCTCTGCTGTATCCAGCTGACCTGCAATTAATTTTCAGGTCAGATCAGGTTTATCCTTAAACCTGGTGACTGATTGGTTTTGCCTGTTCTGGAAGAGTTTTCCAGAAATAGCGTGGGAAAATCAGTCACTGGGTTATGATAGTTATTTGACCCTGGCTAATTCCTGGAAGGCTGCCCCAGAAGGTGTGGCTGGGGAGAAAATAAATATTGGGCTTTCCTCTAGAAGAAGACATATGTGATGTGTTCCAAGGAATTACAGCTACTACACAGTTGTCAATATTTCCAAAACATTTTTAGGGACACTTTTTTTTCTGTATGTCCAGAAAGGTGGTGTGGGTGGAGTATCATATTAATTGGGGGTGGGGCATTCAATTGTGGGTGTGGCTCACCATCAATTGTGAAAAATGCAATGTGCGATGATGGATGATGGTGTCAGCAAGCACTGACTGTGAGAAATTGGGTTTAAAACCACACTGTTTAATTTCTCACAGTCAGAACAATGCTACATGAAAGCAAAGAGACCATCTTTGTCAGCAAACAGCACTTTTATTCTAAAATTTTAGATAGCAGTAAAAAATATCTCCATTTTCATGTAACACTGTCCTGACCATGAGGAATTGGACAGTGTAGTTTTAAATCCATTTTCTCACAGTCACTGCTAATGCAAGAAAAAAAGAAGCGAGATATGCCATTGCAGACTTTTTTCACTTCTATAATAGCACAGCAGTTTTGGAAATCCATAGCACCAGCACAGAGCTTACCTCCAGTGCTGACATTTCACTAGTAGAATGAATGGGGGCTGAGGCTGGCTGCACCCCCTCCCATGAAATCACACTGTCTTGGGGGTGCTGGAGTTCTCACTGTCTTTGCCTGGACCGAGCTGCTGGGGATGGAGGTAGGAGGAGGGATGGGTCTCCAACACCGTTCTATGTCGCTTCCTGCCTGGCAGCTTAGGCAATCCAATGACAGGTGTCCGAGCCTCTTCTACATTGCTCCGGTGGAGTGATACAAAAGTGCCCGGGAGTTTACATTATTAATAAGAAAAAGTGGCACTGCAGATCACTCCACCTCTCCCGAAAATGGAAAAATAGTCTCCAGTGCGCTGGCCCCCTCTTCCCCGCTGAACAAATGGAACCAGGAAAGTTTTTTTAACTGCTGTACTATGCTCTTGCAGAACTAGGAACCCCTATCTGCTGCTGCTGCCCCCACCCTGATCTCAGTTTTCCAGGCCATTGGCCGGGACACAGCAATGGCGGGACTTCATTCAAATATTCGTGACCGTCCCGGGCAATCCGTGACAATTGGCAACTATGCTACTAGGTCTCAGCATGTGCTAAATGCTGAAGGCCTAAAGAAAACCTGCCTGAGGAAAACTTGTCTGTGGGAGCTCGGCTGAAGAAGGAGAGTTGCAAGAAAGTTGGGCACAAGCTGCACTTGGACTTTGTGAGTAGGGTTTTTCTATGGTCCCAGGTGTGGAAGTAGTTGCAAAGAACTGTTTGCTGTCCACTCTATCAGTATTATTTTAAGGCTGCTACTAAAGGGACAAATACTGCTAGGATAGGATTTTTCAGGGCAGCTGTCCTCCAAGATTTTGTGGCTTGAGTATTTTGCAACCCTAAACCCTCCTTCCTGCCTTTTGTTCAAGATCTGCGATAAGAGGTAAAAAAAATATACCCCTAAACCAGGGGTAGGCAACCTTGAGAGGTGAAAATCTTCTTGAATGGCATGGAAGAAATCAAAGGTCACCACCATCCTGTAGCACACTTTTTTTAAGGAGATAACCTAGCATGGCCATATTAAAAAAGAAGATTTGAAAGGTTTATGGGGCAATGAACTGCCATGTTCAGAGGTCAGTAGTATGTACAGTGGGGATCGAAAGTTTGGGCACCCCAGCTAAAAATTTGTATTAATGTGCATAAAGAAGCCAAGGAAAGATGGAAAAATCTCCAAAAGGCATCAAATTACAGATTAGACATTCTTATAATATGTCAACAAAAGTTATATTTTATTTCCATCATTTACACTTTCAAAATAACAGAAAACAAAAAAATGGCGTCTGCAAAAGTTTGGGCACCCTGCAGAGTTAATATCTTGTACTGCCCCCTTTGGCAAGTATCACAGCTTGTAAACGCTTTTTGTAGCCAGCCAAGAGTCTTTCAATTCTTGTTTGAGGTATCTTTGCCCATTCTTCCTTACAAAAGTCTTCCAGTTCTTTGAGATTTCTGGGCTGTCTGTCACGCACTGCTCTTTTAAGGTCTATCCATAGATTTTCAATTATGTTGAGGTCAGGAGATTGTGAAGGCCATGGCAAAACCTTCAGTTTACGCCTCTTGATGTAATCCTCCATGGATTTCGAGGTGTGTTTAGGATCATTATCCATTTGTAGAAGCCATCCTCTCTTTAACTTCAGCTTTTTCACAGATGGCATCAAGTTACCATCCAAAATTTGCTGAAATTTTATTGAATTCATTTTTCCTTCTACTCGTGAGATGTTCCCTGTGCCACTGGCTGCAACACAACCCCAAAGCATGATTGATCCAACCCCATGCTTAACAGTTGGACAGAGGTTCTTTTCATTCAATTCTGTGCCCCTTCTTCTCCAAACGTACCTTTGCTCATTCCGGCCAAAAAGTTCAATTTTAACCTCATCAGTCCACAGAACTTGTTTCCAAAATGCATCAGGCTTGTCTATATGTTCATTTGCAAAGTTCAAACGATGATTTTTGTGGTGAGGACGTAGAAGAGGTTTTCTTCTGATGACTCTTCCATGAAGACCATATTTGTACAAGTATCTCTTTATAGTGGAATAGTGTACCACAACTCCAGTGTCTGCCAGATCTTTCTGGAGGGATCGTGCAGTCAAACGTGGGTTTTGAATTGTTTTTCTCACAATCCTGCGAGCTGTTCTGTCTGATATTTTTCTTGGTCTTCCAGATCTTGCTTTAACTTCCACTGTTCCTGATGACTGACATTTCTTAATTACATTCTGAACAGAGGATATTGACATCTCAAAACGCTTTGCTATCTTCTTATAGCCTTCTCCAGCTTTGTGAGCGTCAACTACTTTCACTTTCAGTTTTCTAGACAACTGCTTAGAAGAACCCATGGTGCTGATTGTTGGGGCAAGGTCAGATGAGTCTGGGCATTTAAAACCTTTGAGATTGACATCTGAGATTGACGTCTTCCCAGACGATGATTGAGAACAATCCATGACACTGGCAGGTCTCAGCTTGGCAAAGGGGGCAGTGCATGCTATAAATTCTGCAGGGTGCCCAAACTTTTGCAGACGCCATTTTTTTGTTTTCTGTTATTTTGAAAGTGTAAATGATGGAATTAAAATCTAACTTTTGTTGACATATTATAAGAATGTCTAATCTGTAATTTGATGCCTTTTGGAGATTTTTCCATCTTTCCTTGGCTTTTTTATGCACATTAATACAAATGTGTAGCTGGGGTGCCCAAACTTTCGATCCCCACTGTAACATGGAGTGCACAAGTCAGTAATAAATAATGAAGAGTAAGTAATGCAGAGCATAGCCATGAGTAGTGCAGAGTTCAGAGGTCAGTAGTATGTGAACCAGAATTCAGAGGTAAGTAGCAAGTAACGCAGAGGTCAAGGTCAGGGGAATGTAGCAAACAGCACTCAGGTCAGTGGTGTGTGAGGACCTGATCACACTGCAGCAGTGATTGGCGGTTTTCCACACTAAAGGAATGCCAGTCACTTCTAGGGCACATAGCACATGGAAAACAGCTGTTTTCTATGAGCCCCCTTCTTGCTGGAACACAGTCTGGTGGTGCAGTGCACTGAGGTGTGATGATTTGCAGTCATGCTGCATGATATCGCACCTCACGTGATGGGACCACATAGTGAGTGAAACATACTGCGCTGCTGTGTGGCGACACAAATAAAATGTCACTTTGCACACTTCAAATAAAGTGAAATAAAAAAGGGAGATGTGTATGTGATAACACTCATCAGACTATTCCCTGGCACTTGTCACTGCAGCCCAAAATGGACTTCCGCCCACTCACTAAACCGCTTTGATTGTGAATGGGCCCTAAGACTCTTTCCTGAGTTTCTTCTGTGGCTGCTCCGGTCTGTGCTGGATGGGCGGGGACTTGCTCTGCTTCCTGATTGGTGCTGTCTCTCCTTTGCTCATCTGGCCCGCCACTTACCTAGTACTTGCCTATATGGTAAAATGTGGTTGTGATCTGAGATGTGGTGGGCAGTTGTCAGGAGCAGCAGCGTGGTCACGGTCTATCTGTCAGGCAGTTGTGATCGACAGGTTGCCGACCCTGGCCCTAGCCTAAGCCTGAGTTTGTCGGTGTGCTTCTGGGACTTCAAACAGGGTGGGCAGCCTCTGAACAGGCAGAAGGGACCCAAATTATTTTCAGCAGCCCCTCTGGGGGTTATTGCTACACTTTTATGTTTAGTAATAAAAGTTATTACTATAAAGTATTTTCATTTTTATCTTAATCAGTCTCTTCTATAAACGGAGTGTAGCACTACCCTCGTGAGGGCCGCTGTAAGGCATGGGCCTCCAATGGTTGCCCTGACCTTGCAAGCCACCCGACACCTCTGACACCCTGGGTTCAGACATAATGCACACAGGAAACAGTTGTACAGACACTTGAATGCAGTATGTTAGTTGAGTTTTTATTATTCAGGATTATTCAGTCAGTAAACAGTAAATAACAGTTACTAGAATACACCTTTCTGGAAATTCAAAGCATGACCACAGGTGAACTTGAAAGAAATAAACACAATAAATCAAACAGCGTTTCAAATATGGTCAGTAAGAGGGCCTCTGACTTCAGGTAGAAAAAGAAAAAAGGAAGACTTTATGGTGTCAGCCTGCTCCCTCAGAATCCTTATGCCACAGGTCCTAAAAGCAACATACTCTGTATATTAAATGCATGAGCTATGCTAAGAACAGTTTTTAAATAGAGTCCCCTTTTAACATATGTACATGGATGAGCCCCGGGTCCTGGGATTGAGGAGTATCAAGGAGAGTACTGATGGAAAGGATGTCCTGGGTCTTCAGAAAGCTCAATAAGGACCCAAAGGATTGCTGTGCAATGGCGCCCAGCAATATTAGATATTTTATGTAGATGATTCCAGATAAATGGCTCAAACTTGTAAGCAGGTGTGAGGTATAAAAAGGTATCTACATGCAATGTTCCTTAGTGAAGAGTGTACACAGTATGGGTTTCTGCCCGCTTACCAATGTAGTAGTCACTGCAATGTATTGGTGTATGAGCCTATGTACCAGATATTGAATTTGCAACATCTGGCTGATACAGTAATTATGCATCTTGTTTGAGTCATTTAATTATTGGACAGCTTACTGTAGGTGCTACTTTTCAAAATGCAGCTTGCAAGTTATTATAAATGTCTGGCAATGGTATAGGTAAGTTGACCAGCACTGGGCTACAGGGGGATGTCTAAGAAATTCAAACATACTGTGAGGATAGAGTTGACTTGATTTACCACGTATTATTATTATTATACAGGATTGATATAGCGCCAACAGTTTACGCAGTGCTTTACAATATGAGGGCCGACAGTTATAATACAATTCAACACAGTAAGAATCAGAGGGACCTGCTCATTAGAACTTACAATCTAAGAGGGAGGATCAAATGATACAAAAGGGAATAAGTGTGGGGGATGAGCTAATGGATAAAATAAATGTGAGAAGGGTTTTCAGGGATCGTCTAAAGGTGGATAGGAGACAGTTGGACAGATTGGGGTAGGGAGTTCCATAGGATGGGAGAGGCTTGGGATAGTTCTGGAGGCCGGCATGGGAGGAAGTGACAAGGGAGCTAAAGAGCAGAAGGTCTTTGGAAGAACAAAGAGAATGATTAGGTTGGTATTTTGAGACTAGGTTAGTGATGTAGCGGGGAGCCGAGTTGTGGATGGCTATGATGAACGACACATTTACATAATTTAGGATACTACAGAGTTAAAAAAGAGCCCTGCAGTCCATTGAAGCTGCTGTAACCTTTAGTATTCTGGAGGTATTTTCTCAGTTTCAGAGCCCCAGAGCACTTCAGTAGTCACTGTATTGTATTAGTGTATGACCCTACGTACCAGGCATTGAGTCTGCAACACAAGCATGGCTGATACAGTAATTATACACCCTGTTCCAGTCATTTTGTTATTGGATAGCTTACTGTAGGTGCTTCTTTTTCAAATGCAGCTTACAAGTTATACATGCCTAACTTATCCGCTTTGGTCTACATTAACACATTTTTACATAAAATACATGTCTGGAAAGA
The DNA here is from genome assembly GCF_062004578.1 of Staurois parvus. Classification (NCBI taxonomy): domain Eukaryota; kingdom Metazoa; phylum Chordata; class Amphibia; order Anura; family Ranidae; genus Staurois; species Staurois parvus. The sequence goes on from NW_028317883.1 coordinate 2,811,441, forward strand.
TATGATTAACTCACCATGTATCATAATGCTGAAATACCTCAACCTGTTTCTCATCCAAAGAAATCTCAAGATTGCCCAGATTGGCTCGCAGAGTCCTTGGCAAAGACTGTTCTGAAATCTGCCAATTCATGCTGGCAAGATATTTAGGTCTCTTCCTAACCTAACTAGCTTCCTGGATCCCCTGGGCCACTGTATCTTAGACCCAATTTATCAGATCTGGAGAGGAACCAGCTCCTTGATTGCTGATATTGTGTGGGTGGTTTTGAAATGGCTTCTCAGAAGTTAAAGTTGGCTGTTTATACCCAAAACAAATTTCAGCTGTAATTTTTTCCACACTTTGAAAAAGCATAACAATCAAAGCTAATTTTAGTATTCATTTACTAATTCACTTGCATTGTGGTATGTATTCTGCACTTTTTACGTATGTTTTACTTTTATATCTTATATTTTTAAGGGCAGCAATATGCTGCAATGCATGACAACATACAGTACAGTGCAGTGCGGTGTAGCTCCACATTCATTGTGTTAGACCTCTCTGCATTATGGCTTATTGAAAAATCTCTATTGTGAATGCAGGAAAATGAATATGCAAATGAAAGCCCTTATGTGTAGTATGCCAGACTAGTGTTGTCTGTGTAGTTTTTTTTTTTTTCCATATTTGATTCTCCGTGTGCTAAAACTGTGTAAAGCAGCTTACTGTACTTTGAAAATTTGCCAGCTGTCACATTTGCCATTTAAAATATACAGCAAATGTGACAGGCAAGGGGGAAGGGGAAAAAGGTCATGTTGGTTAGGTAATAATATACTTTTGAGGGAATGTGATCTTGTTGGAGGGAAATATTCTGTGGGAAAATATGGTCTCTAGGGGTAATGTACTTTTAAAGGAACATGGTCCTGTTCAGATGTACTACACTTTATAGGGAATACAGTAGCGTTTGGGGTTATATTGTGCTTGACATATCCGCATTCCTGAGTGGACACAAGAGCCCATTCATTTGAATGGACTCCCGTGCCCCGGGACATGCAGGGATGAAGTCCCTGCACTTCTGCTGAAAACGCAGCCCGCATGGGACCCTTGGTTCCCAGTACGGTTGCGATTTCCAATGCGGGCAGCGTGCCATTAGAATTAATGGCACCCGCCTGCGGGTCCAAATTCCCCTGTGCAGGTGGTGTGGCTGCACGGATTTTTGTGTGGATCTGCAGCGGCACCACCCGCACATATGTGAACCCAGCCTTAGAGAATACATGCTTATACCCCATCCTCATTTCCTCTAATAACCCAGTCTGAAATTAATGGAATATCAAACCTAATATTTTACTTAGGCCTGCTTCACAGGCCAGCTTCAGCTCGTATTTGAGCAGTTTAACGCAAGCTTTTATCACACTTTCAGCAAGCTTTTGCAAAGTTTTCTGCAAGCTTTGAGCACCTTTCTCTAAACCTTTAACATGCCCTTCAGCACCTGTTTGTAAATGTTATACACAGATCTTAAAAAGAGTGCTGATTGTCACTTTGAACAAGCTGCCAGTAAGCTTCAGCAGACTTTCAGCTAGCGTCAAGTAGTCCTGAAGCTTGCTAGCAGCGCGCTTACAGTGGCAACCAACACTACCATTAGGATCGGTGTTCAACATTTACTGTACAAACTGGAGCTGATTGAAACATAATCCTTATTCAAATCACACTTCAGAGGCAAATGACAGGAGAGGAAGCAATGTGACGCCTCCTCTGCCAACTGTTTTAGCCCCATTTTTGCCGACAAATCAACAGCACGCAGTTGTGGGGCATTTGCTGCATTTCCCCATTTGCCTGAATGTGTTGTTTTGCTACATGTTGGGTAGACTTTGCCGTGGGCATGAAGCAAATTATCATGACCGCTGCATGAAAACAGCCCCGTCTGCTGCCTATCGTAGCATAAAGTAGAACTATAGTCAAAGCTTTTTTTCATTTTGGATAGAATAAAGGAAGGCTATAACCCCTTTCAGTTTTTTATTTGACATCAGTGTCCCATTTAGGAGATTTATCTTCACTTCTCGTCCCATAACCAAAACAGGAAGTGAGAGGAAATCCCTGCAAATTAAATAAATCTCTTGGGGGACCCAGGTCACCAGAACTAGTGTTCCCATTGGAAGATTTCCCCTCTATTACTTTTTTGGGGACAATCCAACATTTGGGATTTTCTTTTACCTTCACTTTCAATGATAATGGTAAACAGGACAATTAGAGAGGGTTAATTTCCCTAACAGGGACACAAACAACCTGACAGGTGTCCTAATCTCTCTCCACTCTGTACAAAACTAGAAAAAAAAATGTGCTTTTAGTTATACTTAAAAGGGAAGGTTAGCAGGTGGCAAAAATGCAGCCCAACTGTGCATTTTTACCGCTCTAACTGCACGTCCAAATGAAGCCTTAATGCTTGCTGAATGTTCTGCAAATGATTTGTAAAAGCTTCATGAGGCTCTTATACAAGGTGAAGCCTGTTTGAAACCGGTCTTACAGTTCAGTGTTGTCAGCTGGTTATATTTTCTGTCTCCTTTCAAAATATATAGAATAGATTATAAACATTTAGGTAAAGTTACATTACATGAAAAGGAAAATGTAAGTAGAAATCAACTCAGGTCTAACATATTCAGAAACTATTTTTAATAAAATTGTAGACCCACTATCAACACATATCCACCTTCCTTTCTCTCCATCCATTTAACTCTGAAATGTATCAGGTACTTCCAGGTATAGGGGAAGCATGTGACTCACTTCCCTTCCTTCCACATGAAAATGGTTTTGCGTAGTGGTTTGTAGGCAGTGCAGTTAGTCTTCCCACCTGTGGATGGCCTTGTGCCCTTATTGCATGGGAAGAGGGGGTTTTGTAGAGGAATCAGTCCCTTGGAAATTCCATCCAGTGCCTCAGAATTGTCTAACTCAAAACATAACTTTTTGGAGACTTGGCAGCCATCATCGGTGAGGAAACCATTTAAATAAGAGAACTCACATCATTTTGGTATGCTTTTGGCAAGTGGATGGATAGGGACTGGAACCTGCTTGTGAAGGACAGTGTCCAGCATAAGGAAAGGTTCCAGCTGAGCTGGGAAAGCACTGGGAAGGCTCTCTTATCAATACGTTCACTCAAATGGATAGTGCAATAGCATTGAGCTAGTGCACAGTGCTGAAATCACTCCTTTGGTATTCTGCCAAGGAACCTTACAACTGGTAGCCAAAGCTGTCCTTCAGTTACACATTTTGACATACACTATGTTGCCAAAAGTATTGGGATACCTCTCCAAATCATTGGATTCAGGTGTTCCAATTACCTCCATGGCCACAGGCGTATCAAGCACCTAGTCATGCAGACTGCTTCTATAAACATTTGTGAAATAATGGGTTGCTCTCAGGAGCTCAGTAAATTCAAGCGTGGTACTGTGATAGGTTGTCACCTGTTGAATAAGTCCATCCATGAAATCTCCTTGCTAATAAATATTCCACGGTCAACTGTTAGTGGTATAACAAATCAGAAATAACTGGGAGCAATACCTATGAAGTAGCAGGCCATGTAAAATGTCAATGCCTGCTGAAGAGCACAGTGTGCAGAAGTCCAATCCTTACATCGCCAAGTGCAATGCAAAGCTTCGGATGCAGTGGTGTAAAGTATGCCGCCACTGGATTCTAGAGCAGTGGAGATGTGTTCTCATGAGTGACGAATCACGCGTCTCTGTCTGGCAATCAGATGGACATGTCTGGATTTGGCAGTTGCCAGGAGAATGGTACTTGCTTGACTGCATTGTGCCAAGTGTAAAGTTTGGTGGAGGGGGGATTAGTGTGTGGGGTTGTTTTTCAGAGGTTTGGCTTGGCCCCTTAGTTCCAGTGAAGGGAACTCTTAAGGTTTCAGCATACCAAGACATTTTGGACAATTTCATGCTCCCAACTCTGTGGGAACAGTTTGGGGATGGCCCCTTCCTGTTCCAACATGACTGCGCACCAGTGCACAAAGCAAGGTCCATAAAGACACGGATGAGCAAGTTTGGGGTGGAGGAACTTGACTGGTCCTGACCTCAACCTGATAGTACACCTTTGGGATGAGTTAGAGTGGAGACTGCGAGCCAGGCCTTCTCCAACATTAGTATCTGACCTCACAAATGCGCTTCTGGAATATTGGTCAAACATTCCCATAGACACACTCCTAAACCTTGCTGACAGCCTTTCCAGAAGAGTTGGAGCTGTTATAGCTGCAAAGGGTGGGTCAACTCAATATTGAACCCTATGTATGTTGAGGTTTGATATTCACTGCACCGTTGTATCAAGTGTTAAAGACTGGTTGAATCTGTTGTACTAAGAAGACTGCTCAAGACTGCTCACACACATTCTGTGTGTGACTGCACCCTTTCAAACAGGGTACCTAACTTAGGCCCTGTCTGCAAGTTGGCCACTTAGGTATCCAACACTTTCATATAGGCCAGAAAGTACTCTTCCCTGTGTAAACTCAAAACTTGAAGATGTACTTATTGCTCCCAGTGGCCAAACAGAGCAGCAGGGGGGTGAAGGGAAAGTAGGTACACTTAGTCAACCCACCATTAAAGTAAACGTATTGAGGTCCAAGCACAGGTTCACTTTAACTGGATCCCAACCGCACTATAGCCGACGGACGGCTACAGAGCGGTTGTGTAATCCTGGGACAACGTCCATGGACGTCATTCCAGGACATGTCCCCCTGCGCACCCCCAGCGGCTGTGTTTGTCCTACAAACACAGCTGATCAAGTGGTACGGTAAATGGCCAATCACGGTGGCTTTTTACCACGTGATCAGCTGTGTCCAATGACGCAGCGATCACTAGGTAAATACAGTTGTCGGTTATCGGCTGCACTTTCCTCACACTGTCACGGCGTGAGGAAAGTAGTTCCGAGAACCGGCAATTGTCAGCGAAGGGATCGGCACTGATCATCAGGGCACTGATGATCAGTGCCCTGAAGATCAGTTCCCAGCAGTGTTGCCCACCTGTGCCACCCACCTGTGCCAGCAGTGCTGCCCTCCTGTACCCATCTGTGCCACCCACCTCCATCAGTGCCACCCACCTGTGCCTATCAGTGCCACCCACCTGTGCCACTCAGCAGTGCCACCCACCTGTGCCCCTCAGTGCCACCCACCTGTGCCCATCAGTGCAACCCATGTGACATTAAACATATAATTTCACAGAATCTTCTCATATTAAACGGAGATCCTGCTTACAAAACCATCTTGTCTGAAAAAGTGCAATTTGTAGCTAGAAGGGCCAAAAACATAGGTAACATAGTCTTTCCCATCTGTTTCTTTCTAGACAATATGAACCTACTTGCTACACACCACTGGCTTCTTCATATGTAATGCCACTCGTTGCTTGAGCTGCCGCTTTGTTGCCGACCCTCACATTGTTACTGCTTGTGGTAATGGCAACAATTATGAAATCAAAAAACTAGTGAATTGCCATACCCGTTTTGTAATTTATGTGATTACTTGCAAGAGTGTAACGTTCAATATGTACATAGGCCGCACCACCAGGTGACTAAGCGATCGAATGTGAGATCATTTATTGAATATCAGAACCAGTAAGGAAACTAACATTTCTAGACACTTCAGGTTATATCATAATTCTGATACCAAATCTTTAAGGGTGCAAATCATAGAACGCATCGGTTCTCAGATGAGAGGAGGAGATTGTTTTTCACTCCTTTGCAAAAGAGAAGTATTTTGGATCTTTAAACTTGACACCCAAGGGATTAAATTTTGAGTGGGATTTTACCCACTTTTATAAATAATATCATGGTTACCATACCCAGATGATAAAAGAAGTTTTTCTTTCTCTTTGATGTTGTCATTCTCCTTAGTTGTTACTATTCTCAGAACATTCGATAATTCCTACAGTTTGGCTCTTCCTCCCTCCCTCTTTTATTTTCTCTTTTATATCTTTTTATATTATTTATTTCTCTCTCTCTCTCTTTCTTTCTATTCTCTTGTATTTCAGCATTACTATGCAGTTTCTCTCGTCTTCTTTCTGTTTTCTAATCACTCCATCATCACACATACTCACTTGACTTTTGTTTTATGGTCAATAATACATACCGTATTTTCCGGCGTATAAGACGACTTTTTAACCCAGGGAAATCTTCTTCAAAGTCGGGGGTTGTCTTATACGCCAGGTGTTATGCTGAAACCATACCGGTACTTCCGAGCTGATGCTTCTGCGCATGTCTTCGGCAGCAGTAGACGATCGCCGATCACCATTCATAGCACAGAACTGCATGGCACTTCAACAAGGTCGGATGCAGCAGTTGAGTGCTCGATTGAAGACTGAAACTGTGACATGCAGAGAAGCGTCAGGGATACACATCGGGTAGCGGCAAGATGAGTATGCCCGTGAAGATGTGTATCCCTGACTCTTCTGCGCATGTCACAGTTTCAGTCACGATCAATCAAGCACTCAACAGCTGCATCCGACCTTGTTGAATTGACCCCTTCGTGGCAATTTCTTAATGCTTAGTTAATTACCGTATTTCATTATCATAATAATTAATGTCTTCACTGTGGCAGTTCTGTGCTAACTACGGTACTGTAGGGAGAGCTGACCCACCCAATCCAAGCAGGCTTTGTATGCAGTGTGCACAGAAAATACATCACTTGCCATGATTGGTTGGTTGTTGTATACTGGGTTGGATTGGCGATTCTGAGGGAAGGCAGGGGGAAGCAGGAGCATCTGCACTTCAGCCAATTCTAATGTTGGAACAGCGCATCTCTAATGAAGTTTGGTGTGCATCTTATCTGTGGTGAAAAAACAGAGTCTATCTGGTGAGCAGATACATGTGGTGGTGAATACAGTACAGCACCAGTATCTTTACCGGTTCATACAGTACAGCACCAGTATCTTTACCGGTTCATACAGTACAGCACCAGTATCTTTACCGGTTCATACAGTACAGCACCAGTATCTTTACCTGTTCATACAGTACAGCACCAGTATCTTTACCAGTTCATACAGTACAGCACCAGTATCTTTACCGGTTTATACAGTACAGCACCAGTATCTTTACCTGTTCATACAGTACAGCACCAGTATCTTTACCTGTTCATACAGTACAGCACCAGTATCTTTACCTGTTCATACAGTACAGCACCAGTATCTTTACCGGTTCATACAGTACAGCACCAGTATCTTTACCGGTTCATACAGTACAGCACCAGTATCTGTACCGGTTCATACAGTTCAGCACCAGTATCTGTACCGGTTCATACAGTACGGCACCAGTATCTTTACCGGTTCATACAGTACGGCACCAGTATCTTTACCGGTTCATACAGTACGGCACCAGTATCTTTACCGGTTCATACAGTACGGCACCAGTATCTTTACCGGTTCATACAGTACGGCACCAGTAACTGTACCGGTTCATACAGTACGGCACCAGTATCTGTACCGGTTCATACAGTACGGCACCAGTTTCTGTACCGGTTAATACAGTACGGCACCAGTATCTGTACCGGTTCATACAGTACGGCACCAGTATCTGTACCGTTTCATACAGTACGGCACCAGTATCTTTACCGGTTCATACAGTACGGCACCAGTATCTTTACCGGTTCATACAGTACGGCACCAGTATCTTTACCGGTTCATACAGTACGGCACCAGTATCTGTACCGGTTCATACAGTACGGCACCAGTATCTGTACCGGTTCATACAGTACGGCACCAGTATCTGTACCGGTTCATACACTACGGCACCAGTATCTTTACCGGTTCATACAGTACGGCACCAGTATCTTTACCGGTTCATACAGTACAGCACCAGTATCTTTACCCGTTCATACAGTACAGCACCAGTATCTTTACCGGTTCATACAGTACAGCACCAGTATCTGTACCGGTTCATACAGTACAGCACCAGTATCTTTACCGGTTCATACAGTACAGCACCAGTACATACAGTACAGTTTACAAACGGATAACAGTTAAGACCCCATCATGGCTCCACCAGCAAGAAGAAAGAAATATGAAGCCAGTTTCAAACTTAAAGTTGTAAACTTTGCCATGGAACAGAATAACTGTGCTGCTGCAAGACAATATGGAGTAACAGAAAAGATGGTTCGGGACTGGAAAGCAAATGAAAAAGCATTAAAGAGTATGCCAAGGGGTAAGTGTGCATTAAGAAGAGGCACCCCACATTGGCCAGAACTCGAAAAACATGTAGCAGACATGGTGAATGAGCATTGCCAAAACGGTTATATAGTGACACAAAATAAAATACGTTTGTTTGCACTTCAGTGGGCCAAATCTAACCCAGATCACAGCAACAGATTTAAGGCCACTGTATCCTGGTGCACTAGATTCTTGGAAAGGCATAATATGACACTGAGGCAAAAGACGAAAATTGCACAAAAATTATCTGCAGATCTTGATGCCAAAGTAAATAGTTTCCATCGATATGTAATACAACAGCGCAATAAACATGGCTATGCGTTAAGTAGTATCGGAAATATGGATGAAACTCCAATGAATTCTGATATGGTTGGAAATAAAACTGTCCATCCAAAAGGTGAAAAAACAATTTTAATTAAAACAACAGGACATGAGAAGTCCAGTTTTACAGTGGTACTAGCATGCACAGCTGATGGCGCCAAACTGACACCAATGATTATTTTTAAAAGAAAAACAATGCCGAAACTCAAGTTCCCTGTTGGTTGTTTTGTACATGTGAATGAAAAAGGGTGGATGGATGAAGCAGGGATAAAGCTATGGCTTGATAATGTATAGAGCAGGCGACCAGGTGGACTTATTCAAAAACGTAGTCTACTGGTGTGGGATATGTTCAGGGCTCATTTAACTCCCAGCACCAAGCAAAGGCTTGCAAGAACAAACACAGATGCGCCAGTTATTCCTGCAGGATTGACATCGTTGGTACAGCCACTGGATGTGTGCCTAAACAAGCCATTTAAAGATCGCATTCGAGAACAGTGGAAGGAGTGGATGGTTAGCGGCGAAAAGTCATTCACAAAAGGAGGAAACATGCGTTCTCCACAGTTGGATGTTTTGTGCAAGTTTGTCATAAAAGCCTGGAATGATATTGATGCAGAAACAGTAATCAAGTCTTTCAAGAAGTGTGGCATATCAAATTCATTAGATGGTATGGAGGATGACTACTTGTGGCAATATGAAGAGGAAGCCGAAGCTGAGACCACACCATCTGATACGGAATTAGATCCATACGATGACTGCCTTACAAATGTATCACAAGATGTCATTGATGTACTTATGATATCAGATGACGAACAGGAGGATTTTGAAGGCTTTTAAAGGGAAACTGTCACGCCAGCAAAACCTTGCAGTTATGATGGGCATTGCTGACTCGCCAGGAACTTGCCCGGCACTTGCTCTCTCTCTATTGTTTGTTATCTTCCTCCTATCATCATCAGTTCCAGTTTGGTTGACTGCTTAGAAAACAAACAGCATGGCAGCTCCCATGGGTTTATTGTCTTATCCTTCCTTTCAGCTTTAGAGTGAATTAGCAAAAGTTTAATCCACTTGCACTGTTTTATGTTTACATGTTTGATGACAAACAGCCTTATGTTTATAAGTGACAGTTTTCCTGCTAGGTATCTGCATGTCATAAGCATTTGAATTAAAATTACCATATTGAAATCAAATCTGATGTTTTTTAATTTTTATTTGGTGTGCGTTGGAAGAGGGGTAGTCTTATACGGCGAGTATAGCCCAAACCCTATATTTTAACAGGAAAAGTAGTGGGTCGTCTTATACGCCCAGTCATCTTATACGCCGGAAAATACGGTATATATTTCCTGGCTTCTCACATCCTCACTACCTTTGTGGGTGGGGCAAACACATCAGAAGGTGTGGCCAGTATGGCGACTGAGGCCATTCCCCAACATTGGACTCCTGGGGTTGGTTGAGTAGCGTCCATCCCTTCACTTGTATTTGTTGACACTGGAATCACTAGGACCAACGTTCCCCTCTTCTCACTTGCTGGTGGGGAGATCCTTTTTCCTTCCATCTACAGCTTGGAGCGGCGCCATGAGGTTTACTTTTCACTATCCCCGCTATGGTATGCTGAACAACATGCCATATTAAAATGCATATAGTATTTGAGCTCAGCTGACAAGTGTCTTGAGATGTAGCAATGTATTGTGTCTACTGATTCAGGTGGATTATCAGAAGAAGTCACTGATGCAGATGACACCCATATAACACGTCTTCCATCTCAGAGAACAAAAAAAATGTAGTCTGGATTAAAGAGGTGGTGATTGGCAACAGCTGACAATAGATCAGTAGCATTTCTGATGCACTGCATGCAATGGACATCTCTTGCTACATTTGGAGGAATAGTGTGACTTAAATGACATCTGTGGATCATATTATGGTGGCATGATGAGTCATACAAGGAAACATTGCATTTGTACATAGCTGTTCTGATTTCCACCTCTTGCTAAGATGTTTATCTGACAGAACATATCAAATGATTGTTGCAGCTATATTACCTTTTCCCCCCTAAAGTGTACTGATTTTTAATCACAATGAGCCATATTTGGGCCTTTCCTAGTGAGCACTCATATATGTTATGTTATAGATTGTAATAATTATGGATTTCCTTCACAAGTCCACTTATAGTACAAAATACAGACTCCTGCTTCCTGTTCTGTATACCAAAATCTTCATTAATTCTGCCCAGATTGCACTTCAAATAAATATGAGTATCACTCAAGAATAATAATGCTTTAGAGTGATAGATCCAATGTCTTCAGAAAGCACGAGAAACTGTTACAATGAAAAATGACAGATGGTCTATATTGAGCTGGTTATGTTTGACAGCATATTTACAGTATATATATATATATATATATATATATATACACATATACTATACAGTATGTCCAGCCAAAACTAGAAACCAGAAAATTAATTTTGGATAGGTTGGGGAAGGTTTTTACTGCTGATTTCTGTTGCAGTTTCTCCTTGTAACAATGGTTTCCCCAGACAGGAAGTGAGGGATACCAACAGCAATAAAAAAGCTGACTGAGGTTTTAACCTTCCCTATTCTGCAAAAAAAAACCTTCATTTTCTGTCTGGATTGCTCTTGCAGATTTTCCTTCACTTGCTGCCTGGTGTAATCATTGTCATCAGGACAGGAAGTGAGGGGAAATCTTACTAAGGGCATTGCAATTTAAAACAGCCTTTAAAGGATAAATGCACTGTTTGACCAAAAATAATAAATGCGCATTTTTTTGTAGGTAAAAAAAAATGTACATTTATTATTTTATGTTGCAGGAGCCTGTAAAGCATTGCACCAGTGATCAGAAGATCACTTGTGCCATGCAGGTCTCCTGCAGACCTGTCAGTAATATCTGCTTGCTTGTATGGGAAAGCAGATATGCTGAATCCTCCTCTCCGCTCCTACCACCTCCTGCTCTCTAGCTCCCATGCTCATCTCCAGGACTTCTTCAGAGCCTCCCCCATCCTCTGGAACTCTCTACCCCAATCTATCTGACTATTGCCTACTCTGCCCACTTATAGGCGAAATCTGAAAATCTTCCTATTCAGGGAAGCCTATCCCGCCTTCTGCTAATAACCAAATCTTCTATTTGTCCTATCAGTTCATCCCCCACAGTTATTACCTTTTGTACTACCTGCCCCTCCCTCTTAGATTGTAAGCTCCAAGGAGCAGGGTCCTCCTATCCCTCTTGTAGTGAACCGTATCGTTGCTGTATTGTCTCCCTTTATGTTGTAAAGCCCTAAGCAAACTGTTGGAGCTATATAAATTCTGTATAAAAATAATAAGGAAGAATCAATGAACTACCACGGTGCTCCACAGTGCCATGGCAGTTCATTGAGAACTACAAGCCAACAGCCACTAAGGCTGTCGGGACTTTTAGTTTTTCCATTCACAGAACACTGGGATGAATGACGTGGCCATGTGGGTGAAGCCCCGCATGGCTGCAATGTTTTTAAACATTGACAGCTAGTACAGGGAACATCTCCCCATACTTCTGTCATGGGGAGGGGGGCAGGGATTGGGCACCAGCTGCAACATTGGGAACATGTTACATGTTCCACCCAAAAAACGGGTGAAACACATAACATGTTCCCAAAAGTAAAGTTATCCTTTAACATGCATTAACACACCTATAACATTAATCAGCCTTCCAAACAAGCTGTAGAGACATTCAAGTCATGTCAGGTGACATTCCTCAAACACCCTGTGAATTTGTATTTTTTTTTTTACCAGGCTAAAGTGGGAAAAGATCACATTTGACATTTTGCAACCGCACCTTAAAGGCACTGTAAATGTCACATGTGCATTTACAGTGCACTTATGGCACACTTGTGCTGTGTTCCAATAGTGCATCTTGTTTTAAACCATTAATCCTTGATGATCTTTGCAGGCAGCAATATTTTTGCCTTATTAGCAATGCTAATGTTTCAGTATGTGCACCTCCAATTTGAATAATTCTAACAATTTTGTGTGGTGTTAATTGGTGAGCTGGAAGCTGTAAAAATATGACCCAACTGCCTATTTTCAACAATTGCCCCCATTCCCACACCCCTGCTGGTTTGCATTCACACTGGGCTAAAAGCAAGTGTTCCAGGGCACACTAACACCATTACCTCTACCAACCAGACCACAGGGATCCCTGCTTCCATGCTCAGTTCTCTATGGAGTTTTCCGTACTCAGTTATCTATGGAGATTTCTGTGCTCAGGCACGGTTTGTTCTCAAAGTGAACTGGGACCACCTTTTCCAAGTGGTCCTGGGGTGCTGTACACTTAACATCTCCGGCCATAGTTCAGAGCACCCACAGAACACAAAGAAACCAGATCAAAGGTGTGAACCTTGCCCAAGATCTGCTAAAACTGCCAGTGTGAGTGCACCCTAGGTGAGTGACTTGCTTCTTCATAGTGTGCTGAATATCATTCTTTACTCTCAGCAGCTACATATGATATGGCAGTGTGGTTCACATATTTTTCCAAATGTACACAATAAAATACAAATATTTCCAATCTACATCTTACATATATACGTAATATTTTTAATCTTTATGTCATTATGCGGGAATTCTGTGTATTGTTCTTATAATGTAAATTGCTCTATCTGCATGCCCCTTTTTTTTTAGGTCTATGGGGCACTAGCGATCCTGCCACTTTCAACAATTCACCAATGTCAGGATTGCTAGAAAGAACACAAAACCCTTCATTTGTTTCTAAGACATAGTTCCCTTGCTTGATAAATTATTGGAAAATCCAACTCGTCAGTGAGGAAGCAATGCCTCAATGATCCAGCCATCAAGGCAGTACAAAGAAACAGGGTATGTAATGGCCCCCCCAATGGATGGTGGTTCCTGCCATGTTGACTCTGGATCCGCTCAGCTTCTTCTTTAAAGGGATAGTCACCTACCTGTTCTTCAGGAAATAGGCCACCATGTTGTGTTCCACTCTCTTGGCCTGAAGCCTGCTTCTTCCTTATTCCTGACCACAAGCCTGTTACCCAAAATAAACAGGTGTTCAGTCTAATTACATTTTAAGCACTTTACAGCACAACTTCATCACCAGTAAGAGCTGTGAAAATATGGAATAGATTCCCTCAAGAGTTGGTTCTGGCCAGTTCAGTAGATTGCTTTAAAAAAATGCCTGGATTCTTACTTATTACTGGATACTAACACTTATAGGTAAAGTTGATCCAGGGAATATCCAATTGCCTCTTGGAGGATCAGGAAGGATTTTTTCCCCTGCAGGAGCAAATTGGGTCATGCTGTGCTGGTTTTTTGCATTCCTCTGCATCAACTGTGGATAAAAGATTATAACTTTTTTTTTCATGGTTGGACTAGATGGACGTTTTTCAACCAGAATAACTATGTAACAGTACATCTCTTGTAGATACAGTCACTTTACAGAATAGCAATCATTAATGCGACTCATTGAGCAGAAGTCTGACATGCTGAACATTATACCTCCATCACATGACTTCCTGAACAGTATTCCCTCAAATGCAGAACACTTGATTAAGTTACAGAACCTTTGCAACCATCTTCCTAGATGTTACGAGACTCCTAAACCAAGACATGTGACCTGTAGAGATGTGCGTTTTGTTTTGTTACAATTTGGTTTTCAGACAAAAATTTTATCTTCGGAGATTCAGATGTATATGAAATTCCGAATGGACATAGTAATGAATGTCAATGAAACTGAAAAAAAAAGTTATAATAAAATTAACAAATGTATTTGTTTCATTTGGATGACATCAATAGTAGTTCGGACCCATGGGGAAATTAATCAAATTTTCAAATTTGTTTGGTAATTCGGATTCAAATTACGAATGGATCCAAATTTCATTCCATTCATTAATTAGGATGCACATGACGCTAGTCTGTATTTTCCAATCAGCTCACACCAGTTTTCTTGGTGGGTTGAACTAGTGTCCAAAAAATATTGAATCCTTCTATTTCAAATCTGTCTGATTCAATAATATATTGAATATATAGAAATCTTCTGTAAAATCTGCTAAATTTTTTAAATTCACCTGGACCAATTGATATATGAAACAAGTGCCGAAGATACGAAATCAATTTTGAAAATGAATCGCTTCAACATATATGACAAAAAATAATTCTTCAATGAATGAATGCATCCAAATTGAAATGAAATGGAATTTTCAGGTGCGCATATGTCTAATGACCTGTTCGGCAAAGGTCTCGAGTGGCAAGGTTTCTTGTTCTTCCCCTTATGTATACTCCTCTGGATACCATGGTGGTTAAGTCCTACAGAGGGCTATCTCTCTCTCTCCTCCACACACAGAGCTACATCATGCAGGTCAGGGGTGTCATGATCCCATAACTCAACTACATTGGGTCCCACCCACAGCTATATATAAAGGGGCACAAACTCCACCCACTACATCACTGAAGGAGTTGCAAAACTTAAAGGGAACTAACATCTACCAACAGGTTACTGTTTTATTTTCCCCCCTTTAGCAATCCCTTGGTGAGTTTTCGTAAATGACAGGACCACTTCTGTGACCTAAGACTTATACCTTTAACTAATTTGAAAAGCTGACACTTTCTGGCATTATGATGTATTGTGAAAGAAGCCCACTCCTAGTAACCTGCCCATTTTCTTGAGGCTGTGATTCAATCCCAGAGAACAACAGAATAATATGAACAGAGACATTTTTGCACACCTGATATATAAATACCTCTATAGACATACTTGTCTATAGAGGTATTTATATGTCAGGTGGGCAAAAATGTTTCTGACTTGAAAATTAGGGGTCCAGTAAGAGCACAGATGATGTCTGAGCAGGACAGTTTCTCACATTTTTGTAACTGAAAGATTTGCTCTTGGCTGGCATTATGACTTTGTATATGTTTTCTATTGATTGCAAGAAGCAATATGGAAATTTGCAATGATCCTAGAAGAGTTTAGCAATTACTCCCATTGATGCTTGGTTGGCTTGACCAGTATTTTATATTTTAAATGACCCCATACAGCTTTGCAAGCATGGCAAATTATTTTGCAGATAATTGATTTTTCAACTATAAACTCAAAATGCAATGAAGGTAGAGATTGTCTGGTAGCCAGAAAGCTTTGTAAAACCAGAAATAATAATGTAGATTACTTTACAGCAGATGCTCTGATTTCCTCTGTATGTTTAACGGAAGGTTAACACCCCATCAACAACCATTTCATTTGGATAGCCACACTTTATCCATGCATTGGGTTGCTTATTAACATAAAGCTGTCACACTACATGTGGGATCTTGAAGAGCATTTTAACTCCTCAATGGCAACCTTAGAGCTACAATACAGGACAATCACATGACTATATATTCATAAATGGTTACGTATAATATATTACACCCTCAACATCTGATTGTGCGCAGAGGATTTTTTTTCAGGGGCTTCTCTTTCAAATGATTAAATGTTCATAAATGAACTCCAGACATACAGTTAAACACAGTTAAAATAAACATATGTGAATGATCTTATCTGTCAAAGGATTTTTAATTCTGTCCAGCCACGTTTTAGTTCATACACCTCTGCTGAGCAACACAGCTGGGAGGGTGAGAGTACTTTTTTTGTAAGGCTTCTTTCAGACAGGCAGTAAAAACAGGTGGGTGAGTTGCAGTTTTACCATCCCTCTGGCTGTCCACCTGAACAGTAAAATAATAGCTAGTGGGCTGTGCACATGCCATGGCTGTGGAATTTTTAGCTTAAGGTGTTTGATAAGAATCGCCACCTGTCAAACTCACCCACTGAGCTAAACACGCCACAACCCTGTGACAAGGGCTTAAATCAGGTGGTGAGGAGGTGGTATAAAACCTACGTATCACCTGTTAAATGCATTCTGAAATGCAATCTGAATGCTGATCACTCTTCAGAGGGCACCACACTCCACCAGGGATGTGAAAGAGCCCTAAAAAGATCTCTCTCTCTTAGAGCTAGCCCTGGTTCACACTTGTGCAGGCTGTGTGGCCCACATTTTTACGGGTATGGTAACCCATTTATTTGAATGGACCACTGTGCTTGTGTTTTCCACAAAGAAAAGGTGCAGGCTCCTTTTTAAAAATGTGGCCACAGGGAAATCGCATAGTCTTTTTGACTGAGAATTCCCTGCACGTCACGCACTCATAAATGCACTGCGGGCTGAGATGCGTGGGGGTGCCATTCAGAATGAATGTCAGTCCTGCATGTCTCCTAAGAGCAGTCCGCACAGTGTGAACCAGGACTGAAAGCTAAACTTTGGGAAATCTAAAAGTCCTCCCTTGCAGTAGGGTTGTGCCAGCACTGCAAGAGTTAAGTGTGTGTTTATACCTAAGGGGCAGCAATTTTGCTTACCGTATCCTTTGCTTCTGCAGCCTCCCCTTTACTGCTAGACCAGTCCCTACAGCTTTATTTTTTTATACCCCGAAGGTCTACCATTCTGTTATATCATCAAGACAGTTTCAGGGCCCACTGCCCAGCACTGGGTGCAAGGATGCTAATGGGTAGCCCACTGCTGGAGCTTGAGGAGAGCATTCTGCCAGAGCAGCAAAGGATCAGGTAAGTAAAAGTGCGTTTCCTGTTCTCTACTGTAGACAGAAATGAGCAGTTAACCCTTGCAGTGTCTTCGCAGCCCTACCGCAGGGAAGGGTTTTAGTTTTAGTAAGGTCGGGCTTTAACTGCTTCCTGACTGCCCTATAGCAGAAGTACTGCTACAGGGCAGCAGGGATGTGCAAAATCACGTACATATACGTGATTTGCATTTCCGGGTAGGAGGCGCGTGCACTCCCTACCTGCACCGCTGTTGGCTCCTCAGCATGTCAATCTTTGGTTCCTGGCCGTCGATTCTCAGCTGGGGCTCGGAAATCGTCGGCAGAGCTGACAGGGGAGAGGTCTGTGTGTAAACAACACAGATTTCACCCGTCAGCACGAACATTCTGCTTTGTATTGCTCTGCTGTACATAGTAAAACACACACAACACACTATGTAAAACACAACACAGCACACTGTTAACCCTTTGATCGCCCCAGATGTTATGCCCTTCCTGCCCAGTGTCATTAGTACAGTGTCAGTACTTTTTATTAGCTCTGATCACTGTATTACTGTCAGGATGTCAGTGGCAGTTAGTTCCACCCAGGGTCAGTATGCCCACCGCAGTCCTGCAGTCCCACAGTCAGTCACTGATCTCCACCAAAAAATAAAAATAAAAATTCCAGTATATATACCACCACTTGTAAACTCTATAACTTTCACGTAAACCAATAATTTTTTTTTCAGCAAAGACATGTAGAAGAATACATTTTGGCCTAAATTTATGAAGAAATTAGATTTTTTTAATTTTTTCACTGGATATGTTTTACAGCAAAAAGTAAAAAATACTGGTTTTCTTTGAAAATTGTTGTTGTTTTTTTGTTTATAGCACAAAAAATAAAAAACACAGAGGTAATCAAATACCACCAAAAAACGTTTGTGGGGAAAAAATTACATACATTTCATTTATGTACAACATTGCATAACCGCGCAATTGTCAGTTAAAGTAACGCAGTGCTGTATCGCACAAAATGGCCTGGTCAGGAAGGAGGGTAAATCCTCTGGAGATCAAGTGGTTAAGAAACACAGTGGTGTCACAACCATGGCTATTTTTGGTCAAGGATATCACCACTATCTCCTCCTTCCCATATTTAGTTCGGGAAGTTGTCATGTGGCTACATGTACTGTCATGATCCTTTAAGTGTGCCAGGTCATCTTTTTTTTTTAAGAGTTGTCAGTCATCATGATTGACAATGAATTTACAGTACAATGAAGGACATTTTTGGGGGATTTAAATTTTTTTTAACAAGGTACTTGTCAAATGTTTGAGTTTCTTTATTTCTAGGTTCAAAATTTCTTTAAATGTTGTATTTTAAGCATTTGAAAAGTCACTGCTACTGGCTGAATGGATTTTTTGCATGTTTTTTGCATTGGCAAATGTTTCCCAAGGCAGTTCCCACTCCCCATGCTAATTTTTGACACCACCTTGCCTATTAGCCCAGAAAATGAGCATTTTTAATTTGACATATTTAATTATCCTATTAAATTTAGTGGGGTTTGAGTTTGGCATCAAAACGTCTTTGAAGTTCTTTGAGTCCTGCTTAGGACTAAACCCAGGGCCGTTTAGGTCATCATCCCTGTGCAGACAGTCCCATCCATGTCTACTGGGCCACAGCAGCTTCACAGACACAGCTGTTGCTCCCAATCTGACATCATTGAAGGTGCAAGGCCTGAACACAAACAGTGTGAGTTTGGGGACACTCACCCTCACAGATGTCAGATTGGGAGTAGCGGCTGTGTCCATGCAGCTGCTGTGTCCCAATAGACATCAATGGAAGTGACTGCAGGGGGATGCACTGAACACCTATGCATTCCTGTGCAAATAAACATGGCCCTCGCAACAGGTATGTACTGATACAGATCATGTGAAGGTGGCCTAACAGTACAGCCAGCTAGCGAGTCCCCAATCACCCCCACAGGTGTTTGGTGCATCCCCGTGCAGGCAATCCCATTGATGTTTATTGAGACATAGCAGCTGCAACTGAACAGCAATGACAATATCACCAGAGACAGTGCAGCCATCAACAATATTCCTGATCTTTGCCACTTCAGTACAGTGTCACCACAGCCAGTGCAACCAGCAACAGCATTCCTGATCCCCGCCACTCCAGTGTAGCATTACCTCTGTCTGCTGCATGTATCACCATGGCCTTTTCTTGCCACATTTCTATCTGCTGTCTGGACTGATCCTTTGCTTATTGACTAACGTATTTTTCGCTCCATAAGACGCACTTTTTTTCACCCCCAAAAAAGGGGGAAAATGTCTGTGCATCTTATGGAGTGAAAATGGAACAAAAATGGAGCAGCCGGCCCGGTATTTCCGCCATGTTAGAATACCGGGCCAGCCGCTTAGCTCTGCTGTGAAGAAGAGCCTGCTCCTTGGCCCTACCTTTTCCTCAGTCCAGCGGTGTCCTGCTTTCACCAACCATCTTCTCTCCCAGGCGCCGGCATCTTCAGTGTGGGCACCCAGATGTAACATGTACTATGTACTATGTCTGCAGTCTCTGGTCATCTCCTGTACTACATCTGCAGTCTCTGGTCATCTCCTGTACTATGTCTGTAGTCCATTGGTTCAGAATATTTTTTTTCTTGTTTTCCTCCTCTAAGATCTAGGTGCGTCTTATGGAGCGAAACATACAGTATTTCTCTACCTGCCACCAGCACTGACCCATCTGCATGTCCTGCTGACTTTTTCCTTAGAGACACCAGTCCCATCCCTGTGGACAACTGCACTACTGGGGATGGTGAGACTGGTGTCTTTAAGCAATGAAGTAACAACAGGAACACTTTTGTTCATCCTTTGTTCATCCTCCTCTACCTCTTGGCCAGTGAACATGGCACTTCTGGAGGCAGCCACGTACCAGTAGACTAGACTTGTTTGGATTAAAGGAATGGAGACTGCTATAGGTGATTCTATACTAAGCTATATTACCTGACCATTCATATAGAAGCGGCCATTACAGTATACTTTTTTTTGGTTTATTTTTGTGATAGAAGGTGAAAAAATCTGGTATCTCCATACTCAGGATGGGTAGCAGAAATGTTTTGGGGTGTAATTCTAAGTATAACCATGTTGTGTGTGAAAAACATCTTATACAACTGACAACTTTATGTAAAAAATAAAATTAATTTTCATTAATTTTCAATTAATTCTTCATTTTCCAAAGCTTGTGGCAAAAAAATTAAGTCTTCAAAAGACTCATCATCCCCCTTAAAAACACCTTGATTTGTTTACTCTCCAAAAAGTAATTTTGAGGATGTCTATACCTGATGCTCCAGGGCCTCCAAAAATGTGAAGGGTAACCAGGGGATTAGATATGCAATTTATACTGCTAGAAAGCCTTTAGGTGCTCTTTGGATTTTGTGGCTAGACTGTGAAAACGTCTCACATATGTGGTAACTCCATATTCAGGAGAAGTATTAGTATGTCTTTTGAGGTGTGATTTTAAATATGCCAATGCTGTGTGTTAGTATGTGTAACTATCGTATTAATTGACAGTTTTGTGATTAAAACAATTTTTTGTTTTCTTTATGCATTTTCCAAAAACTTGTAGCAGAAAAATTACATTTCAAAATAGTTATTATGTCTCTTCTAAAATACCTTGGGGTTACCTTTCGCAAACTGGGGAATTTTGGCGGTGTTTCTTTTGTTCTGGTGTTCCAAGGCCTCCAAATATGTGATAGGTTATCAGGAAATTAGATGTGTAGCTTATACCTCTAAAAAAACCTGAAGGTGCTCCTTGGATTTTAGGCCCCTCTATATGGTTAGGCTGTGAAAAAGTCTCACACATGTGGTATCCCCATACTCAGGAAGAGTGGCAGAATATTTTTGTGGGTGTAATTGTAAGCATGCCTATGCTGTGTTTGAGAAATAACTTGTTAAAATTACAGCTTTGAAAAAAAAACATTATTTAATTTCTTCATTTTACAAAAACATTTGGCAAAAAATAACAAATTCGTAAAACAACTCAGCGAGTCTCTTATTAAATACCTTGGATCTTCTACTTTCCAAAAAGTAGTCATTGTGAGTGTAATTGTACTGGCACTTTAGAACCTCAAGAAAAATGATAGCCAGTCAGAACATCAAGACAGATCAATTTTCAAATATATACCATAGCTTATAGACTCTTTCACACAGACTAAACAATATATACTGTTTTTTTGTTTTTTTTTACACCAAGGAAATGTAGCAGTTCATTTTGACCTTATGCAACATTTTTTAAATAAAACAAGGTAAAAGGGTGTTTTTTTCAACATTTTCAGTATTTTTTCATTTATATAGCAAAAAATAAAAACCCACAGGTGATTAAATACCACAAAAAGTAGCTATATTTCTCTACTAAAAGTGTGACAGTGCTGAAATCTGAAAAAATGGCCTGGGCAGGAATGGGATGAAACAGTCTAGTCTTGAAGTGGTTAAAGGTATCCACATCTGTAGTGAATAGTGCTTTTTCAAATCTGCAGGACAGCTTTAAATAACCAATAGAAAGCATATTTTTATCTGTGTAACAGTTTTTAGCAAATCTGCTTTTCTTCTACTGGCCATATAGTGTAACAAATTGCTGTGGTTTATAATTTACATGCCAAATCCTTATGAACAAAACACTACTCTCTCCTTAGAAATAGCAATGTAAAAACATTATGCTGCTTATTCTCTGCTAAAAGGATTACATTTTTGCTGCTAGTGGTTTCAAAGTCTCGGAGGTGACCAAGTGAGGATGATCCTGCTTGGTTGTTTAAAGAGAACCCTATAGTAAATGGTATTTTGTTTATACAGATTTGTTGAGAGGTTTAACAATACTATACTTATGATAAAATAATTGTGAGACATTCAGAAGGTGGTGGCTTTAGAAAATGTTTTTTTGGTGCTCAAGATGCAGACAGAAGTAAGAAAGAATATATTAAAGCTGAACAGCCTGACAGTTGGATGGTCCACCCGAGCCATCGTTCAGGGAATAATAAGGACCAGGCATTGAAGGTAAAGTGTGCAGCAAAGTTCAGAAAGTTGGGCCTGAAGTAACACAAAAATATATAAATGGAGGGGCTACATGACTGGTTTAAAAGGAGATTTTTGACATGAGAGGAGTATTTTGGTAATTAAAATAAACACTGAGTTGGGGGTATTATTGATGGGTTGGAAAGGAACAGGTGGGGATTCAGGGGATAGATACAAGAAGGCTCCTGGAGAGTCTTCAGATGGAGGACGGCTGATGTTAGGAAATCTTCCCGCCCTCCCTACCTTTTTAATATTATCCAATAATATTGACCTTCTGGTGTTCACTGTTTCAGGTTGATATGTATAGCTATAGCAGCTGACGGGGTTCAAGATCCTTGAAGGTGGTTGTTATGTTAAAATGTTAATTGGTAGGGTCCCATTTTAGGTACTTCTTCCTTTATTGTTTATGGTTCAGTGACTGAACTGGGGTTGTTCATGGTAGTATCTGCAATTACTGGTGCAATTGTTTCAGTATTGTGCAGCTGGATGTCTACCTTATGGGTTTATGGAGGTGCTCAGTTAAGCAGAAATGCCTACAAGAATCTTGGGGTTCCATTCATATTTTATTGAATGTTATTCTGTTATTTATGTTTGTTAATAAAGGGCTGGTGAGGTCATTAAACTCCAGTTGGTGTCTTGTGTGTGTTATTCAGGAACTGATGTGTAGAGGGGTGGTCAGGCAGCATGAGAGTCAAAAATCCATCTTTGATACCATAGTCATGGGTTGAGTCCTCTGAAAAACATAGTGGTCTTTTGTACTCCACTCTGTGCTGTGGTCTGATAGTCAGATTGACTCTCTTTAGATTTTAGACTTAGAACTAAATTGCTTATGATGCTTACTTGCAATAATTTACACTCCCCCCTAATCACATTGGACTGTGGCTGCAGTTGGCATGAAGGCAGTAAGCACTTATGGCTTGTGAATTAGATGATGCAGGGTTAACACTCTATACAGTAGGTAAGCCAGTCCTGATAAATCACAGTCAGAGCATCCTACATCAGATACAAACCAATATCCTCTCTATACTCCTTTATTTTTCTTGTATATTTAGAGACGGAGATAAAACATTGTCTTTCCGTCTGCTGCCTCTCACACTCTTTTTTTTCTCAGTCGGTCGGTATCTAACTTGCTGCTCGGAGAATTTCCTTCTGATTTATTATACCCAAAGTGAACTGATGTGTAAACCTGACACATTTGATAACCTCCTGTGAAGTATTCTCACTCACCAGCAGATTGAAAAATAAATGAAAAATACACAGGAATCTGAAAAGTGCCATTGGATTTCCATCCCCAGAATTGGCTCCACTCATTCTGAAGGTTTAAATTGCTCTAAACACCCTGGATTTAAAGGTACAGGGAAATACATCAGACCAAGAATGGGAATGGCAGAAGGACATCTGTTGCACCTATTATACCAACATATAGAGTGTGGCTGCTAATGTCAAATTTTATCCAAAGTGTTGCAGGTTTACAAAAGACAGTCAAAATATAATATAAATACAATATAGCAACTAGTAAATTCATGAAGCCACATTTTAAACCTACATGCTGTCTGGCACCAAGTGCTTCACTCGATTATTAGAGGTATACTTCAGTCCAAACTAAAGATTAATGCTGGAGATGCAAGCAAGAAGCACAGGGTACTCAAATTAAGATAAATTGAGTAAACTCTCTGATTTGACATGCCTGTAGTGTTTGCTGGATAACTCACTGATTGATCTACTCCTTGCCTTAAAGTACTCATACATTCACACCAGAATGTGCATTTGGAGATAGCAGTATCAATACCTATAATGCAAAGTAAAAATTAAAGAACACCGAAACTCACAAAGACTTGATTTGTGGATAGCGGATATCTGCTGCAAATTTTAGTTTTACCACCCAATCCACTGTATTTTCTTTTTTTTATGTTTTTGTACAAAAATACCCAGTATTCCTCTTTAACAGCCTTGCATTCTGGTAATCAAGAGGGCTGTGAGGCCCCAGTAATCCCAGTCTTGGGATGACATGTTTCTTGGAAGGGGATGTTAAAAATTGGGAAGGGGGATAATTTTGTTCATTGTAGCAGCAGCTTTGGGGATACTCAAGTGAGTGTGCAGATGTTCACAGGCTTAGCAATGACAACCTCTTATCTGATCAGGTAAAGATCACACATATCAAGTAAAAGGATATGGATTTTTTTAGGTGTTCATAATTAAAATAGTAGGGCCCTGTCCTGCCCTAGCAGTATGCTGGAAAACAGGATTGCTGCTTTTTCACAGTAGGCAATGGGTTGACATGCCGCCTGCACAATACTCCTATCATATGTGTGTGCAGCCTATTGCATTAGGGTGTGCACCCAAAGCTCAAACACAGAGCAATAGAGGCAGTGGCTAGGGGTGCACACATGCTACGGCCGTGATGTTATGCCATGGCAGAAAATATAGCAAGCAAAGCACATATGAAGGAGTCCTTCATTTTGTTTTTAGTTATTATTGTAAATATTTATTTTTACATTTTTTAAACTGCCCTGTTTGGGGGTTTGGTGAAATATTAGGGGTCTAAACAGACCCCTGATGTCTCACATTTAAAATTGAGCCTAATTTGCATAGATGAATGAATGTGAAGTGATTACAGGCTTCCTATTCATTCACAAACTGAAGCATAGTAAGCACAGTTTACTATGCTTCTCTGCTTCTAAGCTTTTACTTCTCAGATCACTCACTGTGTTCATTCAGAAAAGGAAGGGGCCAGTAAATTACATATTTACTGGCCCCTTACCCCTTGAAGCACAGCTGGAAGAAGGGAGAGGAGAAGAAGCCAGCAGTGCTGCAGGGGAGGAACAAGAGGATCGGTGTCTGCAATAAGGCAGTCAAGCGGGTTCTCCTACTCGGCAGGTGCCGGACCCCCCGTTTAAACTGAAAGGACCCGGGCCCTGTACAGTAGGACCAGATGTACTGCCTTAACAAAGGCCTTGGCTCATAGGGTTATTAGGGTGTGCTCAGGCACACCTCGCACACCCCCTGCGCATGCCTATGATTCCAATAAACAATGCTGATGTTCCCTGATTAGCATTGTATATTGGAGCATTGTGAGGGGGTTGCATCAGACCTCAAGACAAATTGCACAGAAGTGACATTAGAACATACATGTCTTGCAATATCCAGCTCACCGTTTAATCTCTCCAGGGGTTGGAGAGATTAAAGTTGGAGAAAAAGTCACGCTAGGGAGTGAATAACGATTGTTGCTGTGAAGACTGTCAATCATAGATGGAGCTGCCGCTGTGAATGAGCGAATTATGCTTTCTATGCCAATCAGTCAAATGAGAGGCAATTGCTTTTGTGAGTGTGGTGATTGAAGGGGAGTGTAGCTCACCGTTAGCACTCTGGTGATTAAAGTGAACCATTCCAAGAGGATATTATGGCAACATTTTATTATTATTATTATTATTATTATTATACAGGATTTATATAGCGCCAACAGTTTTCTCAGCGCTTTACAATATAACGGGAGACAATACAGTTCAATACAAGAGGGTTAGGAGGGCCCTGCTCCTTGGAGCTTTTGAGTCACAGCTATTACAACGGGGCCATAGACAAACAATGGATGCAACTTGTCAAATGACTTCAAAGTGGCTAGTCGCATGACAAACCGCATTGGTGTGAACCAGTGCTAAAACAACACTATACAGTCCCCTTAAACTTTTTATTCTTGATAACAATTTGAATCACGTGCTTACTTGTACAGTATCTCTTAGGACGTCTAGTAATGTGATATCACCATTGAAATTTCTAAAGCCTTTACAAAGGTAATGTCAGTGTCATATCCCATTGTCAGAATCTCTATAATGTACAGTAAACTAATATTTGAGGAATCCAGCAGCGACACCTTCATTATGGCGTTGTGGAGGGGGTGGAGACACCAGTTTCTGCAGGAAAACATCACATGTAAAGAACATTTTAGAAAATATATTGCATGTATAGTTTTGTAATTACATGAATTTACAGCAGGGGTCTTCTAAACAAAGGGCCAGTTTAATGTACTTCAGACTTTAGGGGGGTTAGATTGTGGCCAGTGGGAGAAAACAATGCACTATCTTTGGTATTAGGAGGAGAATTAGTTGGCGTCAGTAGCAGGAATAGTGTCCCATCCTTGGTGTCAGTGGTAGGAATAGTACCTCATCGTTGGTGTCAGTGGTAGGAATAGTACCCCATTGTCGGTGTCAGATAAAGGCAAGTAAAGGGCTGCATCCGGCCCCTGGGCCTCAGTTTGGAGACCACTGTTTTACAGCATCAGCCTACTGTATATAACTGGGATATATGCTTTAATTTCAAATTAAAATAAAAATGTAAAATGCAATGGGAGCACATATTAATTATATGTATATCTCTTAAGTGGCCCAGTTTCATCTTGAAAAGTTTGATTTTTTTATTGCTGAATGATTGGGTATTCTTTACAAAGTGAAACCATCACATTCAAACCCCTGGGGCAAATTCCCTTGCAAAGTGCAACTTCCCTTGCTAAGAAAACAACCTGTTTGCCCTTAGCAAATCAACCTCAGTGCTTAGTAATGTAGGTACAAATTTACTGACTACAGTCAAATTTGTGGTGGAACGTGGGCTGGGCATGCTTAAAGTAAAACTGCTTAGAAATACCATATAAACCAATATGACTATACAACAGAAGGCACCAAGTAATGTTGGTAGCTCTCTGCTCTCCAGAACCAGTGCATTCCAACACATAGACTAGATGTCTACAAGCACACAACTCCAAAAAGAAGTGGGGGAGATTAGGGTCAACAGTGAATTGTACTTAATACAGTAATAGTGTCCTTTAAGAATTAAGTTATTCTAAAATGTTAGCTCTCCTCTCTGTGCTTTTGCCACCCCTATGCTTCCAGTCCCTTCAATCTACTCTGTTGCTTCTCAACTGAATTGGCCATTAAAGTAGAATTAAAGAAGGCGGCAATGCTCCTCTTCAAAATCCTTTCGTAGACTGATAAGGGAGCATCGTCTCTTTGACGCTTGGCGGATTAAACACCCCCTCCAAAACAATTCACTTTCTACTCCACCCCTCACCGTAGCTTCTCCCGCCTAGATCACTTTTTCATCTCTGCCCCACTGCTTCCTTTCCTGGTCTCCTCTGAAATCAACCCGATTACCTGGTCTGACCACACCTCTCTGACTTTAAACCTTTTCTTCCCTCCTGTTATACCCAAACCATGTCATTGGTGCCTTAATGAGACCTTTCTTTCCACAGAACATCTTAGGGATGAACTGTCTCGTGGACTTGATACCTATTTTACCCACAATGTTGGCTCTGTAGCTTCTTCCTCAACCCTGTGGGAGGCCCATAAGGCGGTATTTCGAGGACTCTGTATTTCTATGGGTTCTCGTTTAAAAAAGTCCTCAAGTGCTAGGGCCTCTCTTATTCATCAACTATCTTTGGCGGAACGACGGTTATTGGCCAAGCCGTCCGTTTCTGGGCTCCGGAGGGTAACATCTCTACGTGACCGAATTAAAACTCTCGACTCCAGTAAGTCTGCACAATCCTTCCTATGGGTTAGGCAGAAATTTTACGAATTTTCCAACAAACCTCATCGTATGTTATTTAATCGACTCAAAGCTCAGTCTCCTTCTACGATGCCTGATCTTTTAATCCAACCAAATGGAAGCCCTACCTATGATCCTCGGGTTATGGCATCCCTTTTTGGTTCATACTATGAGAAACTGTATAACTGTCTGACCACAGACCTTCACCTGCCCCTCACACAGTTATCTTTTGATAATTTTTTTAACCCCCTGTCACTTCCGAGACTATCACCCTCAGACATTGCCACCCTTAATGCTGACATTGCGCCAGAGGAATTACTTGACACAATTAAACATCTCCCCTCTCGTAAAGCCCCGGGACCGGACAGATGGCCCTACTCCTACTATAAATCCTTTATTGGTATCCTGGCCCCACATCTCTTCTCCTTTTATTGAGATCTTTTTAAGGGGGTCACATCCCAGACTGAATTCTCCCATGCAAATATCTCGGTTATCCCTAAACCCGATAAAGATCACTCGGTTGTAGACAATTACCGCCCCATTGCCCTACTTAATTCCGATTACAAGATTTTCACAAAAATTTGGGCCAACCGACTGTCTGGAATTTTTTCCAAACTCATACATAGGGACCAAGTGGGCTTTGTACCTGCCAGACACGCTGCAGATAACACCAGGAGATCTATTGATCTGGTTGACTTGGTTAACCGATCCTCCACCCCTGCTATATTATTGAGCTTGGATGCTCAAAAAGCTTTCGACCGTTTAAGTTGGCCTTACATGTTCATGGTCTTGGAAAGATTTGGTTTCAGGGGTCCATTTGTAGCAGCCTTGAAGGCCCTTTATTCTTCCCCCTTTTCGCAGGTCAGATTAGCCTCTTTTTTTTCACTCCCCTTTCAGATGTCAAATGGTACACATCAGGGTTGCCCACTCTCTCCCTTGCTGTTCATTCTTTGTCTGGAACCATTAGCCATCGCAATCAGGTCTAATCCGGATATTCGCGGGATATAATCCCATACCCATGAGTACAAATTATCGATGTTTGCAGATGACATCCTCCTCACACTTACGAGTCCCCATACCTCCCTACCGATTTTGCATAAGACCTTGAAACAATTTGGGGCTATATCAGGCTACAAAGTTAACACGTCTAAAACTGAGGCACTCCCAATACATGTCCCACCTGTCGTTCTATCCTCTCTTCAGGAAGCCTTTCCCTACCGGTGGTGCACCCATTCTTTAAAATATTTCGGTACTAATCTTACTTCCTCTTACCAATCCATATACGAGGCCAATTTCCCCCCACTATTTATAGCAATTTCTCGCTCTCTGAAACACTGGGATGCCCTGCCCATTTCTTTCCTCGGACGCATTAACGTACTAAAAATGACCGTGTTACCCAAACCTTTATACCTGTTTGTGACCCTCCCCGTCCCCGTTCCTATGTCCAAACTTCACTCCCTTCAGAAATCTTTCCTGCATTTTTTTTGGCACAACAAGCAGCACAGGATTGCACGTTCTGTTTTGCCCCACGTTCTAGGGGGGGCTTGGGGGCACCGGATATAATAACATACTACTATGCAACTCACCTTCGTTTTCTCATGTCATGGTGCACCCACTATCCTCCCAACACATGGACTGAGATTGAATCTTTGCAACTGTCTCCAGCTCATCCATGCTCTCTCCTTTGGTCGACCTCAGCAGTAGATGTCTCTTTCTTTCGCCACCTATTCCTTGGTCCCATGCACTTTTCTCTGACTGTTTGGCAGAAATGTAAGGCTAAATTTACACTGGCCTCTGATTGCTCCCCACTGACAAATATCCTCTATAACCCTAATCTTCCAGACAATATGGCCATGTCCCGGATGTCTCTTTGGGTAGTAGCTAACCTTTTTCAATTGCGTCACTTGGTACACCTGGTGACTCGGAAGTTACACTCATTCCCAGATCTCCAGAAAAAAGCTCTACCTTCTCAACACCTATATATTTACCTTCAAATATGCCACTTCTTTTCCACCTTATCACCCTCATTAATCCTGGGGAAGCCTACTCCCTTTGAACGTTTATGCATGCAGGGTCCCCACCAAAGGGGTATTATTTCTAATACTTATAAACTTCTTATGGATGCCCCCTCTTTATCCAATGACACTCACCTTTACATGCGTAGGTGGTCTCAATTCGTACAATGTGATATTGATTTATTAACGTGGAAGAAAGTTTGGGAAAATGCATCTAGATCTTCTGTCTGTGTGGTTTTTAAGGAAAATATATACAAGATCATGATGTTATGGTACAAAACGCCTGAAGTTCTTCATGCTTATAATCCGAATGCTTCTCCTGTCTGCTGGCGCTGTAGTAGAGACCTTGGTTCTCTCTACCATATCTTTTGGACATGCAGCTCCATTACTCCTTTTTGGGAAGATGTTCTCTCCTTGTTACAATCACTATTGCATACCTCTCTCCCACTTGATCCACTACATTTTTTGCTAGGTTTACCATTCCCGGGACTACCTAAACCATCCAGAAAACTTGCTGTACATGTTCTGACCGCGGCCAGGAGAAGCATTCCTATGTGTTGGTTATCTTCTACTCCTCCTTCAATGCCGATTTTGTACAAACTTATTGCTGATGTAAGACAGATGGAATATTTGACTGCACTACATAGTTGTTCGTTTGCTGTGTTTGAGATGATTTGGCTCCCATGGGATACCTTCACTTCCTCTATGCCGGCCCACATTGCAAGGTCCTGATAACTTTCACACTGTTATTTTATGATTCCGCTGGTCCTGACCCTATGTAGTTTTGCCATCGATGTACCTTTCTGTTATGCTTATTTTCTTTTCTTATCCTTTTTAAACATACTGTTTGTATTTTCATGAAAACCAATAAAAATTGTTAATATAAAAAAAAAAAGTAGAATTAAAGGCAAAACTTTTTTTCTTTTAAATTATGGATTGAGTAAGGAAAGTTTTTAATCCATCAGGTTTATTTTTGCAATCTGTGCTATTGGGGAGACTTCCCTTAACTTTCTGTCCCATAGCTAAAACAGGAAATGAGAGGAAATCCCTCCAAAATGAGGGAATCCATGGTTGTCACCAGTTTTGCCAGAATTAGTGTCTCCACTGGAAGATATCCCCTCTAATACTGTTCTGGGGACTTTCAGTTTCATTTTTAGGGATAATGGTTAAACATGACGAATACAGAGAGGGAATCTCCCTAACAAGGGAACTTACAGCAATAAATACCTGACAGGGGATCTAATCCCTTTATCCAAAATTTTAAAAAATTGCCTTTAGTTATACTTTAACTGTCATCCCCATAGAGTAGTGTTTCCCAATCTCATTCTCTAGTACCCCGAAGAGGCCATGTTTTGGCTGTCATAAATACCAAGCTATTGACGGTGATTTAAAGCACCTGTTCAAGGTGTAGGAAATCCTGAAAGTGTGACCTGTTTGGGATACTTAAAGGGTAAGGTCGGGAACCATGGCCATAGAACATTTCTGACTTTCCTGCACAAGGTGGACTAGAGCTCAGCTTTATGGACAGCATGACAAGCCAAGATTTGCAGCAGCCTAAATTGTAACAGATGTAGTGGGAGTAACTGCCTGCAAGTACAGAAAAATAGCTTTTAATATGTCAAAAAATATACTGTACTCCTTCCTACCTCCGTCTACTGACATGGCAACACAGTGGGATTGATTTACTAAAACTGGAGAGTAGAAAATCAGGTGAAAAACTGAAGCCAATCAGCTTCCTTTTTTTTTTGTCAAAGCTTAACCCATTGACTCTGGTGCTTCCTGGTCCTTTAAGGGGTGACACCAGGAGATGGGTGGGGTTTAGGGTCATATGATTGCCATTATTGGCTGTCACAGCAGTCACATGATCAGAAAGTAGCGATTGGGACCTCTCCGTGAGGCGCCGGTAAATGTGCATAGAGTGCGCAGGGCACATGTTCTCACCACGTTTGTTTACATTTGGTACGCAAATATGCGGCCTCCCGGCGTCAAGGCTCAGTCGCCGAGAGGCCACATATTTGCATACCGTCGGCACCAAGGAGTAAAATAAGTTGATTGGCTGGACTTTTGCTATATAAATAGCAAACTTATTATTTATGGACTGTTGTCTTGCACACTTTATCATCTGGTGGTGGAAAACTATTTAAGTGAATGTGGTTGAAAGATTAATATCTATTTTTTTGATTGCTTAAATTTTAAAATATGCCAAATTCTCTTTACTTGTTATGCAGCCTGACTACATAAATAGTAAAGTATAAAAAATAGTATAGTATAAAGTAAATAGTATAGTATAAAAAATATTTCAATTGTTTTTTAAAGTTATCATGTTCGTTGCCACCCAGGACCACACAGCAGGTTTATCTTCCCTACAGCATCTTTTCACTCCCTTGTTATCTGTTCAGCTGCTGGTAATGGGTCACTGGTGCTGTAGCTCATGGAGGGTTATTGACTCTCTGTGTGTCAGTGTTGACTTTCCCAGCACTGTTAAAGTGTCTTTAATTGTTCTTTAGACACACAAAACTCCTACTTCTTCAGGGCTTAGAAGAATAAAATAAAGGCTAGAATGGACTCAGAGAAATGTATAACCAAATCAATCTATATTTGATCTGTGCAAAGACTCATTCAGATGAGTGATGAGCCTTGTCTTCTGTACAGAGTCTCATTTTTGCTGCATCTGCATCCACCTCGGAGCAGCTTGCAGGTAGCCCATAAAGTCAATGCAGTCACAGTGGCTGCACGGACACAGTCACATGTCAAATTCTGACATGTGGGCAGGAGCAGGTTCCTGGATTGAATGCAGTGTCTGGATCTGTGCACCTTCTCCTGCCCACATATCAAATTTTGACATGCAGCTGTGTCCGTGCAGCCTCTATATCCACTGCTCTGAACTGCCTGTAAGCATCTTTGAGGTGGATGCAGAAAAATGCAGCTCTGCATGGAGGACGGGGCTCATTACTCATCTGAATGAGCTGTAAATGTAATCATCAACAACTTTTCTAGCCCAGTGCTAGGACATGGAGTATGTCTAATGCTCCTCTCTACCTGAAAGGGCTGAGAATTACCTTTGGCTGAAGCCTCTGAATTGATTCATGAAGTAACAAAAATGATATGTATATGTTGAACAATTACTGCAAACATGTAGCTGTGCCATAAATGGACAAAATGAAAAAAAAACATGATGAAGGTTGTTTAGGCTGTACAAGTGTGAAAAAGACTTAAAGATTTAAATTGGTTGTAAAGGCTGAAAGTTTTTTTACCTTCATGCATTCTATGCATGAAGGTAGAAAAACTTCTGTGTGTAGCTCCCCTTCAGCCCCCCCTTTATACTTATCTGAGGTTGATCTTGATCCAGCGATCTGCACAACAACAGCTGCTATCTCAGCTCTCTCCCTTCTAGATGGCTCAGAGACAGCATCAGGAGCCACTGGCTCCCACTGCTGTCTATCACAACCAGTGAGGAGGGAGCAAGGTTGGGGCTCAGGAGTAAGCACACACAAGAGCCCCCATAGCAAGCAGCTTGCTATGGAGGCACTCAGCAGGGGGAAGGAGCCAGCAGTGCTGGTTGGGGACCCAAGAAAAGGAGGATTGGGGCTGCTAGTTAACACATCAGACAAGTGTTGGAAAAGGAAGTGGAAGGGATAAAAAAAAAGAAGGGATAGAATGCAGAAAGGAAGATCCGAACATATCAAATAAATGGATTTAGCAGAACCAGGTAAAGATTGACAAGTCTATGGTCACTTTTTTACCCCAGCCAGTAAATCTCAGTTTAACAAATTCCATTACATGGGTTAGATTTTTGTCTATTGATTAGTTTTGCAGATGGTATCTGATGCAAGTCAGTCATAAATGTCTACACTGTGTTACTTTAAGTTTTTATTTCTTTTATTGGTCATCTGTTTTTCTCCACTTCTGTTCATTATTTTTCTTCTCTTGATTAGTACAATGGCCATCTAAATATTCAGTCATTTGTGAGGCTTCTGTAACTACAAGTATGTTGATCAAGGTCATTTTACACTTACATTTCCAAAGCTAAATCCTTGCTTTTCAGATTTGCAACCAAAAAAGTTTAATGGGCCTGTCCACTCAAAACTGATATTTAATTTTTTTATTAGCTGCTGAAGAATTATTAGATGCTGCAGCTTCCCACACATTCCTGTGCAGTGCAACAGTGCAATTTGATAGATGATTAATTTGAACTAACTTTTCAAGAAGCATAGCAAGAAACCGCACATTACCATGTGATTTGGTGCCTGCAAATTTGTAGTTTGTGTTTGGAGTGCCATTAACAACACATTGGCATCTGCATGCAGATCGCAAGGGCAGTGCATTCACCTGCATGAAACAAGCCTTTCCAGCACCACATTCTCGTGTGAACCGGCCCCTTATTATTTTCATATTATGGAGAATACAATGGGAAAGGCTGGTGGGGGACAGCTACAGTTGTGTCCAAAATTATTCAACCCCCAATGCTGTAAAGGGGTTTAGGGACTATAGTGTACATTTGGAATTGTATTCAGAATCAAATCCTACAAGGACGTTGTAACTACCCAAATGCAACTAAAATGACATCAATTGTTTATGTAATACAGTAGTAAATGGTTCTTATGTGGTTTCTTCATTGCCACAATTATTCAACCCCTTAAAGACTACCACTCTGAAGAACAGAGGTTCATACAGGTGCTTTCCATCAGGTATTGAAAACACCTGTGGATGTCACCGAGCAGCAATCAAGCATAATAAGCACCAATTAGGCAGCTTTAAAATGACTGTGATACTCAGCTCCTTCTAGACATTTACTGGTGTGGTTACAAACATGGTGAAGGCAAGAGAATGGTCCAGGAAGACAAGAGAAGAGGTGATTTCTCTTCACAGGAAGGGCAATGGCTATAAGAAGATTGCAAAGATGTTAAACATACCAAGAGACACCTTAGGAAGCATCATTCGCAAATTCAAGGCAAAGGGCACTGTTGAAACGCTACCTGGTCGTGGCAGAAAGAAGATGCTGACTTCGACTGCTGTGCGCTACCTGAAGCGTAGAGTGGAGAGAAGTCCCCGTGTGACTGCTGAGGAACTGAGAAAAGATTTGTCAGATGTGGGTACAGAAGTTTCAGCCCAGACAATAAGACGCACACTGCGTAATGAAGGCCTCCGTGCCAGAACTCCCAGGCGTACCCCCTTGCTGTCTCCAAAGAATAAGAAGAGTCGACTGCAGTATGCCAAAAGCCATGTGGACAAACCACAAAAGTTGTGGGATAGTGTTCTGTGGACTGATGAAACAAAATTAGAACTGTTTGGGCCCATGGATCAACGCTATGTTTGGAGGAGGAAGAACAAGGCCTATGATGAAAAGAACACCTTGCCTACTGTGAAGCATGGTGGAGGGTCAATCATGCTTTGGGGCTGTTTTGCTTCTGCAGGTACAGGGAAGCTTCAGCGTGTGCAAGGTACCATGAATTCTCTTCAGTACCAGGAGATATTGGATGGAAACGTGATGCAGTCCGTCACACACCTGAGGCTTGGGAGACGTTGGACCTTTCAACAGGACAATGATCCCAAGCATACCTCCAAGTCCACTAGAGCATGGTTGCAGAGGAAAGGCTGGAACATTTTGGAGTGGCCATCGCAGTCACCAGACTTAAATCCGATTGAGAACCTCTGGTGGGACTTAAAGAAAGCAGTTGCAGTGCGCAAGCCTAAGAATGTGACTGAACTGGAGGCCTTTGCCCATGAAGAATGGGCGAAGATACCCGTAGATCGCTGCAAGACACTTGTGTCAAGCTATGCTTCACGTTTAAAAGCTGTTATAACTGTAAAAGGATGCTGTACTAAGTACTAAGATTGAATGTCACTTGGGGGTTGAATAAAACTGATAATGCTGTGAGCACAGAAAAGACATTTGTGGTTATTTCATTATAACTGTTATGTTATATTTGTCTGACCTACAAGTGCCTCTTTAATGTAAATGTAAGCAAGATGACTGAATGATCAAAAGCAATGTCAAACTGGCCAAAACACTCAATTTCAGTGGGGGTTGAATAATTTTGGACACAACTGTAGGTAAGTATATTTTGGGGAAAAAAACAAACAAACTTCTCTTTTAACTAACTGTCACCTTTACAACATTAAAGTGACAAGTGTACACTTTTTTCTTTCATAATACCTAATGTAATAGGAAGTATCAGCTAAATATTGGAAAATGGTAAGGCTTTCACCTTACTTGAAAACAGTTTAAATGAAGTGCGGATTTTGTTCCTTTCTATTTTTATGTCCATTTTTCTTCGTAAATATTTGCACATCCAGTTCTGAGTCCAGAGCATCTGAAAAATGAGAGGAGCACAGTATGAAGAATATAAAATGAGATAACTCAGAAAAAGGATCACTATCTGTCCCCTGAGGGTTACACTCTGAAATACACCTTGGTATTATCCCAGGAGGACGCAGAGTGGCACATTTCTCTGGGCTGCTTGCATCCTCAGTATTGTCCCCATCTCCCCTACGGATTAGTAGATGAAAGAACTTTTGATGTTATCTCTATGCATACTGCAAACCTGGATCCTCATATCCGAGAAGTACTCCACAAAAAACACAGTTTGTTGCTTCCCTTCAATCCTCACAATCCCTGGTTTCTTTTATTTATTTTGTTCTTAATGTCTTCTCCCCATTAGACCTGCATATATTCGGTTAATATTAGATACATTTAGGCTCGCTTGCAGAGGATGGGATATATTGGTGACACAGACGAAAATACACAAGTAAACAAATTCAATATGCTTGTGAACGGATATGAAAATATTAAGGGCACTTTATGGAATATGTATGAGAATAATTCATAGGTGCCTGTTATTGACTATTGCATGCAATTTGTAGATACGAAAGTGAAATTCCATACATTCATCTAATATAAGTCTGTACTTCTTAATATATGTGTATCGTGTCTTTCAAAAAAAAATGAAGCTTTTCATAGCTGCTTAAACAGACAGAACTGGCAGGTAATAATATTAAATAGGTTCAGTCAGGTCTAAGAAAAATAAAAGTCAACAGCTGCAAATACTGTAGCTGCTGGCATTTAATGATAAGACACCTACCTGTCCAGGGATCCAGCACTGTGTTCACCCGTGCTGATTCTTCGCCAGTCTTCGGGTCCCCAGCTCTTCCACGTTAAAGGATAAGTTCACCTTTTAACCATAAGTAATAAATGAACATTTGTTTTTGCATTTTTAGTTTCTGTTGTTGCTTACAGAAGCATAGGATAGTACAATTTCCTGCTATAGGGTGACAACTGGGCTCTTGCATTGTTACACTGCCACACACACCCCTATTAGAGACTACAAGTAGCCATATCCACACACCCTGGCAGACATGGCCTAATTTTGTTAGGAAGCTGATGCTCAGCCAATGCAGAAAGACCGGAAGTGGCTAAAAGTTCCTGGGGGAGATAGGGATGAGACAAACATACCTGGGTTCATATAAAGGCATGGGGGACTTGGCACTTACCCTGGAGAACATGTACCAAAGCAAAAACATTTTGAAAAGTTCTGTTTGGCAGGGAGCAGTGATTTTAACTGCTTCCCACCCTATAGTAGATATTCTGCTACAGTGTGGCACAGGTGTGCAAAATCATGTATATATACATGATTTTGCATTTACGTGTAGTGCGTATGCGAAGGGCTCGCACATGCCCTACGTGCGCTACCGTTTGAGGCCGTGGCTGTCAATGACCATGTCCTCGAGATTACTCGCCTGCGCCCGGTGATTGCCGAGGATCTCCTCTAATACAGGTCTCCTCCATGTCAGTTCGTGCACGCTGCTTTGGATGGATGTGCACAGCACAGCCATCCAAAGCAGTGTGATTAAGTGAAGCACAGACACATAGCGCAAAGTAAAACAGCACACATCACATAGTTAACCCTTTGATCGCCCCTCATGTTAACCCCTTCCTACCCAGTGCCATTAGTACAGTGTCAGTGCTTTTTTTTAAATGCATGTAGTGAACATATATCTGAGTGACAGGAAAAATTAAATAGGCAGCAATACTTAATAATATAATCACAGTGAGGCGCTATGGTGATATTTATATATATATATATATATATATATATATATACACAACAGTCGCGCTATGGCACTATAATGCAATAGATAAAGTGAATGCAGTGTGACACTGAAAAATCAGTGAAATAGTGATGATAAAATTGGTGAATGTAGTGAAATGAATACACAAAAAACAATATATGATAAAGTCCAATATTGAATAAATCCGTAAGAAATTGGTGACTTTCAGTGATAAGTGAATCCGTGGGAGTAACTCCTTTATGTGCACTCACCAGAAGCGCATATAAACTGCGCATGTACAGCAAAATGGCACACTCCTCCACACGTAAGTCAGGCTATGTTTCCATCACACACAGAACCATGGAAGCTAAGATGTACCAGAATGAAAGTTTGATAATTTTACATACTAACTCATACTATAAGTGCTGCACCTTTTTTACATTCGTTATTACTGAAGATACAAAGGACGATCTTTTAGTGCTAGCAGCTTACATTTTCTCTCTTTTTCCTGAGCACTCACTGATATCTTCTATTTTTTGAGGGATTTTTTTAGCACTGATCACTGTATTGGTGTCACTGGGAATGTCAGTGACACCATGTCAGTTCCCGCCAGTGTCAGAATGCCCACCGCAGTACCGCTATAGGTCGCTGATTGACGCCATTACTACTAGAAAGAAAAATTCCAGTATCTATACCGCCATTTGTAAACACTAACACTTTCACATAAACCATTTAATTTACACGTATTTGGATTTTATTTATTAAAGAGATGTGGCAGAATACATTTTGGCCTAAATGTATGTCAAAATTAGATTTTTTAAATTTTTTTACTGGACATGTAAAAAGTAAAAAATATAGTTTTTTTCTCAAAATTGTCGGTCTTTTTTTTTATAGTGCAAAAAATAAAAAACACACAGGCGATCAAGTTCCACCAAGAGAAAACTCAATTCATGGAAAAAAAAGGATTAACATTTTATTTGGGCGCAATGTTGCATGACCACGCAATTGTCAGTTAAAGTAATGCAGCGCCGTAATGCAAAAAATGGCCTGATCAGGAAGAGGGGTAAATCCTCAGGAGGGCAAGTGGTAATGATGCTCATAGTGAAATAGCATTGATGTTGCATACAACCTACTACAGCAAACAAAAAAAAAATGTAAATTACATTGCTGGCAGCATTAGCCTCTTCATTTCTGTTTATGAACAAACAGTTGGGAATTCCTTTCATCTATACCAGATCTTTATTCTAGATAAGGGCCTAGTGTAGATGTTAATTGTTCCACAAGAGAATTTTGGAGGGACCCTAATCTTTCTTTTCTTGATCTTTGTTTGATTGTTTCTTCTTTAAACTATCTCAAATGTTTTTTGTACATGACCAGGGAGTCAAAGCCAGTAAATGAATGGGGCCAAATAACAGCGCAGGTTGCTAAAGGCGTTGATGGTGGTGGTGGTACCCACTGCTTCCTTAACAACCTTGACAGTGGAAGAAGGAAGCATATATAGTGGCAGGAGAAAAGCCTGCTACAATATATGACATCCGTTTCCAGCCAAACTGGATGACAGTCTGACATTCACACAAATTTGTATTTGGTCCACACTGGGAGCTCAACCCTAATCATTAACAATGAGGATGAAACAGGAAGGAAAAAGATGAAAAAAATATGAAAACAGTATTTTATGAAAACAAACAACTGTTTATGATCAACTGTACTTTAACATATTAAATATTGTTCAGTAAGGGTTTAAAGTCTGAGCAGACTTACTGTACCTTCAATCTTGCACGCTGAGCTTCTCTCCATGTACATTAAAAGCTGTAGAGCTCACCTCATGTCCAAGCTGGAGGACATCCAGCATCATCTGGATCTTTTATCTATAGTCTGATTGTCTGGGCCTTTCCTTTCAGTCATTGGATTTCAGTTCATTCCATCATGGAGGCCTAAAATCAAATGTGGTTGTTACCCAGTCTGCTTGTAAATGCAGTCTGACTAGCAATGCCTATTCCTTCAGACTGATATTTACCCATCAAAGCACTTTGAAATTGAATAACTTCTCCCAAGAGCTGGCTCACTGCTTGCTTCATGAGGCAAGGTGCTGTGAAGCTTTCAAGAAGCAATGCACAGCACCTAGTGCCCCCCCCCCTCCACACATCATGATCAACTTGCATTGTATAGAAAAGGACACTGACTCAGTGATGACATCCAGCTGAGAAAAGGTCATCCAGTACCCAATGTCCTCCAGGTGGAAAAGTTTTAGAATCGGAGCACAAATATGGGCTAACAACAATTGAGTCTGTAGTGTCGCTGGATGGAAAATTGTCCCTGTGTCATTGTCACTACAATGAAAACAATGTCCTTGTGTCAGTGGTATCCCTGGAAGAAAAAAATGTCCCTGCATTGGTCATGTCACTGGAAGGAAAATGTCCCTGCATCATTGGTGTCACTGAAATGGAAAAATGTTCCCGAATCAGTGGTGTGACTGGAAGGAAAAAATGTCCCTGCTCTTGTGGTGCCATGAAGTGAAAAAATGTCTCTGCATCAGTGGTGTCAGTCTAGGAAGGGCTCTGGGTTGCATATCAGTCATGGCACAAAGCTCAGAAGTGCATATTGCACAGATTGCAGGGTAAAGGGCTCTGGAGTGTGTATCCAGCAGGGCTCAAGAGTATGTATTGTACAGAGCTCTACCTACAGCTCCCCAGAAAAGAGCTCTTCCCTCACCCCCAGTGCAAAGCTCTTACCCCATCTTCCCCCAGCACAGAGCTCTTCCCTTAAACCCCCCCCCACAAATTTCCTCCCCCATCCCCCCGTACAGAGCTCTTCCCACAAACCCCTCGCCCACTACATAGCTCTTCCCCAATCCACCCAGTACAGACCTCACTCTCCTACCCCTAGTAAAAAGCTCTTCTACCAACTCACCCAGTCCTCAGTGCAGGAGGAGCAGCTGCCAGCTGCCGTGGGACTCTACTGTCATGTTGCAGGGCAGGGAGCGTTCTGTGTGAGCCCAGGAGAGGAATGTTGTGACTGAGCACAGGGCTAGTGCCGAAGGTGGAGGTACAGAGTCCTGCCAACTTCTGGATGAAAAATAAGCCCTGATGACAGGAGTGAAGATGCAGTCACTCCTGTCAGTGAGGCACAGGGAGAGGGGAACAGCTGACTCTCTCAGCATCCCCCCCCCACACACACACACACATATAATCACAGCATTCTAACATAATATGTCCCTTCTGTCACCTCCCCCTTGTCTTTGTCCTGATGATATCACTGGGTCTAAAATAAGTTATGGAATGAAAATGGAAATGTTTAAAAACGTGTTTATCATGTTGATGAGGGTTGGGGCACCAAAGAAAACAAAATATAATAAACTCTTCACAAGAGTTCATTGACCAAGCTCAGGAAATGGTAATCAGAAAGGTAGAGATATACTGTAATCTGGAGTGTTCAGAGCCTAATGAATGGTCTGTGGAGCTGTATCTGTGCACTGGGGAATCTTCCCACCCAACCCCTGAATTGCTTTAAAAATATGGAGATCGATAGTTATTAACTTTTCCCATAAATTTAATAATATGCTGATTTGAACTTTACATTTTATTCTGTTTAATATGCACTTGATTAGAACAATCGTTTATTTATTGCATGTATCAGCTTTTAATATATTGTAACTTTTAATATAGCCTCCACACAGTCATTTTATTGGATTCACAAGAATATATAAAAAAAACTTCTGTGATGTACCCCCATCTTTTAATTTACTACAGCTGTATACTTTGTCATGGAATGGGTCACAGGCATGCTATGAATATGTAAATTTGAACTACATCCCATGAAAAATGTGTCATAGGACAATGAATTATCTGCGATCTCTAAAGCTGTATAACACAAAAAACCCAAAGACTAAAAAATTCTTATAGCAGCACACTGGCATGTTTACAGCATTTAAAAGATCTGAAAAACAATCTCCATCTTTGGACTGAGATCAACTTACACTGAATCTGTCCTGACAATCTGTTCAGTGCTTTTGATTTAGTATATGTTTTTCTGGACTTGATTCTGCTTGCATTTGATAAATCTAGCTCCTAATTTATTGACTGGTTCTTGGATAATTACTACATTTTGAAATATAGATATTGTACTATTTGTGATGGAATGATGACAATTATGAACTGTTTTTGTTATATTCAATGTACCATTTTTAGCAAACTGTTTAGCGCCTGCACACAAACAACAATGATCAATGGGCAGAATGTGAATGGACAGCTAATACTTTGTCAGCAGGTCTTCGGGAGCCCATGACATATTATTAAAATGTATTATGTATTGTATAAGCCCTTAAAACATCTCCTACGTAAACTCATGTCTTGGGGTCTCCCTAGTTACAGCCCCATTGTGAATGCAGAAGGAGTCCAGGCAGCTGCAGGAGCAGTAATTAGGGTCTATACATCCTTCACAAGCACTAACTAGGTCAGTATTTCTGGTGGCAGACAGTGACTAAGTGCCAATCTGCTTAATATGAGCATTGTTTATAAATGCTGAGGGTTGAAAACAGGAACGATAAGTCATTCTTACTGGTGTGTCTGCCTTGGAATAATAAGAAGCAGAAAGAGGGGGTAGGGAGATCAAGGGAGAAGAGAAAAGTAGATTGTGCTGGAGAGAGATAGAGTTAGAGATCAAGAGAGCAAGACAGAAATGTGAGCTATTGCACCCTCATCCATTCCGGTCATTACGCAGGGTAGTACGTTCATTAGTAGTCTACTCATACTCACGCTAATTATGCAGCATAGCTTCATTATCAGTGTATACACAAAACGTGTGCATGATTCTCAGTTTATGGGAACACTCAGCAATGCTGTACAAAGTGCCATCATGCAGAACAAAAAGAATATCTGGTCAAAATAAAAACTTGCTATCTCTGCCCTACAAGAGGTAGGGATTTCATTATTGTATGTAAAAAAAGACAAGGATAGGTTTTAGCATTGACTATGACAAGCCTAGCAGTTGTAATTGGATTCTAACCGTATGTCCTCGCAAGAGTGCTGCGATTTTCCTGCAAAAATGGTTCTGCCACAAACCTGGATGGATGTAACTGTCTGCACTGATCTCTGAAGTGTAGGTACAAGAATAGCAGTGGTCAGTCTTGATCCTACCAAGCTTTTGCTATTTTCTGCTATTTGTGTTATCTTATAGTAGGTTGCTTAATAAAAATGCTGTAGATTTGCTGCAACCTGGATTTGGTAAAAGGGCAAGCTAAAATCTTGCCTTATAAAATGCAAAAAAAGGGAAAAACATAAAGGTAACGTACAAAAATGTGGATACTATACTATAATTCTTACTATTAGATACAGATTTTCACAGTTTAAAAAATGTGGACAAAGGCATTGCTTGAACCCATTATTTGAACCCAATTGGCCTGAATTTGGCAGCTCACAACAAAGAGGAGGGATATCTCAAGGACATTCATCCAAGTTGAGAAATCCAATTGTAATAGGCCAAAGAGAGCGTCAAGTGAAAATTAAGAGTCCAAAGTCTTTATTGTTGAGCTGGTTACAACAAGCAGGGCAAAAGACAGTCAATGCGCTTTGGGGACCACACAATTCCTCTTCATAAGGGCTGGAAGAACAGTTTAAAAAATGCCCTGCATTGTAAATCTATCCTCAGTCATGACATCCAGCGACAATCACGACCATTTTTTGTTATGGATGTATGTAGGCAGGTGCAGTCTGTACTTCAGATGGTGGCGCTAGGCTCCAGCAGAGATGCAGAAAGGGAAGGGGATGAAAGGGGATGAAAGGGGTGAGGAACTTAATTCCTCTGCAACATCCTGCTGTCATCAAGGGAGCAGCCTTCTGATTGGATACTGGTGAGGGCAGTGTCTATTTAGGACAATGGCTACTGGGTTTGGCACACTTTTTGAGAGTGGTTTGTGTAGGGACAGGTTCCCTGTCAGTCAGGGAGAGTGTTCAGAGTTAGGGAAAAATTCTGGAGGAGTAAGGACAGTGCAGAAACTATGCCTTTCCTCCATTTTGGAAGCCTCCCATTTTGGTGTGGATTGGTCAGGTCGCATACCCACTCCTCATTTCAGAAAC
This sequence comes from Staurois parvus, assembly GCF_062004578.1. Taxonomy (NCBI): domain Eukaryota; kingdom Metazoa; phylum Chordata; class Amphibia; order Anura; family Ranidae; genus Staurois; species Staurois parvus. The sequence goes on from NW_028317883.1 coordinate 2,855,198, forward strand.
TGTCACATCATCTGTAAACTAACTCTCCGCTCTTCCAGTTTTGTAAGTGGCACCAGTCAGCTGCGCCCACCCCCTGTACCTTACTGTGCATTGTTGGAACTTTCTTAATACACTGTTCTCATTCAGCTCAGTGTAATCACTGCTCTCCGACACACCATTCTGCACCCTGCTCACATGTAACCAGGGATTCCCCTCACCTTTATTTACATTTAGCTGGGGAAATGTCATAAGATTCTGAGAGATCCAGTTTAGTAAATAAACCCCATTGTCTCTTTAATTTTTTTTTTTTGTTATTACTTTTATTGCTATTACACGGAATGTAAACATCCCTTGTGATAGCAATAAGAACTGATAGGTCCTCTTTATTGAAATGTCTGGGGTTTATTAGACCCTAGATATCTCCTCTGCCTTTAAAAGCATTCAATCAAACCCGGATTGGATTGATCCGATGCTTCAGCAAGCCAAAAACGGCTTGTTTAATTTCAAGTGATACTTGTCACTTTCGGTTTCTAATACCATTTTAATCCAGTTCCTGATCACCCATATGATAAGCCTCTATGATAAGTAGAACCGATGGCTTTAGTTCCAGGTCCTTGATGGGACAGGAGAGCCCAGAGAAGCTCAGGAGGAACCCCTTCTGCTGTCTGTAAAAGCAATCCAGTGGCTAATTAGCCACCAGGATGGCTTTTACAAAAAAGCCTGTCGCCGTCTGAAAAAAACCACACGAATGAGATCATACCTATAGCTGCAGGCATCATCCCAGTATACAGTAACCACATTGATCTGATGACATACATGTACGTAACCCAACCCTAAAATGGTCACTGTGTTGTGTGTTTATTTACTATTTTACTGTTTTTTGTGAATAATTACCCATGGGAACTATGCACCCCTTACTTATTCATGTAGGGTCCCCCCACAGACCCCCATAAACACTGAGCTAGGGATTTGGGGAGGGAGCCCTTGTCACTGTCACAGTGGGGGCAAGGTGCTTTGTAAGGGGGAGCTCCTTTTGACAAGGTATCCTCCCCATGTTAAGAGCATGTGGCCTAATATGGTTCCAGAGAGATGGGGTGCATGCTCATGCCCCCCCCCCTTTCCTGGTCAGCAAGACTGCATGGTCACACAAGGGTCTGGTAAGGCTTTTGGAGAGTACCCCACATCTTCTTATGGTTTTTTTTTGTTTGGGATACCCTGTAAAACGTCATACCAAACCCAAAAGGTCTGATTTGGTTTTTGGGGGGGGGGGGGTTATGTTTTATTTATATTCTTGTGTGGGGTCCCTCCTAACAACTTGACCTCTGGAAGGTTTTACCCCCTTCATGACCAGGGCATTTTTTTTGCTCTTCAGCACTGTGCTACTTTAACTGGCAATAGCTCAGTCATGCAACACTGTACCCAAATAAAATTTATATCATGTTTTTCACACAAATACAGATTTCTTTTGGTGGCATTTAATCGCCATTTTTTTTTATTATATAAATGAAAAAGACCACCATTTTTTAAAGAAAGTGATATTTTCGACTTTCTGTGATAAAACATATCTAATAAAATCATTTTTCTTCAGAAATTTAGGCCAAACTGTATTCTGTTACATGTCTTTGGTAAAACAAAAATCCAACATCTAACATTGCATTTTGAGGATACTGGTTTAGTTCTGATTGTGATCCTGATCTGATACTGATCTGTACAGACACTATACTAGTATTGCACCATACATACTAGGGGGAGTACAACTGGGGGAATCAATGGTGGAGAAGGATCTGGGAGTTCTGGTAGATCATAAGCTTAATAATGACATGCAATGCCAAGCTGTGGTTTCTAAAATGAGCAAAATCCTCTTGTATTAAAAGAGGTATAGACTCCAGAGAGAGAGATATCATATTAGCCCTGTACAAATCATTAGTAAGACCTCATCTGGAATATGCAGCTCAGTTTTAGGCACCAATTCACAAAAAGAACATTGGGGAACTGGAGAAAGTACAGAGAAGGGCTACCAAACTGATAGGAGGCATGGAGGAGCTCAGCTATGAGGAAAGATTAGAGGAATTGAATTTATTCTCAGTTGAGAAGAGGAGATTAAAGGGGGATATGATCAACATGTATAAATACATCAGTGGTTTATATAGTGAACTCGGTGTAGAGTTATTCACTCTGAGGTCATCACAGAGGACAAGGGGGCACTCTTTACATCTGGAGAAAAAGAGATTTAATCTCCAAATACAGAAAGGCTTCTTCACAGTAAAAGTTGTGAAAATGTGGAATAGACTCCCTGAAGAGTTGGTTCTGGCCAGGTAAGTTGATTGCTTTAAAAAGTCCTGGATTGTTTCCTAGATACACAGAATATAACTGGATACTAACATTTATAGGTAAAATTGATCCAGGGAATATCCAATTGCCTCTCGGGGGATCAGGAAGGAATTTTTTCCCCTGCAGGAACAAATTGGATCATGCTTTGCTGGGTTTTTTTGCTTTCCTCTGGATCAACTGTGTGTATAAGATTATAACTTTTTTTTTGTTATGGTTGAACTAGATGGACTTTTGTCTTTTTTGAGCCAGACTAACTATGTAACTAAAAGCCTTAATATAGCCCCAAATCTGCACTTAGAGAAACAAACACCAATATATAGCAGCTGGACACTATACCTTGGTACCAGGCACTTCATACAAAGTGTTCAAATAAAGTGCAGCTCTCAAAACATTTCATACAGATATCATGATAATAATAATATGTGAAAAATAGTAAATAATCACAAAGTGTTCATAAATGAATAAACGGTATAGTGAAATCAGAACAGACCAAAACAGTCCCAAAATGCCGTGATGAGATCAGAGGACTTTCAAAGATAGCCAGGGCCCCTGATGATATCACCTATGATGAAAAGCATAGGGCAGAGCCATGTACACACACTACCATGCATGCGCAACTGGTCGGTGGCTATTTTGAATGCTTGAAAGACCCGTTTTAGTGTTTGCACACTCTGATTTTGCCTTCTACCATGTGAGTGCAATTTTTATTTGAATACATTTTGGATCCTTGATGGTTTTACACTATGTGGAGAAGTTTTTATTACATGTATAATACTACGAGCTCTGGTCTTATTTAACTTGTCTCGGAGTGGTTGGAGCCAATATATACAGTGAGATTGATTTGGGAGGATTATCTGTCATTTGGACACCCAATCCAAAGGAGGAGTTTAATCATCCATTTTCCTTGATGTCATCAGCAATATTTAAAGAGCGCAGAGTGACCACTCTTAGCAAGGGTTCACATACCTTCTGGTAAGCCTTGCATGTGAGTGGATGGTGTCACATTGACTATCTTTGGAAGTCTTCTGATCTCATCACAGCATTTGGGGACTGATCTGATTATATTTCATTTATGAACACTGTGATTATTTACTATTTTTCACATATTATTATTATTATCATGATTTCTATATGAAAAACTATGTAACTATGTAGTTTTGGCATTAGTGTGACTGTGATAGTGTGGTGCTAACTGGCACTGCCTGGGAGGAGCACTAACTGACACTGACATTGCTAGTGACACTAATACAGTGATCAGTGATAACACTGTACACTGTACTAATGACACTGGCTGGGTGACAAGTGATCAGGAGGGAAATCAAGGGGTTTACAGTGTGCCTAACAAGTGTATGCAAGTGTATGTGTGCTGCTTTTACTCACAGATCTGGCTAGGTCTCTGCTTGATTTCAATTCTGAATGGTAACTGATAGCTGGGAAAAATCCTGATTTGCCAAAGTCGATCAGAAGGTATACAACCAAAATTATTGGCTGCAAACTGCTAACAAACTTGGGCTGTGTCCAATCACAGCACAGATCAGCAGGGGGTGTGAGCATGCTTCCAAACTAGAAGGTTCACCTGGAGAAGCCATCTTCTAGCAGTAAATGTACTGTTGGCACTTGGCAAGTTGTTAAAATCCATATAAGACCCTCATCAAAGTTATCAGCCTGGTACTGATTTTTTGGAGGAACACCAGGTAATTATTTCGTTTTTTCTTTCATGGGTTCCTGTCTTAAAATCTATACTAGACTCTCATTAAAGAGAAATGTCTCATTTAGATGTTGAAGGCAATCCCTGGCCACTTTGTTTACAAACAGAATGAAGTGGCCAGGAAGTGTCATTTATCCATATTTGAAATTGTATTGTTTTCCTTTAGTACATCCTACAGGTGTCAAAATAAAATAGTAAATGTCAGTGCTATGGATTTCAATAACCAGGCAGCTCTCATCAAGGTTTGACATACAAAAACCCAAATAAATGTTCACGGTGAAAATGTAGCATCAAAAAACAATATTTATACAAACAATTAGTATGAAAAACGTTTCTTTCAAATTCAAATTCAATGTATTTCCTTCTCCACCATAACATGTGCACCCCTGGGGATGCGCGCTTACATGAAACGCATTGGGTGGAGATTTGTGCGTGATGTCCTGCAGCCATATTGGAACCCACTGCCAATGTACGTGCTGAGCGGTTTACTTTTGTTTGCACCTGCTGGTAATTGTATAATACTGCAGTTTTATTTAGTTTTGGTCAGCATTTAATTGAGGAATAAAGATTAACTGTTCTTATCCATAACACACTATGGTCTCTTTGTATTGGTTCGTTGGGTGAGCTCTAGTTTGAAGTATCTGATATCATTTGACCCTGGCAGGGGAGGTAAGGAAGCTAGAGTTGCCTTAAACATCATATATTTCAAATATATATTTCATCATATATTTCAACTGCTTATTACTGGGCAGCAGTATCACTAGTGAGTTTGTATTCTGTCTGGTGATTGGTGGAACATATTTTTGGGTTGGATACCTTTCTCGGTGAAAGATCCCATGATATATGTGTTAGATGTGATCATAAACCCATATATACTTGGTGAGCAGTGTGTGAGTAACTAGTATGTTCACGATTGATTCAAATACTACACTATGGCTCCCCTTTTGTTGCTCTGGTATGTGAGCTTTGTCTATAAATTTGATACACCTTTGAGGGAGCATACATTTTATAGGAGCTGGACAGAGGCTGGAGCAGATTTAAAGGGGAACCTTACTGATTACTGATATGTTAGTGTAGCCTGTAGCTGAAGCAGCCATTGATTCTAGTGAGACTTCACTTTTTGAGTGACTGAAGTTTTATGGATCTTCAGTTGATGCGCATGTTATGGTGAGGATGAAGACACATTGAAGTTGAATTTGAAAGAGACTTTTTTCACACTATTTGTATAAATATTTATTGTTTTTAGCGCTATATTTTCACCTGAAAATCTTACTTAAAGGTGTAGGATGTTCAAATTTAAGTTTAAAGTTATATTAAACAAACAAAAAACAAACATGTCACACTTGCAGTGGTTTTGCACAGAGCAGCCCCAGTCCTCTTCTCAGGTCACCTGCCATCCTCCTGGCCCCTTCCCCTGCAGAGTGCCCCCAGAGCAAGCAACTTGCTACGGGGGCATCTAAACAGGCTCACATCCAACCTGCTGCTCTGTGTGTCCATTCACGCACAGATCTGCAGCTCAGCCCTGCTCCCTCTCTCTCCTCATTGGCTTACTGTCTGTGATTGACAGCAGCGGGAGCCATTGTCTGCGGTATTGAGAAGGGAGAGTCCCCAGAGAGCCGAGGCTCTCATGCACATTGCTGGATCGTAATGGGTCTCACATAAGATTTGTGGGGGCGGGTCTACTGCACACAGGTTTTTTACCTTCATGCATAGGATGCATGAAGATAAAAAACCTTGAGCCTTTACAACCACTTTAACACACCTCCAAGCATGTTATTTAAAGAAATTGTGTATTTTTAATGTTGCTCTTTTAACCACTTGCCCTCCAGAGGGTTTGTCCCCCTTAATGACCAGGCCTCTTTTTGCTACTCGGCGCTGCACTAATTCAACTGATAATTGCACGGCTATGCAATGCTGTACCCAAACGAAATTTAAGTCCTTTTTTTCACACAACCAGAGCTTTCTTTAGATGGTATTTTATCACCTGTGCGCTTTTTATTCTTCACGCTATAAACAAAAAAAGACCGAAAATTTTGAAGAAAAACAATATTTTTTACTTTCGGCTATAAATAATATTTAAATATTATTTAAAATAATAATAATAAATAATATTTAAAATACATTTTTTTTGTCATTTTCCAAAAACTTGTGGTAAAAAAATAAATTCTTCTATTGATTTAACATTCCTCTCAGCAAATAGTTTGGTGTGTCTATTTTCCAAAAAAGGGTCGTTTTGGGGGGTGGGGGCATTTTATGCCCAGCATTAGATGTTTATGCCACACATCACTCACTCTTCTAACCACCTGAAGATCAAGCCTTTTCTGACACTTTTTGCTCACATGAAACAAAATCAGTATTTTTTGCTAGGAAATTAATTTAAACCCCCAAACATATTTTTTAAAGCAAACACCCTAGTGAATAAAATGGTGGGTGCTGAAATTTTTTATGTTACATAGTACTCGCACAGCGAGTTTTCAAACGCAATTGTTTTTTAAATATACTTTTTTTACTTTTATTACTTTAAATGCACAAAAAACACAATATATTGGCCAATTATTTTGTAAAATATAAAAGATGATGGTATGCCAAATAAATAGATACCAAACATGACATGCTTTAAAACTGTGCATGCCCCGTACAACGGCAACAAACTGCATACATTTTTAAATATCCATAGGCAACGTTTTAAAAGCCTTTACAAGCTACCATTTTAGATTTACAAAGTTGGTCTAGTGTTAGAATTACTGCTGTTGATCTGACATTCATGGCGATATCTCACTTGCATGGTGCAACCTCTCTTTACATACCTGCACAGAGTCAACGCTCGGGCACACAGGTGTGCACACATGGGGCGGCGAGGGTGATTTTTCTTCTTTTTTTTTTTTATCACTTTTAATGCTATCACTTTTAATGCAAATATCCCCTATAACTTCAATGGGCATTGTCATATATTCTTTTTTGAGAAATCTGGGGTCTATCAGACTCTAGATATCTCCTCTGCCCTTACATTGTCTAATGAAACCAAGATCGGTGTGATCAGATGCTTTCCCAATTTAAAAAATGGCGCTCTTTATATCCTGCGAAACTGAAGTGATGAAATGCTCGTAGCTTCCGATTTCTTAGGCAACAGAGATGATTGGCACCATTTTGGTCTCCAATCAGCTCTATGGTCAGCTGGCATAAACACCGGCTGCATTCTCAGGTTCCCCCGATGGCACGGGACTGCCCAAGGCTGGGGAAGGCAGCAGGGGAGAGGGGTATCATATCCCGTTGCTTGTAAAAGCAATACTGCAGCTAATTAGCCACTAGGATTGCTTTTACATGAAAGCCATCGCTGAAAAAAATTAGACCATCCTGGTATAACCACTCAAAATCCAGTGATGTACCAGTACGTCGTTGGTCCTTGTTGGGTATATATGCTATGTTCTTTTTTTTTTGTGTGTGTATGCTGCCTGTGAGCTGAATGAATAAAACAGAAGAAATCTCTGCCAGAAAAAGTGTGTGGTATGCCCACTATTAGAATATAGTGCCCTGCATCCACCCACTTCTAATGGTGGGCACACATTAGGTCACACGGTGCCACATGCACCAGTTCCAAGATTGAACAAATGTCTAAATAGTGGCAGACTTGAATAAAAATTGTCCTAGTATAAGTGGTACCCCATATGGAAAAAGTATGACACCAAGTCCCAAACTATCTTGCCACTGCTCCCCATGTAGCATCCGGGGGGGCTCCACATGACTATCTTTTCCCTTGTAAATCTGAAACTTATATTTATAGCCTGTTGCCCTCTCACAGGTCTTATACTTTTTGACCCCATATCTGGCACGCTTGCTGGGGAGAAATTGTTTGAATGCAAGGCGGCCAGAAAAATTAATGAGGGACTCATCAACGCATTTTTTGCTGGGGAATATAGACATCTGCAAATTTTTGGTTAAGGTGATTTACGAGGGGCTGAATTTTGTGGAGCCGGTCAAATTCAGGGTCACCTCGAGGACGAAGGAATGTATTGTCATTGAAATGCATAGAACGCATACTCTCATATCTATGTCTGGCCATGGCAGAATAGAACATGGGCATATAATGAATCGGGTCTGTGGACCAATACAACTGCAATTCATTTTTTTTTAGTAATGCCCATGTTGAGGGTAAGGTCCAAAAAAAATTTAAATTTGGAAACCGTAATGAGTTACCATGCGAATGGTCTGGCAAGGTTTGAATTTGGTTTGGCGGCGATAAATTGTTGTGCATATAAATTACTTTGATCCACAATCAATGCATACAGATCTTCCAAGAAAAACAGCTCCAAAAATCATGGGGAGCAGTAAAATTTGCTGTTTCCACCTGGCAGTGAATGGGCAGAATTTGTGGGCTGCCAATCGGGATTTGCAAGCACATCTGGAAGGATTCTAGGGGCTCTACGGGCCTGTGTGCGAATTCTTGGTGGTTGCGAGACAATACTTATGCTCGCCACCGCACCAGCTTGTACTGCACTTATGGGACTTGCCACGTCACCAAGTCATACTGCAGTGCTGGTATGTGAAAGACCAGGATGTACTAGGCCGCTGGTGCTCGTCAGTTCACCAAAATGTAGTGTGGCACTAGTACTGGCACTCTGCTGCACATGAGAGTCATTAAAATTTACCGGCAAGTGCAAGCAAAGATCAGGCCTGATTCTACGAACACTGCGGTTTTGTGTGCAATGTATCAAGTGACAGTGACCTACTGACACTGCACTTGCTGGGGGTGGGGGAAAGCGTAGGGGCTAAACACAGGTGTTGGCAGGTGCGGGGGCTGATCCCGCTAATGCTGCATTTTTGGGGACACTATACTAATGTGAACGCTGGTATAGTGCTGGTCTGATCAAAGATATTGATCCGATCAAGAGACTATACTAGCAATGGAGGTTTAATGTGTATGATTGTGTTCCTGGCAATGGGTAATTTGAAGCTATCTGGGAGGGGCGTGAAAACCGCGGGAGTGCGAATCACGTATATATATGTGATTTTGAGTACCTGTGCCGCCCTGTAGCAGTATTTCTGCTATAGGGTGGTCAGGAAGCGGTTACATAAGCGGTTTGTGTTACAGCGCTGCGTTATTTTAACTGACAATTGTGCAGTCATGCAATACTGCACCAAAATGAAATTTACGTCCTTTTTTCCCCCACAAATTGAGCTTTCTTTCAGTGGTATTTGATTGCCTGTGAATTTTTTATTTTTTGAGCTATAAAAAAAAAGTTTGACAATTTTGAGAAAAAAAACTATATTTTGGACTTTTTGCTATAAACCATGTGCAGTAAAAAAATTAAAAAATCACATTTCATCATAAATTTAGGCCAAAATGTATTCTGAGACATGTCTTTGCTAAAAAAAAAATCCAAATACATGTAAATTACTTAATTTATGTGAAAGTTATAGCATTTACAAATGGCGGTATATATTCTGGATTTTTCTTTATACTAATAATAGCAGCGATCAGCGACTTATGGCGGCAATCAGCGACTTGTAGCTGGGACTGCGGCAGACATTTTGACACTGGGGGGGAACTGACTTGGGGTCACTGCCATCCCCAGTGGCACCAATACAGTGATCATTGCAAAAAAAAGCACAGACACTGTACTAATGTCACTGGGGAGGAAGGGGTTAACATTAGACAGCAATCAAAGGGTTAACTGTGTGAGGGGAGTGTTTTACTAGGGGGCAGGGCTTGTGTGCTTCACTGTAAGCACACTGACCTGGAAGGTTGAGCTCATCCATCTGGATCAGTGTGCCCAAACTGACAGGGAGGAGAGCTCCATTAAAACAATGTAGCTGTGCTCCCTGTCAGTGCGTGTCGGGAATCACCGACCCGGTGATTGACGCCCGCGGCCGCGATCGGTGCCTCGGGTAGGGGTGCCCTACCCCGAAATCAGGATGACATTTATAAATGTGATCCCGCGTATTTTGTAGGAATTTGAGGTTGGTAACAGAGCCCCTTTAATTAATGTCTCCCTTCCCCCAGTGTTCAGAGCCTGACAACTGACACTCAAGCCTTAGCACTGCATCATGGGGTTAAAGGTCACATGCTGCACCATACCCAGAAGTATCTGGTGTTTCAGAGGGTCACGAAAGACAACAAAGTAATGGAGGAGAACAGTGAAGATCAATATTCCCAGCAGGAGGCTGTCATAAGGACAACCTCTGGCTTTACAATTAATAGACCTGACTTATTTTAGTACTCCCAGGATATCCAATGCCTTATTTGACTCCATACATGGGAGACTTTAATTACCAACACTATACTATTTAAGATTTGTTGCATATGGGAGATTGTATGTAGTGGAGACTTTCTTGTTTTTTCTCAATTATTGGCTTTTTCTAGGCCCATTTATTTGGGTTGGATAAATACTTCCTTATAACTATTTTTATATGTTTGTAGGTATTCAGTAATGGGGACTTATCTGTTGCTATGCTTGGGTGAAATGGACATCTTTAAACTTCTGTTTGTGGACTCATTACATCTTGAGTTATGACCTGATATCAATCTTTTGGGTATTTATAATTCCCTCCTGGCTGAGATTTTGTTCTCTTGCTTTTAAGGTCAGTATGTAGTTGAGTCTTCTTCCTTTTTTTTTCTCTAACATGTTTTTTTTGGTGTTTTCTAGTCACACAAGTTGTACACCTATCACTGTGCCCATCATTTTGCCCCCTGTGTCTGCCATGGGGGAGGTATGGTGGTGCCCCTGTCTGGCCTCTTTTATTTAGCATGAATTCACATTGGTAATCAATTTATCTGTTGATTTTGAGATATTATTGTGTAATATATGTTCCATGTATTTCTATGAGATGTTGTACTTTGATTGTTATGATTCTATTTCAGAGTATTCTTTCACTTTTCTTCCTGAAGAAGCGGATTAACATGTAGAGGAGTCAACATTATCCCCCATCAAAGGGTGGAGTTGTAATAATTATGACCTTTGTGAATTATGAGATCATCTTGTCAAATCTACGTGATTTTAGAACTAATTTATATTTATGTTCAATCAAAAAATTGTCTGTGTGTTAATAAAACACATTGTTTTTATAATTGTATTGTTTTTTGGGTACCAAGATAGTCCATTCATCTTTTAGGGTTTTCCCCATAACTTTTCTATAGTCACCTGGGATGATGACACCCCCATTCTGTAATGGCTTTAAAGTGACGGAGGAGAATGGTGAAGATCAATATTCCCAGTGGGAGGCTGTCATAAGGACAACCTCTGGCTTTACCATTAATAGAAGAAGATGAAAGAAAGAGCGCACAAACCTTGCGCATTACCTCAATAAATAGTTACTAATTTTATTATTAAGGAAATATACTCACAAAGTGATGGTATAACAGGCATAAGTAACCATAATCCAAACAGGGTTACAGGTAAATCCAAAAGGGAGGGGGGGAATGAAGGCTAACGCGTTTCGAAGGGTGCTCCCTTCTTCATCAGAGCTGGGTTGAGCAGATAGAGACTTCAGTATGGCAGAGTTCCCATGGCAAGGAGATATTCAGCCACTGAGTGTCAGTATTACAGCAGTTCAGCCTGTTTGGCTTTTTGCATTTAGTTTCATAAGCCACATATGAAAGCACGCTGGTTCTAAGGATGATGAGCTTGATGAGCAGCTTCTGCTTGCCTAAGAGTACAAGTAGCTGCCTTCAAAAGAAGCCTCATGAGCCTTTGCTTGTCCTCATTGCAGCATATGTCTGACATGTTGTCTCTCTACATCTTTTATCTTAATTATATTTTGCAGAGTGAAATGATTACCTGTGCATATCGCAAAACTGAAGCATCAGCCAAAAATGCAGATCTACATCCTCGCTGTCTCATGCTTACTAAGCCTTATCATGCTGTTTATCTTTATTCTGGGAATATTGGTATATTGCTGTTTGAAAATTTGAATCTCTACATTAATATATTAGTTTGAACTACATTCACTATCTTTATGGAAAGATTCTACTTGCTTCATTGTCATAGTTTGACAATTGATTCCAACATACAATTATACCATAAATAGGATCATTAAAAAGGCTGCTTTACCTGTTGGCAGAATTTACTGAGAAATAGGGGAACATGCAAAACGTAAAGCCATTTCTCAAAGACATGCAGTAATTTCTCAAAAACAAACATTAATTCATCAAATTGTGTGGCCATTTATCACCTCATGCAGTAATTAATAAGTGCATTCTGACAACAGTATTTACAATGCATTCATGAATTAATTATTTAAAACTGACATTATACAGTAATTTATTAGTGCATGTACAGTATACAGAATTACTATTCATTTTCATAGATGCTGCTCTCTAAAAGAACACACAGCCAATTAATTATTCCATAAGCCATATCTGCAATAAAAACTGCAAATGTAATCACATCTGCTTTTTACCAACACAATAGCATTGCAGAACCAGTGTATATTAAGTGCCAATATTTGTAGTATAGTTAAACAATAAGTACTCATTGAGTTCTTTAAATAATGGCCTTTTTTCAGCATAGCTGAAAAGTAATCATGCTAATGAGGTGTAAGTAGATTAGAGTTCCACTTACTGGCTGGATAGAAGTCTGCAACACTAGTATGCAGTATTTCATATTTAAACAATAGATGGGCTCAATGAGGGGGAGCAATGGTGTCGTGCACACTGTATGGTATAGTCCAAACAGACCATGAAGGTCAATGATAAAACAGTCCACTCTGTGGCAGCTTAATCCATAGAGTAGGAGATCACACTGAAAGAAGAATCAAGGAAAGGGAGGACAAGCGCCATCTGGGTGTAGTACTTAAAATAATGTTTAGTAACTCAAAGTAGATGCACTCACAAAGGAAGGTAATGAACAGGCATGTAGCACTAGAAAAGTAGCTGTCATCAATCATGGTCCCCGTCCGCTGAATGGAGGAGGCTATGGTCTTGCTGTTGGGCCACTCCGGAGGCACCCAGGGCTTCCTGATTGGTGTGGAATACAGCGGTGGGCGTAAATGACGTCATAACCGGATAAGATGAGCAATAATGGCGACTCATTGCGGAGCATATGCTCCTTTTTCAGGTAATAGATACGCCATGTTGAAGGAAGTATTTATGAGCAAGGAGGCAGCACACAGAGAAAATTACAGTTCGTGGCCGCACTTCAATGAGAACAGGATGGGGAATTATAATCAATAAAAAACATGTACAAATATACACATTTGAGCAAATCACAGTAAGAAAATATATAACAACCTGCAAGTCATATAAACGGTACTATTGGTTTTGGGACTAAAACAACCAGCAAACCATGTAATATAGGTGACATGTAAGAGAGAGTGGAACACGTAGGCACATGAAAAATATTAACAAAATATTATAAACATGGAAATTAAAAATTACTAATGTACAAAAAATTTAAAATAACATGACTAATAAAAAAAGAACACCAACAAAATATATACACTCTGTTCCAAATTATTATGCAAATGATATTTTTCTAATTTACCTAAATAATTGATGTAAATAACAGTCAGCATAATTCTCATGTTATCAACTATTAAGAGTACAATTCACATTTTATTGAACAAACCTCCTAATGATAACAAATTAAATTAAATTAAACATAAAAAACTTACAATGCACTGTTACAAATTATTACACACAGTAAGTTTCAAAACACTTTATAGGTTGTAAAGAACTGAAAATTGTCATTTGTTGTGTTTGCAGCATATTTACTGAAATCAAAAGCTATTTCAATCAAACTTTTAACAACATTTTAACTTTTTAAACATTTTAACAGGTCACGTTACATTTTAACATAGGACCCCTTATTTGATAGCAACTTCACAAGTCTTGCATCCATTGATCTTGTGCGTTTTCGGACAGTTTCTGCTTGAATTTGTTTGCAAGATGTCAGAATAGCCTCCCACAGCTGCTGTTTGGATGCAAACTGCCTCCCACCATCATAGATCCTTTGCTTGAGGATGCTCCAAAGGTTCTCAATAGGATTGAGGTCAGGGGAGGATAAAGGCCACCCCATGACTTTCTTTCCTTTTATCCCCATAGCAGCCATTGATGCAGAGGTATTCTTTGCAGCATGGGATGGTGCATTGTCATACATGAAGATGATTTTATTACGGAAAGCATAGTTCTTCCTTCTGTACCAGGGAAGAAAGTGGTCAGTCATAAACTCCACATACTTTGCAGAGGTTATCTTTACACCTTCAGGGACCCTAAAGGGGCCGACCAGCTCTGTTCCCATGATTCCGTCCCAAAACATGACTCCACCACCACCTTGCTGATGTTGCAGCCTTGTTGGAACAGGGTGGCCGTCCACCAATCATCCACTACTCCATCCATCTGGACCATCCAGGGTTGCACAGCACTCATCAGTGAACAGGACTGTTTGAAAATTAGTCTTCATGTATTTTTCTGCCCAATGCAGCCGTTTCTGCTTGTGAGCATTGGTTATTGGTGGCCGAATAGAAGGTTTATGCACAGTTGCAAGACTCTGAAGGACTCTACACCTTGATGTCCATGGGACTCCAGAGGCACCAGCAGCTTCAAATATCTGTTTGCTGCTATGTAATGGTATTTTAGCAGCTGCTCTCTTGATCCGATGCATGGATCTGGCAGAAATCTTCCTCAATGTACCTTTATCTGCACGAACCCGTCTGTGCTCTGAAACAGCCACAAATCTCTTAATAGTGCGATGATCACGCTTAAGTTTTTGTGAAATATCTAATGTTTTCATACCTTGTCCAAGGCATTGAACTATTTCACTCTTTTCGGCAGCAGAGAGATCCTTTTTCTTCCCCATATTGCTTGAAAATGGTGCTCTGCTTAATAATGTGGAACACTCTCCTTTAGTAGTTTTTCCTTAAATTGGGCTCACCTGCCAATCTAATTATCACAGGTGTCCGAGATTGTTTTTAGTGATCAAAAGAGCCCTGACACACAATGCCATGCATGACTTAAACTGAAAAACAAAATATTTCATCTTTGTGACACTTAAATAGAATTTGCATAATAATTTGGAACAGGGTGTATATGGTATATCACAATGACAACTATGGAATAAAACTTATTACGCATGTTCTGGTAGAGGGAACAGAGTGTCTCAAATAGAGCACAGTAATCAATTATCAATCTTAGACTATACATTATATCAGGGGCAGACTGACCATTTGGAAACTCGGGTCAGTAGGGGCCCCATGAGATGCCCCTGGTACCCTTTTCATAGGCTTTTTTGAGTTTGGGCAAGGACACAGGGGCCCCATGATCCCCTATTGCCCGGGGACCCCATGAGTTGTCAGTCCGCCCCTGCATTATATGTATTGTTAGGAAAATACTTACATGCAGAAGATCTGATATATAGATCATAAGGGTCCCTGTCAGGGCTCCGGGGTGTGACCAGAGGTATGTGACTGACGCAGGGAAACGCAGGCTTCAGATATGTTATAAACAATAAGACAATTTATTAAAGACTAACAATACAAACATAAACGCAGTGCAATACTAAAACATAACACAGTGCAAACTAACCAAACCACCCACAGATAACAATATATACAATGCAAGCGTCGTCAGGCAGGCCGGGTCAATAACAATCGGGCAGGTAGGAACAGGGGGTCAGGCAGAGAATGGTCGGGGTCACAAGCCAGGGATGAAACAGGAGAAGTCAGCAGAGGTCCGGAATCAGGCAGGGTCAGCAACGAATCAGACAGAGACAGGAACAGGAACAGGAATGTAGGAACAAGATACAGGGCCCAGGAAAAACACACACCAAGGCAAAGACTGCAGGTCTGGCCATCACTTAAATACACCTGCATAAGCAGTTTCAGGTGTTTGGCTGGCTGCAGGGTTGAGTCTCTGATTGCTGGGAGCACCCGCTGGCCAGCCCTGGTACTGCAGCCCACAAGGCAGGTGAGTCCCACCATTACTGGCCAGTCCATTCCTGACAGTACCTCCCCCTCAAGGAGCGGCCTCAGGACGCTCCAAACAGTCCTAGCTGGGCAAAATGTTCCACCGCCCGGGTCTGGTAACTGGCGGGATATCAAAGACTGGCACATCGGGCAGGACTCCGGGCAGCGGCACACCGGGCAGGACTCCGGGCAGCGGCACACCGGGCAGAGGCACATCGGGCTGGACTCCGGGCAGAGGCACATCGGGCTGGACTCCGGGCAGAGGCACATCGGGCTGGACTCCGGGCAGAGGCACATCGGGCTGGACTCCGGGCAGAGGCACATCGGGCTGGACTCCGGGCAGAGGCACATCGGGCAGAGGCACATCGAGCTGGACTCCGGGCAGAGGCACATTGGGCTGGACACCGGATCACCAGGTGGAGCAGCAGGCATCGGGCCACCAGGCGGAGCAGCAGGCATCGGGCCACCAGGCGGAGCAACAGGCCCCGGGCCCCCAGGCGGGGTGACAAGCATCGGGCCCCCAGGCGGGGCAACAGGCATCGGGCCCCCAGGCGGGGTGACAGGCGTCGGGCCCCCAGGCGGGGCAACAGGCACCGGGCCCCCAGGCAGGGCGACAGGCACCGGGCCCCCAGGCGGGGCAACAGGCATCAGGCCCCCAGATGGAGGGGCGGGCACCGGGCCCCCAGGAGGGGCGGCAGACACCGGGCCCCCAGGCGGAGCGGCGGGCACCGGGTCATCGGGCACCACAACGGGCATCGGGTCACCAGGCATCAGGTCATTTGGCTCGCCAGTGGGCACCGCGTCATCTGGCAAGGCAATGGGCACCGAGTCACCAGGCACGACAGTGGGCTCCGAGTCAACTGGCATGACCGCGGGCACTGGGTCAGACATTGGATCGTCTGGCCCGACAGCGGGCATCGGGTCACCAGGCATGACAGCGGGCACTGGGTCATCAGGCATGGGATTGTCTGGCTCGACAGCGGGCATCGGGTCACCAGGTATGACAGCGGGCACTGGGTCACCAGGCATCAGGTCATGTGGCTCGCCAGCGGGCACTGCGTCATCTGGCAAGGCAGTGGGCACCGAGTCACCAGGCACGACAGTGGGCTCTGAGTCAATTGGCACGACAGCGGGCATCGGGTCACCAGGCATGACAGCGGGCACTGGGTCACCAGGCATCAGGTCATTTGGCTCGCCAGCGGGCACCGCGTCATCTGGCAAGGCAGTGGGCACCGAGTCACCAGGCACGACAGTGGGCTCCGAGTCAACTGGCATGACCGCGGGCACTGGGTCATCAGGCATTGAATCGTCTGGCAAGACTGCGGGCACCGAGTCGTCTGGCAAGACCGCGGGCACCGAGTCAACTGGCGGAAAAGCGGGCATCGAGTCAACTGGCGGAACAGCGGGCATCGAGTCAACTGGCGGAACAGCGGGCATCGAGTCGTCTGGCAAGACTGCGGGCACCGAGTCAACTGGCAAGACTGCGGGCACCGAGTCAACTGGCGGAACTGCGGGCACCGAGTCAACTGGCGGAACTGCGGGCACCGAGTCGTCTGGCAAGACTGCGGGCACCGAGTCGTCTGGCAAGACTGCGGGCACCGAGTCGACTGGCGGAACAGCGGGCACCGAGTCGACTGGCGGAACAGCGGGCACCGAGTCGTCTGGCAAGACTTCGGGCACCGAGTCGTCTGGCAAGACTGCGGGCACCGAGTCAACTGGCGGAACAGCGGGCACCGAGTCGTCTGGCATAATAGGATCATCAGGCTGGATCAGTTCATCAGGCTGGGTCGAGGCATCAGGCTGGGTGGAGGCATCAGGCTGAATGGAGGCATCAGGCTGAATGGAGGCATCAGGCTGAATGGAGGCATCAGGCTGAATGGAGGCATCAGGCTGAATGGAGGCATCAGGCTGAATGGAGGCATCAGGCTGAATGGAGGCATCAGGCTGAATGGAGGCATCAGGCTGAATGGAGGCATCAGGCTGAATGGAGGCATCAGGCTGGGTAGAGGCATCAGGCTGAATTGTGGGCGCCGAGGCACCAGGCTGCACCATGGAAGGCAGATTCTCAGATGGGAGGCTGACCGGTTTGGATACTGGCAGGATGGTATTGGTTGGAAAGAACTTTCGCCTTTTCCTGGTTTTAGTTACCGGAGTACTGTAAGTAAGCGCAGGTTTGTAAATGGATGGAGCAGCTGGAGACAGAGAAGAGCTGGAGGATGGAACAGGGGAGGGAACAGTTGCTACAGAGGGCTTCTTTACAGGGTTAAAGGCAGGATAGGTGCAGCGAGTGGGAACAGGGTATTGACATGCGGTAGATAGCAGGGTATACTGGGCTGTAACTGGAGGTGCTGTTGGGAAAGCAGGAATAGAGCTTTGAAGAAATAGATTTAAAGCAGGACTGGGTTTTTGCAAGCTGACTGAGGCTGGGTGCAACAAGTCTGACCATGTCTGCAGTATGGGTTGAACAAAGCTCAGCTTACACAAAGCCTGTCTGACCAAAGACTGCACTGCGTTTATACAATCCCTTAATACCTGTGGTGAACATGCTGCATAATGCTCCAAGAAGTAATCCACATCATCCTCTAATAACCATACCAGGGACTCTACCTGGTCTGCACTAAATGGCGGTAAAAATTCATCCCTGCATTCGGGGGTACCAGATGAAACCAACTCAGCACAAACCTGAATCAATGGCTGCACCTCAGAGAATTCTGTGCCCTGATCTACTAGAACATGAGCGATCCGTATACATTCTAGCAGTTCATCCCTGGGATACTTCTTCAGAGTTTGATAAGCATACTCTCTGTCATCAAACACTAGCAGAGATAAATACACAACCTCATCAAGATCCATCCTTCCCAGCAACAAGCCAAGATGGCTTCCTTGTGCAGCCACTTCTGGTCAGGATTGGCCTTGGTGTAATGTCAGGGCTCCGGGGTGTGACCAGAGGTATGTGACTGACGCAGGGAAACGCAGGCTTTAGATATGTTATAAACAATAAGACAATTTATTAAACACTAACAATACAAACATAAACGCAGTGCAATACTAAAACATAACACAGTGCAAACGAACCAAACCACCCACAGATAACAATATATACAATGCAAGCGTCGTCAGGCAGGCCGGGTCAATAACAATCGGGCAGGTAGGAACAGGGGGTCAGGCAGAGAATGGTCGGGGTCACAAGCCAGGGATGAAACAGGAGAAGTCAGCAGAGGTCCAGAATCAGGCAGGGTCAGCAACGAATCAGACAGAGACAGGAAAAGGAATGCAGGAACAAGATACAGGGCCCAGGAAAAACACACACCAAGGCAAAGACTGCAGGTCTGGCCATCACTTAAATACACCTGCATAAGCAGTTTCAGGTGTTTGGCTGGCTGCAGGGTTGAGTCTCTGATTGCTGGGAGCACCTGCTGGCCAGCCCTGGTACTGCAGCCCACAAGGCAGGTGAGTCCCACCATTACTGGCCAGTCCATTCCTGACAGTCCCAGTAGATAAAGGGGCTGACCTGTGTGAGGAATTCAAATGCAAAAAGTTCAAATATGGGTAAATAGGAGAACAATATAATATGTATATAAATATATATTTATATGAAATCTATAGGATGACTGGTAATGGAGAAAAGGAAAGAGGAGACCTGGCTGACCTAAAAAACAGACCTAAAAAACAGCATTCACTTCCATTTCTTCATTGAGGCACCCTGGAGTCAGGGTGTCTAAAGTATAAATCCAAAACGTTTTCCTTTGGCAGAGATGTTTTAAGCGCTCTGCTGCAAGGAAGGTCTTGGGGATGGACTCAATCACCCATACTTTGAGTCCAGAGGAGGATATACCATGAAATTCCAGAAAATGTCTACGGATACTATGTTTGTCGATTCCTTCTTCGACAAAACGTCAGTTCTCACAAAAATTTTCCAAAGGATCTGTATGGTTCTACCGACATAGAAGAGTCTGTACAGGCAAGTCAGACAGTAACGCACATGGTTGGAGGAGGAATTATAAAAGTTCTTTATGAGATAGGTTTTCCCTTTGCCAAATTATTTTGGTCCTCTCTAGCCATTGTCTTCCTCACTTGCGTACTTGCAGCTGTCCTTATCTCCTCTACCACTTATTACGGACTTTTGGCTTGTTCCTCAACTTGATCCCAACCTGCAACAATTCATTATCCACTCTTGGTTTGTTCCTCAACTACACTTCTGCTAGGTCCTAACCTGCAACCACTTGTTACCAACCTTTGGGTTATTTCCAAACTACGTTTACGCTTGATCCCTGCCTGCTTTACTTGCTTCTGGGCCCTGGCTTGCTCACCTCCTAGTGAGGCAATCCTGAGGACCGCAACCTGGTACTAACACGCAGAAAAACCCAGCTCCACCATCATGAGCTCACATGAACACCGGTTAGTGCTTAGACCCACACTCTGAGTGAGCCAGTGTTATTCGCCAGGATGACCTACTTGTGTACTTATCCAGGTGGTCAGTGGGAGCCTCTCTACTGCTATAGCTCAGAATGAAAATAAAACTCTAAATCAGACATATTCCCAAATTAGTTGCACTGTCTTCCACCTTTGGAATTATAGTGCAAAATTCATAATATATATGCATCCACTTCTGTGAAATAATTCCTATAAACAATATATAAAGTCCACTTTTCACCATCTAAATTAGATCCAAACAAATGTGCACATTGATTATTTTGCAGATCACCAACAAAACAGTGCTTCTTCCACCTTTCAACCAAGCTGCTTACCTGAGATTTTGACCTATGTAGAGTTAGAGCAAATCACGCCTTGCCCTTTAAGAATGGGCTATCTCTCCATGCAGCTTTGATCTGTAACTTTCTCCACTTACAAACATCTTTTCTCCATGTGTAGCTCAAAGGAATAAATGAAAAAGCCTCACTGCACAATATATCAGCTCACCAAACTAATTTATTAAAACAAAGGGTTAAAACCTCACTCACAAAGAAAGTGCACTTCATATAGTGCATATAGAATTGATTGCCTCTTTAAAAAAGCATTTCCTCCTTAAGGTAAATCTTTGGCTTCAGATACCTATCCAAGATGGGCAACTTATGGTTTCGCTTAGCGTAATTATGTCATCCGGCAACTCCCTTGATGCTTTTCGAAATCCAACCATGACTGCTTCAGAAGGAGCCATAGCTACCTGACCCCTGTCTATGACAGATTGTTTTATGTTTCATGATTGCTAAAGTCTTGCGACTCTTTTTTTTTCACAAAAAGTCTAAAAATGGTTAAAAAGAGAGAAGAAAAAGTTATCAATTTACTTTGGGGCCTGGTGCTCTCTCTCTCTCTTTACCCTGCTGCCCCAGGCGTTTGGCCTATGGATGCTATTACCATAAGTACAGCCTTGGCAGTGGTGTTTACATGAAGGAAGTCTCAACTCAGTAAAAGCAGCACCCTGATGTATTTAAAAGAAATCTAGACTTTTTCTTTGGCGCATCCTACAGGTGTGTCAATTCAAATGAAAGTTTAAAGTGATACTAAAGGTTCACTTTAAAAAAAGAAAAAGAATTTATATAAATATATATATATATATATATATATATATATATACAGTATATATATATTTATTTATTTCAGGTACTTATATAGCGCTGTCAATTTATGCCGCGCTTTACATATATATTGTACATTCACATCGATCCCTAACCCTCAAGGGGCGTACAATCTAAGGTCCCTAACTCACATTCATACATACACATACTAGGGCCAATGTAGACAGGAGACAATTAACCTACCAGCATGTCTTCGGAGTGTGGGAAGGAACCGGAGTACCCGGAGGAAACCCACGCAGGCTCAGGGAGAACATGCAAACTCCATATATATATATATATATTTATATATACTATATTGCCAAACGTATTGGGGCATCTGCCTTTGAATGCACGTGAACTTTAATGTCATCCCAGCCTTAGTCCATAGGGTTAAATATTGAGTTGGCCCCACCATTTGCAGCTATAACAGCTTCAACTCTTCTGGGAAGGCTGTCCACAAGGTTTAGTAGTGTGTCCATGGGAATGTTTGACCATTCTTCCAGAAGCGCATTTGTGAGATCAGGCACTGATGTCGGACGAGAAGACCTGGCTCGCAGTCTCTGCTCTAATTTGTCCCAAAGGTGTTCTGTCGGGTTGAGGTCAGGACTCTGTGGAGTCCAGTCAAGTTCCTCCACCCCAAACTCACTCATCCATGTCTTTATGGACCTTGCTTTGAGCACTGGTGCGCAGTCATGTTGAAACAGAAAAGGGGCATCCCCATAGTTGGGAGCATGAAGTTGTCCAAAATGTCTTGGTGTGCTGATGCCTTAGGAGTTCCCTTCACTGGAACTAAGGGATGAAGCCCAACCCCTGAAAAACAACCCCACACCATAATCCCCCCTCTACCAAACTTTACACTTTGCACAATTTGGTCAGGCAAGTTCTCCTGGCAACCGCCAAACCATACACACCCATTGATTTGATAGACATAGAAACATGATTCATCACTCCAGAGAACATTTCTCCACTGCTCTAGAGTCCAGTGGTGGCGTGCTTTACACTACTGCATCCGACGCTTTGCAGTGCACTTGGTGATGTAAGGTTGCTAACCACTTGAAAACCAAGCCTTTTCTGACTCATTTATGTCTTTTACAAGAAAATTACTTTGAACCCCCAAACATTATATATATATATATATATATATATATATATTAAATCAAAGGTCCTAGAGAATAAATCGGTGGATGTTGCAATTTTTTTATGTCACGCATTATGTATGTTGCAATTTTTCAAAGGAAAATATTTTGGACAAAATACACTCTTTTGAATTTCAATGCACAAAAACATAATATATAGCCCAATTGATGGATAAAATATAAAATATGATGTTGCGCCAAGTAAATAGATACTAAACATGACATGCTTTAAAATTGTGCATGCCCATACGTACATTTTTAATATCCATGGGCAACACTTTAAAAGCCATTACAGGTTACCACTTTAGATTTGCACAGGAGGTCTAGTGCTAGAATCACTGCCCTCAATCTGACGTTTTCAGTGATACCTCACATACATGGTGCAATCTCTGTTTACATACTGACAATTTATTTTCCTTTTTTTATTTTCACACTGTTCTTTTCATTTTTTAAAATCACTTTTACTGTTATCACAGGGAATGTTAATATCCCCTGTGATAGCAATAGGCAGTGACAGATACTCTTTTAAGAGAAAATTGGGGTCTATAAGACTGTAGATCTCTCCTCTGCCTTTAAAGCATCTGAGCACACCAAGATCAGTGTGATCAGATGCTTTCCCAATTAAAAATGACAATGTTTGTATACGGCGAAACACAAATTATGAAATGTTTGTTGCTTCTGGTTTCTTAGACCATAGGGATTATTGAAGCCATTCCAGTCTCCAATCAGCTCTATAGTTAGCCAGTGGAACCACTGGCTGCATTATCAGGTTCCCCAGTGGAAGGTAGCAGGGGGACATCCCTTCCCGCTGTTTGTAAAAGTGATCCAGTGGCTAATTAACTGCTAGGATTGCTTTTACATGAAAGCCAAGCACCAGCTGAATAAAACAATACCAGGATGATGCCTGTACCTGCAGACATCCTCCTGGTATAACCAATCAAAGTCCAGAGACGTACCATTACATTGCTGATCCTTGTTGGGCATATATGTAATGTTCTTTTTTTTCATGAGCGTGTTATCTTTGAAATGCATGAAGAACATTATTGTCTCATATCTATGCTTGGCCATGGCAGCAGAGAACATGGGGCATATGATGAATCAGGTCTGTGGACCAATATTACCACAATTCTTTCTTTCTTGTAATGCCCATGTTGAGGGTTAGGCCCCAAAAAAGTTTTAAATTCAGAAACCATGATAGGTTTCCATGCACATTTTCTGGCAAGAGCTGAATTTGGGTGGGCATGTATTGTTGTGCATATAAATTGCTTTGGCCCACAATCAATTGATATAAATCCTCAGTGAAAAACAGTGGAAGGGCCAAACGCTAGTTCTGACAAAGAATGGGGCTGATCCTGCTGACACTGCATTTTTAGGGACACTATACTAAGGGGCACTAGTATAGTTCTGTTTGTGATCAACATATTGATCCGTACAAACACTATACTAGTAATGGTAGTGATGAGCAACCCATAGCATGAGTGCGATAGTGTGTGGGCAATCTAACGCTAGTTGACCCTGGCTGGGGGGGGGGGGTGCTAACTGACCCTGACGCTATCTGAATTCACTAGTTGCAGTAACACAGTCATCAGTGAAAAATTCGATATACTAACATTGTACTAATGCCATGATCAAAGGGTTAATAGGGGCGATCAAAGGGTTAAATGTGCTAATCTAACGTGTGTGTGTGTAAAATGTAGGGCTTTTACTCACAGTGCGGTGTTCTCTCTTCTCTCCCTGGACCAACAAAGGGGGCAGCAGGGGGCGCGTGCATGCACACTCACAGCCAGAAATAGAAAGCAATGTACGTAGCCACCACTCACCCACACATTGTGGGCAGGAGGTTGGCAAGTTGAAAAAAAAACCTTAAAAAACTCAAACTCATAAAGTCTCAATATTTTTTATTTACATTATTTTACATTTTTTTTACTATTTCAAAAAAAATACTTTCATCAGGGTAATTCAATGTTACTATAGCACTACTCTCGGGGGGCCTGATCAGAGATTTTTTTTTACACTTTTACACCTATGCATTTGCATATATGCATAAAGATCTTTTCAGTTGCAATGCAATGCTTACTTTGAACTGTCATGAATGGGTTAAGTTCATGACATTTCAAAACACTAGTAATCTGTGATTGGCTACAGCTAATCACATGGTACAGGATGCTGTGATTGGCCCATGTACCATGTGAGAGCTGTGGGCCAATCGCAGCGCAGTGCCCCCCTGTGTTAGTACACCCAGAATACATTGCTCTGCCTGTATATGCCGCCCGCCAGCAGCACAAGTATTGTGGGCAGTCGGTGCAAGGATTCAACCTATGTCTGTAGCCCCCTTGTCCTCATTATTTTCACCACCAGGCCTGGGAGAAATAAAGCTCAGACATCGAAGTCTGCAAGCTAAATCTCTGAAAGTTTAATGCATGACAAGAACAGTTATACAGAACTCAGTAGGTGTTGCTTAATCTCAGGATGACCAATGAAACATTCCATTCTTATCAATATAGTTACATGAAGAACAAAAACTGCAAATAGTTGAAGGATACCATACAAGGTCTGTTAGGGATCCCGGCCGCTCAGCGTTGCGCGCATGCGCAGATCGCCGATTCTTCCTGGTCGGCGAACACAGAGATCGCGGCGGCGGCCGCGCATGCGCACTAGCAATCGCGGCCGCACCAATGGAAACACAGGGCACCCTATTTAAATCTGCCCTGTGCATCTCCAAATTGCCGCAAGGTCTTGTTCCTGTTCCTGTGTTCCTGCTAGTACGTTTCCTTGTTGCCAAACTCTGCTGTTCTGATTTATGCTGACCCTCTCCTGCTCTGATCCCGGCTCGTCCCTGACTATTCCTTGCCTGTCGTTACTACTATTGGACCCTCTGTTACTGAACCAGACGTGTGACCTGACCACTCTTTTGTCTGCTGCTTAGTACCGCATCTGCCCCCACTGTTACCGACCCGGCTAGTCTGACCACGCTCACTCCGGCAGTCATCCATCCATCCCGCTCGGACCTGTCATCCCCTTTACAGCAGGATCATCCTGGGCACGTACCCTCAGCGGGACCCTCTACCACAGTTGGGTGCACCCAGGGGTCGCGACCTGGTTCCAGTCGGGCATCAAGTCCATCCCCACCATCAGGGGCTCTGGTGAAGAGGCAGACTGGGACTTAGACTCCGCGTCCTGGGGAACCCCGTTCTGTGGACCACTAGAGATCCCGTTGGGCGGAGCCTGACAAGGTCGTTCTTTTTAGAGAAATGAAACTAGTCTAAGGAAACGAGAGAGAAGTTACAAAAACAAAACTAACTGTTCACAAGTCTAGAAATGGAGGTATTATACAAAATGGATGCCAGTTAATAAGACATATTTCCTTACAGTCGGCAAGTGTGTGCACACATTTAAAGCAGAACTCCAGGAATTTACTTAAAAAGTTACCATTGTTCCAGCCGAGGGTCCATTCCTCTACTCTCTAGTGACAGAATATGGGCATGCACTTCTATGTCATCTAGTACAATGCAAGACCAATGATGGCTACTAGTCCTGCATTGTACTTGATAACCTCAGTGAGAGAGGTGTTGACAAGACCGGTTGGAGACCAGCAAGGGAAGCTTTGGATGACCAGAACCAATGAGGAATAAGACTGTGGAAATGTAGATTAAGGTAAGTATACTTCTGTATTAGACTATCACTTAGAAACACAAACTTAATATTCTTTATCAGCTGGAGGGAGAGTAATGCCCAGAGTGTGGCTTTAATATTAAGTATATATTCTGCTATGTTAGAGACACATGGCCACAGCAGTGACACTGACAATTAAGAGAAACTCTGCCAAGTTAAGGATAAAGCGTATCCTTATTTTTTCTATTTCACATTTATCTGAATAAGACACTTGTATTAATAGAGACTAAGTGGAGTAAACAAATAAAAATCTAACATCAGTATCTTTATATACAAAATATTTTAGATAGAGGTTCAAAAAGTGCCAGGGAGCTATGGTGCAAAATATAAACAAAAGCATCATCATATCCAAAAACTTTTGAGGATCCCATTGAAGCAAATAATTAAACAGAACTAGTGTTTTGTTTTGAAAGAAAAAAGCACAGTGAAAAGGTATTTGCATTTCCCAAAATTGAAAGACCCTAGCTAAAAATCCAAAAAAATAAATTATAACAACCAAAACCAAGCCTTTCATGTTATGTACATAAAGGAAGTTTCAGTAGTAAGCCTACTGGAAGTTCAAACGACAGAAGGCAGAGCAGTAAAAGGGATATGAAGCAAAGAGAAATGCTTCTTAATTCTGCACAGACTATAATGTGAGCACATACTAGTAAATGAGGGGATAGAATGCTGGTTATACGGTACCTCCACTGTAATAATGTATTTGTAGGATTTCATAGTTGAATTTTATGATTGTTTTAACAATAATACAAAAAACATACCTTTGAGCCATTGTTTGCACTAAATGATCATTTTGATGTGTAATCAATCAATTTCATTAGGTCAAATCCATCCTGTTGAAAAATGTGGTCAAATTCAATCAAATATTTTCTCTGTTGCTTCAATAGCTTTTGAGGGAAAGATTGTTTGAAATGATCAAACTAAGGATAGAGTAGTAATTTATTATTAGGCATATAGCCAGTGTAGCACTACCCTCTTGAGGGCCACTGAGTTTTTTGGGTCCCACTAAGCTCTGCACAGACAAGCAACATGCATTTTCCACACTTTCATCCAAAGTCAGTAAACAGTCCATGAGCTTGGTTTTTGTTGTTTTATTAACAACCTGAATGGGGTCTAGGGGTAAAAAAGGATGCCAGATGCCAAATGGAACTGAACAACTTGGAGGATAACTTCTTAGACAAAAATGGCAAGAATCCAGCAAAATCCATAAAGAAACAAATGGATCCTACTCCTTCAGGAGCAGCACTTCCCTTCTGACAGATTTGCATACATTTTTTGCAAGGAGCACTTGGTTTCCATAGTTGAACCTCCTTAGACCCCAGCTAAAAATCTCCTCTTCAACCTGGCTGTCTTGTGAGTATCAGGGCAAGGGATCTGAGACATACAAAGAACGTAGTCCCAGGGAGAACTAGTTGGGTATTTCCCTCTCCCTTCTTTGACCCCAGGGGGTGTAGAAGTACTCACACTGTACTGTGTACTGTTCCTATAGCTTTAAAGTCTGATGCTGCTTTCAGGCCTTACGATGGGCTGGCGCCTTCCCTGATGACATGCTGTCTTTCCCTGGTACACTGTGGGACAGTGGAGCTCCTCTGTCCGGCTTCACCCTGTAGGCAGACCCACCTCCTCTGGGGACCCCTCCCAGGCTCCACACTAGCAGCGATTACTCACTCCATCTTTCACCTGACTCCCCTGCTGATCAGGCTCTCATATTTCAGGGCTGACCTAGCCACCATGGTAGTCCTCCTGCCTGGGGATTGGCCAGATTTCCAGGAGTATGCAGATCAGCCCCTCCTCATTCCCACTCACTGCTTTTAGAAACTTCTCCAAGCTTCTAGAGCAGTAGGAGGTATCAGAAAAAGATACTTGCAGAGCCCTTCGACCTTAACCTGAAGCAACCTCGCAGACTCATTCTTAGGCTGACTCATACCCAGGCTTCTAGCAAGTCTCACTATGGACACAAAACTGCATTTACACTAGAGAGTGTTATATCAGCATTACAGTTAACCTGGTTTGGCAACTGTGTCTGCGTTTGGTCCATGAAGTGTTACACAAATCCATCGTAAAATCTAAAAATTGCAAAATAAAATCTGAACCACATATACTTCTATTGGAGATGAATCTTCCATTGCCAAAGGGCAAGGAAGCTGGACATAGGCATTGGGTACAAGTACCAATGCAAAAAGCCATTCAAAAATACTATTAATCAGGGAGAGGGTTCACCCTTTAATACAACTAGGAGGGCAACTAGGAAAATGCCAATACTTTCAACTACATGCATGTTGTATGTGGTTTTATGGAACCGTACGATTCCTATCTGCAACACATTATTCTGTCATCACAAATTTTGAGTGTGCAGTTGATTTTTTCCCTTTTATATTAAATTGTGTCTTGGCATAAGTAAGGCAGCATCCCATTTTTTTTCAAACCAACTTAAAAGATTTTTTCTAAGTTGTTTTGGCTGTAACACCTGATTTTTTATTCAGCAGTAATAGGCCTGAATTGAATGGTTGAGGTGCACAACAAAACAGATCCAAAAGCTTTACTGAAGGTTTATTTAAAAAACAAACAAACAAACAAACAAACAAAAAACTAAAGCCATCAGCTTTGTACAAATTGGCCAGTGGCTCAACAATAACATAATTTTTGAGCCTCTTTTTACACAGCGCCATGCTGCATTGTCTTAAAGACTTTAAAAAATATCAAAATAGAGTGCGCAAAGACACTTCAAAATTACAAACACACATTCTGCAAACCTCTTTTCATCCCCATATCCCCAAATATTCGCGAAATATTCCAAATATAGACTTCAGGAATATGTTTGGTAGAAACGTACCAGAGTCTGGGTAGTATGCAACTACTTTAATTAACCTTTTGTATGAATCTGCTGCCAACAACACTGTTGCACAACCCCTGCATGCCAATTATCAGCCATGGTAAAATTAACAGCCATTTGGCTAACACATTCATGAAAAAAAAAATACTGCACCTTATACAAGTCAGCAGCAAAGGTCTTTCTCAATCCTCATGGACACAAAGCAGCCACTTTCTTTTTGAGTTCTGCTAATGTACTTGCAGCATTGACTTCCTAGAGATCTGCTAAGATGTTGAGTCCTTCTGCTGCTCTGCGTGGTGAACCATCCTGAACTGAGCCCCACACTCTTTGAAAAACCAGTAACAATACCTTATATTTAATATACAGCTCTGCCCTTTCATTATGCTTGATACCCCAAATATGTTCTCCTTACGAAGAGATGAATGTTGGGCAGTCTAAACCCCTACAGCTGAAGAGCATGAGGTAACTTTCTAAACATGCTAAGACCTCATAACTGTGGACAATGAGACACGTTTCCGAGCAGTCTACAGCTGGAGGTGTTTGTCTTAAGGTGCACATCGATGATCACAGTCTTCCTTCTTCTTTGCTTCAGTCCGTGACACCTTCACCCTTTGTAACACACAACATGCCCCTCACCCCCCCACCCATCTCACCAGATGTTGTTGACCCCTTAAATTAATATGTAATATATTGTCAGGGCAGGGGCCGAGGAACGGACAGGCAGGCCTAACAATGTAACGCACTGGCTGACGACAACCACCACCCACAGACCGAAGTCCCTCAGGGCGCGGAGTCTAAGTCCCAGGCTGCCCTTCACCAGGGTCCCTGATGGTGGGGATGGACTTGACACAGCCAGGAACCAGGTCGCGGCCCCCGAGACACCTCAGCTGCGGTAATGGCCGTCGCCAATGGCGTGTAGCTGGTGGAAGAGACAAAAGAGTAGTCAGACAAGCCAGGTCAACAACAACAGGACAAAACAGTACAGGACAGCAGACGAGAATCACAGGTCACGAGCCGGGTTCAGCAACAGAGGGTCAGATCAAAGGAGAATACAAAGAATAGTCGAGTCACAAGCCGAATCAGATACCAGGAGAGTCACGAGAGTCAGAACAGAGTAATAGCAACACAAAGACACAAGACACAAGTGCAAAGAGCATGTGCGGGCCACAGGCTTATATGTCATCAGCCACACCCCTCTGGGGGATGGACCACAGAGACCTGAAGGCATAAAAGGATTCCCACCATGCACAGCAGAATCCAAGATGGATGCCAGCACATGGAGTAACATAACCTCAGGGAAAAGGTAGGACCTTGACATATATTTAATCATGCATATAGCCTTTTCCATATAACAAAGAGCATCATTTCTTCACAATGTCCTCCAAGCTTAACAATTCCAATGATATAAATATTTAAGGATTAAACTAAGCAAAAGTGTGACCATCATAGCACTAAACTATATTTATTCAATTAAAATGTACAAAGCAAATAAAAGACTCATATTCAGTAAGTGCTTGCCCAGCACTAAGTATACTATGTATAGGAGTTCCTGAATGCTACACTCCACTCCGTGTGCTTATGGACACCTCCTTGTGTAATGACATCACTGTACCGTAGTCCCACCCAGTAAACATACAAAGCAATTTATTAGAACTTGAACAGGCACGGAAAAGGGAAGATAAACATTCGCTGGTTGAACTGGATGGATTTTGTTCAACCAAATTTACTATGTAATTATGTAACATAAAGGGAAGATAAACAATTATAGCAACAACAGAGTAAATGTGATATAAAATACAGGAAGAAAAAATTGTTAGGACAGGGCCTCTTACTTTCATTTCTTCTTATTGCCTGTGTCAGGCTTTGCTAAATGCACTGGGCATATAAGAGCAGACCGACCAAGCTGATAACATAATAATAACCACAGTAAATAATAACTCTAAAAGAGAACAGTAGGGGATGAAATAAACAGTATGGCCTATCTACTGTTCTTATGCTCTATCTACATCAGAACAGTTATACAGTCTGCTGGCAGTGGGGCCCCAAAACTCTCACTGGAGCACTCACTCTCAAATTGAAGTTATACTTGTAGCCCCCTCCTTGTTAGGTGCTAGGGCTAGATAGATAGAATTAGTTGTGTTTTTGATAGGTAAATTTAGTTGTCATTCTGTAGTCAGAGTGGCTGTAAATATTTGTTAGGAAAAAGCATAGATAGCTCACTATGCTTGGTGAGCTGTGATCATTTAGTTAGCTTTGTTTTGTGTGCTCAGGTGCTACTAGCCTGCCTAGTTTCCTCTGTCTCCAGGAAACTGTAGAAGTTTCTGGATGATAGGTGTGGAGTTATGCAGATTGCACCATGAATATTGACACAGCCTCAGTCTATCACAGAGAGAGGGGTGCTATGGCATGCTGGGTAACTGTATATATTTAGTTAGCACATGGGGCTCTGGGTTCTTTCCTGTCCAAGACTGATCCAGCCTGGGAGAGGGCATGTTGCCCTCCTAGGCAGCTACTGCCATGCGGCCTCAGGTGGGAGACCCGAGGGTCTGAATTCTGAGACTTGGGTTCTGCTATACTGACTGAGGGGCTGTTTACTGAAGATCTGGTCTGGTATCACAGAGGAAGGCATCCAGATACTCTTGGGCTTTGTGAGTACTGACATCCCTCTGGTTCTAGGAAGTCACCTGCGGGTCTACCAATGGAAATACTGGCTGGTGTTCCGGAGTGCTTTGTCCACTTGGCCTACTTTAAAGGGATATTGCTCCGAGGCTTTAAAGAAGTTACTGCTATTACTACTTTTACCACAGCCTTAAGCTGAAGATCACTGTTTGATTCAAGCACGGACTCTAACATAGTTTTCCCTGAAGATCAAATAAAGTCCTCAAGTGTACATACTATAGTTCCTATTTTTGGAGTATCTCACTCATCTCCCTCATCCCTAGCCAAGTTCTCCAAAAATAAAAACTACAAAAGCAACACCCCTAGACTGGTTATTGGAGAAACGTGTGAATGAGCCTATGTGCCTATCTGCGGGGCAAACTAACCAGGGAAGACGACAGTATTCCTGCCAAAAGGCATCTCGCCATTGATGTTGTGAAGACTTCCTCAGGTCAATGGTCCATTCCTCAGAGGCCAGCTGAGATGTTATACAACACTCTGGGACTCTCCCATCAAGCCAGCTCTTTCTCCCTCACAGGAATCCATGTCCCTAGCAGGCCTTCCAGGGCTCTCTTATCTCTGCGGAATACAGGACACCCCAGGGCTCTGCTCTGCTCACAGCTGCACCTCATGCCTGCCATGTCAATCTCCTGCTTCCTGCTGCACAGTCCCTCAAGGGACTGTGGCCACAGTCTCAGCCATGGATGTAGCAAATCAGAATCCTGCTTCCTTCCTCCTCCCTTCCACAGACCTGTCCTTAACATGTGGAACGAAAGAGATCTCCAACAATACACTACTGTTCAGCTACTAGAGATGTGCACGCAGGACATTTTTGTTTCATTTCAGATGCATTAATTCATTGAAGAATTTTGTTTCATTACAGTATATTCGTTATCATGAATCAATTCATTTTCGGAATTTGTTTTGTTATATTCGGCATTTGTTTCATATACTCAATGGTCCGGGGGGATTCAAAAAATGTTGCAGTTGTAAGGGTGTGGGGCGTGGATAAATACTGATGTGCAATGTTAAACTGTAATATGCCTGAAATATGCTCTTTGGTCAGTAGATGGCAGCAAAGTACGAAGCGATTTTGCATTGAAGTTTACTAAGACAAGACTAATACTTATTTACCTTATAAAGTTTAAATAATGCTAATTTAGGGGCTGAGTAGTACCCTCAGAAGGGTCATAGTGAACTGTAAATGCAGGTTTGAGGCTGCAATTAGGAAATTACTTACTGCATCACAAACTCTCTGGGAAGGAGAGGAGTTCCGGTGCAAAGCAGGAAGTGACAGGGAGTCTGTGTCTGGCTGGTGTATGCTGAAGACGTCTGGAGAATCTGTGTGGAGCCTGGAAGAGGATTTATGGCTCACAGTGGAGTCTGGTGACGGCACCTAGGGAAGATTCACCGCGATGAGACCGGAAAACAAGTGATTGTATGGTCCGGTTCTGGAGTGGACCAGTGGATCAGGAAAAAGCACCAAGAGCCTACCAAGGAACTGTAAGTGCGGCTTTGCCTCAGCACATCGCACCACACGTGTTCAGTGACATTTTGGATATACCAGAATGCTACAAGAGACATACTCCACTTTCCTTTGGATTACAAATAGTATTGCACAATACTTAGGGTGCACCCCAACGTTATATCTTGCTCAGGAACATTCAGGCGCAGCCAGGCTGCTTTATGGACATTGGGGAAAAGTCCGCAAGTACAGGGTTAGTGTTAGACAGTATTATTCTTACTGTATGGTTATGCGCTGTTATCATTCTGTTTATGTATGCTCAACTACTTGTTCACTATAACTGTCCAGTAAACGTAATTGTTGTAAAAGAACCGCTATCTGTGTCTGTGTGGCATCGTGTACCCTCTGAATCTGTGGTCCCAGCCCTTGGTTTTCCTTCACAGTTTTTTCAAAAGATTGCTGTATATTAGTTTTTGGTTTCAATATTTCAGGTGGATTCAATATTCATATATCAAAACTGTTTAGAAGGAATCAATATTTTTGGACGTAAAAGAATAAATAATGCGAAATTCGGTTGCCCTGAATTTTTCAAACCTAAGAATTGCATTATGATTAGATAGTGGATCTGAACTGACTGACTGTGACAATTACAAATTCAAGTTAAATCGCAAGTTTACTAAAATCCAAATGATCTAAACGAATTTGAGTATTGAATTCATTTCCCCATGAAGGCTGCATGCATACACTTTATTTTATAGTGCTGCCATTGTGCTATTTACTCCTCCTTCATAACGATTTTATTTCGAGCACTACCAGTGTGCACTTTTCCTCCTCCTGCACAAGGGTGCTTAACTGCCTTTTTTTGTAGGACTGCTAATGGACCATTTTCATCCTCCATTTTTGATAATCCTACCATAGGAAAAGGAGGGTTTGGAAGGATGGTAAAGATGAGGAGGGATATGGTGCTGGCATTGAGAAGCAGTAGTGTTACAAAAATAAAAAAAAAATCATTAGTTCATTCCAAGGCAATCCCTGCTCTGTTGAAGCAACCTGAGCATTACCTTTAAAAAAACCTAGACACCACATTGTCCCCATTCAAAAATTTTAAATCAGATTCCTTGCACGATAAGGCCATTAGCTGAGACTCTGATCTTGCATAGTTGAGGATTGCTACTCTTGGCTTAATCTGGAAAGTTTTTCAGTGTGGCTTTATCAGCATCCCTGACCTTATCTGACAATGTGTAGGCTATTGGTAACATAATAGAAAAGGTGCACACTGAAGTTTCGAAGAAGTTGGAAGTCTCATACAGATAACCAAATGAAAGAGAACAGGATATGATAAATAACACATCCAAAAAAGGAATTTGTCTAACTGAAGCCATCAAACAAAAAGTATGCATCCAGTACTAAGTTGAAAAAATATTGTGGAGTGGATCAATAAAAATCCCAATGCATTTAATTTATTGGCAGTCAAGAAGTCAATTAAAGGACTGAAAGGTCAAATAAGGTAGAAACTGCTACAAAGTAGCAACATGAAAGAGTTAGATGAACACTATGAAACTGTCAATAGTCCATCATCCTGCGACAAACCAAAAAAAAAAAAAATCTGATACTGTAGTGTTAGAAGTAATGGCTACAAGTAACACCGTCTTCTAGGTAGGAGTAAAGACTTTTTTGCAATGGTTTAGACAAGGAAACAAAAAACAGTGGACATTCTGTGGTAGCTGCAAATTGGAAAGGGTGTGATCTTTAGGAGGTAAAGGGGTGCAGAGTCTAAGCACATGCACCAGATGCTTTACTACAAGGGCCAGTCATTTTAAACTCAACATGTCTAAGATCGGGGCCCTCATTATCTCTCTTCCTTGTCATTCACTTTCTAACCTCTAGGATAGATTCCGACTTGGTCGGAGCCACACTGATTTCTAAAGTAGAGCGTGCACTGCTTCAGGTGTGACTTGCATAGACATCTGTGTCTTGCAAGCCGCAGATGTCTTGCAAGTCGCACCTCAAGTCGGAATGACATCCGACTTTTAAATTGTGTGACTTCACTGGAAGTCGCACAATTTAAAATTCAGACTGGTGTGACCAAGGAGTGGAAACCTAGATGTGTATCTTACTTAGGGAAAGCCATTTCATCACAATTATCAAATCTACACTATATTGCCAAAAGTATTGGGACACCCCTCCAAATCATTGGATTAAGGTGTTCCAATCACCTCCATGGCCGCAGGTGTATAAAATCAAGCACCTAGGCATGCAAACTGCTTCTATAAACATTTGTGAAAGAATGGGTTGCTCTCAGGAGCTCAGTGAACTCAAGCGTGGTACTGTGATAGGTTGCCACCTGTGCAATAAGTCCATCCATGAAATTTCCTTGCTACTAAATACTCCGCGGTCAACTGTTAGTGGTATTATAACAAACTGGAAGCAACTGGGAACAACAGCAACTCAGCCACCAAGTGGTAGGCCACGTAAAATGACAGAGCGGGGTCAGTGCGTGCTGAAGCACATAGTACGCAGAAGTCGCCAACTGTCTGCAAAGTCAATAGCTAAAGACCTCCAAACTTCATGTGGCCTTTATATTAGCATAACAACAGTGCATAGAGCGCTTCATGGAAACCGTACATCACCAAGTGCAATCCAAAGCGTGGTGTATAGCACTCCGCCACTGGACTCTAGAGCAGTGGAGATGTGTTTTCCGGAGTGACGAATCACACTTCTCTGTCTGGCAATCCAATGGACGTATCTGGGTTTGGCGGTTGCCAGGAGAATGGTACTTGCTTGACTGCATTGTGCCAAGTGTAAAGTTTGGTGGAGGGGGGATTATGGGGTGGGGTTGTTTTTCAGGGATTGGGCTTGGCTCCTTAACTCCAGTGAGGGGAACTCTTAAGGCATCAGCATACCAAGACATTTTGGACAATTTCATGCTCCCTACTTTGTGGGAACAGTTTGGGGATGGCCCCTTCCTGTTCCAACATGACTGCGCACCAGTGCACAAAGCAAGGTTCATAAAGACATGGATGAGCGAGTTTGGGGAGAAGGAACTTGACTGGCCTGCAGAGTCCTGAACTAAACCTGATAGAACACCTTTGGGATGAATTAGAGCGGAGACTGCGAGCCAGGCCTTCTTGACCGACATCAGTGCTTGACCTTACAAATGCGCTTCTGAAAGAATAGTGAAACATTCCCATAGACACATTCCTAAACATTCCTAATTCCCATAGTCCGCATTCCTTGTAGACTGCCTTCCCAGAAGGCTTGATGCTGTTATAGCTGCAAAGGGTGGGCCAATTCAATATTGAACTCCACAAAGATGGGGATACCATTAAAGTTCATGTGTGTGTAAAGGCACGCATCCTAATACTTTTGGAAATAAAGTGTATATGCCCTTATTTATGCCCCCCTGCTGTCCAAGATTCTTAGGGACCTGGAGCATTGGCATGCTAAAAGGGTATCCTGGTTTGGTAGAAAAAATATCTTAAAAGATATATACACTGCATAAACTGTTGAATATTTTTTAGAGCATACCAATCACCCCCCTCCCCCTTTCCCCCCCCCCCCCCCGTGTTTTGAGGGTTTTTTTGGACGCTACATTGTCTTTTTATTCAATTTCTCTGGCGTAAACAGTTTATGGTAGAATACCCTTTGTACTATGAAGACCCAAGGCAGGACTGGCCTTTCTAATTTCAGGTTATATTTCTCCACAACAGTCTTGTCCTGCATGATAGACTAGTTTCCCAGGTCTATTCTCAAAGCATCTATTCAAGTCTAGCAAGATATCTCGCTTGATCTCAAAGCTTTTCTCTGGGGATATGGGGAGATTCCCAGCTAGTTTCTGATGCTTTCTCCTCTTACTGGTGCCACGCCCTCTATAAGCCACATCCGATATTTAGCATAATTTAAACCACAACCACTTTTCGCTCTGCACGCTACATTTTTTATCTTTCTTGATGCCTAGGGCCCAATTTTGATCTAGCACACGAGCCCACTGATTTCATGATACTCCCCAGGTGGGATATTCCCTTTTTGCCATTCAGTTTTCTCTATATTTAATAGGATTTATGTTGAGTCTCATGCCCCATCACCTGAAATTACATTATTGTCCAAATTACTGGGTTCTTAAAAATCTCCAAAAGCCTGCTGTATTTCTATTCATCTGCTGCCCATCAATTGATTGCCTCTTTATGGAAAATCTCTTTCCCCCCCTCTATTGCCCACTGGGTGCACATAGTCAATGATATTATGGGGATAGAAGAGCTCGTGGCACAAGAAAATGACATGTGGGATAAACTTCGAACTCTCTGGTTGATATGGGAGCATTATCCCACCTTCAATGCTTTGACAGCTCCAGTATCCTCAGATACTGTCCCACTTCATCTCTAACCTCCTCTCTGTACCCCTGCCCCCCCCCCGCAGTTGAGGAAGGCACACTTTTGGAGTGTGTTTAGATTTCCTCTCTTAGTAGGCCCAGTCCTCATATTTGTGTCTACTCCACTGTACCCAGAGCTCCCCCCCCCCTTTTTTTTTTACAGCTTTCTTCCCTCCTTTTTTTCCTTCTGTTGATCATCCTCTCTCTTTCTGATACTAGCATGTCCTACCAAACTGGCTTACATTTTTTTGTTATTCATTGCAAACAGCATTGCTACCCAAGGTATTATGGAAAGTGTCCAGGAATGATTTTGTGATCTTTTCATGTGACTATTTATACTAAAACATTTTTGATCACTGCTTTTTGTCTTGTGGCATATTTAAAAGGTGAAAGCAACATATATTCAACCTAAACACACACATTCAGTCTGCTATAAATGTGGACCATGCAGACAATTACATTTTAGAAATCTGAACCACCAAAATTTAAACTAATTCTGAATCGAATCTGGTCATCTAAACCTATGATTTTTACTCCAATTTTAACATCATCTAAAATTCATTATCATCTCTAATGTTTATGAGTGGCTTTAAAATACATGACAATAATATCACTTAACTAATGATTGTACCCTTCTAAATCATCCACAGCTTTTTATTTTAGAGGATTTTTGTTAACTCTTGTAATTGTATGTTAGTCTTGTTAATTTGTCAAAAAACATCACAAAGCACAAACAAGAAAATATGAATAATTCCTCTCACATTTTATATATCCTGTTTGATTAAATATAGATATTTTTACATTTATAGTATATGCAAGATTCCCTAGACAGTATGCTGTATATACAGTGAAACGCGCAACACTCCCAACTTTATTTTTTTTGTTTGTTTAAAAGCTTGCTATGTAACCACTTCATCATTTACAAGTGATGAGTTTATCCAGAGGCTTCACATCTTATGAAACTTTGTTTTACATTCTTTATATCAGTTTGTAGAGTGTTAAGGCCTGCCTAATTAGACCTCTACAAACTTTAATCAAAGGGGTCAGGATGTTTCAATTTAATGACTATGAGTTTGTGTTCATAACGCATCAACAAATGATAAAATATTATGTTGCATTTCTCAGGTATCCAAGCCCAACCAGGGCTCCCCTGTAGACAGGTATAAATATCGAATCTGAAGATGAGGTAGACTCTCTTGCTCACTTCATTGTCACTCCAGTGCAAAACCAGTAGCAGTTGAAGCATTCTCTACAATTCATCTAATAATAGTCTAGCCCGGTTGACAGTAGTTGCCACATCCCTTTAAAAATGGCCACCATTTTGAGGAAAATATCATGTCCATAGACCAGGCTTGGCGATTTTCATCTGAGACACTGTGGCATTATAGATCTTGCTGATTATTCGTGAATGTGCCAAAAAATCCTACATAATTTATAAGAGTTTCTACAATTTAACTAAAATGATAAAAATGTATTCTTGGACACCATGCCACACTAAGGCAGCTAACTAGTAGCAACACCTTAACAAAAAGGTCACATCATATCTTTAATGTCTCTTAACACCCCCCCCAAAAAAAAGAAAAAAGAAAAAAAAGAATATCAGACTCAATGGACTTCTGGGAATGCAGATTGGACCAGTTGCCCACACTGACCCAGTCCGATGCTCCATCCAGATCCTTTCTTCCTGCAATTAATAGATCTATAAAAAAAATTATCCAGCATAGTAGGCATTGTCACCCCATGGTAACACAAATTGTCCATCCAAAGTGTAGAAGGATCAACTCCTGTCAAAATACGTTATTCCTGGATACTCTGTTTGAATGGGCTATCAACGCACTACAAAGGAACCAGAAATAGAAGTGTAAAATTAATAGTACTGCAATGTACTAGAGTATGTGCATTGTGGTCCCACTGCAGTAGGGTGCATTGCCCAACATCATATTAGTACCTTGGAGTGCATTCAAAAAGAATGGCACTGCAGCACACCACCACAGTAGGTGTATTGCCACAACACAGATCCAAATGGGTCCAATGCTTTCAAAATCTTCTAAGGCAGCGGTTTTGAATTAAAATTTACGGAGGTCTGGTCAGCAAAATTTCCTTGCAGCAGAGGTCCAAATCTCGTTAGCTATATAACACATCACAGTCCCCTGTTACATTATGATCTTTAGTGTACCTTTCACACTGTAGTACCCTCTACATCACAGTCCCCTCTTTAAAGAAGTCCCACAGTGTCTTTTTTTCCCTTCACATCATTGCCCCCTTTTACATCACAGCACCCCTTAACAAAACAGCGTCTCCTAACACAACACAACACAGCACCCCTTAACATAACACAGCACCCCTAACAACACAGCAAATATATAGCAAAGACAGGATGTCTCTTTTCTGGACAGGGATGTCTCTTTGCTGGATGGGGATATCCCTTCTTGGACTGGGCTGTCTCTTTGCTGGATTGGGATGTCTCTTTGCTGGATCCAACTGGGCAAAGAGACAGCCCAGTCTAGCAAAGAAACATCCCCGTCCAGCAAAGAGACAGCTCATCCAGCAAAGAGACAGCCCTTCCAGCAAAGAGACAGCCCGTTCAGCAAAGAGACAGCCCGTCCAGCAAAGAGACAACTGTCCAGCAAAGAGACAGGCATTCCAGCAAAGAGACAGACCGTCCAGTAGACAGCCTGTCCAGCAAAAAGACAGCCCCTCCAGAAAAGAGACAGCCCATCCAGAAAAGCAACAGCCCACCCAGCAAAGAGACAGCTGTCCAGCAAAGAGACAGCACATCCAACAAAGAGACAGCCAGTCCAGCAAAGAGAACGCTTGTCCATCAAAGAAACATTCCATTCAGCAAAGAGGCAGCCTGTCCAGCAAAGAAACAGCCTGTCCAGCAGAGACAGCACCATCCACTGCCGCTACAGAGCTGTTACAGTGTGCCAGCGGGTGAAGAAGAGAGGCCACCATTGTCCCTTCAGTGCAGCAGCTGGCCGGGGAGGTGTCCCTGTGTCTTGACAAGCAGCTTCCTGCTTGTCAACCGGAGACATTTGTTCCGCTCCTCCTGTCGGCCCTGCTTTAGGCATAGCCGCACAGCGGGAGGTGAGCAGCGGCCAAGGTCTGTATTAGCCCTGTAAAGACTGCGGGCACCGTTTAACCCCCCGCTGTGCAAAAGCCCAGTGTGCCCTATGGCCAGTCGAGGGAGGGCACCCAGCGGTGTCATGGCTGTGGTCCGGACGGGACTGTCCCTTGGTCCAGTTCTGGACCACGGTCCACCAATTAGTGACCATTGTTCTTAGGCATACACATTGAACCTGCTCTTCTCCTTCACTTATTTTTTCCAGCACTTCCTATTACATTGTTTCCTTTTCTGTGTTAGTACCTAGTCATACATTTCTGTGATTTATTTTTTGTTTTAACAATCATGCTTTCTCTTCCTTATTTGTACAGTAAAATATGTGTTTGTACTCTAAAAGGTGGAAAAACAGCAGCTCTGCATCTATGGAAGTTAACGGGTGCTGAAAGTTAAATGGATTTGATTTCCTTTGGAAAGCAGAATTGCAGTTTTAAGCTTGAAGATTTAATGTGTATTTAGTAGCATATCACAGGCGGGTTCATGAGAAGAATGGCAGCATTATGCTTGTGAAATTTAATTTTTAAGTAAATCTTTCATGGGAGAATTAATTGCAGCAGTGTGCAAGGCAGCTGGAAAGGAATCATCTGAAAAGAAAGGCATTAATGTGCACAAGCTACACAGATGATTCCATGCTGGTGAGATAGAAAAGTGGATTTAAAATCTAAATCCAGAGTTACAAACAGGAAACATTTTGAGGCAAATTCAGGTGGTAGGCTGCCAGCAGAGATAATAATAATGCACTGATCTACTGAAATTATCAAATTTAAACATATTTGCAATATGCATTATTGATAGCACTATCGAGGTACTATCAAAGTAGAACATACATTAAAAATCAGCATAGAGCTCAGCTAAGAGAAACATGGGATCCATGGTAGCTGACCTTTCCTTCTTAAAATGCTAATTGCCTGGCTAGAATGCTAAAACAATGTAGGAAGTATGAGATAAGGAGGTCTGATTTTACTGTTCTTGTTCTGGGTCAGTCATTCAAAATATAAGTATGGCAGGCAGACAACTATGTTTTGCAGGGAGACAGCAACAGCCATATTTTGTTCATCATAGTTTTAATTTAGAGTGAATCTGTAAAGACAAAAATATAGAAGATACCACTGCTGCTTTTTTTTTAAAAAGTTGCAAACTCTTGGACTGTCATCCTTATCCTTTCTTCATTGCCTAGTATACCAGTGACCTTGAACAAGCATGTAGCACATCTTTGTACACTTGGTCTTTGGTGCCTCTATGCATCTTTCAGGACAATGACTCATTAGATAGTAAGAGCAGAATAAAGATG
Organism: Staurois parvus; assembly: GCF_062004578.1. Taxonomy (NCBI): domain Eukaryota; kingdom Metazoa; phylum Chordata; class Amphibia; order Anura; family Ranidae; genus Staurois; species Staurois parvus. The sequence goes on from NW_028317883.1 coordinate 2,897,214, forward strand.
ACAGTCAACAGGGGCAGCACCCATATTTGTATTCTGATAGATTTTCTGTCCCCAACAAGGACCTCAGAGCAGCTGATATCACTATGAGCTCAGGAACTTTCCCATGTTCCATCAGAACCTAGAGTAGAGGTGAGCAAACTAATTCATGTAAGCCAGAGTTTATACAATCAAAGATTGACACTACTCCCGAGCCCCAGCTGGCTGATAACGCCAATAAACAGGTGCTGGCTGGCTGTAAGAGTGTGTCTCTGCTTCCTAGATACAATGCCAACATTAAGCATTCACAGCTGCATGCTGTGTGTTTCTAGCATTCACAAAGAGTTTTATTGATTTGATACATTTCACTCAACAAGTAGACTTAATTGTAGAGATGCTCTACGATTCAGCCTACATTTACAGTAATCTAAGAATCTCCACCACTGGACTGCTTGAAAGGCCCTGTTAATATTCATATAGTGAAATTTATGTTGTGATTGTTTTAGGTATCACTAAATATCCCCACACATCCTTGCTTCTATACAATAGGTAAGGGGAGGGTAGGAAGTGGAGAGAAAATAACTCTCCCTATCCTTGTGTAACTGTTTTACTGGTACCACACCCCTAATGAAATATTTCAAAAAAGAACCCTAACCACAAAAGCTAATGGGGCTTTAAAAGTACCACAACATACTAATACAAGTAAAGTGAAAACGTGAAGACAGTAGATAAAAATTAACACCTTTTATTAGGTTAAAAAACCACCCATCGGTGGAAAAAAATTGTCAGACATAGACGCAAAAAGGCATATAATTAAAATTAAGGGTGGCTACAGTAGGCAACGGCCGATGTCTTAGACATCGTAGATGAAAATTGTCAAAAAAAATCATAAGGTAGAGAAAAAAAAATGGAAGAAAAAGGGCTGTACGATGGCTGTAAAAACAACTTTCCCCCTGCATGTTTTCCCTCCTTGAGATTTAAAAACGTTTTGACCAATTTTGGGGAGTAGTTGGTAATGGGGATGGGGGATGATTGTTATCACCTTGTTATTTTCATTTTTTTCTCTTTTGATTAATTGTATTTTGTGATCCCCCAGAATGTTGACTTGGTCTCCACAAGTCTTCAAATACATTTGAACCGTTTCTTGATCGGTTACTTTTTCTTATGGCCGTTGGAGGCTTCTCTCTGTTCACCCAGATACCATTGATCTATACCTAGCAGGAGCTATCTCACAATGTGCTGATATCATCGACTGGTAATTGCTGTTGTTTTGGTTTTTATACTTGGTACTTGGTTCTGCTGTGTACATATGTATTTGTTTTACATCATTTATTGATCCTTGGTTTGTTTTTTGTTTTTTTTTTATTCATTGTAGGCACTTATGTTTTGCCCTTTTTTTCTGAAGAAGTGGATTGTGTCCCACAAATCACATTGAAACCTATAACGCAAAGCATTTTTCATGGTCTCAAGTCGCTATTGGATCACCAGTTATTCATTAACACCTATTATGTCATATAGTTGGGTGCTCTTTGTATATGTAAATATTTCCACTGATAATCATTTACCATTTCATATACTGTCTGTACAGTTGAGCCTACTTCGTTCTAAGACAGCGGCTACAGTTCGCCATGGCCGATGCCCATGACATCTACGACATCTAAGACATCGGCCGCTGCCTACTGTAGCCACACTTTGTTGATTTTAATTGTATGCATTTTTGTGTCTATGCCTAACTAATTATTTTCCACCGATGGGTGGTTTTAACCTAATAAAAGGTGTTCAATTTTATCTACTGTTTTCACATTTTCACTTGGTACAGTGTAGTACTTTTAAAGCCCCATTAGCTTTTGTGGTTAGGGTTCTTTTTCAATTTTTCCTTGTTTCTATAGGTTGTGTAGAACCCTTTTAGTCCCAGCCAGACGATTGTTGGACAGTGTTCCTTGCCACTCACATTTTTTTACCTAGGGCTATTCAACCCCTTTCCATCATTTAAGTAGGTGTTAATGCCAGGAAACTGAGGCCACATACATGCTACAATTGGCTATCACAGTGATCACATGATAGAGAACCCATCTGATCACAGTCACTGTGAGGTCTTGATGACTACACACTCCCAGCACAGAACCTTGGAGCCCCATGGGTGCATATGTTGGACAGCTGGGTGTTAAGACTCACCTGCCCTGCCACTGCATATGTGCGCTGCATGGTCAGTAAGAGGTTAAGAACTCTTGTTGACCAGGTTATTTTGTGTCAGAAGGGAAGGCATGAGAAGTTAAAGAAGAACACTGTATGTTAGTCATACCTTTAGCCTGTCATAAACCACCTGGTGGTATCTCTAGCAACCTGCAGAGCGGGGTTCCCCAGAGCGCGGAGTCTAAGTCCCAATCTGCTTGTTCACCAGAGCCCCTGATGGTGGGGATGGACTTGGAGCAGACTGAGACCAGATTGCGACCCCTGAGTACGCCCGACTGTGGTAGAGGTAACCGCCCGAGGTGTGTAGAAGAAGAGAGCCTGATGTGAAGAGGCTAGCAGACCTGGGCAGAAGGGACTGGATCCATGCGGGATGGATGGAAGACTGTGAAGGTATAGTGTAGTAAGACAGGCCAGGTCAGCAACTAACGGGCAGGTAGGTACAGGAGGAGCAGGCAGAGAGTAGTCAGGTAATGAGCCAAGTTCAGCAATGGGAGATCCAGTAACAAGGAGCAGACAGGAGAGTGGTCAGGGCAAGCCAGGGGTCAGTGCAGGAGACAGTCAACAGGATCAGGATCAAAGCAGGGTCGACAACAAAGGGTACTTCACAGAACAGAGGAGCAGGAACAGGTAATGAGACCATACTGCAATTTGCACACACCTATGGCTGGTTTAAATAGCACGCCCTGCACTGTCATTGGTGCCAGGCGCGCGTCCGCGATCATGCATGCGCGGCCGCCGCCGCTGCCGTGTTGACCATGTCCTAGTGCCCACCGGTTAACATGCATCGGCGTTCTGCACAAGCACCGTCCTGTGTGCCGCCGTGAGCCCTGGACTTCCTTACATTGCCCCCCCCCCCATGGGCAGCCGCTGGATGCCCAACTGATCTCTCCTCTGTGGGTGGTTGCGAAAAAATTCCTGGATAAACCTAGGAACATGGACATTTTGGGCTGGTTCCCACAAATTTTCCTCCGGACCATAACCTTTCCACTTAATGAGAAATTGCGTCTGACCTCCCCTTTTCCTACAGTCCAAGATTGCCTCAACTTCAAATTCCTCTTCCTCGTCAATGTCTATGGCTTCCGGGGGTCTAGACCTATGGTCTGGGAAGGGATCCGGTGTTGAGGGTTTTAGTAAGGATACATGAAAAACCGGGTGTATCCTAAAGGATCCGGGAAGTGTGAGCTCATAAGCCACTTCATTAATCTTCCGCTTTACCCGGAATGGCCCCATGAACTTCGGTTCCAGCTTCCTTGATGGGCATGACATTTTTAGATTAGTTGTAGCTAACCAGACCTGGTCCCCAGGGTGCAGAATGAGTTCACCTCTTCTCCTCTTGTCAAAAGCCCTCTTATTATCCTCCTGGGCTTTAGCAATTGCTTCCTGTAGTACCTTGTTGTTAGAAGAGAAAAAGCTTAGCATATCTTGTGTAGCAGGAACCGTACTTTCTGGGATCAAGTCAGGCAGAAATGTGGGATGGAACCCGTAATTAGCGAAAAACGGGGGTTGTTGTGTAGCGGAATGACTGGCATTGTTATATGCGAATTCGGCTAAAGGCAGGAGTGTCAGCCAATCATCCTGCAGAAAGGAAGTGTAGCACCTGAGATACTGTTCCAACGTTTGCTTCGTTCGGTCTGCCCATTGGTCTGTGGGTGGTATGCAGATGAAAAAGAAAGTTTGATTCCTAGAATTTCACATAGAGCTCTCCAAAACTTTGAAGTGAACTGGACTCCTCTATCAGAGACGATATCTTTCGGAATCCCATGAAGTCTTACAACCTCCTTCACAAAGATTTGCACCGTCTCAGAAGCCGAAGGCTTGTTCTTTAATGGCAAGAAATGGTCCATTTTAGACAGGCGATCCACAATCACAAAGATTACAGTGTGGTCCTGTGAAGGTGGGAGCTCCACTATAAAGTCTATTGAGATCATTTTCCACGGCCTGTCGGGTATTGGTAAGGGTCATAACAGACCCCAGGCCTTGTTTCTGGTGGGCTTGTTTCTTTGACAAATTGCACAGGTCTTAATGAATAATTCACAATCTTTGGCCATATTTGGCCACCAGAACGTGCGCTGTAGTAGTTCTAAAGTTTTCCCTATTCCAAAATGGCCTGCCAGCGGATGATCGTGGCAGTAGCCCAGAACCAAGGTACGGGCTTCCTCGGGCACCACGATCTGTCCCTCCTTCCACAAAAGTCCCTCCTTTTTCTGCAAGGAAACCCCAGATGGTTTTGGCATTCCGATGGATGCGGTTTGTAACTTGGAACGTAGTTCAGATTGTAGAGCAAGAAAGTTTCCTGTAGACAGAATGGTGTCTGGTTTATGAACCTCTTCAGGGTCCTCAAACATGTGCGAAAGCGCATCAGGCTTTGTGTTCTTCGATCCAGGTCTGTAGGTTATGTGGAACACGAACCTTGAAAAAAAAAGTGCCCATCTGGCCTGACGTGGTCTCAGGCGCTTGGCTGTCCTAAAATACTCCAAGTTTTTGTGGTCTGTAAAAATTAAGATCGGGTGCGTGGCCCCCTCCTGCAGGTATCTCCACTCCTCCAGTGCCGTCTTGATGGCCAGGAGTTCCCGATCTCCAATATCGTAATTCCTCTCTGCCAACGTAAGTTTCCTAGAGAAAAAAGCAACCGGGTGCATGAGTTCCTTGATGCCCTTCCTTTGGGATAGGACTTCCCCTACCGCGTTCTCGGATGCGTCCACCTCCAGTATATAGGGTAAGGCAGAATCTGGGTGACTTAAAATAGGGGCTTTGGTAAACAGTCTCTTCAAGGACTCAAATGCCACCTGCGCCTCAGGTGTCCACCGGAAGCACATCCCCTGTTTAGTGAGTTGGGTGATAGGGGACACGAGACCCGAAAAGTTCTTAATGAACTTCCTATAGAAGTTGGCAAAGCCAATGAATCATTGAATCCCCTTTTTATCGGATTGGTAACGAGCCAAGTTCAGCAACGGGAGATCCAGTAACAAGGAGCAGACAGGAGAGTGGTCAGGACAAGTCGGGCGTCAGTGCAGGAGACAGTCAACAGGATCAGGATCAAAGCAGGGTCGGCGACAAAGGGTACTTCACAGAACAGAGGAGCAGGAACAGGTAATGAGACCATACGGAAATTTGCACATACCTATGGCTGGTTTAAATAGCGCGCCCTGCGCTGTCATTGGTGCCAGGAGCGCGTCCGCGATCGCGAGTGCCCATGCGCGGCCGCTGCCGCGGTTGACCATGTCCTAGTGCCCGCCGGCTAGCACGCATCGGCGTTCTGCACATGCACCGCCCCGTGTGCCACCGTGAGCCCTGGACTTCCTTACATAGAGTGTTTAGAGGTCTGAACATTGAGACTGCTCCCTGTCGGAGATTGGAGGGAGGACTGTTACCCCTTCATAAGGTAAAGGATGCTGAGAGAGACTTGCCAGTTGTCATGCAATATTACGGTGATAGTATAAATGTAGAAAATCTGAATATTTGGCCTAGCAGCTTCTTCATACTGTAGGGCTTCTGCGATCACCTTGGGATTCTGATAAGGATAAGTGACTTTGGAATTGAAGTACCAGTTGCATTTTGGTGGCTGTACCTCTTTCTCCTTCATCAGGGCTAACATAATATTTGCTGATATGTCACATGTTAGCACTGGTGAAGTGGGTTGAGGTACTTTTAATCACTGTGATAAACTTGCATTTAGACTTGAATATTGAGGAATGGCTATTTGGTTCCTAATTTACGCATTGCACTTTATGGGATCCTTGTGCCCCCAGCCAAAGAAGCCCTAGCTAACAGATATCATATGACTGCAATTCACCAGTTACATTCCTTTCCCCTTGGCATCTATTTCCATTTGTTGAAAACAGATTAAATATAAGCTGAACAAGGGGTCAGCTGAATTCACTACTTTGCTGCTCAATCTTATGTTTTTTTGTCATCATTATCTGTATGTGTTGCTGTTTTATACTGACTATGTAGACCCATCCAACATTACTGATGCTTCTCTTTATGCTGGTTCTCACACTTGACAACTTAGCATCTTGTGCCACTCTATCATCTGCTGACAAAGCCTACCTCATATTTCAGAGCTGTAAACATCATGGGCATGAAAGTTCCAGATAGCCCTTATGCAGTGAGCATAGCCTATACAAATTGTACTATCAATGTTGTTACTTCATGAAGGCTATATAAAGTACTTGTAACAAAGTTATATATGGGACCAATTGCGCTACACTTTATATTATTGGATTAATGCCTAAATCCAAGGTCCAAGCTCTATGAGTGAGGCATACAAGGACTAAAAATGTTTTCTATACCAGTGGTCACTAAATGGTGGACCATGGTCCAGTACCAGACCGAGGGACAGTCCCATCCGGACTGTAGCCATGCCACCCTCCCTTTTGCCCAGGCCCGAGGCCTTTGCCCGGTGGACTGGGGCCGCCGAGCTTAAGATGACTGGGCTGCACAGCGGGAAGTAAGCATGGACCGTGGTCTGGACAGGGCTAATACAGACCATGGCTGCCACTCACTACCCATGGTGTGGCTTTGCCTAAAGCAGGGCCAACAGGAGGAGTGGAAGTGACAGCTCCAGATGACAAGCAAAAAGTGCGGCTGACACAGGGACACCTCCTCAGCCAGCTGCTGCACTGAAGGGACAATGGCGGCCTCTCTTCTTCACCTGCACACTGTGACAGCTCTATGGTGGTGGTGGATGGGGCTTTCTCTGCTGGATGGGCTGTCTCTTTGCTGGACAGGCTGTCTCTTTACTGAATGGGATGTTTCTTTGCTGGAGGAGCTATCTCTTTGCTGGATGAGCTCTTTGCTGGAGGGGCTGTCTCTTTGCTGGAAGGGCTGTCTCTTTGCTGGGTGGGCTGTCTCTTTGCTGGATGGGCTGTCTCTTTGCTGGATGGGCTGTCTCTGCTGGAAGGGCTGTCTCTTTGCTGGAGGGGCTGTCTCTTTGCTGGATGGGCTGTCTCTTTGCTGGAGGGGCCGTCACTTTGATGGACGGGCTGTCTCTTTGCTGGAGGTGCTCTCTCTTTTCTGTATGAGCTGTCTCTTTGCTCGACAGACTGTCTGCTGAATGGGCTGTCTCTTTTCTAGACAGCTGTCTCTTTGCTGGGTGGGCTGTCTCTTTGCTGGATGAGCTGTCTCTTTGCTGGACGGGCTGTCTCTTTTCTGGACTGGGCTGTCTCTTTGCCCAGTTGGGTCCAGCAAAGAGACATCCCAATCCAGCAAAGAGACAGCCCAGTCCAAGAAGAAACATCCTCAACCAACAAAGAGGCATCCCTGTCCAGCAAAGAGACATCCCTTCTTTGCTATATATTTGCTGTGTTGTTAGGGGTGCTGTGTTATGTTAAGGGGCACTGTGTTGTGTTAGGGGTGCTGTGTTGTGTTAAGGGTGCTGTGTTGTATTAGGAGACACTGTGTTTTGTTAAGGGGAACTGTGATGTAAAGGGGAGCAGTGATGTGAAGGGAAAAGAGGACACTGTGGGATTTCTTTAAGAGTGGACTGTGAGGGGACTACAGTGTGAAAGGTACACTAAAGATCATAATGTACCAGGGGACTGTGATGTGTTATATCGCTAACAAGATTCAGACCTCTGCTAGAAGGAAGTTTTGCTGACCGGACCTCCGTAAATTTTAATTCAAGAACCCTGTCCTATACTTTCTGAAGTGGGGACAAGTAAGTGCAACTCTAGTGGTTTTTTGCAAATTTTTAGTGGACACTTACCCATACACACACTATGGACTATTTAAATGGGAAAAAAACAGAGGCTTCCTGCCTTGAGGTTCATCTTGTCCAACTGAAACTTTACACTACTCTTTGAGTACTTAGGCAGCCAACTGGAGCGAGGCCTCAGGGCTGTCCTTAGGAGTTGTGATGAGGCTTTTTCTTCCAGATCACAGGAACCATTTGAAGGGTACTTCCTCTACTAGTGGGACATCCGAGTGGTCATTGCGCTCTCTGTCTCTGGCAGGCTTGGTGGCACAATCCCTACTTATCACACAGGGTCTCAACAGGTTGCAGTGGAGCCACCTTTTCATGGGTTTAAATTCTTCTGAGACCACATTGTACCATGGGGTCATGGCAAAAGCTTCTTGGGTGTGCTCACACTTGGTCTCCAATTTGCTTCCTCTTTCACATTCCCTTTAGGTTTGATAAAGGGGGCTACAACCCAAAATATATAACCACGTCCATCAATATCACAAGTGACATCATCACTGTGTCAAGGTCCTACCTTTTCCCTGAGGTTATGTTACTCCATGTGCTGGCGTCCATCTTGGATTCTGCTGTGCATGATGGGAATCCTTTTATGCCTTCAGGTCTCTGTGGTCCATCCTCCAGAGGGGTGTGGCTGATGACATATAAGCCTGTGGCCCGCACATGCTCTTTGCACTTGTGTCTTGTGTCTTTGTGTTGCTATTACTCTGTTCTGACTCTCGTGACTCTCCTGGTATCTGATTCGGCTTGTTACTTGACTATTCTTTGTATTCTCCCTTGATCTGACCCTCTGTTGTTGAACCCGGCTCGTGACCTGTGATTCTCGTCTGCTGTCCTGTACTGTTTTGTCCTGTTGTTGTTGACCCGGCTTGTCTGACTACTCTTTTGTCTCTTCCACCAGCTACACGCCATTGGCGGCGGCCATTACCGCAACTGAGGTGTCTCGGGGGCCGCGACCTGGTTCCTGGCTGCGTCAAGTCCATCCCCACCATCAGGGGCCCTGGTGAAGGGCAGCCTGGGACTTAGACTCCGCGCCCTGAGGGACTTCGGTCTGTGGGTGGTGGTTGTCGTCAGCCAGTGCGTTACATTGTTAGGCCTGCCTGTCCGTTCCTCGGCCCCTGCCCTGACACACTGCCATTTTGTGGGCCTGCAACACTTCCCTGCTGTCCACAGTGCTTCTCATTCATGTGATATACACACTCAGTCTGCTGCTTCTGCTGGCTCTTCCTGGTGTTCCCCTGGTCAGCTTCCTGATTCCAAGCACCTTTAACCACATCCATGAGGAGGGGCTTGCTCTTCAGTGACCACCTGGAAGGTTGCCATCTGCTGGAGACTTATTGATATCTCTTTTAAAGTATTTTAAATGTGAGTGCATATTTATTGTTCTTCATTTCACCAATATGTTTTATTAAATGCTACACTTAGGTAGCAGCACTTTTCTCTCCTTCTTTCTGTTTATACATGATTTTCTGTTGGGAGTCTCCCCAGATCCTGCTTGTAAGATAGACTGCTGACGCTGATGTGAACTTCATGCCACATTTTTTTTTTAATGGACTTTTCTCAAGGACCAAAAAGACTAATTTTATTTGTTTGTCATTCCTTGTCTATTGTTTTTTTTTGGGGGGGGGGTTTGCACCAGTGCTCCCCCTTTTTTGTTCCTGGGTATGTTTAAGGTGCTAATGCCCTTTACAAATTACTTTTTAGTTGTTGTTATTGTCCGTATACACTAAGAAAGTACTCAAGAAGTCAGCATAAGCCAACAGAGATGCAGATGTCAGGTTTGTTTTATAGCTTCAAAGGCATGTTGTTGTGGCTCCTGCCATTGGGGCTAGATTGAGGGTGAAGATCCCCCTTTTTTCTGCCTGGCCTTACCGCCCAATAGCTGTGTAAGAGGTGCGATGATCTGCACAAACTTAGTAAACTTGTGCAAACTTAGTAATAACTTATGAATCCCAGGAGAGAGCACAGCTCGGTGATAGTCTTTGGGGGGTGCCACTCTTGTACTGTTTGGACTTTAGCAGGGTTTGTGGAAACCGACCTGCCTCCACAACATGCTCTAAGAAATTTTTATTTTCTGACACATCAGGAGGCACTTGCTAGGCTTTAGCTTCAAGCCGTATTGGGTCAGATGAGTAAACACCTGTCCCAGGTGTTGGATGCTGTATGTTCCTCAAATTATTTGGAGAAAATTATGATATCATCAAGGTAGACTACTACAGTCTCAAATCTATTGTATCCATATGCTCAAATGCAAATAGTCCCAGGGGAGTGATGAAGGCAGTCTTTTCACAGTCTTGTTCCCTCACTGGGACCCACCAGTAGCCACTCACCAGGTCCAGCATAGAGAAGAACTTGACTTGGCCAAGTGCCATGAATGACTTCTTAACCCTGGGCAGAGGGTAGGCATTCCAGTGGGTGCAGATGTTTAGCTTGCGATGGACAACGCAGAACTGCAGATTCCCATCTTTTTTCTGGACCAGGACAACAGGAGCTGCCCATGGGCTGCAGCTCTCCCAGATGATTTCACTCTGTAACATATTGAGGATCAGGTCCTTGACCTCCTGGCAAAGGGGCTGGGGGAATCTGTTGGAACCGCTCCCGGATGGGTGGAGGAACTTCCTTGTGGATAGGGTGGTCTATTGCTTCAGTACAGCTGTCATCCTCAGGGCTAGTTGCGAAGACTAGTAGGTGTTTCTCCTGTAGCTGGTGAAGCAGGCATTGTTGTGGTAGGGGGTAGTCCAGGAAGGGGATGGACAACTTTTCCAACAGCAGTCTGTATTGTTCATCATTGAGGGAGGTCATGGTGGCCTGTAATGAGGCAAAGGTGGCTTCTACTTCTGGCTAGGCCCTGGAGATGCAGTGACCAGGTACCACGTAGAGGTCCACAATGGTAGTGTGGTTGAAGAGCAGAATCAGGGAGGTCCCCATGTTGATAAGCTGGACTAGCATCTTTCCCTTGTGGACTTTGTACAAGGTGCAGGCCGTCAACCACTCCCCCTGTACACCTAGGACTTTGTGGGGCTCTACCATCACTGAGGCTCCCTGAAGCTTCTTGTGGACCCCAATGGGCAGGGACTAGACCACCTCTTGGAGGAACGCCAGGAGTAGCTTCTGCATCCAGACAACCCCCACCTGTTCAATCTGGCTCCTAGCCAGTAGCCACTCTCTGATAGGCCTCGAAGGCTCAGATCATGTTGATCCATAAAGCTCACAGGCCACAGCCCCACACACACTGGCCTGAGTATTCAGTATTGGGCAGAAAGTGAGACAAGTTCAGGTTCATGCCCAGGACAATAGGTACTGCCGAGCTTACTGGACTGCGAATCACCACGATCCCTACCCACTTCTTCACCTTGTCATCTATCTGTATCTTCACCCAAGTGACACCTCCACCAAGAAGGGCAAGTTATTGGCTGCCTTCAGGGATAGCCAGGAGAGATCCAACTGGTTGCAATTTCCAAACTGGTGGACGTAGAACTTGTACTCCATGACAGTGACTTCAGACCCAGTGTCAATCAAGCAAGGAATCTCTTGTCCGTTAACTACGGTGGTGATAACTGGACTTGCTGTGACCATAGCCTATGGTCTTCTGGAACCCGGGATCATCCCTCTGTCACAGGAGCCCTTAGTTTAATGGAGGCCTAGGGGTGCATTTGGTTTCATGCTGACCACAGTTCCTGGCTACATGGCCAAAGTGTCCACACTGCCAGCACTTCATCACTTCTGAATTTCATCTGGGTCCCTCAGTAGTGGATTCTCAGACCTACAGAGGTGGGCCAGTTCTTGCATAAATGTGGACATCTCCTGTCTCATGGATGCCATGTTTTGGGAAAGCTCCCTTATGGCAGTCTGCATGAGTGACAGGGGGATGGGGCTAAGGCCTCTTCTCTTAAATGTAGTGGTTCCTGCCTCTTTGTCAACGCTACAGTTGCTTTCACATCTTCCTGTTCCAGCTTATGTAACCATCTGCTGTTTTGATTAAAGACATTGTAGTATTTATTACAACAAGAAAACAAATCAGTCTGACTAGTACTATACCTACTCCCTACCTGACCGAACATAATAATTGAATCGATATTTAGGCAAGTGATACCAATGATCCCAGTCAAGGGTTTAGTAATCACTTGCCTTCAGTATTTTTTTTCTCATGAAAAGGTAGTCATGACTTTTGCAATGGGCAATTAATATGTTTACCATTTAGCCTATACCTCTGGTATATACAGTCAGGTCCATAAATATTGGGACATCAACACAATTCTAACGTTGTTGTCTCTATACACCACCACAATGGATTTGAAATGAAATGAAAAAGATGTGCTTTAACTGCAGACTGTCAGCTTTAATTTGAGGGTATTTACATCCAAATCAGGTGAACGGTGTAGGAATTACAACAGTTTACAGATGTGCCTCCCACTTGTTAAGGGACCAAAAGTAATGGGACAGAATAATAATCATAAATCAAACTTTCACTTTTTAATACTTGGTTGCAAATCCTTTGCAGTCAATTACAGCCTGAAGTGTGGAACGCATAGACATCACCAGACGCTGGGTTTCATCCCTGGTGATGCTCTGCCAGGCCTCTACTGCAACTGTCTTCAGTTCCTGCTTGTTCTTGGGGCATTTTCCCTTCAGTTTTGTCTTCAGCAAGTGAAATGTATGCTCAAAATCGGATTCAGGTCAGGTGATTGACTTGGCCATTGCATAACATTCCACTTCTTTCCCTTAAAAAACTCTTTGGTTGCTTTTGCAGTCTGCTTTGGGTCATTGTCCATCTGCACTGTGAAGCAGCGACCAATGAGTTGTGAAGCATTTGGCTGAACATGAGCAGATAATATTCCCGAAACACTTCACAATTCATCCTGCTGCTTTTGTCAGCAAGTCACATCATCAATAAATACAAGAGAACCAGTTCCATTGGCAGCCATACATGCCCACGCCATGACACTACCACCACAATGCTTCACTGATGAGGTGGTATGCTAAGGATCATGAGCAGTTCCTTTCCTTCTCCATACTCTTCTCTTCCCATCACTCTGGTACAAGTTGATCTTGGTCTCATCTGTCCATAGGATGTTGTTCCAGAACTGTGAAGGCTTTTTTAGATGTCGTTTGGTAAACTCTAATCTGGCCTTCCTGTTTTTGAGGCTCACCAATGGTTTCCATCTTGTGGTGAACCCTCTGTATTCACTCTGGTGAAGTCTTCTCTTGATTGTTGACTTTGACACTACCTCCTGGAGAGTGTTCTTGATCTGGCCAACTGTTGTGAAGGGTGTTTTCTTCACCAGGGAAAGAATTCTTCAGTCATCCACCACAGTTGTTTTCCGTGGTCTTCCGGGTCTTTTGGTGTTGCTGAGCTCACTGGTGCGTTCCTTCTTTTTAAGAATGTTCCAAACAGTTGTTTTGGCCATGCCTAATGTTTTTGCTATCTCTCTGATGGGTTTGTTTTGTTTTTTCAGCCTAATGATGGCTTGCTTCACTGATAGTGACAGCTCTTTGGATCTCATCTTGAGAATTGACAGCAACAGATTCCAAATGCAAATAGCACACTTGAAATGAACTCTGGACCTTTTATCTGCTCATTGTAATTGGGATAATGAGGGAATAACACACACCTGGCCATGAAACAGCTGAGAAGCCAATTGTCCCATTACTTTTGGTCCCTTAACAAGTGGGAGGCACATATGCAAACTGTTGTAATTCCTACACCGTTCACCTGATTTGGATGTAAATTCCCTCAAATTAAAGCTGACAGTCTGAAGTTAAAGCACATCTTGTTTTTTTTTTCATTTCAAATCCATTGTGGTGGTGTATAGAGCCAAAAATGTTAGAATTGTGTTGATGTCCCATTATTTATGGACCTGACTGTGTATATATATATATATATATATATATATTTTTTTTTTTTTTTTTTTCCTAAAGATCAATATATTCACATCACTATGTATAACACAAGCCACTACAACAGCTAAACCAGGACTATGATTTAACCTGTCTGTTTTAGATGAACATTTGACTTTAGGGATAGTTGCCATTTTGGAAATCCTATTAGAAGACATACAGTAAATAAACTGTGGGGCATAATTATAAACCAGTAAATGTATCCTGAACATCAGCTGCAGGTAAATCTTTCTGCTTTCTTGTTGAAGTTAGGCCTGATTTTCCAATTCTGTCAAATATCATCTTGCCCAAGGTTCCCCAAGTTGGAAATATTCCTCTATCCTCTGTAGCTGGATTGAGCGCAACACTTTGTGGAAAGAAACAGTCCATCATTAAGGTGGATGTAAATAACTAGCAGTTGTGTGATGCACCACTGAACCTCCTGCCCCTACTATGTATAGAAAATGTATGCAATTATAAATGATTGAGGTAAAAAATGTCAGTAATGTAAAATGCACCAAATTATCAGTACTGAAAAACCTAAGCTGAAATGTCTATGCCAAATGGAAATAATTGGCTATTTTAGGTCAACTCTTTCAATACAATCAGATTGATATTTTGTTTTATGTCCTTGTCATGGAGATACCAGTTCTGATGCTTAGTAAGTCAACCTATTAGCTTTGGAGAGGGAGCTCTTTTTATTCCTAAAATAAGAAAATAAAATTAAAGTAGTTATAAAAGCTCAAGTTTTTTTTACCTGCATGCATTCTTTTCTTTAAAAAAAATAAGCCTTTAGAATCACTTTAAGTCAAACCTACAACTGTTGTTTCTGACTTTTTACATAGGATCAGCATGATTAATGGCACATATTATATCCTTGTTTTGCAGTATTTTTTCTACAAACATTTTTTCTGCTACAGAATCACTATATTTATCCGTTATGTACCAAAGAAATTGTTCCGTTCTCAAAACACTGACTATGTGTGGCTCTAAACGGACAGCTAAACCTTTGTCAGAATCTCCAGCAAACAGAAGCCCACTGCTTGTGTTGTCTACCAAAGAATCCAACTTTATTTTATAGGTGAAACTGAAACACAATACAATGACAGCATATCAGTATACATAGAATAATTAGTGTAGCATAAATGACAGATGACACAGCAGAAAGGCACTTACAGGTGATGATGTCTTAAGCCCCTTGGGAGAGAAGCAGGCACGCTGCATCCACAGTGAATGGCAATCTAAAATGGCTGAAGAACTTCCTAAACCAAGTGTCATTTCCTGTCTGAGAAATTTACATATCCAGAGGAGAACTGCTACTCACGTTTGCCACTAGATGGCAGTGGTACACTACATATCCCATATAAGTAACTATAATTCAATTAGCCTGTGAAGGCAACACACTCCCTGCCTGATATAATATATTATATCACTACCTATACATAGCTACTGTACAGGGGAAAACACATAATAAGAAAATACCTTCCGGCCTAGATTGGTAACATAAACTAAAACATGAGTCCACAACATATCAAGGTCTTTTGGCTGTGGTACTTCAAGCTGATAGCCCACATGAAGAAATAGTTTAGTCCATAAACCCATCTTTGGATTGGAGAAGCCGTCCAAGGCCAAACTATCTCCAACCATAATTGTAATCCACAGGATGGAATTTAACTCAATGGCGAATGTCTCGCCTGAACGCTATCAGTGACGAGCTCTCTGCTATGTATTCTGCCAGCTACACAACCGAAATGCTATTCAAAGGAGAACAATGACATCTGAAACTGGTCTAGTATACACTTTAGCAGTCCCTTGTTTTGTCACTTTGACTTCAACCTTTCTGACATTACCATCTTTACTTGGCAATGTATTTATGACAATTCCCACAGGCCAGTTGTTTCGGCTTTCTTGACTATCTTTCAATAAAACAACATTTCCATCTTTGACGATGGGACTGGTCTTAGTCCATTTCTTGCGACTTTGTAAGGTACACAGGTATTCTCTCCTCCATCTCTTCCAAAACATATCAGCCAGGCATTGGACTTGTTTCCATTGCTTTACATGGAGTTCTGTTGTACTAAAGTCCCCACAAGGGGCCGATAAAGAGTCTACCTTTTGGGTCAAGAGCATGGCAGGCGTAAGAACTGTAGGATTATCAGGATCTGTAGATAGTGGTACCAAAGGTCTTGCATTAATGATAGCCATAACTTCTGCCATGAAAGTACCCAAAGTCTCATGAGTCAAACAAGTAGGTTTAGCTTGGAGTAACATTGCATCTAAAATGCACCTAGCTACACCTATTAATCTCTCCCAAGCACCTCCCATGTGAGATGAGTGTGGAGTGTTAAAGATCCATGTGCACCCTTTGTCTTGAAGATAGTATAGAAGTCCTGCATCATTTGAGCATATATGCAGGTCTTTGCATGCTCCTACAAAGTTAGTACCTCTATCAGAGCGAATCAACTTAGCTGGACCACGAACAGAAAAGAATCTTCTTAGAGCATTGATGAAACTGGATGCTGACATGGACTCAACCAATTCTATATGCACTGCTCTTGTAGAAAGACATGTGAAAAGAACAGCCCAGCATTTGCTGTCAGCACTGCCTCCTCTAGTTCATCGTGTTACAACTGCCCAGGGGCCAAACACATAAACACCCACACTAGTGAAGGGAGGTTCAGGATTGACTCTATCTTTTGGCAACTCTGCCATATTTTGGCTTACCAATCTCCCTCTGAGTTTACGGCACATGACACATTTGTGAATGATTGCAGACACTGGACGTTTTCCACCAAGAATCCAGAAACCTGCAGCTCTGATTGCACCTTCTGTTATGTGGCGCCCTTGGTGAACTATCTGGTTGTGATAATATCTTACGATCAATGTAGCAATGTGGTGATCATGAGGAATGATGACAGGATGCTTCTCCTCATCTGACAGCGTGGCAAAGGATAAATGCCACCTACTCTCAATAGTCCAACTTGATCTACAAAGGGACTCAATTTTGTAAGACGGCTTTGTTTTGGAAGTGTCTTTTGTTGTTCAATACAGTCATATTCTTGTCTGAAACATGCGTGTTGTACAGAAGAAATTATAACTATTTTGGCCTGTGAAAGTTCTTCTAAACTGACTCTTTCATAGAAAACTCCCCAGCTTCCGGGTTGATCATCATTGGTTTTCTTCTGGAAGCTTTTGGCAACATGAATTAATTTTGCTATAACCCTGCTTAGTCTCTTCCAGTTGGAAAATCTTTCGAAACAATGTGGCCGTAGTCTGGTGTCAAAGGCTTTAGTACTGAAGTTTACTACTTCTGACCCAATTTCAGGATCAGCTTCAGGATCCACTAAAGGATAAACATTGTTGTCATCAGGATTATCTACCACTGTCTGATACAGAAAAGGTGGACCTGAGAACCATATAGAGTTCTGAAGGCAAGCTATCTGTGTAGGCCTGGTAGCATAATCTGCAGGATTTTGTTCTGAAGGTACGTAGAACTGCTGTGGACAGGTTGTTTGTCTGATCCTGTTCACCCGATTGGAGACATACAAGAAGAATCTCTTTGTAGTGTTGCAGATATAGCCTAAAACTGTTTTACTGTCTGTAAAGAATTTCACAGCATCTAGGCTTGGGTCTATCTCGTCTCTCACTAGCTCATACAGCCGCTTTCTTTGCAAGGTTTTACGTAGTGTGTTCAGGCGCTTCATGGCCTGCTCTCTGTTACTGGGTAAATAACACCTTGGTGTGTGAAAGGGTAAGGGAGCTACCCAATTGTTGTTTTCATCTTGGAAAGTCTCTTTATCCATGATATGGAGAAAATCTCGGTCATCTATAGACATTGCTTGTTTGTCGTCATCTTTTGTTCTCTGGAATACTGAGTTCCCAAAAGTGTCAGACTCCATGCCACTACTAATGTCTCTATTGTAACTAGAAGGAAAGTCACAGTATGGTTTTGGGATGTTAAGGGTTTCTTTCACAACAAAGCCATTTTGGCATGGACTTAGAAGGGATGTGAGCCCATTCGGTAGCACAGATGTCTTTGAAGTATTGACACTGTCATGCCGATGTACTGCTCCTAGACAAACTTCTCCTACTATGACCCACCCTAGGTCAAGTCTTTGGGCATAGGGGGCATTAAATGGCCCATTAATTTGTTGGCGTACCTTATGTACTTGTAGAATGTCTCTCCCAAGAAGTAGAAGAATAGAGGCATCTGTCTGGATAGCTGGAATAAGGTGAGATATTGAATTGAGATGAGGATGATGACGGGCTACTTCTGGTGAAGGGATCTCTGTTTTATCATCCGGTATCATATCACACTCTATCAAAATGGGAAACGAGAGACGGATTCTCTTGTCAAGAGACTCAATAGTAACGTCAGTAGATCTTCTTCCTGAAGTTTCTATCATTCCTGCACATGTCTTTAGGGTGTATGGGATAGCACTTGATGTAATGTTGGAGGCATCGAAAAAGTCTGACCTTGCCAGTGACCTGTTACTCTGTTCATCCAGAACTACATACATCTTAACTGCCTTCTCCTTTTTCCCTGTGGGGTACACTGTTGCTAGGCAGATCTTGGCACATGAGCGTGGACTTGTACTGTCGCCACAGATTTCAGTGCATTTGGACATTACTGGGGTAGCTGAATTATCCTTTTGCTCCCTGCCCTCATCTTTCCACTCTTCAGCGACCTCTAGTGGTTGATGCAATGTATCAGGGTGTAAAGCTGTGATGTGTCTGTTACTGCCACATTCTGAGCAATCCGCTTGTATTTTGCAGTCTTTTGCTACATGCTTAGTGGATCCACAACACTTGAAGCAGATGCCGTTTTGTCTAAGAAAGGCTATCCTTTCCTTGATGGGTTTACTTTTGAACCCTTTGCACTTGTTTAGAGGATGGGGCTTTTTATGAAGTGGGCAAAGTCTGTCAGGACCTTCAAAGGTGTTTACCTTGTAGCTGCTTGGACAGCCTGGGTCCTCAGAGGGAACCGTTGTCTTCTGGGTGATCACTGAAGTCCTATTGTAGGATCTAAGTGGCTTTTCTGCCTTTGGCAGTTGACTGCTGGTGATGAAGGAAAAGCTGGGATCACACCGGATCCTTGCTTGCTGCTGTACAAATCTAGAAAACACAAAGAAAGGGGGGAAGGGGACATCATGTTCTTCTTTGTATTTGGCTCCAACACTCACCCATTTTTCTTGCAGGTTGTGAGGTAGTTTCTCCACTATTGGCTTAGTACCGCTGGCGGTATCTAAATGTGCAAGTCCTCTTAGATAGCCTTCTTTTTTGGCACACTGGACTTCCCAAAGAATATCACCCAGCTCTTGCAGTTTCAAGTTGTCTTTGCTGTTTAGCTTGGGGAAAGACTCAAGTCTTTTCATTAGATCACCCTCAATTGCCTCTGGTGATCCATATCTTTCCTCTAGCCTTTGCCAGGCCATATCAAGTCCTGCTGGAGGGTTAAATATATGTATCCTGCGTTTCCTTCTTGCATGTTCTGCTTACTCCGTCACAAGCTATTTTATCAAGTCCAGCATCTCGACTGCTGATAAGTCTAAGTCTTTGACTGCATACAGAAAAGAAGACTTCCATGCCCAGTAATTCTCAGGGCAGTCATCAAACCTGGCTTTACTAGACGAGCAATTTCCAAAATGGAAACTAAGTGGATTTTTGAGATGCATGCTTTCTCCCCCCATGGTTTAAACATGGAATGGGATGTTAACACATTTATTAACAACAGTTAGTGATTAAATATTGTTATAGGGTTTCTTCTTTTGCTCTTACCAGTGTAAGTTTTTAGAATTTGGATTTTCCGTTTAGCTTTAAGTCTATTTTTTATTTATTTTGAGGATCTATTAAAGATTTTTTTTTTTGGATTTTCTTAAATCATACTCAGTAAAAAGGAAACATCGGAATAGGTTTTTTTATTCCTATATTAACATTTTTTATCAATTGGACGTCATGGAAACATAATTTTTATTTTTGGTAATACCAATTTTGACTACAAGATGGCATGGTAAATTATAGTGGGTTAATTTATGAGCAGTATTGGTTTAGTTCCCTTATTTAAGATGGCGCCTCTAGTATCTGCCATTTCTGCTATCTTCTCTTCTGGTTCCGATGTTCCCTCCTCTTGAGTGACAGTTGTTACCTTTATAAGATGCATGGCTTCCAACAGTCTCCATACCCGTGATAATGTAATTTATGGTGAAACATGTGGGGTGGAGCCTGCGCATGTGCATCACATACCTGCGCATGTGCGCTCCTGCTTTTGATGGAACGTCAGTGTAAGAAGCCAGGCAGAGCTTTATCTTAGTTGCTTTGTATACAAGACCACCATGTGAGTTTTATACCTTTTTTTAATAAATATTTTATCAGATTTAGACTATTGGAGCCTTTTCTTTACTCCTATATGTGAGTGTTATGCCATTACTACCCATTCAAGGGTGAAGAGTTGAAGTTGAAGTCTCACATCTATTGGTGATCGGCTGTCGACTGTAGTTTTCAGTTTTTATAGCTGTGTTGACTTCTCCTATGAGGGTCACAGGGCTTCTGGTAAGCCTTTTGATGTAGTGGTGTTTCGCACGTGGTGATTTCATTTACACGTTATTGGGGAAAAGGATTACTGATTTTCTCATCATTACATGCATTGGGTGTCAGTTATGCACATTTTATGGACTTTTCAAGTTTAGAGTTTTGCGTTTTTTATATTATATGTTTTAAACTTTAGCGCTGAACAGTTTTGTTATATTTGAAGAAAATAATGTATCCTATATTTGGTGCTGGCAGCTACGTTTGTTCACTTATTGTTTGTATGTTATGCACAATTTTTCATTGGTAGCACGGCTTTTTATATCCAAATTACAAGAAAAGGTAGCTAAACAAAAACTTCCACATCATTTCCATCCCTAGACTGGGGAAAAACTCCTTAACCCACAAGGAGTAGCAGGTGCATTCATTATATAATATGGTTCATTATATAACTTCAAACAAGACCTATCTATTCCTCAACCAACCCCTGAAAAAATTGTAGACTTCCTAGATTCAGTACCCAAATTAACAACTGAAAAATTTGAAATTCTTAATCAACCCATTACAGCAATAGAGATTATGGATACCATTCAGACACTTCCGCAGAACAAATCGCCGGGGCCTGATGGCTTCTCCTCAGATTATTATCAGCCATTTCAATCCATTCTGTCCCCATATTTGGAGTCAGTGTTCCATACTGCTGCGTCTACTGCATCTTTTCCAACTGAAATGCTTGCAAACAAGTGTTACATCACCTAAGCCTGGAAAGGACCCTGTATTCCCACAACATTTCAGACAAATTTGTCTACTAAATATAGATTTAAAAATGTATGGTAAACTTATAGCAAACAGGCTTCTCCATTTCCTACCTTCTCTAGTACAACCAGATCACGTGGGATTTGTTCTGGGACGCCAAGCCCCAGACTCCACCAGGTGTATTCTTAACATAATGCATCATGCTGAAACTACTAAAAGGCCTTCTCTGCTCCTTGCTTTGGAGGCAGAGAAAGCCTTTGATAGAGTTCATTGGGGATATCTCACACAGGTTTTGCATAGGTTTGGTCTATTTTTTCAGCTATCTCAGCTTTATACACAGCTCCATTCGCTCATGCTTTTACTGAGGGATTATTTTCCAAAAGCTTTTCAATCACTGGTGGCACAAGGTAGCGGTGCCCCAGACAGTATTCACTCTGGTCATGGAGCCATTGGTGGAAATTATAAAAACACATATGCATATCAGAGGAGTTACCTCTAAAGGGAACCCCCATGTGATCACACTTTTCGCTGATGATATCATCTTAACATTGGCCATGTTGAATTTATTTAACTCTATATCTTATTACAAAACTAATGAATCCATGTCTAACTTCTTGGAGATAAACATACCTGCAAAAATGAAATCCCTTTTGCAATCTCAGTTTCCTTATCCCTGAGCAACAAACTCTCTCTCTTACGTAGGAATAACCCTAACAACTCCCATCTCCAATTTGTATAAATCTAATTACCAACCTTTATTAACATTTGTACAAAAGAAATGAACTAAACTGGGCAAACACTACCTGTCTTGGGCTGGAAGACTTGAAGCATTGTTGATTCTCCCTAAAATCTTGTATGTATTCACAGCGCTTCCCATACAGGTCCCACTTACTCTCTTCAAAGGACTACAGAATATACTGAAACGGTTTCTTTGTGCCAATGGCAAGGCATCGTTGCATACACACCATATTAGTGAAGCACAGAAAGGTGGGGGGCATTGGTGTACCTGATATATGTATGACTATTATATAGCAACTCTTTTAGATCAGACTAAATTCTGGTTTCAACCTCCTTCTTTAAAACATTGGTGCTCTCTAGAAGGTGAATGAGTGGGAGGGGACACTTTTCAAGCCTTACTGCTAGCACGTGCCTTTGCATCAAACAATGCAATCTACCATCTACACACCCCACGTTTCTAGCAACTCTTGTAGCATGGAAATGTTTTTTATGATCTAGCACTACATTTAGCTCAAATTTTCCAGCTTCAGAAAATTGAACTACCACTTGAAGTGCTAAAATTTCTCCTACCAAACATCCATTATATCTTGGGAGAACCAAGGGATCAGTAAATTGTCAGATCTACTCCATAAAGGTTTACATATCCCCTTTGAAAAACTGCAATATAAATATATTCTTTCAGACAGGGAATTCCTAACATATGCCTGGATATCCTCTTTTCTCCAAACCCACCCTACTCCAGAGGTGAATATTCCTAGCACAGCCTGGTGTTATTGAACCTCCCCTCTTAGCAATTGCAAGGGAATTTCCCTTTTCTACAATTTACTTCACACCAAACAGCTATTTAAAACTAACCACTGACCAAGTGGGATACTGATCTACAACACCCCTTCCATGATCAACAATGGCAAACCGCTATAAAAATTAATTTAACTCCATCACAATGTACAACATACTGCAAAATGGCACAAAAACTCCACTTGAGATGGTATTACACACCTTACACTCTGTCTAAATTTAACAGGTCAATATCCAACATCTGCTGGAGAGGATGTGGTCAGGTTGGACTATTAATGCATATGTTGTGGTCATGCCCACGGTGAATGAGTGGGAGGGGTACGGGGATACTGGAATTCTGTTTTTCATCTAACAGCGAGTGTAATGGTAGCATTTCTAAAGCTAACTTTCCACAGGCCATCTTAAGTCTAGATTTAGAGGCCCTTCCCTATGAGTTAAAACCCATTACTATGCACATCCTGTTTGCTGCATGCCTCATTTTTCTTAGGAAGTGGAAGTGGAATACAACTCCTAATGATGGAGAGGTAATAAGTCAGCTACATATTTATTAGAACAGGTAAGGGCTTATAAAGAAGGTAGACTACACATCTTCTTTAAACACTGGGCCCCTGGAGAGCATTTAGAAAAATTGTATAATAACCTAGAAATCTTTTCAAGATTGCCTTTTTTTTTTAAAGTATACTGTATTGTTTAGGTGGGTCCAATATCACAATTTATTTTTATTGTTGACTCTCTCTTCACATGTGTCATTCATATCCTGACTCTTTTGACAAAAGTATTGATGTAATGTACTTTTTTTGTTACTGGATTTAACTAAATGTCTAACTTTGTGGGATCATACCTTGACTTACCTGTTATACTAGTTGTATTCTTATACCTGAACATTCAATATAAAATATTTGGAAAAAAAAATGGAAAACACATTTTCTTGATACAGCCTTAGTCTGCAGTTCTTTCATGGCATTGTTAAAGTTAAATAGTGCTAAAAAAATGTAATTTCCATCATTGCCTTTCTCTAGCTACTTGGTGTTCCATGTTTACAGTTTATGTATGTCCTATGGATCAATATCTCAATACTCAGAACAATTATATTAAAAAAAAGTAAAAAAAACAAGGAGTAACAGAGCCAGGAAGCAAAGGGAGCAGATGTTCCAGATTGAGAAACGTGGCCTTGTATGTGTGGGTAGTGGAAGAGAATGGTGGAATTGTACTGTATATATACAAAATCGACAGATAATATACAAGAATGAGACCTAGCTCAGTGAAGTTTGACTTCACAGAGATTTGTCCCTAATGCAGAGAAAATCTAATTTTATTTACAAGTCTTAAGGTTACACCAGGCAAACGCACAAACCAAACAGTGTTTACAATATGTGAGAAGGAATGAATCTTATTCTTGAAAGACTGGTGAAATGCATGAATGCGTCTTCTCTTTTTGTATTTATGATATAGCATTCGAGTGCCTTATGAGAACAAGGGTGGCTGACATAAGCTGCAATAAAGTACAGTATTTTGTTGAATAATTCCCTTAAAGGATAAGTTTGCCTTTTAAGAAAAAAAAATTAATTGCTTATATTTTTTCAGGAAAAAAAAAGTGAATTTATTATTTTTCCTGCTGGAGCCTGGAAAGCATTGCATCCATGACCAGTGGTCAGGCTTCCTCAGACAAGCTCTGCAGCTTTCTGCCTGTACCTTCATATGGACTGTCTATTGAAGGCTGAAGGGATTGTGAATAAACTATGAAAGTGCTCATCAGCGCCTTCGCAGTTCATTCAGAACTACAAGCCATCAGTCGCAGTGGATGATGGTAGTTGTAGTTCATTCATTCACAGAAAACTGTGTGGGTGGAGCATAGCTGCATTGTTTTTAAATTGTGACATCGGGAGCGGAGAGAAGATCCACTGCCCACTGTCACACCGAGGAGGGGGGTGAGGTGGAACTGGCGGCAGCAGATTGAACAGGTCACATGTTCCACCTTAAATAAAGATGAACTTACTGTAGCCTTTAACCTCTTCATAAGCAGCTAGATTTTCAGAACATTCTTTCTTGCTATCACTGCTAACTTAGTTAAACCTTAAAATGTCACCCAGACCTGTTATTTGAATGGAATACCAGATGTATGAAACAAAGTTAATTACAATATGTACAACTTTTGCTGAACGAAAATCACATTAATTTGAAAAACATTTTCTATCCTGCTCAAATTTTTTCATTACAATGGTTGAAAACGAACATCAGTTTGACTCCACTAATCAGAAAGAGAGCAAGGTTTACAGGTTTGCTTTCTCTGATCTCAGCAATGCCATTTTCCTGCTGTCAGGGCTGGGCTCCTGCTACTTAACGAGCAGCTCTTTTCTTTCAGTGTTTAGAAGCTGTTCAGCTGTTGGTTAATTACCAGCCACTCGTTGTCTCCACACTGACTCACCTGTATACCATTACCTAGATCATTAGCCCAGTCTACAGTCGGCCTTCTTGCTATTTTAGCAGCTTAGTTCATTTCCTCCTTGCCTTTGTGTGGTCTATGATCTCCAATGTGTTCCTGCCTGTGTTCCTGTGTACAACCCAGTCTGGATTTTTGACTCCTGACTACGCTGACTTCTGGTTTCCTGACTTTGGCTCCTCTGATTATCCGCACTGGCATCCAAACCCTGGCTTCTGCTTTGACTACCTTCCTAATCTATGTTATATTTGCTGTTTCATTGAAGGTGTGATTTTAACTGTACTTTCTGTCTCCGCCTGGTTTATGTTTTTTATGGTTCCTGACATTATGCAAGGGCCATGAATTCACAAGATGCAGGCAATCCATCTAGTTGTAATATTTTTTCCAGATTGGATGAACAGGACCACTGCATGGATCAGTTTGCCATAGCATTACAAACACTCTTAATCTGAATTGCTCATCTGGATACTTCTACCCCGGCTGCTCCTGTACAACCAGTGTTGCAAGCCATCCCTGCTGCTGTTTCTATCTCAGACAGCCACATCTGATGCTACCACTGTAAGAGGTATGGCTGGTTCTTCTCTACTTCCCCAGCAGTTTGGGGACAATCCAGCTCACTGCAGAGGGTTTCTCAACCAGGTATGAATATATTTTGAAATTCTGCCCCAGGCATTCCCTACAGACAAAGGCAAAGTAGGCTTCATTATTTCTTTGCTTTCTAACAAAGCCTTGGCTTCAGCAAACCCTTAATAGGAGACACAAAAACCCATTGTCCAGAATTTCCCCAAGTTTGTGGCCTCCTTTAAAAGGGTATTTGATAATCCCGCTCGCTCCACCTCTGCTGCCAAGAGCCTCATGTGCAATAAACAGAGTACGAGAACTGTTGCTGACTACGGTCATGAATTCCATATTCTGGCAGCAGAGGTTGGTTTGAACATTGAGGCTCTCATGGCTGTTTTTTTTCATGGCCTCCCTGATAACATTAAAGATGAGATTGCAGTTTGAGATATACCTCGAGAATTTTGAGGCGTTTATCTCGTTTGCCATTCTCATTGATACCAGACTCCGAGAGACCTTCCTTTAAGGAATGCTTGCAGAAGCCTCCTGTATGTTTGGCTCCGAGCTTTGCATTTTTTACCCATGCCTCCCTCACCTCCCATGCCTCCTGGGCCCAAGTCTACCAGTGAAGTAGAGCGCACGCAGCTGAGTTTTAAACGTCTCTATGATGAAGAGAGGGCCTTTAGAAGAAGGGAGAGATTGTGCCTTTACTGTGACCAAGCAGGTCACTTATTGAAGTCTTGTCCAATCCGTCCAAGAAATGCCTTCACCTGAGGTCCTGTAAGGGACAGAAATTAGGTGGCATCTTTGCATCCCCAGCTATCCTTAAAGATAAGTCTCTAGTTCTGGATACCATTTCCTGGTCTAAGTTTATCATTGACACCCAGGCACTAATCGCTTCTGGGGCTGCAGGCTTGTTCATAGATAGTGCCTTCATGTTGAAACACTCAATACTTGTCACTTGTCATTTAGGCTATTGATGGGAGACCTCTATAGCCTGCCCATGTAACCCATGAAACTGCTCCATTGACCATGGCTGTAGGGGCTCTTCACATGAGATAATCCAATTCCAAGTAATTTCCTCACCCCATTATCCAGTTGTCATTGGTTATCCATGGTTACAGAAGAACAATACTTAATTTTACTGGATAGAACCAAGGTTCTGTCATGGTTGCCACAATGCACTAATACTTGTTTTCAGAAACTGAGTAGGGTCTTGTGCACATATTTAGTCTCTTCTTTTGGCAGAGGAGTAGCGGGAATTCTCTGATGTCTCTGACAAAAGGCAGGCCAGTATTTTGCTGCCACTTCGGCCTTATGACTGCACAATTGAACTTCAACCTGGTGCCATTTCTCCCTGGCCAGGTTTACCCTCTGTCTGTCATGGAGGATACAGCTATGGAGGAGTATGTTGCAGTTTCACTATCCTCTTCTCCTTCTGGTGCTGGGGTTTTTTGTGAAAAAGAAGAGCGGTGAACTGAGACCCTGTATTAATTATAGGGGTCTCAATCGCATTACTATTAAAAATGCTTATCCGATCCCATTGATAACTGAATTATTTGACCACTTCAAGGGAGGCATACAACGTCATGAGGATTAAAGAGGGCGATGATTGGAAAACTGAATTTAATACTAGGAGCAGACACTGTGAACACTTTGCAATGTCCTTTGGTCTCTGCATGCTCCTGCAGTTTTCCAGGAATTTATTAACGATGTCCTCTAAGATATGCTTCAGCAAAGTGTAGTGGTTTACCTTGATGATATTCTCATATATTCAAACTCCCTAGAGAACCACCACATAGACATCTCCTGTGTGCTACAGAGGTTGAGAGAGAACAACCTGTATTGCAAGTTGGAAAAGTGCGAGTTTAATCGTAAACAGGTTACATTTTTGGGTTATGTCATATCTGCTGCTGGGTTTTTGATAGACCCAGAGAAATTGTCTGCAATCTTACAGTGGCCTCGACCCATAGATCTATGTCCTCTACAAGGTTTTCTCGGCTTTGCCAACTATTGTCGGAAATGTATTTGCAATTTCTCTTCTCTGACTTACCCCTGACTGATAGGACCAGAAAGGAGGGCAAGTATGTAGCGACACTCCGTGCTGGGGGAGCCACACAGTCCGCTCTGCTCTTCATTTACTCTACAGAGACTTCACTGAGCGACTATCATTCTCATAGATGGTGTGATGTGTGTCCTGGTATGTATAGACGGTGTGTATATGCTATTTAGGTGGATACCTGGAGTGCTTTGTTTTGGTGCATATATTTGGAGTGGAGTGTTTCCCTACAATCCGGAAAGTAGCAGTGGATGTGTGGCTATGGTGCAGATGTATACCAGATGACCCCCGGGGTTATTCCAGGATGATGGTGGCCAGGAGTGGTCTTGATTACTCAAAAGCGCTGTGTATTGAGCTATCTGGTTAGTGCAATTTATTCTCATTCCCACATGCACTAGAAGCATAGATTCTGCATTTGTCTGGATAATTAAGCTGTCACCAATACACCACTTACGCCATATTGAGATGCATTCTGCACTTCAGTATTGCACTCCCTAGCGCATTGATATGGACAATTTTGTGTGAACTCCATTTTATGAATATTTTATGTGATACAGATTTTATACGCTTATAGGAGGTTTTTAGATTTATCCTTTATGTATTATAGCGCTGCATTTTCTATATGCTATTGTCATACGAGGGTTTGAGTTTTACCTTTTATGCCAGCTGCTTTTATGTTTTCATGGTTTTATGTCTCTCTGATTTTTAGGCATTTCTATATATACAGTATACTGCATACTGCATGTTGAAATGCATTTTTATTACAAAATATATAAAAAATATTGTTAAAATACATTTCAAATATACTGTATGTCTTTAAAAATACAAATCTAAATTTTTGGAATGCATTTACAAATATATGTAAAAATATATGTTAAAATGACTTTTTTATATGTTAAAAAAATCTGAAAAATATATTTTTCAAAAATATATATTTTTAGAAATATATATTTTTTAAATATATTCTTCAGATTTATTTTAACATATAAAAAAGTCATTTTAACATATATTTTTACAGATATTTGTAAATGCATTCCAAAAATGTAGATTTGTATTTTTAAAGACATACAGTATATTTGAAATGTATTTTTAAAAATATCTTTCATATATTTTGTAATAAAAGCGCATTTCAACATGCAGTATATACTGGTTATATATATATACAGTATATATATATTGAATATGGCCAAAATTGTAGCATTTCAAATATATGTCAATATATTTGGGAAGAATATTTTTAAAATATATTTCAAATATATTTTTCTTCCATAAGGGTCCCAGGGCAATACAGTTATTCCTATGGTGGTTTTAGAAAATGTCACATTGCATTCCGCTAAAGAAGTTGCCTACATTCAAAGAACTGGCATCAGTATTCGCTCAGGAGGTCTTTTGGTTACATGGGTTACCTAAAGTTATCATCTTGGACAGGGGTAGTCAGTTTCTATTCAGCTTTTGGCGAGCCTTTTGTGCACAGTTGAGAATTCAGCTTTCCTTCTCCTTGGCAGATCACCCGCAGTCCAATGGGGCCACAGAACGGGCCAACCAAGCCTTGGAACAGTTCCTAAGTTGCTATATTTCAGATCACCATAACAACTGGGACCTTTTACCTTGGGCAGAGTTTGCTCACAATAACGCCATCAATGCCGTCTCCTGATTATCTCTGTTTATGGCGAACTATGGGTTCCAGCCATCCATGTTACTTGATACATTCATTCCGCATGGAACTTCTGTGTTAGAGAAACATCTTCGAGAACTCTGGGGTGTAGATCCAAGAAACTTTGCGTGTAGATCCAAGAAACTTTGCAATTCTCCAGAGAAAGAGGTACAAACTCCATGCTGACCACAGATGCCTGGTTGGAGAGAGGGTCTGGCTGTCTTCCTGTAACCTCCGACTCCATGTTGCCTCACTAAAACTGGCGCCTCGGTACATTGGGCCTTTCTGCATACCCGTAGGGTTGACCCAGTGGCATACGCATTAGATCTTCCTTCCAACATGCGTATTTCCAACATATTCCATGTTTCCTTATTAAAATCTTTGGTCTGTAACCGCTATACCACCTCGGTACCATGCCCTTGTCCAGTTCAGATTGACAACCATGAGGAATATGAGATACAATTTATCATTGACTCTGCTAGTGTTTGTGTATACATACAATATCTTATTCACTGGCGGGGTTATGGTTTGGAGGAATGCTTTTGGGTCTCATCCTTGGACGTACATGCTCCTGCCCTCCTCCATGGTGCCCCCTGAGGGGGAGTGGTTGTTAAGGAGGCTGTACTGTCAGGACTTGGTTCCTGCTACTTAATGAGCAGCTCTTTCCTTTCTGTGCTCACACGCTACTCAGCTGTTGGTTAATTACCAGCCACTTTTTGTTTCCACAGTTACTCACCTGGATACCATTACCTGCCTCATTAGTCCAGCATACTTTTTTGCCCTTTTTGATATTTTAGCAGATTAGCTCATTTCCTCCTTGCCTTTGCGTGTGTCACGGTGAGAGATCAGGTTCAGGGACCAGTAGCTATAGCAGCACACCAACCAACAGGATAGGTAAACAAGCAGGTCACCCTGGGAAATGACACAGGCTCACCTGAGGTGTGGGGTCTAAGCACTAACCGGTATTCACCAGAGCTCCTGATGGTGGAAATGGATTTTGCTGCATGTTAGTACCAGGTCGCAGTTCTCAGGATCACCCCACCAGGAAGTGAGCAAACCAGGATCCAGTAGCAGATATGGCAGGTAGGGATCTAGCAGAAGCGTAGTCAGTAAACAAGCCAAGGGTCGGTAACAAGCGGTAGCAGGTTGGGATGAGGCAGAATCATAGTCAAGGAACAAGCCAAAGGTTGGTAGCGTAGGTATGGACGGCAGCAGGAGAGGCAAAGCGAGATACTGGCTGGAGAAGGCACAATAATCTGGCAACCAGGAAGTGCAGAGACATGGCTTAAATGAGGAAGTTCATGGGAGGAGCAAGGAGTTCAAGGTTCATCAGAAAACAAGGCACAGGGCAGGATTGTCCAATAGATCAGGCAGAGTGTTGTCCAGCATCCCAGGTAGCTCAGTGAGAAGAGTTACTGCCTGACACAGTAGAGGTCCCAGGTTCAAGTCCAGGCCCTGACAGTACTCCCCTCCTCCCAGGACGTCCTCTGGACGTCTTAGGGCCAGGTTTGTGAGGAAACCTCTGGTGGAATTCTCTTGTTAATCTAAAGGCGTGAACATTCTCCTCAGGCTCCCAATAATTTTCTTCTGGCCCATATCCTTCCCATTGAACCAGATATTGTAATTTGTTCCTAAAGATCCTGGAATCAAGAATTTTCTCCACCACAAATTCTTCTTCACCCTGTACCTCAACGGGTGGAGGAGGTGGAAAAATTCTTCCAGAGAAAGGATTTTCATGAAACAGTTTGAGTAGTGATATGTGAAAAACATTGTGAATCCTCATACTGTCTGGAAGCTTTAAACAAAATTGTACCAGGTTGATTTGGGCACAAACTTGTGACCCAACTTAGCAGATGGAACATGAACCTTCAAATTTTTTATTGATAACCAAACTTCACCCACATGAAAGGTAGGAAGTGATCCCTGGTGTCTGTCAGCAGCCTTTTTGTAACATTCCTGAGCTTCCCTCACAGTCTCAATCAATATCTCCTGAATCTCCTGCAATGTAGTTAGTCTGTTGGTAACAGCAGGAATTGGAGTTGTGATAGGGAGATCAGGAATAAAAACTGGATGATAACCGGTGTTTAAATTTTGCTGAAGCCTAGAGCCCCTGAGCAGCAGTAAATCTTTAAGCTATCAGCAGATCGGCCTCTACATTTTCAGCACAGTGCGAAAAATAGGGATCAACTGAGCATGTGCAGAGCAGGGTGATGCAGTGTATAACTGGATTTTAAACAGTATAGACACATATTTTACATGTTCTACATAGTTATACCTGCAAAAGTGGCCAGCCTGAAGTAATCTAGCAGTAATCTAGTAGGACTTAGTTTTCTGACTAACGTTCCACTTTAAGTTATGCTATGAGAATGAGGACACATATAAAATATAAGGTTGGTATTGTTGCAAACGCGCGCAACAGAGACTGACGCAGTCAGCCATTTTGCTAAGAATCTCCATTTTCTCCCCTCACTCTCCCTCCCCCCTCACTCTGAGAGGAACAGTGACAGTGTATGTGTGTGTTAAAAAAATGTCACAGGAGGGTCATAGGAGCTATAAAGGCCCCCCAGGGAGCCAGGGGCCTAACTGTCCCAGAACCTGTGCCATTTTACACCTCGGAAGAGATAAGGCAAGCTTTCTCAAGCGTTGAAAGAAATTCCGGCCTAATGAACCTACTCAGCATAGGTGACAGAATCAGATAACACTTCACAAAATCCATGTTTCCCCTATGTCTTATATCTTGGAATATGGGAGATTTACATAAAAACCGGACATATCGTCAGATGGACGATGAGAAGGCGAAGAGTTTGATGGGTCACTTGCCTTGTCTTGGATACACAGGAAAGCAGAAAAATAGATCTCGTGAACCGTTCAGTGTACACTTTCATAATTCATATCTAATCAATCCTCAGACTTGTCTGCATAATAATCTATCCGCGTGTGGAATGTCACTTGTGCAGATGGAAAGTTATAGGCCAAAATATGAGTTAAGGGAGATTTTTGCTCTATTTGAGGCATCCACCCATATCTCCACGCCCTAAGAGGAGATTGGTCCTTGACTTCAGAGCCACCCCCTGCTAGGGACTACAAAATAGGCTGTCAGGCCTAAGAGTAGGAAGTTGAAGACATCTCCCATTTTTTAACATCAATACCACCTGGGGGAGACCCGTGCAATTCACTCTGAAACTTGATCTGCTTACATCCAAGGCTTAATGGTAAGTACCTTAACCCTTTAACCTCTCTCTGTTATCTCTTTGCTGTGCTGTTATTCTCTGTATGTTTATATATATATCTTAGGTACATCTTTTTCTGTAAATATTTTTATTGCACGCGTTTGACCTTTTAGTAGTAAATCTTTCCTTCTGAAAGTGTTGAACTGTTTCTATAGCGCTTTATTGCAATTTACGAATTCCTGCCTCTAAAGAGAACGCTACTGTGTTTGTTTAAACCTCTGTATAACCGGCGTTCGTCACATATTGGATGTCTCGATCGTGGGATCATCGCATGTTGGTGGCAGCGATCTTGCGATCGTGACAGGTATTATCCCAATTTAGCTGAAAAAGTGGAAATATACTTTATTAAGAGTCATGCTAACTAAAAACTCAAAGCACCTCATAAGCAATTAACATCCACTGTTCTGAAGTATTAAATCAAATTTATTGCTCTAAGATGAAGCAGAGCACACTGATAGTCACCCAAATAAAATAATGAAAAAACAGGATCACTTTAGACTCAGTATAAAATCTTTTTCCAAAATGTTCACAACACATACAACATCCAAAGTACTTACAATAAGAACATCCATCAGGCCAGTAAGTTAATTTACAAACTTATCCTGCACAATTATACAGGCTACACAGATTGGGTCAGAGCCAGGCTGAGACAGAGGCAGAAGAGGCATCCTGCTTGTGCACCATGCTGGGGGGTGGTATTACTAAAAAAGCATCATCCATCTGCCTCTGCATCACCCAGCCATGTCCTGCACTGTGCAGGGATGATCTGTCAAACTCAGTTCTGTAGATCACACTGGGATATTGCAGCCATTTCTGTCTAACTAATGGTACTCTGCTCTGCTGTCAGTAAGTCAGCTGCCTGAGCCTTTGATGAAGTAGTAAGTGACGAAACGTGTCAGAACGTAGCTTCGGACGTAAACCGGAAGTTGTGGAGTTGCCATTTTGGAGAAGGTTTTTACATACCATGCTGTATTTGTGAATGAATATATGCTGAGACACAAAAGTTTGTTTGTAAATGCAATTTTTACTAATAAATGGCCCAATCCCTACTATTGCCTACTACACTATATTGATTTGTTCTGACATATATTATGATGCCATTGGAAATCGTATATATTCTGAAATGAGAGGAGCCTATGCCTATTCAATGCTGGTGGATTTTTACTGTCTGGTAAGGTGCATGGTATATGAGGTGGTGGATAGTGTGTTCACATACACTGGTGATCTGTGGAGACATGAGGGGAGCACAAGAGAGTGTTTATTGTTTTGAGGATATTACACTATATCTGATTTTCTCCTATGCAGAGGAGGACGGATTTGGGAAATTGAACCACAGAGGGATTTGGAGGTGGAATTTGTTAAAGCTTATCTCAAGTTCACATAGGGTCTGAGTAAGAACCCGAAAGACGGATGCCAGCATCGGTCGGAGGACATGGCCGGGGACACAGCTGGAGGACAATGAGGGACCGCGGGACAAGGTAAGTGATCCAGGGATCCCAGATCAATGCTGCAGTGTAATCCTGAGTGTAGCTCAGGGTTACCGCTTCTGGTACTGAAACTCAATCCCGAGTTACACTTGGGAATACCGCCAGGGTGGTTGATGACAGAGGAAGAGGGATCTTTCACACATAAAGGTTTACCAAAGACAAACAGGCTGTGCACTTTGCAAAGGAACTTTCCCTTTGCAAAGGAATTTGCCCTTAGCATTGTGAATGAGGTAAAGCTCAACTGACTTTTAACATCCAATCGTGCAAGCAAAAATACAGTTTTTTAAAATTCCCTTGCATGCCATTGAGCATTCTTGAAAAGTGAATTTTCGCCACATTCACTAAGCTAAGTAAAAATTTCCTTGCAAAGTGTGCAGCCCATCTACTATAGTAAATCAACCCTGAATAATACTGTCCTCTAAAATACAGACAGCCCTGCTATTGCTTTTTCCTGTATCTTACTCTAATCTAAAACAGTGCTTGCTCAGATTCTTCCTCATGGCAGCAAAGGCAGTGTTCCCAAAACACTGGAAAAACAAAATATCTACCAAAGTTGAAGAAATGGGCAGAACTGATGAGATAACTAGAGAACCATTGCCTCCAGTTCCCTAAACACTTTGGGGACATGGATCCTCTTCTGGGATGTGAATCACTTTAAGATTTGCACCTGCCAAGATGTCCTGCTCAGCTGTGCATCTTGCACCTCCATAACCATCTCCCTCGCTGTTTGTCCGATTCTCGTTAAATTACCCTTTTGAACTTTGTTTATTTATAACCCTCTAGATAAACTATTTGTCTTTTTTGTTTTTCTCTCTACAGTTGTGCTCAAAAGTTTGCATACCATGGCAGAAATCATGACATATTGGCATCGATATTGAAAATAATACTGATCATGCCATACAATTGTCTTTCATTTAAGGATAGTTGTGTGAAGCCATTTATTATCACATAGCTCCTTTTTAAATCATAATCATCAAAAGTCTGCATACCCTTAGTTCTTAATACTGTGTTTAGCATCAATGACAGTGTACAGTCTTTTTTAATATTTGTCTATGAGGCCCCAAATTCTTGTAGGCAGTATAGCTGCTCATTCATCTTTGCGGAATATCACCAGGTTATGCAAAGTCTTTGGTCATCTTGCATGAACCACCAGAGTGGTTTGATGATATTGAAGGTCAATATCATGATATTGAAGGTCAGGAGACTGGGAAGGCCACTCCAGAGCCTTCACTTTTTTCTGCTGTAACCATCGAAGGGTCAACTTGGCCTGGTGCTTAGGGTCATTGTCGTGCTGGAAAGTCTAAGAGTGTTCCATGCGTAGCTTACGTGAAGAAGAATGCAAGTTGTCTTCCAGTATTTTCTGATACTATGCTGCATTCATCTTGCCATCAGTTTTCATAAGATTCTCAATGCCTTTAGAGCTCACATACCCCCAAAACATCAGTGAACCACCACCATGCTTCACAGTGTGGATAGTATTCTTGTCGCTAAAGGCCTTGTTGACATCTTTTGAAATAGAGCACTTATAGTTGTGACCATAAAGCTTTATTTTGGTCTTGTCACTCCAGATTACATTGTGCCATAAGGGAGTGGGGTGTGTCAAGGTGTTTCCAGGCATATTGTAACCAAGATTTTTTGTGACATTGGCCCAGTAAAAACTTATTTCTAGAAACTCGACCATGAAGCTAATTTTTGTTCAAGCATCATCATATTGTGAAACTGTCTTTTTCCAGAACAGCTTGTATTTCTCCTGATGTTACCTATGGGTTTTTCTTTGTGTCCTGATCAATTTTTCAGGCAGTTGTGGATGCTTTCTTGGTCTACCTGACCTTGGCTTGGTTTCAAAAGATCCCCAAATTTTCCACTTCTTAATAAGTGATTGAACAGTACTGGCTGGCATATTCAAGGCATTGGATATTTTTTTATATTCTTTTCCATCTTTGTAAAGTTCCATTACTTTATTATACAGGTCTTTTGACATTTCTTTTCTGCTCCCCATGGCTCAGTATCTAGCCTGCTCAGTGCATCCACATGAGAGCTAACAAACTCATTGAATATTTATACACAGGCGCTAACTGCTATTTAAAAAGCCACAGATGTGGAAAATAAATTTTAATTATCATTTTAACCTGTGTGTGTCACCTTGTGTGTCTGTACCAAGGCTGAAAATTCCAGGGTATGTAAACTTTTGATCCGGGCCATTTGGATGATTTCTCTTATCATTATGATTTAAAAAGGAGCCAAGCAACTATGTAATAATAAATGGCTTCATATGATCACCATCCTTAACCTCCCTGGCGGTATGATTATTTCAGATTTTTGGTGCTGAAAGCGGTACCATTTTTTTGCATGGAAATATGTATTTTTTTTATTGTAGATTGTAATTTTTAGGAAAAACTCACTGAAATCTGTCCGAACAAGAGTCTATTAAACATCCCGGGTATGATAAAATTTGAAACACAAAATCATAAATTATAATTTAATAAATAATCATAAAAATAATATAAAAATAATAAAAAATTTAATTCAATAATATAATCAAACCAAAAACACTGAAATGTGAAATAGAGCGCCAAGTTCGCACATTGCTGAGCTCACTCGCAAAATCGTTTTCAGTTTCTGATGACGAATTTCCCCCACGAATCATTATCACTCAATTCTGTAAGTGGTTCTGATTTACTATCGCTGTTCTCTAGCTGATCTAAACCGCTTTTGACCTAAAGGGACACTTTTTGGATGCCATGGACGTTTCTCAGTTTCCAGGCAGAAAGAACAGACAAAATGCAGGCAGGGCGCAGGACAAAGCACTAGGGACAATATGTATGTGAAATAGGTTGAAACAGCAATGTTTTACTGTGTAAAATGAAAAAAAAAAAAATGACATTTTTTAAAATTTTTAAATTTCCCGCCGCCGGCGGCGCCCGTACGTCCTGACGTCACAGGGACAGGACACAGAAGCCGGATGCCGGCATCAGCCGGAGGAGATGGCCGGGGACGCTGCAGGGGACACATCGCGGGAGCGCAGGGTAAGGTAAGTGAAGAACACATGCCGGAGCAGCGCCGCATGGTATTCCCGAGTGTAGCTCGGGGTTACCGCTTTTGGTACTGAAATGTTACCCCGAGCTACACTCGGGAATACCGCCAGGGAGGTTAAATAAAAGATAGTTTTTTGGCACAATCAATCATATTTTCAATATCAATGCCACAATTTCACTTTTTCTGTCAGGGTATGCAAACTTTTGCGCACAACTGTACATTTCCTTGAATCATATGGAGACCACGTGTCTCACATTTCTATATACAGTAGTTAGTTGTGTCCTCCCACAATACTAGTATGCAATATATGGATATTCCAAATAGAATTCATACAGGAGTTGGACAATAATATGGAAACATTACATGATTTGCAGATGTGAAAGTGATGGCATGTTTCATGTTGAAAACAGAAGTGATGCCCACATAGCTGGGGTCTTTGTGACTGAAGTTGCCAATTTATTTGTGGTGTCGAGAGGTACAGTATCAAAGGTTATGACAGCATATACAGTTTCTGGGAAAACGTCATCTGATAAGCATAAGTGCAGTGTCTGCATGGTCAACTGACTGAGAGAGAAAGCAGGACATTGTGTAGGATTGTGACCTAGAATAAGAAAACAACTGCTGCAAAAGTGACAGCAGAGCTCAATCTTAGTCTTCCAAATTCCATGTCCACAAAACTGTGAGGAGCGAACTCGATAAGCAAAACATTTATGGGCGAGCCGCAATTGCCAAATCACTAGTGATTGATATCAATGCTCAGAAGAGTAGAGAGTGGTGCAATACCCATCAATTGAGGACTATCGATCAATGGAAGACTGTAAAATGGTCCAATGAATCGTGCTTCACACTGTTCCCAAACATTGGTGTTTTCGTGTGGCAAACATTGTCCCAAGCTTATGGCCAGGACTGTCTTGTGCCAATGGTAAAGTTTGGTGGCGGCGCAATCATGGTTTGGGCAGCCATATCTTGGTATTCTATAGGCCCCATGATCACCTTGAAAGGTAGAGTCACTGCAAGTAACTATATACACATTTTGGCCGATCATGTACACCTCATGCTGTAGACATTGTTTCCCGAAGACAGTGCCATTTACCAAGATAATGCTCCGATTCACACAGCTGGTGTTGTGAAATGGTGGTTTGACGATCATGCAGATGAAGTCTCACATCTTCCCTGGGCACTGCTTTTGCTCGACCTCAAAATCATAGAGCCACTATGGTCAATTTTCAAGAATAAGGTAAAAGGCTTGTTTTCCATCTCCAGCATCTCTGCGAGAACTTGAACGATTTCTACATGAAGAGTGGTAACAGATTTATTTATCCACCATACAAGACTTATACGTGTCTACATTCTTTACTTTCACATTTTTTCTCAATAAAAATGGGGGGGGGGATTTACTAAAACAGAAGAGTGCACAATCTGGTGCAGCTCCTCATAGAAACCAATCAGCTTTTATTGGTTTTATTGTCACAGCTTAATTGAATAAGCTGAAGTTAGAAGCTCATTGGCTACCAGGCACAGCTGCACCAGATTCTGAGTGCTCCAGCTTTAGTAAGTCTCCCCCTAGTCTACAAAAAAAAGTCAAAGACAATATTCAAAAAAAAAAAGTAAGATGCCCCTATCTGTTTACTTATTCTGGGTAAAAAAAACTCAAGTATTGAAGCCAGAGGATCAGAATCACAGCCTGGAAACTAAACTTTTCAGAAGGTGAAGCCATCAATGGAAGCCTTGACATTCTTCTCATGAAGGTTTTCCCTTAAATACATTTTTTATCAACATTTTATACTCTCTAACTTATTTAGCCATGCTTCTGCTATTATACTGCCACTAAATGTTTCAGATATTGGAGATGCTTGACATTGGTGACCTGAGCCTGACATTGATCAAAACCACACTGCTATAAATATACATTTAACAGGTGCCAGTCAACACAGCTATCAAAAATAACACATGGCTGTTCTTGCTGGATTGGCTTTAAATCAGAGAGACCAGCTGCAAAAAAACATGTGGTCACATTTAGCCAAGGGGCTCACTGTGAAAGCACAATGTACAAATTGCAGTTATGGCAAATAATGAACATTTTAGTTAATCCTTCCAATTTATGAAGCTAAAATCTGATATTTTTGAACATTTATTGGCAGGGAAATCAATAGCATGCACTGTCTGCTGAGTTTTCACACAGCAACATATGCCATTGACTCAACAGCATGTTCTACTTGTCGGAACATGGTTAAATTCTATTGTGAAAAACCTATTACAGTTTGTAACGCATGACATCTTGTGCTTCATATAAAGAGAAAGGTGTAATAACTTGAAAATGTATGAGTTTTCAACATTCTATAAAGAATTTATTATCCAGAGTAGGTGCTTTACTACTAATAAGGCTTCATGCACAATGGGCATTTTAATAACGCTGGTAGCTGATGTTTTTCAGCATTTTTTAGTGTTTTCGCATTAGCGTTTAGCTGCATTTTTCAGCGTTTGTGTTCTTTTACACAAAAAAAATAAATAAAATGTTTGCTTAAAAAAACACCCCAAATACTGGTTTGCTGCATTTACTGCATTTTTCAGCATTAGAGCGTTTTTACATCTAAAAAAACTCCTCTAGAAACCCACTAGTTCCAGCCAAAAAACACCCCTGCCAAACAACTGATTAAAGCCTATGTGTGCATGGACACATAGGATAGCATGCTGGGGAGTTTGCTGGCTGTAGAAACAGCAGCTGTAAAAATGTCCGGTGTGCATGAGGACTAATAATTATGTTTTCCACTGAAAAAAAAATTGTTTTTGGGCATAACTGTCTTTGCTTTAGGTAGGAAACCCTAATGAAACATAGTAATCAATGAACAGATATACTGGAACTACTGGAACTGGAAACCAAGTAATAAGTACACATTCACATTGTAAAAAGTCACAGGTGTATATAAATGAGATGCATAATCCCTGGACTGCAGCTAAACAGAAGAAGAAAAATGTTACATAGTTACATAGTAGTAAGGTTGAATAAAGGTACTAAGCCCGTGTGTGTGTGTGTGTGCTTATGTCACTACCATTTCCCATTTTCCTGTACATTACTTTCACTAAGGAACACATCTAAAAGTTTTTTGTTTTTTTTTACATTTATCTATGCTCCCTGCTGACACCACCAACTGTGGAAGGAAGTCCCACATCCCTACCACTCTATCAGTAAAGAACCCAGTATGCAGTTAAAAATTGGACCACTTCTCATCCAATTTCATTGTGGCCATGTTTCTTCTTTAGAGACCTTAGATTATATAGTTTCCTTCCAATACTGGTGAGATTCTTCACCATTCAAAGATCTGTATTTGCTATCATATCTCCTCTTAAGTGTCTCTTTTTCTGGGAGAATAAGTTTAATGTTTGTACTCATAATTGAGGTCCTCCAGGCACCTTAGTGGCTTTGTTACCCTTCTCTGGTCTCTCTCCAGTTCAAGAGCATCTTTCCTGAAGTTTGGTGACCAAAACTGGACAGTATACTCAAGATGTGGCTGAACCAGAGTTTTCTAAAGTGATAAAATTATAGTCTGCTAGCAGAGGCGTAACTAGAAGCTTCAGGGCCCTGGTGCAAGAAACCATGGAAGGCCCCCCTGACTCCATCCCAGGCCCTTTGCATCAGTCCTAGGGACCTTTACTCCCATTACGGGGCCATTTATTATGATAAACAACAAAAGAGAAGAAATGTGGCCAATGAGACACCAACTCAGGCTACCCTGTATTAGAAATGTAAAAAAGTGTATTATTGTATATTGGGAGATCAAACTGCATGGATGGCTCCAATGCACTCTGAGTGATATGCAGCAGGTAAGCTCACAGCGTGTAGACAATACTATACAAATGCCTCAACTGCCCTCCTGTAGGTGTATAACTAAAAGGCTCAATGTAAGTGCTCTTAGATGGATGGATGGTTGGACTGCAATTCTTCTGTAAACAATGACAAGAAGACTCACCCGATCTTCTCCCCCTCCCAGGGACTTGTTGACTTGTGAAGAACTGTAAAATGATACAGCTGATGCTGATACTGCTGGTGGAATGTGTGCATCCAGGATGGGATGAGCTCACTGTAGATCAGTGTGTGCTGCTAGACAGGGAGCCGACACATGGGTGCAGTGAACTCTGTAGATGGGGATCAGTGGATCAGCTTCCATGCGGATCCTCCATGGCTTCACCCCACCAGGTATATTACGGATGAAGGATACAAAGTGCCAAATGAGTGTTTCCTGTGTGAAGCAGCTGTTCCCCACGAGATGAAAGCTGTCAGAACTCTAAAAACACATAGCTGCAATAAGTTTCTATAGCTCTGAGGAGTGCCAGCTTTCTTGCAGTCTTGGGGCTCCCCTCACAGTGGCGGAACTCTAGGACCGGTTGCAAGTGCAACTTCTGCGACCCTGGTAGTTCTGCCACTGTCTGCTGGCCTTGCTTGCAACAACTTGGCATTGCATGCTATTGCTGAGTCTCTCATATAGTAGGACTCCCAAATCCTTTTCCATCCTTTTCCCCCAGAGGTTAGCGGGTAGCTTGCATGTGTACTTTAAAACCCCAAATGCATTACTTTACATTTTCCAATAATAAACCTCATCTGCCATCTTGCTGTCCACCTCTTTATTTTACCTAGGTCTACTTGTAAAGTTGCAGCATGCTGTTGTGAAATTATTGCCCTGCTTAGCTTTGTATAATCAGAAAACACTGAGACTCAGCTATTTCCTCCAACCTCTATATCATTTATTAGTAAGTTAAAAAGAATTGGGCCCAGGAGAGAACCCTGTGGTACCCCACGTGCAAGTCTAGACTATTTATAAAATACCATTAATCACCAGATGTACATTACAATAAGTCAATACAGCCAACACCTGTTTCAAAGTGACCTACAACGGAAACAAAAATGCAAGTAAAC
This sequence comes from Staurois parvus, assembly GCF_062004578.1. Taxonomy (NCBI): domain Eukaryota; kingdom Metazoa; phylum Chordata; class Amphibia; order Anura; family Ranidae; genus Staurois; species Staurois parvus. The sequence continues at coordinate 2,939,151 of NW_028317883.1, forward strand.
AAAATAAACCTAAATTAAATAAAACCCCAAACATAAGAAAAAACAAATTTTAAAGAAATAAATGTGGATCTATCCGTGAAATGATGGCATCCCACTGTCACTGGTTACTAAGGACGTATCTGCAGCAGGGGCGGACTGACAACTCATGGGGCCCCCGGGCAATAGGGGATCATGGGGCCCCTGTGTCTTTGCCCAAACTCAAAAAAGCCTATGAAAAAGGTACCAGGGGCATCTCATGGGGCCCCCTACTGACCCCGGGCCCTCGGGCAGTGCCCGAGTTTCCAAATGGTCAGTCCGCCCCTGATCTGCAACATCCCTAAGAACCACTGATACTACATGGTATCCACACACTTTTTAAGCACAGGGGCAGGGATAGCAGTGACATATCTGGGTAATAACATTGACCACTATCCCCACCCCTTCCCTTATATATCTGGAGAAATCTCAGAAAGCTGTCATTCAACTACATGTAGCATTGGGATCAGTCATATTTTGTTGAGTCAGCAGGTGGCGGTTATCATGATTGACAATTACAATGATGAACATTTTTTGGGGATTTTTATTTTTTTTATAAAGAATTGACTGTTTATTTTTCCTTGGTTACAACTTTTGTTTTGTGAATGAGTAGGGGTACTATGCACACCATACTCATTCATGTGGGGGGAGGGGGCAGTATCTAGGACAGTATCTTATTGTTACATAGTTACATAGTTAGTCTGGATGAAAAAAGACAAAAGTCTATCCAGTTCAACCATAAAAAAAAAAGTTATAATCCTACACCCACAGTTGATCCAGAGGAAGGCAACCCCCCCCCCCCAGTTAAGCATGATCACATTTGCTCCTGCAGGGGAAAACAAACTCCTTCCTGATCCTCAATCAGGTATTCCCTGAATCAACTTTACCTATAAATGTTAGTAGCCAGTTATATTCTGTGTATACATGAAAGAATCCAGGCCTTTTTTAAAGCAATCCACTGAGCTGGCCAGAACCAACTCTTGGAGATTAAATTTCTTTTCCTCCAGACGTTAAGAGTGCCCCCTTGTCCTCTTTGATGCCCTCAAGGTGAATGACTCTACATAGAGTTCACTATATGAACCACTTAATCTCCTCTTCTCAAGAGAGAATAAATAAAATTCCTCTAATCTTTCCTCATAGCTGAGCTCCTTCATGCCTCTTATCAATTTGGTTGTCCCTTTCTGTACTTTCTCCAGTTCCCCAATGTTCTTTTTTGTGAATTGGTGCCCAAAATTGAACTGCATATTCAAGATGTGGTCTTACTAATGATTTGTACAGGGGTAAAATGATATCTCTCTCTCTGGAGTCTATACCTCTTTTAATACAAGAGAGGATTTTGCTCACTTTAGAAACCACAGCTTGTCATTGCATGTCTTTATTAAGCTTATGATCTACCAGAACTCCCAGATCCTTCTCCACTATTGATTTCCCCAGTTGTAACCCCCTTAGTATGTATGTTGCATGCATATTCTTAGCCCCCAAGTGCATAACCTTACATTTATCAACATTAAACCTCATTTGACACATAGTTGCCCAATTAAACAGTGCATTGAGGTCGGTTTGTAAATTGGAGATATCTTGTAGACCATTCAGAGAATAAATCATTATCCACTACTTTCTGAATAGCCAGTTTTCTATCCATTTACATATGGATTTTTCCAAGCCTGTAGACTGTTCCTTACATATTAGCCATGTGTGGGGAACTGTGACAAAAGCTTTTGCAAAATCTAAGTATTCTACGTCCACAGCCATCCCTTTGTCCAAGGTTTTGCTCACCTCCTCACAAAAAAGAATCATATTTGTTTGACAACTTCTGTCTTTCATGAATCCATGCTGTCTGTTGCTTAAAATTTTTTTTTCCTGCAAGAACTCATCTATGTGGTCTTTTATTAAACTCTCCAGTATCTATAGATGTTAAACTAATAGGTCTATAATTACTTGGTAAAGATTTTGACCCCTTATTAAATATAGGCACTGCATTAGCCTTACGCCAATCCAGTGGCACTATGCAAAAAAATTTAAGAATTTTGGGGGGTTTGTCATTTTTTGCATCCTTTATTTCCATTTTGCATATTCTGATATATTTTTATATTTTAAATGACGATTATGAAATGGGGATTCCAGATTCCAATAAGCCCCCTTGTCTGCAGACCCCACAACCACCTGCCAGGGTTTTGGGGATGATGGCCTTGTCCTCATTAGCATGGGGACAAGTTGCTCTGCCAGGAGTGCCACTCTGGAAAGCTGTCCCCCGATGTTTAGGGCGTGTAGCTTGGTTTGGTTTAAGAAGGGGGGGGTTGCAGGCTCATCTCCTCTGTCCTGGCTAGCAAGGCTGCATGCTCGGTTTAAAGGTATGGTATGGACTTATAGGGGGGGCTCACTTTTTTTAATTTGTAGGGGGGGGAGGGGGCTATGCAATTTAAAAAAAATCTTGCTGTAGGATGTGCTACAGTAAAAAATGACATTTACAAACAAAAATGATACTGTTTAATTGCCGGAAAATTACATTCATTTCCAGCTTCTTTAAGAAAGAACAAAAATAGTACATAAACCCCTCTAAATGTCCCCCAAACTGCATAGAAGACCCTTAAAGGGTTCTGTGTGCTCTTTTTTATTAAACATGTCATTTGACAGCAACTTTTTTCTTTTCAAATTTTTAAATGTCAGTGCTGCTGTGCTTTCTATACATCACAGAGATGTGCTTCTTAACAGGCAGGAATAGGGCACCCCCAAACAAGTTATTTAACCTCCCTAGCGGTCTGATTATGTCCATATTTCTGTGCTCAAACCGGTACTTTTTTTGCATGGAAATATGATTTTTTTTTAATGTAGGCCTGTAATTTTTAGGAATAACTCACTGAAATCTGTCCGAACAAGAGTCTAGTAAACATCCCGGGTATGTTAAAATTTGAAACACGAAATCATAAATTAAAATTTAATAAATAATCATAAAAAATAATAATATAATAATAATACATTTAATTCAATAATATAATCAAACCAAAAACACTGAAATTTTAAATATAGCTCCAAGTTCGCACATCACTGAACAAAGTCGTAAAATCGTTTTCAGTGTCTGATGACGAATTTCCCCACGAATCATTATCACTCAATTCTGCAAGTGGTTCTAATTTACTATCGCTGTTCTCTAGCTGGTCTAAAACCGATTTTGACCTAAAATGGCGCTTTTTGGACGCCATGGACGTTTCCAGGCAGAAAGAACAGTAGAAATGTAGGCAGGGCACAAGACAAAGCACTAGGGACAAAATGTATGTGAAATGGTTTGATACAGTAATGTTTTACTATGTGATTTTAGTGAATTTAGTGAATGTTGTCACAAACGTGCGCCTCAGCGATGGACGCGGTTCAACCATTTTGGCTTCAACCTCCATCTTGGCGAAGGGGTTAACTGTCCTGAAATATATTTTTCCTTCATCCTCCCCCCTTCCTCTCTGTTCGGCCACAGTGACATCTGGTTGTGGGTCACTGGCAGGCTAGAGCATCAGGGAGCCTAGAGCTACAAAGAGCTCTGAGGAGAGTTGGAGTCCCACTGTCCTGAGAAACTGTGTAATTTCACACCTCATAAAAAGATACCCCAGCCTTCCCAAGAGTTGAAAGGGACTCTGAGTTAATAACCTAGCTCAGCATAGGTGACAGAATTAGATGAACACTTCTCAAATCGATTTTTCCCCTATGTCTCATATCTTGGAATATGGAAGACTTACATAAAAACTGGACACCCCGTCAGATGGCCAATGAGCAGGCGAAGAGTTTGATGGGTCACTCGCTTATCTCGGACCATCAGGGGAGCCGAAACATAAAACTCGTTAACCGTGCAATATATAATTTCATAATTCATATCTAACTAATCCTCAGACTTGTCTGCATAATAATATACCCGCGGGTGGACTGCCGCTTGTGCAGATGGAAAGTTATGGACCAGAATATGAATTATGAAAGATGTGGGCTCCAGTTTAGGGTTCCGCCTGATGATCCCTCCCTAAACAGAGGATTGGTTTCTTACTTCAGAGCAGGCTGTCAAGCCTAAGAGAAGTTTAAGTTGAAAACATCTCCCAATTTTAACATCAATATACCACCTGGGGAGATCTGTGCCTTTCGCTCTGAAACGTGAAATGTGATCTGCTTACATCCAAGGCGTAATGGCAAGTAACTTAACCCTTTAACTTTTCCCTGTTATCTCTTTGCTGTGCTGTGTTGTTTTCTGTACATGTATATATATATATCTTAGTTACATCTTCTCTGTAAATATTTTTATTGCACCTGTTTGACCCTTTTAGTAAAGGGTGAGAAGGTCTGGGGTCTGACGCCGCGATTGTGACAAATGTCACTTTTTGTCATTTTCAAATTTCCCGCCGTTCCATCCCAGATGCAGTGGTGTAAAGTGTGCCACCACTGGACTCTAAAGCAGTGGAGATGTGTTCTCTAGAGTAACAAATCACGCTTCTCTGCCTGGCAATCTGATGGACGTGTCTGGATTTGGTGGTTGCTAGGAGAACGGTACTTGCCTAACAGCATTGTGCCAAGTGTAAAGTTTGGTGTAGGGGTTGTTTTTCAGGGGTTGGGCTTGGCCCCTTAGTTCCAGTGAAGGGAAAACTTAAGGCATCAGCATTCCAAGTCATTTTGGACAATTGCATGTTCCCAACTTTATAGGAACAGTTTGGGGATGGCCTTTTCCTGCTCCAACATGACTGTGCACCAGTGCGCAAAGCAAGGTCCATAAACAATAAAGACATGGATGAGCGAGTTGGGGTGGAGGAACTGGACTGGCCTGCACAGAGTCCAGACCTCAACAAGATAGAACACCTTTGGGATGAATTTGAGTGGAGAATTTGAGCCAGGCCTTCTTGTCCATCATCAGTGCCTGACCTCACAAATGAGCTTCTGGAAGAATGGTCAAACATTCCCTAAACGTTGTGGACAGCCTTTCCAGAAGAATTGAGGCTGTTATAGCTGCAGAGGATGGGCCAACTCAATATTGAACTCTACAGACTAAAAGAGACAGAGGGGCTCTAGACTAAGTGCAGCATAAAGTTAATGGGATTTATTGAACACAGCCATTGTTTCTAATTTTTAGGGACTCTTTAATAACTGGCATAGTACGACTGGTTTGGCGTAAGGTTGAATTAGCTTCTGATTGTCTTCTGCTGGTGGGAGACTTTAATAGTCCTTTGAACCCTTTACAAGTTACCTCTACCGGTAAATCTAGTGTGAGATATCCAATACTGAAATGCCTGAAACTGCTGTTGCAATCCCTAGCCCTTCTTGACTCCTGGCGCCTACTTAATCCAAATGGCAGAGATTATCCTTTTTTTTCACCACCCCATAATAAGTATTCTAGGATAGATTTTATCTTTGTCTCCCAAAGGGATCTACCCCCACTGCAGGAGGCTCATATCGGAATTCACACTATCTCAGACCATGCACCCATATCCATCATGCTTCAAGTACCCACCCACAGACAAAACATAATTTCTCCCACCTTACTTACAGATCCAACCTCCTTACAAAAAATTACTGAAGAGCTACAGATGTACTTCTCCCTAAACACATCGGAAGACCTATCCCCACTTACTATATGGGAAGCTCATAAATGTGTACTCAGAGGCGAATGGATTAGTCTGGGGGCCCAATGTAAAAAAAAATCTCGGAAAACAAAATTTGTGAAATTTCTACTAAAATTGCTCGGCTTGAGATGGCTCATAAACAAACCTTAGCCAAGCAAAGTAGCAGTAGAAATAATGGACAACTGGGAAGAACTTAGACAATTAATAGACTTGAAGGCTAAACGTATTCTTTTTTATAAAAAAAAAATATATTATGAACATGGAGATAAAGCAGGGTAACTACTAGCTAAAGCTTTAAAAGAATCCACTATGGCTTCCAATATTGTGGAGATTAAAACACAGACAGGCAGTCTGACCCATTTGACGGATAGAATTGCATCAGAATTTCAGGCTTACTATAGTAAGCTATACAACTTGCCATCTACACATACACCCCCCTCTCTCCAGGGAGATAAGCATGGATTGTTGAGGATTACATAGCTCGCATGGATTGTTGAGGATTACATAGAAGTGGGCGGTAACATGTTTCAAAACTTCCACTTCTTCTTCAGATCTGATTGGCTAACAGGAGTGGCCATTTTTACCTGCCTCAGATAGGATGGGACCAATGGAGGCATGGCATTACAAGGGATGTGGCCGTACTTAAAGGGGAAAATAGCATTCACACCATACAATAATATGATAATAAATATCAAGTAATATATCATAAATATGGACGCTATGAGGACTATACATTTGGCGATATATATATATATATATATATATATATATATATATATATAAGTTTCGGTGTATATATAACAAATTACATATAAATACATAAAATATTAAATATAAATAAAACAAATTACATGTAAATATCTTTATGCATGTGCTTTTCCAATGCATATACAGGGACACCCACATATGGATACAATCACAAATATAAACAGTAATATTTAAAATTTAAAACCCAAAAATTAAATGGGATCTGAAAACAGGTAAAAATTAAAAATAAAACAAATGACCTGTGTAAAGTTGAAAATGGAAGATAAAATATAAAAATAATAATAAATGAGTATGTATACAAATAGACTCTTATAGGTATGCAGTTAACGTACGTATACATATGGAATATTCCTATGTTGTAGAGCTGATGCCCATATATTTGAACCTTTGAGCCTTGGAGATGGGCAAGAACACCCACTATTATAATTTACATGAATATATGTATGTATGTACACATATAAGCGATTTGTTCCCTTATTAATTACTTACCCACCCAGATGGAGTGGAGGTGGGGTGAATGTGATATCTTAAAACCTAAAAATGTGTAAAACAAGAGTAAGACAAAAGGCCAACACTGAGAGGAAGTTATCTATGTATATCTCTAAGTTATTTTTATCTGTATATTTATATATGAGTATTCCTAAAAAAACAGAATGAGTAATTGGTGAAGTGAGCCAATATTTGGCTCTCTATCAAACCTTAAATGATGGTATGGATTTCTATTTCTTCATTGAGGCCGTTGAGGGCCAGGGTATCCAAAGTAAAAATCCAATATGTTTCCTGTCAGCAAAGCCATTGGAAATGTTCAGCTTGAGAAAACTATCCGGTATGGACTCAATGACCCTGTCATGTTCAGGGGTCAGTCTCGAAGACCAGTTGCTATAGCAGTGGAAAGGCTCACACTGACACCAGCAGGACAGGTACACAGGCAGGTCACCTTGGTAGAGGAGTGAGCTTAGCTGAGGTGCAGAGTTTAATTACTAACCAGTGTTCACCAGAGCTCCTGTTGGTGGAGATGGATTTTGCTGCGTGTTAGCACCAGGTCACGGTCCTCAGGATCACCCCACCAGGAGGTGAGCAAGTGGAGGTCCAGTAGTGTATTAAGCAGGTAAGGATCAAATGGAAGGGTGGTCAGGAGGTCTGACAGACCCATACCTGGAGATCCTGGGATGATTTTTGATGGTAATCAAAAAAATGGCATGGTACGCTGTGCTTGGTGACACAGTCTTCAAGTAAACCTACGGTGCTCACCAAACCTTTTTTCGTAGCATACAACAGCATACCACAAGGGCAAGAACAACAATAGACTACATATGTAGAGGAACAATTGTGAAAGGCCCCAATGGAATATGTTCTCCCCTTAGTAGTAAAAGATTTTTGGCCCTGTTTAACGTGTGCACAAGTAAGGCAAAGGGGCTTCTTGCAACAGAACATACTTACCAATGGAATGAGGGTGAGTTGCCTGACCCCAAATACGATAGGTTTGATCTTGCTGGGAGCGATCTTACTTTTAATATTGGGAGCCTTTCTATAAGCAAATGTACGGGCAGATAAGATGGACTGATTAAGGTGGGGATATTGACTCAAAATAGGCCAATGTTTTTTGAAAATGCCCTCCATTTTAGAATGGCGTGAATGATATTGCATGATAAATCTGACACCTTAAGGTTCCTGTATCCTAGGTTTTGGTGGAGGAATCTCATCAGAAAGATAAGTGAGATAAGCTTAACCAATTACTTCTAATGGGTACCCCTTATCTAGAAACGTCATCTAATCTAGTGCAATTGTGATGTAGTCTACAAAATTGGCCCTTGGGGATGTTTTTTACCCATCTTGGAAGGTGACAGCTGGTAAAATGAATCGCCCACAGTGGGCTTTGTGTAATTATTGGCCATAATTAATGAATCAGAATAGCCAAGTTCAAGATCTAAAAAACTGATGGAGGTTGTGACGACTACAGAGATGAAAGAATGGCCCAACAAGTTGGAATTGCAGTAGGTGACAAAGTCCTGCACTGACTGAACAGGGCCATCCCAAATGATGATAACATCATCATCAATGTAACAGTCGAAGAACACTAAATGGTCTTAAAAAGGATTGTTGTTCCAAATGTATCTATCATCCCAGAGCCCCATGGTCAAATTTGCATTACTGGGGGCAAAATTAGCCTCCATTGCCGTACCAGTCTTTTGTAGGTAGTACTCATTTTCAAATTGAAAATAATTGTGTTCAGGACAAAATTTTGTAGCAGTAAGAATGAAATTTGACTGTTTGGAATTGAGATGGGATTCGTCAGAGATAAAATGTAGAACAGGTGTATAACAAACATACATCAAGGGAGACCCATAGACATGAGGGCTCCCAGGTGTATGGGCGCAATAGGTCTAGCAGGTGGGTGCTGTCCCGAATGTAGGACAGAAGGGCCTGTGCTAATGGTTGGAGAAAACTATCAATATATAAGGAATAACTGGTGGTAATACTCTCCATGGATGCCACTATAGGGCGCCTTGGTGGATTTTGTAGGCTTTTACGTACCTTGGGAAGATGGTAAAAATAGGGTACTTTGTAAAAGTCTATATGAAAAAAGGCTGCCTCCTTCTTGGAAAATATCCCATCTTGAATAACAATAATTTAGATTCATTGATGAACTTGGGAAGGGAATCAGTAGTAAATGTTGTGCAAGTGTTTGTATCTGACAGGAGGCGAATAGCCTCCTTCAGATAATCTATCCTGTCCTGGATCACAATTCCGCCGCTTTTGTTGGCCATTTTAATGATGATATAGCTATTGTGACTGAGCAAATCCAAAGTGGTATGTTCTAAGTGGTTCAGACTTTTTTGGAAGTGTGTGAATCTTCTTTGCACATATTAGTGAGAGCGGCATGGACCACCTGGTAGAACTTCTCCAGATTGTGAGTAGGGTTGAAAACATATCTAGCTTTAAAAGAAGTGTGCTTGATAGGGGGCAACCCTGACAAATGCTGGGACCAGAGAACTGACTCCACATCTTCACTGTCATCCCATAGGTTAACCAAATTGCCATGGGCACAAAAATCTGTGGAGTTGTCAAGATCAGAGGTATTGTTTTTTAGTGTGGTTTTGAGGGTCTGTATATTAAAATGTCTTTTTAAAGTTAGATTCCCAATGAACCTGTTTAAGTCCCTAAACATAACAAATGGGTTGGGTGTGGTGGTAAGGGCAACATTTAGTCCTCTCTGAAGTAATGAAGTTTTGTGGTCGGTAACATTTTTTGATGACAGATTGAACATTTTTACAGTTTCCTGATCTTTTCAGGATGGGACATGTTTAGATCTACCCCCTCTCCTGCCCTTTCATCATGTTTTCTTTTCATGGGGCTGGAGCAGGGGATATTTGCTAAGGTTTTCCATCATCAGCTCTAGAGGAAGGAGGGGTAGCAATTACATGAACCAAGGCTGTGATAATGGTAGATGTAGTGGGGTTCGTTATATTCAGATGGGAGGCCTTCATAAGGGTCTGGTCAGTGGAGGTGAATGGTAAGGAATGAGTATGACTGATATCTGTCAAATAATTGGATGTCTCAGTGGAGTCGGTGTAATAGCACCATGTAAAGGGACTGAAGCATTGGAATTATTATTTTTTCTATATATCCCCAAACGTATAGTCCTCATAGAGTCCATATATATGGTATATTACTTGATATTTATTATCATATTATTGTATGGTGTGAGTGCTATGTTGCCCTTTAAGTAAGGCCACATTCCTTGTAATGCCAGCCCTGCATTGGTCCCGCACTATCTGAGCCAGTTAAAGATGGCCACTCTTATTAGCCAATCAAGTCTGAAGAAAAAGCGGAAGCTCTGAAACACGTTACTGCCCGTCATCACGTTTTCCTGTTGATGTCACATTTGGTCCGGCGCCATCTTGTGTTCCACGCTGGTCATCGCAGTGGATGGCCATGCCTGGAAGTTCCAGCCTTACAGCTCAGCTATGTGGAGACTACCCTGACTGCCGGGAAGCAGGAACCAGGAGGGGAGACACTTGTATGAATTGTAGATATGCCTGCATTTGTTATCTTATAGTGAGTTGCTTATTGTATGTGTTCAGTAAATCCCATTAACTTTATGCTGCACTTAGTCTGGCGCCCCGTTGTATTTTTTATACACACAGAGTTCCAGCTTTACTCTTAAGGGTGCTGCCACGGATGCTACATTGTGTTCATTCTTTTGGACTTCCACATGGACTTTTATTAGTTATAAACAATACTCCTCCAGCGCCAATTATATATATATATATATACATACTCTACGGACTAAGACTGGGATACCATTAAAGTTCATATGTGTGTAAAGGCAGGCGTCCCAATACTTTTGGCAATATAGTGTACATCTTGAAGTGTCCATTATCCTTTAATATGTCGGGGAAATGGCATGACATAAATACTCCATCAAGGGTAAAATTGTCTAATATTCATTTGCCAGACATTTTATTGAGCATTCTCATTCCATGAAATTTAGAATATTGGGAATATTGGACCATGTCCCTAAGAATAGATAGGATGGAGGCCAAGGACTAACATTAATAAAACAGGAAGCCTTTTGCATTGAATTTTTAAGTACTCTTCAATTTTGTTGCCTCATATCACATTTAGATCTTTTATTTTTTTTTTAAATATGCTTTTCTTCTGTTTTAGCTTTTACTCAATTTATGTTTATTGTTGGTTAATTTGCCTTCTTGTTTTCATCATAGGTTGCTGTGGAACAGAAGGTGGCTGTATTGACTAATTATAGTATGCTTACATGTGTATGTTTTACCCCTATTTGGATGTAATCCAGAGATTATGGCTTTCATTTATATGCACTTGTGACTTTACAATGTGTACTGATTACTTGGTTTCCGGTTCCCGTATGTATATCTGTTCATTGATCATTATGTTTAATTAGTGTTTTCTACATGATGAAGGGTAGATAATGCCCTAAAGCTAATTTGTTTGTTATGGAACATTGCCGATTGACACTGTGATAACAAATACATCTTTGAATACTGCAACCATGAACTTTGTTTCCACATAATCTGGGCTATTATGGTCAGCCTTGTTGCAAGGCACCAACTCCATAAATCTTTGAGTATGGATTACTTATACAGTACATATATTACATACTAAAAGATGGAAAGACAAACTGATAAACAACAAACAAGGGGTTGATTTAACAATGAAAAATAGTCTGCAAGGGTTGAACTTTTCATGGAAATGATTGCCTCATCTTAGTAAAGGTGAAGCTCTGCTAACGCCCACCATCCAAGCATGTGCAAGCAACAATGAACATTTTTTTTGTACATTCCTTGTATGTAATTGGGTTATTTTTGCAAGGTGAAATTTCACAACATGTACTAAGCTCTAGGAAAAATTTTCCTGCAAGTGCAAATTGCCTTGCAAAGTGAACAACATACTTTCCTTTATTAAATCAACCTCAAAGATAAAGAATAAATAAAAAATAACAGGAAAACTCAAGTAAACGGGAAAGAACATACAAACTACCGGCAGACAGAATTCCAGGTGGGGTATGTAGCTAGAAAACCACAGGGCTTCATTGTCTAAATGCTAAGCCACAATGATGACCCCTAATATAAAACAAATAGCAAAAAGTCTTATCAACTGTACAAAGGTGAACTTCAGAATACTGACTAATCCAAAATCAGACTTGACATCCATTTATTGTCAAAATGGACAGAAATGAAACATAATGTAGCACTACCTCCTCAGGGGTTTGCTGAGTCATTTTTGGGTTCTCTGTCTGGCCTGACCCCGCTCTGAAAGCCAGCCTCTGCTGACAACATCCTAAACCCTAAACCCGACCCCTGTGGAGATCTGCAAAAATGCAGGAACTCTTTGGTGAATGTGGGTCGACTGGAAGCAATGATGCGACTTAAATTGCGGAGGGCAAGACACGGCAGTGGGCTCCTGTGATTGGATTATGCTGAAAGTGTAGTGACTGGTAGGCCGGTTGAACTAGGCCTTAACATGTGCAAGTTGTGAACAGAGTCCGTTAAACTTAGGCAGAAAGCAGCAGACTTGAATAATGACATGGCAACTTGAACAGCTTGAGAATGGAACTCTCTCACCTGATCCATGATTCCGGTAAGGTATCTGATGGTCTCTCTGTAGATGGGGTCTCCCAGTGTTTCTGCACTTCCTCCTTCAGAGATCACTCTAGACAGTAGCACTCTGGACTACTAGCTTGTGGGACAGCTCACCAGACTCGTCAGTGGTGTCAGCAGTCAGCAACTTCTCCTTCTCTCTTCTCTCTCTCTCTGCAGCCTAGCCTGGCCCTGTCCTCTGGTGTCCAGCACGACCTTCTCTTTCACACTTCTTCTCCAGCTCTCACCCTTTACTTCCTGTTCACTGTTTCCCAGGCTCCTGTATTTATCTGCTGCTGCCCATTAGCTATCTCTTTTAGGAAATTAAGTTTATTAGCTCCATGTCAAACAGTGAAACCTTGCAATTCAACCTACAAATCCCACAAAGCTTTTCAACAGAGTTTGTGCAACTGGGCTGCAGGACACTGCCATCTTGTGTATGTTTAACATCTTGCAATTCAGTATTTATGCAGGGTGTTACAATAACAATCAAAAGGGTTTTCAAATAAATGCTATGGTGTTTGTAAGCATATTCACAAAAACTATATGCAGAATTAATTTTAAGCTCATGTGTTTTCTGTTTTATGCTAATTGATAGCTTTAGTTTCCTTCCTCAACATTTGGGATATATAAGTTTGCCTTGAATGAGGTCTGGCAAACCCAATATGAAATAAACAAACTCCAAAATTAGCAGTGAATCCCATTAAAGTCTATGGGAGGTAAAACCCATTGTTGAAAAAAAGGGCATGGGAATTTCAACACTGCCATGTTGGACATGTACCTATGCAAAGAAAAAAAAATACAGTGGCTTAAAGAACAAGTTAATTTTTTTTGGGAGGAGGAAGATTGCTGTCACATTGTATAGTGTGCTCCCCTGTCTCTGCAAGGGACAGAAGTTATGGGGTTAATGCCGGCCATAACTGGAGTAGTGAAAGAGGACTCCAGTTGCAACCTGTGAAGCTCTGGTGAACTCCATGCCCAAAAGGGTTAAGGCAATGCTGGAAAATAATGGTGGCCACACAAAATATTGACACTTTGGGCCCAATTTGGACATTTTCACTTAGGGGTGTACTCACTTTTGTTGCCAGCGGTTTAGACATTAATGGCCGTGTGTTGAGTTATTTTGAGGGGACAGCAAATTTACACTGTTATACAAGCTGTACACTCTACATTGTAGCAAAGTGTCATTTCTTCAGTGTTGTCACATGAAAAGATATAATAAAATATTTATGAAAATGTGAGGGGTGTACTCACTTCTTTGAGATACTGTATATGACACTGGTAGGTGGCACTTATGGGCACTGATAGGCAGCACTGATAGGCGGCACTGACTGGAACTGATAGGCAGCACTGATTGGAACTGTTAAGCAATACTGATGGGCACTGATAAGCAGCACTGATGAACACAAGTGGCACTGACTGGCACTGTTTGGCAGCACTGATTGGCACTGTTTGGCAGCACTGATGGGCACTGATAGGTGGAACTGACTGGCACTGATGTGCAGCACTGACTGGCACTGAAAGCAGCTCTGATGGGCACTGATATGTGGCATTGATATGCACTTATATGTGGAATTGATGTGCACTGATGGGCAGTGGCATGTGTCATTGATGGGCACTGACAGGTGGCAATTATGGGCACTGACAGGTGGCACTGATGGGGCTACATTGATAATCAGGGCACTGATGATCAGTGTAGATGTCCCCTCTCAGGAATGCTGATTACCAGCTCTCCTCTCCTCACGTGCTGTCAGCGTGAAGAGAGGACTGCTGATAACCGGCATTTCCTATTTACATGTGGTCAATTGTGATTGGACACAGTTGATCACATGATAGAGCCTACATCATAGGCTCTTTACTGCGATTGGAGATCCGATGTGTCTCAGGGACACAGCGCACCACCGATCGGCGTGCTGCGCTCCCCCAGGGGGCAGCTGAAGTGGGAGAACATCGTATGATGTCCTCCCAGAACAAAAGAACCACCATCCGCCTGTCATTTCCTTATATGGCAGATGGGAGGTGGCTAAAGAGACCGCATTAATGTTGTTTGGGTGATTTTACAGAGCACTTTTAACAATGTTCGTAGGGCGCTCTGAAACGGTATGACCTCCAGGAGAAAAGGATCTTGGGCATCCAGTGGGGAGAAGGGAGACCAGATGACATGGGAACACGCTGTGCAGACTCTAGTAAAGTAAATAGCAAGGAAGGCGCCTCTAAGTGCAGTATGCAGCAGTTTATTGAGTAGTGAAGGTTAAAAGCACTTACAAGATAGCAGTCAGATCAAAGCTCATCAGTTATAATGCTAGGGAGACACACTGAGCCGACCAGTGGCAGTGAGTGTGGTGGTACACACGGGCAAGATGGCTGCCGTACTTCCAAGAGAGGTGTGGAACACACATGCCAGAAGTGACATCAAGGGGGTGGTAACGCTTTTCAGAGCATGTTCAGACACTCCTTCCTCAGACCATAAACCCCTGTGATAGGAGTCACTACTTATAATAAGTAGGGGCAGGAACTGGAATATTTAACAAAGAGACCAATCAAAATGGGTACATTGAAATGAATGGGCCTCAAAATAGTTGTCACAGCGACACCTAGGGATTGCATTGGCATTACAAGTAAAGAACAAAAAAAAGAATATACAGTACATTATACTGTATATATATACAAACAGACTTCAAAGAATTTTGCACATGCTCCCCAGAATATGTTGTTTAAGGTTTAGCCTGCCCATGTGGTTTAAACTGTGTTGGCAGGACCACATGTACCCTTCGCAAGCGTTTTGGACAACATCACCATCTCATAGAGGATGGTAAAGATGTACATAGTGTCCCTAGACATTTTCTTGAACAACATAATAAGTCCACAGTGGGGCTTAGAGTATGGATTATTGAAACTATCCCCAGAGATCTCTTTATTGCCGAGTGATTTCAGCGGCTATGTAAGAGAGAGACATTGTGGATATATGCCCTGGATCTATTGGCCCCAGGAGCTCTAAACGAGGTATTAGAGATTAATACAATATTATAATTAGAGATGAGCGAATCGAACCAGGCGAAGTGGAATTCGTTTCGAATATCGGGAAAAATTTGATTCGCATCGAATCCAAATTTTAGCCAACTTCGGGTGCACGAATCAAATTTTTCCCGATCAGCCGGCAAAAGTGTCACTGCAGAGAGCTCCGCTATTTCTGACAGTTCTGACAGTTCATTTACAGCGGTTGAAACATTGTATCTATTTGTTTCCATTTAGGATACAGATGTTTTTATTCGGAAATAAATAGATACAATGTTTCAACCGCTGTAAATGTGAAGGAACTGTCAGAGAACTGTCAGAAATAGCAGAGCTCTCTGCAGATACACTTTTTGCTGTACTGGAATACTTCTTCTTTTCATTCTTCTTCTTCTTTTCATTCTTCTTCTTCTTCTTCTTCTTTTCATTCTTCTTTTCATTCTTCTTCTTCTTCTTCTTTTCATTCTTCTTCTTTTCATTCTTCTTTTCATTCTTCTTCTTCTTCTTTTCATTCTTCTTCTTCTTCTTTTCATTCTTCTTTTCATTAAGTGTTCTTGCATAGCAAGGAACACTTATTGTTATCTCACATATATATTCTTATTCTTATTCCGTTTCTTATTATAGCCATATTTGCCACGCTAACTCCTCCCACAGTTTTTACACTACAAATACAAGTAATATATCAAAACGTGCGGATTGTTCCCGATCGGATTGCTATTACTTTGTGGAACGTTTCGCCGAATCGTTCAAGAAATATCGCGGTTTTTGCGGCAAAATTTTCCCATAGGAATGCATTGAGCAGCAGAGCACAGCTAGAGTGTGCAAAGGAAAAATCAGAAAAATCAGAACATGATTTGTAAACTGCCATCACTCTTTCATTTTCAAGCCCACCTACACATATCTTATATCAAAACATTCAGCTAACCCTGCTGTCACAAGAATATGACCATTTGTTTGGACCTCATCCCTCCCATTGACTTTCATTGAAACTCCACTTTAGACACAAGAAATTTTAAGGGACGTTTTTAAACTGCGACTGTGCCTTCATTTGTTATCTTTCAGAGACATACTATACATCAAACTGTAGGTCTTTTTCTTGTGATTTATATTGACAATATAAAGCTTTTCACGGTAGCATTTATACTTTTAAAACTACAAGCGTTTGAAGATGGCAATCGCCAGTGAATTTGGCAAGTTTAAATAGCCTGTTTAGAGCAGAGCCTGTCACACACCTGTGACTGACTGAGGTAACAGGTGCAAGCAAAGGTCACTCAGGGGGCAGCTGAGTCACATTAGAGTGAGAAAGCTACAGTGTGAAAGGAAAAATCAGAACATGATTTGTAAACTGCCATAACTATGTCATTTTCAAGCCCACCTACACATATCTTATATCAAAACGTTCAGCTAACCCTGCTGTCACTAAAAATGTTCACGGCTAGGACATACTCCTGATAGTTTTCACAATATGACCATTTGTTTGCAAATAACCCCTCCCATTGACTTTCATTGAAAATCCACTCAGAGCCACCTGAAATGTTAAGGGACGTTTTTAAACTGCGACTGTGCCTTCATTTTTAATATTGCAGAGACATACTATACATCAAAATTTAGGTCTGTTTCTTGTGATTGTCACATTATAAACCTTTTCACGGTAGCATTTATACTTTTAAAACTACAAGCGTTTGAAGATGGCAATCGCCAGTGATGTCGGCAAGTTTGAGCACTGTGTTTATAACCATGACTCTGCCCTTGGTGTGGAGGGAGTTGCCATAGGAACCCAGCTGTGTGAGCAGGAAGCAGAGAGACAAAAGCTACTCCACCCACTCCAGTGCATGGAGGCCAGAACACCACACAATTTCCACAGAAATTGTGAAGACGCCAGTGAAGTGAGCAATTTTAAGCAGTTTGTTTTTACCGCTCTTCTCTGCCATATTTGAAATCTAATTCTTATTCCGTTTCTTATTATAGCCATATTTGCCACGCTAACTCCTCCCACAGTTTTTACACTACAAATACAAGTAATATATCAAAACGTGCGGACTGTTCCCGATCGGATTGCTATTACTTTGTGGAACGTTTCGCCAAATCGTTCAAGAAATATCGCGGTTTTTGCGGCGAAATTTTCCCATAGGAATGCATTGAGCAGCAGAGCACAGCTAGAGTGTGCAAAGGAAAAATCAGAAAAATCAGAACATGATTTGTAAACTGCCATCACTCTTCCATTTTCAAGCCCACCTACACATATCTTATATCAAAACGTTCAGCTAACCCTGCTGTCACTAAAAATGTTCACGAATGCCAGTAGTGTACCGCGCTCCAATATATTCTACCTTATGTGATATAATGAATTCATAAGTGTACCACCGATAATCAAATAATTACATCAATTAAATATACTTAAATATATGATTTGTGTAAATATATAAAATAAATTAATTTATCAATGTGAAAAAACAAAAACTATGAATGAAAAATATAAATAAAAAATAAAAAATATTTGCAGTGGGAATGAGTTCCTTCTGTATAAATGAGATGGTGTTATTATTCAGTCTGGATAAAAATAAAAAAAAATTAAAATTAAAATAAAAAAATAAAATAAAATAAAAATAAAAATAAAAATAAAATTAAAATTAAAATAAAAATAAAATTAAAAATAAAATTAAAATTAAATTAAAATTAAAATAAATAAAAAATATTTGCAGTGGGAATGACAGTTCCTTCTGTATAAATGAGATGGTATTATTATTCAGTCTGGATAAAAATAAAAATAAAATAAAAATTAAATTAAAATTAAAATAAAATTAAAAATAAAATAAAAATAAAAATTAAAATAAAATTAAATTTAAAAAAAAATAAAATAAAAATAAAATTAACATAAAATTAAAATAAAAATAAAATTAAAATAAAAATAAAATTAAAATTAACATAAAATTAAAATAAAAATAAAAATAAAAATAAAATAAAATAAAAATAAAATTAAAATAAAATTAAAATTAACATAAAATTAAAATAAAATTAAAAATAAAATAAAAATAAAAATTAAAATAAAATTAAATTTAAAAAAAATAAAATAAAAATAAAATTAACATAAAATTAAAATAAAAATAAAATTAAAAAAAAAATAAAATTAAAATTAACATAAAATTAAAATAAAAATAAAAATAAAAATAAAATAAAATAAAAATAAAATTAAAATAAAATTAAAATTAACATAAAATTAAAATAAAATTAAAAATAAAATAAAATAAAATTAAAATTAAAATAAAAAAAAATTAAAATAAAAATAAATAATTGATATCCCGGATAAGACACTATGTTTCTTTTCTTTAATATTTAATTAATACTAATTTTAGCACGCAATTGAACTTGGCAAGTTTAAAAAGCCTGTTTAGAACAGGTATGCTGACATTCCTCTCAGAGTGAGTTGTCATAGCAACCCAGCTGTCTCAGCACAGTGAGCCTACTCCGCCCTCTCCAGGTGCAGCAACCAAAGGTCACTCAAGAGGCAGATGACTCACGAGGCTGGACTGTGAGCTTCAAAATACAAGCTGAAATGCATTTCTCACTATCAGGCTTGCAATGTGCACTGCTTACATTTCATCAATCATTTGGTAAAGGTTGCGGCAAGAACACTTTACACAATTTCCCCAGAAATTGTAGATTGTCTAGTTCTTCTTCTTCTTCTTTTCATTCTTCTTCTTCTTCTTCTTTTCATTCTTCTTCTTTTCATTCTTCTTCTTCTTCTTTTCATTCTTCTTCTTCTTCTTTTCATTCTTCTTTTCATTCTTCTTCTTCTTCTTTTCATTCTTCTTCTTCTTTTCATTCTTCTTCTTCTTCTTTTCATTCTTCTTTTCATTCTTCTTCTTCTTCTTTTCATTCTTCTTCTTCTTCTTTTCATTCTTCTTTTCATTCTTCTTCTTCTTCTTTTCATTCTTCTTCTTCTTCTTTTCATTCTTCTTTTCATTCTTCCTCTTCTTCTTTTCATTCTTCTTTTCATTCTTCTTCTTCTTTTCATTCTTCTTCTTTTCATTCTTCTTCTTCTTCTTTTCATTCTTCTTTTCATTCTTCTTCTTCTTCTTTTCATTCTTCTTTTCATTCTTCTTCTTCTTTTCATTCTTCTTCTTCTTCTTTTCATTCTTCTTTTCATTCTTCTTTTCATTCTTCTTCTTCTTTTCATTCTTCTTCTTCTTCTTCTTTTCATTCTTCTTTTTATTCTTCTTCTTCTTCTTTTCATTCTTCTTCTTCTTCTTTTCATTCTTCTTTTCATTCTTCTTCTTCTTTTCATTCTTCTTCTTTTCATTCTTCTTCTTCTTCTTTTCATTCTTCTTTTCATTCTTCTTCTTCTTCTTTTCATTCTTCTTTTCATTCTTCTTCTTCTTCTTTTCATTCTTCTTCTTCTTCTTTTCATTCTTCTTTTCATTCTTCTTCTTCTTCTTTTCATTCTTCTTTTCATTCTTCTTCTTCTTCTTTTCATTCTTCTTCTTCTTCTTTTCATTCTTCTTTTCATTCTTCTTCTTTTCATTCTTCTTTTCATTCTTCTTCTTCTTCTTTTCATTCTTCTTTTCATTCTTCTTCTTCTTCTTTTCATTCTTCTTCTTCTTTTCATTCTTCTTCTTCTTCTTCTTCTTCTTCTTTTCATTCTTCTTCTTCTTTTCATTCTTCTTTTCATTTTTCTTCTTCTTTTCATTCTTCTTTTCATTCTTCTTCTTCTTTTCATTCTTCTTCTTCTTTTCATTCTTCTTCTTCTTCTTTTCATTCTTCTTTTCATTCTTCTTTTTTTTCTTTTCATTCTTCTTCTTCTTTTCATTCTTCTTTTCATTCTTCTTCTTCTTCTTTTCATTCTTCTTTTCATTCTTCTTCTTCTTTTCATTCTTCTTCTTCTTCTTCTTCTTTTCATTCTTCTTTTCATTCTTCTTCTTCTTCTTTTCATTCTTCTTCTTCTTCTTCTTTTCATTCTTCTTTTCATTCTTCTTCTTCTTCTTTTCATTCTTCTTCTTCTTCTTTTCATTCTTCTTTTCATTCTTTTCATTCTTCTTTTCATTCTTTTTCTTCTTCTTTTCATTCTTCTTTTCATTCTTCTTCTTCTTCTTTTCATTCTTCTTTTCATTCTTCTTCTTCTTCTTTTCATTCTTCTTCTTCTTCTTTTCATTCTTCTTCTTCTTTTCATTCTTCTTCTTCTTCTTCTTCTTTTCATTCTTCTTTTCATTCTTCTTCTTCTTCTTTTCATTCTTCTTCTTCTTATTTTCATTCTTCTTTTCATTCTTCTTCTTCTTTTCATTCTTCTTTTCATTCTTCTTCTTCTTCTTTTCATTCTTTTTATTCTTCTTTTCATTCTTCTTCTTCTTTTCATTCTTCTTTTCATTCTTCTTCTTCTTCTTTTCATTCTTCTTCTTCTTCTTTTCATTCTTCTTCTTCTTTTCATTCTTCTTCTCCTTCTTTTCATTCTTCTTTTCATTCTTCTTCTTCTTCTTTTCATTCTTCTTCTTCTTCTTTTCAATCTTCTTTTCATTCTTCTTCTTCTTTTCATTCTTCTTTTCATTCTTCTTCTTCTTTTCATTCTTCTTCTTCTTCTTTTCATTCTTCTTTTCATTCTTCTTCTTCTTCTTTTCATTCTTCTTCTTCTTCTTTTCATTCTTTTTCTTTTCATTCTTCTTTTCATTCTTCTTCTTCTTTTCATTCTTCTTCTTCTTCTTTTCATTCTTCTTCTTCTTTTCATTCTTCTTTTCATTCTTCTTCTTCTTTTCATTCTTTTTCTTTTCATTCTTCTTCTTTTCATTCTTCTTTTCATTCTTCTTCTTCTTCTTTTCATTCTTCTTCTTCTTCTTCTTTTCATTCTTCTTCTTCTTCTTTTCATTCTTCTTCTTCTTCTTTTCATTCTTTTCCTTCTTCTTTTCATTCTTCTTCTTCTTTTCATTTTTCTTCTTCTTCTTTTCATTCTTCTTTTCATTCTTCTTCTTCTTTTCATTCTTCTTTTCATTCTTCTTCTTCTTCTTTTCATTCTTCTTCTTTTCATTCTTCTTCCTCTTCTTTTCATTCTTCTTTTCATTCTTCTTCTTCTTCTTTTCATTCTTCTTCTTTTCATTCTTCTTCTTCTTCTTTTCATTCTTCTTCTTCTTCTTTTCATTCTTCTTTTCATTCTTCTTCTTCTTCTTCTTTTCATTCTTCTTCTTCTTTTCATTCTTCTTCTTCTTCTTTTCATTCTTCTTCTTCTTCTTTTCATTCTTCTTTTCATTCTTCTTCTTCTTCTTTTCATTCTTCTTTTCATTCTTCTTCTTCTTCTTTTCATTCTTCTTTTCATTCTTCTTCTTCTTCTTTTCATTCTTCTTCTTCTTCTTCTTTTCATTCTTCTTTAAATTCTTCTTCTTTTCATTCTTCTTCTTCTTTTCATTCTTCTTCTTCTTCTTCTTCTTCTTTTCATTCTTCTTCTTCTTCTTTTCATTCTTCTTTTCATTCTTCTTCTTCTTTTCATTCTTCTTCTTCTTCTTTTCATTCTTTTTTTCATTCTTCTTCTTCTTCTTTTCATTCTTCTTCTTCTTCTTTTCATTCTTCTTTTCATTCTTCTTCTTCTTCTTTTCATTCTTCTTTTCATTCTTCTTCTTTTCATTCTTCTTCTTCTTCTTTTCATTCTTCTTTTCATTCTTCTTCTTCTTCTTTTCATACTTCTTTTCATTCTTCTTCTTCTTCATTTCATTCTTCTTCTTCTTCTTCTTTTCATTCTTCTTCTTCTTCTTTTCATTCTTCTTTTCATTCTTCTTCTTCTTCTTTTCATTCTTCTTCTTTTCCTTCTTCTTTTCATTCTTCTTCTTCTTATTTTCATTCTTCTTCTTCTTCTTTTCATTCTTCTTTTCATTCTTCTTCTTCTTCTTTTAATTCTTCTTTTCATTCTTCTTCTTCTTCTTTTCATTCTTCTTCTTCTTCTTTTCATTCTTCTTTTCATTCTTCTTCTTCTTCTTTTCATTCTTCTTTTCATTCTTCTTCTTCTTCTTTTCATTCTTCTTCTTCTTCTTTTCATTCTTCTTTTCATTCTTCTTCTTCTTCGTTTCATTCTTCTTCTTCTTCTTTTCATTCTTCTTCTTTTCCTTCTTCTTTTCATTCTTCTTCTTCTTTTCATTCTTCTTTTCATTCTTCTTCTTCTTCTTTTCATTCTTCTTCTTCTTCTTCTTTTCATTCTTCTTCTTCTTCTTTTCATTCTTCTTTTCATTCTTCTTCTTCTTTTCATTCTTCTTCTTCTTCTTTTCATTCTTCTTTTCATTCTTCTTCTTCTTCTTTTCATTCTTCTTTTCATTCTTCTTATTCTTCTTTTCATTCTTCTTCTTCTTCTTTTCATTCTTCTTTTCATTCTTCTTCTTCTTCTTTTCATTCTTCTTCTTCTTCTTTTCATTCTTCTTCTTCTTTTCATTCTTCTTCTTTTCATTCTTCTTTTCATTCTTCTTCTTCTTCTTTTCATTCTTCTTCTTTTCCTTCTTCTTTTCATTCTTCTTCTTCTTTTCATTCTTCTTTTCATTCTTCTTCTTCTTCTTTTCATTCTTCTTCTTCTTCTTTTCATTCTTCTTCTTCTTCTTCTTTTCATTCTTCTTTTCATTCTTCTTCTTCTTCTTTTCATTCTTCTTCTTCTTCTTTTCATTCTTCTTTTCATTCTTCTTCTTCTTCTTTTCATTCTTCTTTTCATTCTTCTTCTTCTTCTTCTTTTCATTCTTCTTTTCATTCTTCTTTTCATTCTTCTTTTCATTCTTCTTCTTCTTCTTCTTTTCATTCTTCTTTTCATTCTTCTTTTCATTCTTCTTCTTCTTCTTCTTTTCATTCTTCTTCTTTTCCTTCTTCTTTTCATTCTTCTTCTTCTTTTCATTCTTCTTTTCATCTTCTTCTTCTTCTTTTCATTCTTCTTCTTCTTCTTTTCATTCTTCTTTTCATTCTTCTTCTTCTTCTTTTCATTCTTCTTCTTTTCATTCTTCTTCCTCTTCTTTTCATTCTTCTTTTCATTCTTCTTTTCATTCTTCTTCTTTTCATTCTTCTTTTCATTCTTCTTCCTCTTCTTTTCATTCTTCTTTTCATTCTTCTTTTCATTCTTCTTTTCATTCTTCTTCTTCTTCTTTTCATTCTTCTTTTCATTCTTCTTCTTCTTCTTTTCATTCTTCTTTTCATTCTTCTTCTTCTTCTTTTCATTCTTCTTTTCATTCTTCTTCTTCTTCTTTTCATTCTTCTTTTCATTCTTCTTCTTCTTCTTTTCATTCTTCTTCTTCTTCTTTTCATTCTTCTTCTTCTTTTCATTCTGCTTCTTTTCATTCTTCTTTTCATTCTTCTTCTTCTTCTTCTTTTCATTCTTCTTCTTCTTCTTTTCATTCTTCTTTTCATTCTTCTTCTTCTTTTCATTCTTCTTCTTCTTCTTTTCATTCTTCTTTTCATTCTTCTTCTTCTTCTTTTCATTCTTCTTTTCATTCTTCTTCTTCTTCTTTTCATTCTTCTTCTTCTTCTTCTTCTTTTCATTCTTCTCATTCTTCTTTTCATTCTTCTTCTTCTTCTTTTCATTCTTCTTTTCATTCTTCTTCTTCTTCTTTTCATTCTTCTTCTTCTTCTTTTCATTCTTCTTCTCATTCTTCTTCTTCTTCTTTTCATTCTTCTTCTTTTCATTCTTCTTTTCATTCTTCTTCTTCTTTTCATTCTTCTTCTTCTTCTTCTTCGTCGTGCCCCGTGACTGCCCAAATGAGTGAAGTGTGCGGTGATTCTAAGATCGACGGCACTCATCTGCATGTCATACTGACTGACAGTATTATTTCTCTTCCCCAGCAGACTCCAAGGGCATTTAAATTAAAGGTACAGTGTTCTGCACTAATATAAAGGCTCTCTGAAGCCTAGAAACCCTTTAAATAAGTTAAATTTGCGGCGAATAAATTCACATCGAATCGAATTTCTCCTGCAAATTCGGCGAATCAGCCGAATCAAATTTTTGAATAATTCGCTCATCTCTAATTATAATCTTGTATTCAATACTTTATTAGTGTTATCATCCTTTATTACATTCCATTAATATCATTTTTTTCTCCGTATTTCTATTTATTCTTTTTTTTATTTTTGTCAGCTAATAATTTTTATCTTTCCTTATTATAAATACGTTTTTATATATATTATGCACAGCCATTGTATGTATGTTCATATGTATTCACTTAGTCTGTTTGTATACATACAGTATAATGTATATATATTCTCTTTTTTGTTCTTTACCTGTAATGCCAATGCAATCCCTTAGATGTCGTTGTGACAACTATTTTGAGGCTCATTCATTTCAATGTACCTACTTTTATTGGATGCTTTGTTAACCATTCAAGTTCCCACCCCTACTTACTAGAAGTAGTGGCTCCTATCACAGGGGTTTACGGTCTGAGGAAGGAGTGTCTGCACATGCTCCGAAATGCATTACCACCCCCTTGATGTCACTTCCGACGTGTGTGTTCCATGCCTCTCTTGGAAGTATAGTGGCCAGCTTGCCCATGTGTACCACCACACTCACTACCGTTGGTTGGCTCAGTGTATCTCCCTGGCATGATACCTGATGAGCTTATATCTGACTGCTATCTTGTAAGTGCTTTTAACCTTTACTACTTGATAAACTGCTGTATACTGTACTTGGAGCTGCCTTTATTGCTATTTACTTTACAGAGCACTTTTGCTGCTTATAACTTATGCAGTTATATGTTTCAGTGAGTGCGGAGTGTTGGTGGTGGTATTGGCAGTGGCTACTTGTAATGTACTTTATACACCCATAAGGGATTAAAGGAGAACCTTTGCACTTGAGCTCTATGGGATGGGGTTAAGAGGATAGGCAAAGATAAAAAGATATTGATGGTAGAGGTTTAAATTATTATAAATATAGATAGGGAAATCTCTCACAAAGACCATGATTGCCAAACACTATGTTCTTTTCCAGGTGCTTGGGTTCGGCACTTTGAGGATCAGACGAACAGATTGCTGGGTGGGGCTGGGGGGGTATTCAGCTGTCATGGTACACATTGGTACAAATGACAAATGCAGAGGAAGATGGAGCATCCTTAAAATGATTTCAGGGATTTTGGTGTTATATTAAAGAAAAGGCAGCATTCTCAACAACACTGCTTGTGCCTCAAGCCATACCAGGGAGGAAGAAGGAGCTTAGAGAGGTTAACAAGTGGTCCTGGTGTAGGAAGGAGGGTTTTGGCTTCATGGAGAACAGACTTTGCGGTCAGTTACCGGTTCTATAGCAGAGATGATGTGATGTGGAGGAGAGGGATCAGAGGAAGGTATACAGTGCAGTGAACAAAGGTCAAAGTGTACAAAGGAGGGCAAAGTCAGGGGGGAGGGAGCCTCAAACCAGATGATGGGAAAACTAAAGTATCCAGGGCCAGATACTCATAGACTGAATCTTGCTGTAATCTAAGAAAGAACATTAATCAAATAATGCATGCTGGTAGTAAATTAAACCTCTGTTACAGGAGGAATATTTTGACTTCATGAGAATATGAGAAATCTTGCTGTACTACATTCTGCAGGTGCATCACATCATATACAGGTGTAAGGCACCCCAAAGCATATTATTTAAATAAATTATGTATTTTTAATGCTGTCCTATAAGCTTTATTAAAATACTTTTTCTAAGCCTCGGTTCACACTGAATACAACTTTGAAATCGCTCAACTTTAACTACTTGCCAACCTCAGCTGAATGATGGCTACACTGCGGCCGGTCAGTTCGGCGAGGGCGTCATATGATGTCTTCCCAGAATGCGCTCTCCGGCGCGCACCCGGCAATCTCTGTGATCGCTGTGTCCTACGGACACAGCTGATCACGTGATGTGGTAAAAGGCCAATCACAGCGGTCTTTTACCACGTGATCAGCCGTGTCCAATGACACGCTGATCACCGAGAAATGCAATTGCCGATTCTCGGCTGCACTTTCCTCACGCTGTCAGAGCGTGAGGAAAGTACTGCCGAGAACCGGCAGTTGTCAGAGCAGGGATCGGCACCGATCATCAGGGCACTGATGATCAGTGCCCAGCAGTGCCACCCACCAGTTCTGCTCACCTGTGCCCACAAGTGCGCCCTCCTGTGCCCAGCAGTGCACCCTCCTGTGCCACCCAGCAGTGCCACAGAGCTGTGCCCAGAAGTGCCACCTACCTGTGCCCAGCAGTGCCACCCACATGTGTCCACCCACCTGTGCCCACCAGTGCCACCCACTTGTGCCCACCAGTGCCACCCACCAGTGCCCATCAGTGCGCCCAGCGGTTGTGCCAGTCAGTGCCCAGCAGTTGCGGCAGTCAATGTCTAGCAGTGCCGCCAGTCAGTGCACAGCAGTGATGCCAGTCAGCGCCACCTATCAGTGTTGTCTATCAGTGCCACCTATCTGTGACACGTCATTAGTGCTGCCTATCAGTGCAGCCTATCCGTGCCACCTCATTAGTGGTGCCTATCTGTGCCTATTAGTGCCCATCAGTGCTGCCTCATCAACGCACATCAGTGAAGGAGAAAAATTACCTGTTTGAAAAATGTTATAATAGAAACAAAGAAACTTTTTTTTTTTCAAATTTTTTCGATTTTTTTGTTTATAGCGCAAAAAGTGAAGTGCCCAGTGGCGATACCACCAAAAAAAAGCTCTATTTGTGAGAAAAAAATGCTAAAAATTTCATATGGGTACAATCTTGAAAGACCGCGCAATTGTCAATCAAAGTGCGACAGTGCTGAAAGCTGAAAATTGGCCTGGTAAAGAAGGGGGTACAAGTGCCCGGTAGGCAAGTGGTTAAAGTCGCGTGTCAGTGCAACTTCAAGTGCGACTTGTAAGACATCTGTGCGACTTCATGCACAGAAGTCTAAGCAAGTCATACCTGAAACTGCAAAAAATAATGCAGGTACCTTTTGTTCAAATCAGGTCAAGAGTCACAGTCTGATTT
The DNA here is from genome assembly GCF_062004578.1 of Staurois parvus. NCBI lineage: Eukaryota > Metazoa > Chordata > Amphibia > Anura > Ranidae > Staurois > Staurois parvus. The sequence goes on from NW_028317883.1 coordinate 2,966,561, forward strand.
GAACAGTTCCATTGCCAACAATAGGGTGCAATTTGTCATATGATTTGAAACTTCACATATGAATGGGAACTAAAAGATATTTTTGGATTGGTATGTGTACCCTGGTCTGAGCAATACTCAGCTACCCAGTTGGCATAAATAGAATATTCAGGGCCCCAGTGCAACAAAAACCACGAAAGGCCCCAATGACCTATGGCTGGGGTCCTTACCTCCGAGCCCAGTGGCGGAATGCCAGGGCCCGATTGCAAGTGAGACCTTTGTGACCCTGGTAGTTCTGCCACTGGTGTCAGTAAGTTATTACCTTTTTTTGAAATATTGATCTTTGCAATTTTTTTAGGAGCCCTGTTGGGGGGCTTAGGTGAGATATCAGAGATCTAGAAAGGAAGAAAAGAAAGAAAATAAAAAGGAAAGGAATGTAACGGAAAGAAAAAGAAAATAAAGAAGGAGAGGAAAGGTCAGCCTCACTCCGGAGGATTGAAGAATATAGTGTATATTTATGGATCCATAGGACACACAAAACACCAGGACATGATTACAGGACCTGTTAACACGTTTCACATGATCTCGTGCTTAATCATAACTGTTTATGTTTAAGCATGAGATAATGTGAAACATGTTAACAGGTCCTCGATTCATGTCCTGGTGTTTTGTGTGTCCTATGGATCAATAAATACACACTATATTCTTCAATCCTCCGGTGTGCGCCTGACTCTTCTTCCTGTTGCATCGTGTGTGGCGGCGAGCCAGAACCTGCACCTGTTGTGGATTGATGTGGATTGTTTGCCTGAGCTGTATACCTCTGAGGAAAGGAAGGGAAAGGGAAAGGAAGGAAGAAAGAAAAGAACGGAAGGAAGGAGTCCCTCTTACATTACAGTACTCTCTGGGAGGGGGGAGACGTCACTTATAGTAAATCGGCAGGCTGCTCCTTTCCTCTTCTGTCTGGGCTTCAAACTTCCTGCCCACGTAATGTGGGTGGGGCAGATACTGGAGCATAGGGAGGGGCGGGAGAAGGGGGAGTAGAAGCAGCTCTCTTTCCTCTGTCATCCATGCAGGGGGGGGTAGGAGGGGACAGTCAGTGTGGAGAAGAAGCAGCCCTTTCTCCTCTGTCCATGGGGTGAGCTGTCAGCACTAACTCTTTCTGCTCAGGTGCAACTGAAAGAAGCTAGATAGGAGTGGAGGGGTGCCTGCATACAGAGGAATCCATCTCTTCATCTTTCTGCTGCAGCCACTCAAACTTTTCAGGCATTCTGCAGCTGCAAATAAGAAAAATTAATAATAGCGCCTATGGTCAAAATTGTATAACTTACTAATAGTGTACCAGCTGCAAAAAAACCACCATATATAAAGTGTACCAATTAATAAATAATTTGCGCTAGTAAATATATATAAATATATGTAAAGAAATCATCAAATCATAAGTCCAGAAAAATATATATATACCAATACCACAGAAAAATATAAAAAACTTTTTAGGTGCAAAAAAACTTTTGTGCAAAAGGAGTGTCTCAATATAAAAAAAGTGTCTTAATATAAAAAAATTTCACCAAAAAACCTTGATAATATAATGGCAGATCATCCATAAAAATATCTTCAGAAACGGAAGCTCTCCAACACACCGATCCTCATCGATCGAAATAACAGGACGAAAAACTTTGTAGTTAATCGAAAATCCACTTCTCCAATAGAAAAAGGACCACCTTCAAACGTATCCATGGGGGGAAATGCCAAGCACTCGAGAGAAACAGAAAGACTTCATGGTGCAATATTATAAAAACCAATTCCTTTATTAGATACTCATTGCACTTACTCAAGAGGTGTCCCAGCCGACACCAGCATCAACAGCATCAACAGCAATCACATAAACGAGCCTGACTACTCAGCACATGTGCAATAGCTGGCAGTCAAAAACGTAATGACATCACATCAATCAAGCTCCGCCTATTTTTTACTGTGGTATTGGTATATATATATTTTTCTGGACTTATGATTTGATGATTTCTTTACATATATTTATATATATTTACTAGCGCAAATTATTATGCAATTGTATTGTACAATTTTCCTTTAGATTTACCAAAACAATATAATAAGAGGTCAGACCTAAACACTTTCAATATGTATGCTGTCAGGCAGCCCTTGCACTACATAGTTGAAGGTAAACCTAAAGGAAATTGAACATGAAAATTGTACAATGTGTGGCCAGCTTTAGTCCTATCTTCCTATGTGCTGTGTAAATCTAGCTATGAGGTCTCCGTCTGCCGTTCTGATGCGTTGTGTCATGAATCACGTGATCAGGGGATCCCTGAAGAAGTCATGTGATTTGTGACGCAACGCGTTGGAATGGCAAACGGAGCGTGGTGACGTCACATCCATCGTGGACTCTATATTGATACACCCATACATGTACACCCAATTCTACCATGTGGTGTAAATGCTATTGTTTATTTAAATATATGTGAGTGGGTATTCTGGCTATACATTTTAACATTAAAGTGTTGAATTTACTACACTATGGGAGAATCTTTTTGTCTTTCCGCATGAGTTTCTATGAGATGACTGCAAACAGAGGAGCACTTTAAATGGAGATTGGAAGATAGGAGCGTCATTGGTGAACATGAGGCTACCACCATCATTGCTGAGACCCGGTCAAAGATCAGAGGCATCTCAAAGGCGCTTTTTTTCTTCTAGTGCACTGGCCCTGCAGGGTCTATGTGTTGAGGTGAGGGGGCAATCCAGCTGGTGATGGTTTCATTTCCTGAGACCACCTGCATCGGAAATTGTTACCTGCATTTATTTTTTAATAATAGGACTTATTCTTCACGTGGACTTTCTCTGTCGTTATTGCCATTATTGCATTTCTGAAAATTGGTCAGTTTTTCTGCACACTTTTTGACACAAGGTGTTTATATCATGCAGGGTTTTCCCATGCATGGGATTGATCATATTAGAGGTGCGTTTTAAAAGGGGCACGTGTTTTTGTTGCTTATGAAGGTTGTTTTTTGGGTATAAGTGTCACACATTTCTTTCACTCGGATAGTGAAATTTCTTTCACTCGGATAGTGTCATTGCATGCACTTTGTACATTTAAGTTATTAGGGTCACTTTTGTGGATTCCATTTTGTGGGCATCTGGGAGCACACTGTTTATCATTTTTTAGCCTTCCACGGCAGGACTGCTATTTATTATTCACCATTCCTATTGGTTTCAATACTGACCTTATCCCTTGGTCAGCACTTGTCTGGAGGCATTCTTGTCATTTATTTCACCAATTCATAATAGACACTATTATATGTAATTTACGGACACCTGGGAGCACATTACTTTATAGCACTGAGGGAAGTTTTTTTCACATTGTCACTGTACTTCTTTATACTGACCACTTTCCTTGGTCAGTTTGTGGCTTTGTTTCTTTTTTTGTTTTTTTTCTGTTTACTGGAATTTATTATATCATACATGTGTGGTTCAATATTTTCACTGGATTAACCAATATCGAGTTACACTGTTTATTTAGATTTTTATATACAGTATATACGAAGTTATAGCATCTTTGGGTTAGCGCTACACCACTTTGTGTTACTTGCTGGATCATCAGGTGAAAACAGAGGGAAAAAGTCTAAGAAAAGAAATCTAATATAGCCACCAGATCTAATGATTGGTTATCTGATATATATTACGTTTTTGGTTTTGGGTTTAATACCACTTTAAGGGAAACTAACAGGTTAAAAACAAGTCTGTCTGTCAAACAAATAAATCCCCATCTGGCAAAATAAATTCTACCCTAACACCTCTTCTAAGGGTAGAGCACTGCTATTTTAAGCCTTGCATGGATATGGGAATGGGTGCATTGTTTAGCTCTCTGCTGTGATATAACGGGGTTTGATCAGGAGTTAAAAAAGCTAAAGAAGATTGTTACTTATGAGAGAAGGAGGTAAGATAATCTATCAACTTGACTTACAGATCAAGAGATAATCAACATGGGTCAGGCCTTTCAAGTTGCTCACAGAAAGGAAAAGGGGAAAGATGAAATGACCAGATGTAATATATTAGCATCCGAAAACACTAATAACTGGCTACATTAGCCTAAATATGATATTTGGATGACAAGTTTAAGTATAGTCTCTCAGATCACACTAATTTGTATATTATTACAGCTTGGCTTATTTACATTAAAGCTGAAATGTTTAAAGTCTTGTGGATGACAAGTTTAAGTATAGTCTCTCAGATCATACTAATTTGTATATTCTCACAGCTTGGCTTATTTACATTACAGATGGAATTTTTAAAGTCTGTTCTTCCGATGAACTGCCCCCTGTACTGAACTGTCCCACTTTGCATTAAGAAAGGCATTATGGTAAGCAACATGTTTTAGTCAGAAAGAACAACAGAACCACCAACACATTGGGTTAGGGAAGTAGAGACTATCTTACTAGATATACAGCTCTTAAAGTGTGTCCTCTGACATTACTTAAAGATAGCACATCATATTAGGTGGTAGACCTGGAAATGGAAAAGTGGCCCTTGCAGAACTTGCCTGTGACTGGGATACAATTTTTAACTCATCCAATTCATGTTACAATGGGAGCTCTCACCTGGTGTTTGACTGCCTCCCAATATGAATGGCTAGTTGAGGCAACTCATGTCCCACACAATAACCGGATTCCCTCCTCTACCTCAGCCTAAAGGGTTAAATAATTGCTACTGCTGTGACTCCCGTTTAATGAAAACTCCTTGCCCTCAATTCCCCACAGCACCCCCAATTCCCCATGGCACCCCCATGAAGAGCTGCTAGCCGGCTCTCCCTTCTCACCCTCCCAGCAGCTCTCTATCCTGACAGCTGTCAGTGGGGTGAGGAGATAGATCGCCCTCCATGCTGGCTCTCCCTGCTCATCCTCCCGCTGGCTGCAGCCACTGACAGCTGTCAGGATGGAGAGCAGGGGGGAGGGGCTGGTAAACACATTAAACACATGTGTACCAGCCCCCTCACTCTCCATCCTGCCAGCTGTCAGTGGGATGAAGAGGGAGAGCTGCTGCAGCTTTCTTTCTTGAATGCAGACAGCGATCAGTACTGATTGCTTCTATATTTATAATCACTGACACATAGTAAACTATGTTCCATTTTATGAATGAATAGAAGTCTGTACAGACTCATATCCATTCAACTACAGTGCAGCTTAGGCTGCAGAGAAAGGGATGGTCTTCAGTCTCTTTTTTTGTCTCAAGAAAAAGACATTTGAGATCTGTTTAGACCCCTAATGTCTCTCCAAAGCCCCTCCCCCAAAAATTTTTTTAAAAAATTGTATTTGGTTAACAAAAATAAATAAATAAATACAATTGTAAAAAAAAAAAATAATGCACCTTTTCCAAAATGCCTTTGCAAGGAAACTGTATGGTCTTTTTGACCATACGGTTTCTCTGCGGTTCCCACACCCGCGATCGCACTGTGGGGGTGCCATTCACTGGGCAATTGGAAGCCAGTGGAGGGATTGGCAGAGAGGGGTGGCAGATATAGAGCGGTTAGTAAGGTGAATGAGTCTGGCAGCAGCATTCATGATGGGCTGTGGTGGGGATAGCCTGCGGTGAGGTAGGCCAGTGAGGAGGGAGTTACAGTAGTCAAGGCGTGATATAATAAGGGAGTGAATGAGTTGCTTAGTGGTTTCCGAGGTTAGGAATGGTCGTATCTTGGAGATGTTGCGGAGGTGAAGTCTACATGAGTTTGTCAGTGATTGGACCTGGGGCTGAAAGGACAGATTGGAGTCTAGGATTACACCTAGTACCCTGGCGTGAGGGGTGGGGCTGATGGTAGTGTTGTTGATTTTGATGGAGAAGTCGGGGGGGGGGGGCACAGGCTGGGGGGGGGGGAATACTAGAAGCTCAGTTTTGGAAAGGTTGAGTTTGAGAAAGTGAAGTGACATCCAGTTCGATATGTCACTTAGTAGTCTGGTGATGCGATTGGAGACTGAGGGGGTGAAGTGAGGGGTAAGAGATAGATTTGTGTGTCATCGGCATAGAGATGGTAGTTGAAGCCGTGGGAGTTTATCAATTGGCCAAGGGAGGAGGTGTAGATGGAGAAAAGGAGGGGTCCGAGGACAGAGCCTTGAGGGACCCCGACAGAGAGAGGGAGTGAAGGGGAGGTGGCAGCGTTATAGGTAACACTGAAGGAGCGCTGCAATAGATAGGAGGAGAACCAGGAGAGAGCGGAGTCTCTGAGGCCAAGAGAGTGCAGATTTTTGAGGAGGAAGGGGGTGGTCGACCGTGTCAAAAGCCGCAGAGGGGTCAAGTAGTAGGAGTATAGTATAGACATAAATGACATTGTTTTACTAATTCCTGCGCTTTTGCTACCTTGTCTTCTATGTATATCCTCTTCCCAACCTGCCTAAGAGTGCAAGATTTCCATTTCTTTACTTCTCCCTAGGAAGTCTCTGCTTGGCTACAATTCTTGCATATTCCTGCTTTTTTCCACTCTAGTATTGGGCCTGCCTGGATGTTTCTTAGGCCTTTCAGGCCTCTGCTGTTTCTACCCTGCTTCAAGTGATTTGTTCTGGAATACTCCCTTTTTCTTATGTTCATCGGGGACTATTCCTTAGTAAAAAGTGTGGATTACTGCTTGCCCACTGGACTTCATGGCCCTATATTACATGCCTTTGCTCAGCTTAAGATCTGCTGCTTACAACCACGGATCTGGCCGCCTCTGGAGTTTTCATGGCTACAGAGATGTCTTCCATTTTTGTTCACACTCTGGTGCCTACTCAGCTGGCCTCCTCTAAATCTTACTTACATTGGTGGTGGTGAGATGGACACTGATAGACTGTTCCAGTTACACTGTATGCAACTTATACTGATGATTCATATTACTAAGTTTTTTTTGCCCCCAGAACTCTCTTGGGTGATTTCACATCTGCATGGATTTTTAACCCTTTTCTTTTAAAGGCAGAATATTCCTAATGGACTATTAGTAGACTTTTACATTTTGTTTCTCATGTACCTTTTGGCTTACCGCTCCTACTGACCAGTGTTTTTTTTGGGGGGTTTTGGGGTTACAAACACACCAAAGTTTGAGGGGTGATGTGGGGAGGGAGTGGGTGGGGTGTTTTTGTTTGGTGGTTTTACTATTCTTTTTGAAGCACCTAATGTCCTCCTGTTTAATCTTCTATGCATATTGGGAAATGTTGGAGACCTATTGGACCCAAATGGAGGGTTATTGCACATGTGGCTAGCCCATTATATACCTCTCTTACCATGACTCAATAATTTCCTGGAACATGATGGGACTGAACTACGAATTTAAATGCTCCCACATGTTCTCTTTCCTGAAACGCTACCGCCCCCATATCTGTATATTGCAAGAGACGCATCTCACCAGTAGTTGGGTGCTCTCCCTCAAAAAACCCTGGGTAGGCTCCTACTATCATGCTACATGCTCTTCCTACTCCTGTGGAGTCAGCATATTAATTTACAAGACATTATCCTTTCAGCTTTTGGACCTCCTTTTGGACCCTTATGGAAGATACAATATATGGTTCTTCATGCATTGTGTGATCATATTGAAATAGAAATAGTTATTGGATGCATTTATATTCCACACCCTGCGACCCTATCGGTTTTGCATAAACTAGAGTCTATCCTTGCCCACTACCCTACCAATAATGTTATTTTAGCTAGGGCTTTTAATATGCAATCCTAGCCTAGACAGATTACACTCAGATGCAGCGGTGGACTCCCCACTAACACGATGGGCAGAGGTTTTTGGTCTTCATGAAGTGTGTTGATGGAAGTACAAAAACAATACACCTGTCACTCTGCCACCAATGACACTTTCTCCCGCATTGTGTTGATATATATGAGTGACACCTTGCTTTCATGCATTAAGGAGATTTCCATCCTTCTGTATCTAGGACCATGCTCCCCTCTTGTTGACTTTAACAACTTATTTAGATGCTAGTTCTTGGCTGTGGCAGCTGTGCTGGTTTTGGATTACTGATGAGGGGGTTGAGCCACTGATGTCTTCTGAACTCAGGGATTACTGGATACATAATGACCATTCCACTAGACCTGACATAGTTTGGGATACATTTAAAGCATTTGCTAGGAGCCATTATCAATTTACTATAGCTAAAATTAGGAAGGAGTCTCAGATTTAGTCATCTGTGCTAGAAACCCATTATGCTGCTATGCAAAATCTTGGAACCTATAGAGACTGGTAGGAAGCCTATCGGGCTTACGTTATTATGAGCTACTGCTTGTCAAAAATTTTATTCTCTCCCAATTTCAGAGTGTGTTTGAACAGGGGGAAAGGCTGGGTAGACTTCTTGCCGGAATGGCTTCAGAATAAGTTGGGAATACCCATATTGTCAACATTAGAGCGGATGATTGTACTCCCCTGTCTGACCCTTCTCAGATTAATGTCCATTTTGCAACATATTATACCCACCTTTATGCCTCTAAAGTGACCTACTCTCCTGAAAGTTTAGATGCTTATCTAGATAACATTAATTTCCCGGTACTATCTGAAACAGCTGGACAGCGATTGGAGGCCCCCGTAACCTTAAAGGAAGTCCAAGTAGTGATTACTCCACTGCAGGCTAGTAAGACTCTGGGACCCGATGAACTCTCTATGGAGTTCAAAAAAAAAATATTGATATTATTACTATTTCCAGCTCCTCCGGACAGCCTTGGATACCGGCCATCTTCCATCCTCAATATCAGTGGCCATTATTGTTGCTGTGCCCAAGCCAGGGAAGGACCCTGAACTCTGCACCTCCTATCAGCCAATAGTAATGAGACGAACACCCCCGTTTGGTTCGCAGTCGAACATTCTAACCTACTGAAAGTTCAACCATAAACTTCAAACAAGGACAATTTACTGAGCGGTATCTTACCACATCTGAGTATGAGGTAAAATACCGCTCAGCTACTAAAATACTGCATAAGTTACATTATTTAATGTTTCAGCTGTCAGCGGGGTTCAAACGAATTGTCGGCATTGCCCAACAAATACATTTTTTTTTTAACAGCGTGGGGTCCCCCCCCATCCATACCAAGCCCTTGAGGGCCAAAATTAAAAAAAAAATGGTGTGGGGGTCCCCCCCAAAATCCATACCAGACCCTTATCTGCATGCAGCCTGGCAGGTCAGGAAAGGGAGGGCAGACAAGTGAGTGCTCCCCCTCCTGAACCATACCAGACCACATGCCCTTAACATAGGGGGGTGCTTTTGGGCCGGGGACCTACCCCCAAAGCACCTTGTCCCCATGTTGATTGGGACAAGGGCCTCTTCCCAACAACTGAGGCTGTTGGTTGCGGGGGTCTTCCTGTGGGGGGCTTATCGGAATCTGGAAGACCCCTTTAACAAGGGGCCCCTAAATTCCTCTTCCCCACAACTGTGGCCAGTGGTTGTGGGGGTCTTCCTGTGTGGGGCTTATTGGAATCTGGAAGACCCTTTTAACAAAGGACCCCTAAATTCCAGCCCCCCTCCCATGTGAATAAGTATGTGTGGTACCGCTACCCATTCACAGAAAAAAAAATGTAGTAAAAAGTGACAAGAGACAGTCTTTAACAAGTCCTTTATTAAAAACAAAAGTTAAAAAAATGTCCCCTGAAGTAGATCCAACATCAATCACGGTGCCCACCACCACCTCCGACCCATAAAAAGAAAAAAAAACGCTCCGCTCTCGACGCTGGGTCCTGCCATCTGACAGCTGCTCCGGCATGACAGTTCTTAAATACTGTGGTGATGTCACAAGGGGGTGGGGTCAGTTGGTGGGATATGGATGGGGCCTTTAATTAAGCGCATATCAATGTATGCTGATGATACACTACTGTATCTGCAGGACACCTTGGACTCCCTCAGGACAGCCCTAGAAATCTTTAATTTCTATGTCAGCCTCTCTGGAGTGATTATTAATTGGAACAAATTGATCTTATTCTCATTGACAGGCTCGACTGTTCCCCCTCCTGACCCAACCCCTTTACACTGGGTGTCTTAGTTCAAATACAGTTGTGTCCAAAATTATTCAACCCCCAATGCTGTAAAGGGGTTTAGGGACTATAGTGTACATTTGGAATTGTATTCAGAATCAAATCCTACAAGGACGTTGTAACTACCCAAATGCAACTAAAATGACATCAATTGTTTATGTAATACAGTAGTAAATGGTTCTTATGTGGTTTCTTCATTGCCACAATTATTCAACCCCTTAAAGACTACCACTCTGAAGAACAGAGGTTCATACAGGTGCTTTCCATCAGGTATTGAAAACACCTGTGGATGTCACCGAGCAGCAATCAAGCATAATAAGCACCAATTAGGCAGCTTTAAAATGACTGTGATACTCAGCTCCTTCTAGACATTTACTGGTGTGGTTACAAACATGGTGAAGGCAAGAGAATGGTCCAGGAAGACAAGAGAAGAGGTGATTTCTCTTCACAGGAAGGGCAATGGCTATAAGAAGATTGCAAAGATGTTAAACATACCAAGAGACACCTTAGGAAGCATCATTCGCAAATTCAAGGCAAAGGGCACTGTTGAAACGCTACCTGGTCGTGGCAGAAAGAAGATGCTGACTTCGACTGCTGTGCGCTACCTGAAGCGTAGAGTGGAGAGAAGTCCCCGTGTGACTGCTGAGGAACTGAGAAAAGATTTGTCAGATGTGGGTACAGAAGTTTCAGCCCAGACAATAAGACGCACACTGCGTAATGAAGGCCTCCGTGCCAGAACTCCCAGGCGTACCCCCTTGCTGTCTCCAAAGAATAAGAAGAGTCGACTGCAGTATGCCAAAAGCCATGTGGACAAACCACAAAAGTTGTGGGATAGTGTTCTGTGGACTGATGAAACAAAATTAGAACTGTTTGGGCCCATGGATCAACGCTATGTTTGGAGGAGGAAGAACAAGGCCTATGATGAAAAGAACACCTTGCCTACTGTGAAGCATGGTGGAGGGTCAATCATGCTTTGGGGCTGTTTTGCTTCTGCAGGTACAGGGAAGCTTCAGCGTGTGCAAGGTACCATGAATTCTCTTCAGTACCAGGAGATATTGGATGGAAACGTGATGCAGTCCGTCACACACCTGAGGCTTGGGAGACGTTGGACCTTTCAACAGGACAATGATCCCAAGCATACCTCCAAGTCCACTAGAGCATGGTTGCAGAGGAAAGGCTGGAACATTTTGGAGTGGCCATCGCAGTCACCAGACTTAAATCCGATTGAGAACCTCTGGTGGGACTTAAAGAAAGCAGTTGCAGTGCGCAAGCCTAAGAATGTGACTGAACTGGAGGCCTTTGCCCATGAAGAATGGGCGAAGATACCCGTAGATCGCTGCAAGACACTTGTGTCAAGCTATGCTTCACGTTTAAAAGCTGTTATAACTGTAAAAGGATGCTGTACTAAGTACTAAGATTGAATGTCACTTGGGGGTTGAATAAAACTGATAATGCTGTGAGCACAGAAAAGACATTTGTGGTTATTTCATTATAACTGTTATGTTATATTTGTCTGACCTACAAGTGCCTCTTTAATGTAAATGTAAGCAAGATGACTGAATGATCAAAAGCAATGTCAAACTGGCCAAAACACTCAATTTCAGTGGGGGTTGAATAATTTTGGACACAACTGTATCTAGGAATAGTAATAAAAAATTATCTCTATTGCTACCTGACGGAAGGAGGGGAACAGGAATAAGGGAAGGAGCAAAGCAGAGTAGGGGTAACAACCATTACCAAGACCAATCCTTCCAGCAAAAGGGTCCGCCTCCCTTCTATCACACAGAATGGTGACAAGAGTTAGATGACACTGCAGTCTCCCACTAAGTAATACCATGCAGTTAACCAGGATTCCTACAATGGTAGAGTATATATTCTCTCCAGAAGCATCATTGCCCGTTTAGACTTAGTTGGGGGCATAGCAATTAGGACATAAGGTCCTTATATGCATCTAAAGTTTTGAAGTGTAACCAGCAGGCCCATGTTTTGGTGAAGGCCGAGATCTTGTCCTAAGATGTAAAAGTCAGCTCCTCCATCTCCTCCAACCGTTCCAAGCAGGCAAGCCACTCCCGTATACTAAGTGGTTTAGTATCTCTCCAGTGGAGAGGGTTACCTAGGCGTGCAGCATTAATTATGTGTAGTTGCAAAGATCTTTTGTATTGCTGCAGAGGTTGCTTGGTGTAGTGTAGTAGATACTGAGCTGGGGAGAAATCCACGGCATTTCCTGTCACTTGTAATGTAATGTCGTGCACCTTAGTCCAAAAGTCAGGTATGAGGGGACAGCCCCACCACACGTGGAAGAACATACCTTCTGCCATCAGTCATCGCCAGCACTGGTCAGAGGTTGCTGAGAATATCTTATGTAGTAGAGAGGGGACTCTGTACCATCTCAACCTGATCTTAAAGGAGTTCTCCTGCGTGTGGACATTCAAAGGACCTTTGTGGCCGAGCAAGTTAATTTGTTCCCAGTCTCCCGCGTTTAACTGAATATCCAAGTCTTTTTCCCATTCTACACACATCTTCCCAGAGTTAGAGTGCAGAGCAGAAAAGAACAAAGTACAGTTCTGAGACCAGGTGCCATTGAGGCTCAGATCTCACACAGCTTCAAAAGGCATCCATTCTCTGAAGTACACCTGTTTAAGTTCAGAATCAGAAAGGACATGTCTAATTTGCAAGTATGTCCAGAATAGAACATTTGATTGTTGGACCAGATTTGCCAAAGATACCTAAGCGATGAGTTTCTCCCTGTGGAAGAACTGATAGGCCTGCGGGATAGCATATGTCCAGTTATCCCAAAGGAAAGAACTACTCATGCCTAGAGGAAAATCTTGGTTAAGTCTGAAAGGCCCAGGGACCAACAAAAGCTGGAATGCCTTACATGCTGATCTAAAGTTGCTTAAAGTCGCTGAGATCAGAAGGTTGTATACATCCTTGGCCAGTTTACAGTGTGCAGGAGACAAACAAGGCGCACATGTCAAAGGTTTGTACATGAAAGCTTTTTCTAAATGCTCCCAGTCTTTATGGATCCCATGATGGACCCAATCCACGACCTTAGTCAACTGTCCTGCCCAGTAATATTTTTGGAGATCAGGGAGACCAATCCCTCCCTTAGACTGCAGCCTAAAAAGGAGGGACAAGCTAATTCATGCTGGTTTGTCTTGACAAAGAAAGGTCCCAAACAAAAACTCTTCGGCAAAAGAATGGGAATCGCCTGCTTTATGTAAAGAAAGTGAGGAAGAATATTCATCTTTAACGTCACTGCACGCCCACACTAATAGAGTGGTTTCATATTCCAAACATTCAAGTCCTCTTGAATGCAGTTGACCAGAGAATTTTTTTGCAAATCTGCACTTCCATGGGACTAAGGCCTAAATTAAGAATTGACGATTTGCCAAGGACAGATAATCTTTACCACATTCTACAACATCTGATACAGAAATGTCAGGTCTGGTAAACGCCTCCCCTGACTCCAATGGGCCGTGTAAATCTAATTAAGATGACTCTCCTCTTGAAATTTCTATATATTTTCATAACGGCCCCGGTCCTCATCACTGATTTGGTAAGATCATTACATCCTTTATCTGTGTTTGCTTGGTCCCTAGGATAGCAAAATCTGCTCTGCAGCTGCCCCTCTCCTCCAGCAGATAAGAATAAGTTCACCTTTTTAGCAAAAAAAAAAATCTGTTTATTAAAGATATAAAACATGTTGTACATAAAGAACAAAAAACAAACAACGAACAGTGGTTCACATATACTATACCCTCTCAGGGGCAGAGCAATGCAGAAATATGCATCAAAGCTAACGACAGAGGGGAGGGTTACATGGATGGCCAATTAAAGAGGCCAAGGTGGCCATGACCACAACCTGAAGACTAAACATACCAGTAAGGAGTATCAAGATAGTACATACAATTACAGAGTCTGAGATTTCCTCAGGACCAAAAATAAACACAGAGATGCCCTAGAGATGACAGAACTACTTGCAGCCACATCTAAAGCAGTGGAAGCCTCGGCCTGCCATTTGGACCACACTCAGCCATATTTTTTTGGGCAGCCTCTGTTTATGTAGGTACCCTTATAGAGTAGTAAGCTATTATTGACTAACCATTTCCGGAATGTGAGAGATGGGGGGAAGGCTTTTTCCTGTTCAATGCTATGGCCTTCCTCGCATAGAATAAAAGTAGGCTAACCAAAGTGTGTTCAGCTATCGTAAGTAGAAGGTTGCCAACCAAGCCTAATATACAGACTGATATGGAGGGTTGTAGGGAAACCAAGGTCAATTTATTACACAGGGACATCACCTCTTTCCAAAAGTCAACTCCCGCCGGGGCAGTGCCAGAACACATAAGCAAATTCTCCCAGGACACCTCCACATTGCCAACACTCTGGAGAGTGCAAAGGATCCATCCTATGAAGTCTTTATGGAGTGTAATATGCCCAGTGGACTAATTTAAGTTGAATTAAATGGTCCCTTAGAGAAACCACGGTTCAGAAGGGGAGGTCCCAGATGTCATCCCAATCATCAATATCCAGCTCTGGCACGTCCCTCGACCATCGGTCCCTCAGGCCCCCTAGAGCAGGTAAAGAGGTAGTGAGGAAATGGGAATATACAGTATATGGGAAATAGGTTTCTCAGGGCAATAAAATGAGTACTTCCTCCAGGGCTGATTGGATGATCATTGGGGTAGATTGAGGGAACTGAGCGCAGAAGGCATAGGAGAGTTATAGGTATCGATATAGGTGGGATGCAGGGATATTGTAGGTGGAAGAAAGGACAGACAGGGGAGATAATGCAGAAGCGGTGACAATTTGGGAGATGGTCTTAATATCAAATTTAGTCCAGGCTTGCTGTTCAGGTAACATGTAAAGATGGCACAAGGAGGGATTGTGCCACAATGGAGCATTCGGGGACATGGCTAATTTGGGGTAATGTTCTCATGTTAGGCCAGTTCGGCAGGCTTGCAGGGTGGTAACAATGGAGGGCATCAATGAATAGTGGGCATGAGGCCCTCTATACAGAAGGAACTTGAGAGCCTCCAGGTATTGCACCCAGAGGTGTATTTACCACAAGGCAAACAAGGCATTTGCCTAGGGCAGCATTTTTTAGGGGGAGAAGCAGCATCTTTCAAGGGGGCAGCATTTTTCACCCACCCAAAAGAAGGGATGGAAGAAGGGACACAGGCAGTATGGGGACCAGGTGGGATCTAAAAGAGGCTGCGGGCTGCTTGATGGTGTATGTAGAGCCTGACTCTTCTTCCCAGGGATGTCCGGAGCTGTGAAGGTGAGTGTCTTTTCTCTCGCAGGGATGGGGGGGGGGGGTTGCCAGTGCATGTGGGGGGGAGGTGGTAGAGTAAGGCTCTCTTGGGTGGGGCTGGGGTGTTATTGGTCAATGTCAGGCTTTCTTCGTGGGGGAGGGGGTGTTGGTCAGTGTCAGGGTCTCTCTGTGAAGGAGGGGAAAGGAGGCGATTTTTATGTTGCCTAGGGCAGCACGAAACCTAAATACACCAATGATTGCACCACTGCGGCCTCGAGAACAGTAGTGAGATTATTGAGGTTAGGGTTTAGCCACCAAGTGGCTTTAACCAGCTGGGTGGCCAACAAATATTTGCTACAATCTGGGAAGGCTCAGCCACCTTGAGTAGGGGGTCGCATGAGGGTAGAGAGTTTGTATCTGGGAGTGTGAGGGCCCCATATGAAGGAGGAGAAAAGTTGATTGAGTCAGGTGAAATAGGACTTGGGTATCCATTGGGGAGAATGTCAGGAAAAGACTCACCGCTGGTGGTGCTGGGGCTCACCTGCTGTGTGGGCTGCAGTACCGGTGCTTGCCAGCGGGTGCTTTCAGCAGCCAGGATCTCACTCCTGCAATCAAGCCATCACCTGAGGCTGATTGCAGGAGGTGTATTTAAGCAGTACCAGGCCTGCAATCAGTGCCTTGGTGTTTTCCCATGAGCCCCTGTAACTGCATCTTGTTGTCTACCTGCCTGATCCCCCTGCTTGACTCTGACTCTGATAGAACTCCGCCTGCACCGACCCCGGCTATTCCTGACCATTCTCCTGCCTGCTCCTTTTGTACATTATCCGCCCAATTGATCCTGACCCGGCCTGCCTGACCATTCTACTTCTCCAGCTCTGTCTACCCCTGTGTTCCTGAGCATCTAGTTATTAGTTGAAGGTTTGGTTTTGGTTGCACGGTGCGTTTCTGTATATTGTTGTAAGCTTTTAATAAATTATATTATTACATCATTCCTGCAGTCTGCTATTCCCTGTGTCAGTCCACACATCTCTGGTCATATCCGGATCCTTGACAGTGAGTTTTGGGAGATATTTAATTTTGATAAGGTTAATGCACCCAAGAAGGGATAGTGGAAGGGACTCCCATGCCTTCAGCTTCTGCTTGAGGTCTTGTACTACAGGAGTAAGATTCAAGGGTAGTCTGAGGCCTGGAAAGACCGTGAGTCCTAGCTATTTGAATGGGGAACAGCAGGGACTTGGCTCAATTGACCCTGAGACCGGTGATGAGGTCAAAGGAGTTCAGAACCTGGAAGGCCCGATAAGTTCACCTATTAACAAAATATACTGTAATAAATTCACATGTTTGTGCAATACAAAGCAGTGTGCAGGAGTTGACAGGGGAGAGATCTGTATTGTTTACATACAGACCTCTTCCCCGTCAGTGATACTTGGCGATCGCTGGGTGCCGGCCGGGGCCCGGTGATCGACAGCTGAAGCCACCAATGGTGGTGCACCTCCTACCAAAATGCAAAATTACATATATATACACATGATTTTGCACATCCCTGCTGAGCTGTGCTGTAGCAGTATTTCTGCTATAGGGCAGTGGGCAAGTGGTTAACGGCAATTTAAAAAAAAATTAAAAACAAGTTATACTTACCTGTTTTGTGCAGTGGTTTTGCACAGAGCAGCCCTGAACCTCCTCTTTTCGAATCCCCCAGTGGTGCTCCTGGCCCCTCCCTCCTGCTATGGGGGCACCCAAGCAGGCTCCCTCCTGAGCTGCTTCTCCATTCAGACACAGCCATGGCTCGGACCCACCCCTGTTGGCTCACTAGCTGCGATTGACTGCAACGGGAGCTAATGACTCCGCTTGCTGTCTCTCCAATGAGGAGGGAGAGTCCCCGGAGAGCTGAATCTCTTGTGCACATCACTGGATCGAGATGTGGCTCAGGTAAGTATTGGGAGGCTGCTGCACACAGAAGGTTGCTTTACCTTCATGCATAGAATGCATGAAGGTAAAAAACCTTGAGTCTTTACAACCACTTTTACAGAAAAAATAACCTTCAAGAAAAAAAAAAATTCTAACCCCAGGTTAACTCAAACGGCAACCTTTACATTTTAATGGGACATTTCTCAAACAGTACTTGTATGTCCCACTCAAGTCTGTAGAACGTTATTTGCACAGGCAGCACCATAATAGATTTTGCTGTCTGGGATACAGAAAAAGCAATAGTCATCTGCCGTCAGAGTGGGTAAGAACTTATGTGAGGTTCAACTTAGGATAGTTTAGGGGGCTAAAGGGGAAGTGATTTTTGCTTAAAGATATCCTTGTCTTTTAAAAACACAGGCTCCCTAATGAGCTTTGAACCCTTAAAAACAATTTCCCCCAAAAAAAATCCCTATTATCACGACATCATTTTCACAGTTCATCTCTTGTTAGCATCCTTTACTTTGTCTAAACTCCTTCACTACATTTAAAGTTAAAAAGGGGATTTGGGGCTGAAGCTATCCCCAGAAGAATGGCAAGGAGTCTGGATAATGCCTGGTCAGGGCCTTATTAGCATCATGGGCCCCTAGGCAAAATAATGCACTGGGGCCCCTGCCAGCCTGCTCCAATTTATGCGTCTACTCTCAAGAATTAAATTATAATAGCAGGATTAAACATATACTTAATAGTACTTTTAATAAAATCAGTTTTAAACAATAAGAAAACATGCCATAAATCAGAGACTAATCGTCACAAAGGGCACAGTACAGGGAAGAGACAGAAGAGCACAGTGCAATGGGAAGGGGGGGGGGGTCAGGAAGGCACAGTACAGATTCTAGGATGGTCATTCAAGGACAGCATAGTTAAAAGCATGGCTGCCCCAGCAAACCCAGGACAGTTGGCAAGTATTATGTAATGCAAAATTATCATGGGGCCCCCAATGCAGCTGGGGCCCTTGGGCAGTGCCCAAGGGTGCCCATTCATTAAGACAGCCCTGTGCCTGCTAAATGCTAATTAATAATTTATTAATTAGTTATTTAGTTAATTATTAGTTAATAATTTATTAAGTTATTAATTCATGGACATTTTTATTTAAAGTTGCATTACGTAGGATATTATACATTAACAATTAATAATTTAGTTATTCAGTATTTTGCACAATTGTTGGTTGTTGGTTTAAAGCACTGGGATAAAGGACAAAACTACTGGTGAGATAGTATTTTGGTTCAGCACAAAATTTTAGATCTATTCCAGGCTATTCCCTCAGTATTTAGGGGTTGCAATATTGTAACAAAGTTTGGTGGAATTGCCCTAAAAGTAAATGATTCTTGTTACGCACCTATAAGTGATCCATACTCTCTTGGGTCACTCCCATAAGTACAAAATTCACAGGAAGAATTAAGAAAAATTGACAGATTGCATTAGAGGTTTAGTTATTCCTGCTTACCCAAGCAAACAATTGCTAAGGTTGGGAAAAAAGAACCACCTAATTCAAGGAACTCAAATTAGGAATCAATTCACTGCATGTTCTGTGAAAAGCTATCAGCCCTCCTCAGTGATGAGATTGGTAATTAAAAGGTTGTGTTCCATGGGTAGCACATAACTACCTACTGCCGTTGATTGCTCCTTCTTAACTTCTTAAGCCATATTTTACATTAAATTGTCTGGCTGAACCTATTTTCCTCCCAATTCCCAAATCCCCTCTTCCTTTGTATTTCTTTTTCTCTTTCCCTACTTTGTCCCTTGTTCTATGCCATTATTATCACCTGCCATCATTTGTTAACCTTCACCACAATGTATGATCTATTTGTTCGTTTAACTGGTACCATGTGTAACCCACTAAGCAGACAAACACCTTTGCTATACATATCTACAGCTTTGTCATTCTGCTAAGTTACTTGACTCTACTCTGCTACATTCTACATTCCTAATGTCCATGTTCTAAATGTTCACAAATTATGATCTGTAATATAAAGACAAATGCGTATCTGCTTTAACTTTGTTAAAGATATATTAAAACATAAATGGTGTTAATGGTATCTGTGACGATCGTGCGTCAGACCCCAGCCCTTCTCACCAAACTCGTGACCGAAGGACTAGCCAATCTAAAACTGTGATGTCACGTGCATAACAATGCACCCTGCACAACGATTTTCCAGCTAATGGACCACAAATCGATGTACTGGCAGCCTGAGTGCAATTGTTACTGGGTCAGGTTAATTACGCAATTAACCCTTCACACTGCCACTACCTCCTTTTTGTACAGAGAAAGAGGAAACTCGGCAATATCAGCAATAACACTATGATGGTTGGATAATCGTCTGTTTACCACTGTCACCGCATACAGGTTATACGGAGGGTTAAACACACATAGTAGCGCTCTTCAGCAGGAGGAATTCGTAAGTTGCATCAAGGAGCTTTAGAAACAGTTCATCACTTTCAGCAAGAAAAGATTTATTACTAAAAGGTCAAAAGGGTGCAATAAAAATATTTACAGAAAAAAGATGTAACCAATATATATATAAATATACAGAGAGCAATAACACAGCAAAAAGATAAACAGAAAGAAGTTTAGGTAGATAAGTACTTGCCAAAAAGCCTTGGGTTAAGCAGCTTCAAGTCTCCTGAGCCAAAAAGGTACCGTCTCCCAAGTCGGTTCTGATGTTAAAAGGGAGAATTCTTCAACTTCTCTCTTAGGCCTGACAGCCTATTTTGTAGTCCCCCAGCAGGGGGTGTCTCTGAAGCCAAGGACCAATGGCGTCATTTGGGGAGGGGGTGTCTAGGCGGAGACCCAAGCTAGAACCAAAATCTCTTATAGCTTATATTTTGGCTCATAACTTTTCCTAGGCACAAGTACCATTCCACCCGCGGGTAGATTAATATGCAGATGCATCTGCGGAACGGTTAGATATGAAATATGATATACATACTTGAATGGTTCAAGAGATGTAATTTTCTGCTTTCCTATATATTCCAGGCAAGGAGTGTGACATATCAAACGGTTTGTCTTATCGTGACCAATCTGAAGATATGCCTGGGTTTTAGGTAAGTCTCTCATATTCCAAGATATGAGACATAGGGGAAAAATGGATTTTAAAAGTGGTATCTAGTTTATTACTCCTCTGGAATGTCTTTGAACTCCGGGGAAGGCTTGGATTATACTTTTACGATGTGCCAGATTGCACAGTTTCTTAGACAGCGCAGCCCCAGCTCCCTTGGTGGTTTTATAGCTCGGAGCTGCCTGCTGTGCTTTGACCGCCTGTGACACTTCCCATCACTCAGGCCACATGTCACTGTTGATAAGCAGAGAAGGAGGGGAATGAGGAAAGATATATTTGTACAAGATGGATGATCCTTTGCCAAGATGGAGGTTGGAGCAAAATGGTTGAACAGCGTCCATCTCTGTGTGCACGATTGCTGCAGTATCTCATTGGGTTTTCATGTTTGCTGTTAAGTCTTTCCTTTTGTGGCTACTTTTTGATCTGTGCTTCAAGGTTTGAACCAATTTCTGTCCTAAAAAATACAAATAAACTAGACCTAGAAGGTGAATTGAATTTCTGAGATGGAGCTGCGAACAAGAATCTAAAGTGGCTTCCCTCTGCGTGAGACTTCCTCTGTATCACTAACATCTGGAGGGTCCAGCTGTACTGTAATTATCATCATAACTGTAATTATCACAAACTTTCAGCTTGCTTTGTTCGATTTCTCATTGAAATAATGGAATCATTTTATTTACTGATTCATTTTTTTCTTTTAGCACATAAATATCATCTGTCAAGAGAGAATTCCTTCTTTATAGATTTAATATGACCGCCCAGTATGACTGCTTCCTTGCATGAAGGTAATAATAGCCCTGATAAGATAATAGAAGCACATATTTAATCTCTTTCAAAGGTGGATCTGTGGTATGCTGTAGTATTTAAAAAAGAACAGTCATAATTATCATTTGAAAGCCATGTGAAATATACTGAGCATGGTGATATTCAGCAAAGTTTAAACCATTCAACTCCAAAGCCATGTGAAGAAGAGTTTTAAGGCACTTACTAAGACCTTGAGTTGATTGGTAATCGCATCACACTTTTAGTTGCAATCTGTTTAAATTTGAAATCAATTTGTAATGCTTCTAGGATCCTTCTAACCTTCTTACCTGCGTTTGACATCCATTTAAGGTGATTTTGCATTTCCATTTGAAAGATGTGGGTGTGAGGCACTGGCTATTAGGTTTTTATGGTCCATTTACATGGCCCAAGACATAACTTATGCAGAACAATATTCTGCCTAAGGAAGCTCTCATAAACCAGGGGACCACAGGGAGCAACCCAGGGAGAAACCACATTTTTAACTCTTAAGTAGAGGCAACATGAAAGATTACAGCCAAACCATTTTGGGGGTTACAACAGTCCATCTTTATCACATGTGATTTAACAGTCATGAAAAAATTGATTTTTGCACAACTGCTGAAGCACATCTTTAACTTATACCCATTACTTTACAATAAGAGCCTAACCATTCAGTTTTACCCAAAACTGAAAGCACCGATGAAGGCGGACTGTTGTAACCTCTGAAATAAGTTAGCTGTAGCTTTTCATGTCACCTCAGTTAAGGGTTAATAAATATACTTTTTGGACTCTACAACAATTGATTTAGTGCCCCCATTCCTCTTCAGCCTCTTCAGCCCTTTGAACCTGTCTAGTATGTCCAAAGTCTGGTTAAACAAACTCATGATTGCAGTAGTAGCTGGTTTCTGTTGTTATCAGTTGCCTCCTAACTTTTGTGTAAAAGTGATCTGTATAATACTGTTGAGTCTCCCAATCACTTTTATGTGCAACACACACATATGAAGCTGTATGGCAAGGATCTTATTGATTAGGAAACAGTACAGTTTTTGAAAGTTGAGTGTCTCAGTGACAGTCTTTTATGCACTACCAAAAGTATACAAGTCTATGACTGACCCCCCAGGCAGACCTATTATTTCAGGGAATGGGTCCCTGATGGAATCTATTAGTGAATATGTGGATAAGATACTGCAACCATTTGTCCTTAACCAATTATCTTATGTGAGGGATAGTTTACACCTGTTGACTCTCCTACATGATTTGACAATACCTCCAAGTACATTACTGCTCACACTCGACATTGAAGCATTATTCTCCTCAATACCCCATAGTAAGGGCCTACAGGTGATCAAGAAAAGCTTATGGAGAAGACCAATTACCAAACAAGGACGCAGCAAATTTATATTGACTCTTTTGAGGTTTCTGATGATACATAACAAATTTCAATTCAATGGAAGATATTATTGCCAGGCCCAAGCCACAGCTATGGGCACTGAATGTGCCCCAGCTTATGCCACTCTCTTTCTTGGGTATTGGGAGTCTTGGCTGTTTGTGGAGGGGGAATTGTCGGTGCCTGTCTAGGATTTTGTCCTGGTAAAGGTACATCGACGACGTCCTCATTCTTTGGACGGGCTCAGTAGAAAAGATAGGGGAATTTGGGGAACAACTGTCGGCAAACCCCTATAATCTTAATTTCACAAGTCACTGGCATCAGGAAAGAGTCACACTTCTGGATTAATCATTAGAAATAACTCCACAATTAACGATTAAAACTACCTTATATAGGAAGCCAATAACCACAAATAGTTTGTTACATGCCAAAAGTTTTCACCCATGTTCTTTAGTGAAGGGTATTCCCATTGGCTAATACTTAAGAGCGCAAAAGAATTGTATGGATTTGAATGATTTTGAGGTCGAGGCAAAGGAGCTACAAACTAGATTCCATAGGAGGGGATATGAGGATAAATGGCTAAAATTTGCCTACAAATGAGCTAAGGAGAGTGATTGAGAAAAGTTACTGTTTAGCCAAAGAAATCCCAGGGATAAGGATGGAACAAATGGGGTCAAATTATGTCTCCAATATACAGAACTAACACATGAGGTAGAAGAAGTGTGTGCTAAGCATTGGAACTTATTATCACAGGACCCCCTAGTTGGAAAACTGGTGTCTACTAAACCAAAATTTACACACTGAAAGGCCCAGTCCCTGGGAGATCTTTTGGTCCACACTAATATTACATGGAGACCTTCTACCCGTCCCAGGAGGGCAGGTCTATTTAGGTGTGGATGATGTGATTACTGTATGTATATGGTAGAAGGTGACAGGTTCATTTTGCCCATTGAAAGGACCCTCAGGTGCAACCAGAGGGCCACATGCAACACAACTGGAGTTATTTACATTATAACCTGCACCTGTGGATCTTTCTATGTTGGCAAGAACCTCGGGTCAATAGACATTTTCAGAATCATATTTATGATATTGATACGTATCATTTGAGAACCCCTCTGGCATGACGTGCTTGTTTAGAGCATGATCGGGACCCATCCTGTCTTAGGCGTTGGGTTGTCGAGGTTGTCCACCAAAACAGTCTGGGGGTGACTTCGACAAATTACTTTTGCAGTATGAGACCTGGTGGATCTGGGAGCTGGATGTGAACAGACCACCTGGCCTCAATGATTACATACATTTTTTTCCTCCTTCTTGGGTTAACTTAACTGGCATGGGGGAAGGGGGAGGGCGGAGGTGAGGGAGCGGAAGTATTTCTCTTTCAATCTCTTTTTTTTTTTCTTTTTGCAAAAGAGGCATTTACAGATTATAAGGTTGTATACCAATACGGATAGATAAATATTGATTTATTTATGTATACTTGGTAATCCGACTGATACCGTTACATGTTTGTGGGTTTTAAGTCTTTACATTTTATTGTATATAGGGAAGGGAGGGGTTTGGATTTGTAGATGGGTGTGGGATATGGTGGAGAGGTAGAGCATTGAGGGGGATGTATTAAGGTGTCCCCCTTGCTCCCCTCATTTTCCTTTATAATCCCTTTAGGCCACTTTTTGTGATAATGACTTTGTTATAATGGACTTACCAAGTCTTTACCATTCCTCATATATATATATATATATATATATATATATAGTATATACACAGTTTTAAACAGGGGACCATCATGTATTTTGATAAATCAGGGGTGGTTCCTTTTGGGGCCATCTTGTGGTTTAACGTAGGCATTACATGAGTTGTCCAAGTCTAATTATAAAGAAATGTAACAATGGTATAACCAAATGACAGCTATAGCGCGGTTACCAAGTTTTGGGAGGGAGTCATATGACGTCCTCCCTGAACGAGCCCTCCTGCGCTCCCGGCGATCTCTGTAATCGTTGTGTCACAGCTGATCACGTGATGAGGTAAAAGGCCAATCACAGCAGCCTTTTACCACGTGATCAGCTGTGTCCACAGCAGCAGATCACAGAGTACAAACAGTTGCCGGTTATGGCCATCACTCACAGCGTGAGAAAGGTGCTACCAATAACCGGCAGCTATCAGAGGAGATCTACACTGATCATCAGGACACTGATGATCAGTGCCCTGATGAGCAGTGCTCTGAATTTCCACCACCCACCAGTGCCCATTAGTGCCTCCCATCAGTGCCCAGAGGTGCCACCCACCAGTGCCCAGCAGTGCCTCCCATCAGTGCTCAGCAGTGCCACCCACCAGTGACCCCCAGCAGTGCCTCCAATCAGTGCTCAGCAGTGCCACCCATCAGTGCCCCCAGCAGTGCCACCCTTCATTGCCACCCTTCATTGCCGCCCAACAGTGCCTATCAGTGCCGCCTATCAGTGCCTCAAGTTAGTGCTGCCAGTCAGGGCTATCAGTCAGTGCCTTCAATCAGCGCCGCTTGTCAGTGTCAACCATCAGTGTCACCTATCAGTGCCCATCAGTGTCGCATATCAGTGTCCGTCAGTGCCACCTATCAGTGCAGCCTCATCAATGCACATCAGTGAAGGAGAAAAATTACCTGTTTGCAAAGTTTTATAATAGAAACAAAGAAACTTTTTGGGGATTTTTTGCTCTTTTTTTGTTTATAGCACAAAAAATAAAACACCCAGTGACAAATAAATACCACAAAAAGAAAGCTCTATTTGTGTGAAACAAATTATAACAGTTTCATATAGGTACAGTGTTGCAAGACCACGCAATTGTCATTAAAAGTGCCACAGTGCTGACAGCTACAAATTGGCCTGGGCACAAAGGGGGTATAAGTGCCCGGTAGGCAAGTGGTTAATCAGTGCCCCCATAATGTGTCTCCTTTGTATAATTTAGGTTATGGAGATGTATTCTGTGGTATTTTGGTTTTTCATTGTTTCTTCAGTATTATTATGTGGTTTTTCCATCTCTTTGTTTTCATCCTTCCCTTTTTTCTTCTTTTTCAAGATGGTGGCATCTTGATGGCATCATTATGTTACGCACGTCGTTACGTGTATACGTCGAGACATCATGGCGCACCGCACATGCATAGTTCATCTGTGACGGCCATCTTGAAGCCCATAAGAGGGCTTTTTAGCTTGTGTCATACATGCAGCCCGGAGGGACTGGCAAAATCGGTCAAGTAAGTCATCGACCATGTCTGAATCAATACTGGGCTTAATAATGGACTGATAAGTATACCAATCCAATATGTTTTCTAAAAAGGGACACTGTCTACCTACATATATTGTCTGTTTGAAGAAGGCCTTATTTTTTGCACTGCCACTTCACCCACAATCAGTCTTTTGTGTTGGAGCCAGCATATGCACAGGATATCAGTAGTGGGCAATCAAGCCGGAGCACATACTGTATAGGCTATATAGTAGCGGTTACAAATGCGAGGGAGGTTAATGTCCATGTAAGGTGACTTTGGGTTAACATACATTCTTAGAATAACCTTATAATAGTACTATTTTCCTCCTCTGGATCACGGATGGTTAATACTTCTTGGATGATACAGTAAAACAGGATCACAAAGTGGAATTATACCTGATATAACCTAAGTAAAAGCATACTGGGACTAAATCATGCTCTATCCAAGACATGCCAACAGATCTGGAAATTTAGGAATCCACTCGTTATATATCCTTGCCAACTGTATAAGGGACTGACCGGGGATTAATACCTGTCCAGCATGCTAGTGGCCACTCTGTCTATCCCTATCTGTCCTCTATGCCTGTCCCTTTGTTCTGAGAGCTCTCAGCTTTGATTGGTATCCAATTTGTTTAGTATGAAGATACGATAATTACAGTGTATATATATGTATCACTTTGATCCAAGATATCCAATCAAGATATCGTGACCCTTGATACCTTTTAATGAGTGTGTTTATATGTTCAATTTGTATTTGTTTTTAAGTCATTAATTAAATTAATTGTTAGTCAAAGATATCTGTCGGTATAGAAAACATTGTTCATAATTGTTTCATTTTTTGATACATGATTTAGAAAATCCTTTTTGGGTTGAGGTGTTGAGCCAGATCCATATTTTTCATGTGAGAATTTTTTGGTACACACATATGAATGCAAACGCAGGCGTAGAGTGCACATGTTATATAATTATCTGCATGCCAGAGTGAAAACAATAATTCTAGATCCCTCGCTTACAATTAACTTTAAACTGATGTGCTGTAAAATGTAAGTATCACCTATTGACAATTTTAAGCATCATCATTTTTCATCATTTTGTGGGTGCACAAACTCTTGAAGCTAGACATACAGTATCTGGTTTTTACTTACTTGAAACTACCTCATCTTTTATTTTGTGTGTATGTGCGTGCATTAAAATTAATTTTAGTGTATTTGTTCCTAAAATAAAATTGATAAACACTTCTGCAAATGTTATGCTACATAAAAAATACAGCTACCATCTTTTTCCTTCTACATGGCCTCTGCTTTCAAAAATATATAATGTTCTGGGGGTTTTAAGTATTTTATAGCCAAAAATGCTGATTTTTAGCATTTATGTGAAAAATGTAAAAAAAAATGCTCCAGAGGGGAAATGGCTAAAAATGTTGCATTTCCATTTACTTATAAGGGGAAAGAAGCAATTCTAACATAAACAAAAGACCATCCACACAGGTTTGAAGATTAAAATCAATGGCTATAAATTGACCACCTCCTCTATTATGGCTTTTGGTAAAAGCATTGAGATAGCCACATGGGTAAAACGACGGGAACTTCTGTACATAGACCACTATTGTCATGGTTATGAGGAAGAGAAATCTACATTTTTGGGAAGTTTTAGAAAATAATTTCTGATTTTAAATTTAATATATCCCCATCTCCAGGACTTCTCCAGTGCTTCCCCCATCCTCCGGAACTCCCTACCCCAATCCATCAGACTATCACCTACTCTCCTCTCCTTTATGAGCACCCTGAAAACCCATCTCTTCAGTGAAGCCTACCCCACCCTCAGCTAATTGCCGATCTCCTCCACTCTTCCTACCACTCCATCCCCCACAGCTATTTCCTCCTGTACCACTATCCCCTCCCTCCTAGATTGTAAGCTCCAAGGAGCAGGGCCCTCGAACCCCTCGTGTATTGAATTGTATTGTTACTGTACTGTCTCATGTATTGTCTCCAATTGTAATGTACAGCGCTGAGCCGACTATTGGCGCTATATAAATACTGTATAACAATAATAATGAGAAGGGGTTCTGTTGTCACTTAGAACAGGAAGGCAAAGGTGGCAACAAAAAACATTGCAGAAATTCTGACACTTCCTCACTATCATCAAAAGATAACCAAAGAGGTAGAGGACAATTATGGCTTAGAACAAGGGAAAGAGGGGGGGTGACAACCAGAGAGACAGCACCTTTAAAAATATGTAAAAAAATGTCAGTTGCTATATTTTTATCCACACAGGATCACTTCAAATTATAAAATGGCTTGTGATGCACCTATATCTACATTTTAACAAATGCGGAGGTCTCCTTTTACCAGATCTCCTTTTACAAATAAAGGATCACATTTGTGTCTTTTTTTTATTTACATTTTCTGAGAAATGCATTAGTTCACAATATCATCATGCTGTGGTCACCATGTGCTTTTTTTTTCACTTGAATGCTATATATAAGTTCTATACAATCTGGCATGAACAGATGCAGAATACATTTTGTAGGCTGTATCATTGCCTCTCCTGATTTGTTTCATAGATAGCTACAGAATTTTAATTGAAACTGATATAGCAATAGATTTCAATGTATTGTACAGCAACATCCCAACATATCCTCTGATTTAAACAAACAGCTTACTTATAATATGATTAAAATCAATTTGCAAATGTTTCCATGATTCTGCAGCGCACATCATTGTGGCAATGAATATTGTTTGTATTAATTTGTTTGTTTTGCTCTTTAGACTATCCATATTGTTAAGCAGCCTCAATGTCAAAGCATTTGGTTATAAATACCCGTTTAGTGTTTCATCTATCTTGGCTTTTTCCATCAACAAGAGCAACCAAATTGAATGATGTTTGCTGTGCTGATTCATCATAGATACAAACCAATTATTTTTTACACTGTGTGTATATTGCGTGCTAGCTCTATCAGACATAGTGTTCAGCAATGAGTTGTGAAAGCCTCCCTAGATTGCAATGCGTGCCTATTGTCTATTCAGAGAGAAAGATGCTATTTTTTGGCAAAATCAATAAGCATGAGAAAACAGCTTTTCAGTACATAAGAAATCTGAAAATCCCTTTGTTAGATGAAGCAGTATTCATGATAATGAATGGATGAGTATTGTGAGATCTCTGAGGCATGAGGCATGATGCTACTAATTTTTATTTAATCTCTGTAGAAGTCAAATCAATGCACAACACTTAGAACTAACATCTATTAAAGCAGATGTATGCCTTAATTAAATGAAATTTTGTTTGCTAAAGTACTGTATACCAATAACGATTGCCATTTTGAAATAAAATACTTGTTTTCACCTTTTTTCTTTCTTTGGTGAATCTCAGTGTTGCTAATCTCCTGTAACTTCTTCCAGTCTAGATTCACATGCCTAGTAACAGCTGCATTGTATTTCTCAAAGGCACATTTTTTGATGGTGACAACAGTAGACTATGCCTGCATAATATGTGTAGAGACAAATTCTTATATTTTCCATGGGAAGCTCATGTGACAGGGTTACAAGTAGGGATGAGTCAACATTTTGGACATGGGTTCGGACCAAAACTTTGACTGTTCAACATTGGTATCAGTGCTTGAACTTTTGCCCATTTGTCAAGCTGAGCATCATATATAGAAGAGTTTTATTTCTACTGCATCTATTCAGTATATGACAGCCTCCCATTGCCAATAGATCCAAGTGAAGCAGCAGGTGCTGGCACCTACTGCATCCCTAGTGACTGCCACTATCACCAGCACATTGCTTATATGGTCAGAAATCCCCAGCCATTTAAGCAAAGGGGCAGGGACAGTAGTGACCTCACTGCCCAAAAATCGTCACTGGCCAAGATTATGAAATAGCAGTTACCTCACTTCCCAAATACAGTCACTGGCCAGCTATATATCTGTTATCAGTTATGTAAGGGAAGAGGAGGGGATAATAGTGACATCATTGATCAAATATGGCCTTGGCTTGGGGATCTGCTATTCAGTAAGCAGTACCATCAGTATCGGTTATGTGCACTGGGTCCGTCTGCTTTTTCACTTCAGTGAGACAGCGGGCAGTTGGTGGGCTTTGCAATTGATTACAGATTTACAACCAGAGACTTTTTCATGGATTTTTTTTTAAATAACTTATCAAATACTTGTCAAAATGTTTGGGTGTCTATTTCTAATTTAAAAATTTTTTTGTATGAATAAGTAGGGGTACTCATTAATGCGGGGGGAGGTATCTGGGGACACCCTTATTTTTAATGGTGGCTTCAAAATTCTGATAATCCTCCCCACCTGCAGACTCTGACAACCATGGAACGGGGATGTGGGGATCATGCCTTATCCTCATCAACTTGGGGACAGGGTGTTTTGCTAGGCACCCCCTTATATTGAGGCAGCCAGGCTGCATTATGGGATTAGGAATCTGATAGGGATTTTTAGAGGGACCATAAGTTTTGTTGTTTTTTTTTTCATAAGGATCCCCTTAATGGAAATCCAAAAAGGTACTGTAATTTGCCAGCAATATAAACCATCTTTCCTTTGTAAATGGCAGTGCTTTAAATCTCTAATGGTGTGTGATCCAATAGGTATATAGCCCAGCAGTTCCCACAGAGTTTGTGTGCTGGAACAAACAGCATTCGGCCATGGACCCGCATATTGGAATTAACGTCTTGGTGGAC
Source organism: Staurois parvus (assembly GCF_062004578.1). Lineage (NCBI taxonomy): Eukaryota > Metazoa > Chordata > Amphibia > Anura > Ranidae > Staurois > Staurois parvus. Next base: position 2,996,905 of record NW_028317883.1, read on the forward strand.
CAGATGTGACCTCAAAGGAACTGCTGGAGGGTCTGGAAAAAACTGCAGCACCTATTGGATCACACACCATCTGTCCCCTTGGTGTTTTTTCTATCCAAGGGCTGGTATGCAGCATCCTTCAGTTTCTGCCTCCATTATACAGTTTTGAGCAAGCTTACAATTTACCATTTGATCAAGAATTAAATTATATACCCATATTAAAATTTTATGAAATCTTTTCATTGTGAAATACTTTGGAATATATTGCTTTTTGGATTAACAAAGAAGTACATTGGTGTATATATGCTCCAGCATCATGTTGTGGTCACTTTCCTAACAGAGCTCTGTGTATTTCATTTGACAACCCTCTGTCCCTGTCTCACAATCATACTTCTGCATTGTGCCTAGGGATGGGCAGAACTGCCCTGAGTTTCGGTTCGAGCAGGGTTCAGCAAACTTCAAAGTTCAGATGCCAAACCCCATTCAAATCAATGGTAGCTGATCTGTCAAACCAAAAATGTCCATTGTTTGGGCTAATAGGCAAAGAGTTGTCAGAAGAATTAGTATGGGCACTGCCCTGGGAAACATATACTGGTGCAAAAATAGTTTTTTTAAACCCCATTTGGCTTAGAGCAGTGATTGTTTTTTAAAGCACTGCCATTTACAAAGGAAAAATGGTATTATATTGCTGGTAAATGACACTCCTTTGTATGTTTACCTCACAAGCTTCTGGTGGATGGTCTTGAGCAGCTGGCTTAATGACTGCTATTACTCAAGGTATTTGCTATAAATTCCCAAACTAAGCCTGTAGTGCCTGGATGTTGGTATTTTACAGTGTTGTCATCCTTCTACAGGAAGGTCTTGAATAATGCCCTACATGACAGTATCACCACTTATTATTTGAAAGTTGGAAATGATTAAAAGTGACCTTTGAAATTACATTAACACTTTAAAACTCATATGTAAACCCAATCGCTAAAATTAGATGTCCAGGTTCATGGCTAAAGTTTAATGTCCAGGTATTATACCCATTTTTCTTCCTTTATTGTTGTGCTTTCAAACTAGTTGAGGGAACCATGTAGAGTAAACTTATAAGTGAGGAATTTACAGTAACTTTAAACCTTTTTTTAATTAAATATCAAACATGTTATCCAGAAACAGGAAAAAATATAAATAAATTGGGTGCCGCGCTCTATTAATTGTTTAAAACTTTGATAAACCAAACATATATTAATCTAACATAAGTTAGAATTTTTCACCATAAATGTGCATAAATACAATTTGTGCAAATGATATAAAATATATACAACAATGGATGAGTAAATGAATGAATATACTGATATCTATTCACAAGTATAAATATGCAAACACAACCGTAGAGATAAAATGTTTCAATCGTGACCTCTATATATATATATAAATAGGGTCCCTTATGTAATAATTCAAAGGCAAACTCCATGCAAGTTCAACAGGAAAATGGTTGCAATATACTCTCCTCAGGCACAGCCTATGATTAAATAGCTGAGATGGCATATAATAGAAGCTGCACTGTGAGCCTGTGTAGGTAACGAGATCTCTCCTTCCTCAAAGCACTCCTTAGTCCAGTTCTCCTCGTATGGATCATAAGGGAAAGAAAGAGAGATATATAGCGTCTTATCCGGGATAAAAGACTTTATTGAAAACATAATATAAGATGTAACTAAATAGTAATTTGTTTATAATGCTACTAATACATATCTTATAACCACATAGTTCATCTTAAATTCAAACAAAAAATTAAATGACAGACAGTTAATTGATAATACAATATTAAAAAAGAAATTTTAATAAAATAATTTAAAATCTTATGCTTAATAAAAAATCAATGACTAAAATTCTTAATAGTATTTATCATGCGTCCCCTATAAACGCATGTCAAACAAATAGATATATATTCCAACCCCATATTGATTTTGTGTTAATAGGCCCACTAATTACCTCTCAAGTTGTGGCAGCAACAACACTATATTATTCCTAAAGAAATATGTATATATATTAACCTACATTAATCATAAATAATCTCCCAAATAACATTATGAATCTATACCTGTAATTAGATACGTAATTTTCTAATATAATTGTTGCTTATTGTATGAGTGTATTAATTTAATTGCCTCCTAAATATCATCTTTAGAGCTATATTTATATTATCTGCATATAGTTCAATAATCACTCAGAAAACATGAACATGTGACATATTATATTGTTTATATATACACATATATGCACTCTTCAGTGGCTCACAAGTAAATTTACACTACTATTATCAAACATGTTATACTTATCTGCTCTGTGCAATGGTTTTGTACAGAGCTTTCCCTATCCTCCTCTTCTCAGGTCCTCCACTGGTGCCCCTGGCGGGGCACCTAGCTCCTCCCCTTCACTGAATGCCCATCATTGCAAACTGCTTGCTATGGGGACACTCATGCAAACTCACTCCCAAGTAAGCTCTGTGTGTCCATAGAAACACAAAGCGCAGGTCACCCCTGTCTTCACTCCCTCTTCACTGGCTGTGATTAACAGCATTGAGAGTCAATGGCTCCCACTGCTGTCTCTGAAGCTATGAGGAGGGAGAGAGCTGAGAGTGCCCATGCTCTTGTGTAGAGTTTTTGATCAAGATAGGGCTCAGGTAAGTATTAGGGGGGCTGAGGAAGGAGCTGCACTGAGATTTTTTTTTACCCCAATGCAGAGAACGTATTATGGTAAAAAAACCTTCAGCCTTTAGAACTACTTTAAGAGCTCCTGTCTCATTAAACTGTAAGAGAACTATAAAACCATACTTGTAGCATGAGCTTGAAAACTCAAGAGTTTACCTACTATAACTGCTGCATATGGTTTGGGAAAATGAATGTTCTGTGTGCAAAGCACATTAAATAGTAACTCCACTTTTGTTGAGAAAAAAGCATTCCCCTTTAGATGATCTATGTGCATTGCAGGGATTTTAACAAACTTTGTTGCAGATTCCTACCTTTTGTTATCATACCTCTCAACTGTCCCTGATTTCAGACTCTCCCTGATTTGTAACAAAGCCTCTGTCCCTCTTTTCTCATTTGTCCCTCATTTTGGTCTGGTCTATATAGCTGTATATAAAATGCACTTTTTATCTTTTAAAAAGTGTTTCCCAGTGCTAAACCTTTCACACAGTTTCTAAATTGCTGCATTTGTAAACTTCAAAAGCCAGTATAAAGGAATAGTAGTGTTTAAAAAAATGAACTTGTGGATTTAACTATTTTTTTTGTATAATTTTTCTTTAAGGGGGCATGGCAGGAGGTGTGTCCTATGCCTACATACATTTGCTAATAGGTGCCCTTCGTTCTCATCAAAAAAAGTTGGGATGCATGTTGTTTTTCTGAAGAAAGTACTGTTTCTTTGTCTGCATAGAAACTGAATCTAATGGGAGTGGTTTTATAATTATCAATCAGCTTCTGCACTTGCAGGGCTCTAAGGAGGAAAACTGCAGGGTCTGCATCCCTTGGTAATTTTCTATTGGGAGTATCTCACCAAAAATGTTATTTTTTTTGCAGGGGATGCCTGAAATCTGACATATCTTAGTGCAGACTTCTGGGAAAATCAGTGAGCCAATTACACAAGCAGGAAATTATGTTTCTGGTGGGCATTCTGTATATGATCTGTGTACAGAACATCTCCAGGTTGCCAAATTGCATTGCATTTTACAGAAAATTCCAGAGCTGCATATTGAAAAGGAAAGGTAATTTGTAATAACATTCAATTACAATATGACTTGTGTCGCGATTGTATACACTATATTATTTTTTTCCCCATGAAAGTGGAGTTACCCTTTAAGCAAAAAAAAATATAACGTATGTTTAATCCAAGGTCGCATTCAATAGAAAACAAATTTTGGTGCCATGCAAGACTTTAACAAATTCTGGTTTCACACCTATCTCTCCCCAAACACAAGCACAATTAGCCTTTAGGTATTTTTACAATCAGAATTAAACAATAAACATATTAAGTAAGGGATTTCCAAAGGTCAAATCCAATCATATTTCTTGAGTAAGAACATCGAAAAATCACTTAACGAGAGCTTAGCAAATTCTGATTAAGGAAAAAGCATGCATTAGTCCTTACCCCTATAATGCTGTCCATTACCCATCATCCATTTCAGCCCAGTAATAACAATGAACACCATGTAACCCGCATCAAATTTCTTAATGTAAGTAACCAAAAAAAAATGGCTTCGTAGCAAAGAGCTCCAACGCATAATAAGTTATCAACAAGCTAAAAGGGTCAAAAGGTTGCTGCAAAGGATTATACCACCACTCAGACCTAATTAGTCTAACCTCTTAAAGGTAAAGGTACACAGAAAGAAATACTAGGTAAACAGGATATTTCCATTTCAGCTACCTACAAATCACATACTAGTCATTTGCCTCAGAATTTGAACTTTTCATTATGTTTAGGGGTATAATTATCAATGCATTAACTCAATATTTTTTGGAGGTTTTGGTGGAACTGTGTAGAAAGTTTTTCAATCTTTATTAAATGGACCTCTTACTTTTTCAGGCAGGGATCCATACTGAGCAACTGGGGAAATAAAATAACAGTCATCTACAGTAAGATTACATAGCTTTCAGTCAGACTGGGCAGACTGCTGAACTGACCAAGATTCAATCCATTTATGGCTGGCCAAAGTATTTTTTTAATTTGGATTAGGTGGGAAAAAGTTAAGCTTCTGCCAGTTTGTATTGCTGTCCGTGACCCCCATTTGGGAAGTTTTCCCTGTTATACTTCTACAGGGAATAGATGAAGCAGTTGTAATTGGGGCAGGAATGCATATGCAGCAACACAAACCAGTTTTAACCCTCTCTACCAGGGGCGGACTGACCATTTGGAAACTCGGGCACTGCCTGAGGTCCCAGGGTCAGGAGGGGGACCCATGAGATGCCCCTGGTACCTTTTTCATAGGCTTTTTTGAGCTTGGGCAAGGACACAGGGGCCCCATGATCCCCAATTGTCCAGGGGCCCCATGAATTGTCAGTCCGCCCCTGCTCTCTATTGAATGTTTTGGTCTCCATCACTATTGGAAAGATTTTCTAGCATTTCTCAAAAGCCTGTACTAAAATACAAGTAACATTTTAGGCATCCGCTGCAATTAGACATTTACATTTGGTGAGATACTCCTAAAGACCAAAATACTTCTAAAAGAGGTGACAGCACTTCAGCACTTACTTTCCTCAATGGGAAGCTGAGCATGAATCAGGTGGTCATAATCCAGGTGGTTATAATGAACACCTATACTCCCAGAATAATTTTTTCAAGAACATAGTAGGAAAAATGTTTTTTTCTTCAATACAGTAAAAGGTAGTCTGCTACAAATTTGATTGATCACCCGGAGGAGATTATTATTCTCAATAAAAGTGTAGTTGGTCTTTAGGGATTTAACAAAGAACTCTGTCAATAAATAAATAAATACATACATAAATAAAATAAAAATTAAAAAAAGAAATTAGTAGACCATTAAAAGTTACGAAAAGAACAGTTTTTACTTCAATATTTACTTGCAGTCCAAAACTGAATCTTTATTACTTCTCTGCCATTCTCTGTCTCTCTTTATTTCTTCTCTGTCCCCAGTCTTCCAGGTTGAATCAATTCAAACCACTTCCATAGACCTACCCTTAGTCTGTTACTGGACAGTAAAAAAGATACAGCACAGTGAATAGCTCATCTCTCTGTCACTCTGCTTTGTCCTTCTATCAGCATGCTATTTGTCAGCACATATATTGGTTGACTTCTTGCACCCATTCCCCCTTACACACACACTGTGCTCTCTGTACAAGGTGTGCAAATTTTGACACTTCCTACTGGAGTTATCCACTAGTCTTTCCTTTCTCTTGCATATTACTGTTAGCCAGAAAGTCCATGGGCAAATAGGAAAGTGACGGTTGGCTAAGCCAGCAAACCTGGGAGATTACATTACCCTGGTATTTGGGAATTGCAGCAGATGAGAATATCAATAGGAACGATCAAGAACCTGTATTGCAGTGCTGCAGCCTTCTCATTACTGTAGTAAGTAAAAAATTCCAAAATTCATCTTTGGTATCATTGATAAAATGAGTGGGACCTACCCATACCTTTAGGGACATCTTTTTTTCAAAGTAGACTTCAAAGATTAAGTTAATGTGATCTTCTGTAAGCATAAGCCAGTCCTTTTGCTCTATGCCTCTGATGATGTCATAAGATATTTACATAGTTGATAAAGTTAAATAAAGACATCGGTCCTTCCAGTTCAACTTGTGTGGGTGTTTGAGTGTGTGTCTATACCATTTCCAATATTTTTCATTTATTAAGATACCTAAGAGTTTTTTAAAACTATTGACACATCCCACTGACACCACCAATTGTGGAAGGGAGTTCCATATCCTTACTGCTCTGACAGTAAAGAATCCCCTACACAGTTTAAGGTTAAACAGCTTCGCCTCCAATTTCATTAACAATGAAACATATTGAGTAGAGCCTAAGGAAGATGCTGTTGAGGGGAGGACTGATTTGGAGGACAGTGCTGGATTTATAAGGGGGCAAAAGGGGTAACTACCCTGGATCCCCTGATATAAGGGGCCCTCTTCTATAGAAAAATAATATAAAACTATATAAAATTATATAACATAATCAATAATGATAAAATAATATAAAATGCTATAAAATAATAGAAACAAATGCCCATCTGTATCTTGGGAAGTAATATTTTGCTGGTCATCATCTGTAAAAGTATTTACTCTGGACTGGTACATTGTATAATTTTTGAAAAAAAAATTAACAGCTTGAGCAAAGCACACATAGCGTGCTTAAGGAAGGTGGTCTAGGACTGTGTTTGTGTGTGCTTGTGACCTCAGAATGACGTTGTGTCATGCATGTTGAAAATGTGTGACTGTCTTTGAAAATATAAACCAAATCTGTGTATGGAGGGCCCCCCTGAACCCGAAGTGCCACCTACCCCCCAAGGTCTAAATCTGGTCCTATTAGAGAAGAGAGGAGAAAATATGTGGATTTAAGAGCTGAAACACATCCCCACCTACCTAGCAGCTTTGCCAGCAAAGAGTGATCTTAGATTTAACCACATGTAACTGTATCTGGCTAATAAATATGTTTGCGTACGGAGCACACTATGTTGTTTCCTTTGTCTTTTTGAGCTGACATCTGCTGATTACTCCAGTATTCCTAAGTGTAGTTACAAGCCATGCAGTGACTTTAGCATTCACCCTGGTTTTAAAGGACAAGTGTATAAGACCTTACTGAGTTTGAGGTCAATAGCAGAAGGCAAGAGTGCACCCTTATGGGTGGTGGTGGATTTCATCTGTGCACAAGATTTGATCATTAAAAGATTTAAAGAAGCATGGGCTTTTAGATATGAGGCACAGTTATTTGGTGGTTGACAGATTTTATGAGCACTGATTTCAAAGAAGGATTATCATATAGTTGTACATTTTCATATGATTTTGTGATATTATTTTGATTTTAGACTTTTAAGATGTTTGCAATTATCTATTCAAATAACCTGAAATTAAAAAAATAAATCCCATAGGCTAAACTTGTTTCATCTCCCATATTGATTCTTGTCACACCGGTTTTGATTGCACAGTATTTGGGGGCCCTTTAATCCCTGGGTCTCAGGTTACACCTCAAAATATTAACTGAAGCATTTACCCTGATTAGACCATTTCACATTAGCCTGGAAACAATACCTTTAAACTAAAAAAAAAGCAAAAACAAAAATTGCCAACATTTAAGAATTTCTTAAATGCAATATAAATTGTTTTTCTATGACAGGGAAGGAAACAACAAATACCACCCACAAACAAGCAATCATTGTTAGACAATATGTAGGGCATCCTTTTACTTATCACATGCATCAGAGATTCGTACAAACAGGATGATTTTATAATGAAACAATGACAGCTCATTTCAGCATTTAACAATATTCAAGTTGTGTATGCCACAAAAGAATATGTAATTTCCATGGCTTTTTACAAGAGGAGTCATCTAATTTACTTGTGTAATTTGGCCACCAGAAGCACAACAAGATGAGACAGCTGAGATTGGGTCATCACATTAACAATAAGTAATAAGGAGGAACAGTATTCTGATTACATGTGTAAAGTGGTTTCAGATGAATAGCTAATCTGATGGGAGACACTGCTTTACCATAATATGCGTCCTAATTTTAGTACATTTACATTAGTGACAAAAATTATTACTACCAAACATGCAATTGCTAATTGTTCAATTTTCCTCTTTTGCCAGCAAAATTGTTCTTCTCAACTGTAAATGGAGAGCAATATTTTGTTAAAAAATGTCTATAGACAATGTTTTTTATATTTTTCCCATAAGAAAAATGAAAGGAGAGAAATATTCTATACAATGGTTTGTTCTAGTCAACAGAAAAGTAATTCTGGTAGATGTAATACACATCTCACAGCTGCATTTAGGTGCTTGCCTGGACAGCCTTAAGAGACAATATAAAAGGCAATTTTGGAGTCTGTTAAGATTTTGCCTACTCTGATATTCACCCCATATATTTTGTTGGGCTGGTTCTGGATTCATGCTACAACTGATTAATGGCTATTGTCTTGTGGAGACTGCATTAACAAAGTGTAAACAAGACATAACAGGCACGCACTAGAATACAAAACAACTATATCCAATGAGCCTGAATTAAATAGAAATGTTCACAGTGTTAAATCGGACTTGGATACAAACAGTAACTTTAGGTCCACTGGTTTTACTAAGGATGTCATTTGAAGAGGGGCCCCTACACCCCCAAATACTCCTCTCCCTCCTAGAGCAGGATTCCCCAGAGTCTCTGCAGCTACTGCCTCACTTCTACTTCCATATTTTAGTTATTGCAAAGGACCAGAACTATGAGAAAAATTCTGTTATTGGATGGTCTGCCTTAATGGAGAAGTAGGGCCAAATAATTTTTGGCCCCAGTTCTCCTATGGGTCACAGGAGTGCACTTGGTTCTGCACTCCTGTGATATGTATTCAGCCGACAGTGAGCTAAAGTTCTCTTTTGACTGATGTCACTCAGCCAGTCCAGACTCTGGAGGGATCTCAACTTTAATGCCTGGATCCACCCAGATACATGACTGGCAGCTATCTCAGTCATACAGCATGCCGCTGAGAACCTCAGCCAACCACTCCTGCCCCCTCCACAGCCAGGCGTACCAAAGTGTGCTGGAGGGGAAGAGAAGAGACTCATTGCTTACATTTAAACATAACAACTAGGGCTTGTGTTGACAGGCTGTGGGCTAGTGTACAGTAGAAAATATTGGTTTAACATCAGTTTAACCACTTCTCATCCAGCCTATAGTAAAATGACAACCAGGCGAGCCTCTCTTTCCTCCGTTAGGGTATCATATGACGTCCTTCCCAGATCGCACTTCGCGCGTGCCCTCAGGGCCACTCTGTAGCGAAATCTGTCACTGGCTGTGTACCCCGGACACGGCTGATGACAGATCTGTGTACCGTTCCCGTTGCCAGTACCATGTGACCTGCTAATACCAATCACAGCAGGTCAAATGACAGTTGTATACAATGGATGGCTTTCTTTCATGCCATCCATTGTATACAAGTGTGTCTAGCTGTGAATGGTCACAGTGATAACATGCACAGGCTGGGCCAATCACAGCCCATCTGTGTCATGTGATTAGACATGGTCAATCACAGCTAATCACAAAAAAAAAAACCTGAATGAATCGATTTCAAATTCTTTGCTATAAGCAATCAAATTGTGTAAAAAAAAAAATACTGATCACTTCCCCAAAGTAGTACAATGTTACTATGGTAACATTACACTACTTTGGTCATAGTGTAATATGAAAAAAAATCTTAAAAAAAGAAAAAAAATGTAAGAAAAAAAGAAAAAAAATTATATATTTTTTTTTTGTACTGTCACCAGTCAGTGTCCCTGATCACCGCCACACCAATTATATGATGATGCTGTACTGCACTGGTGACAGTATGTAAAAAAAAAAATTGTGAAAATAATGTTTTTCATTTCTTCATTTTCCAAAAAATTATGACAAAAAAATGACAACTTCAAAAAACTTGCCATGCCTCTTATCAAATACATCGGACTGTCTACTTTGCAAAAAGGGGTCATTTGGGGGATATCTGTACTGACATTTTTGGGGCCTCAAGAAATGAGATTGGCTGTCAGTACTTCAGGATTGATCAATATTCAGATATATACCATAGTTTGTGAAGTCTATAACTTTCCTACAGACTAATTAATAAATACTGATTTGGGTTATTTTCACCAAAGAAATGTAGCAGAATATATCTCAGCCTAAATTTATGAAGAACAATTATTTATTTGCAAACTTTTATAACAGAGACAAAGAAACATGTTTATTTTTCAAAAATTACTGTCTTTTTTTGTTAATTTAGCAAACAATAAAAACCCCAGTGGTGATTAAATACCACCAAAAGAAAGCTCTAGTTGTGTAAAATTTTAGTTTGGGTACAGTGTTGCATGACCGCGCAATTGTCATTCAAAGTGTGAGAGCGCTGAAACCTGAAAATTGGCCTGGGAAGGAATGGGGTAAAAGTGCCCAGTATGGAAATGGTTAATGCATATTGACTACCTTTTAAACTGCATTTGACTTGATTCAAGAGGGTTTTGCATGCCTATGGGCTTGTATGGGAAAAACCTGTTTGATGTGAACAAAAGTCTGTTGACACTGCACCCATGTTTTTATTTTTATATCCGACTAGAGTTCAAATTTTAACCACTAGGGGACCACCCACAGTACATATACTGCAGCAAAGCGGCCCCTGTAGGCAGGATCACGTATATAAATGTGATCCTGGTTTACATGCTAGGGGGGCCCACGGCACCGGTCAATCACCTGGTCCCTGCTGGTGATTACCCGCCGGGTCCCAGCGATTCCCAGCAAACACTGACACAGAGCACAGCTGCATTGTTTTCAATGCAGCACTGCTCCCTGTCAGTTCCCAGCTCACTGTTCCAGAGAGCAGAGCTTAGCTTTCCGGGACAGCGTGCAACAGTGAAGAACACCCCCCTTCCCGCCCACTAGTAAAAGACTCCCCTGACCCAGTTAACCCTTTGATTGCCTAAAAATGTTAACCCCTCCCTCCCCAGTGCCATTAGTACAGTGTCAGTGTCTTTTTTGCACTGATCAGTGTATTGGTGTCACTGGGGATGTGGGTCACCCCAAGTCAGTTTCCCCCAGTGTCCCGCAGTCCCGCCATAAGTCGCTGATCGCTGCCATAAGTCACTGTTTGCCGCCATAAGTCGCTGATCGCTGCTATTATTGGTATACAAAAAAAATTAAACCAATTAATTTACACATATTGGGATTTTTTTTTAGCAAAGACATGTCGCAGAATACATTTTGGCTGAAATTAATGCAGAAATTTGATTTTTAAATTGTTTTACTGGACATGTTTTATAGCAAAAAGTCCAAAATATTGTTTTTATTGTTTTTTTGATAGCGCAAAAAAATAAAAAATGTACACATGATGAAATACCACCAAAAGAAAGCCCAAGTCATGGGGAAAAAAGGATGTAAATTTCATGTTTGTGCAGCGTTGCAAGACCGCGCAATTGTCAGTTAAAATGATGCAGCGCCATAACACAAACCGCTTATGTAACTGCTTCCTGACTGCCCTGTAACAGAAATACTGCTACTGGGCGGCACAGGTGTGCAAAATCACATATATATACGTGATTCGCACTCCCGTGGTTTTCACGTCCCTCCCAGATAGCGTCAGATTGCCCGTCAGTACACCAGTAATCACATTTAACCCCTTGATTGCCAGGAAGACGCTCATACACAATAAACCTCCATTGCTAGTATAGTATCTGAACGGATCAATATATTTGATCAGATCAGCACTATACCAGCGTTCACATTAGTATAGCGTCACCCAAAATGCAGCGTTAGCGGGATCAGCCCTGGCACCTGCCAACACCTGCGTTTAGCCCCTACGCTTACCCCTCTTCTCCCCCAGCAAGTGCAGTGTCAGTAGGTCACTGTCACTTGATACATTGCACACAAAACTGCAGTGTTGGCAGAATCAGGCCTGATCTCTGTTAGCACTTGCCAGTAAATTTTGATGACTCTCATATGTAGCAGAGTGCCAGTACTAGTGCCACGCTACTTTTTGGTGAACTGTTGAGTACTAGTGGCCTAGTACTTCCTGGTCTTTCACATACTTCTTAGATTGTAAGCTCCAAGGGGCAGGGCCCTCCAAACCCTCTTGTATTGAACTGCATTGTTGCTGTATTGTCTCCCGTTATATTGTAAAGAGCTGAGCAAACTGTTGGCGCTATATAAATCCTGTATAATAATAATAATAATGATAATACCAGTACTGCAGTATGACTTGGTGATGTGGTGACTCCCATAAGTGCAGTACAAGCTGGTGCGGTGACCAGCACAAGTATTGTCCAGGAACCACCAAAAATTCACACACAGGCCCCTAGTATCCTTCCGGATGTGCTTGCAAGTCCCGATTGGCAGCCCACAAATTCTGCAGCACCCGTACTTCCTCCATTCATTACCCAACTCGGAATTCAGGTGGAAACAGCAAATTTAACTACTCCCCTTGATTTTTTTGGAGCTGTTTTTCTGTATGCGGAAGATCTGTATGCATTGATTGTGGATCAAAGCAATTTATATGCACAACAGTTTATCGCCGCCAACCCAGATTCAAACCTTGCCAGACCATTTGCAATGGAAACCCATTACGGTTTCCAAATTTAAATTTTTTTTGGACCTAACCCTCAACCCTCAACATGGGCATTACTAAAAAAAAATGAATTGCGGTTGTATTGGTCCACAGACCCAATTCATCATATGCCTGTGTTCTCCGCTGCCATGGCCAGGCATAGATATGAGAGTATAGTGTGTTTTATGCATTTCAACGACAATACACTCTGTCATCCTCGGGGTGACCCTGAATTTGGCCGGCTCCACAAAATTCAGCCCCTCACAAATCACCTTAACCAAAAATTTGCAGATGTCTATACTCCCCAGCAAAAAATCTGCGTTGATAAGTAATTTTTCTGGCCACCTTGCATTCAAACAATTTCTCCCCAATAAGCTTGCCAGATATGGGGTCAAGATGTAGAAGACCTCTAAGAGGGCAACAGGCTATACTTATAAGTTTCGGATTTACAAGGGAAAAGATAGTCACGTGGAGCCCCCAGATGCTCAGACTACATGGGGAGTAGTGGCAAGATAGTTTGGAACTTGATGTCATCCTTTTTCCATATGGGGTACCACTTATACATGGACAATTTTTATTCAAGTGTGCCACTATTTAGACATTTGTACAATCTTGGAACTGGCACATGTGGGCACCGTGTGCCCACCATTAGAAGTGGGTGGATGCAGGGCGGTACATTCTAATGGTGGGCATACCACACACTTTTTCTGGCAGAGATTTCTTCTCTCTTTTTCATTCAGTCCACAGGCTGCATACAAAAAAAAAAGAACATAGCATATACAGTAATACCTCAGTTTACAAATGCCTCTGTTAACGTACTTTTTGGTTTACGACTGAAAATCCATTGAAAATAATGCCTCGCTTTACGAAAATTTTACAAATTTTTTTCACAATACAAAGTGTATGTCAGTGCTGATTTTTAAATGCAATTGCCGTCTTTTCTTTTTTCTTCACTATAGCTCACAACATTAACTGTCAATTTCCCCGAAGCTAAAGGATACTTTGTATCTTTTAAGAAACTGAAAGGAAACATTGTTTCTTTTGGGGAAATAAACTAAAAGAAACTTTCTCTCTTTTAGCTGGAGGGGGAAAGTGACAGATGAATTTTTGAACTACTGTATAGTGAAGAAAAAAAACAAAAACACGGTAATTACATTTAAAAACTGGCACCTGACAGCTGAGTGTAAAATAATTGTTTTAATCGCTAGCAATTCTTTTACATTCAGCTGTCAGTGGGGAAGATATGGTTGTCACTACTAAAATACCGCATGAGTTAATAAAATAACTCATGCGGTATTTTAGTAGCGTTTACTGTTTTTCTGACCTTCGGAACGGATTATTGGTTTTCAATGCATTCCTATGGGAAACAGTGTTTCGATTTACAAATTCTTTGCTATACGAAATGTCCTGCAAAATGAATTAAATTCATAATCCGAGGTTTTACTGTATACCCAACAAGGACCAGCAACGTACTGGTACATCACTGGACTTTGAATGGTTATACCAGGATGATACCTACAGCTGCAGGCATCATCCTGGCATCTTTTTTTTCAGCCGGCAATCGGCTTTCATGTAAAAGCAATCCTAGTGACTAATTAGCTGCAGAATTGCTTTTACAAGTAGCGGGAGACTATGCCCCCTCCCCCACTGCCTTCCATGGCCTTCTCGGACAGTCCCGTGCCAACGGGGCAACCTGAGAATGCAGCCGGTGTTTCTGCTAACTGACCATAGAGCTGGTTGGAGACCAGAATTATGTCAATCATCTCTATAACCTAAGAAATCGGAAGCTACGAGCATTTCATCACTTCAGTTTCACAGGATATAAACAGCGCCATTTGTAAATTGGGAAAGCATCTGATCACATCGATCTTGGTGAGATTCAATAATGTAAGGGCAGAGGAGATGTCTAGAGTCTGATAGATCCCAGATTAAAAAAAAAAAAAAAAATATATATATATATATATATATATATATAAAACAATGCCCATTGAAGTTATAGGGGATATTTGCATTCCCTGTGATAGCATTAAACGTGATAAAAAAAAAAGAAAGGCACAGTGTAAACAGCAGTTGCACCATGCATGTGAGGTATTGACACGAGCATAATTGTAAATTGGGAAAGCATCTGATCACACTGATCTTGGTTTGATTAGATAATGTAAGGGCAGAGGAGATATCTAGAGTCTGATAGAACCCAGATTTCTCAAAAAAGAATATATGACAATGCCTATTGAAGTTATAGGGGATATTTGCATTCCCTGTGATAGCATTAAAAGTGATTAAAAAAAAAATGAAGGTGACAGTGTTAAAATAATTAAAAAAATCAAAATAACTAAAAAAAAAAAGTACCCTCGTCCCCCGCGCATGCGCGCATCTGCATTCGTGAGCGTTGACCCTGTGCCAGTATGGAAACAGCCATTACACCATGCATGTGAGGCATCGCCACAAACGTCAGATGAAGGACAGTAATTCTAACACTAGACTTCCTCTGTAAATCTAAAATGGTAGCTTGTAAAGGCTTTAAAACATTGTCTATGGATATTAAAAATGTATGCAGTTTGTCGCCATTGCACGGAGCATGTGCAGTTTTAAAGCATGTCATGTTTGGTATCTATTTACTCGGCATACCATCAGAGTTTATATTTTACCAAATAATTGGCCAATATTTTGTGTTGTTGTGCATTAAAAGTAAAAAAAGTGTTTTTTTTTTTTAAATTGCGTTTGAAAAATCTCTGCGTGAGTACTATGTGACATAAAACATTGCAGCACCCACCATTTTATTCACTAGGGTGTTTGCTTTAAAAATATATAATGTTTGGGGTTTAAATTAATTTCCTAGCACAAAATACAGATTTTTTTCATGTGAACAAAAAGTGTCAGAAAAGGCTTGATGTTCATGTGGTTAGAAGAGTGAATGATGTGTGGCATAAACTTCTATTGCTGGGCATAAAATGCCCCCACCCCCCAAAACGACCCCTTTTTCGAAAGTAGACACCCCAAACTATTTGCTGAGAGACATGTTAAATCAATAGAAGAATTAATTTTTTTACCACAAGTTTTTGGAAAATGACAAACAAAAAATGTTTTTTTTTTACACAAAATTGTCACTTAAATGATTTATTGCTCACACATGCCATGGGTATATGTGGAATTACTCCCCAAAATACATTCTGCTACTTCTCCCGAGTATGGGGGTACCACATGTGAGAGATGTTTTGGCAGTCTAGCCAAGTACAGGACCCCAAAATCCAATAAGCACCTTCAGGCTTTTAAAGGGCTTTATTTCCTCATTACACTTCCTGACTACCTATCACAGTTTCAGAGGCCCTAACATGCCAGGATAGCACCAACCCCCCCCCCCCCCAAATGACCACTTTTTGGAAAGTAGACACCCCAAAGAATTTGATAAGAAGCACGGTAAGTATTTTACAAATCTCATTTGTTGCCACAAGTTTTTTTGAAAATTTAAGAAAAAAAACAACAACCTATTTTTTCTTTTTTTATATTTCAAAACCTTGTGAGAAAAAATGAGATCTGCAAAATACTCAGCATGCCTCTTTTTAAATTCCTTGGGGTGTCTACTTTCCAAAAAGGGGTAATTTGGGGGGGGTGCTATCCTGGCATTTCAGGGCCTTCGAAACTGTGATAGGTAGTGAGGAAGTGTAATGAGGAAGTTATGCACCTTCAGGCTTTCAAAGTGGTCATTGGATTTCAGGCTCCTGTATGTGGCTAGGCTCCCAAAAAGTCTCACACATGTGGTACCCCCATACTTGGTATAAGTAGCAGAATGTATTTTGGGGTGTAATTCCACATATACCTATGGCTTGTGTGAGAAATACATCATTTAAATGCCAACTTTGTGTAAAAAAGAAAAAAAAGAAAAACGTTTTTGTCATTTTCCAGAAATTGTGGAAAAAAAATACATCTTCCATGCACTCAATATGCCTCTCATCAGATAGCTTAGGGTGTCTACTTTCCGAAAAGGGGTCATTTGGGGGTGTTTGTACTATCTTGGTATTTTAGCACCTCAAGAAATGTGATGGACAGTCAAAGTAAAATCTGTGTAAATTCCATTATCTATACCATAGTTTGTAGATGTTATAACTTTCACACAAAGCAATCAATATACACTAATTGGGATTTTTTAACCAAAAACATGGAGTAGAATACATTTTGGCCTAAATTTATGACAAAATTTTAGTTTTTTTGGATATTGTTTATCACAGAAATGAGAAAATACCTTTTTTTAAAAAAAAAATTATTTTCTCAAAAATGTTTGTTTATAGCGCCAAAAATAAAAAGCACATAGGTGATCAAATACCACCAAAAGAAATCCCTGTTTGTGTGAAAAAAAGGACATAAATTTCATGTATGTACCGTATTGCATGACCGTGAAATTGTCAGTTAAACTAGTGCAGCGCTCTATAGCAAAAATATGGCGTTACTGCTGTAACTACTTATAAACTGTTAGCCCCAGATTGACAATGCTGCTGTCCAAAGTTGTATGCTCTACTACTTCATCCATAATAAAGGGACAAGAAGACAGGAGATGTGTTATTGACCAGATCACCAGATGAAAATAGGGAAAACGCCTAGAAAAAGAATTCTGTTACGTCTAAGTATAAGTCAATATATTACATTTTTGGTTTTCGGTTTAATACAACTTACAGTGCAGTAACATTTACAGCATGACAAACGCAGGATCAGATTGCAGCCACGGAGACCAATATGTGACAACTACGGTGTCTCTAATCTGTTGCTGTCACCCGACGATGGCTCTTTTATCCTCACCCTGCATAGACATTTTCTATGCGATTAATAGACACTAGGATCAGTTAACTCTTCATTTGTATTTCAATATTTTTATTGAAAGATTTTAGTACAAAACAAGGTACGAAAATACGGTTCATAGTCAAGTACAGCAATACATTTTGTGCAAAATAAATTCCCCACCATTTGGCTGGGGACATTATAAACGTAACTCGCATTGACCTGAGAGGTATGCTCGGTTTGGTGTGAACCGTATATGGGTGTGTATGTTATATAAAGGGGGTAAGGAACAGGGATGGAAGGGTATGGTGGGGAGGGGGTAGGGAAAAAAGGGGGGTGGCGAAAGCACTAGTCTAGGGTAAAGGGTCTTAGTATTGTACACTTAATTTATCAGCATTTTACGGAACAGTTTGGGTTCTGTAGCCATCGAGACCATTGGTATTTGAATGTTTAGTAGAAGGAACTGTTGAGGGCTGATCTTCTTTCCATATCACATTGGAAGTTAAGATCTGTTATAAGTGAAGTGAGAGAGGGAATTTTGGAAGAGTTCCATAATTTAGTAAGGTTTGTCTTAGCAGCTGCTAATGTGTGGATAATAATAGTACGAGAATCTCTAGGGAATTTGTCAATTCCAATGTGGAGGAGTGCAAGAGCAGAGTTTGGTGTTACTGGAGTTTCAGTTAGTGTTGAGATCAATTGGAAAATGCTGTTCCAGTAAGATCTGAGAGATTTACACATCCAAAGTATATGGAGAGTTGATCCTGTTTCTCCGCATTGTCTCCAGCAAGAGGATGAGTGTTGAGGGTAATATAAAGAGAGTTTAACGGGTGTTAAGTACCATTGGTGTAAAATTTTCTTGTACGAATCCCAGTGGGAGCTACATCGAGAAGCTTTATGGGTGATGTTAAAGATATTTTCCCATGTGTGCAGTAGTATTGATTGTGAGAGAAGTTTCTCCCAGTTGATTAGAGAGGTAGTTTGTAGGGTAAATTGTGAGCTGGTTATGTATGTGTAGAAAGCTGAAATAACTTTTCTCGGGTATTGTATTTTGTTAAAGAATTGGTATGCAGTGGTAGGAATTTTCAAAAAATGTGGAACGTTTACCTTTTGTAGGGAGTGAGCTATTCTCAGGTAGGTGAAGTGCTCAGTGTCGGGGAAGTTAAATTTCTTCTGAAGAGTCAAAAAGGAGTCTAAGTTGTGAGTTGTATAGAGGTCTTGTATAAGAGATATGCCTCGGTTTTCCCACTGTAGCAGGTTTAAGGAAGGAATAATGAGGTGTAGTGTAGTGATTGGGGTAGGTATAAGTTTGGTACCTGTCGAGTTAAAGGTTAGGAGATCATGCCAAGCTTGTAGGGAGGCTTGAATGCATGGGTGTTTGAGTAAAATTTTGGTCTGAGGTGTTTGTGGTGCGAACAGTATGTTACGTTTTGTGAGCGGGAGATGTGAGAGTGTTTCCATGGTAGACCATGATTTTTCTTTAGTTGGGTGCCACCAAAAATAAATTTGGTCTAGAAGAGTGGCATTAAAGTATCATTTTAAATGTGGGAGACCTGCTCCTCCTCTGGATGTTGGGTGTATTAAAATATTTGTAGTACAGCTGGGGTTTTTTTTTAATTCCAGAGGAATTTGGCAAGTATTGCTTGTAGTTTGGAGAAGAAGGTTTTTGGGATGGGAATGGAGAGTGTGCGGAATATATAAAGGATTTTGGGTAGTATGTACATTTTCAGGGTTGCTACTCTTCCCAGTTTCGATAGTGTTGATGTGCAAAGAGTGTTAAGTTCTCGTGGGATGGATTTGAGTAATAGTTTGTGGTTTGAGGCTAATAGCTGATCTGTCGTAGTATTGAGTTTGATTCCTAGGTAGGGGATGCTGTGTTGTTCCCAAGAGAAGAGGAATTGTTTGATTAGTAGTTTTTGAGTCTTAGTAGGCGTGTGGAGATTTAGGATAGAAGATTTGGGTTCATTGAGTTTGTAATATGATACTTCCCAATAACTTTGAAGATGTGAACGAATCGTTTGGAGCGATTTGTATGGGTTAGTTATCATTAGTATGATGTCATCTGCAAATAGGCTAATTTTATGTTATATTTTAAGGTGGGTGATTCCTGTGAATGTTGGGTCATCTCTGAGTTTTGAAGCTAAGGGTTCAATGAGTAAGGTAAAGATTATGGGGGATAGGGGACAACCTTGTCTAGTGCTGTTGGAAATGTGAAAGGGCTGTGAGAGTGTGCTAGCTGATGGGTTGGAGTAGAGGGAGAGGATTGCAGAAAGCATCCAGTCTGTAATTCCAAATTTTTGATGTAATAGTTTCATAAACTGCCATTGTATTCGGTCAAATGCTTTTTCTGCGTCCAGGGATAGGAATAGAGAGGGTTGTTTGGTGGTTTCTAATTTGTGGAGGAGGGATATGAGTCTTCTGGTTGCATCTGGTGCTTGGCGACCAGGGATAAATCCCACTTGGTCTGGGTGGATTAATGTAGGAAGCTGGGGAATTAGTCTTTGGGCTATTATTTTAGCATAAAGTTTTATGTCTGTGTTTAGCAGTGAGATCGGTCTGTAGTTCTGGACAAGTTGGGGGTCTTTGCTGGATTTTGGAATAGTTGTAATTATGGATTGTAGCATTTCATTGGGGAATTCACCCGTAGAAGCGGCATGGTTGAAGAGATCAGTTAAGTGTGGTGTGAGATCAGGGGCAAATGTTTTGTAAAAAGTGCAGCCATCATTTCCTGATGATTTATTAAGAGGTAAAGTTTTTATGTTTTTTCCTATTTCTGTGGGAGAAATTGGGGTATAAATAGAAGCAAGTTGTGATGGAGTAAGTTGGGGGAGATTCGTAGTGTTTAGGAATTTTTGTATGGATGTAGTGGTTGCTTGGGTTGTGTCTGGGTCATCTTTGATATTATATAGTGTTTGGTAATAGGTCGCGAAAGCGTTGGCTATGTCTTGTGGATTTGTGAGAGATGTATGTGTTGTTGGGTGTTGAATTGAAGAGATTTTGGATTTGAGACATTGTTGTTTAATTCGTTTTGTTAATAGCAAATTTGCCTTGTTACCAAGGGAATAAAATCGTGCTTTCGTTTTTTGTAGGTTAAGGTCATATTTGTAAAGTAGGAGGGTTCGGAGTTTATTTCTGCCTGAGGCTAGGGATGCAGATGTGGAGGGGTTTGGGTTTTTTTTTGTTGATTTCTTCTTTTAGTTTTATGGATGTTAGAAGTTGGTCAATTTGTTGGGTTCTCTGTTTAGTGATGTGGGAATTTAGCTGTATGAGGATACCTCTCATGTATGCTTTGTTGTATGCTTTGTAAGCGGGCCACAATGTGGTTATAGAGATATCAGGTGTGGCATTAAATTAAAAAAATAAGTTGTGAGCTTCTAGCAGGTACTTTTGATTATCTGGGTTCTTCAATATCGAAGAATTCAGTCTCCAGATGTGGAGGATTGAAGAATGTTGATTGTCGTTGATTGTCGTGTAGGGTTTTGTTGATTGGAGCGTGGTCTGACCAGGTTATGGTGCCAATTTTGGATGACGTTACATGTTGTAGAGTCCATTTGTCTGTAACAAAGAAACGGTTGTTTCTGTTGTGTCATGTAAGAAACGGTTGAAATTATGTTTGGGGGATTGTTTGTTGGAGGAAGAGTCCAGAAGTGGGTTGCTGATGACGTTGAAGTCTCCGCCGATGAGAAGTCTGCCTCGTTTTTGAGAAGAGATGGTGGAGTGGAGTTTGTTGTAGAATTGCATCTGATTGTTGTTAGGACCGTAAACGTTTACCAGAGTATAGGGGATATAGTCTTTTATGGCTGTAATGACACCATTTTTTTTCTTGGAGTTAGTGCCCATATAGATGTGAGAGAATTGATGCAGATGTAATTTAGGAGTCTTGGTTGATGCGAAATGTGTTTCCTGTAGGAAGAGTACGTCAGCATGAAATGCGCGGGTTTCTGTTTGGAGCATCTATCTCTTAAAGGGGGAGTTTAAGCCACAAACATTAAGAGATGTTATGTTAATCAAATTGCAGATCATTGGCTTGGTTAGTTGAGTAGGTGAGTTGTTTCTTGGTATGTTGAGAGAAGTTGGATAAATGTGGTCGTGGGAGGAGAATTTCCACAGGCATGGTAATGTGGTATTGGCTCAGTTGTTCAGTCAGGGGATGTATTCCATGTTGTTTTGCAGGTTTCAGTTGAACAGTTGATTCTGATGGTCGACTGGTGGTGCAGGAGGGGAAAGAGGTGAAGGGGAGGTAAAAAAAACTTGCTGAAAATGCAAGTAACATGAGTAGCGTGGTGTGCTACTTCAAAACAGGGAGGTGTGAACAAGCATTGACCATGAAAAAGGTCATGCCAAACAGTATCTTGTAACGTGAAGATATTCCATAAAGGGCCGTTTGCCAGAGATTAGTAGGTTGAGGTATAGTGCCCGAGGTGATATGTTTGAGGTGGATTGAGGGTGTAATGACTCAGAATCACTCTGCCTCCATTTGTTGCATATTGGTAGAGGTGGATTGGTGCGGTTCCACAGGTATTATGTTCCAGGTCTTTAAAAGTTCGATGCCTGCTTCTAGGTTTTAGATTGTATATATTCTACCGTGATGTTTGACGGTCAGTTTTGTGGGGAAACCCCATTGATAGCCCATTCCATGGTTTCGTAAGGCTTTGGTGATGGTGACCAGCTTTTTACGGTTAAGGAGTGTGGCCTTTGACAAATCTGCGAATAATCTGATATTTGCATGTGATGGCGGGAGTGGAGGGGGGTTTCTGGCTGCCAACATTATTTTTTCTTTTACATGGTAAAAGTGGATGTGGGCCAGAACATTTTTAGGGATTGATGCTGATAGGAATGATGGTTTGGGTATTCTGTATGCTCGATCTATGGCAAGCTCCATATCTGAGAGAGATGTGATGAGGTGTTTCATATATTGTTGGATATATGGCAGTAATGTGTCATTATCGATATTTTCAGGAATACCTCTGAATTTGACATTGTTGCATCTTCAGCGGTCCTCTAAATCCGCTAGTTTCAGATTTATTTGCTCGATATCAGTTGTATGGTCTGCGTGCGCATCAATTAGATCGTTATGCGCTGTAATTATTTCTCCCATTCTCGTTTCAATATGGCGTAATCTGTGTTCTTGTTACTGAACCACATTGGAGATCTGGGATAGTGATGATGTCAAATCGCTATGTAGTGTTTGTCGCAGGGATAAGAGCATGTTTTTCATGCATATTTCGGTGATAGGCTGGTCAGAAGCAGGGAAAGATTCTATCACAGATGAATCAGTATTGTGATGGAGGGATAAGAGGCTGACAGGCAGATAGAGAGTTAGTTTCTAGACGGGGTCTAGATTTGGCTGGGCTGCTTGTGGTGGGAGACAGGGGAGGAGATAACTCACCCGGGTCCCCAGGCTATAGAGGAGATCTCAGTCTGACATCTGGATGCTGGGATGTGTTGTCCCCCTCATGGCTGCTGTATCCGTTAGCTGTGCAGCCGGCGCCATCTTGGATCCCTGCTGTGACAGCAGGGAAGAATTTCGTTAATTTCCCTGGCTGTCCAGGGGTTTTGCGGTGGCGAGGCATGGACATTGAGGGTTGTACACCCTTTAGCTTTGTACTCAGCCGGTTTATGTCCCTCGGGCCGGGGTGTGCCGCGATATGTCTGGCTGGTGGATGGTGCGAGGATCAGACCGCGTCCATCCAGGAGCCGGTCGCACATGCGCCCCTCTTCACTCTTCATTTAACCCTGTACACACAAAATAGCTTCCTTCACGTGTTGTTTTTTTTTTTTTTATGGAAACACATACCAGTCATACCATCTGCTAAAACAGTTAAGAAATGTCTATAATACAAGCTGTAATGCCAGACAGGGATATAACAGAGGTTGAAAATATAGCAGCACTCTTCAAAGAGATAGGAATTCTTTAAATTCTGGTTTATAGAGAAAGCTTAACAATCTTAAAAATATAAAAAGTCTATAAAATATAAAATCTTCAATCCTGTGTCCAGGATACCTGCAGCCATGTGAGTGCACAAGTGTATGCACTCATTATAAGCCAGGAGCCAACCAGCCAT
The DNA here is from genome assembly GCF_062004578.1 of Staurois parvus. Classification (NCBI taxonomy): domain Eukaryota; kingdom Metazoa; phylum Chordata; class Amphibia; order Anura; family Ranidae; genus Staurois; species Staurois parvus. The sequence goes on from NW_028317883.1 coordinate 3,020,471, forward strand.
TGTATGGAGCTAGGACAAGGAATACTCTCCTCACTGGCATACAGATGAAACAGCAGGAATAACCCCTCTGCACCTCCAGATGTGACAGGTTTAAACAGATGCCTATTAATGTTTACTCTCTGGTGAGTGTACATCCATCCAAGGTGGAGGATTCCCTTTGTGGATTTTTGCACATTTGCACTTGGATACAATGCAATTGATTTGAGGACTATTATCGATTGATATTTGCTGACTGATACCTAGTAATATTGCAGACATTGATTAATTCACTTATTTGCACCGTTGCACTGTTTGGCATTTTATTCTTGGTTTTATATACCTTTTGATTACACAATAAGACCTACTAAGAGCATAATTTATATATATTACCATATCAATATCTTTATACAGATTGTGCATTTATAGTGCTGCACTTTATTTATAATCTTAAAAATATAATTTGATAAAAACAAAACCAAAAAAAAAAAAAAAGGAAAAACGGTACGCAAAAATATTTACAGAAAATGATAATACAAAATAGAGAAAAGTAGCAACAGCAAAATAAATGTGAATAAAACAGAAAAAGGACTTAATGTGTTGCCTGGTCTGTAGTTGTACAGTCTAATAATGTAGCATAATCTTGTCTGACATATGAAACTCATTGGCCTTATAGCAGAACTACCCATGATTTCAGTTTTTTACTTGTAGTCTAATAACCAATATTACAGCGCAGCATTAAATTACTATATATTATATACATCAGATGCCAGATTTTTTTTAATTATGAGAGATGAATTGTATAAAAGGGCATTCTAGGTTAGCTCCTGCCAAACCCTAAATGTAGAACTGTTAATATGCTTTACAATGGCCAGTTACAACCATTTTCCAGACTTTAGAATGTTTATCCCTTTAACTGCCAACTAAAATTGTTACAATTCACATTAGGTACTATTTATGTCCCACTAATGGGATTTATGATTGGCTCATTAAAAGTTTTTCTAGTTTTTTTAGGCTATGTGTTGATGATATTTGCAAAAATTATTTAACTGAGATTTTGCAAGAAATCATGGCTAATCACTGACTCCATGTTCAAAGTGAAGTAGTGTTGAGTGGATTTATGGTGTCTTTAGGCTGACCTGTATGCTGGTAGGGTGAGTATGAAATGTTTTAGTACTCATCTGACCCTACAACCCAAAATATTTTAATCTAATTTGTGATGCAGACTGGCAAATTTTCTGTTCTCTGATCAGTTTGGGTTATATGGTCTTGTTCCTTCCCATGCCTGTAGCTGAACAGTTAAAACTGAAGCAGCAGACTGTTGAGCTCATCTCTGTCACCCTAGTCTTTCCACCTAACAATATGCTTCACTGCAGCCCTGCTGTTTTGAGGTGCTTCTCCTTCTCCCAGTTTGATAGCTGCTATACAGGGATTGCAAGAGACTGATACCAAGTCATATTCACATGATTATACTGCTTGCATTTAAAAAGAATTAATTAAAGAAGGTGTGTGTGTCTTCTAAATGTGTGTCTTCTAAATTTATCTGGAATTCAGCTTTAAACTGCCATTATTGTTTTGACAATATTTATGTATTTGCTATTCGTGACTGTTATGATCAGTAGAATAAATTAGCTTAAACTGCTGAATTTTACCAACAACTATCTGCATTTATCTAGCAAATGTGTTGACATCTCAAATTGAAAGTAATTTACTTTTTTTAATTGTTTAGTATTCAGTAATAATTCTATAGTTTATAGTAGAAACTTAATGACTCGTGATCTGTTTCTAAACTGTACATTGCAGCTTCACATAGAAATACTGTTAAATTTCAGAAAAGATTTGTTCATGATATTACTATAAAACTCACTCAAAGTTTTAGAGTACACTCCAAAATATCCATATCAAAAGAAAAGGAAGGAAACTAGAATTGGGAAGCTAGGATTTTTCAATAGACAGCAACCCTATTCTTGTGTGCATTTCACAATAATGCAATTGGGTTGATTTTCTAAAGGATTAAAATTGTGTATTCACTTCAATTATCCAGTCATAAACAGCATCTGCACATAGTTATTCAAAGCCAATAAGAATTTGCTTTTCACATGATTGGGTAATTAAAGTAAATCTTCACCCAATTTTTTGAGTGAAGATTCTCAGATTTTTAAGTTTTATCAGTCGCAATGCACACATGCAATCTGCACTTAATATTAATAATAATAACCTATTGTATTATCAAAGTGATAGTTGATTGCTTCTCCTCCCGCTTCTAAAAATAGTTCCAAGACTCTCTGATTCCAATCCTAGTGAAAACCTAAAATTCCATAACCTCTGATACCCTCTTTCCAGACCAAACTTTAGAGGCCCATGTGGTAGTGCTCCTCAAGCCGGACAAAGATGATATGCCATGTGGTAGTTAGCAACCTATTTCCCTTACCAATATAGACATTCATTTATACGCTAAGCTTATAGGTAATCGTCTCACACCTCTAATCCTCAGGCTGACACATTTCGATCAGGTAGGTTTTATTCCTGGTAGAGCGTCCCAGGACAATACCCTTAAAACTATCTCCATGACTGAAAGTGCCTAGAAATGCAGCTTACATACCTGTCTCATATCAGTCAATGCTCGCGTACACTGGGACTGCCTTAGGGCAATGCTCCAATAGATAGGATTGGGCCCTAATATTCTTCATAATTTATTGGTGATCTATAATAATCGGTCTACTCAAGTGCGATCCAATGGTCTCCTGTCAGATCCCATATAAATTCTTAATGACACATGCTGTGGCTGCTCTCTTTTTCCATTGTTATACATCCTAACTATGAAGCATTTGGCCATGTCTTGTGAACCCGGATATTGCAGAGATCCAGGTGGGACCTCATCAGTATAAGCTTTAATTTTATGCTGACGACCTACTGTTGTATGCCATGAATCCTCATACTTCCTTTCCCTCTATCATCAGGGAATTCGAAGAATTCAGATTAGTTAGCAACTTCAAGGTAACTTCAAGACAGAGGCCTTGAATACTTATAACCCTTAATGAGTTTGCACGCACCTGGGCTAATTTCTCATTCAAATGGCAATGTAAAGCCATTCAAGACCTTGGAATACGTATTCCAAAATCCTTTTCCAAGCTTGCAGAACTGAATTATAAATCCCCTTGCAGCTGATTCAAACCTGTCTGCAGTCTTATAATAAACCACATTTTTCATGGTTTAGTCACATGAATATCACCAAGTTTTACCAAAACTGCTGTACACCTTTCAAACAGTTCCCGTACAACCTCCCCCGGGGTTCCTCTCTCAAATCAATGAAGCCATATGCAATTTCATCTCATGTGGCAAGAAACTGATGGTGAAACATAAGGTCCTGGTGCTACCTAAGATTAGAGGGGATATGGTCTTGCCAAATATAACATTGTATATACACATGCCTCTTCATTAATCAGACTTATAGATTGGTACCACGGTGGCTCTTCCAAACTGTAGATGGTTCTGGAAAATGCTCTTATCACTCCAGACTGGACATCTTTGCCTTGGATGCTACCCACTCGAAGGCCTCCTCCTAAATCGTTTTCTTTACTGGTAGCAGCTACTCTTAAGATCTGCGACACCTATGTTAATAAAGGCCTACTCCCCACTGGCCTAGTTTTTTAATCCTGTTTTTTGGTAATAATGAATTTCCCTCAACTTTAGCAATTATCACTTTCTTTCTTGGAAAAAAGGAAGATATGACTCTTATGTGCCACTTGATCCATGAGGGATCCCCTACAAAAGATTATCCAGACTAGTTATAACCCTTCCTTAGCCTGGTTTGCATACTCAGTTGAAACATTACCCAGGGACTCTAGCCTCTCTAGATATGCTCAACAGACCTCACACAGATTTTGAATCCCTTCTCTTTAAAATCAATAGGCTGGACCATTCTCTGTCTTTAATATACCAACTTTTAGTGAGGGAATCATTTCCCCAAACCCTGGACTTTAAAGCTAAGTGGAAGAAGGATTTTAATGTCTCTGCTGAAGCATTGGACTGGGATAAGATTTTTAGGTTTACACACTGGACCTCTGTGTCCTCTAGGGTGCAGGAGTGCAATTATAAAATCATATCCAGATGGTAACGATGTCCTATGGTCTTACATAACATTGACTATTCTATCCTGGATACTTGTTTGAGGTCCTTCCGAGTGCCTGGAACCATCTGGAACACCTGCCCTTTGATCCATCAATTCTGGGATAAAATACTGGCAATATACTTTAAACTGGTCAGTGGCAATATTCCTAATGCTCCTCAGATTACTTTATTATATATACTTTAAACAAACAACTTTAAAGAATATGTTACACCAACATTTCATATTATTGCTATGTGTCTGCTGTACGATGCACTTGTGTGAGAAAGTATCCTGTTCTCTTTGAATTGCATCCCTTGTGTGAAATACCTGGTGTTCTTCCCTCTGTTTTCCTATTTAAAAAAAACAAAAAACTGACCACACTAGGCATGAGAGCACAACGGACATTACCCCCCCCCCCGCAAAGCCATTCACTAGGAAGATGTATGTTCTGCTGTTTCTTCTCCGCTAGCTCTCTGAGCTCCATATGCAGCTGAGAAAAGAGGGTATGTGATCATTTGCAAAAAAAATATTTTTTAATAGGTATACACAAGTGTTTTGCCTTACATTTATATTTTATACTGAAGGGTTGTTTTACAAGGTGAGGGTTCACATATAATTTAACAAGATTTACAGTATTTTTTTAACCTCCCCTTGCACTAAAATTGGCAGGTGGTCCTGTAAGCCATATACAGTTGCAAGAAAAAGTATGTGAACCCCTTGGGATTACGTGGAGTTTTGCATGAATTGGGCATAAAATATGCTCTGAACGTCATCTAAGTCACAACAATAGAAGAACACAGTCTGCTGAACATAATACTACACAAACATTAGATGTTGCCATGGTTTAATTGCACATAACATGTAAACATTCACAGTGCAGGGAGGAAAAAGTATGTGAACCTTTGGACTTAGTAAAAGGTTGACCCTCCTTTGGCAGCAATAACCTCAACGAAACATTTCCTGTAGTTGCAGATCAGACCTGCACAACGATCTGGAGTAATTTTGGACCACTCCTCTTCACAAAACTGTTTCAGTGTAGCAATATTCTTAGGATGTCTGGTGTGAATCGCTCCCTTAATTTCATGCCACAGCATTTCAATCGGGTTGAGGTCAGGACTCTGACTGGGCCACTCCAGAAGGCGTATTCTGTGCTGTTGCAGCCATTGTTTTGTTGAATTACTTGTATGCTTTGGGTCATTGTCCTGTTGCATCACCCATCCTCTGCGGAGCTTCAGTTGGCGGACAGATGGTCGTACGTTTTCCTGAAAAATGTCTTGATAAACTCTGGAATTCATTTTCCCATCAATGACAACAATCCGTCCAGGCCCTGAGGCAGCAAAGCAGCCCCAAACCATGTTGCTCCCTCCGCCATGTTTTACAGTGGGGATGAGGTTTTGATGTTGGTGTGCTGTGCCTTTTTTTCTCCACACATAGTGTTGTGTGTTCTTCCCAAACAACTCAATCTTGGTTTCATCTGTCCACAGTATATTTTGCCAGTAGTGCTGTGGAACATCCAGGTGCTCTTTTGCAAACTTCAAACGTGCTGCAATATTCTTTTTGGACAGCAATGGCTTCCTCCGTGGTGTCCTCCCATGTACTCCATTCTTGTTTAATGTTTTCCTTATTGTAGATGTGTCAACAAAAATGTTAGCATGTGCCAGAGATTTCTGTAGGTCTTTAGCTGACACTCTGGGATTCTTCTTTACCTCATGCAGCATTCTGCGCTGTGCTCTTGCAGTCATTTTTACAGGACGACCATGCCTAGGGAGAGTAGCAACAGTGCTAAACTTTCTCCATTTGTAGACAGTCTGTGTTACCGTGGACACATGAACATCAAGGCTTTTGGAGATACTTTTGTAACCCTTTCCAGCTTCATGCAAGTCAACAAATCTTGATCGTAGGTCTTTTGAGAGCTCTTTTCTGCGAGGCATGGTTCACATCAGACAGTGCTTCTTGAAACCAGTAAACCCAAAACGGGTGTGTGTTTTTTAAGGGCAGGACAGCTGTCAGCAACACATCCAATATCATCACACTGATTGGAGTCAAGGTTGGCTCACTCCTGGCTCCAATTAGCTCTGGGAGAAGTCATTAAGCTAGGGCCTCACATACTTTTTCCTCCCTGCACTGTGAATGTTTACATGTTATGTGCAATTAAACCATGGCAACATCTAATGTTTGTGTAGTATTATGTTCAGCAGACTGTGTTCTTCTATTGTTGTGACTTAGATGATGTTCAGAGCACATTTTATGCCCAATTCATGCAAAACTCCACATAATCCCAAGGGGTTCACATACTTTTTCTTGCAACTGTATCCTATGACAGACTGGGTCTGTGAAAAAAGACTCTGTCACATGAAAAGACTGATCTCCTGGGACACAGACAGGCATGACATCTTCAAGACGTGGACTATATGTGAACATTTCAGGTATTCATCCACTTTTTCCTTGTACCTTGGAACATACTTATTGTGAACTGTAGATCTCTTGTGATGGCCTTATTTCCTCTGGCCATGCAGGACCTTTGAAAATAATTAGGAGACCCAAATATATACAGTGGGGCAAAAAAGTATTTAGTCAGCCACCAATTGTGCAAGTTCTCCCACTTAAAAAGATGAGAGAGGCCTGTAATTGGCATCATAGGTAGACCTCAACTATGAGAGACAAAATGAGAAAACAAATCCAGGCAATCACATTGGCTGATTTGGAAAGAATTTATTTGCAAATTATGGTGGAAAATAAGTATTTGGTCAATATCAAAAGTTCATCTCAATACTTTGTTATATATCCTTTGTTGGCAATGACAGAGGTCAAACGTTTCCTGTAAGTCTTCACAAGGTTGGCACACACTGTTGCTGGTATGTTGGCCCATTCCTCCATGCAGATCTCCTCTAGAGCAGTGATGTTTTGGGGCTGTCGCTGGGCAACACGGACTTTCAACTCCCTCCAAAGGTTTTCTATGGGGTTTAGATCTGGAGACTGGCTAGGCCACTCCAGGACCTTGAAATGCTTCTTACGAAGCCACTCCTTCGTTGCCCGACGGTATGTTTGGGATCATTGTCATGTTGGAAGACCCAGCCACGTTTCATCTTCAATGCCCTTGCTGATGGAAGGAGGTTTGCACTCAAAATCTCACGATACATGGCCCCATTCATTCTGTCCTGTACATGGATCAGTCGCCCTGGTCCCTTTGCGGAGAAACAGCTCCAAAGCATGATGTTGCCACCCCCATGCTTCACAGTAGGTATGGTGTTCTTTGGATGCAACTCAGCATTCTCTCTCCTCCAAACACGATGAGTTGTGTTTCTACCAAACAGTTCTATTTTGGTTTCATCTGACCATATGACATTCTCCCAATCCTCTTCTGGATCATCCAAATGCTCTCTAGCAAACTTCAGACGGGCCCAGACATGTACTGGCTTAAGCAGGGGGACACGTCTGGCACTGCAGGATCTGAGTCCCTGGCGACGTAGTGTGTTACTGATGGTAGCTTTTGTTACGTTGGTTCCAGCTCTCTGCAGGTCATTCACTAGGTCCCCCTGTGTGGTCCTGGGATTTTTGCTCACCGTTCTTGTGATCATTTTGACCCCACAGGGTGAGATCTTGCGTGGAGCCCCAGATCGAAGGAGATTATCAGTGGTCTTGTATGTCTTCCATTTTCTAATTATTGCTCCCACAGTTGATTTGTTCACACCAAGCTGCTTGCCTATTGCATATTCAGTCTTCCCAGCCTGGTGCAGGTCTACAATTTTGTTTCTGGTGTCCTTCGACAGCTCCTTGGTCTTCACCATAGTGGAGTTTGGAGTTTGACTGTTTGAGGTTGTGGACAGGTGTCTTTTATACTGATAACAAGTTCAAACAGGTGCCATTGATACAGGTAATGAGTGCAGGACAGATGAGCCTCTTAAAGAAGAAGGTACAGGTCTGTGAGAGCCAGAAATCTTGCTTGTTTGTAGCTGACCAAATACCTTTTTTCCACCATAATTTGCAAATAAATTCTTTCCAAATCAGCCAATGTGATTGTCTGGATTGTTTTTCTCATTTTGTCTCTCATAGTTGAGGTCTACCTATGATGCCAATTACAGGCCTCTCTCATCTTTTTAAGTGGGAGAACTTGCACAATTGGTGGCTGACTAAATACTTTTTTGCCCCACTGTATATGAGGTTCAGAAACTGCAAGCTTTGCTTCTTAACAGAAAAGACCCCCTTCTCCTGTCCCCCCTGATCCCCCCTCCCAAATTTGTTTTTTGTTTTTTTTCTCTTCTCTTTCTTTTTCTGGACATATCCCTTTCCTTAACACTTGCTCTCATCTCTTTGCATGTCTCATACAACATGTCTATAATTTTTTGTTCCAAGCAAGAAAAAACGCACCAATATACTGTCTCTAATGCAATATAACCAATATCTTAACACCACATAAACACCACATAAAATGGATATAATATATTTTCTATATCACTTGAATTTACTGTAAAATACCTGACTCCCATAGTATCTTTGTTTATGGACATTAGATGTTGTATAAAAACTTGGTTTGTGTTCTTGGAATATATTAAGGTAGGTTGTTGTCATATATTGCACAAAGGATTTCCCAGCACACTTACCAACCAGCCTGAAAAACAACTAAAGTGACTCTGTTTACCAGTTTATGTTAAAAACAGAGGGTTTTGTTTGCACACATTTATCCATAGTAGGATCACATACAATAATGGATAGATTAAAGGCAGGTATGCCTGGAGGGAGCCCACACCTCTTTAAAGGCACAGGGACACACATGATGCCCAGAAAGAGCACAACAGTAGCGAAGGCATCCAATGCGTCCCTGCACCCAATTCCTTCAGCTGTACAAAATAAATGGCAACCACCCCAACCTATAAAACTGTCCTATGCAGTAAGGTGCACATAGAAGGGCAATGCACATCACAAACAAACAAATGATTTCCCAGCACACTTACCAACTCCACTTACTTACACTTACCAACTAACCAACACTTACTAAAGCCTTTGCTGCCATTGTGCTCTTGCTGAGCATCATGTGCGTCCCTGTGCCTTTAAGGAGGGGTATACTGCCTCCAAGCATACCTGCCTCTAAACTATCCATTCTTATATGGGCTCCTACTATGGAGGCTGTGGAAATTTAGAGTTAGGACTGCAGTATATACAGAGGTCCCTTACCATGGGCACTGCGGCTTACGCATATATTTGCAAATGTGTGCAAACAAAACCCTCTGTTTTTAATGCAAACTTTTAGACAGGGCCTCTTTGGTTTGTTTTGAATGTTTGTTTGTGATGTGCATTGTCCTTCCACGTGTACCTTGCTGCAAAGGCCAATTAGGTTGGGATGGATGCCACTTTTTTTGTACTGTTGTCATATATTCCTGATATTTTGGTCTTAGGTTACTATGACCTACCTGACCTGTCTTTCATACGTTTCTGTATACTCTATCCAATGTGCACAATTTATTTTTATGATTTGTTATGATTAGTTTCTTTATAGTAAAACTCAATAACATGAAATTAAATATAAAAGCAATAGATAAAAGAAGTACTAAATATATCCAGTGTGAGGGCTTCTGGCCAGACATGATCCATTTTCATCAAACACATTGCTGTGAAAAAGAGTATCTACTTTGAACTCATCAATGTAATTATCCTGAAATTTTTGTTTAATTATATCAATTGTTAATCAATAATAAACTTTCAGACATCTAATCATATCAAATTTAGTACCGTTGCCTAGTATTAATACAGTTATCTCATCTGTTCAATAAACACATTTGCCAATAATAATTTTTTCTTAAAACTTAACTTGTAAGGTGGTTTGAAAAATATAACGTTAAATGTGCATCTTGAGTAACAGCTCAGTTGTAATCTGTAGATAATGTTACAATCTCTGCAATGAGCTGCATGTGAAAAACAATGCAGGGAGACTCATCAGAGCAATCCATGTATACTTGACAGTCCAACATGTTCACTCTAAGACGTTGTAATGGTAAATGCTCAATCTTTTTTAGAATTATGTGTCTATATTAACCACTTGCCTGCAGAGGATTTACCCCCCTTCCTGACCAGGCTACTTTTTGCGGTACGGCACTGCGTTACTTTAACGGTCATGAAACGGTCATGAAACCCTGTACCCAAATGAAATGTATGTCCTTTTTTTCCCACAAATAGAGCTTTCTTTCGGTGGTATTTTATAGCCTCTGTGTTTTTATTTTTTGCGCTATAAACAATAAAAGACCGACAATTTTGTAAAAAAAAAAACAATATTTTTGACTTTTTGCTATAAAACAAACAGTAAAAAATGTTCAAAATCTAATTTCATCATAAATTTAGGCCAAAATGTATTCTGATAAAAAAAAATCCCATTATGTGTAAATTAATTGGTTTATGTGAAAGTTATAGTGTCTACAAATGGTGGTATATATACTGGATTTTTTTAAATATATATATACACTAGTAATGGTGGTGATCAGCGGATTATAGTGGGACTTCGGGACTGCGACGGGCTTTTTGACACTGGGGGGGAACTGACTAACTGTCACTGACATCCCAATGACACTAATACAGTGATCAGTGCTAATAAAAAGCACTTGTAAAGTGACATCAGAATCCGCACTGGTTCATACAAACATACGCTGTCAGCACTATATTCTAAAACATAGAATACAAAGCATACATATAAAAGTGCAGCGCTAAAAATTGGAAAACTATATAATAACTTAATTGATATAATAAAAAGCAAAAAAGCAAAAATAACACTGTGAAATGAATAAATAAGTCCCAGTGCAAAAGGACACTGTGAAAAGTCCTTAAATACAATCATATGTCTTCAATCACTAGGATTATTATTATTATTATACAGGATTTTTATAGCTCCAACAGTTTGCTCAGCGCTTTACAATATAACGGAGACAATACAGCAACAATACAGTTCAATACAATCTAGGAGGATGATCATATATGTCCAAGTGCAGCACATATCACCCCACTTAGTGTAAAATATCCTTAAGTGCATTATCATATATGTCCAAGTGCAACACGTGTCATCCCACTCAGTGCTCAAGGGAGGTTTACCAGATAAATTTGACCATCATGTTATAGAGTGGTCAAATAAGGCACAAATATGATGAAATGGCAACCGCTCCAACCTCCTCCACAGCCTCCCAACGTAGTTCAGACAGTGTTCACCCACTCCATACCCACTCCTCCCTTGAGCACTGAGTGGGATGACATGTGTTGCACTTGGATATATCTCATCATCATATTCTTTGAAGATATATGACTTCACTTAAGGATATTTTACACTGTGGGGTGATATGAGCTGCACTTGGACATACCGTATATGATCATCCTAGTGACTGAAGACATATGATTTTATTTAAGGACTTTTCACAGTGTCCTTTTGCACTGGGACTTATTTATTCATTTTATAGTGTTCTTTTTGTTTTTTCCTTTTCTTTTTACTTTATCAATTAAGTTATTATATAGTATTCACACTTCTAGCGCTGAACTTTTATATGTATAATAAAAAGCACTGACACTGTACTAATGACACTGAGCAGGAAGGGGTTAACATCTGCGGCGATCAAAGGGTTAACTGTGTGCTGTTTTACTGTGTGTGTAGTGCATGTTTTACTAGGGAAACAAACTGCTTTTTACCCAGAAATGCAAAATCATGTATATATACACATGATTTTACGCATCCCTGCCACCCTGTAGCAGTAGTTCTGCTATATGGAGGTGGGAAACCGGTTAATCAAACATAAATTGCCCAGCAAAGTGTTTTTTGGTTCTGAGCTCAAACAGTCACAATCATGCAGTTTTCATCCTCCCAACTCCCTCAGCACTGCTTCATCAAACTTCCTGTTGGAGCTGAAGATCAGAAGGGACAGCACAGTCTCCTGAAGCTGTCTATCTGCCAATATGGAGGAGGGAGGAAGCAGGAGCAGGGGTGTAGCTTTCCGTCCTATGCTTTGTGCCTGTGTGTTTATGGCGACACATACAGCGTCAGACATACAGGCCAGGAGCACAAACACAACTGGTCACTCCATGACAGAAAAGAACACCTGACGCTTGTGAATGCGTGCAATACCGCATAAAACAGCTGGGTTTTAATTAATTTAATTGGCCAGAATAATAATTTATTCTGACCACTGAAATGAATTAACACTCAAGTGCTAAACTCACCTAGCATTATCAAGTGTTTAGACGAGTTTACACACATCAGGCATTTTTTTCTGCCGAAATCATGCTGCCCCTGGACACACTGGCAGTGTTTTTTTTTTTTGCCTCATGCACACTGGACACTTTAACATGGCTGGCTGGCAATTTTTTTAAAGGCTGCAATGTTAAAAAATATTAAATGCACATTTTTGTACCTGCAAAAAGATGTAAATGTGTTATTTTTTTTTTTACAAAAAGTGAACTTAGCCTTTAATGTTGAGAGAGTTTAGTTCAATTTTAATAAATGTAATATGCAGATTTAATATTACAGACTAAAAAAAGTCAGAAAAAAATGTAATGGGTTTAAACTCTATACAGACTCCTTTAAAAAAATTTATCTTTTTCTATGCACCATGAGCACACCGAAAAAAAATGTAATCAGTTAGCGAGGATTGGCAGAATCCTATTTCGGTTTATCTATCCTTTAGTGTTTTTGTGGTGAGCACATTCTGTTACTGCTGTTTTATTATTTAGGCACAGCAGCAGGGCAAAGGACATATATTTAGTACAAATGTGGTGGAATAATGCCACAAAACATACCTGCGGCATAAATATTTTTAGCAACATTATGTTAGCAAAACGAAATTTCCTATATATAATTTTAATGCTCTTTTAAGATATTTTAGATTTCAACATCTAGAAATCGGATGGTGACTTTCCAAAATTGCAAGTATCAATTTTTACTTTGATGTGAATGGCATTGATATAGTTTGAAAACGCTTCAAAATTCTATTTCTTAAATACAGTATGTCCATATTTTTAGAAACATTTCAATTCAAACTGATGCATAGTGACTTTGCCAAAACTTAGGACAACAGAAGACCCCCACTATAGTTTAAATAGTATGAGTCATCAAAATGGAGGTACAGTAGTTTGGGGTGAGGACTAATTCTAATAGTCTTGGAATACAAATTTTAGATTACCTTTGACTCAAACTATCTACTATTACATAACGCAAACCCTCAACATGTATATGTATTATAGAGGTATTCAGGCTTTAGACCCTAAATAAATATGATAAATTCAGATACTTTTCAGGGGTCTCTGGAGCATTTTTACAGATCTTGATGTATGTGCAAGCTAATGGTTTCTATTAAAGGAGAAATGTGGTGTTTAGAAAAAAAATGCATACTCACCTCTATGATGCAGTATTGGTGTGATGCTGCAGCTGTCCTATGTTGACTCTAACGCCAAGAACTGAGCGATCACGTGACCACTGATCACTCAGCTCCTGGTCTTTAAGGAGTGGAGAGCAGTGATTATCAGTCACTGCTCTGCCCTTCCAGTGCTCTCTGGAACGCTGGACTGGAGAAGGGACAGACACAGCTTGCATCGGCTCTCAGCCATATACAGGTGAAACTCGAAAAATTAGAATATCGTGCAAAAGTTCATTTATTTCAGTAATGCAACTTAAAAGGTGAAACTAATATATGAGATAGACTTATTACATGCAAAGCAAGATAGTTCAAGCCGTGATTTGTCATAATTGTGAGTATTATGGCTTACAGCTCATGAAAACCCCAAATCCACAATCTCAGAAAATTTGAATATTGTGAAAAGGTGCAATATTCTAGGCTCAAAGTGTCCCACTCTAATCAGCTAATTAAGCCATAACACCTGAAAAGGGTTCCTGAGCCTTTTAATGGTCTCTCAGTCTGGTTCAGTAGGAATCACAATCATTGGAAAGACTGCTGACCGGACAGTTGTTCAGAAAACCATCATTGACACCCTCCATAAGGAGGAAAGCCTCAAAAGGTAATTGCAAAAGACGTTGGATGTTCCCAAAGTGCTGTAACAAAGCACATTAATAGAAAAATATGTGGAAGGGAAAAGTGTGGAAGAAAAAGGTGCACAAGCAGCAGGGATGACTGCCGTCTGGAGAGGATTGTCAGGAAAAGTCCATTCAAAAGTGTTGGGGACTTTCACAAGGAGTGGACTGAGGCTGGAATCAGTGCATCATAAGCCACCACACACAGACGGATCCTGGACATGGGCTTCAAATGTTGTATTCCTCTTGTCAAGCCGCTCCTGAACAACAAACAACATCAGAAGCGTCTTACCTGGGCTAAAGAAAAACAGACCTGGTCTGTTACTCAGTGGTCCAAAGTCCTCTTTTCTGATGAGAGCAACTTTTGCTTCCATTGGAAGAATGGAGAGGCACGCACTGCAAGATGCTTGAAGTCCAGTGTGAGTTTCCACAGACTGTGTTGATTTGGGGAGCCATGTCATCTGCTGGTGTTGGTCCACTGTGCTTCATTAAGTCCGGGGTCAACGCAGCCGTCTACCAGGAATATTTTGGAGCACTTCATGCTTCCTTCCACAGATGAGCTTTATGGGGATGCTGACTTCATTTTCCAGCAGGACTTGGCTCCTGCCCACACTGCCAAAATCACCAAAACCTGGTTCAATGACCGTGGGATTACTGTGCTTGATTGGCCAGCAAACTCGCCTGACCTAAACCCCATAGAGAATCTATGGGGCATTGCCAAGAGAAAGATGAGAGACATGAGACCGAACAATGCAGAAGAGCTGAAGGCCGCTATTGAAGCATCCTGGTCTTCCATAACACCTCAGCAGTGCCACAGTCTGATAGCTTCCATGCCACGCCGCATTGAGGTAGTAATTGCTGCAAAAGGGGCCCAAACCAAGTACTGAGTACATATGCATGCTTATACTTTTCAGAGGTCCGTTATTGTTCTATGTACAATCCTTGTTTTATTGATTGCATGTAATATTCTAATTTTCTGAGATTATGGATTTGGGGTTTTCATGAGCTGTAAGCCATAATCATCACAATTATGACAAATCACGGCTTGAACTATCTTGCTTTGTATGTAATGAGTCTATCTCATATATTAGTTTCACCCTTTAAGTTGCATTACTGAAATAAATGAACTTTTGCACGATATTCTAATTTTTCCAGTTTCACCTGTATAGAGAGCCAAAGCCAGCTCTCAATCAGGCAGCTGGGTGGATCCTAAAAATATGGTAGAGATCCTTCCAGAGCCTGGCATGGCTCTGCAATACCAGTTGATAGCAAGCTTTAGCTCAGCAAATTCTGGGTCACAGGAGACCAAAAGTAAGTCACTCCTGTGAACCAGAAGATAAGTATAGCAATAAATTGTTTTGGCCATACTTTTCTTTTAAAGTAGAGCTAAAATCAGTCACTAAAATGTTATATCCTGTAGGTTTCAACATGTTTATGTAACTTCAAAAGTCATTTTCAATATATTTAAATCTGTAGCTGCCTTTAAAATATGACCTATTTATTCTGACATGAAAGTGTTATTAAATCCTTGAACAATAAACATTATTGTAATAAAATAGCTCATACTGTTATTTTTTTTATTTTCCCATTTTTGTCTCCAGATTTCTTTCAACAATTTCCTCGAACAACTTGGAAAAATTACTTATGATCTTTAGGATGCTTCTGCTACCTCTCAGGGTCTCTCTGGTGTCACCTTGACATGTGCAATCCCGATGTGAACAAAATCTTAATGCAAGCACAATCCATGCCCTCACAGCACAGACATAATGAAGTCATTTCTAAGCCATACCTCTGCTCCACCTATAAATGTTTGATTGACAACTGGCTCTGTTCTAATGCTGTCTATGAGAAGAAGGCTTACATGCATATTACAAAGAGATGCAGCTGAACTGACGCGAGCAGTGCGTGCTCCCTGAATGGAAATTGAGGGAAGTGCCATTGAGACTTACAGAGCATGGGAATCTTCACAACAGCTAAGGTAGGTGTTTAGGCCATAAATTTAGGCTAAAATGTATGATGCTACATGTCTTTGGTAAAAAAATCTCAATACATGTATATTAATTGGTTGTGTGAAAGTTATAGTGTCTACAAACTATGGTATATATATTGGAATTTACGTAGCTTTTACTTTCTGACTGCCTATCACATTTCTTGAGGTGCTAAAATGCCAGGGCAATACACCCCCCTCCAAATGACCCCTTTTTGGAAAGTATTTTGCAAAGATGCATGTTGAGTCCATGGAACATTTTATTTTTTGGCACAAAGTTTTTGAATATGACAATTTTTTTTCTTTTTACATATAGTTGTCATTTTAATGATATATTGCTCATGCATGCCATGGGTATATGTGAAATAACACCCCAAACACATTATCCTACTTTTTCCGAGTATGGGGATACCACATGTGAGAGACTTTTTGGCAGCCTAGCTACATACAAGCCCCCAAAATCCAATGCCCTTTTCCAAGCTTTCAAAGGGCATATTTCCTCATATCACTTCCCCACTACCTATCACGGTTTCAGAGATTCTAAAATGCCAGGATAGTACAAACACCCCCCCCCCAAATGACCTCTTTTTGGAAAGTAGACACCCCAAGGAATTTGATAAGAGGCACGGTGAGTATTTTACAGATATCATTTTTGTTACAGGGTTTTGAAAAGGAAAAAAAAAATGTTGTTTTCTTTCTTCGCTTTCCAAAAATATGTGGCAACAAATGAGATCTGCAAAGCATTTACCATGCCTTTAAGAAAATACCTTGGAGTGTCTGCTTTCCAAAATGGGGTCACTTGGAGGGGTTGCTTCTACTTTCCTGGCATTTCAGGGCCAACATTAGAAGCTTATGCCACATATCACCCACTCTTGAAGACCAAGCCTTTTCTGAAACTTTTTGTTCACATGAAAAAACTGTTTTTTTGATAGAAAATTACTTTGAACCCCCAAACATTATATATATTTTTTAAAGCAGAGGCCCTAGAGAATAAAATGGTGGGTGTTGAAATTTTTTTACGTCACATAGTATTTGCGCAGCAATTTTTCAAATGCAAATCTTTTGGGGAAAATATACTTTTTAGAATCTTAACACACAAAAACACAATATATTGTACAATTGTTTGATAAAATATAAAAGATGATGTTACGCTGAGTAAATAGATACCAAACATGGGAATAATACAATATATAGTAAGCGCTCTCAATGATTATAGCAGCTGGACATTAAAGGAAAACGCATAAAAAAGTCCCCAAAATTCATGTATAGACAAAATGCAGCGCTTAAAAGAACATTAGAAATAATGATGAAACACAGTCCAATAAAGGTGCTCCTCGATTCCCAGTGCAAATGGTAGAAATACACACTAACCAGAAAGCGTATAAATAATACGCATGTGAGCATATATCCTGAAGGTCCCCCTCTCCTTTCTGGTCTGGTCAAGGAAGTAGCTGGGAAAGATGGAGATCCTACGCCCTCATGTGGTGAAAAAATGGTCCAGCAGGTCAGAGAAGAATCAATCAAGATAAGCCTCCCCCTTCTCAGGCACTGACACAGGGATCACTTAGGGCTGTAAGGGTTGAAAAGCTCCTCACAGGAGACATAGGGAAGCACTCATAGTGTAGTAGGTAAAAATTTTATTGTAAAACACTAGTGCACAGTAAAACATAGTAGTGCCAAGTATGAACGAACACACTGACCCCTTGGAAATAAAGGTGGCCGCCGGGCATCCACGTGGCACCGGCGGCTTAGTGTCAACGGCGTCCTGGGCTCCACCTGACGCGTTTCGTGCGCACGCACTTCTTCAGAGGTAGAGCATAGGACTGCCGTGACCGTATCCTCATGTGTATATACCGTAGCCGGCGCATGCGCACTGGTACGACGCCATCTTGCCGGAGTCCGAACGTCCGTAATACACAAGTGCGCATGCGCGGGCGCCATTTTACCATGGGCATGTAATGCAATTAACCAGCGCTGCCCCAGACAAAGATACTGGTGCCAGACATCATAAAGGCACTGAAGCAGCGGTGTATTGTCAGATACCATGGGGATAACACCAAAAGGTATCCAATGCAAATGCATAGTGCACGAGAGGGGGAAATATTAGAAGCGTGCACTAAAAGGTATAAAATGGCCAAATACAGGGTAAACATATATACTGGTAAGTATACTGATATCAAGTATAGGGGAGTATTGAACTCATAAGCCCCAACGCATGGAAACTAGAGGGATGATTAAAATAAAATACTGGTCCAATAAAATATCCGCCATATATATAGGAATTGTTCCCATATACAAGGAAGCAAAACCAACATGGTAAGACAGCATAAGTGGGTCTTAAAAAACATACCACATGGAAATAAGTCAAAAATACAAACATATGATATAATAAAAACCATAAATAATTAAATATCAGAGTAATAAACGCATGTGCTGTAAACATATGCCATAAAGGCAAAAGGATTATGATGAATATTACACTAACCCGCTAAGAGTGGAAAGGCTTGATGGAGGCCTAATCCAATGTCTATAAAAACGCATATCTCAAAAATTGCAGTAATAAACGCATGTGCTGTAAACATGTGCCGTAAAGGCAAACAGGATCATAATGAATATAACACTGACCCGCTAAGAGTGGAAAGGCTTAATAGAGGCCAAATCCGATGTCTATAAAAACGCATGTCTCAAAATTTGCATAATTACTGTCTCAACGAATGTGAAGAAGCTGGAGGTAGAGGCCTAATCCCATCATTTTAGACCATTCCTCAGTATGTTAATACAGATTAAAGCCAAAATAATGTGCACACATATAGAACCTGGAGCAGAATCAAGACTAATACCCTGCTAGTGTGTAAAAATGACTCTCATGATAAAGATTATAAGCATGGTTAACTAAGCATCACGGGCTCAACTGTTGTCAATATAGCAATTGACATCCAGTTCAATGTTCAGGCCTGCAGGGTGTAAAGTGTCTAGTTCGTAAATGTGTTTTGTCTCTAATTGTGAGACAGCCCTAGTTTTGAAAGTTCCTCTCCAGTGTGCAGTTACTATATCTATGCCCACAAATCTCAGACTAGTGGGATCTCTATGATGATATTTCCTGTAATGGAGGGACAAGGAATGTTCCTTGTACCCCTTCTTTATGTTATTGACATGCTCACGGAGGCGGTCCCTAAGCCTCCTAGTTGTTCTCCCAACGTATTGCTTAAGGCAGGGACATTCTAGTAAGTAGACAACATATCTGCTATTGCAGCAAATAAATTTTTCGATGTTATAAGATTTCTTAGTTTGGTTAGAGGTAAAGGTATCTATCCTTTTTTTCCTCAGGCCATTACACTTGCGGGCAATACATTTATTACATGGATAAAAACCAGTGTAATTAAACAAAGTGGGAGGAGGTGTGGGCATAGTGACAACATTCGGAGCAATTTTATCCCTCAAGGTGGTTGATTTGCGGAAAATGACTTCAGGTTTTTCAGGAAGTATCTTAGCCAGAGTGGAATCCGCCTTCAGGATCCCCCAGTTTTTATTAATTATGTGTCTGATAGATCTATGTTGGGCAGAAAATGTTGTGATAAATGGGCAGACGAGATTTTTAAGTGGTTTAGTCTGAGTATTTAATAACTCTTGTCTGTCCATATTAGCTATTGATTCCATGACATCGTTCAGATTCCCCCTGTCATACCCTTTTTCAAGGAATCTTTCCTTGAGAATGTTGGCCTGTATATGGTAAGTATCAATACTGGTACAATTTCTCCTGAGTCTGAGGAATTGTCCTTTCGGTATCCCTGCCAGCCAACTAGGGTGATGACAGCTTCCAAGGGGAATAAAACTATTACGATCAGTAGGTTTGAAAAACGATTTGGTAGTGATAAGCCCATTGCAATTTAATAAAGTGAGATCTAAAAAGTCAATTTCTATGTTACTGTAGTTATATGACAATTTAATGTTCACTGTATTGTTATTGAGAGTGGTGAAAAAATTAATCAGGGACTGTTCTGTGCCGTTCCAAAACAGAAGCACGTCATCTATGTACCGCTTGTAAAAAAGTAATTCCGGCCAGTCCATAGCGTAAATGTTGTCCTCCTCCCAGTAGGACATGAACAGATTGGCCAGACTGGGGGCAAACTTTGCCCCCATGGCAACTCCCTTAACCTGCAAAAAGTAATTGTTATCGAACCACATGTAATTTCTAGACATGGTAAATTTTGAAGTTCTAATATAAAATCAACATGTGGGGAACGTAATGTGCTTTCGTGAGTGAGATAATGCTTGGCAACCGTCATCCCATCGTTATGATTAATGTTACTATACAACGCCTCAACATCTGCTGTCACCAAAAATGCAGATGGAGGGATAGAAATATCTTTGATGGAATTAAGGACATGCTTAGTGTCTCTTAAATAAGATGGGGTATGAAGTATTAGTGATTGAAGATGCTGATCAATGTAGGCACCTATTCTTGAACAGAGTGAGTCGATGCCACTCACTATCGGCCTGCCCGGGGGTTTCAGTGGATTCTTGTGCACTTTTGGCAGGATGTATAGGACCGGCAAGCGAGGAGCCTTAGGGCACAAGAATTCTTTCTCTTTCTTATTTACAATTGATCTATCATATCCATTCTTAATAATAGTCTTAAGCATGCGTTTATATTCAGGTAAGGGATCTCTATGAAGCAATTGGTATGTTGATGTATCCTTAAGGATATTGTATACCTCTGCTGTGTAGTCACTCTTATTTAGAATCACCACCCTCCCGCCCTTATCCGCTGGTCTCACTACAAGATCTTTTTTCTCCAAAAGGGATTTGATAGCTGCATCCGTGTTAGGATCCTTATATATTCTCTTAGTTGGAAGGTTTTTTAAATCCTTAAGTACTTGGTCTTTGAATAAATCTACGGCCGAATTGTTCTGTGGTGGAGGATTGAAAGTGGATGCATTGGAGAGAGAAGTGTATTGGCCAGCAGGATGTTTAGTGATAGGATTATTCGAAAAGTACCTTTTGATAGATAGTTTTCTCGTGAATTTTTGAATGTCAATGAAGGCCTGAAACTTGTTCATAGGTCTAGCGGGAGCGAATTTTAACCCTTTATCAAGGAGGCTTAGTTCATTCTCAGATAGGGAAGTAGCACTAAGGTTAAAAATGCCCTTCCCTATTACATTGTCCTTAGTTTTGTTGGATCTATTGATTCTCCTCCCTCCCCTCTTACCTCTATGTTGTCGCTTTGTTTTCGTACCCTGCCTCTCTCTAAAAAATGATGGCTATTATTAGGACGGGTATCTGGCGTTCTAGGGGTAGGAGGTGCATAATGATCATTGAATGGTGGTCTCCAATATTGATTTTGGTAATAACGAGGATATTGATCTCTATATTACTCTTGTTGTGGAGAATTGTAATAATAATAATCATTCGGGTTGTGAAAAGAATTCCTCTGCGGGTGGGCAGGGCCCTGATAATGGTTGTTCTTATGATAAGGTTTACGCTTATTAGGTTTGTGATGGGTATTATATGGAGCAGGGTTTCCAGGTTTAGGATGAACGTTTGGATGCCATCTATTATCCCTAGAACCAATATTCCTATCGGATAATTCAGATAAAGGTTGAAATTTATTATGAGTAGTGATGTTATACCCTGCCTTGTTTACAGCACATGCGTTTATTACTGCAATTTTTGAGATATGCGTTTTTATAGACATTAGATTAGGCCTCCATCAAGCGTTTCCACTCTTAGCGGGTTAGTGTAATATTCATCATGATCCTTTTGCCTTTATGGCATATGTTTACAGCACATGCGTTTATTACTCTGATATTTAATTATTTATGGTTTTTATTATATCATATGTTTGTATTTTTGACTTATTTCCATGGGGTATGTTTTTTAAGACCCACTTGTGCTGTCTTACCATGTTGGTTTTGCTTCCTTGTATATGGGAACAATTCTTATATACAGTATATGGCGGATATTTTATTGGACCAGTATTTTATTTTAATCATCCCTCTAGTTTCCATGCGTTGGGGCTTATGAGTTCAATACTCCCCTATACTTGATATCAGTATACTTACCAGTATATATGTTTACCCTGTATTTGGCCATTTTATACCTTTTAGTGCACGCTTCTAATATTTCCCCCTCTCGTGCACTATGCATTTGCATTGGATACCTTTTGGTGTTATCCCCATGATATCTGACAATACACCGCTGCTTCAGTGCCTTTATGATGTCTGGCACCAGTATCTTTGTCTGGGGCAGCGCTGGTTAATTGCATTACATGCCCATGGTAAAATGGCGCCCGCGCGTGCGCACTTGTGTATTACGGACGTTCGGACTCCGGCAAGATGGCGTCGTACGGTATATACACATGAGGATACGGTCACGGCAGTCCTATGCTCTACCTCTGAAGAAGTGCGTGCGTGCGCACGAAACGCGTCAGGTGGAGCCCAGGACGCCGTTGACACTAAGCCGCTGGTGCCACGTGGATGCCCGGCGGCCACCTTTATTTCCAAGGGGTCAGTGTGTTCGTTCATACTTGGCACTACTATGTTTTACTGTGCATTAGTGTTTTACAATAAAATTTTTACTTACTACACTATGAGTGCTTCCCTATGTCTCCTGTGAGGAGCTTTTCAACCCTTACAGCCCTAAGTGATCCCTGTGTCAGTGCCTGAGAAGGGGGAGGCTTATCTTGATTGATTCTTCTCTGACCTGCTGGACCATTTTTTCACCACATGAGGGCGTAGGATCTCCATCTTTCCCAGCTACTTCCTTGACCAGACCAGAAAGGAGAGGGGGACCTTCAGGATATATGCTCACATGCGTATTATTTATACGCTTTCTGGTTAGTGTGTATTTCTACCATTTGCACTGGGAATCGAGGAGCACCTTTATTGGACTGTGTTTCATCATTCTTTCTAAGATACCAAACATGACATGCTTTAAAATTGCGCATGTCCGTGCAATGGCAACAAAGTACATACATTTTTATTATTAATAGGCAACGCTTTAAAAGCATTTACAGGTCACCAATTTATATTTACACAGGAGGTCTAGTGCTAGAATTATGCTCGTGTCAATACCTCACATGCATGGTGCAACTGCTGTTTACACTGTGCCTTTCTTTTTTTTTTATCACGTTTAATGCTATCACAGGGAATGCAAATATCCCCTATAACTTCAATGGGCATTATTTTTATATATATATATATATATTTTTTTTTTAATCTGGGATCTATCAGACTCTAGACATCTCCTCTGCCCTTACATTATTGAATCTCACCAAGATCGATGTGATCAGATGCTTTCCCAATTTACAAATGGCGCTGTTTATATCCTGCGAAACTGAAGTGATGAAATGCTTGTATCTTCCGGTCTCCTAGACTATAGAGATGATTGGAGCCATTCTGGTCTCTGTTCAGCTCTATGGTCAGCCAACAGAACTTCCAGCTGTATTCTCAGATTCCACTGTGGGACAGGAGAGCCCAAGAAAACTGTGGAAGGCAGCAGGAGGGAGGGCGGGGAGAATGTCCCTTCCTGCTGCTCGTAAAAACAATTCAGCAGCTAATTGGTCACTAGGATTGATCGTACATGATCACCAGCTGAAAAAAACAGTGCCAGAATGATGCCTGTAGCTGCAGGCATCATCACAGTATAACCACTCAAAGTCCAGCGACGTACCAGTACATTGCTGGTTCATGTTGGGCATATATGAACATGGGCATACAATGAATTGGCTCTGTGGACCAATATGACTGCACTTCAGTCTTTTCTGTAATGCCCATATTGAGGGTTAGGCCCAAAAGAGTTTTAAATTCAGAAACCGTGATAGGTTTCCATGCGAATTATCTGGCAAGAGCTGAATTTGGGTGGGCGGCGATGTATTGTTGTGCGTATAAATTGCCTTGGCCCACAATCAATTGGTACAAATCTTCCATGAAAAACAGCAGAGGGGCTAAACGCTAGTCCTGGCAGCAAACAAGGCCTATCCTGCTAACTCTGCATTTTTGTGGACACTATACAAAAGAGGCACTACTGTAGTATAGTTCTGTACATGATCAATATCTTGATCTATACAAACACTAAACTAGTAATGGCGGTGATCAATGACCTATATTGTGAGTGCGATAGTGTGCAGGCAATCTCATGCTAGCTGAACCTGGCTGGGTGGGGTGCTTACTGACCCTGATGTTATCTGATGTCGCTAGTGGCAGGAATGCAGTGATCAGTGAAACATTCTATATACTGACACTGTACTAAAGGCACTGGTTGGGTGACGGCGTGATCAAAGGGTTAATAGGGGCGAACAAAGGGTTAAATGTGCTAATCTAACGTGTGTGTGTAAAATGTAGTGGTGCTTTTACTCAGTGCGGTGTTCTCACTTCTCTCCCTTGACCAATGGGTGGGGGGGCAGCGGGGGGCGCAGGTGCATTAATACCCCAAAATAGGAAGCAATGCAAGATTATGTCGCTTTGGCAAGAGCTGCTGCTTGCCCACAAAATGCGGGTAAAAAATGCTCAATATGGTTTTTTGTTTTGTTTTACATTTTTTAATAATTTAATACTTTTATCAGAATAGTTTTTTTTTTTTTTTTACACTTTGCTTTGCAGGAGAAATAAAGATCATTTCTCCTGCAATGCAAAGCTTGCTGTCATGAACCTAACTCATTCATAAACTGTCATGAATGCAGTAGTGTATTTAGATTTTGTGCTGCCCTAGGCAACACAAAAATGTTGCGCCCCCCCCCCCCAATGAGAGAGCTAGAGAGTTCAATAAGTGTGTGTATGTATATATGATTCTCTCTCCTTTTCTTTCTGTTCTCTCTCTCCCCCCAGGGGCGGACTGACCATTTGGGCACTCGGGCACTGCCCAAGGGCCCGGGGTCAGTAGGGGGCCCCATGAGATGCCCTTGGATATCTTTCATAAGCTTTTTTGGGTGTGGTATGAGTGTGGGCGAGGACACAGGGGCCCCATGATCCCCTATTTCCTGGAGCCCCATGAGTTGTCAGTCCACCCCTGCTCCCCCCCCCTTTCTCCCCCCTCTCTCTCTTTTTCTCCCCCCTTCTCTCTTCTATCTCTCTTCCTCCCTCTCTCCCTCCTCCCCCTCCTCTTCCCCAGGGGCAGACTGAAAACTCATGGGGCCCCTGGGCAATAGGGGATCATGGGGCCCCTGTGTCCTCACCCACACCCAAAAAAAACCTATGAAAGGTACCAGGGGCATCTCATGGGGCCCCCTACTGACCCCGGGCCCTCGGGCGGTGTCCGAGTTCTCGAATGGTCAGTCCGCCCCTGCTCTTCCCTCTTCCTCTTTTTCTTTCTCTCTCCCCCTCTCCCTCCCTCTTTCTACCTCTCTCTTTCCTCTATCTCTTCCCTCTCTCTCTCTCGTCCCTCTTTTTCTTCCCTCCCCTTCTCTCCCTCCCTCTCCCTCAGATCATATGGGACCACACACACACACCCCCACCCACTCCTCCCCCCTCTCCAAGGGCTGCTGATCTCTGTGCAGCAGGAAGGGGGGGGTGTGCAGTCCCATATGATCTGTCAGTGATCAGTGTCAGTGTCAGTGTAATCTGCTGGATGGATGACAGGAGGGAGAGACAGAAGACAACACAGCTCACCTATTCCGGGCTCTTTCATCACTTCTCTCCCTGCTCCAAGCATTTCCCTGGTCTTGGCTTGTCAGCTGCTGGAGGGAGAGGTGCACGATCATCGCTCTGCAACTGCCCTCCCCCATGCCCCACCACATTGATCTTCCTGCTGTCCGCCGCTGCTCAAGGGGTCAGTCCCTTCTTCGGGGGAGGGGGGCGGTGCCGCCCCCTAAAAAGCTCAGGATAGTGATCTGTGATTGGCTGGAGCTGGTCACATGGTACAGGGAGCTGTGATTGCATAGTGATCACATGATCCTGGGTCCCGTTCTCCAGGATCTTCATTCCACTGTGTCCACTGGACACAGCAGTCGTGAGAAGGAGTGCTGCGCGCTCACTTGGGGCTGCAGTGCCCCTTTGTTAGTACAGTCAGAATGACGTACGGGTACGTCGCTTTGCCTGTAGCTGTGCAGTACATTGTGGGCAGGTGGGCGGGAAGCTGTTAAAAAAAAAAAACAACCTTGCTAGTGCACCTAGTGAGATGGAGCTAGAGGAAAATAATAAAAGTGGCTGTAAATCTCAGACTTGAAAAATGGACAAACCATATTCGACTATTAGGGTTGGGCTTGATGTTTGAGTCAAACATAAGTTTGTCTTGAGCATCAGCCATTTGTGTGTTCGGTGAACATGCAAATGGTAAGGACATTCAGCGGGCTGTTCATCTGCCGCGCCCCACAATGCACTGTGCCCTGACAGTGCATTGTGATTGTCCAAAGCAATGCACCTGACGTCAGGTCAGATGCAATGCTTTGGCCAATCACAGCACATGATGTCACAAGGGGGCTGGGCCACCCGGTGATGTCAACCTGCACCCTTGTGACATCATCACAGTATTTAAGAACTGACAGGCCAGTACAGCTGTTAGACTGCAAGAGCCAGTGTCGAGAGTGGAGCAGGTTTTTGTTTTTTTTTCCAGGTTGACGGTGGCAGGGGGCATCGTGACTGATGTTGGTTCTACTTCGGGGGACATTTTTTTTATTTTTGTTTTTAATAAAGGACTTGTCAAAGACTGTCTTCTGTCATTTTTTTACTACCTTTTTTTTTTGTGAATGAGTAGCGGTACCATGTACCCCATACTCATTCACCTGGGGGGACAGGGATCTGCGGGCCCCCTTGTTAAAAGGGACTTCCAGATTCTGATAAGCGCCCCACCCACAAACCCCCACAACCACTGGCCACAGTTGTTGGGAAGAGGCCCTTGTCCCTATCAACATGGGGACAAGCTGCTTTGGGAGAGCCCCCCTGCCCCAAGCCACCCCCCATATTGAGGGCGTTTGGCCTGGTATGGTTCTCAAGGGGAGTTTCTCACTTGTTCCCTTTTTCCTGACCTACTGGACTGCATGCTTGGATAAGCTCTGGTATGGATTTTGGAGGGACCCCCACGCCATTTATTATTTATTTTGGCAAGGGAGCTCCCCTCAAATTCCATACCAGACTCGTTTTACGGATAAAACATTAAATAATGTTTTCACTACTAAAATACAGCATGGCTTAATAATATAACTCATGCGGTATTTTAGTAGTTGTGCAATATCTTACCACATAATCAGATGTGGTAAGATACCGCTTAGTGAATTTTCAGTCAAACTTTTGTTAGGTTCGATTGTTCAACCGCGGAGTGTTTGGCCCATCACTACCCACTATGATGTGTACTAACCTAAATCCAAAGTATGATTCTCTCTGATCTCTCTTCTCTCTGCTATTTGCATGAGTCAGTGAAAAGACTCTAAGGTGACACAACAGTCTGCTGTGTCCTGCAGACAGCAGGTGACTCACAGCCTCAGTTCTTTATGTTTCCTTATGAGCCTGTGTAGGGGGGTCCTTTCCTTCCACTCTCAGATTACACTAAGCTCTGTGCTCTAGCTCTGTATTTTTTTGTGGCATCAGATCCCATCTCCTGCCTGCCAGAGCTGAGAAAAATCCTTTAATCTGTGTTGTTTTAGAATCCTCTACAGGAGAAATGTCTATAGATAAACAGGTACAATTTATGTAGGAGGATTTGTGCCATCATCTGGTTACATTGGATCCAACAAAGTCTAAAACTGTCTACAGGATTTCATTGCTTATTGAACAATCATTGCCCACTGTTATCACTATAATGGAACCCACCCTAAAAAATTTCATACAGCTTTCAGGAATCAGCATCAAGGATGGCCAAACCTATGTAGGTACACACAGGAGTCTGATACCAGACTATATATGCTTTAAGTAGGATTTATTTACGGTGAAACCCAAATCCATCCAAACACCAGTAAACAGAAAACATAGCAAGCAAGAAGATACAAGTGAACCAAAACACCAGTGACATAATACCTAGCTAAACAACCTAAAAGAATAACAGAAAATCTAACTAGTAAACTACCTATAGACAATATACTGTATACAAATGGGGAACTCAGAAAAGCATGGTATAAGTGTAGGTGCAGGGAACATATAGGAAGTGGGAGCCAGAACTGAGATCAGGAACAAGGGGGAGTAGGAACAGGGCAACAGGCGTCAGGGTATAGGTACAATGTAAGAAGCAGAAACAGGATAAGTGGCTAGCAGTAACTGCCAGCAAAGCAAAAAACTGATGCAAGAGGCAGTGGTAGAGGAGGAGCTAAATACCCTCCCAGCAGCCAGCATCAGGTGGAAAATGATTACTGGAAACTGCTGACTGCTAGGAGACACCCACTGGTGGACACCAAAACTACAACGTCTCACTCTGGGAAGCACAGTGCCATCAGCAGGTGATCCAGGTCCTGACAACAGCCATTGCTGCAGTCCATGTGCAGTAGATAGAAAGTATCTGCATGGAGGAGACGATCATCACTAAAAAGATACAGTAAAGGATAAAAAAAAAAGGTAAAAACACTATTTAATAAAAAAAAATGTTTACAAAATATATTGCTTTAGCAATATGAATGTTATCCAGTAAAGGATTATATCTACTTTAAAGGTCAGTCCTAGAAACAATGGATTTATTTGCAGGCAGATTAAAGTTTTGAATGCAATTTTGGTAAAATGTTTTAACTGTTGCTGCAAATTCAACTTCTAAGGCTTTTTACAGCTTAGGAGATTGTGAGGGATGATTAGCTTGTCTATGTGCTTGATCTTTTGTTTTACCCTGTGGCTAGACAGAGAATATTTCACTGGAGACTTTCTCCTCATAAGAAGGATTAGTTAATGCCTGTTGATGTTTGTCAGTATGTGTGTGCTAGTATATTGTGTGAGATAGTACTTAATAATAATAACCCTAGTACATCAATTTCCACTTACCTCTCTGCTTGGGCTGACAAATGTCCAGTTGATACTTATACATGTGTTCTTATAGGGTGACACAAAAAGCCATAAAGAAACACATCATTTTTTTCAATTTTGCTATATATCTTCCAATGCCTAACCTTGCAATACTAGACAAAACAACACCTGTACCCTGTCTATACGCCTTTGTATTAAAACATTGTTCACTGACATTGTGCCATCTGTGTGCCAAGCTATCTCCATCATGTCCCTTGTTACTTGTTTTTCCTGCCAGTGTTTAGACTTTATTATACTGCCAATGAACCACTGACCTCATTGATTAGAACTTCAGAATTTATTGGCACTTTTTAAATGAACGTTTAGACTTATCAGCAAGGCAAATTGCAGCCAGGTCTGCTTTTCATCTCAAGTACAATGGAGCTCTTCCTGTCTTTTGCCCTCAAGGCAACGTGACCCACAACCTAATGAATCCAATTGGCTTTGTTTTTTTTTGTCTGCAAAATCATGTTACATATACCTTTGGTAGTTGACGAGTTATAGGGATAATGTTTTAAGATATGCTACTCACATGTCTGGCTTACACAGTTACATAGTTTAACCACTTGCCTACCGGGCACTTATACCCCCTTCCTGCCCAGGCCAATTTTCAGCTTTCAGCACTGTCACATTCTGAATGACAATTGTGTGGTCATGCAACACTGCACCCATATGAAATTTTTATTATTTTTTTCACACAAATAGAACTTTCCTTTGGTGGTATTTACTCACTGCTGGGTGTTTTATTTTTTGCGCTATAAACAAAAAAAAAAAAAGCAAAAATTTTGAAAAAAAAATGTTTTTCTTTGTTTCTATTATAAAATTTTGCAAACAGGTAATTTTTCTCCTTCACTGATGGGCAGCACTGATAGGCATCACTGATAGGTGGCACTGATGGGCACTGACAGGCGGCACTGATGAGGTGGCACAGATAAGCAGCACTGATGGGTACTGATAGGCAGCACTGATGGGCGGCACCGATGAGCTGGCACTGATATGCAACAATGATGGGCACTGATTAGCTGGCACTGATTGGCAGCACTGATGTGTGGCACTGATGGCACTGATGGCACTGATGGCACTGACTGGTGGCACTGCTAGGCACTGATGTGCAACACTGCTGGGTGGCACTGATGGGCACAGGTGGATGGCACTGCTGGGCACTGATGTGCAGCACTGCTGGGCACAGGAGGGTGGCACTGCTGGATACTGATGGGCACAGGTGGGTGGCACTGCTGGGCACAGGTGGGCAGCACTGGTGGGTGGCACTGCTGGGCACTGATCCATCCTCTAACAATTGCCGGTTATTGGCAATACTTTCCTCACGCTGTGACAGCATGAGGAAAGTGCAGCCAATAACAGCCAACTGCATTTACCGATGATCTGCTGTGTCATTGGACATGGCTGATCATGTGGTAAAAGGCCGCTGTGATTGGCCTTTTACCACATCATGTGATCAGCTGTGTCCATAGGACACAGTGATCACGGAGATCGCTGGGCGTGGAGGAGGATGTGTTCTGGGAGGACATCCTCCCAGAAGTGTCCGGCCGCGGTGTAGCCGTCGTTCGGCTATCTGAGGTTCAGCAAGTGGATTTTAAAAGGTTAAAAAAGAAAAAAAAAAACCATAGGTCCATCCAGCTCAACCTTTGTGTGTTGAAAGTATGTGTGATTTTTTATTCCTTAACAATTCCCATAGCCCTGAATATTCTGCTTCCTGAGGAAGACAGCTAAAACATTTTTAGGTTGTCGAAGTTGTCAAAACTCACAGCTAAGGGAGGGAGTTCCACATTTTAGCTGCTCTAACAGTAAAGAACCCCTTAAGGTCAAACCTTCTTTTTCTAATCTGAAATTGTAGTCGCTTTAATTTAATGTTATCCATTTCAGCTCCAGAAGGTTTTACCCCTTTATGACCAGGCCATTTTTTTACTATTACGCACTGCGCTACTTTAACTGGTAATTTTGCAGTCATGGAACATTCTACCTAAAAAAAGTTATATAATTTTTTTTCTTCGCATTACTAGAGATTTCTTTCAGTGGTATTTGATCACCAATGAGTTTTTTTTGTGATATAAACTAAAAAAGACCAAAAATGTTAAAAAAAATTTTTTTTACTTTCTGCTATAAAACATATCCAATAAAAAAATAACATTTCTTCATAAATTTTGGACCAAATGTATTCAGCGACATGTTTTTGATAAAAAGAAAAAAATCGAAAAAGTGTATATTTATTGGTTTGTGTGAAAGTTATAGCACCTACAAACTATGGTATAAATACTGGAATTTTGTTTTTATACTACTACTACACTGTGTGCACAATTATTAGGCAAGTTGTGTTTTTGAGGATTAATTTCAATATTGAATAACTATACTGCTCTCAGTCAATCCAAAATGTTAATAAACCTCAAACATGAATATTTAAGAAAGTAAAAGGCTTTCTTAGGAGAATATCTACAGTATGTGTGCACAATTATTGAGCAACTATTAGCATGCAGATTTATTAAGCAAATAAATGAAAAACAAAATGTTTCCCTTCTCACTTGTTTATCTTCATCTTTTAAAGTGAGAATAATATAACAAACAATTCAAAGTTTACAAATAAAAATTTCTGACATTTCAAATAGGCTTTCCGTTCATGGAGTCTCTGTGATTCTTGATTTGTTGATGATCATCTTTTTGTGCAGCAGCAACCACAGCCTCCCAGACATTGTTCAAAGAGGTGTACTGTTTTCCTTTACAGTAAATCTCAATAGGGTTTAGGTCAGGTAGGTAGGGGGTCATGCCATTATTCTTTCATCTTTAAGGCCATTAGTGGCTAGCTACACAGTGGAGTACTTCGATGCATGAAATGGAGCATTGTCCTGCATAAATATCATGGTCTTCTTGAAAGATGCAGGCTTTTTCCAGTACCACTGCTTAAAGCAAGTGTCTTCTTAAAACTGGCAGTAGGTTTGTTAGTTGATTTTGAGTCCATCTTCAACCCCAAAAAGGCCCAACTAGCTCATCTTTAATAATACCAGTTCATACCAGTACCCCACCTCCACCCTGCATGGGTGCGGGGTGGAGGTGGAACCTTACTTGCTTAGGAACCTTACTGTCACGGTCTGGGTCAGGTTCAGAGACCAGTTGCTATAGCAGTGTTAAGGCTTACCTGAAACCAGCAGGATAGGTACACAGGCAGGTCATCCTGGGAAATGACACAGGCTCACCTGAGGTGCGGGGTCTAAGCACTAACCGGTTTTTACCAGAGCTCCTAATGGTGGAGATGGATTTGGCTGCGTGTTAGTACCAGGTCGCAGATTTCAGGATCACCCCACGAGGGAATGAGCAAGCCGGAATCCAGTAGCAGATCGAACAGGGATCAAGCAGAAGCGGAGTCAGTCAACAAGCCAAGGGTCGGTCACAAACGGTAGTAGATGAGGATGCGGCAGAATCGTAGTCCAGGAACAAGCCAAAGGTCAGTAGCGAAGGTATAGATGGCAGCAGGAGAGACAAGCGGGATATTGGCTGGAGAAGGCATAATAATCTGGCAAACAGGAAATGCAGAGACATGGTTTTTATCAGGAAGTTCATGGGAGGAGCAAGGGGTTCAAGGTTCAAGATAAACAAGGTCAAGGTAGGATAATCCAACTAATTGTCAAGGGAGCTGTCCAGCATTCCAGGTGGCTCAGCGAGAAGAAACATTGCCTCTCAGCGCAGAAGGCCCTGATTCGAACCTAGGCTCTGACACTTGCTTGCTTAGGGGGCAGAAGAAGACAGTGGAGGAGATAAAAGACTGCTCAGCGCAACTGTACTATACTTCCTTAATCTGTACCATTGCACAGTACAGGTAAGTATAACAACTTTTTTATTTATAACCTTTAATATCACTTCAATGCCCACACAGGATGAAATATAGAAAATCAGTCCTCTGACTCATGCCAGGGTCTTGTTTTGGAATAACTCCACATTCCTGATCACATTTACATGTCCTCACTGCTCACTTCCCATGACTGTCGGACCACAAAAGCTGAATTCCTTCTGCATTTATCATTTCTCAAAAAGACAGGAAGTGACATATGCAAGAAAAGGTACTGCAAAACACAATATTTACCCCTGTGACACAAACATTAACTCTTTGTAGCACAAAGCAAAACTAACATGTAGGCACCTTCCTCCAAGCTTCCCTGGTGCTGTAAAAAAAAAAAATCAAGCACGCAGTCCTGGTGTCTTATTGATCAGTTGGCATGGAGAGAAGGTGAATGTTCCTAAAGGAAATAACTCAATGTTACACACCTTTTTACATGTTCCAGCATCAGCTCCCCTTGCAGCTCTAAGACATCATGGGACTGAACATCAAAAATTACAAAGGAATCCAGTTAATAGCTTGAGGCCATGATAGCAGTTCTGAATGAGGAAAAGATAGATACAGTATATAAAATATTTCATGTATCATTGGCTGGGGGTCCCACTCTGATTGATGTTGGAATTATACCTCTACTCAAAGCCACCTGTCCAATATGTGTTATTTGTATTAGAGTAGGGAGCAAATGCCCCCTTCCCCTAGTCTAGTCCTAGCGGAACATCAAATTTTCTGATCTTTCACCCCCCCTTGGGGAAAACCATTAGTATGCAGTAAATACACATACTTTTCTTGAGATATATATATATATATATATATACACACATTCTCAGTTGTGAAATATCTATTTCAAAACCTATACAACCAATAAACAAATATTTAGGACTGTCAACTCTAACCCTAAGAAATGAATGTACTGCACTCCAATTTTTGCCTGGGGCAGCAATTCCAGAATCATCTTTTTATATCACATAAATGACCCATGTCTTGTCATCATGTAGGAAATTGTATGAGAAATTCGTTGTGGAAGACATTCACACAGCTTCTTATATATCAGTGATACGGTTGGTTTGCACCCAGGATCCTTAATGCAGTTTTATTTCCCAGTAGTTCATCCTCAAATATACCCATAAGAGAAAGCATAAACCTGTAGAATTTTATGTTACTAAGTCCTATAAGAAAAATAATAATTATGTTATTTATTTAATGTATATTAGCAATCCGTAAAATTATAGATATATATATGACATTAGGATGACAACTTATTTAAAAACTATAGCTATGGTAACATAGTCCATCCATATACATCTATACAGTATAAGTCAAACAAGCCTTCTTTCCATTTTTTGTGATTAGTCCAGTGAATGCTCTCTCTCTCTTTCTCTTTCATCTCTCTCTTTTTCTTTTTCTTTCTCCATCTCTCTCTCCTTTCAATTATTTCTACACATATCTTATATTGTTATATTGCTCAGCAGCCAGGCAGTTAAGAGGAGATTGGCGATAGCAGCCCTTTTGCTCATATCATGAGAGGTTGATTTTAGGCTTCCAATTCTATGGAAAAAATAAATAAATAAATAATAATATCATTAGTAATACCTCATCTGGAATATACAGTTCAGTTTTGGGCACCAATTCACAAAAAGGATATCAGAGAACTAGAAAAAGGACAGAGATGGGCAACCAAACTGATAAGAGGCATGGAGGAGATCAGCTATGAGGAGAGATTAGAGGAACTGAATTTATTCTCTCTTGAGAAGAGGAGATTAAGGGGGATATGATCAACATGTATAAATACATCAGTGGTTCATATAGTGAACACTGTGTAGAGTTATTCACCCTGAGGTCATCACAGAGGACAAGGGGGCACTCTTTATGTCTGGAGGAAAAGAAATTTAACCTACAAATATGGAAATATGTTTCTTCACAGTAAGAGCATTAGAAATATGGAATAGACTCCCTCAAGAGCTTGTTCTGGGCAGCTCAGTAGGTTGCTTTACAAAAGCCCTGAATTCTTTCCTAAATGAACATAATATAACTGAATACTAATATTTATAGTTAAAGTTGTATCTGATTGCCTCTTGGGGGGATCAGGACAGAATTCTTTTCCACGCTGGAGCAAATTGGATCATGCTTTATTGGTTTTTTTTGCCTTCCTCTGGGTCAGCTATGGGGTAGGATAGTGAGTACAGTACGTAGGGTTTCTATTTGTGTGTGTCTGTCTTTTTTTTCTCTGTTTATTTCTTTTGTTTGTATTGGTATGACACAAAAAGTGAAGGAACAAAAAGCCAAATCTGACACATTCCATGCAAAATCCCCAAAATGGACTGGACAATATTATTGGCACCCTGAATTTAATATTTGGTAGCACATCCCTTTGAAAATAACTGAAATCAATTGCTTCCCGAAAAAACATGCCTTTCAAAAACGTCTTTATTTGCGCAAATGAAATCCTACTTACAAGCTATAGAACAATTAAAAGCATTCACATAAACCGTTTCCAAGACGGCCGACAGCGCAATGACATCAGAGAGAGACATTTGCACAAATAAAGAAGTTTTTGATACGTACTGCACTATGAGAGGAAAGTTTTTTTCTATGATCTCAATTGACACTACACTTCAAGTCCACATTTGAGCTGGAAGATCCATGTTCTGCACATGACACAGAGAGCCTGTTAGTGTTCTACATCATTATGCTGGTTGAGACCCCTATAATTAAGGGGTCTCCATTTCTGGTAAGCCTCCATTTGATTATTTGGTGGTGGTATACACTTTGGTGACCATTTGAAGGAAGAATAGCCACATTTGCACCTACAGCATCATTTACAGTATCATCACTGATTGTGGAGTTTTTATCTTTATACACACTATATTATATGTCTATATGGACAATAAGCTATTGCTCTGGTGTTTTGACATTATTTCATAGCTTCTTGTGTGTATTTGTGGTGAATATATTTTGCACAGTATTATTCAATTTACCTTCAACCTCGATCACTTTTTAGAGGTATGAGGGTTTTCATAGCGCATATGTTTGATGTATGCCATTTCAAGATTTATTTGACCATATTTCACAGTTTTTATGCACATTTATGACTAGTGTGAGGGTTTTCATAGTGCATATGTATATACCAGGGGCGGACTGACAACTCATGGGGCCCCCGGGCAATAGGGGATCATGGGGCCCCCTACCGACCCCGGGCCCTCGGGCAGTGCCCGAGTTTCCAATGGTCTGTCTGCCCCTGGTATATACTTATATAGTTTTAATTTATCCAATATTTTTTATTTTGATCACCTTTCAGAGGTGTGAGGGTTTTCATACTGCATATGTATATTGTATAAAGGTTCACCTATCGCAGTATCCACTCGAATTAATAGTAGCTACAGTGCCATGAGCTGTAAACTTCTTGTTGTGCACAGTGGACACAGGAACATTACGAATTACAGGAGCATCAAAGGTGCCAATAATTTTGTCCAGTCCATTTTTAGGGTTTTGCTTGGAACTTGTCAGATTTGGCTTGTTGTTTCTCCACTTTTTTGTGTCATACCAATACAAACAAAATAAATAAACATGAGAATGCCTAAACATTTGACATTGAAATAGTTTTCTGGATGAAGTGGTGTATTATCTGACAGAAATTCAGGGATGCCAATATTTTTAGCCATCATTGTATGTAACTATGATACCATTTACTTCAACAACAATCTTTCCATGAGAATATATGTGTATTCAATGTATTTTAGTTATATTATTTTAATGTAAAAGCCTCCTTTGACATCCATTAGTGTTGCAATTGCTGTTGCCATCTTGGATGAAGTATCAGCATCTCCAGTAAACTCAGATCTATCACTACAGTGACACTCTATAGTGCTCTATAGTGCTCCGCTTTACACCTCCCCTGGAAGCTACATAAAAAGGTTATACAGGGAAGTATAGGGAGCAGAGGAGCTAGGCCAGCACAGACAGTATTTAGACATTTCAGAAGAGCAGAGGGCTATGATGTCTATAAAGGGAGGGGAGATGGGCTTTGGAATTTACTAGTAAATTTTTCTAATAAGCTCACAAGCACATTGGAAGTGAATAAAAAAAATAGCAAAGAAAAGCACCTCAAATAAGTGTTTAACCACTTGCCCTCCAGAGGATTTACCCCTCTTCCTGACCAGGACATTTTTTGCGATATGGCTCTGCGTTACTTTAACTGAGAACTGCGTGGTCATGCGACGCTGTTCATAAATGAAATGTATGTCATTTTTTTTTTCATAAGAATAGCGCTTTCTTCCGCTGGTATTTAATCATCTCCGCATTTTTTATTTTTTGCGCTATAAACAAAAATGGTCTTCAATTTGTAAAGAAAAAAACAATATTTTTGACTTTTTGTTATAAAACATATTGAATAAAAAAGTTAAAAAATTAAAATGTTTTTCATAAATTTAGGCCAAAATGTAATGTACTAATGTCTAAAAAAAAAATCCCAATACATGTAAATTAATTGGTTTACGTGAAAGTTATAGCATCTACAAATGGCGGTATATATACTGGAATTTTTAGTTTTTTATATACTAGTAATGGCGGTGATCAGTGACTGTGGGACTGCAGTGGGCATTCTGTTACTAGGTGGGAACTGAATAACGTCCACTGACAACTCCAGTGACACTAATACAGTGATCAGTGCTAATAGAAAGCACTGACACTGTACTAATGATACTGGGCAGGGAGGGGTTAACATCTGGGGTGACTAAAGGGTTAACTGTGTTTTTTGTTGTGCTTACGCTGTGTGCTGTTTTACTAGGGAGACATGTTGCTGTGCAGAGAGAGAGAGAGAGAGAGAGAAAGAGAGAGAGAAAGCAGTATGTCCATGCTGACAGGAGAGAGACCTGTGTTGTTCGCACACATCTCTCCCCTTTCAGCTTTAGCAGCAATCACTGAATGCCAGCTGAGAATCTCCGGCCGGGACCCGGTGATTGACATACGCTGCCAGCAATGGCAGCATGGGTAGGGTGGCATGATACCCCTACCTGGAACTGAAAAATCACATATATTTACATGATTTTGTGCAGAGCGGCAACCCTGTAGCAGTAATTCTGCTATAGGGCGGTAGGCAAGTGGTTAAAATATTTGAGTTTCCTGTGCTTTAAGCTGTTTTAAAACGTTTACTAGGTTATTGACTATTCATCTCAGCACCTATTTAAAATGGCACTGGGAATCAGCCAGTCCTGTGGATCTTGGCTGGATTCAGGCTGAAACGGTAGGCTTTCTATGGTGGTAAGCATCCAGCACATTAAATAGTCAGCTCCTGGGCTTATGATCTTGCTAAACAGCACTATATGGGAGCACTTATAGCAGATCAATGTAAACACCACACTTCCAGATTGTGTTTGCATTGGAGGTGTAGTGACTTAATGAGTGACGCCATGGCACTTGCGTTCAATATAGAAGCTGGGACACGTGTTCAAAATAATAGCAGTCAGACATCACTGACCTGATCAATCACTGTTTTTGGTAGAAATGATATTTCTACATGGCAAATAATTTACTAGTAGGTGTAGTAGAGTAATAGAAATCCAACAGACCCAACAGTCATGACATGCATGCTGCTGATTCTGTGTAATTGAATCACTAATTGAAAGGGGCATGTTCAATATAATAGCAGTGTGGAGTTCTATTAGTGAGGTCATTCATTCTTTGAAAAACAGGTGGCAATTATTGCCCTTATTTAAGGAAGGAAGGCAGCAAATGTTGTACATGCTGATTACAGTGCATTTCTCTCTGAAATTCTGAGGAAAATGGGTCGTTCCAGACATTGTTCAGAAGAACAGTGTACCTTTATTAAAAAGTTGATTGGAGAGGGGAAAACATATAAAGAAGTGCAGAAAATGATAGGCTACTCAGCTAAAATGATCATAAATGCTTTAAAATGGCAAGCAAAACCTGAAAGACGTGGAAGAAAGCGAAAAACTACCATTCGAATGGATAGAATAGCCAAAATGGCAAGGACTCAGCCAACTATCAGCTCCAGGAAGATCAAAGAAGGTCTAAAGTTACCTGTGAGTACTGTTACAATTAGAAGACGCCTATGTGAAGCCAAGCTATCTGCAAGAAACCCCCTGCAAAGTCCCACTGTTGGAAAAAAGACATGTGCTGAAGAGGTTACAATTTGCCAAAGAGCACATTGACTGGTCTAAAGAGAAATGACGTAACGTTTGTGGACTGATGAAAGTAAGATTGTTCTTTTTGGGTCTAGTGGCCGGAGATAGTTTGTCAGACGACCCCCAAATACTGAATTCAAGCCACAATACACAGTGAAGACAGTGAAGCATGGTTGCGCAAGCATCATGATATGGGGATGTTTCTCATACTGCGGTGTTGGGTCTATTTATCGCATAGCAGGGATCATGGATCAGTATGAATACATCAGAATACTTGAAGAGGTCATGCTGCCTTATGCTGAAGAGGAAATGCCCTTGAAATGGGTGTTCCAACAAGACAACGACCCCAAACACACCAGTAAACGTGCAACATCTTGGTTCCAGACCAACAAGATTGATGTTATGGAGTGGCCAGCCCAATCCCCGGATCTTAATCCAATAGAAAACTTGTGGGGTGACATCAAAACTGCAGTTTCTGAGGCAAAACCAAGAAATAGAGAAGAACTGTGGAATGTAGTCCAATCATCCTGGGCTGGAATACCTGTTCACAGGTGCCAGAAGTTGGTTGACTCCATGCAACACAGATGTACAGCAGTTCTCAGAAACAGTGCTTATACAACTAAATATTAATTAAGTGATTCAAAGGAAAGCAAAATCTTCAAACATTTTTTTCAGTTTATATAGTGAATCTTTGAGGTTGTAAAGAAAAATACAAACACTGCTATTTTTTTGAACAGTCTGATATTCACTTTTATTCAATTTTTTTAGACGAACAACACAAATTTGATATATTTTTCTTCATGTTTTCATTTGGAATAGAATGTGTAGTGTTCCCAATGCATTTGTGTGTATGGAAATAAAAGCTATTAGAAGGATTTTGAGCTTTATTCACTTTTTTCAACAGACTACTATTATTTTGAACACAACTGTAGCTGTTGCAGCTCTCCAGCTATAAATCACTGCTATAGTGATCTAATTATGGCTGATTGGTGCCAGCAATGGATCATTATTAGAAATGGTCTGTTGCTGCACAGCTGCATGAGTGGTCTGGATCTGCTCTCCAATGGACAGTAAAAATAAAAATCCTTCCCTAGATTTTTCTCCAGGTTCCAATAATGATGTTGGATTATCTGGGTGACATTTGCATTTACTTCACAAGCATCAAATCCTTATGCAAGTGAACACAATATAATTTTTTAGCAAAAAGTGAACCTGTGAATTCCTGCTCTTACCAACCCAATTCAACTTCATCTTTGTCATTTTTAGCAAATAAAGATTAGTAAATCTTTACAAACGTTTTCACTGCTTTTGTTGCTATGTAGTGTTGAAAGGAGAATGAAGCTTTCCTAAAGTAAAGCTCATACTCTCACTTTTAGCTTTACCATGCAGCTATGTGACATAAAAGTTACACTAATGGGATATCCTAAGCAGCAGACGTGGGTGAATACATTTTGGGGTAATATTATGGAGCTGGGCAAATTACATAAATGTTGCATTGGGAAAAAGTGATAGGAAGTGTATTTTTATTTCAAAATTATACTTTTTTTCCCAATAAACCAAAGAAATAAAAATGTAATGTATATCTCCAAAACTGCCACCAAACTAAAGTCCTATTTTTCCCTAGGGTAGAATTCAAATGCTAAAAGGTGTAAACTGTGGAACCAAAACATCGCTGATAAGAAAAAAAAAAATACTCTGGAACTCACAATCTAATTAGTACTTGTGACTGCCCTTGATGCTCCTCTAAAAAATTATTTGAGATCACTTTTTAGAGGCATTTCACAGGTGTGAGAAGGTGATGTGTTGTCACCTCACTTCCTATTTTAACCCTGTAAATGCCACACCATTGTGCTGCAACCAGGTGTAGCCACTGAGTCCCAACTGACAGCAATGGGACTGCCTGCATGGGGATGCACCTGTGCGTCCCTGTGTGGGTAAACATGGCCATTCATGGGGTACACTTATATAATGCCCACCATGGGGTATGCTTACACACAGCCTTCCATTGGGTACTCTTATGTACGGCCTTCCATGGAAAATGCTTATGTACAGATCACCATGTAACGCGCTTATGTGCATCCCTCCGTGGGGTATGCTTATGTATGGCCCTCCATGTGGTACACTTAGATACGGCCCTCCATGGGGTACACTTATGTATGGCCCTCCATGAGGTACACTTAGATACGGCCCTCCATGGGGTACACTTATGTATGTCCCTCCATGGAACACGCTTATGTACAGCACTTATGTAGTGGGCACTCTCTACATCTGGAGGAAAAGAAATTTAATCTTCGATTATGGGAAGGTTTCTTCACAGTAAGAGCTGTGAAAATGTGGAATAGACTCCCTCAAGAGTTGGTTCTGGCCAGCTCAGTGGATTGCTTTAAAAAGGCCTGGATTCTTTCCTAGATACACAGAATATAACTGGATACTAACATTTATAGGTAAAGTTGATCCAGGGAATTTCCCATTGTCTCTCAGGGGATCAGAAAGGAATGTTTTCCCCTGCAGGAGAAAATTGGATCATGCTTTGCTGGGTTTTTTTTTGCCTTCCTCTGGATAAATTGTGGGTATAGTATTATAACTTTTTTTTTTTAACTGGATGGACTTTTGTCTTTTTTCAGCCAGACTAACTATGTAACTATGTAACAATAAGATACTGTCCTAGATATGTAACGGCCCTTCATGGGGTACTCTTATGTACGGCCCTCCATGGGGTACACTTATGTAAGGCCCTCCATGGAACACGCTTATGTACTGACCTCCATGGAACACGCTTATGTACGGCCCTCCATAGGGTATGCTTATGTACGGCCCTCCATGGATTACACTTATATATGGCCTTCCATGGGGTACGCTTATGTATGCCCCATGTGGATGTAGCACCCTCCTTGTTTAGCTAGGGGGAGCTAGACCCTGATGGCTAGAGAGGAGCTGATTAGCAGCTCAGATGGAGTCAAATTCTTGTCAGGGCTGAGAGACTCTGCAGGCCAGCCCCTCTGGAATTTCCCCCTGCTCTGAGGCTTTCAGAGGAGGGCCTTGGAGGCAGTCGGTGGATCTGAGGAGTGGTTGGCTGCACTTTTGAGGGAACCCAGCCAATTCCCAACAGAAGGCTTGGCAAGGGGTTGGACTCCCTTAAAAGTGCTGGAGCCTACTCAGTAGCGAGGAGAGTCAGGTAGAGGAAGGAGAGAGGAAAATGTGAGGTGGAGGAGGAAGGCTACCAGGAGGCCTACTGGGATGTGGCCTGCCTGCAAGCCTGGAGCTGGAAAGGAGGAAAACTCAAGACTCACTGGCCCCCTGAGAGAGGGCCACCTCTATGGCAGGGAAGGAGCAGCCGAGCTGATAGGTCTGGTTACAGCAGCCATTCCACACATGGTACAGGAGAGGATCTGGGTGAGTACACCTGCACCCCTTGAGTGGATAGGGGAAGGAGCACTCTGGTGGGAAGCAAGATTAGCCCTCTGCTATTGACTGTTATTGCTTAAGAGAACAGGAGCCAGATCCCCCTGCTCAGCAAGAAGTCTCCAGATTGCTGGGTGAAGAGGAGTTCATCTAGAGTCTGAGGTTGTACAACTGGAGCTTCTGGCTGGCACTCCAACGGAGACTGTGTCAGAGAGGAGAAGCTGTGAATAGTTCAGGAAGCTATCCTTAAATTTCGGTTCCCTTGGGCATCCTATACTCCCCTTACCCCATCCAAGTTTAATCCCCTCAATAAAATAACAAAACCAATGCTCAAAGTCTGATCACTGTCTACGTATGAAAGCTTGTGTGGAATATGGTAACTGACTGGCTATGTAGGACTATAGGGGGACCAAATTCATCAGCAATCCCTAAGGGGTTTGTGCTACATGAATGAGGTCTAACTGGAGACCAGTTTTGAACTTCTGTGGTCAACATGCATCTGACATTCAGTTTTACACATTTTCATATTTTTGTATGCTTGCTCTGACTCTTTATCTGCCATTATCTGCATATTTACACTGTATATCTGTATATTTACAGTGGCAGACTGTATATATGTGCAAATACACTGTCATCAATACTTTTCCTTATATATTTGTAAGCAGGTGCAGTCTACATTCTCCACTGCAGGTGGCGTTGGCCAATAGCGGCAATGCAACTGGGGAAAGAAGCCTGGGATTCCCTGGAGCAGTGGACTGGTTGGATGCACTGGAGCTAGGTGACCCTGACAGCCATCTTGGGTCATGAAGAGCCTTTTTAAGGCTTTATGCACGCTAGTGTTTTTTATAAGCTAAAAAAAACGCTAGATAAAAATGCTGGATGAAAAACGCTGTGTCGACTTATAGTAGCATTTAGAAGCATTTAGGAGCATGAGCGTTTTATTAGAGTTTTTACAGTTCATGAAGAAAAAAACTGCTTGAAAAAAGCTGTTAGGAATGTTTTAGTAGCGTTTAGGAATATTTAGGAGCATTCAACATTTTTTTTCTGCTTGGAAAATGCTCAAAAAAACTCTATAAAAACATTTAAATCCTGAAACTTTAAATATGCTTCGAGCAAAAAATAGTGTACATGGACACATAGGATAACACTATTAGCTTCTAGGAATAGAAAAAAATGCTCATAATAGCTTATAGGAGCCTAAAAAATACTAGTGTGCATCGAGCCTAAGTCCCAGGCTCTGGGTTTTAGTGTGGTTTATGTACGGGGCTACTGTAGGGACAGGATACCCATCTATCAGGGGCAGCACTAGCAGTAGTAAGAGGTTCTGGTGGAGTAGGAAAAGAGTAGGGCCTATGTCTGCCTCTTGAGGAAGCTCCCATTTTGGGTTGGACAGGCCAGGCTGTACTCCGCTCTCCTTGATAGACGCTGTTGGACTCTCATACTGTTGATTCTACCTAGAAGTGTCCTGGTCGGGTGAGCCTTCTCGCCAGCTTGCTTGTACTGTTTTTCTGCTGCAGCACCATGCAGCATCTACCCAACATATTAATATATACAGGGCTGACCAGAAGTCTCATTTTGGTTTTTGCATGAAATAAAAGGGGGACTTTTTTCAAAACTACATAGCATTTAACTATGTATTTCTGATTCAATTTTCACGTTCAAACATGAATCAAAATATTATTTTACTGTTCCACAGCTTCCAAAATGTGACACCATGACAGCAAGTATATGTACATACAGTCTTTTTTGTTATTACATACACAGTTAAGTCCATATATATTTTGACACAGGCACAATTTTAGTTTTTTTCAGGTATTTACCAAAACATATTCAAGCTATAGTTATATAATATGATATGGGCTGAAAGTGCACACACTCAGGTTTAATTTGAGGGTATGTACATCCAAATTGGAGGAAGGGTTTAGGAATTACAGCGCTTAAGAGTAATTAGCCCCCCTTTTTAAAAGTAATTGGATAATTGCATATAAACATAAATAAAATGTTCATTTGTAATATTTTGTTGAGAATCCTTTACTGGCAATAACTGCCTGAAGTCTGGAACACATGGGCATTACCAAAAACTGGGTGTCCTCCTTTCTGATGGCAGGCTCTAACTGCAGCTGTCTTCAGTTGTTCTTTGTTTGTGGGTCTTCCTTCCTTTAGTTTTGGTGATTGGCTCAGCCATTGCAGAATATTCCACTTCTTTTCCTTCAAAAGCTCCTGGATTGCTTTTGCAGTGTGTTTTGAATCATTGCCCATCTGTACTGTGAAGGGCTGTC
This sequence comes from Staurois parvus, assembly GCF_062004578.1. Taxonomy (NCBI): domain Eukaryota; kingdom Metazoa; phylum Chordata; class Amphibia; order Anura; family Ranidae; genus Staurois; species Staurois parvus. The sequence goes on from NW_028317883.1 coordinate 3,065,112, forward strand.
CAATCAACTTTGCTGCATTTGGCTGAATCTGGGTTGGCAGTATATCTCTAATCATCCAGCTGCTTCTGTCTTCTGTCACATCATCAATAAACACCAATGACCCAGTGCCACTGGAAGCCATGCATGCTCATGCCATCACACTGCCTCCACCATGTTTTACATATGACATTGTGTACTTTGGGTCATGAACTGTTCCAAACCATCTCCATACTTTTTTCTTCTCGTCATTCTGGTACAGATTCATCTTAGTTTCATCCATCCAAAGAATACTTTTCCAGAACTGGTCTGGCTTTTTAGATGTTTTTTGGCAAAGTTTAATCTGACTTTCCTATTCTTCAGGCTTATGAACGGTTTGTACCTTGTGGTGAACCCTCTGTATTTGCTCTTGTGAAGTCTTCTCTTGATTGTAGACTTTGACAATGATGTGCCCACCTCCTGGAGAGTGTCTTTCACTTGTCTGGATGTTGTGAATGGGTTTTTCTTTACGATAGAGAGGATCCTGCGATCATCCACCACTGTTGTCTTCCGTGGACGTCCATGTCTTTTTATACTGCTGAACTCACCAGGGCGTTCTTCTGTCCTCAGAATGTACCAAACTGTTGATTTGGCCACTCCTAAATGTTGCTGCTATCTCTCTGATGGATTTCTTTCTTTTTTAAAGCCTTACACATGGCATGGACAGCTCCTTTAAATGCATGATGTAAGTTCACAGCAATAAAATTCCAAATTCAAATACCGCACTTCGAATCAACTCCAGACCTTTTACCTGCTTAATTGATGAAGAAATAATGAAGGAGTAGCCCACATGTGGCCATGAAACAGCTTTTGATTCAATTGTCCATTTACTTTTGGTCCCTTGAAAAAGGGTGATGGCTACTCTTAAGAGCTGTAATTTCTAAACCCTTCCTCCAATTTGGATGTATTTACCCTCAAATAAAACCTGAGTGTGTGCACTTTCAGCCCATATCCATTATATAACTATAGCTTGAATATGTTTTGGTAAATACCTGAAAAAAAACAAAATTGTGCCTGTGTCCAAATATATATGGACGTAACTGTATATACTCATCTCGCAGGAAACTGAATTCTTTGAAAAGAATATAAGTGAGCAGGTAGAGAAAAGCAAGGTATAAAAACTTAATAACAAACTAAATCCTGAGCAGAGATTCTGCCATGAACAAAGAAATCATTCGATTAGAAACTGCAAGTGTAACAAACGCTTGGCTAATTGAATTAATAGCAAACGCTGCAGACTGCAGAGGAATCTAATTAACACAATGCAGATTTATCTCCAATTTCTTTCCAAGAGAACAGTAAAAATGTTAGAGAGAAAGTGACTGTATGGCCCAGGAGTAACAGAGTTTTCAGGGAGCTGTTGTACGGTACAGTAAGAGAAATATAGAAAATTATGTGATTGGAAATTCTTGTATGGAGCAATAATAGACAACCTAAAGGGGTCATACGGTGCCAGAAGAACAGATATAAGGAGCAACCATAGCAATACTGAGCAGTTACATGCAGCAAAAGGATGAGGTATAAGAAGAACATAAGAAACTGTAGGAGTTAAAGGGAACAATTATAGAAGAAAGCTGTGGGGAACATTATAGAGAGCCATAATCTGCAGAAAAGGTTTATAAAATGACAGTGTAGGCTTAGAAAATACTGTTTTCAAAAGAAACTAAGATTTTGTTAAAGGAGAAGCCCCAGGGTAAATGTAAAGCAATATCATTTGTTTCATATATTAGATTCCATGAGTCAGCAAACGTGTAGGGCTCACCATATCTTCAATTACAACTAGGCCTGTGTTACTAGGCTATAGAAAGCTCAAGCTGCTAACAGCATAAAGGGGATATTATTATTATTATTATACAGTATTTATATAGCGCCAAAAAGTTTGCTCAGCGCTGAACAGAGTAGTGGGGGACAGTACATGAGACAATACAGTAACAAAACAGTATACGAGGGGTTTGAGGGCCCTGCTCTTTAGAGCTTACAGTCTTCAACAAATTTGAGAGTGCTCTCTTTGAGCATCTTCATATAGTAGAATACACCCCTCAGCTCCAAGGGTATTACAGTAAACATGAACTGCTACTACAATAAAAATTAGTAAATGAGCATGTACAGGATTATAGCTATGTCAGTGCACAGGTAACATCAAAATTGAATATTACTTTTTTTTCTTTTTTTGAAGTAGCAGTTAAATCTGACCTCCAGAAAGATATGAAAGACCAATAATAATGCAGCCAATCACATGACCGGACCGTTTTTCTCCTTACAATAGGTAAGTATAAGCATCTTCCTTCTACAGAGTAGTCAGTATAGCTGTTAGAAGATGGGTGGGAGTAGTTTTAAGTTTAGTTAGTTCCAGCCCAGACTTCTACTTTATATGAGGTGTGACAATTTAATTCCCAGAATGCCATAGCACTATGGTAGTGAGTCACACAGCCATTCGCACTCGAATATGTTATGATATCATATGTCCTAACTCACACTCACCTGGGACAAAGACCTGTGTTCATCTGTGAAATAACACATGTGTGCATTGTTCTGTTGGCAAAAGTATGTATAAAACATTAGCTCTGTTACAATAGGCTTATGATGAACATTCTATGAAGAAATCAAGTGTTTTTTAATGGTGGTTTAAGATATCCATGATGACGGAACACTGGTACAGAAGTGAATTTTATACTGGTACGCTATGACATATGTGGATCACTGGTACAGATGTGGATTTTGCAGTGGTACACCTTGAAAGATGTGGATCACTGGTACAGATGTGGAATTTACACTGGTATGCCATGACAGATGTGGATCACTGGTACAGATGTGGATGACCACTGGTACTGTGTGACAGATGTTGATAACTGGTACTGTGACAGATGTTGATAACTGGTACTGTGACAGATGTTGATCACTGGTACTGTGTGACAGATGTGGATCACTGGTACTGTGACAGATGTGGATCACTGGTACTGTGACAGATGTGGATCACTGGTACTATGACAGATGTTGATCACTGGTACTGTGACAGATGTAGATCACTGGCACTGTGTGACAGATGTGGATCACTGGCACTGTGAAAGATGTTGATCACTGGCACTGTGAAAGATGTTGAACACTGGTACTGTGACATATGTGGATCACTGGTACTGTGGCAGATGTGGATCACAGATATTGATCACTGGTACTGTGACAGATGTGGATCACTGGTACTGTGACAGATGTGGAACACTGGTACTGTGACAGATGTGGATCACTGGCACTGTGACAGATGTGGATCACAGATGTGGATCACTGGTACTATAACAGATGTGGATCACTGGTACTGTGACAGATGTGGATCACTGGTACTGTGACAGGGTGATGTGTGGGTGATACGATTGTGTGTAACTCACTGATCGGCTCTGCTTCTCCTCACTAGTGGGCTCTGTGTGAGGAGAGGCTGAGTCGTTCCACTGAATGGCGGCTTTGTTGACATCATATGATGGCTGTGATTGGACACAGCCATCATATGATCAGAAGGGCCAATCGGAGAGCCCTTCTGCCAAGAGGCGTTGTGCTGTGTCCAGGGGACACAGGCACACCGAGAGCACGCAGCTGTGCGGAAACGAGGCCAAGCACACGCCCATGTTCTGAGGGACGTACAGGAATGTCCACTCAGAACGGCGAAGCTCCCACCTGGCCGTTTATGTGCAGTGGCTAGGTGGGAAGTGGTTAATGGCATATGCGGTTTAAGATATCCATGATGATGGAGCACTCAACTCACATTGTTACCTGGAAATTCTGAAAAGGTTACAGGACTTTGGAGGAAAAGACTGGAACTGACAAGTGGATTCTCCACCATGACAATGCTCCTGCACATGATGAGTTAAGTGTTCGGGAGTTCCTGGGCCGGAAATCCATTCCGGAACTTGACCAACCACCTTATTCCCCTGACTTAGTACCCTTTGACTTTTTTTGGTAGTGGGAAGGTTGTCTAGAAAAGTCTGTCGCTTTATGAGGGGACTACTTTGAAGGTAACAACAGCCACTACTTTATAGGTAAGCAAACATTTTTTGTACAGTCCATTTCGGGAATTAAGTTGTTGTACCTCATATGTATTTTTAAATGCAAGCAGTGTAAGGACCTGCATACAACTTGCTGCCTCTTGTAGTTCCTGTGCAGTAGAGCTTAAACTGGGGCAGGGAGAAGCAGTGTAGGGAGCTAATACATTGTGCCAAGGTGCAATGAGCATCGGTGGATCACTTTTCAGAGGGCATGTAACAGGTTGCGAGGAGGCAATATGTCACTTCCTCAATGCAAGTTTTAACCATGTTCAATGGAGAGTGCTGCACAACAAATGTGACAGAGGGATTAATTCTTGACACAGCCACAAAGCAAAGCATCACTGCCTTTGCATGTATCCTTGGCATGTGGCTCAACCACGTTTTTACCTCCTGCATACCCCAAGAGTAAATGAGCCCTTATTGAACTGCAGCAGTGAAAAATCAGGAGTCCTCTCCTGCTAGACAGGGCTGCGCTATGTGACAGAACTGTATAAATCTCATAACTGAATGGACAAAATAACAGTTTTTTGGCAGATAAAAGAGCTCCTTTATATGTAATTCATATATGTATTTTGCTGTTTGTCTGGAGTTCAGTTTTAATTTTCCAGGACAAGCTATTAGGAAATCGACTTGCTTCTTCTGGTGTAAGCAGTAATAGAATGCAATAAAAAAAATATCATGTACAGTGCTCAACTGTGAAATGAGCACAAAAGCTGTTCAGACTCTAAAATGAACACAGTGTTCCTCAAAAAATATTTAATACTTTTCCTCATTATTTTTTCATCTTTATTTAGCCTTTTACAGCCACTCTGGCCAGTACCTAAAACACGGATTGCTTGGTCTTCATTGGCTTCTTCTGCAGACTATTTTTTTGTGATATAGTCAGTGATAGCAGGCAGGGTAAAGTTCATTCTTGCTGTCTATACCTTTAACTAGTTTACGACTGCCCGCCCGCAATGTACTGTGGACAGGTGGCCGTTGTAGGCAAAACGGCGTAAGGGTACGTCGCTGTCTATTTCCGGGTTTTGTGCGCTAGGGAATGGATCACATTAATAAAAATGGAAGTGAGAATTCTTCTTTAAAGGTGAGCTGAATTATGGACGTTGTGCCCACAAAAGGCATACAGATGGCCAAGAACTAGTCATCGGTATTCCCTATAGCAATTTACTCCAAACTGCCATCCGGGGGCTGGATGTGGCACTTTGCTTGCTTTTTCCGGCCCTTGGGGCACAATTCTTTCCACTGACATTAACAATGGGGCATAATCCTGCCACTGACACCAACAGTGGGGCACTAATCCTCCCCATGACACTAATGATGGGAAACTAATACTCCCACTAACACCAATCATTGGACACTATTCCTCCCACTGACACCAATCATGGGGCACTATTACTTCCACTGATACCAATGATGGGACATTGTTACTGATGTCAGGACATTTTCTACTCCTACTGGACACAGTCTAGCCCCTTCAAGGTCTGCAGGATAATAAAATGACCCTTTGTTTAGAAAGTTTGGAGACCCCTGTCCTATAGGCTCCTTGCATCAGATCTTTTCCCCATTACTGACGTACCATGTCTTGTTCCACACTGGCCTAATTTACTAAAGGAGCAAAGAATGTTCACTTTCAAAGTAAATGTTCACCTTGTGAAGTTTTCAAATAATTTTTTTAATACTCTTTTGAAAATGTTATCCTGGATGCTTCTAAGAAAAAGCAATGTACAGGAAAGAAAGGGGGTGGTATCAGTTCCAATAGAAAGAGAAAAGATGAAAAGAACAAGGTCAGATTTGTTACAACATTTTCAAAAGAGTATTAATATATAGTAAACATCATAAAGAAAAACCTTCCTATTTTTATATACAGATAAAAAATGATATACTGTATTGGAACAGGGATGCAGATTTTCATGCCGTAGAGCCCCTACGTTAGGTTCACTCTTCTCTCCACGCCTGTTTAGTTACATACAGAAATCTTCCACTTGGCTGTTTTGTACGGGATCCTATGCTTGTAGGGTCAAGACATGCAGATATTGTCACCTGAATATATGTACCAAAGCTTTTGACTATTTGGTCACGGCTGAAAGTTTTAAAATGAAGGATTAAATCAACTGTGGTACTACTTATGTAGTGTATCTCATATGCTGCACAATATGTTGCTTGCAGCATGTGGGATGCACAATATTCTGTCTTAGAACAAGGATTGGAAAGCACTTTTGCGACTCTGTGAACTTACAAGCAAAGCAAATATCAAGTGTCTCACGACATTTTAGAGATGTACATCGGGTGAAGGCGGGGGAGATATCCCATTTTGTTTTGTGGTGTTGAGAGGATACTTACACCAGTGAGAGGGGGAGATAGATAACACAACTTATTTCAAAGGGAGGCATGGTGGATACATAGGTTGCAGACCAGGATTCCCTTTGGGTTAAACCTTCGTTGGGATTTGGATCTGTATCTAGGATAAAGTAATTTTTTTCCTTTGTTTTTTATACTCTTCCAGCTGTGATAGTATTACTCTTATATCATTTTAATTTAATTTATTTTATTCTTTGTGGGTAGTGTTTGATGTTGGCCCATGTTTATGTCTTAATTGTGGCAGTTCTTCAGCCCTTTTTCACCACAGTGGAGATGTTTAACAGGTATAATTAGAGATGAGCGAATCGAACCAGGCGAACCGGAATTCGAGTCGAATTTCAGGAAATATTCGATTCGCGTCGAATCCGAAATTTTGCCTACTTCGGGTGCGCGAATCGAATATTTCCCGATCAGCCGGCAAAAGTGTCCCTGCAGTGAGCTCCGCTATTTCTGACAGTTCTCTGACAGAAGGAACACATGTTTAGCGGTTGAAACATTGTATCTATTAGTTTACATTTAGGATACAGATGTTTCAACCGCTGTACATGTGAAGAAGCTGTCAGAGAACTGTCAGAAATAGAGGAACTCTGCACATACACTTTTTGCCGGCTTGGAATTATTCCTTTTTTCATCCTACTTCTTCTTCTTCTTCTTCTTCATCCTCATCCTCATCCTCTTCTTCTGAGGATGAGGATGAAGAAGAAGAAGAAGAAGAAGAAGTAGGATGAAAATAAGAATAATTCCAAGCCGGCAAAAAGTGTATGTGCAGAGTTCCTCTATTTCTGACAGTTCTCTGACAGCTTCTTCACATGTACAGCGGTTGAAACATCTGTATCCTAAATGTAAACTAATAGATACAATGTTTCAACCGCTGTATGGAAGGAATGTCCCAGAACTGTTAGAAATAGTCTATTTCTGACAGTTCTATGACATTCCCTCCATACAGCGGTTGAAACCGCTGTATGGAGTGAATGTCCCAGAACTGTCAGAAATAGTCTATTTCTGACAGTTATGGGACATTCACTCCATACAGCGGTTTCAACCGCTGTATGGAGGGAATGTCACAGAACTGTCAGAAATAGACTATTTATGACAGTTCTGGGACATTCCTTCCATACAGCGGTTGAAACATTGTATCTATTTGTTTCCATAAATGGATCCATTTATGGAAACAAATAGATACAATGTTTCAACCGCTGTATGGAGTGAGTGTCCCAGAACTGTTAGAAATAGTCTATTTCAGACAGTTCTATGACATTCCCTCCATACAGCGCTTGAAACCGCTGTATGGATTGAATGTCCCAGAACTGTCAGAAATAGACTATTTATGACAGTTCTGGGACATTCACTCCATACAGCGGTTGAAACATTGTATCTATTTTTTTCCATAAATGACATTCTGCAAATACACTTAGAGGAGCGCTGCAGATACACTTTTTGCCAGCTTGGAATTAATCTTATTTTCATCCTACTTCTTCTTCATCTTCTTCTTCTTCATCCTCATCCTCATAAGAAGAAGAAGAGGATGAGGATGAAGAAGAAGAAGAAGAAGAAGTAGGATGAAAATAAGAATAATTCCAAGCCGGCAAAAAGTGTATCTGCAGCGCTCCTCTAAGTGTATCTGCAGAATGTCATTTATGGAAAAAAATAGATACAATGTTTCAACCGCTGTATGGAGTGAATGTTCCATAACTGTCAGAAATAGACTATTTATGACAGTTCTGGGACATTCACTCCATACAGCGGTTGAAACCGCTGTATGGAGGGAATGTCATAGAACTGTCAGAAATAGACTATTTATGACAGTTCTGGGACATTCACTCCATACAGCGGTTGAAACCGCTGTATGGAGGGAATGTCATAGAACTGTCAGAAATAGACTATTTATGACAGTTCTGGGACACTCACTCCATACAGCGGTTGAAACATTGTATCTATTTGTTTCCATAAATGGATCCATTTATGGAAACAAATAGATACAATGTTTCAACCGCTGTATGGAGTGAGTGTCCCAGAACTGTTAGAAATAGTCTATTTCTGACAGTTCTATGACATTCCCTCCATACAGCGGTTGAAACCGCTGTATGGAGTGAATGTCCCAGAACTGTCAGAAATAGACTATTTATGACAGTTCTGGGACATTCACTCCATACAGCGGTTGAAACATTGTATCTATTTTTTTCCATAAATGACATTCTGCAAATACACTTAGAGGAGCGCTGCAGATACACTTTTTGCCAGCTTGGAATTAATCTTATTTTCATCCTACTTCTTCTTCATCTTGTTCTTCTTCATCCTCATCCTCATAAGAAGAAGAAGAGGATGAGGATGAAGAAGAAGAAGAAGAAGAAGAAGTAGGATGAAAATAAGAATAATTCCAAGCCGGCAAAAAGTGTATCTGCAGCGCTCCTCTAAGTGTATCTGCAGAATGTCATTTATGGAAAAAAATAGATACAATGTTTCAACCGCTGTATGGAGTGAATGTTCCATAACTGTCAGAAATAGACTATTTATGACAGTTCTGGGACATTCACTCCATACAGCGGTTGAAACCGCTGTATGGAGGGAATGTCATTGTCAGGGATCCCGGGTCCTCGGCGGTGCGCGCATGCGCAGACGGCCGATCTGTCCCGGCCGACGATCGCGGCGGCGGCCGCGCATGCGCAGTAGCGATCGCGGCCGCACCAATGGGAGAGCAGGGCGCTCTATTTAAAGCTGCCCTGTGCATCTCCAGGTTGCCGCAAGGTCTTGTTCCTGAACCTGTAAGTACGCTTCCTAGTTGCCAAACTCTGCCTGTTCTGACCTATGCTGACCCTCTCCTGCTCTGACCCCGGCTCGTCCCTGACCATCCTCCTGCCTGACCCTCTGTACCGCGCTGCCCGCTACCTGCTGATCCTGGCTTGTGACCCCGACCATTCTCCGCTTACTTCCCCTGTACCACGCTGCCCACACGATACCGACCCGGCTAGTCTGACCTCGCTTGCTCCTAGCTGTCACCCATCCATCCCGCTCGGATCGGGATCTGGCATCCGTCCATCCCGCTCGGATCGGAGTCTGCCATCCCATCCATCCGCTCGGATCGGACCTGTCGTCCCCTTCGCAGCAGGCTCATCCCGGGCACATACCCCCAGCGGGACCCCTCTACCACCGCCGGGGGTGCCCAGGGGCGCGACCTGGTTCCAGTCTTGCACCAAGTCCATCCCCACCATCAGGGGCCCTGGTGAAAAGGCAGACTGGGGCTTAGACTCCGCGTCCTGGGAAACCCCGTGCTGTGGACCACTAGAGATCCCGTTAGGCGGAGCCTGACAGTACCTTGCGGCCATGACTGAGCCTGGAAGGGGAACGTCCCCTCTGGATGACATCTGCCGACAGATGGAGACCCTTACATTAGGTATTAGGGGTCTACAGGAGGGTTATACTAGATTGGACAGTCGCATGCAGACCATAGCTACATCTACCGGGGGGTCTGGGGAACCCACTAGGGAGACACCAGGGTTGTTACCCGCACCTGAACCCCGTGTCCCCACACCAGAACGTTTTTCTGGAGACCGAAGTAGATTCAGGGCCTTTCGTAGCTCCTGTCAGCTATACTTTGACCTCCAGCCTCGGACCTTTTCCTCTGAATCAGTGAAGGTAGGGTTCATCATTGCCCTACTACGGGGTGGACCCCAAGACTGGGCCCACCGGCTCCTAGAGAATCAAGACCCGCTGTTGAGGTCAATGACGGTATTTTTTGAGGCTATGGCCCTCTTGTATGACGACCCGCTGCGCACCGCAACGGCCGAGAGGGCCCTATATACACTCAGGCAGGGTCAGCAGACAGTGGAGGACTATGCCGCCGAATTCAGGTGTTGGCATAGTGACAGCCAATGGAACGAGGCGGCTTTGCACCACCAGTTCCGCATTGGGTTAGCTGAATCACTGAAGGACGAATTGGCCCGAATAGACATACCTAGTACTTTGGAGGCCCTAATAGCATTGACTATTCGAATTGACCGCCGGTTGCGGGAGCGCAGGCAGGAAAAGTGCAACCAAGGACGAGGACCAACTGAAACACCCCCTCAGGCTTCAACCCAGTTCCAGCCGGCAAGCCAGAATCAGGATGCTATGGATACACCCAAGACCGGGCCACCGGGAAGGACACGGCTGACACTTACACCTGAGGAACGCCAGAGGCGTCTTACCAACCATCTCTGTCTATACTGTGGGGGAGCAGGCCATGTGGTACGTACCTGTCCAGCCAAGGGGGGTAAGTGTTCCGCTGTTTTTTCTACGATCAATTCTACCAGTGTGAGCAACACTAGTTATCTAGCGGTACCTGTGTCACTTCAGCTGCCGGGGAGAACGGTGGTGACCACAGCAATTGTGGATTCTGGGGCATGTAGTTGCTTCATAGATTTGGACTTTGCAGTTCAGCAACGAATCCCCCTACAAGCAAAGGAGGTGGGATTGAATATTTTCCTGGCAGATGGATCCCGTATTAAGTCAGGGGTGGTGGACCATAAAACCCCACCTATCCGTACCACTATATCGACCCATCATGAAGAAATCCTTCGGTTAGACGCCATAGCATCCCCATTATTTCCAATTATTTTGGGACTCCCGTGGTTACGAGCCCATAATCCCCAGGTGGACTGGAAGACGGGTTCTATCCAGTTCCTCTCCACATACTGCCAGCAGCATTGCCTCCCTAAGACCTCCCCGATTCCGGAGACCTTGTTGTGTCTAGAAACAGATGTGGAACTGGCGCAAGTCATTCCTTCGGCCTACCATAATTTTTTGGATGTGTTTAGCAAGCGGGGGGCGGACACTCTCCCCCCGCACCGAGGTTATGACTGCCCAATTGATCTCCTCCCAGGGTCGGAGATTCCATTTGGGCGGATATTCCCCTTATCCGAGCGGGAGTTAGGGGTACTGAGAGAATATATCGATGAAAACCTCCATAAGGGGTTTATTAGACCCTCCACGTCGCCAGCTGGGGCGGGCATTTTCTTTGTGGAAAAAAAGGACAAGTCCCTCCGGCCCTGCGTAGATTACCGGGACTTGAATAAAGTCACGGTGAAGAACCGTTACCCGCTACCACTAGTCCCCGAACTTTTTCAGAGGTTGAAGTCAGCATCTGTCTTCACTAAACTAGACTTGAGAGGTGCCTATAATTTAGTCCGTATCAGAGAGGGGGACGAGTGGAAGACAGCATTCCGTACCAGATTCGGACACTATGAATATTTGGTTATGCCCTTCGGCCTATGCAACGCTCCAGCCACCTTCCAGCATTTCATAAACGATGTGTTCAGGGACTATCTGGATGTCTTCGTCATTGTGTACCTAGACGATATCCTTATCTTTTCCCCAACCTTGGAGGACCATAGGGGTCATGTGAAGCGCGTGTTAGAACGGCTCCGCCAACACAGCTTGTATGCCAAGGCAGACAAGTGCTGTTTTGAACAGAGTAGTATTTCATTTCTGGGCCTAACCATCTCGCCCACGGGAATAGCCATGGATCCCCAAAAGGTTTCGGCCATCTTAGACTGGCCAGCCCCCACCGATAAGAAAGCGGTCCAACGCTTTATTGGCTTCGCGAACTTTTATAGGAAGTTCATTAAGAACTTTTCGGGCCTAGTATCCCCTATCACCCAGCTGACCAGGCAGGGGGTCCGCTTCCAGTGGACGCCTGAGGCACAGAGGGCATTCAAAGCTTTAAAAGAGTTGTTTACGGCAGCTCCTATTTTGAGCCACCCTGATTCGTCCTTGCCATATATCTTGGAGGTAGACGCATCCGAGAATGCGGTCGGGGCGATCCTGTCCCAGAGGAAGGGCATCAAAGAGCTTGTGCACCCGGTGGCTTTCTTCTCCAGGAAACTAACTCCTGCTGAAAGGAATTACGATATCGGGGATCGGGAACTCTTGGCGATCAAGGTGGCACTAGAGGAATGGAGATACCTGTTAGAGGGGGCGGTACACCCGATATTGATTTTCACGGATCACAAGAACCTAGAGTATTTGAGAACAGCTAAACGTCTGAGGCCACGTCAGGCCAGGTGGGCACTGTTCTTTTCACGGTTCTTTTTCCATATAACTTATAGGCCAGGGTCTAAGAATACGAAACCTGATGCGCTCTCCCGCATGTTTGGGGACCCCGAAGAGAGTCCCAAGCCAGACACTATCCTGACCCCAGGGAATTTCCTAGCCCTCCAATCAGAGCTTCATTCTCAATTGCAGACCGCATCCGTAGGTATGCAAGGCCCACCCGGTGTCCCCTTACTAAATAGGGAGGGACTCCTCTGGAAGGAGGATCAGATTGTGGTCCCTGAGGAAGCCCGTACATTGGTATTGGGATACTGCCATGATCACCCACTGGCCGGGCACTTTGGGGTACGTAAGACCTTGGAGCTGTTGCAGCGTACCTTCTGGTGGCCTAATATGGCCAGAGAGTGCGAAACTTACGTAAAAACCTGTCCCGTTTGTCAGAGGAACAAGCCTACTAGGAATAAGGCTTGGGGTCTCTTGCGTCCATTACCGATACCCGACAGACCATGGACAATGATTTCCATTGACTTTATTGTGGAACTTCCACCCTCTCAGGACCACACAGCAATCTTCGTGATTGTAGACCGCCTGTCCAAGATGGCCCATTTTGTACCTCTAAAGGACACACCTACGGCCCTTGAGACAGCACGTGTGTTTATTAAAGAAGTGGTAAGACTCCACGGAATTCCCAGGGATATTGTATCTGACAGAGGGGTTCAGTTTACATCCAGGTTCTGGAAAGCTTTATGTGATACCCTGGGAATTAAGCTGTCATTCTCCTCTGCTTACCACCCACAGACCAATGGCCAGACGGAGCGTACAAACCAGACCCTAGAACAGTACCTCAGGTGCTATACCACCTTCCTCCAAGATGACTGGTTTACTCTCCTGCCGCTTGCGGAATTCGCATATAACAATGCGAGTCACTCGGCTACTGGACAGTCCCCGTTTTTCGCAAACTACGGGTTCCACCCTGTATTCCTGCCAGATCTGATCCCGGAGGTCGCAGTCCCGGCCACGCAGGATATGTTGAACTTTTTGTCAACCAATAGTAAGGTATTGCAGGAAGCAATGGCAAAGGCCCAGGGTGACAATAAGAGGGCATTTGATAAGAAGAGAAGGGGGGAATTGAGTTTGCAGCCAGAGGACCAGGTTTGGTTGTCCACCGCAAATTTGAAAATGCCCTGCCCTTCGAAGAAACTGGCTCCCAAATTCTTGGGGCCCTTTCGTGTAAAACGTAAGATCAACGAGGTGGCATACGAGCTTGCACTGCCCGAGTCTATGAAGGTTCATCCGGTCTTCCACGTGTCCCTGTTGAAACCAGCAACTCCAGATCCCTTCCCGGATCGAAGGTCTAAACCACCGGAGGCAGTAGACGTGGATGGGGAGGAGGAGTTTGAAGTTGAAGCTATCTTAGATTGTAGGAAGAGGGGAGGCCGAACTCAGTTTCTGGTTAAATGGAAAGGATATGGGGCGGAGGAAAATTCATGGGAGCCGGCCCAAAATGTGCACGCCCCAAGACTTGTGCGGGAATTTTTTCAGAACCGGCCGTTCGGTAGGGCTCGGTTGGGCATCCGGAGGTTGCCCGTAGGGGGGGGGCAATGTCAGGGATCCCGGGTCCTCGGCGGTGCGCGCATGCGCAGATGGCCGATCTGTCCCGGCCGACGATCGCGGCGGCGGCCGCGCATGCGCAGTAGCGATCGCGGCCGCACCAATGGGAGAGCAGGGCGCTCTATTTAAAGCTGCCCTGTGCATCTCCAGGTTGCCGCAAGGTCTTGTTCCTGAACCTGTAAGTACGCTTCCTAGTTGCCAAACTCTGCCTGTTCTGACCTATGCTGACCCTCTCCTGCTCTGACCCCGGCTCGTCCCTGACCATCCTCCTGCCTGACCCTCTGTACCGCGCTGCCCGCTACCTGCTGATCCTGGCTTGTGACCCCGACCATTCTCCGCTTACTTCCCCTGTACCACGCTGCCCACACGATACCGACCCGGCTAGTCTGACCTCGCTCGCTCCTAGCTGTCACCCATCCATCCCGCTCGGATCGGGATCTGGCATCCGTCCATCCCGCTCGGATCGGAGTCTGCCATCCCATCCATCCGCTCGGATCGGACCTGTCGTCCCCTTCGCAGCAGGCTCATCCCGGGCACATACCCCCAGCGGGACCCCTCTACCACCGCCGGGGGTGCCCAGGGGCGCGACCTGGTTCCAGTCTTGCACCAAGTCCATCCCCACCATCAGGGGCCCTGGTGAAAAGGCAGACTGGGGCTTAGACTCCGCGTCCTGGGAAACCCCGTGCTGTGGACCACTAGAGATCCCGTTAGGCGGAGCCTGACAGTCATAGAACTGTCAGAAATAGACTATTTATGACAGTTCTGGGACATTCACTCCATACAGCGGTTGAAACCGCTGTATGGAGGGAATGTCATAGAACTGTCAGAAATAGACTATTTATGACAGTTCTGGGACACTCACTCCATACAGCGGTTGAAACATTGTATCTATTTGTTTCCATAAATGGATCCATTTATGGAAACAAATAGATACAATGTTTCAACCGCTGTATGGAGTGAGTGTCCCAGAACTGTTAGAAATAGTCTATTTCTGACAGTTCTATGACATTCCCTCCATACAGCGGTTGAAACCGCTGTATGGAGTGAATGTCCCAGAACTGTCAGAAATAGACTATTTATGACAGTTCTGGGACATTCACTCCATACAGCGGTTGAAACATTGTATCTATTTTTTTCCATAAATGACATTCTGCAAATACACTTAGAGGAGCGCTGCAGATACACTTTTTGCTAGCTTGGAATTAATCTTATTTTCATCCTACTTCTTCTTCTTCTTCTTCATCCTCATCCTCATAAGAAGAAGAAGAGGATGAGGATGAAGAAGAAGAAGAAGTAGGATGAAACCGCTGTATGGAGTGAATGTCCCATAACTGTCAGAAATAGACTATTTATGACAGTTCTGGGACATTCACTCCATACAGCGGTTGAAACCGCTGTATGGAGGGAATGTCATAGAACTGTCAGAAATAGACTATTTCTGACAGTTCTGGGACACTCACTCCATACAGCGGTTGAAACATTGTATCTATTTGTTTCCATAAATGGATCCATTTATGGAAACAAATAGATACAATGTTTCAACCGCTGTATGGAGTGAGTGTCCCAGAACTGTTAGAAATAGTCTATTTCTGACAGTTCTATGACATTCCCTCCATACAGCGGTTGAAACCGCTGTATGGAGTGAATGTCCCAGAACTGTCAGAAATAGACTATTTATGACAGTTCTGGGACATTCACTCCATACAGCGGTTGAAACCGCTGTATGGAGGGAATGTCATAGAACTGTCAGAAATAGACTATTTATGACAGTTCTGGGACATTCACTCCATACAGCGGTTGAAACCGCTGTATGGAGTGAATGTCCCAGAACTGTCAGAAATAGACTATTTATGACAGTTCTGGGACATTCACTCCATACAGCGGTTGAAACCGCTGTATGGAGGGAATGTCATAGAACTGTCAGAAATAGACTATTTATGACAGTTCTGGGACACTCACTCCATACAGCGGTTGAAACATTGTATCTATTTGTTTCCATAAATGGATCCATTTATGGAAACAAATAGATACAATGTTTCAACCGCTGTATGGAGTGAATGTCCCAGAACTGTCATAAATAGTCTATTTCTGACAGTTCTATGACATTCCCTCCATACAGCGGTTGAAACCGCTGTATGGAGTGAATGTCCCAGAACTGTCAGAAATAGACAGAAACTGTCACAGAACTGTCCTTCTTCTCATCCTTCTCCTTCTTCTCATCCTTCTTCTCATCCTTCTTCTCATCCTTCTCCTTCTTCTCATCCTTCTCCTTCTTCTCATCCTTCTCCTTCTCCATCTTCTCATCCTTCTCCTTCTCCTTCTCCTTCTTCTCATCCTTCTCCTTCTCCTTCTCCTTCTCCTTCTCTTTCTTCTCATCCTTCTCCTTCTTCTCATCCTTCTCCTTCTTCTCATCCTTCTCCTTCTCCTTCTCCTTCTTCTCATCCTTCTCCTTCTCCTTCTTCTCATCCTTCTCCTTCTTCTCATCCTTCTCCTTCTTCTCATCCTTTTCCTTCTTCTCATCCTTTTCCTTCTTCTCATCCTTCTCCTTCTTTTCATCCTTCTCCTTCTTCTCATCCTTCTCCTTCTTCTCATCCTTCTTCTCATCCTTCTCCTTCTTCTCCTCATCCTTCTCCTTCTTCTCATCCTTCTCCTTCTTCTCATCCTTCTCCTTCTTCTCATCCTTCTCCTTCTCCTTCTTCTCATCCTTCTCCTTCTCCTTCTTCTCATCCTTCTCCTTCTTCTCATCCTTCTCCTTCTCCATCTTCTCATCCTTCTCCTTCTCCATCTTCTCATCCTTCTCCTTCTCCTTCTTCTCATCCTTCTCCTTCTCCTTCTTCTCATCCTTCTCCTTCTTCTCATCCTTCTCCTTCTCCTTCTTCTCATCCTTCTCCTTCTTCTCATCCTTCTCCTTCTCCTTCTTCTCATCCTTCTCCTTCTCCTTCTCCTTCTCCTTCCTCATCTCCAAGGGCATTTAAATTAAAGGTACAGTGTTCTGCACTAATTTAAAGGCTCTCTGAAGCCTAGAAACCCTTTTAATAAGTTAACTTCGTAGCGAATTAATTCGCATCGAATCGAATTTCATACTGGAATTCGCCGAATCAGCCGAATCGAATTTTTGAGAAATTCACTCATCTCTAGGTATAATCATTTTCCTGATTACTGGGGTTGCTGTGAACTTCTGTGGACTGAGAGGCTGCTATATATTTGTTACATTAGTCTTTGTACAGCCAGCTATGAGTAAGGTCTTTTTATGAATGAAACGCATTATTATTGGTTATTTCATGGAATCTTTTTCTCCTTGGAAGATATTTTACTTACACCACATTGCCACTTCCAGTAATTTGGATGTTTGTGTGCAGCAGACGGGGACTGCCAGTCAGGCACAGTGATGTTTAAACCTTAGCCTGAAGACCTATTGAATTAGGTTGTAGCACCTAGTTTCTGCTTTGAACTGAACCTTTGATACACAGTTGGTGCACAGAACTTCCCCAGAAATGTTGTTTCCTGCTTGTGTGATTGTGTCTCTGATTTTTTCAGAAGTCAAAGTCAAACTTTAGGCATCCCCTGTAAATGGAATCATATTTTTGGTGAGATACTCTCTAAGGGTTAATTACGTCTAAGGGGAAAGAAGAGAAAAAGGACTGAACTGCTAAGTATAGTAAGGCATTGGATTCTTTGGGCACAGTAAGAGACCACACAATAAAATACATATAACCATTTATTGACATAAAAGAATCATATGTCCACAATAAGCCCCCCCTTATGTATAGTAGAGGATAACTACTCAGCACATAGTTACAACACGTTTCGCCTGTGCATTTGGCGTCTTCAGGACCGTAGCTTGAGTATGAGGGAGAGTAGTGCTAGTGGAGACAGTAAGTCAGTGGCATAGATGTCTGGAGGGCAGACATAGGGGACCGTGCTTCCCTGCAGCCCTCCATGTGTGGCGTGGTGGGGATATTCAGTGAGGTGTGGCTTGTTCTGTTTCCTTCTGACAGGCCCACCAGTGTTCTAGCCATTCGCTTTCCTTCTTTTGTTCTTGCAGAGATAAGCTTGTTCTGTCTGTACGGGAAACCAACTTCTTTAAATGCAATCCACCCTTCTTTTTGAGGATCCGTCATGGTATTGACAAACTCTTGATCAACTATAAGCCTTCCAATGTCTGGTCCGGCGAACACACCTTCCTTCAATTTTGCCTCCGACAGGCCTGGAAACTTGGTGACTAAGTATTTGAAGCATTCTCCATCTCTTGGAAGTGAATTTACGAATTGCTTCATCAATCCCAATTTTATGTGGAGAGGTGGTAGAAGAACTTTATGGGAAGGTACCAAAGTTTCTCCGAGGACATTTTTTTCACCGACGGTTAGCACCCTCGGCTGCCAACTCTTTTTGGTCCAGTGATTTTGTCGGTCTCGACTGTCTCATAGACACAGAAAACAAGGGTATTTGGTATCCCACCCACTGGATTCTTCAGGAAAGATTAACCCCTTCTATCATTAGAAGCACAGACTCAGGGCTGAGGCTTACACATACAGCATGCTGCTGAGTATCCCAGTAGTCAGACACGTCACTCAGAGCAGCACTTGTATTCACCCCCTTTGCAGGGGGGGGGGGCAGAAATTGTTTACCTGCAAATAACAACAAAGGGCCAGAAGAGAACTAGGGAAATGAGGAAATAGAATCTTTTTTCCCTAAAACTAGCTTAGCTTATGTATATATTGCTGACCATCAGATTTACAGTGCTATATTTTTTTTTACATAACTCAGACAACCCCTTTAAGGTTTTTTTGGCATTTTAGATCTTAAATGCACTTATGTGAATTAATTAATAGTAATTTGGACTTTAAATTTGGTTAAAAACCCATAATATAAAAAAATAACCAAAAATGTTAACAATTTGATAAATTTGAAGACAATTTTGCATTTTGTGGCAAATCATGACGTCTAGGAGTTTTTTCAATATTTTATTTGTTTTCAGCACACCAAAATACACGGGAATTAGATGAAAATAATCAAACAGCTTTTTAGTCGCAGGCCTGTGTAATCTATATATTTTCTGAATTCCTTATATTAAGGTTGGCCTTTGTGTTCAGCTATGGCTCGCCTCCAGCCCTGGTCCCCTATGTCCACCCTCCAGAGATCTATGCCACTGATTTACCATCTCCACTAGCACTACTCTCCCTCATACTCAAGCTACGGTCCTGAAGAAGCCAAATGCACAGGCGAAACGCGTTGTCCGTATTTTGAAAAATATATGTATGTTGTCACTATGTGCTGAGTGGTTATCCTCTACTATACATGAGGGGGGCTTTGTGCTCAACTTGATGTGCATTGTTCTTATCTTCTCTTTTGAAGAGCATCTTTTGTAATATGGGTTCTATTATAGACATATGATTCTTTTATGTCAATAAATGGTTGTATGTATTTTATTGTGTGGTCTCTTACTGTGCCCAAAGAATCTAATGCCTTACTGTAATTAGCAGTTCAGTCCTTTTGCTATTCAATATTTGCAATAGGATTCGGCACTAGGAAGCTTGTTTTGATAGTTTTTATACTTCTAAGGGGATTCAGACACTGAAGTTTTCCTCTTCAGAACACTGTAAGTGCATCAGCTGATTAGATTGAGCACAGACACTCTTATGCAGGAACCAGGACTTCCAAGGACATAGCAGAATATACAGTTATTGCTTACTTAACAAATCAAAAGATTATTTTAATGTTTACATACACTTTAAAGCAAAATCTGCTACTACAGACTTGTCCAATAGTAGCAAAGAGCAAACATTGCAAATATGTTTATTTTACTATAATATTTGTTGCTGGCAGGAAATGGGCACTGTGTTGTGCATTTTTCTCTATTGCTATGTGATATTTGGGGGTTGTTAGCTCATTGGCAGTAGCATTTTAAGTACGTCTGTGACAGTTTGAACTGTCTAGGGCTTGTTGGCCCACTGAAATCAAAGTTCAACAGAAAAGCAGTTGCCCGCACATGGGTTTTCACCATCAAAACAGGAAATAAAAAATAATACTAATCTACCTGGCTCTATCTTCAGCATTCTGCTGCTTAGCTGTCCATAGATGGATTGAAAATCGGCCAGTTCAGCAGGGACCATTTGCTTTTAAGAAGAGCCGACCTAGTGATTTACTCCTCTTGAATAGAACAGTTGAACAATTTGTGTTTGATGCAGCACTAATCAGTGTATTCTGACATCGGAGGCATCCCACTGTGAGAGTACAATAGCGCAGTGGGGAGGATTCCTTCATCCACCTCGGATGGGGAATTTGTTAATTTTATATTTTTGTCAGTCCTCCAGACTTGGTTAGCTGTCTTGACTCTGGACACGGAATCCCCAGTCTCCAGAATGGAGTACTGTCTCTTGAGTGGTGTACACCTATCTACTAATAGGAGCTCTGAACTATGCCTAAACCAGTCATTAAAATGGGTGTGCACACCTACATACTCAGCCTGCCGGTCTTCTGCAAGACCTGGACACTGAGTTCTTCTCTCCCTAAACTCTTTGAAGCCTCCAAACTCTGGAACTCAACCCAGGAATACCAAAACCCACAGAAAACCAAAAGATCAGTTTTCTTCACTTTATATCAATATTCGGGAGCCCTGCATTCTGCATATGTGCAAACCTTTTGTCACTTCTACTTTTTTCCATTTTCACAGTGGCAAGGTCTCACGTTGTCACAGCTAATAAAACGTTTTATCCACACAAATCAATTTTTTGTACTTAACACCCCTTTTTAGGCCAGAGAAGTATACAGGTCAGTGCTTACTTTTATGTAAGAACAGCTACACTTTCATGATCCCAGCATCATCATATTAGGATAATTTACCCTGTTATTGTATTGAGGAAGAAAAAGGGTTTCACCAGTGTTGTGCACAATTACATTGTGCAAAATGTCAATTTAAAAAAAATAATGAAAAAAAAAATCATTCTGTTGTTGCACTAGGCAAGATTTTTTTTTTCTTTTTGGTAAAAACATTACCTGCAGAAATTCAAGTTTCTTTCATGTTAACTGTTTCAGCTCCAGAGAAGAAAACAATACTTTTGAAAAATTAAAGAGCTATCACAATTGGGACATGCCAGTAAAGAGAACCATTATACTGTACAATGTTGTTATTGTACTGATAGAAAAACAAATTATATAAGACTCTGGCAATAGGTGTAGGTGATGTCTAGACTCAAGTGTTTTATTTGGTGCAGGCTACGAAAAAAAGGTCTTGTAGCACAATCATCCTGTAAATACACTTTTTTACTAAATAGAAGTCTTCTCAAGCACCACACAGAGAGATCCTGATTTTACTCTGTGAACTCGTAGCGCCATTGGCCTTTCTCTATTGACAACAGCTGAAAAATTAACAACTAAAAACACATCAATCAATCCAACAGCTTTATCAATAAACAGAAGGAGGTCAGAAAAAGTGGCAGGCAGATGGACTTGCCTCACATTCAGTAGGTCAAGTAGACAGGAGATTGCAAGAACAGATATTGGGGAATACGTTGGGGATGTAAGAGAAGAAATCAGCATTCACACAATAAGTACTAGCAGGTATCAACCTTTTGCTGGAAGAACTTACATGATATGCTGATCACAATGTAATCTTTTAATGTAGCACCATTAGATGCATTAGGTGTATATGGGTTCATCAGACCTATGAGCATGATGTTAATGTGAGGGATGTTTGTATGAGTCAGTGGGTGCTGTTCCCTACACTGTGTTATTCTGCACGATCTCCAAAGTTGGCCCCCAGTTTCCTGTACTCTGGACACACCTAGTTAAAATAATTCCCAATATCCATTTCTGCCATTATAAGCATTATAAGTCCAAAGTTAGTAGTTCTCCTCATCTTGAAGGCATAACTTTTTGCCATGTACCTTTCCCAGTAAGTTTTATTCTTTGCAGTGTCACCTTGGGGTTCCACCTAATTTTGAAACCTGGTGTTGTGGTACAACGGTACATCACAGACACTCTTTTTAATACCTTCAGTATGTCATACAAGTTACAGAAAGCTGTGCAAATTGACCATATGTCATCTGCAAGAAGTAGTGAGATACAGTGGGAAAAATAATTATGTAATCCCTTTCAGATTTTCTAAGTTTGCACACTTATAAAGAAATAAAGGCTCTATAATTTTTATCATATGTGTATTTTAGATGATAGAGACATAATAGCAGCCAAAAATCCAGAAAAAACACATGGTACACATGTTATAAACTGAATTGCAGTTCAGTGAGTAAAATAAGTATTTGATCCCCAAGCAAAACATGACTTAGTACTTGGTGGAAAAACCCTTGTTGGCAAGCACGGAGGTAAGACATTTCTTGTAGTTGGGTGCCAGGTTTGCACACCTCTCAGGAAGGATTTTGGTGCACTCTTCTTTACATATCTTCTCTAAATCCTTAAGGTTTCTTGGCTGTTGCTTGGCAACTCAAAGTTTCAGCTCCTTCCATACATTTTCTATAGGATTTAGATCTGGAGACTGGCTAGGCCAGTCCATGACCTTAATGTGCTTCTTCTTGAGCCATTCCTTTGTTGCCTTGGTGGTATTTTTTGGGCAATTGTCATGCTGGAAGATCCATCCACAACTCATCTTCAATGTTCTGGCTGAGGGAAGAAGGTTCCCATCCAAGATTTTGCAATCCATGGCCCTGTCCTATTGCCCCTCAATGTAGCAAAGGCAGCCTGTACCTTTAGCAGAGAAACAGCCCCAAAGCATAATGTTGCCACCCCCGTGCTTGACTGTAGGAATGGTTTTGTTAGGCTCATAGTCAGCATTTTTCTTCCTCCAAACATGGCGAGTTGAGTTCATACAAAAGAGCTCAATTTTGGTATCATCTGACCACAGCACTTTTTCCTAATCCTTCTCTGAATCACTTAGATGTTCATTGGCAAACTTCAGATGGGTCTGTATATGTGCCTTCTTGAGGAGAGGAACCTTGCAGGTGCTGCAGGATTTCATTCCATGGTGGCGTATTGTGTTACCAATGGTCTGTTTGGTGACTGTGGTCCCAACTGCCTTGAGATCACTCACAAGCTCCTCCCGTGTGGTTCTGGGCTGATCCCACACTTTTCTCATGATCATCCTTACCCCATGAGGTGAAATTGTGTATGGAGCTCCAGACCAAGGGCGGTTGGTGGTTATTTTGTATTTCTTCCATTTGCGAATAATTGCTTCAACAGTTGTCTCCTTCTCACCAAGCTTCTTGATGATAGTCTTTTAGCCCATTCCAGCCTTGTGCAGCTCTACAATCTTGTCCCTGATATCCTTTGACAGCTCTTTGGTCTTACCCATGGTGGTGCCCAAGAAATGGTATTTGTGGACAGGTGTCTTTTATACACATAACGCGTTGTCGTTAGGAGCACCTTCCTAAATTGACAGGATTAATCTGTGTACCACATGAACACATAGCCAGCCTATGGGAGCCAGAATTATTGTTGATTAGTAGGGGATCAAATACTTAATTTTACTCACTGAACCGCAACTCAATTTATAACATTTGTATCATGTGTTTTTTCTGGATTCTTGGCTGATATTCTGCGTCTATCATTTAAAATACACCTATGATACAAATGATAGACCCTTCATTTCTTTGTAAGTGGGCAAACTTACAAAATCTGTAGGGGATCAAATAATTATTTCCTCACTGTACACTGTATAAGGTTAATTATCATTTTTGAAAGTTTAACTCTTCACCTGCTCCCCAAAACCTGGGGAACATAAAAATGTGGGGTAGATGTATAAGAACTGTCATTCCTGCTAGCAGAACTGGAGCATCAATGCTTGATTACTACAAATATTGGAGCAGTGCAGCTTTGAACTAAAAATTGGTTGGGGGTTTAGCAGAGAGAGGCAGAGCTTTATGTCAACAACCCAGCACAAATATATTAGAATTGGTCAAGTCGAAGCAATTATATTGAAAATGATCAGATGAAAAAGCAACATATTGAAAGTGCACTATTGACCACAGTCACATGCTGATGAGACACAAATACTCCTATATTCACATGTAACTATGTAACTGGTGTGTTTAACCATTTGCCCTCTAGAGGATTTACCCCCCTTCCTGGCAAGGCCATTTTTTGCATTACCACGTTGAGTTACGTTAACTGACAACTGCGTGGTCATGCAATGCTGCACCCAAATGAAATGTATATCCTTTTTTTTTACACAAATAGAGATTTCTTTTGGTAGTATTTGATTGCCTATGTGTTTTTTATTTTGTGTGCTATAAGCAAAAAAGAATGACCATTTTGAGAAAGAAAACAATATTTTTTGCTATTAAACTTGTCCAATAAAAAAATGTACAAAATCAAATTTCATCATAAATGTAAGGCAAAATGTGTTCTGCTACAAGTCTTTGAAAAAAAAATACCAATATGTTTAATTTAATTGGTTTATGTGTAAGTTATGGTGTTTACAAATGGCAATATATATATTGGAATTTTTTTTAACTAGTAATGGCGGCGATCAGCAACTAATAGCGGGACTGTGGGACCACAGCGGGCATTCTGACACTGGGGGGAACTGATTTGGTGTCACTGACATCCCCAGTGACACCAATACAGTGATGAGTGCTAATAAAAAGCATTGACACTGTACTAATGGCACTGGACAGGAAGTGGTTAACATCTGGGGTGATCAAAGGGTTAACTGTGTGCTGTGTGTGTTTCACTATGGGGCTGTGTCTGTGTTTTCCATTGTAAGCACACTGCATAGCCATACAAAGCAGTGTGCTGGAGATGTCAGGGGAGAGAATCGCATTGTTTCTACACAGTTCTCTCCCCCCATCGTTATTACTTGGGGATCACCAGGTGCCAGCGAGTAATCACTGGCCGGGACCCGGTGATTGACAGCCGAGGCCGTGAATGGTGGCGTGGGACTGCGTGCGCTCCTCTACCTGAAAATGAAAAATCACATAGATATATACATGATTTTGTGAACCCCTGCCGCCCTGTAGCAGTATTTCTGCTATAGGGTGGCAGTATAGTGGTTAATGTTTAATACATTTTATTTTTGCAAAAAAAAAAAAAAAGACAGGTGTGGTGATAATGAGATCTGAGCCTTAAACTGTGTGGAGGGAATATGGAGTCATACTGAAATTCACAAAACAATAACAAAGTATCAGATATGTATTTATGTATTTATTTATTTACAGTACTTCAGGATCTTAATCTCATGTCTGTGCTAGGCATTCTTTGGAGGTAATACATTTGACAAAAGAAAACAACCAGTTTAAGACACATCAATACAAATTAGATTAGCTAGGAAGCAGTGTTGTAAACCTCCATTAGGCCAGGGACTCATGATGACCCTGTTGTAAACCTGTTTTAAAAACAGTCTGTTGGGTTTGGTTTGAGCAAATACATGTACTGAGTCTACTGAGTCTGATTTTTTTTTAACTACCAAAATGAAATACTATACATAATCTATAATTCCTGCTGTTATGGAGTTACTTTTATAAAACATTGCTACACTAATGTATAATAACATAACAATCAATTAGACATCAAATATGTCTATATTACTCTTGTAGCATCCTCTAGTTTTGCTAGAGAGTCAGGCAAATTTAATGGCTCACTCAGTAGTTGGAGTGAGCATGTCTGAGTAAGGGTCATGTTCAGGTTAGGCTGAATAACTCAGCAGGTTGAGCCTCTATCACCTCCCCCTGGTAATTGAGGTCCATGGGAGCTTCCAGAAGCTAGTGGGAGGAGGGGTAGAGATCTGGATATGAAAATTGATGGGTGTCAGTCTCCCAGGCAGGAGATTCTGGCAGACTGCCCCTGGATATAAGGAGCCATTTCATCAAGGGGTCTGGAGTTGGGTGGAAGATGGATTACTGAAGGTGCTGCTGTGTAGCCTGGGAGAGGACCCTGTAGAAGGAGGGGTTCTGCCTCTAGGCTGTAGGCAAGAAAGGGAAGCCAACAGAAGGAGCTCCACCAGGGAAGGAAAACCTGCAAGCGGGGACAGAAACTGTTGAGAGGCCTGAATGCAGTCTACCCAGAACTACAGAATACAAGGACAGTGTGAGTATCTCTACAACCATAGAGCCTATGGGAGAGAGGGCTGCTGGGTGCAATACTTAACCAATTCTCTCTGGGACAGTGCTGCGTGTCTGTCTTGGAAACTCCTGCTC
Source organism: Staurois parvus (assembly GCF_062004578.1). Lineage (NCBI taxonomy): Eukaryota > Metazoa > Chordata > Amphibia > Anura > Ranidae > Staurois > Staurois parvus. Next base: position 3,091,300 of record NW_028317883.1, read on the forward strand.
CAGGGTATTCTTCAAAAGACAGCCAGGTGAATGGGTATTTCCTAGCTGGGGTCTAAAGAGAATTTACTTGAATTTACCACGTGCTCCTCATAGAGACTGTGCTATTGATTCATTAAGAGATTGTGCCACTCCTGCTGAAGTCGAAAGTTTAGGATCTACTTTATTGTACAGAATTAGGAAGTGAGTCCAGAGAGTTATTACTGCAAGTCAAATTGGGCATCCTTTATACCCCTAAACCCTATCCAAGTTGTTTATCCCCTAAATAAAACCAAGAAAACAAGCTCATGGACTGGTTGCTGACCCTAAAATGTGTTTTGCCTGGCTGTGCAGGATATAGGGGGACCCAATACTCAGTGGCTCCTTCGGGGATGAGCACTACATTGTTAATGTCTGTTTTGCAATAGATATCTTCTGCAGATATCCTCTTTCACTGTCTTGCTTTTCCAATCATGAAAACAATATTTAAAAATGCATAAGCTAAATCTTTGAATTTACTAATGAGAATTTAAAGAACTTCTAACTCTATGAAGTGCTGTTGTATTCTAAACTCAGTTACATTCCTGTCTGGGTATATTGTGTTACAGACAGAAAGATTCTGTGGTCAGAATTGCAAGAGGAGATGCTGAGAATGGTGCATGCCGGGGTGGACTGACCATTTGGAAACTTGGGCACTGCTCGAGGGCCCGGGGTCAGTAGGGGGCCCCATAAGATGCCCCTGGTACCTTTTTCATAGGCTTTTTTGAGTTTGGGCAAGGACACAGGGGACACAGGGGCCCCATGATCCCCTATTGCCCGGGGGCCCCATGAGTTGTCAGTCTGCCCCTGGGTGCATGTATCTTTTAAAACATGCCGTGGCTAATGTTTGTGCTTGTAATTGGTTAACTGTGTAGTTAACCTGCCCCAGTGACAATCATTTTCAGTCTACTGACGCTTACATTGCAATTTCATAGCAGGAAAATCCCTGCAGAAGGTGGGATATAAAAGTATAGTCGTCGCAACAGGCACTCATAAAAAAGACACAATAATGACTTGAGTGTTACAAACAGTTCTATAGTGGCTTCAAATCCATTTTTAGACAAAATAAAAAGGTCAAGTTATTTTTTTTGTTATTTATCAAGAGGGAACTCTACGTTCAATTCAACCTTTTTAAAGTTATGGAAGTAGCTTCTACTCTCAAAGGTAAGCTAATAACAATAACAAGGCAGGTTGGTATTTACCGAAGTCACCTGATACGGTACCGTCGAATTAAACGAGCTATCATTTAATGGGCAGTCATTTTAGAGAACCGAAAAACTAGTAAAAAAATAAATTTATTGTATAAAGAAGCTGAACAAAGTCAAAAACTCCCCCAGAATGCTAAATTTTGGATCGCAATTGTTTGATAAAGCAAAAGTGTTGAAATTAAGGTTTATAACTTTTGATCCAAAGGTGCACACCACTGTACAATTCCAAGTAAAATTTAAAAAAAAAAGTGCCTTTATAATACATATATTTAAAGTAAAACTAAAACCAAAACTTTTTTTCACTCTTGATAGAGTATGGAATGGTTAAAACTCCTGTCAATGTTTTTTTTTTCACATCTGTATCCCAATTGGCAGATTGTCCACCACCACCTATTTAGTGGTCCCTGTGGCAGGAGACTCCTATTAATGCAGGGACAACTAGATAGATTGAGACTTATATGATGGTGATCTTGCAAACTAGCCAAAATATTCAGGTAGTAGCTGAAAAATATGGCTGGTTTGTAAGATAAAAGTCATATAGGTTTCAATCTAGCTAGTTGCCCTGCATTAATGGGAGTCTTCAGCCATAAACACCTCTAGGTGGGTGGTGGTGCTTACTTTTATGTAAGAACAGGTAAACTTGCATGATGCCACCATAAGTATTAGGATAATTTACCCTGTTATTGTAATGAGGAGGAGAAAAGGTTTCACCTGTGTTTTGCAGCATTACATTGTGCAAAATGTCTTTTTTTTTTAAATGGAAAAACAAAAAATGTGATCATTCTGTTGCACTGGGCAAGATATTGTTTTTTACTTTTTAGTAAAAACATTACCTGCAGAAATCCAAGTTTCTTTCATGTTAACTGTTTCAGCTCCAGAGAAGAAAAGCATAGCACAATACTTTTGGAAATTATAAAGCTATCACAATTGGAACATGCCAGTAAAGAGAACCGTTATACTACACAATGTTGTTGTTGTACTGAAACACCTCTAGGTAGGTGGTGGGGAACTGTATGTCTGCCATTTTTAGACCTACTTACAGCATTTCTGCTGGAAGCATATTGCCTAGTCACTGCATCCCTTCTGAGTGACATAAGACACATTCATAACATTTTGGACCTTAATGACTTTGATCTTCAATACTAGCCTAAAGCCTAAAAGTATACACCCTCCCGCCCCCAAGTGTGGATATGATTTTATCTGTTATAGAGACATCTTTGTCTTGAAGAAGCAGGTGAGTTCAGCACAACAGCTTGACATTGTGGTTGTCTAAATGAGCTAATGCATGGATGTATATGATACCTCTCAGGGTGGTTACAAGATTGTGAAGGAAAAAGGGTGGTTACAAGATTACATATGTTTGTTTTTAGGCACTTTTTATAATGAATATATGTGTTTTGTCTCTTTTTTGTGATGGTCCAAAAAGCTCCAGATCTCTCTTCTTTGTGTGTACCATTCAGGGTCGTCTTTAACCCCCCTGGCGGTATTCACGAGTGTAGCTCGGGGTAAAGTTTCAGTACCAAAAGCAATAACCCCAAGCTACGCTTGGGAATACCATGCGGCGCTGCTCTGGGATCTGTTCTTCACTTACCTTGTCCTGTGCTCCCGCGATGTCCCTCCTGCAGTGTCCCCGGCAATGTCCCCTGGCGGATGCCGGCATCTGTCATCTGGGTTCCGTCCCCTGCGAGCGTCGGGACGTATGGGGACGGAACGGTGGGAAATTTGAAAATGACAAAAAGTGACATTCACTAAATACATTAAAATTACATAGTAAAACATTACTGTATCAAACCATTTCACATTTATTTTGTCCCGAGTGCTTTGTCCTGTGCCCTGCCTGCATTTTTACTGTTCTTTTTGCCTGGAAACTGAGAAACATCCATGGTGTCCAAAAAGCATCCCTTTAGGTCAAAAGTGGTTTTAGACCGACTAGAAAACAGCGATAGTAAATTAGAACTACTTGCAGAATTGAGTTATAATGATTCCTGGGGAAATTCGTCATGAGACACTGAAAACGATTTTGCGACTTTTCTAAGTGATGTGCGAACTTGGAGCTATATTTCCAATTTCAGTGTTTTTGGTTTGATTATATTATTAAATTAAATTTAGTATTATTATTATTATTATTATTGTGTATGATTATTTATTAAATTATAATTTATGATTTCGTGTTTCAAATTTTATCATACCCGGGATGTTTACTAGACTCTTTTTTCGGACAGATTTCAGTGAGTTATTCCTAAAAATTACAGGCCTACAATAAAGAAAAAACATATTTCCATGCAAAAAAATGTACTGCTTTGAGCACAGAATGTGGACATAATCATACCGCTAGGGAGGTTAATGTGGGGCAAAAGGGGCAGTTGCCCTGGGCCCTGTCATTGTTTTGGGGCCCAAGGCAGCTGCCCCTTGAGCCCATGCCTCCCACAAATAGTTTCCAAGTTGTATCGGGTGCATCCGAGGCCCCCTGCTTGCTCTCCTGGTTTAATACAAGTGGCCACACTGTGACAGGCAAGAAGCCCAGCTGTGGGCTGCATGTGCTACAGCCTCCCACTTTGCCCCCTGTCAGGAGCAACAGGACTGGAGCGGCCGAGACATAGAGTGAGGCAGAGTGCTTTTCTGTGTTCCCCTGCCCCCACCCTCGCCTATCAGACTTGTGTAGCACACAGCCAAGTGAAGTGTTCTGGCTGTGTGCTACAGGTCTGATAGGCAGAGACGGCACAGTATTGGAGAAAGAGCCCACGCACACCTAACAGAGCGGTGCATGCTGCACCACTGTGAAGCTTCTGTAAACAGGTGAGAGAGAACTGTGGGGGGGTTGCCTGTGCAGAAAATCAGCTGTGGGGAGGTTGGAGGTATAGTGCAGAGGTGCCAGCTGGGGAGTGGAGGGATTTGTAAAGTGAACAGAACCGAGAGAAGGAGGGAGGGTAAATTTGTGAAGGGGGGAGACTGGTGGATTTGTGTAAAGAGGTGAGAGCTATAAAGAGTTGGGGAACTACATATGTAAAGAGGTGAGAGTTCTGAAGGGGAGAAAGGGTGGGTGGTGAATTTGTGAAGAGAGGTGAGAGTTGTGTAGGGAGAGGGGGCAGGTTGTGCAAACTGCCTCTCATCCACAGCTTGGGGTGTAAGCTGTGGATGGGGGGGGAGTTAAGTTTTTGACAGGGGTACAAAGGCGAACTGTGAACAGGGGTGAACAGTTGAGTTCTGATTTGGCAAATAGGTGAATTGTGGCAAGAAAAGGTGGGCTGTGGACAGGGAGAAAAGTGGTGAGCTGTGGATGGGGGAGATACAGAGGTGAGCTGTGGACAGGGAGGAATTTAGAGGTGAGCTGTGGATGGAGGGGGGTACAGAGGGAAGCTGTGGATGGGGGCGCAGAGGTAAGCAAAGAGGTGTACAGAGGAGAGAACCCAAATTTACCAAGTGGCTCCTTCAGGGGTTGCGCCAGGGGTGCATTTACCATAAGGCAAATAAGGCATTTGCCTAGGGCGGCATTTTTCGAGGGGGGCACCACCACTCCCTGGAAGGAAGGACAGGAGAAGGGACACACACGGTATGGGGACCAGGTGGGGAGGCTGCGGGCTGCTGGACGGTGTATGCAGAGCCTGACTCTCATTCCAGAGGATGTCTGGAGGTGAGTGTCTCTCTCTCATTGTGGGGGCAGGGTGGCCATTGTATGGAGGGTGGTGGTAGTGGAAGGCTCTCTTGGGTGGGGGGGGGGGGTGGAGGGAATGGTGTTGGTTGGTGTCAGGCTCTCTCCGCCGATGGGGGGGGGCAGCCGATTATTGTGTTGTCTAGGGCAGCATAAAACCTAAATACACCACTGGGTGACGCTACACCTCCTTTTGCTTTCCAGGACTCACACTCCACAATGTGAGGACACAAAACACATGCAGCCTCCACCCTGGGAGTCTACAGCACCCTGCCTAATCATCAGTGGCCCGATGGTAGATGGACAGCGCAAAGGGCCAATGAGAATGGTGGCCTGGCTCAGATAGCAGGATGGCCACAGCCAGTGTTGGCAGGGCAGAGGATGGGGCTCCATTATGCTGCTGTGCCTGGCTGGGGCTGCTCTGACTTGTGTGGGTTAAGGTGGCTGTGGTGAAGGAAGGTGACGGTGGAGGAGAGAGAGGTGCTGGCTGCCTCTGGACACTTGACAATGAGCTGCACCAGGAGAACAAACCTTGTGTACGTCTCACCTGTCCTGTATGACTTCTCTATTCCCGACCCGTACTTCTACTGCAGTCGGCATGATTAGTCATTTATTCCTGGCAGCCCATCCTCAGGGAAGCTGCTCACATTGGGTTCTGTTCCTACCTAACGTTTATAGTTGTCTGTGCTCTGCTCTGCTCATTGCTAATAACAAGCTCTAGGAGTGTTCTTCTGTCTATTGGTGGATCTCCTAACCTCCCCAGTCCATGGTGTGCAGGCAGTAAGGAAATGATGTATTGTAACCTTCAGTGACCAATTAGTCAGCTATAATGATGTGCTATAACCTCTAGTGCCCAATAAGTAAGTGGTAATGATGCACAGTAAGCTATAGAAACCAATCCATGAGCAGTAATAATGTACAGTAACCTACAGCAACTGATCAGTGAGCAATAATGATCTGCAGTAACCTCTAGCAACCAATCAGTTAGCAGTAAGGATATGCTGTAATCTCTAGCAACCAATCAGTTAGCAGTAAGGATATGCTGTAATCTCTAGCAACCATCAGTAAGCCTGGGCCAAATAGTGAGTTTGGACCAGTTCTTTATGTTTATATTATGATTTTATTTTACATAGGTTTATGTGTGTGATTTTTGGGATGTTGGGGTGGAGACCACAATTTCATGGGGGGGCAAGAAATGTTTGCCCAGGGTCCATTCAATATTAAAGACTGCCCTGATATCACTAATGAAATATTATATGGGGTAATCCACATTGCAAAATAATACATTACACAGGATTCTCACCTTTTAAATCAGCATACCCACGGTGACAAACCTACCCTTGCATTGAAACTCTACCATATGTTGTGGCACACTGTATTGCAAAAAAAGTGTGTGTGTTTTTATCTTGTCCATTCAGGTGTCTTGGCAAACCATTCAAATGACTGCACATTAGGCAACATTCACACAGGCACTAGGGGTGGCCAGGGGCTACTGCTGGTGAGAATCAATAGATTCTTGCCAGCAGTACAAAAGACTGCCTGCACACATTGGGGTTGATTTACTAAAACTGGAGAGTTCAAAATCTGGTGCAGCTGTGCATGATTTGCAGATGTACATATCAATTGCTGGCATCACTGCTGTTTGCATGTAAGCGCTCATCTGAGAAGTTACATGTGAGTAGAGTCTCTGCCAGACCTTTCAACCAGACAGTGTGCATTCAGGGTCATTGTTTTTAAGTTCTGGCCATACACAAAGTGGCCTCAGCTAATCAGCCAGTTTGCTGCCATAGGAAAGAGTGTTGCTGCATCCAAAGATAGCATTTATCCGCTCTTCCATGAGCCAATGTGAATGCAGCCTTAACATCCATTTGAAGAAAGTGTTAAAGCAATGCAGCAGGAGAGAATGGTATGAGGGCATCCCTATTCTATTTTCTGTAAAGAGGTAATTCTGGCACACAGAGATGAAGTGATATATAAAAAAATATATATGTAAAGTGATACAGGAAATAACAACAATATGAAAAACACTGTAAAATGATAGTGTAATGAAAACACCAAAGTCTTTATAAAAGTCTCTTGGACAATAGGTCCAAATTAGCACTCATTAGAAGCAGCCATTCTAGGAGCAAAGACAACTCTGTATACAAGGACAAAAGGAAAGAGACAGGAGGCACCCATCTAAGTGCAGTGATTAAAACTGTATTTAATGGTAAAGGGATTAAAACACTCATAAGAATAATAAAAAGACAAGCTCATCTGTGTGCAAGGGGTAACCGTTCCTCAATGCCCTGCAGGTGCCACCGGTGACATAGGGGATGTATGCTGGGCTGATGAAGATGTGTAAAGGCACAGTGGGGATCTATCCTGCAGAATGATGGTACAGAGAGGCCGATCCAGCGGCATCTGTACAGGAAGAGACCACGCATCCACCTTGGACTTTAGATGCACTTAGATGGACGCCTCCAGTCTCTTTCCTTTTGTCCTATTCTATTTTACTTGCTGCTCATAAGGCTCAATTCATGAAGCTAATACACTAGGGTACGAATAATCATTTTCAATAAAGCAATAGTTATTTTCAATGATAGTTGAAAATAACAGTCAAGTGGTTAACATAAAACTCCTTATTCCTATGATAAAGATTTGTAAACTAAGAGAGGCAGCGTTTACTACGCATTTGTGACCCAAACACAATCCTAGGCGATCCTGGGTTGCCAACTATCAGATTTGCAAGCTCCTGAGACAAATCTGTCACTGGGCAGAGGACATATTTTACATCTAAACAGATGTAAAATTAGAAAATGGTCATGATCAGGTCTTATTTTTTTCACATTGCTACTTTAGTGCAGTTCAGAGAGGAATGAAGCTGTAATCATGTAGTTAATCTGTCACACTATCTCACTGCTCATATTTTGCTTTGCCAGTTTTTAATCTGTTAGTTTTTTCTTTATAGAGTCATCTTTAAGAATCTTCTTTGCCAAATGGAAAATGTTCAACTGTTGTTTGTTGCCATGACAACTGTCTATGGGATAACTGTATAACTGTCTTTGGAATGTTTGCAGGAACACAGCATTCTAATTCTCCACAGTAGATATTGCGAGAGCTTGTCCAGTGTCCACAGCACCCCTGCTTTTATGCTACAGAAGAATTTTTATTGAATGAATTGTGGTACCTAAAGCAACCAATCACTCCATCACTTTAGAGCAATCGCATCAGCTAAAACCAATTTCACATTGGTAGCCATGGGTAAGATGTCACAGTGACATTCAGGTTTGACCTAGAAAAAAGCTCTGAGTACATGATACTGCATTGACACTGCATCAACAGTTGTATTGATCAACGCCTTCTTTTGAAGAGGACAGGCACAATAAAATTCAAGTACCATATTTTCCGGCGTATAAGACGACTGGGCGTATAAGACGACCCCCTACTTTTCCTGTTAAAATATAGTGTTTGGGCTATACTCGCCGTATAAGACTACCCCTCTTCCAATGCACACCAGTGGGAAGAATCGTGCCCCATCATTGGTGTCAGTGGGAGGAATAGTGTCCCATCATTGGTATTAGTGGGAGGAATAGTGCCCCATCATTGGTATTAGTGGGAGGAATAGTGCCCCATCATTGGTGTCAGTGGGAGGAATCGTGCCCCATCATTGGTGTCAGAGCGACGAATCGTGCCCCATCATTGGTATCAGTGGGAGGAATAGTGCCCCATCATTAGTATTAGTGGAAGGAATAGTGACCCATCATTGGTATTAGTGGGAGGAATAGTGCCCCATCATTGGTATTAGTGGGAGGAATAGTGCCCCGTCATTGGTGTCAGAGCGACGAATCGTGCCCCATCATTGGTGTCAGTGGGAGGAATAGCACCCCATCATTGGTGTCAGTGGGAGGAATAGCGACCCCATCATTGGTGTCAGTGGAAGGAATCATGCCCCATCATTGGTATCAGTGGCAGGAATAGTGCCCCATCATTGGTGTCAGTGGGAGGAATAGTGCCCCATCATTGGTATCAGTGGGAGGAATAGTGCCCCATCATTAGTATCAGTGGGAGGAATAGTGCCCCATCTTTGGTGTCAGTGGGAGGAATCGTGCCCCGTCATTGGTGTCAGTGGGAGGAATAGTGTCCCATCATTGGTATTAGTGGGAGGAATAGTGCCCCATCATTGGTATTAGTGGGAGGAATAGTGCCCCATCATTGGTGTCAGTGGGAGGAATCGTGCCCCATCATTGGTGTCAGAGCGACGAATCGTGCCCCATCATTGGTATCAGTGGGAGGAATAGTGCCCCATCATTAGTATTAGTGGAAGGAATAGTGACCCATCATTGGTATTAGTGGGAGGAATAGTGCCCCATCATTGGTATTAGTGGGAGAAATAGTGCCCCGTCATTGGTGTCAGAGCGACGAATCGTGCCCCATCATTGGTATTAGTGGGAGGAATAGTGCCCCATCATTGGTGTCAGTGGGAGGAATCGTGCCCCATCATTGGTGTCAGAGCGACGAATCGTGCCCCATCATTGGTATCAGTGGGAGGAATAGTGCCCCATCATTAGTATTAGTGGAAGGAATAGTGACCCATCATTGGTATTAGTGGGAGGAATAGTGCCCCATCATTGGTATTAGTGGGAGGAATAGTGCCCCGTCATTGGTGTCAGAGCGACGAATCGTGCCCCATCATTGGTGTCAGTGGGAGGAATAGCACCCCATCATTGGTGTCAGTGGGAGGAATAGCGACCCCATCATTGGTGTCAGTGGAAGGAATCATGTCCCATCATTGGTATCAGTGGCAGGAATAGTGCCCCATCATTGGTGTCAGTGGGAGGAATAGTGCCCCATCATTGGTATCAGTGGGAGGAATAGTGCCCCATCATTAGTATCAGTGGGAGGAATAGTGCCCCATCTTTGGTGTCAGTGGGAGGAATCGTGCCCCGTCATTGGTGTCAGTGGGAGGAATAGTGTGCCAACATTGGTGTCAGTGGGAGGAATAGTGTCCCAACATTGGTGTCAGTGGGAGAAGGAATAGTTTTCCATCATTGGTGTCAGTGGGGGGGGGGGGAATAGTGCCCCATCGTTGGTGTCAGTGGGGGGGAGGAAAAGTGCCCCATCGTTGGTGTCAGTGGGAGGAATAATGCCCCATCATTGGTATCAGTGACACCAATGATGGGGTACTATTCCTCCCACTGACACCAATGACACTTGCTGACCCCTGTTCCAGTATGGTGCTGCTGCAGCCAGCATATGTGGTTGCAGCAGCACCTCTGCACGGCACACTTACCGGCCGCTCCTTCACTCGATTTTCGTGGGGCTGCTTGGCTCCGCCTCCTCGCCGGTGATTGGCCGCCTGTGTGCCTTTCCTGAGCTACAGTTCTGGCGGCCAATCACCAGTGAGGAGGCGGAGCTGAGCAGCCGCGCGAACATCCAGTTGCCGAACTGAATGAAGGAGCAGATGCGCTTCCTGGACTGGATCATCGTGGGACCGGAGCCAGGTAAGAAACAGCAGCCCCTGCCCACCCCTGTACTTAGTGTCCCTTCCGTTGGAAGGGGGGGGGCGGCGGTAGCGCACCGCCCCCCGAAAAAATGTCAACATGCCGTATACCGGCGTATAAGACGACCCCCGACTTTTGAGAAGATTTTCAAGGGGTAAAAAGTTGTCTTATACGCCGGAAAATACGATACTACAGTTACTCTTCCATTACAAAAAAAAGCCATCACATATGTATGGGTCTAACTATATATTGAAATTTCATAAACTCCTTGAACAACTATGAATCCAGTTTTTTATTACTATACTGAAGATCTGATCATTTTCCTTTCTTTGTATTATTTGACATGGTGTAAAATAACATTATTCATCTGTTTATATTCTCTCCACAGAATCAATTCACAAGTGAACACCGTGTCATGACTGTTTTTCTCAACAATATCAGTCAATTCAGTTGTACCAACAACATCTGAGAATATCACCACACATACCTGTATGCTACAAAAGGCTGAGGAGATGAAGGGGATGGTGACTGAAATTGGAAAAATATTTTGTACAAACACAACACCCTGCTGGCACCCCTAGAACCAGCCCTGATGAATACCATGTTGGTAAGAGCAGAAATAGTCCTGATGCTTATTTCACTGCCAATCTACTTTTTTTGCAATTGAAGGACTCTGGTAAAAAATGAAAGGTGATTCTCAACCTGCCAAGCATTAAACTGGAGTGGAGTCTTGGCCATGACAGCTGTCTTTCCAGGATTTCAAAATTAACTTCTTTTACATTGTCATTATGGGGTATTGTTTGTAGACTGTTGAGGAAAAAATGAATTTAATCCATTTTGGAATAAGGCTGTAACATAACAAAATGTGGCAAAAGTTAAGCGCTGTGAATACTTTCTGAATGCACTGTATATCTTAACAATGCTGCTCTTAACATATATAACATAAACATACAACTATTAAACTTTGCAATCCAATAAAGTAAACTGAGTACAGTCATTGAATAAATATGTGCAGTCCCTAAACAAATAAATAAATTGCAGTCCTATAACAAAAGTACAAATATGCAATGGCTTTTTTGATTGGTTCTGGGATTATGCTGTGCTTCCCTCCTTTGTTTCCCCACTCACCAACTAGTGTGGACTCTCAATTACTAAGAATCTAAACCGCTTGGATAAGATAACTTTTAGATGTGAGTTCTCCTTGCTGCTATTTCTCCAGTATTCCACCAAATTCCAGATGTTGATATATAAAAAGGATCATAAAGCATATATTGTGTAATTCTGTATTTTTATTAGTAATAAAATTAAAATTTCACTCACAAAGTAAATAGTTAGAAAAGCATGTATTGCTGAACCAGAAACACTGCCTCAGCATGTGCTCCTCCGGCCAGACATGATGTCACCAGAAGTCCCTGACTAATGCGTTTCACCCCTCCCACAGGGCATCTTCAGAAGCTTTCTAGGGTGTTTGACTTTATCTTACTGTTTCTGCAGGTGGTTGACATCTTTCCTATAACAAAACATTTAGACTGGACTAGGTGGGGCTTTGTTCAAGTAGTTATTTTAGGCCTATAACATTTTTATTTATTTGGAGAATTACCACAGTGTTAATATCCAAGAAATAACAAACATATTACAAAATATAGAATATCTAAACTCATATCTACTTAAAGTAGAATTCCAGGTATGGTTATTTTATACAAAGTTACACAGGTTCAGTTTGGACCAATGTAACTATGTATACACTATACTTAGCTGATACCCCAAGAAGCTGGAAATTATGGAAGTAGACACCGCTACTCAGGTGATCTTTACTTTATTCCTGGTCCCCTGCTGAGAGACTGGCCTGATGCATTGTGAATACAGGAAGGCAGCTGATCAGCACAGGCATCTTTCAAAGAATGTCAAACAATGACAAAGAAAAATTCCCAGCTCAACTTACCAACCAGTATTATGTGCAGTCCTACTTTATAATACTGGGGTGCTGTGAAGAGGCTCTGCAGCTTACTCATGCATTTGCAAATGTGTGAAAACTAAACCCATGTTTTTAAAGCAAACTTTTAGACAGGACAATTCATTTGGATGCAGCTGGTTGGTAAGTTGAGCTGAGAATTTTTCTTTGTTGTTGTTTGACATGCATTGCCCTTCCATATGCTCCTTGCTGCAAAGGCCAGTTATAGATTGGGGCAGTTGCCATTTGTTTGTATCTTTCAAAGAATGTTTTGTTTGTTCTACTTGGATGAAGCGGAAAGAGTGACATTAGCACCCTGACTCTCCAACTTGTCCAGAGCATTCTCTGAATGGCACATGTGCTGAGTGGTTGACCTCCTGTATTCACAATGCATAAAGCAAGCTGCTCAGCACTGGACTTGGAAGAAAGTGAAGTTCACTGGAGTAGCAGTGTCCACTTCAGTGATTTCCAGCTTCTTGGGGAATCAGCTAGATATGATATTAACATCTTGGTCCAAGCATATACCATGCCTGCAATTTTTATTAAAGATTTACTGAGAGAAATATGTTGGCTGCTTTTGCTGTCATACAGTATTTCTGAAAATGCTAACTGCATGATTGTCATGTCAGAAGGCAGTATCACAGCCTGTCTATTGGCATTTTCAAAAGGATAAGTCAGCAGTGAGAGCTTATGCAATTGTCTCAGCACAGGTTTTCTTGAGTGAAGCAACATCAATATAAAGCAAACAATGTTATTTCAAATAGAATATTGTGTATCATGAAGAATAATGTATCAGTTCGCACTGATGAAAAAATATTCTAAGAGTTAACTCAGAGTTCAGCGACATTACATTCAGCCTTGTATTTTAATGGAATTAGGAAATCTGTGTGTAGCCTTTAATATTCTTGTAGTACAAGCAGTACATAGAATATTTAGCCAATATCTTTACCAAAAAGTCTATGCATTTCCAGTTCGAAACATTTGTTTTTTTTGTCTTGTTCTGTCTTGCAGGAATGATACAACTATACAACAGGATAGTCAATCCATTGTATTTACTGGGCCACAAAGTGTCAGCAGCAACCGGAAGTGACACTATCCTTGTCACATATGTGCTCTTACTATTTAGAGGAGATTAGCGTAGAAATGTTCACTGGTCTCCCTCCTATACCCAACAAAACCTGACAGTGGGTGAATGTTGTTGGCAGGTGCAGTTAGCTACCTTGCCACCAGGTGGATCTGCTCCCAATATAGTATAATAAAGGAAAAGTGGTAATTGGGTTGTAGGCCCTTTTAGAGAAAACCTTCCTCTACTGACATATTGGGTGGAGATAGTGCCCATATATATTCCAGTGTGGGAGGGGCCTAGTAGTTGTTGGGGCATGGGAACCAAACACCCCAGAGCTGCTAAGATGTACATTATAAAGCTGATCTAAAAAGTCCTTTGCAGGGCTGAAGTTCCAGGCGAGTTGGTACAATACAGAAGGAACAGCTGTAGTCACCCCATCTCCCCTAATCTTCTAAATGCAGGTCCTGCAGTGGGTCACATAAGACCTTTTAGGACAGAATCCTCAGACATGAGTAGTGGTGAAGCCTGGGAATGAGTGTGTCATCTGGGAGAGTGCCTAGCTTGGCAGAGCTTTGGAAGGGACATGGAAAGAAACTGATATACTAATGAGGGCACCTTGATTATACTGGTATATATGATGTAGCTGAAATCTGTGGCCTTAGTATACATGGAGAAGGTGGTCCCAACTCTGTGTTGCTCCCAAGGAGTGGAGGTGCAAAGGGAAGATGGCTTACAGAATAAGTCCTTGCATCCTTTTCAGAAATGACAACCGAGTTCTGCTAGTATGTCATATGTGATGTTATGTGTCACAGAAACCTTTGTGAAGTTACAGTAGTGTGGCAAATGCATTTTACGTGTGGAAATTCATTTATTATTGAATACTAAGGCCTATGGCTGGGGATGTCAAGAGCAGGCCTATGGCCAAGAGCATGACACAATAAGGGGGAAGGTTCCATCAACAGCAGATGGGTATCTGTCATATCCAAGAAGAAGCAGGGTGGGGACTTGGGAAACTTGGCTCCAACTTCCAGGCAAGGGCGGACTGACCATTTGAAATCTCGGGAACTGCCCGAGGGCCCGGGGTCAGTAGGGGGGCCCCATGAGATGCCCCTGGTACCTTTTTCATAGGCTTTTTTAAGTTTGGGCAAGGACACAGGGGCCCCATGATCCCCTATTGCCCGGGGGCCCCATGAGTTGTCAGTCCGCCCCTGCTTCCAGGCAATCAGAAGCCCACTTCGAATGTTACAGGGATCTATGGAAACAATCAGGCAGCTGTACAGCCACCTATTTGCTTTGACCTGAAACCCAACAGTTAGCTTGTGAAATTTAATAGCAGGGTGGGAGTGTGAATACAACCCCCTGCTGCTGCTAATGCATGTCATACTTTGATGGCAGTAAAAGGGTTAAGTTAAGGTGAAATTTCTACTATGTACATCAGTATGTGTTGACTGACCACAAAAAAAACAATCTCTACACATGTGCAAATATAGACCTATCAGATCTGTGTGAAAATTACAAGAGATTATTGTCATATCATGTTTACGGACAGATTTAGGGGCCCCAAATACCAGCACTGGCACATGGCGTCAATCATATGCTTTCCAAAACTTGGAAGTACCAGATATTTCCTTTCTTCCTGTGAATGAACAGCAATAGAGAGAGAGCAAGAGATGAAAAGGTGAACATGTGTAGCTGGGGATGAGGTATGAATTGTTACTTTGTTTTTTACAAATATAGTGACTAAAAACAGAGATAACATTATTCTTATATTTTTTTTTCATGTTCTCTTTATACTTTTACCTGTTTTTTTTTTCTCACAAGCTACTGTACATTAACTAAATTGAAACAGAGAAATGGAAAAAGATTGCTCTATTATAAATGGTGATCATAGCAGTGTGAAATCATTGGTAACAGACATGATAGCATGTAAGTGTAGATAATGAAGCTAACATTGATTCTCGTCTGATTTATGAGACCCTTCAGTGCAAGTTCAATCTCCCCACTCTTTTCTGGAAAGACCTGTAGCCATAAATGCCAATCAAGTATTACAGCATATATGTAATGCAACCTGCATTTTTTACTCTTGCATCCAAAGTCTGTAAACAGTCCATGAGCTTAATTTAGTTGTTTTATTAGGGATTAGCAACTTGGATGGGGTCTAGGGGTATATGGGATGCTTAATGGAACAATTTGGAGGACAAACGTCTTTTGTACAAAAAGCAGAAAAATTTGATCAGCACTCAGTGTTTTCTAGGAACACCTAGTCCCCTTTAAATGACCCTTCTTCAGGTCCCAAATTAAAATCTCCTAATCCACCTGGCTGTCGTGAAGAATATCCCAGGGCAAGGAATTCCGAGACACATACAGTAAGTACACAGTAATGTCCCAGAGAGAGCTATTTAAGTATTGCACATGACTGTCCTCTCCCTTATAGGCCCATGGGGTGTAAAGGTACTCACGCTGTCCTGTTCCTGTAGTTTTGAAAGGTGAAGTGACTTTCAGGCCTTACTCTGGGTTGACTTCTTCCCCTGCTGACAGGTTGTCCTTTCCTGTAGACAGCAGAAAGGTGGAGGTCCCTCTTTCGAGCTCCCAGCCTGTAGGTAGACCCTCCTCCTCTGGGGTCCCCTCCCAGGCTGCAAGCCAGCAGTACTTCCTCACTTCATCTTCCACCCAACTCCCCTGCTGGCCAGGCTCTCCAATATTTATGTGCTGATCCATCCACATTACCAGGCCTCCTGCATGGTATTGGCCAGACTCCCAAAAATATGTAGATCAGCCCCTCCTCACCCCGCATGTGATAATTTTGCATATAGATATGGACAATTGACAATCGTATTTGTATCAGACTCTGCAAATATCATTCTGACTCCCTCCAGTCCCCCTCCCCTTGCAAGGAATATGGTCTGTGTGTGTGCACTGAGTTCACAAGTGCATATGGCACAGCTGGATGGGCTTCATGGTTGTGATCTCAATTAAGCCTGGTGCCAGAGTGTCTGACAAACCCTTTCATCTGCCCGGTCATAAGGCTATAGCTCAGTTGGTCCCTTGACATGTAGCCTTACCTCAGGGTGGCCATAAAAATGTACATCCCACTTGAATCACTTTTTCATACAAATTCATAAACTTCAACAGGAACAGGTTACATTAAAATAAAGCATATATTCAGATAAGTCATTTTGATACGAGTCATCTGACACTACACATCCCTAGGTAACGTCTACCAGAGAGTAGAAAGCAATATATTTTTATCTGTCACAGCAGGATATGCCATATTTGATGTCTGGACGTTCAGAATATGATTCTGCATATTAATCTGCCAGTGGCTACATGTGCCTACTTAAGGTTATTGAGCATGGTATAAACTTGTGAGGGATTTGGTCACAGCTTGGTTCTCCACCTATCACCCCTCCACAAATGAGGCGATTGGCTCTTGGCTTCAGTAGATACCCCCTGCTGGGACACTAGAAAAAAGGCTGTCATGCCTGGAGAAAAAGAAGAAGAGATTCTCCCTTTTAACACCAGGAACCATCTTTGGGAGAAAAGGCAACCCTTTTGTTCGGACACTTGGAATCTGCTTAACCTCCTCGGCGGTATGATTATTTCTGATTTTTTGTGCTGAAAGCGGTACCATTTTTTTGCATGGAAATATGTAGTTTTTTATTGTAGGCCTGTCATTTTTAGGAATAACTCACTGAAATCTGTACAAACAAGAGTCTAGTAAACATCCCGGGTAGGATAAAATTTGAAACACGAAATCATAAATTATAATTTAATAATCATAAAAAATAATAATATAATAATAATAAATTTAATTCAATAATATAATCAAACCAAAAACACTGAAATTTGAAATACAGAGGCAAATTCGCACATCGCTGAGCAAAGTCGCAAAATCGTTGTCAGTGTCTGATGACGAATTTCCCCACGAATCATTATCACTCAATTCTGCAAGTGGTTCTGATTTACTATCGCTGTTCTCTAGCTGGTCTAAAACCGCTTTTGACGTAAAGGGACGCTTTTTGGACGCCATGGACTTTAAGTTTCCAGGCAGAAAGAACAGTCAAAATGCAGGCAGGGCACAGGACAAAGCAGTAGGGACAAAATGTATGTGAAATGCATTGAAACAGCAATGTTTTACTATGTAATAATCATTTAAAAAAAAAATGAAATTTTTTTAAAAATTCTAATTTGCCGCCGGTTCCAGCGCCCGTACGTCCCGACGTCACAGGGACCGAAACACGGAAGCCGGATGATGGCATCGGCCGGAGGAGATGGCCGGGGACGCTGCAGGGGACACATCGTGGGAGCGAAGGACAAGGTAAGTGCTGCCGGGACTCCCTGAGCAACGCCGCATGGTAAGCCCGAGTGTAGCTCGGGGTTACCGCTCTTGGTACTCAAATTTTACCCCGAGCTACACTCGGGAATATCGCTAAGGAGGTTAAACCAAGGACTTCTGCAAGTATCCTACCTCTTTGTTGTGTTATTGCTCTATTTATATATATATATATATATGTATATATATTGGCTACATCTTTTCTGTAAATATTTTTATTGCACCATTTTGACCTTTTTAGTAATAAATCCTATTTTCTGAAAAGTGTTGAAACTGTCTCTAAAACTTTTAATGCAAACTAAAAGAATCCCTGTCTATGAAGAGTGCTACTGTGTGTTTTAAAACCTCTGCATACATCTGTCTGTGGTGGCAGTGTGTATACAGACACTTATTCAAACATCATAGGGTTACTGCTAAGATTTGTGAGTTTCCTCCTTCTCTGTAAAAAGGTGGTGGTGGCAGTCTGAAGAGTTAATTGCGTAATTAACCTGACCCAGTAACAATCACTCTCAGGCTGCTGGCACATATTATGTGGTCCAGTGAGCTGGAAAATCTTTGTGCAGGGCGCAGCTGAGAGTGGCATTGGTACACAAGTGGCAGTGCGGTCTTAGACTGGCTGGTCCTTCAGTCACAAGTTGGTGAGAAGGGCTGGGGTTTGACGACACGCCAGTCACACCGCCCACTGCCTTCTAAAAACTTCTCCAAGTCTCCAGAGCAGGGGGAGGTACTAAGAAAACTGACCTGTAAAGCCCTTCAGCTCTAACCTAAAGTAACCTTGTTAACTCACACCCAGGCTTCCACCACACCTCTAACTATACATAAAAAAGCCTATTTACACTGTAGAAAGTTACGTACACACACTTACTATATATATATATATATATATATATGGAATCATTAGCTATGCTAGATGCATTTTAGTGAGACGTGTGAGTCAGAATTGAGGTTTAAGGATCTGGTAGCCCACTTTTATTGAAATTATTTGGCAGCACTACTGGTCTTGACAGGTTACTTTTACCCAGCTCCTTGACTCTCTTGCTCACCCAGTCTTCATTTCAGCACCTTGCTGCAAGGGCCCACTCCTGGCCTCTAGCTATGGGTTCTTGGGTTCTCACACTCCTCCTGAGACTTGTGGACTCCCTAGTCACTCACTAGTCACCTGTCAGAATTTCTATAAGAGAAATTATATTTTCATCTTTTCTCCAGCTCAAAATCATAGTTAATAGGCCCTGACAACCCAGGGTCTTTCAGGTCTCAGTTCACGCAAGAGACAATCTTATTCCCAACTGAGATGGTTTGTTCTTGCAAATGAAGTGTGCAGAACTGAGGTAAGCAAGGACACCTCTCAGTGCATGAATAATGGGTCTCTACCCACATGAAGACTGGGAGAGATTCTATGCTTGTCCTACATGTAGTATCTTCTGACAAAACCTTGGACCTAACAAACAAAGGCCAACAAATTAAGGCACATGACAAAGAAAGAAAAAAAAAATTAAACAAAATCACTAGTCTAGGTTTACGAGGACCTAAACTTTATTTGCCCAGGTGAACCAAGAGTAACATCCTGGGACAGTTCAGACAATGACGGTATCTCAATATTGTTCCAAAGGTTGAAGGACATTGTATAGTTAACTAAAAGTGAACATGCTAGAGACTCTGAAAACCAGCTAGAAACTCAAGAAAAAAAGAAAGAAAAAGGAATTATATTTTTCAAAAGTGTATAAAAATAAAATGAGATATGTCTGAAACATTTCAGGAAAAGACTATAAGAAAATTAAGTATTAAGATGCTTATCCATTCAAGTGCATATGTTCGAAATGGAATCTTATATTATTTGAAGGAAGACTGAAAGGTAAGTTGTAATCCCACTATATGTTTAGTGTGTTGAAATGTATCTTTATTGAAAAAAATATTGTATGTGTGCTACCATAGCTATAATCAATAAGTGGTTAAGTATGCAGATTATTAGCTTTATATATATATATGTATATGAATATGTGTGCATCTATCTATCTATCTATCTATCTATCTATCTATCTATCCAGTGCTCAGCATAAATGAGTACACCCCTTTTGAAAAGTAAGATTTTAATCAATATCTCAATGAACATAAGAACAATTTCCGGGGGAGTGGCTTGGAGCTTGAACCGCATGGTAGGACACTGAGTGAGCTCTAGGGAGAAGTCAGCTTTTGAGCCATTTAAGCGGTACACAGCAGGACGATCATGGGCAGGATCATTAAGCCCACTTCCCACAATCGCCCACACCACTTGCATTCTGGGTCTTCAGCATGACAGATCCAGGATCGTTTCCAGAATAAATGCACACACAGAGGAGCGGCCCTGTTGGGAGCAAGATAGCTCCTGTACAGCATGAGGAGGTTCACAGGGAGGTGTCTCTGTCAGCAACTGAGATTGGGTAGGAGAGGACACTTGCCCTGATCCACCACTCGCATATTCTGAGATGACACAGATCGCTGCAGATCTAAAGAGAACAGCTGCCATAACCGATCTCTCTCTCTGAGCAATTGATAACTGCGCTGAAGGCTGGTGCTTACCGGGACAGGGCAATCTCTAGGCTGGAGAAAGTTTCTGAAACACATACCACACACCTGATTAATGTGAATCACCGCCTAGAAGATCTAGATAACAGAGGAAGACGACATAACATTAGAGCCAGAGGTGTCCCTGAATCTGTGTCTGCTGAACAGCTCATGTCAGCTTTACAATCCATCTTCAATATCTGTTAGAGTGGCCTGCGGACACTGTCATTGATTTTGAAAGAGCACACAGAGCCCTTGGGCCAAGGGGGATGGATGGCTCCCCTCCCAGAGACATTATTTGCTGCATTGCCAATTTCACACTGAAAGAAGAAATCCTTAAAAAAGCCCGGCAAAATTAGCTCATTACTTTTAACGGTAATGAATTTGCCCTCCTTCAGAATCTCTCCCCAATTACACTGAAAAATAGAAGAGCATTACGCCCCCTACTGGCCGTTATGCAGGAGAAGGGGATTCTTTACAGATTTTCTGTAATGGTTTCCTTTTGCCTTACAAGCGACTCTGAACGGAAAAAACTATCTGCTCAGACTGCCTCTGACCTTCAGAGTTTCTGTGACAACCTCCAACTTCCGCACATGGAACTTCCTGAATGTTATGAGGAATTTTGACTTCCATCAGCAGTGCCTGTCACTGCACGCACGCACACCTCCACAAACCCCTTCCAAAGCACAGTTCAAGAAGACCAGGCACCAGAAGCAGGCCGGTTCGGGCTCCAGTTTGTCCTCTCCGAAGTCCAAACAGCGCAGAGCTAGAGAGGATTTTGATGATACCTGACTGTGCTTAGTCAATTTTTGTCCTCTCTTCTCTTTTGAAGACCTTACTGTCCTCTTCTGGAAGGTTGAGGAGTTGGGGGTTCTGTGATGGGGTGGGGGTCTTTCAGGCGGCTAAATCAAATCATAGTGTATTACCCTTTAAAAATAATTTTTTATTAATAAAAGTAATGCACTCACATTTACTCTATGTTAAAACCGCTTTGTGCACAAAACGTGTCCTCCAGAACTTTTTCCCAGGTGAAAATCCTAAAATTGCCAGCTGGTGTCAGTATGGAACCATTGAGCGTCGTGGGGGAGGGGCACTTCAAAAAGGCATGGTTGGAATTACAGGCTATTCTAGACACTAATTACAAGTGTTCCTTATTCTTCAAAAAACTAGTTTATTATGAGGGAGCAAATAAAGGTGGGCATTTCTTGGCCAGGGCCTTGCGTGAGGCTAAGCTAAATGAAAATATCCATGGGGTCAGGAACTCGAAAGGTACCCTGGAACACGATACTAAAGTGATTGCTTCATTGTTCCATCAATACTACACCAACCTGTATAATTTGCACCCCACTCACACCCCCAAAGATCTTAAATTAAAAACTTGACTTAATTAAGGATTTTCTTAGGAAAAGCAAACTGCCCTCCCTAAACCGCTCAGATGTCAAATTGCTAGAATGCCCCATTGGGGAGGTGGAACTGGCTAATGCTATCAAAAGCTTAAAACCAGGGAAAAGCCCAGGCCCAGATGGGTTGACATCACAGTATTATAAGACCTTTAGTTCTCTGCTCTCTGCACATCTACTCCAGACCTTTAACTCTCTGACTACATCTCAGCCAATACCCCCTTCTTTCTCTTTTGCATATATTACTGTAATCCCCAAAAAAGATAAAGACCCTGCTGAATGCACGAGCAACAGAACTATTTCCCTACTCAACACTGACATAAAACTGCTTGCAAAAATACTGGCTAACCAGCTTAGGCTTTATCTCTCTGATATTATTGGCCTGGAACAAGTCGGTTTCATGCCGGGTAGGGAAGCGCAGGACAATATTGTCAAGGCTCTTTACCTAATCTATAGGGTGCATGTTGAGGTCCTCTAGGGTCTTCTCCTCTTTACTGATGCAGTGAAGGCCTTCGATTGTGTGTCTTGGGACTTCATGTTTGCTACGTGTGCTCATATCGGACTGGCACCTAACATGCTGAATTGGATTGCTGCTCTGTATCAAAACCCCACGGCTAAGATCAAGGTCAATGGCACGCTCTCTGACACAATCACTATTAAGAATGGAATGAGACAAGGTTGCCCTCTGTCTCCCCTTCTGTTCATCCTCACCCTTGAACCCTTCATTCAGCTGGTTCAGCAAAATGAGGTGATTCATGGATTTTGCATTAACAATGAGACTTACAGAATGGCAGCATACATGGATGACCTGTTATTTTTCATATCCCAACCCCTCATATCTGTGCCTAACCTTTTGAGCTTATTCAACCACTACCATTTCCTTTCAAATTTGAAAATTAACTACACGAAGTCAGAGGCCTTGAATTTTAACTGTCCAATCTTCCTCTTTAGCCCTCATTAAGCATAATTGCTCTTTTAAGTGGGTCCCTCTAGCCCTTAACTATTTATGAATTTGGTTTACTCTAAATTTGGAGGATTCGTACAAGAAAAACTTTGTCCCCTTATTACGCAAGATTCGGAATGATCTTAAAATCTGGCATGCGAAAACCTTCTCCTGGTTTGTTAGAGCAGCGAATGAATGAATATTCTCCCTCGGATACTGTACTGTATGAATACTTTCCCTGTTATGCTCCCCTTCATCTTTTTTAAGCAATTACAACAGGCTCAGAGAGCCTTTGTGTGGGCCAATGAAAAACCATGGATTCGATTTCAACTAATCACGCACACTGAACGTTCCGGTGGTATGGGGTTGCCAGACTTTAAAAAGTATTATTAAGCTACTCACATTACCAGAATCATAGGCTGGAATTGTAATTCCATATATAAACACTGGGTTTCCCTTGAAAGCTCCTATTCTTCAGCTCCTTTAAGATTTTCACCATGGTTGTCAAAGTCTACCTACTTGAAGCATCTGATGGATCATCCCTTAATTGGTGCAACTTTAGATGTGTATTATGATCTTGTGAAGGTTGAGGGTTTTGCAAGCGCTCCAAGCCCCCTCACCCCCATTGCTGATAATCCTGAGTTTCCCTCTGGGTTGGACTGTAGAGTGATTCCGGTGTACGAGTCGGGTGTATCTCTATTGGTGACTCATTGCCTCAAGCAAGAGGGAGTTAAGTCCAAAGGAGAGCTTCAGGAGATATGTGGTCAGGTTTCTCTCCCATACTGGACTTATTTTCAAATACATAATTACTTGACCAACCACAGATGGAAGGCAGCCTTCTCCAGACCTCTTACAACATTATAAACGCTATGTCTGAAAGGGAAACCTGTTGAGAATACCACCTCTTTGGCCTATTCTTGGTTTCAAAACAATCTTTCTGACACCCACGACAATGTTTGGCTAGGTTGGGAATCAGCCTTTCAGGCAGAGTTCTCCGATAACCACTAGAGAAAAGCCTGCATTTTTGCTCACAAATGCTCCATCAGCACCAGGACTCTCCTACAAATTGTTAACACATTGGTACGCTACACCAGACAGCTTAAAGAGGTGGTTTCCCCAGATGTCAGGCTTATTTTGGCGCTATGAGTCATCGAAGGGCTCCTTGTTCCATGTTTGGTGGCAATATCCACAACTTAAGCATTCTGGGATGACGTACGAAAGTTGATCTGCTCTATTATGGAGACTGCATTGCCCTTAACTCCTGAATGTTGCCTCCTTCATATTTATGAGTACTCGATGAAATTGCACAAGATTTTGAATGCGGCTAAGTCCTTAATTTCCAGACATTGGAAGACCACTCATACTCCCTCAATTCAAGACTGGATAAGAGAAGTTGTTATTCAGGAATTGGAACGGACACTGACTATGACTGGTGACATGGTTCCCAGGTTACACAAATTGTGGTCCAATTGGTATGCTTTCACTTTTTTGGAAAGATATAAAGGGCTGATAGGTGAATAGCTCTTTTTCTCTTTTAAACATGTGGGTCATGCTGGTGATTTCTATGCATCTCTTATGGAGCTAGATCTGTCCTTACTTATGCTATTCTCTTGCTTTCTTTCCTAGCTTTTCATTTTCCTCTGTTCTTATTTTTCTTTCTATCAGATTTGATGATTATACCTGCAAATTGTAAATGTTTTACTATGTGAATGCTTCCTAATGTTTTGATTATACTAATGAGTTTGCTCCGAAACTAACTTGTAAACTGTGTATTACATGATATGATAATATGCTATGCTTTCTTGCAGCTCATTCTTTTTCATATGTTCTGCTTTTTCTTTCTGAATAAAAGCCAATTGTTTAAAAAAAAAAAAAAAGAACAATTTCAAAAATTTTGACAAAACTGAGTTTTATAGAACATTTGTTTAGCTCATTACATGAACGTAAGTATAATAATATAACTTAGATTACAAAATCTTCAGTTTTATTCAAATGAGTTGATGAAAAAATGAATACACCTCACAACGAAAACAACTCCATCTAGTATTTTGTATGACCTCCATGATTTGTAAGGACAGCACCAAGTCTTCTAGGTATAGAATGAACAAGTTGGCGACATATTGCAACATCAATCGTTTTCCATTCTTCAAGAACGACCTCTTTTAGAGCCTGGATGCTGGATGGAGATTGATACTCAACTTGGCTCTTCAGAATTCCCCAGAGGTGTTCGATTGGGTTCAGATCAGGAGACATACTTGGCCACTGAATAATGTTCACCCTGTTCTTCAGAAATGCAACAGTAGACTTAGATGTGTGTTTTGGATCATTAACATATTGGAAGCTACGAAAAAGGGCACAGAGTGATGGTAGCGTCTTCTCTTTCAATATAGAGCATTATATCTGTAAAGTCATGATACCATCAATGAAATGCAGCTGCCCGACACCAGCAGTATTCATGCAGCTCCCCAGAAGGACACTGCCACCACCATGTTTCCCTGTAGGCACCATGCATTTTTCTTTGTACTCCTCACTTTTGCAACGCCATAGAGTTTTGAAGCCATCAGTTCCAAAAACATTTATCTTGGTCTCATCACTTCAGAGTACAGCATCCCAGTAGTCTTCTTCTTTTTTAGAATGGGCCCTGGCAAATCCTAGTTGGGTTTTTTGTGCATGGGCATTAGGAGAGGCTTCCTTCGTGGATGACACCCATGCATGCCATTCCTCTGCAGTGTACGCTGTATTGGGTAACAGGAAACAGTCACCCCAGTTTGGCTTTCCAACTCTAGCTAACAGTAATGAACTTGCATGGCGATTTTCTTTAACCCTTATCAGAAGATGCTCCTGTTGAGATGTTAACTTCCATGGACAGCCTTGACAACTCTGTGAGATATTTGCAGTTCCATCTTTGTTCAATTTTTGTATCACTTTTGCTATAGTATTCTGACTGATAAGTAAAGTTTTGCTGATCTTCTTGTAGCCTTCACCTTTCTTGTGTAAAGAAATTATTTTCTTTCTTTCTCAGGCCTTGTGACATTTCTCTTCCATGTGGTGCCATTGCTGACAGCATGAAATGGGAGGGGTTTTTTTGTTAAGTAAAGCCTTTTTATAGTCAGCTGTCTGCTGGGCACCTGTTTAAGGAATAATTAGACTCACCTGTAGTTGAATTCTTGTTAACTAGGATTTTGCTGTCTAAAATTTAGCTTTGGCTTTGCTCTTAAGATTTTTATTGGGTTGTATTCATTTTTGCAATATGGTCTTGAATTAATTTGTTAGGAAAAATACTTTTTTGTGTGTGCAAATTAACTAATCTTGTTTGCAATCAATGGCCCACATTTGTGGGAGTATTTTGTAGCATAGTGTCCCATAGAAAATGTTGATTCTGAAAGGAAAGTAAAAGTTTTTTTTTCTGACAAATCTGTTGGGGTGTACTCATTTATGCTGATATATATATATATATATATATATATATATATATATTGTCTATCTATCATCTATGTGCATAAATAATATTTTATACTTATCATAAAGTGATACTCAGTGACAAAAGGGTGGCAGAAACAAACTTTGGCTGGATTATTCGACGAATTCATCAATAAGAAGTACGGTAGGTACTACCTTCCGGGCCACCTTCTGTACCGGTTTTTTAAAATTTTATAAGTGTGTTGTGTGCCAATAGATAAAAGAGAAAGTCAGGTAGACAGGGGGGAATCTGATCCTAGCCATCCATCTGATCCAATTGCAGCCATCCATCTGATTATCAAGCACACTGCACTCATACATAACCCATCTGACCATCCAAGAGACTGCACTCACCAGGGCAGCCATCACATCTGATCATACTCAGGACACACAGTTCCAGCCTGGTGAGATGCCACTTGGGGAAGCTTAACTCCACCCATCAATTGGCAGCCATCTTTGGGGTACCTGATATTTGGTAGGTAATTATAATCTATATTATGGTGATTCTGCTTGACTTGTCTAATAAGATTATTGTCATTTTTCTTGTTGTAACCTAATTTTTCTCCCCACGATAACATAATCACCAAAATGCTTATGTTTTATTTTTAGTGTTGATATAATCATTATTTTTCTGTTCTTGGGCCATATTGGCATACAGTTTTGCGTATTTTGAGGCTTATTCCTTCTGCAGGGGAATAACAGTTGAAATTCCATAAAATACAGACTATTGTCTGATAGTTATTTATCATTGGTTATTTTGTCTACGGGGAGAAATTAATGATCATTATTAGAGATGAGCGAATTATTAAAAAATTCGGTTCGGCCGATTCGCCGAATTCGCGGAAAAAATTTGCTTCGAGCCGAATATATTCGCTGCGAATTTAACTTATAAAAAGGGTGTTTCTAGGCTTCAGAGAGCCTTTATATTAGTGCAGAACACTGTACCTTTAATTTAAATGCCCTTGGAGTCTGCTGGGGAAGAGAAATAATACTGTCAGTCAGTATGACATGCAGATGAGTGCCGTCGATCTTAGAATCACCGCACACTTCACTCATTTGGGCAATCACGGGGCCAAAACCAGAGTGTGGAGCCACAGTGTGGCGGTGGAGGCAGCAGCAATGGGAGGCCATACAGCACCCTATGACAAAATGGAACCCACCAGCAGTGTGAGGAGACCTGAAAGTGGCACATGGCAGAGTGTGGCGATGGAGACAGCAGCAATGGGAGGCCGTACAGGGACCCATGACACACTCTGGACCTGGCAGCAGCATGAGGAGGCGGTACAGGGGCCCATGACAGATTACGGGCCTGGCAGCAGCATGAGGAGTCGGTATGGGGGCCCATGGCAGATTACGGGCCTGGCAGCAGCATGAGGAGGCGGTACAGGGGCCCATGGCAGAGTGGCGGAGCGTAAGCAGCTAAAATTGAAGGCCATACAGAGGCCTATGTTAAAAAGTCCCCCCAGCAGCAGCGTGGGGAGACGACTATCAAGAGTCCAATGGCAGAGTGGCGGAGCAGAAGCAGCTTCAATTGAAGGCCATACACAGGCCTAGGTTAAAAAGCGGAAGCCGTCAGCAGCGTGAGCAGACGACAGAGACACATGGCGCAGGGTGGCGGTGGATGCAGCAGTATTCGGAAGCCAAACACAGGCCTCGGTTAAAAAGCGGAAGCCGTCAGCAGCGTGAGCAGACGACAGAGGCACATGGCGCAGGGTGGCGGTGGAGGCAGCAGCAATGGAAGGCCATACAGCACCCTATCACAAAATGGAACCCACCAACAGTGTAAGGAGACCTGAAAGTGGCACATGGCGCAGGGTGGCGGTGGAGGCAGCAGTATTCGGAAGCCATACACAGGCCTAGGTTAAAAAGCGGAAGCCGTCAGCAGCGTGAGCAGACGACAGAGACACATGGCGCAGGGTGGCGGTGGATGCAGCAGTATTCAGAAGCCAAACACAGGCCTCGGTTAAAAAGCGGAAGCCGTCAGCAGCGTGAGCAGACGACAGAGACACATGGCGCAGGGTGGCGGTGGATGCAGCAGTATTCGGAAGCCAAACACAGGCCTCGGTTAAAAAGCGGAAACCGTCAGCAGCGTGAGCAGACGACAGAGGCACATGGCGCAGGGTGGCGGTGGAGGCAGCAGTATTCGGAAGCCATACACAGGCCTAGGTTAAAAAGCGGAAGCCGTCAGCAGCATGAGCAGACGACAGAGACACATGGCTCAGGGTGGCGGTGGATGCAGCAGTATTCGGAAGCCAAACACAGGCCTCGGTTAAAAAGCGAAAGCCGTCAGCAGCGTGAGCAGACGACAGAGGCACATGGCGCAGGGTGGCGGTGGAGGCAGCAGCAATGGAAGGCCATACAGCACCCTATCACAAAATGGAACCCACCAACAGTGTAAGGAGACCTGAAAGTGGCACATGGCGCAGGGTGGCGGTGGAGGCAGCAGTATTCGGAAGCCATACACAGGCCTAGGTTAAAAAGCGGAAGCCGTCAGCAGCGTGAGCAGACGACAGAGACACATGGCGCAGGGTGGCGGTGGATGCAGCAGTATTCGGAAGCCAAACACAGGCCTCGGTTAAAAAGCGGAAGTCGTCAGCAGCGTGAGCAGACGAAAGAGACACATGGCGCAGGGTGGCGGTGGATGCAGCAGTATTCGGAAGCCAAACACAGGCCTCGGTTAAAAAGCGGAAGCCGTCAGCAGCGTGAGCAGACGACAGAGGCACATGGCGCAGGGTGGCGGTGGAGGCAGCAGTATTCGGAAGCCATACACAGGCCTAGGTTAAAAAGCGGAAGCCGTCAGCAGCGTGAGCAGACGACAGAGACACATGGCGCAGGGTGGCGGTGGATGCAGCAGTATTCGGAAGCCAAACACAGGCCTCGGTTAAAAAGCGGAAGCCGTCAGCAGCGTGAGCAGACGACAGAGGCACATGGCGCAGGGTGGCGGTGGAGGCAGCAGTATTCGGAAGCCATACACAGGCCTCGGTTTAAAACTGGAACCCAGCAGCGTGAGCAGACGACAAAGACGCACATGGCAGAGGATGGATCTGGCAGCAGTATGAGAAGGCGGTACAGGGGCCCGTGGCACACTGTGGTGATGGGGGCTACAGCAACTGGATGCCAGAAAGTGTCCGATAGGGCTATATACTGCATGACTACATAGGTGGTTTTTATAGTACTTTATTTTGGCCTCCCTCTCAGCAGGTGTGAAAAAGGCCACCATTTTTGAACGGTAGCGAGGGTCCAACAAGGTGGACAGCCAAAAGTCATCCCTCTGTCTGATGGTTATTATTCGGCTGTCGCTACACAAGCAACCGAGCATGCTATGGGCCATTTGTGCCAAGGAATGCGAGGGACTCCCTGCCTCCATCTCCACAGCATACTGCCACGGTGCGTCTGGGTCCTCTGTCTCCTCCTCCTCCTCTACCAGATGCTCCTGCTCCTCCACTCCTGTCCGCTGAGTGGAAAAACCACCCATTTCACTCAATAATTCCTGAGCACCAATGTCCTCCTCTACCTCCTCCTCTTCTTCCTGTCCTGCCCCCACAGGGGTCATGTGGCGTTGAGATCTGTGCGCCACGTCTACCGCACCCTGACCAACCATTGTTAACAGCATTTGTTCCAGGACGTGCAACAGAGGAATGACGTCGTTCATCCCATAGTCCTGCCGACTCACGAATAGCGTGGCCTCCTCAAAGGGCCTGAGCAAGCGGCAGGTGTCACGCATGAGCTGCCAATGGCTGACATCTAAGTTACACAGGGGAGTACCTTTATCCGCTTGTAACATCAGGAAATCGGTGATGGCCTTTCGCTGTTCGTAAAGGCGGTCTAACATATGTAGGGTTGAATTCCACCTTGTTGCAACGTCGCAGATCAGGCGATGCTGTGGAATTCCGTTCTGCCGCTGCAGCTCAAGGAGGGTGTGCTTTGCGGTGTAGGAATGGCTGAAATGCATGCAAAGTTTACGTGACATTTTAAGGATGTCTTGCAGTGGGATGGTGGATTTTAGGAACAGCTTGACAACCAGATTGAACACGTGAGCCATGCATGGCGCATGGCACAACTTTCCTTGACGCAGAGCAGACACCATGTTCTTTCCGTTGTCGGTCAACATGGTTCCGATTTTCAGTTTGCGCGGAGAGAGCCATCTGTCGATTTCTCTGTTCATTACACTCAGAAGTTCCTCCCCTGTGTGACTACGTTCGCCAAGACATACCAGGTGCAGCACAGCGTGACACCGTTGCGCCCTGCACATGTGATATGCCGGTCGGGTAATGGGACTTGGCACGGGGGTGGCGGCTGAGGACACGGCGGAAGAAGAGGTGGTAGAGGCGGACATCTTTGCTGGACCAAGGACGTGCAAACGTGGAGGCAAAAGCGGCGTGACCTGTCCAAGTTGCTGGTGCGGCTGTGCCGGCACCACGTTCACCCAGTGGGCCGTAAATGACATGTACTGTCCCTGACCGTAGTTACAGCTCCACACGTCGGCGCTGCCGTGCACTTTGGCGGAGACTGACATGCTTAAAGACTGGCCCACCATCTCTTCTACATGTGAATGCAGGGCTGGCACTGCCTTTTTGGCGAAGAAATTCCGAAAAATTTGGCGAAAAATTGGCACTCTCCACCGCGGCTCGGCACAAGCCATCATTTCTCGGAAAGGTGCTGAGTCCACCACTTGGAAAGGGAGGGACTGCAGCACCAGCAACTTTGACAGGAGGACGTTCAGCTTCTGCACTGCGTGCTCGCAAACTGTTGTCTCTTGGAAACGGATTCCAAGAAAGACTGCTGACGGAATCCGTGAAGAGGAGTAGCAGGAGAAGGAGCATCTGAACGAGCGGAAGATGCCAACGAGCGACAACTCCCCTCAGCAGAGGTGTTGGAGCCTTGACTGGCTGATAGAGGGTGATTGATGTCGGGTGACGGAGCAAGTAACGGAGCGGGTGATGGAGCGGGGGCAGGGGCAGGCAGAACCGCCGTATCTTTATCACGGTTTTCCCAGGCCACCGAATGGCGACGCTGCATATGCTGACGCAACGCTGTAGTCCCAACATTGGCCCCCCTGGCCACGCTTGACTTTCTGGCCACATAGTTGACATACGGCTACGTTTACTTCCTCGGGCGGCTTGACGAAAAATTGCCACACCGCCGAGTAGGAAACTTTGCCCCCGCTACTCCTCACTGGCTGACTGCTACTTCCTCCGTGCACACCGGCACCACTACTGTCCGTGGTGGTAGGCTGCAGTGGAGCTGGTGCTCTACTCCGTGGCCGTTTGGCTCCACTGACACTGCTGCGACCCTGCTGCCTCCTGGGCAACCCACCGACTGTTTTGCTCGCTGGCAAGCTGGCACCCTCTTCTCCTGATGATGCGGAAGCAATAGCCTGATGACGACGAGGCTGCCAAGTGCGATCAGCCTCATCATCATCAATTAGGGTCTCCGCGTCACTACTAGCCCCCTCGACTGCGTGTGGGTCAGGAGACAGACCTGTCTCTAGACCGGCTACCGAGCCACTCTCCTCGCCAGTACTTCTTTGCCTGGCTGCTGAAGAGGCGGATGTCTCCCCCCGTTCCTGACCGCCCTCTGTTAGCTCTTCCTCACTGTACAGTGGGGCTGAGCCCACAGCATGCGATACTTCACTTGGTGAGGGAACACCAAAGGACAGGGGCAGGTCGAGGACACGTAATTTCAGTGGGCTTGCTCCCGGGCCATGCCAACTAACGGTTGTGTCTGACGTACCCACCGACCGTTGGCTGTAGGTGTCAGAGGTGACCTGGGAAGAGGAAGACGACCAAGTCAACCAATCGATGACGGCAGGGTTGTCGGTGGAGACACGACCACTGGATGACACCGGGAGCACTGGCCTCTGGCTGCGACTAGTGCTGCCTCGACCCCTTCCTCTGCTGCCACGTCTGCTCGCTCCTGAAACATTGCCTCCTCTGCCACTCCTCTGCGTGTTGTCTGACATACTCTTTAATTCAATAAGCACCCCAAAAATAAAACCGGATTTAACTCTTTGAACGTACAATAGTGGTTGTGAAGCAGAAAGTCAGTTTATTTAGCACAATCGGTCAATTGCAGCTTGTCGTTGGCTGGAAACTGTACGTTTATGTCACTGGAATGCACTAATCACCCAAAAAATATTACCGCCACCCGGCGTGTAAATGGATCTAACTCTTTGAACGTACAATAGTGGTTGTGAAGCAGAAAGTCAGTTTATTGTACACAATCGGTCAATTGCAGCTTGCCGTTGGCTGGAAACTGTACGTTTCTGTCACTGGAATGCACTAATCACCCAAAAAATATTACCGCCAGCCGGCGTGTAAATGGATCTAACTCTTTGAATGTACAATAGTGGTTGTGAAGCAGAAAGTCAGTTTATTTAGCACAATCGGTCAATTGCAGCTTGCCGTTGGCTGGAAACTGTACGTTTATGTCACTGGAATGCACTAATCACCCAAAAAATATTACCGCCACCCGGCGTGTATATGGATTTAACTCTTTGAACGTACAATAGTGGTTGTGAAGCAGAAAGTCAGTTTATTTAGCACAATCGGTCAATTGCAGCTTGCCGTTGGCTGGAAACTGTACGTTTATGTCACTGGAATGCACTAATCACCCAAAAAATATTACCGCCACCCGGCGTGTATATGGATTTAACTCTTTGAATGTACAATAGTGGTTGTGAAGCAGAAATTCAGTTTATTGTACACAATCGGTCAATTGCAGCTTGCCGTTGGCTGGAAACTGTATGTTTATGTCACTGGAATGCACTAATCACCCAAAAAATATTACCGCCAGCCTGCGTGTATATGGATTTAACTCTTTGAACGTACAATAGTGGTTGTGAAGCAGAAAGTCAGTTTATTTAGCACAATCGGTCAATTGCAGCTTGCCGTTGGCTGGAAACTGTACGTTTATGTCACTGGAATGCACTAATCACCCAAAAAATATTACCGCCAGCCGGCGTGTATATGGATTTAACTCTTTGAACGTACAATAGTGGTTGTGAAGCAGAAAATCAGTTTATTTAGCACAATCGGTCAATTGCAGCTTGCCGTTGGCTGGAAACTGTACGTTTATGTCACTGGAATGCACTAATCACCCAAAAAATATTACCGCCACCCGGCGTGTAAATGGATCTAACTCTTTGAACGTACAATAGTGGTTGTGAAGCAGAAAGTCAGTTTATTGTACACAATCGGTCAATTGCAGCTTGCCGTTGGCTGGAAACTGTACGTTTCTGTCACTGGAATGCACTAATCACCCAAAAAATATTACCGCCACCCGGCGTGTAAATGGATCTAACTCTTTGAACGTACAATAGTGGTTGTGAAGCAGAAAGTCAGTTTATTTAGCACAATCGGTCAATTGCAGCTTGCCGTTGGCTGGAAACTGTACGTTTATGTCACTGGAATGCACTAATCACCCAAAAAATATTACCGCCACCCGGCGTGTATATGGATTTAACTCTTTGAACGTACAATAGTGGTTGTGAAGCAGAAAGTCAGTTTATTTAGCACAATCGGTCAATTGCAGCTTGCCGTTGGCTGGAAACTGTACGTTTATGTCACTGGAATGCACTAATCACCCAAAAAATATTACCGCCAGCCGGCGTGTAAATGGATCTAACTCTTTGAACGTACAATAGTGGTTGTGAAGCAGAAAGTCAGTTTATTTAGCACAATCGGTCAATTGCAGCTTGCCGTTGGCTGGAAACTGTACGTTTATGTCACTGGAATGCACTAATCACCCAAAAAATATTACCGCCACCCGGCGTGTAAATGGATCTAACTCTTTGAACGTACAATAGTTGTTGTGAAGCAGAAAGTCAGTTTATTTAGCACAATCGATCAATTGCAGCTTGCCGTTGGCTGGAAACTGTACGTTTCTGTCACTGGAATGCACTAATCACCCAAAAAATATTACCGCCAGCCGGCGTGTAAATGGATCTAACTCTTTGAACGTACAATAGTGGTTGTGAAGCAGAAAGTCAGTTTATTTAGCACAATCAGTCAATTGCAGCTTGCCGTTGGCTGGAAACTGTACGTTTATGTCACTGGAATGCACTAATCACCCAAAAAATATTACCGCCACCCGGCGTGTAAATGGATCTAACTCTTTGAACGTACAATAGTGGTTGTGAAGCAGAAAGTCAGTTTATTTAGCACAATCGGTCAATTGCAGCTTGCCGTTGGCTGGAAACTGTACGTTTATGTCACTGGAATGCACTAATCACCCAAAAAATATTACCGCCACCCGGCGTGTATATGGATTTAACTCTTTGAACGTACAATAGTGGTTGTGAAGCAGAAAGTCAGTTTATTTAGCACAATCGGCAAACTGCAGCACCAACTGTGCACGACAGCCACCAAAAAAAAAATGGTGTATGTCACTTTAAATTTTCGATTCTTTGATAGCTGTGGCCCTAAGTAACGATTCTGTGTCCCTGAGTAACGATTCTGTGTCCCTGAGTAACGATTCTGTGTCCCTGAGTAACTATTCTGTGTCCCTGAGTAACAATTCTGTGTCCCTGAGTAACGATTCTGTGTCCCTGAGTAACGATTCTGTGTCCCTGAGTAACAATTCTGTGTCCCTGAGTAACAATTCTGTGTCCCTGAGTAACGATTCTGTGGCCCTAAAGTCTCTGTGGCCCTAACTCTGTCCCTCAACACACAGAGGTCTGTCTCTCTTGAATGACCGGAGGCTAATGGAGAATTCTAAGATGGCCGCGATTTATAGCTCCACCATTACACAGTGCTGGCTGGCTGGCTGCTGATTGGCTAATGCGATCACATGTCATGATTCATGACTCATGAATGCATTATGGGTCAGCGCGCCTTGTCTGCGCGCCTTCCCAGAAATCCGCGCCCCATCTTCTCTGTCCATTTTCTCCTGTCGCCACACATGTCGCCGCCATTTTTGGGAAAATTCGATTCGTGCATCCGAAGTTTGCTAATCTTCGGATTCGTCGCGAATAGAATTTTTCCAAATCTTCGGAACGAATTCCACTTCGTCATGTTCGATTCGCTCATCTCTAATCATTATATATATACATACACAGTTGTGTTCAAAATAATAGCAGTGTGTTGAAAAAAATGAATAAAGCTCAAAATCCTTCTAATAGCTTTTATTTCCATACACACAAATGCATTGGGAACACTACACATTCTATTCCAAATCAAAACATGAAGAAAAATATATCAAATTTGTGTTGTTCCTCTAAAAAAATTGAAGAAAAGTGAATATTAGAATGTTCAAAACAATAGCAGTGTTTGTATTCTTCTTTACAAACTCAAACATTCACTATATAAACTGACAAATGTCAGATTTTGCTTTCCTTTGAATCACTTAATTATTATTTAGTTGTATAACCACTGTTGGTTATTGGATTAAGATCCGGGGATTGGGCTGGCCACTCCATAACGTCAATCTTGTTGGTCTGGAACCAAGATGTTGTACGTTTACTGGTGTGTTTGGGGTCGTTGTCTTGTTGGAACACCCATTTCAAGGTCATTTCCTCTTCTGCATAAGGCAGCATGACCTCTTCAAGTATTCTGATGTATTCAAACTGATCCATGATCCCTGGTATGCGATAAATAGGCCCAACACCGTAGTATGAGAAACATCCCCATATCATGATGCTTGCGCAACCATGCTTCACTGTCTTCACAGTGTACTGTGGCTTGAATTCAGTGTTTTGGGGTCGTCTGACAAACTGTCTCCGGCCACTAGACCCAAAAAGAACAATCTTACTATTATCAATCCACAAAATGTTGCGCCATTTCT
This sequence comes from Staurois parvus, assembly GCF_062004578.1. Taxonomy (NCBI): domain Eukaryota; kingdom Metazoa; phylum Chordata; class Amphibia; order Anura; family Ranidae; genus Staurois; species Staurois parvus. The sequence continues at coordinate 3,127,131 of NW_028317883.1, forward strand.
CTTTAGGCCAGTCAATGTGCTTTTTGGCAAATTGTAACCTCTTCAGCACGTCTTTTTTTCAACAGTGGGACTTTGCGGGGGCTTCTTGCAGATAGCTTGGCTTCACATAGGCGTCTTCTAATTGTAACAGTACTCACAGGTAACTTTACACCTTCTTTGATCTTCCTGGAGCTGATTGTTGGCTGAGTCCTTGCCATTTTGGCTATTCTATCCATTCAAATGGTAGTTTTTCGCTTTCTTCCACGTCTTTCAGGTTTTGGTTGCCATTTTAAAGCATTTGGGATAATTTAGCAGAGCAGCCTATCATTTTCTGCACTTCTTTATATGTTTTCCCCTCTCCAATCAACTTTTTAATCAAGGTCGCTGTTCTTCTGAACAATTTCTGGAACGACCCATTTTCCTCAGAATTTCAGAGAGAAATGCACTGTAACCAGCATGTACAACATTTGCTGCCTTCCTTCCTTAAATAAGGGCAATGATTGCCACCTGTTTTTCAAAGAATGAATGACCTCACTAATAGAACTCCACATTTCCTATTATTTTGAACATGCCCCTTTCAATTAGTGATTCAATGACACAGAATCAGCAGCATGCATGTCATGACTGTTGGGTCTGTTAGATTTCTATTACTCTACTACACCTGCTAGTAAATTATTTGCCATGTAGAAATATCATTTCTACCAAAAACAGTGATTGATCAGGTTAGTGATGTCTGACTGCTATTATTTTGAACACAACTATATATATATATATATATATATATATATATATATATATATATACAGTATATGTGTGTGTGTAATCTTTGGTTATTGACAAATTTTGGAACTTTTCTGAGAACTATCTTGATTTCTATGTGCATCACAATCGGCTATTATATTATGTGTTCTGGGCGACTTACGTAAATAAACATTAATTTATTTCATAATCTAGTAATCTAGTCCATCTTCACATTGATCTGGTTTGTGTTCTTAAAGGATTTTGTTTGGCTAAAAGTTAACTCAGAATTAATAATTAAGTCACTTAAATTATTTTTATAAAGCATTGTTATATTTGGAGGCACTTTTAGCCGACTAAATTAATTGTCCAGGTGATTCCTGGCATAATATGCCTCAACTTCCTTGGTCTGACATACCCTCTCCTGGTCCCCCAGACCACATAGCTGTTCAGATATTCCATGTCTTTAGGCAAGGAAGCTCCCCACCATGGGGTGCAGTCTTTGGAAGCAATACACAGCTCTACTGGCTGGACTGTCTCTAAAATGGAGCTGTGAGCTATCCTTAGGTTTGGCTTATAATGACCCAGCAAAACCCAGACAAAGAATTGAAGGTTTAGTCCCACCCAAGACACTTAGGAACTTTCAAACTCCAGGCCCCAATCCAGGATTACCAAACCCGGAGAAAGCAATACTCTGGAGTGTCACACTCTACCATAGTGTGAATCTTATCTTTTACCTAAACTAAATATTTATATATTGTGACATGGGGTAGTGAGTTCATGGCAGACAGGAACTATTTTTAAGGCCTTGTTAACCCATTTTAATTTAAAAGAAAGCAAAAGTCCACAAATGAAGGATTTCCCACACAGGGGATCTTCTGCTTCAGTAAAAACACAAACACTGGAAAATGCCGAGCCACCTGGCTCATAAGCTTACTTTGCTTCAATTGCAGTACTTTGCCTGGATACTTGGCTCTCTACTGTTTAGTCACAGCACCCTGCTGCACAGCCCATCTCTGGCCTCTGGATGGGGTTCTCCTGACACCACGATAGGAACCGACCTGACACCTGGAATGAAAACCTCTGTCTCCTGGCTAGGTCCTCTGAACCTATCAGCATGTTTTTGGAGTGTAGGAGGAAACCGGAGTACCCCAAGGAAACCCACGCAGGCACAGGGAGAACATGTAAATTCCAGGTAGGTGGTGCCGTGGTTGGGATTCGAACTAGAGACCCAAGTACTAGCTAGGCGGAAGTGCTAACCATTTAGCCACTGTATATATATATATATATATATATATATATATATATATATATATATATATACACATACATACACACAGTATAATGTATGTATGTATAAAACGATACATGTAAGTACTAATACCAGGGCCTGATGTGTCCAGGAGTGCTAGAGGTTGTCAGCCTTTGTGCATAAACACTATGGAGTTGATTTACTAAACCTGGAAAGTGCACAATCTGGTGTATCTATGCATAGAAACCAATCAGCTTTCAGTTTTTTTGTCAAAGATTAATTGAACAAGCTGAAGTTAGAAACGGATTGCCTACCATGCACAGCTGCACCAGATTTTGCACTCTCCAGTTTTAGTAAATCAACCCTTATGCCTTCCTATTGGATTTTTGTCACTCCGCATATCTGCTTTCATCCCCAACCCATGGTGTGAAGTGGACACTATGGTCTGAAGTAGAAAACATATGATGTGAATTTCTTAAATATAGGGTATGGCTTATTTGCTTAAGTAGTATGGTTTTACAAGTAACTTACTTAAAGTGGTTGTAAAGTCTTAAGATGTTATACCTTCATGCAATCTGTGCATACAGGTAAAAAAACCTTCAGTGTGCAGCTCCCCCTAAGCCCTCTCTAATATTTACCTGAGTCTGATCCCAATCTAGCAGTGTGCACAAAAGTGGCTGCTGTCCCAGCTCTCTGCCTCCTCATTGGTTCAGAGGCATTGACTAGCGAGAAGGCAGCAGGGGTGGGGCCGAGCCCTGTTCTGTGAGTCTTATGCATACACAGAGTGAGGCTCAGGAGCGAGCATGCATGAGTGCCCCCAAGCAAGTGGCAGGGGGGGGAGGAGCCAGGAGCAATGGCGGGAGACCTGAGAAGAGGAGGATTGGGGCTGCTATGTGCAAAATCATTGCACAGAGCAGGTAAGTATAACATATTTGTCATTTAAAAACAAAATGCAGGCCTTTAATATCACTTTAAATGATCCAAAAACTTATACCTAAATATTCATTACCTGAATAAAACTGTCCACGCAACTCTGTGAAGTGTCCTGTTGTTTTTAATGGCAATTAAAGTCCACTAAAAACACTGAAAGCAAGTTGTGCCATAGTTTGCTCTGATTTGATAAATATACAATGAGGCTGATTTACTAAAGGAGTTCAGTTTTTTTAGTCATGTGAACCTATTTATTTTATCTGTACATAAATTGTTATTCAAAGTTAAATCCATCTCTGGGAAAAACACAGAAATGAGCTTTAAAACAGTTACAATTTATTGACTCTAGATTCTCACATCATTTTGTAAATCCACCTTATAATGTTTAGAGCTGTAACAAACCTTCACATAACTGGCTGAAATGAAAAGCCTTTGGGTGTTAAACAATCCTGAACAAATCTTCACATATAGGATGTACCTCTTTACCTGCAGACCTCTCCCATCCAGAGCCCCCTACACAAAGCAAATTACATTTCTGAGCTTTGTGGAGTCAGGGGGCGGGGACCTGATGTCACAATCTCCACAGCACAGGGCTGAGTGTAAACTGAAACCTGAGTGGAGAGAATAGCCACACCCACCTCCACATAGACTGATTGGGAAACATACTTACTGTCAGTTCAGTGAGGCTGTCAAGCAACTGTTAATTTCATTTAAAAGAGAAAAGTTACAAAGTAAAAGTAAAGATTAAAAAGAAATTGACACAGTCATCTGACAGTTGCCTTGTAGGACCTACCTAAAACATTTTACATATTAACTCATTAAAAATTTGCACAACAATTACAAAAAGTATTTAATACATTTTTATTTTTATGGAACAGCTTCTCAGCTTGACAGAAAGCACTGTAGAATGTCAGCCATGTAACTGCCTCTCTACAGACTGCACAGGATTTTTGACGGACATTTTTCTAAAAAATTTCTCTGCAAACGAAAGGCAAGCGAACTTGTTATTATATAAAGAACTTGACATTGGCATATACAGTAAGCACCAATATTGTCATTTAGACTTAGTAAAGCATATAATAGATCTTCTTTATCAGAATATTTATCTATCTATTTATTTATCTATCTATTTATTTATCTATCTATTTAGCTATTAAAATATATATAATCCCTATATCTATTTTTCAGTTTTATTGCTTTACAGTTTTTTTATGCAAATGTTTTCTACCTGCAGATCCTGCTAGTAAAAACTATGGTATTTCATTTCGGGAATGTGGCGAACTTTAGCTTTGCACAGACACGAATAAGGAAAAAAAACAGCATTGATATTTGCACGTGATTAGGTGATGGGTGGCAGCAAGTTTCATATACTAAGCTTTGTAGTAAATTCTCTTGCAAAGTGCAACTTCCCTTGGAAAGTGAACAGTCTATTTGCCTTTACTAAATAAACCCCACTGTATCTCAAATAGCAGAAAAGTTGTCAGCACTGCTTCAGTTGGCTGTTGGGCTACCTATCAGATCCAACAGAATGACAGGACGACAGTCAACTGAAGGAGCTTGCACGGCAGGCTGACAATGCTGCTGCTACTAAATAGGCCATGGCTTATCATTGTCCCCCCGTAGAAGGAAATACTGAAAAGTATATACAGTGAGCAATAATGCAATACTAAAAATGAGATGTAGGTTTTACATACTTACAAAGTGGCAGCAGAAAAAAGACCAAGTGGTCAATCGAGTCCGCCATTTTCCTTATATTTAATGAATGCATGTTTTTTTATTTTTTGGGGGGTTTGTTTTTGTTTGCTATTTTTTTGGGGAGGGTTTTTTTTGTTTTGTTTTTGTCAATTTTTTAAATGTTTGCACCAACCTACTGTTGACTGACTCATTACTTTTGCTGGGAGTCTATTCCAATCGTCAGCAACACGTTGAAGTGTATGAAAACACAAATACTATACCAGCCAATGAGCTGATAACCTCCAGCCAGTCCTTCTAACAGGGAAGTGATATCCTCCATCATTTCTTCCCACAGCTTATTAAAATTATTTAGGGAAATTATCTTGTGAGCAGGATTCCAAACCCCTGCTGGAATTGTGGACAGCAATTACTACAGTAATTTAGTTAGTACTGTTACCATCATGGGTGAATCATACACGGTATTTATCATATAGACAGAAATCTTTCAACACTAGGTTAGATCAAATGGGGTTGTTTTAAGATTTAGAGTGGTCAAATTCAGATCCAACAAAGAGTTCATAGGTCTGGGGAACCTAATTATTAAGCTTATATTGTAGTAAAACATAACTACTCTTGAGTGGCTTTCTCAGACATAAGAAAACATTTATAAAGTAGTTGGTGTAACAAGATAAAGCTATTTAAACCTTAGATGTGACCTTAACCATTAGCCACCCGGCCAATGGCCGTTTGGCGGCTTCAAATGTGTTGCTGCATTCCAGGTGCACGCCATTTGGCGTGCTCCCGCACATGCGCAGTTTGCGCTAATGTAGAGCAGCGCAGCAGCGCGATCTGTCACCGGCCGTGCACCTCGGACACGGCCGATGACAGATCTGAGTACTGGCTCCCGTTGCTGGTACCATGTGACCTGCTGTGACCAATCACAGCAGGTCACATGACAGTTGTATACAATGGATGGCTTCATTCATGCCATCCATTGTATACTAGTGCCTAGCTGTGAATGGTCACAGCTAATCACATGCACATGTCATGTGATTAGCTGTAACCAAATCACAGCTAAGCACAAAAAAAAAAAGAAAAAAAAAAGCTGAATGAATCGATGTCATTCAGGTAAATGCTTGCCTATAGCAAAGTAATTCTTTGCTATAAGCAAATTGTGTAAAAAAAAAAAAAAATACTGATCACTTCCCCAAAGTAGTACAATGTTACTATGGTAACATTGTACTACTTTGGTCATAGTAAAATATGAAAAAAAAATCTTAAAAAAATAAAAAAAAATGTAATAAAAAATTAAAAATAATAAAAAAAAAAAAAAAAAAAAAAATATATATATATTTTTTTTTCATACTGTCACCAGTCAGTGTCCCTGTTCACTGCCATGCCAGTTATATGATGATGCTGTACTGCACTGGTGACAGTATGTAAAAAAAAAAATAGTGAAAATAATTTTTTTAATTTTTTCATTTTCCGAAAAATTATGACAAAAAAAATACAACTTCAAAAAACTCGCCATGCCTCTTATGAAGTACGTCAGACTGTCTACTCTGCAACAGGGGTCATTTGGGGATATCTGTACTATTCTGACATTCTTGGACCTCAAGATATTAGATTGGCTGTCAGTACTTCAGGATTGATCAATTTTCAGATATATACCATAGTTTGTGAACTCTATAACTTTCCTACAAACTAAATAATACATCCTAATTTGGGTTATTTTCACCAAAGGCATGTAGCAGAATACATCTCGGCCTAAATTTATGAAGAACATATATTTATTTGTAAACTTTTATAACAGAAACAAAGAAAAATGTGTTTTTTTTTCAAAATTTTTGGTCTTTTTTTGTTAATTTAGCAAAAAATAAAAACCCCAGCGGTGATTAAATACCACCAAAAGAAAGCTCTAGTTGTGTGAAGAAAATGATAAAATTTTAGTTTGGGTACAGTGTTGTATGACCGCGCAATTGTCATTCAAATGTGAGAGCGCTGAAACCTGAAAAATGGCCTGGGCAGGAAGGTGTAAAATTGCACGGTATTGAAATGGTTAAAATCAAGATTCTGTGATTCTGGTGCCATCTCAGATATCCACTTGTAGCAAAGTGATTCTTAAAATATTTTCAACTCGAAAAATAGTTGTTCTGTGCATATATATATATATATATATATATATATATATATATATATAAAAAGCAAGACCTTTTACACTAAATATATGTCCCCCGCATTACAGAGAAGGCCTCCAGTGCTTCAAGACGAACTTACTTATTATTATTATTATTATTATACAGTATTTATAAAGCGCCAATGGTTCGCTCAACACTTATCATTTTGCTAAGCAGCATTAACATTTTTTTTTTCAGGTAGAGTGTTTAACTCTTTCTGCTTAAAAACCGAGCTGGATATGTCATCACTTAAACATCTTTGATAGATGTAAGCCAGAGTGAAAGAATAGCATGGCATTGTCCATCTTTGAAACACCTGTGTATTTGTGTGCCAGCTGGTATGCATGTCCTGTTATCTGCTCATTACTTTCAAGGACCAACATTGTATAAAAAAAAAAGGAACTGCAGGTGATTTGTATTTATGGTATGAGGTTTTTTGTAAAGAAAAGGTAGTAAAAATGAATTTAGCTTTCATTGTTAGGAATGAGAAGCTAGTGTGTGGGATTTTACTTCTTGCAGTAAAGAGACACACAGCACCATTCTAAGGTTTCTATTAGGAAAATACCAACCATAGTTTGATAAAATATCAAAGGTAGCAACATACACACAAATAAAGTTTGTTTCCTTTTGTGCTCACAAGCAAGAAATTCCTGCTGATCTATACTAAACCTAATAAATAGAAAATATTTGCCTATCTCGATTAACCCACCACTGGTATCCTAGGGAAAGCTTACTTTAAGGTTTAGTTCGTTTTTATATTTATTGATTTCTTTCTGCTATGCTCAGACATTTACAGCCTACTATACTCTTTTCTCTCCAGCTTTATTTTTAAGGTATAAACCCTAACTGGATAATATTCAGTTTGCTCAAGTATAGTGTATAATTTTTTTATTTAGAAAATACTGTTTTCACTATAGTGGAAAAGGAGAGTTACTAGCCGGTGATGTGAAGGATCCAACGTGATCCTGAATGATCATTTGGCCCTTTGAGGTCGCAATAAGGAGGTGAGGAGGCACTGCAGCTGGAGTGGATAAAGAGTGTGCTGGCACTTGCACAAATTTACCACTTTATACACATTGCATGATTTTTATAAACACTTATCATTTGTGATTCATGGACTAAAAAGTGTTTGGTTTAAAAGTTTTTTTCTTTGAGAAGGAATAAGGACACTTACACGAGTTTAATTTATTGTATATTTCGTGTGTGTATCACTATTGCAGGTCACAAGGTGACCCTTTCACTAGTGTTGATCACTTTTATTTGTGTTATTACTTTTCTCACTAGTCACTATATTGTATATAATAATTTGTTGGTTTGTGATTTATTAGCACTATATATACTATATATATATTTATTTCAATTTATGTTTTTTGCAGTTAGCGCTGCACCATTTATTTTTATTTTCATATATTAATTGGTTATCACTATTCGGTGTTGGCAGCTAGTGATCAGGGCTTATTTCTATATCAGCGCAGGAGGATTTCTAGTTTAACTGTTTTCACTATTGTTTTATGCTTTTAGTGAGAGATTCTGTATATAGCCCTACAGAAAAGACAATGTGCAGATCACGTGTTATCTGCTGCTTCTCTGCTAACAGAAAACAGGAACTTTATTATAGAGAAAAGCCATAGAGTTTGGCCTGCAGATGTGAGCACATGGCTTGCTGCCGCCATGTTTGTTTGAGTTCACATTTTGGACTAAGAGGTTTGGAACACTTCTGATCCAGGCATGGCATGGAAAACTGGATACCTGTACTGCAATGCTGGTTGAGAAACAGAACTCACGATATTAAAATTATATTCACAGTATTGAAATACGGCTTCGCCACTGATTGCGGAGCTTTATATCCATACTGACTTTATTGTGTGTTTGCATGGATTGCATGTTATTGTTTATTTGTTTTTACTCATTTGATCACTTTTCATAGATAAGAGTGACTTCATAGTGTATGTGTATGATAAGTGAAGTTTGTACACTATATAAAACCATTTATTTAATTGTTTTTCACTGATTTGATCGCTTTTCATAGATGTGAGTGACTTCATAGTGTATATGCACAATAAGGGAAGTTTATTGTTATACATACCACAGTAATTTATTTAACCAAGTCTTTGAGAAGATAGGATATCCTTTTTAATATTTGCAGCTTTGTATGACTAAGGTACTGAGAATTTGCGCAGTTTGATCTATAGATTCTGTATATAGCCCTACAGAAAAGACAGTATACAGACCACGTGTATTTATCTGCTGCTTCTCTGCTAACAGAAAACAGGAACTTTATTATAAAGAAAAGACAGAGTTCACCACAGAGATCAGCTACAAAATTATAATCACTGCCATCTACTGGCGAATGTAGTTGTTGCACAAAATACATGGACACTGTATTCCAACACTTTTTGTGCTGATCTCCATCCAGCTTCTTTGCAGGAACTTCCTGTCTACATGCATGTGCTAAAGTGATGGCGCATGACATTGCTCAGAATCAGCTTCCTGATGATAACAGTGGCAGAACACGACTGTTCAATGTGTGTAAGCACAGCTGATTATAGTCTCTACTAGAAGCACATGTGACAGGGTGAGACAACTGGGAGAAAGGGAAGAGCATTGTAATGCTATGAAAAGAAGTGCCTGAATAAGGACCTTCATTGCAGGTTCACTAGGTATTATTTTAATGAAAGCTACATATTAAAACCAGTTACAAATTACTTTTAAAATTAGATTACTGGGTTAAAGGATAAGCTCACTTTTAAAAAAAATATTACATGCCCATTTTTTTGTAAAAAATATGCATTTACTTTTTTTTCTTTGAGCCTGGAAAGCATTGCACCAATGATCATCAGGTTGCTGGTGCCATGCAGGATTCCTGCAAACTGTCAGTATATCTGCTTGCTTGTATGGGCAAGCAAATACAGTCTGACAGGAAGACTCAATGAACTACCACAGCGCTCAACATTTGTAACTGTCGGGACTTGTAGTTCATTCACAGAACTCTGTGAATGAATGACACAGCTGTGTGGGCGGAGCCCTGCACAGCCACACTGTTTTCAAAAACTGACAGCTAGTATGCTGTCACAGGGAGGTGGGGGATGGGGTAGTGGCTGCAGCGCTGGGAACAAGTTACATGTCCCACCCTTGAAACGGGAGGAACATGTAGCAAATTCCCAAAGGTGAATTTATCCTTTAAAGTGTGTTAAAGAGCATTAAAGCGGTTCTAAAGCCTTAAGGTTTTTCACCTTATTGAATTCTATGCATTAAGGTGAAAAACCTTCTGAGGTGCAGCTTCCCCCAGCTCCCCCCTTTTTCCTACCTGAACCTGCTCTGATCCAGGCCCAGGGGCGGACTGACAACTCATGAGGCCCCCAGGCAATAGGGGATCATGGGGCCCCTGTGTGCTTGCCCAAAGTCAAAAAAGCCTATGAAAAAGGTACCAGGGGCATCTCATGGGGCCCCCACTGACCCTGGGCCCTTGGGCAGTGCCCAAGTTTCCAAATGGTCAGTCTGCCCCTGCCTTGGACTCATTGCCAGACCCTATGCTGGTGTAGTGGGTCCTGGGTTCCTCCTGGTGCATGACAATGCCCGGCCTCATGTGGTGAGAGTATGCAGGAAGTTCCTGAAGGATGAAGGAATTGATACCACTGAATGACCCCACGCTCACCTGACCTAAATCCAATAGAACACCTCTGGGATATCATGGTTTGGTCCATCCGACGCCACCAGGTTGCACCTCAGACTGTCCAGGAGCTCACTGATGCCCTGGTCCAGATCTGGGAGGAAATACCCCAGAACACCATCTGTCGTCTCATTAGGAGCATGCCCCGACATTGTCAGGCATGCATACAAGCACATGGGGCCATACAAACTACTGAGTACTGAGCCTATGAAAAAGGTACCAGAGGCATCTCATGGGGCCCCCTACTGACCCCGGGCCCTCGGGCAGTGCCCGAGTTTCCAAATGTTCAGTCCGCCCCTGGATCCAGGGATGTCCTTGAGAGCAGTGGCTCTAGCCATCATCTCCCTCCTCACTGGGCAGAGTGATAGCCATTGGCTCCAGTTGCTTTCAATCAAATACTGTGACATGGCAGTGGAGGGCGGGGCCAAGCTGCTTTGACTCTCCTTGGGGGCAGCTGCCAAAGAGGAGGGGCCTGAAGCACCAGCAGGGGACCCCCAAAGAAGAGGATCGGCATTGCTTTGTGCAAAGACATTGCATGGAGCAGGTAGGTATAGACATGTTTGTTATTTTATTTGAAAAAAAATTAAGATCTAATAACAATTTAAATTCAAAATCAGCAATGTAATTTATTGCAGATTTACAATCATTAGATGTGGTGGCTGTGCTTGTTTTCTTTTCCCTCTGTTTTCACCTGGTGATCTGGCCAGTAACGCGCCTCCTGTATTAGAGTGCCCCCACTCTGAATGAAGGGGCACAAGGGACACCTTCTGACAGCAGCATTGTCAGTCTGGGGGGAGGAGAATGTAAGATGTATATACCTTAATGTGCTGCGAGTCACTTGAAATTATACATCCAGTTGCTATTACTTATATTGCATACCACCATAAATAAACAATTATATGAAAAGATGAATAAAAATGAATGAAAATAAAAATAATAAACCAGTGTCAATTTCCAATAACAGTGTCCATATAATTATCCAGAAAGACCATATATAAAAAATTCCTTCAAACTTGCATAGTTCACTTTAAAATATAATAACCCGTGCTTCTAAAATAAAATATATTGTGTGGAAAATTAGCATGGACGTGCTCCCCCACCGTTTGTGCTCTCTCCTCAAGTATATGACTAAACCGTTAAGTGAGGTCATATAACGCTTGTGTCCCTTTAAATGGGCCAAAGTATGGATGGGACGGTATCTTGCTGTTTAGGGTCCTTCTGTACTTAAATGATAATCTTCTCTTCCACAGTGGTTAATATAGAGGAATGGATCTAATCATAGTGTATTATCCTTTAAAAACATTTTATTAATAAAAGTAATGCACTCACTTACAATCTATATATAAAACTGTAAACACTGTGAGCACTGAAGACCAAATAGTGAGGTTAAAATAAATCAATGAAATAAAAAGAAATAAAATAAGAAAAACTAAAATGAACCAGCAGCTGCACACCAAAAGGCACCATATAAAACCTTCAAAGTGGTAAAGAAAAGATGAGGTGCAGCGCTACAGTGATCCACTAAATCACATAAACACGTTATGTTAGAACATTTCCATATCAAATATAATGTAATCATATAAAATCTTAACAAAGTGCAAGATAAAAATGTCACTGACAGGTGACTGGTAGGTGTTGGGCATTAACAACTAGATACAGTCCAAAGTGTGAGTGCAATTGAGATCCCAGATGATCTTCAAAATCCAGTGACTGGATCCGTGAGTGAGATGATAATATGTGTAAAGATTGCGCACTCACCAGATACGCAATCACAATGCGCATTTAGAGTTGTAAACCTCAGGACATCAGAGGATCCTTAGGTAGGTCTGGTCAGGTCTGGTCGTATACCCCTCACCGCTTGGTAGTACTGCCACACTTAGAGATAGCCACTCTGTAGATGTAAGTGGCTCCCACCAGAGCTAAAAAAAACAGACGAGGCCAAATAGTGTGATATCCTTATGATAAGGAGTATATATTCCCAGCAAATACACGGTAGGAGCACAGAAAAGAAAGATACTGACCCATTGAGTATACAAAAAATGGCCGCCGGGGTCCTCGTGGCGCCGGTCGGCATGACGTCACACCGCTGTAGCCCTTTTAGGGATCTTTATACATATTATCACCTCACTCACGGATCCAGTCACTGGATTTTGAAGATCATCTGGGATCTCAGTCGCACTCACACTTTGGACTGTATCTGGTTGTTAATGCCCAACACCTACCAGTCACCTGTCAGTGACATTTGTATCTTGCACTTTGTTAAGATTTTATATGATTACATTATTTTTGATATGGAAATGTTCTAACATAACATGTTTATGTGATTTAGTGGATCACTGCACCTCATCTTTTCTTTATATATAAAACCGCTTTGTTCACAAAATGTGTCCTCCAGATCTTTTCTTATGGTGAAAAATCTAAAATTGCCAGCTGGTGTCAGTATGGAACTATCAAGCATTGTGACGTCATAGCCCCTTCCCTACACATTACGCCACCAATTACGTGGATTCATCAGGGGGAATCACTGTTATTGAAAATTTACACTGATTTACTATTTTTATTTATTTTCATTCATTTTATTCACCTTTTCATATAATTTGTTGTTTATGGTGGTATGCAATATAAGTAATAGTAAACGGATGTATAATTTCAAGTGAAGCACGGCACATTAAGGTATATATTATTGTTCTAGCACACTAGTATGAGTATGTGTTAGGTGCAGGCTGTTCACAACTAGCACTTAAGTAGGTTTCATTACTCGCATAGCAGCTCACAAGCTTTCACCTTTTAAAGAATGTAAGATGTACTAGCAGATTTAGATACACTAACAAACTGAAGCTGGACTCCAGCTCACACTGCAGTTACAACAACATGGTTTGTCTAACACTCTAACTGACACATCTGCAGATGAGCTTGTTCTTTTGAAAAACAACAGACTTACTGGCCAGATCACAGGTGAAACTGAAAGAAATAAAGCATACAAAAAAAAATACAGCAATCACTTCTAAGAACTGGTAAGCTGCAATATAATAAATGTATGCTTTTGGGTTTAATATCACTTCAAATTTTTGTAGTCAGCAACAAACCATCTGTCAATTAATCCGAATAAAATTTTGAGAGATCTACTGAAAACTAAATGAAAAAATAACACTGGTGCCAGTAAAAATTATAGATGGATCTTCATGATGACAAATGAGAGAAATTTGGAATTCTCAGAAGTCAGAGTCCCTAAAAGTTCAGCTATGAAGCATAAAAGCATCTATTTATTTACTTTTGGATAAAGCGGGGAAGGGTTAAAACCCTTAAATGGTTGTATCTTTGCTGCTGGTATAATTTCCCTTCACTTCCTTTCCTGGGGTCCCAACAGAAAAATGAGGCACAATTTCTCCCAAGTTTGGGGAAATCCTCCCTTACGGCTGTTTCACACTGGATGCGACTTGGAATGCGATTTGCATGCCCTGTGACTTGCAAATCGCATGCCAAGTTGCACCCTATTGTCTTCTATCAGAGCAGTCATGTTGGTGCGGTTCCGACTTGCTCGGAGCCACACTGATTTCAAGAGTAGTAAATATAATACTTTTGTTCCGATTTGCATATACATCTTGCAAATCACAAGGAAATTGGCATCTCACCCAGTTTTGAAATCGTGTGACTTCACTGTAAGCCACACGATTTCAGAATTGATGTGAACGGAGCCTTAGGTGGTTGTCACCACAATATTTATTTTCACTGGATGATATACTTTCACCTTTTGTTCTGATGAAAACTCCTTCCACATTCCATCCAAAACTAAAAATGAAGTTTGTTTCTTTATTATATGGAAGTTGGTTCAATACAGATTGGAGTACTCTACTCTTCCCTACTTCCTTTTAAAAAAGGAAGGATGTTAGATCTTATAGTTGGTAGAAATTGCAACAAACTTACTTTCTCTAAAAATGCATAAACCACAGCAGCCTACAAGATCATGTGCAAAACAGAGATCATAACATCGAGCCCCAAATGCTTACATGGTTGATCATCCTAGCTGGTTCCTAAGCCTTTTGACAAGTAGATCATTTTTAATTACACCCCAACTCATTTCAGAAGCCTGACTTTGGAGTACAAGCTGAGCATTTTGTTAGTATTTATTTATTACAGGTATATATATAGCACCATCGATTTACACAGGTCTTTACATATATATACTATATTTATTATACATTCACAACAGTCCCTAACCCTCAAGGAGCTTACAATCTTAGGTCCCTAACTCACATTCATACATACACATACTAAGGCCAATTTAGTCAGGAGCCAATTAATCTACCAGCATGCCTTTGAAGCGTGGAAGGAAACCGGAGTACCTGGAGGAAACCCACATAGACACAAGGAGAACATGCAAACTCCACAGAGGTAGTGCCATGGTTAGGATTTGAACCAACGATGCTAATACTGCTAGGCAGAAGTGCTAATCACTTAGCCACTGTGCTGACCTAATATAATCCCAAAAATGGACTGGACAAAATTATTGGCACCTGCTCAAAATTGTAAGAAATAATTGCATTCCAAGTTTGTGATGCTCCTGTTATTTGTAATTAAACTTTCCTGTATCAATTAACAGGTGCTGATAATATAGAAATCACACCACCAACTAGTTAAAATGGTGAAAAATTTCCTCAACCTTGTTGTTGTGTGTCTCTGTGTGCCACATGGAGCATGGAGAAGAGAAACAGAAGTAAAGATTTGTCTGATGAATGAGAGCAAAAATTATGGAAAAGCATGGACAATCTCAAAGTTACCATCTCCAGAGATCTTAATTAGAGATGAGCAAATCGAACTTGGCGAAGTGGAATTCGTTTCGAATATTAGGAAAAATTCGATTCGAAAATTAGCAGACTTCGGATGCGCAAATCGAAATTTTTCCAAAAATGGCGGCGACATGTGTGGCGACGGAGCGGGGATCTCTGGGAAGGCGCGAAGACAAGGCGCGCTGACCCATAATGCATTCATTCATGACATGTGATCGCATTAGCCAATCAGCAGCCAGCCAGCCAGCACTGTGTAATGGTGGAGCTATAAATTGCGGCCATCTTACAATTCTCCATTTGCCTCCGGTCATTCAAGAGAGACAGACCTCTCTGTATTAGGGACAGAGTTAGGGCCACAGATACTTTAGGGACACAGAATCGTTACTTAGGGACACAGAATTGTTACTCAGGGACACAGAATTGTTACTCAGGGACACAGAACTGTTACTCAGGGACACAGAAATGTTACGCAGGGAAAGACACAGAATTGTTACTGAGGGACACAGAATTGTTACTGAGGGACACAGAATTGTTACTGAGGGACACAGAATTGTTACTCAGGGACAGACACAGAATTGTTACTGAGGGACACAGAATTGTTACTGAGGGACACAGAATTGTTACTCAGGGACAGACACAGAATTGTTACTGAGGGACACAGAACTGTTACTCAGGGACACAGAACTGTTACTCAGGGACACAGAATTGTTACTCAGGGACAGACACAGAATTGTTACTGAGGGACACAGAATTGTTACTGAGTGACACAGAATTGTTACTGAGGGACACAGAATTGTTACTCAGGGACAGACACAGAATTGTTACTGAGGGACACAGAATTGTTACTGAGGGACACAGAATTGTTACTCAGGGACAGACACAGAATTGTTACTGAGGGACACAGAATTGTTACTGAGGGACACAGAATTGTTACTCAGGGACACAGAATTGTTACTCAGGGACACAGAACTGTTACTCAGGGACACAGAATTGTTACTCAGGGACACAGAACTGTTACTCAGGGACAAAGAATTGTTACTCAGAGACAGACACAGAATTGTTACTGAGGGACACAGAATTGTTACTGAGGGACACAGAATTGTTACTGAGGGACACAGAATTGTTACTCAGGGACAGACACAGAAATGTTACTGAGGGACACAGAATTGTTACTGAGGGACACAGAATTGTTACTCAGGGACACAGAATTGTTACTCAGGGACACAGAACAGTTACTCAGGGACACAGAATTGTTACTGAGGGACACAGAACTGTTACTCAGGGACACAGAATTGTTACTGAGGGACACAGAATTGTTACTGAGGGAAACAGAATTGTTACTGAGGGACACAGAAATGTTACTCAGGGACACAGAATTGTTACTCAGGGACAGACACAGAATTGTTACTGAGGGACACAGAATTGTTACTGAGGGACACAGAATTGTTACTGAGGGACACAGAATTGTTACTGAGGGACACAGAATTGTTACTCAGGGACAGACACAGAAATGTTACTGAGGGACACAGAATTGTTACTGAGGGACACAGAATTGTTACTCAGGGACACAGAATTGTTACTGAGGGACACAGAATTGTTACTCAGGGACACAGAATTGTTACTCAGGGACACAGAACTGTTACTCAGGGACACATAATTGTTACTGAGGGACACAGAACTGTTACTCAGGGACACAGAATTGTTACTGAGGGACACAGAATTGTTACTGAGGGACACAGAATTGTTACTCAGGGACAGACACAGAATTGTTACTGAGGGACACAGAATTGTTACTCAGGGACACAGAATTGTTACTCAGGGACACAGAATTGTTACTCGGGGACACAGAACTGTTACTCAGGGACACAGAATTGTTACTCAGGGACTCAGAACTGTTACTCAGGGACACAGAATTGTTACTCAGGGACAGACACAGAATTGTTACTGAGGGACACAGAATTGTTACTGAGGGACACAGAATTGTTACTGAGGGACACAGAATTGTTACTCAGGGACAGACACAGAATTGTTACTGAGGGTCACAGAATTGTTACTGAGGGACACAGAATTGTTACTGAGGGACACAGAATTGTTACTCAGGGACACAGAATTGTTACTCAGGGACACAGAATTGTTACTCAGGGACACAGAACTGTTACTCAGGGACACAGAATTGTTACTCAGGGACACAGAACTGTTATTCAGGGACACAGAATTGTTACTCAGGGACAGACACAGAATTGTTACTGAGGGACACAGAATTGTTACTGAGGGACACAGAATTGTTACTCAGGGACAGACACAGAATTGTTACTGAGGGACACAGAATTGTTACTCAGGAACACAGAATTGTTACTCAGGAACACAGAATTGTTACTCAGGGACACAGAACTGTTACTCAGGGACACAGAACTGTTACTCAGGGACACATAATTGTTACTCAGGGACAGACACAGAATTGTTACTGAGGGACACAGAATTGTTACTGAGGGACACAGAATTGTTACTGAGGGACACAGAATTGTTACTCAGGGACAGACACAGAATTGTTACTGAGGGACACAGAATTGTTACTGAGGGATACAGAATTGTTACTGAGGGACACAGAATTGTTACTCAGGGACACAGAATTGTTACTCAGGGACACAGAACTGTTACTCAGGGACAGACAGAGAACTGTTACTCAGGGACACAGAATTGTTACTCAGGGACACAGAACTGTTACTCAGGGACACAGAATTGTTACTCAGGGAAAGACACAGAACTGTTACTGAGGGACACAGAATTGTTACTGAGGGACACAGAATAGTTACTGAGGGACACAGAATTGTTACTCAGGGAAAGACACAGAATTGTTACCGAGGGACACAGAATTGTTACTCAGGGACACAGAATTGTTACTCAGGGACACAGAATTGTTACTCAGGGACACAGAACTGTTACTCAGGGACACACAATTGTTACTCAGGGACACAGAACTGTTACTCAGGGACACAGAATTGTTACTCAGGGACAGACACAGAATTGTTACTGAGGGACACAGAATTGTTACTGAGGGACACAGAATTGGTACTGAGGGACACAGAATTGTTACTCAGGGACACAGAATTGTTACTAAGGAACACAGAAATGTTACTCAGGGACACAGAACTGTTACTCAGGGACACAGAATTGTTACTCAGGGACACAGAACTGTTATTCAGGGACACAGAATTGTTACTCAGGGACAGACACAGAATTGTTACTGAGGGACACAGAATTGTTACTGAGGGACACAGAATTGTTACTCAGGGACAGACACAGAATTGTTACTGAGGGACACAGAATTGTTACTGAGGGACACAGAATTGTTACTGAGGGACACAGAATTGTTACTGAGGGACACAGAATTGTTACTCAGGGACACAGAACTGTTACTCAGGGACACAGAATTGTTACTCAGGGACACAGAATTGTTACTCAGGGACAGACACAGAATTGTTACTGAGGGACACAGAATTGTTACTGAGGGACACAGAATTGTTACTCAGGGACACAGAATTGTTACTCAGGGACACAGAACTGTTACTCAGGGACACAGAAATGTTACTCAGGGACAGACACAGAATTGTTACTGAGGGACACAGAATTGTTACTGAGGGACACAGAATTGTTACTCAGGGACAGACACAGAATTGTTACTGAGGGACACAGAATTGTTACTGATGGACACAGAATTGTTACTGAGGGACACAGAATTGTTACTCAGGGACACAGAACTGTTACTCAGGGACACAGAATTGTTACTCAGGGACACAAAACTGTTACTCAGGGACACAGAATTGTTACTCAGGGACAGACAAAGAATTGTTACTGAGGGACACAGAATTGTTACTGAGGGACACAGAATTGTTACTCAGGGACACAGAATTGTTACTCAGGGACACAGAACTGTTACTCAGGGACACAGAAATGTTACTCAGGGACAGACACAGAATTGTTACTGAGGGACACAGAATTGTTACTGAGGGACACAGAATTGTTACTCAGGGACACAGAATTGTTACTCAGGGACACAGAACTGTTTCTCAGGGACACAGAATTGTTACTCAGGGACAGACACAGAATTGTTACTGAGGGACACAGAATTGTTACTGAGGGACACAGAATTGTTACTGAGGGACACAGAATTGTTACTCAGGGACACAGAATTGTTACTCAGGGACACAGAATTGTTACTCAGGGACACAGAACTGTTACTCAGGGACACAGAATTGTTACTCAGGGACACAGAACTGTTACTCAGGGACACAGAATTGTTACTCAGGGACAGACACAGAATTGTTACTGAGGGACACAGAATTGTTACTGAGGGACACAGAATTGTTACTGAAGGACACAGAATTGTTACTCAGGGACACAGAATTGTTACTCAGGGACACAGAACTGTTACTCAGGGACACAGAATTGTTACTCAGGGACAGACACAGAATTGTTACTGAGGGACACAGAATTGTTACTGAGGGACACAGATATGTTACTGAGGGACACAGAATTGTTACTCAGGGACAGACACAGAATTGTTACTGAGGGACACAGAATTGTTACTCAGGGACAGACACAGAATTGTTACTCAGGGACACAGAATCGTTACTCAGGGACACAGAATCGTTGAATTAAAGAGTATGTCAGACAACACGCAGAGGAGTGGCAGAGGAGGCAATGTTTCAGGAGCGAGCAGACGTGGCAGCAGAGGAAGGGGTCGAGGCAGCACTAGTCGCAGCCAGAGGCCAGTGCTCCCGGTGTCATCCAGCGGTCGTGTCTCCACCGATAACCCTGCCGTCATCGATTGGTTGGCTCGGTCGTCTTCCTCTTCCCAGGTCACCTCTGACACCTACAGCCAACGGTCGGTGGGTACGTCAGACACAACCGTTAGTTGGCATGGCCCGGGAGCAAGCCCACTGAAATCACGTGTCCTCTACCTGCCCCTGTCCTTTGGTGTTCCCTCACCAAGCGAAGTATCGCATGCTGTGGGCTCAGCCCCACTGTACAGTGAGGAAGAGCTAACAGAGGGCAGTCAGGAACGGGGGGAGACATCCGCCTCTTCAGCAGCCAGGCGAAGAAGTACTGGCGAGGAGAGTGGCTCGGTAGCCGGTCTAGAGACAGGTCTGTCTCCTGACCCACACGCAGCCGAGGGGGCTAGTAGTGAGGCGGAGACCCTAATTGATGATGATGAGGCTGATCGCACTTGGCAACCTCGTCGTCATCAGGCTATTGCTTCCGCATCATCAGGAGAAGAGGGTACCAGCTTGGCAGCGAGCAAAACAGTCGGTGGGTTGCCCAGGAGGCAGCAGGGTCGCAGCAGTGTCAGTGGAGGCAAACGGCCACGGAGTAGAGCACCAGCTCCACTGCAGCCTACCACCACGGCCAGTAGTGGTGCCGGTGTGCACGGAGGAAGTAGAAGTCAGCCAGTGAGGAGTAGCGGGGGCAAAGTTTCCTACTCGGCGGTGTGTCAATATTTCGTCAAGCCGCCCGAGGAAGTAAACGTAGCCGTATGTCGACTATGTGGCCAGAAAGTCAAGCGTGGCCAGGGGGCCCATGTCTCCATCGCCACACTCTGCCATGTGCCACTTTCAGGTCTCCTCATACTGCTGGTGGGTTCCATTTTGTCATAGGGTGCTGGCAGATTACGGGCCTCCCATTGCTGCTGCCAGGCCCGTAATCTGTCATGGGCCCCTGTACCGCCTCCTCATGCTGCTGCCAGGCCCGTAATCTGTCATGGGTCCCTGTACGGCCTCCCATTGCTGCTGTCTCCATCGCCACACTCTGCCATGTGCCACTTTCAGGTCTCCTCACACTGCTGGTGGGTTCCATTTTGTCATAGGGTGCTGGCAGATTACGGGCCTCCCATTGCTGCTGCCAGGCCCGTAATCTGCCATGCGCCCCCGTACCGACTCCTCATGCTGCTGCCAGGTCCAGAGTGTCTCATGGGTCCCTGTACGGCCTCCCATTGCTGCTGTCTCCATCGCCACACTCTGCCATGTGCCACTTTCAGGTCTCCTCACACTGCTGGTGGGTTCCATTTTGTCATAGGGTGCTGGCAGATTACGGGCCTCCCATTGCTGCTGCCAGGCCCGTAATCTGTCATGGGCCCCCGTACCGCCTCCTCATGCTGCTGCCAGGCCCGTAATCTGTCATGGGTCCCTGTACGGCCTCCCATTGCTGCTGTCTCCATCGCCACACTCTGCCATGTGCCACTTTCAGGTCTCCTCACACTGCTGTTGGTTTCCATTTTGTCATAGGGTGCTGGCAGATTACGGGCCTCCCATTGCTGCTGCCAGGCCCGTAATCTGCCATGGGCCCCCGTACCGACTCCTCATGCTGCTGCCAGGTCCAGAGTGTCTCATGGGTCCCTGTACGGCCTCCCATTGCTGCTGTCTCCATCGCCACACTCTGCCATGTGCCACTTTCAGGTCTCCTCACACTGCTGGTGGGTTCCATTTTGTCATAGGGTGCTGGCAGATTACGGGCCTCCCATTGCTGCTGCCAGGCCCGTAATCTGTCATGGGCCCCTGTACCGCCTCCTCATGCTGCTGCCAGGCCCGTAATCTGTCATGGGTCCCTGTACGGCCTCCCATTGCTGCTGTCTCCATCGCCACACTCTGCCATGTGCCACTTTCAGGTCTCCTCACACTGCTGTTGGTTTCCATTTTGTCATAGGGTGCTGGCAGATTACGGGCCTCCCATTGCTGCTGCCAGGCCTGTAATCTGCCATGGGCCCCCGTACCGACTCCTCATGCTGCTGCCAGGTTCAGAGTGTCTCATGGGTCCCTGTACGGCCTCCCATTGCTGCTTTCTCCATCGCCACACTCTGCCATGTGCCACTTTCAGGTCTCCTCACACTGCTGGTGGGTTCCATTTTGTCATAGGGTGCTGGCAGCTTACGGGCCTCCCATTGCTGCTGCCAGGCCCGTAATTTGTCATGGGCCCCCGTACCGCCTCCTCATGCTGCTGCCAGGCCCGTAATCTGTCATGGGTCCCTGTACGGCCTCCCATTGCTGCTGTCTCCATCGCCACACTCTGCCATGTGCCACTTTCAGGTCTCCTCACACTGCTGTTGGTTTCCATTTTGTCATAGGGTGCTGGCAGATTACGGGCCTCCCATTGCTGCTGCCAGTCCCGTAATCTGCCATGGGCCCCCATACCGACTCCTCATGCTGCTGCCAGGTCCAGAGTGTCTCATGGGTCCCTGTACGGCCTCCCATTGCTGCTGTTTCCATCGCCACACTCTGCCATGTGCCACTTTCAGGTCTCCTCACACTGCTGGTGGGTTCCATTTTGTCATAGGGTGCTGGCAGATTACGGGCCTCCCATTGCTGCTGCCAGGCCCGTAATCTGCTATGGGCCCCCGTACCGACTCCTCATGCTGCTGCCAGGTCCAGAGTGTCTCATGGGTCCCTGTACGGCCTCCCATTGCTGCTGTCTCCATCGCCACACTCTGCCATGTGCCACTTTCAGGTCTCCTCACACTGCTGGTGGGTTCCATTTTGTCATAGGGTGCTGGCAGATTACGGGCCTCCCATTGCTGCTGCCAGGCCCGTAATCTGTCATGGGCCCCCGTACCGCCTCCTCATGCTGCTGCCAGGCCCGTAATCTGTCATGGGTCCCTGTACGGCCTCCCATTGCTGCTGTCTCCATCGCCACACTCTGCCATGTGCCACTTTCAGGTCTCCTCACACTGCTGTTGGTTTCCATTTTGTCATAGGGTGCTGGCAGATTACGGGCCTCCCATTGCTGCTGCCAGTCCCGTAATCTGCCATGGGCCCCCGTACCGACTCCTCATGCTGCTGCCAGGTCCAGAGTGTCTCATGGGTCCCTGTACGGCCTCCCATTGCTGCTGTCTCCATCGCCACACTCTGCCATGTGCCACTTTCAGGTCTCCTCACACTGCTGGTGGGTTCCATTTTGTCATAGGGTGCTGGCAGATTACGGGCCTCCCATTGCTGCTGCCAGGCCCGTAATCTGCCATGGGCCCCCGTACCGACTCCTCATGCTGCTGCCAGGTTCAGAGTGTCTCATGGGTCCCTGTACGGCCTCCCATTGCTGCTGTCTCCATCGCCACACTCTGCCATGTGCCACTTTCAGGTCTCCTCACACTGCTGGTGGGTTCCATTTTGTCATAGGGTGCTGGCAGATTACGGGCCTCCCATTGCTGCTGCCAGGCCCGTAATCTGTCATGGGCCCCCGTACCGCCTCCTCATGCTGCTGCCAGGCCCGTAATCTGTCATGGGTCCCTGTACGGCCTCCCATTGCTGCTGTCTCCATCGCCACACTCTGCCATGTGCCACTTTCAGGTCTCCTCACACTGCTGTTGGTTTCCATTTTGTCATAGGGTGCTGGCAGATTACGGGCCTCCCATTGCTGCTGCCAGGCCCGTAATCTGCCATGGGCCCCCGTACCGACTCCTCATGCTGCTGCCAGGTCCAGAGTGTCTCATGGGTCCCTGTACGGCCTCCCATTGCTGCTGTCTCCATCGCCACACTCTGCCATGTGCCACTTTCAGGTCTCCTCACACTGCTGGTGGGTTCCATTTTGTCATAGGGTGCTGGCAGATTACGGGCCTCCCATTGCTGCTGCTAGGCCCGTAATCTGTCATGGGCCCCTGTACCGCCTCATGCTGCTGCCAGGCCCGTAATCTGTCATGGGTCCCTGTACGGCCTCCCATTGCTGCTGTCTCCATCGCCACACTCTGCCATGTGCCACTTTCAGGTCTCCTCACACTGCTGTTGGTTTCCATTTTGTCATAGGGTGCTGGCAGATTACGGGCCTCCCATTGCTGCTGCCAGGCCCGTAATCTGCCATGGGCCCCCGTACCGCCTCCTCATGCTGCTGCCAGGTCCAGAGTGTCTCATGGGTCCCTGTACGGCCTCCCATTGCTGCTGTCTCCATCGCCACACTCTGCCATGTTCCACTTTCAGGTCTCCTCACACTGCTGGTGGGTTCCATTTTGTCATAGGGTGCTGGCAGATTACGGGCCTCCCATTGCTGCTGCCAGGCCCGTAATCTGCCATGGGCCCCCGTACCGCCTCCTCATGCTGCTGCCAGGTCCAGAGTGTCTCATGGGTCCCTGTACGGCCTCCCATTGCTGCTGTCTCCATTGCCACACTCTGCCATGTGCCACTTTCAGGTCTCCTCACACTGCTGATGGGTTCCATTTTGTCATAGGGTGCTGGCAGATTACGGGCCTCCCATTGCTGCTGCCAGGCCCGTAATCTTCCATGGGCCCCCGTACCGACTCCTCATGTTGCTGCCAGGCCCGTAATCTGTCATGGGCCCCTGTACTGCCTCCTCATGCTGCTGCCAGGTCCAGAGTGTCTCATGGGTCCCTGTACGGCCTCCCATTGCTGCTGTCTCCATCGCCACACTCTGCCATGTGCCACTTTCAGGTCTCCTCACACTGCTATTGGGTTCCATTTTGTCATAGGGTGTTGGCAGATTACGGGCCTCCCATTGCTGCTGCCAGTCCCGTAATCTGCCATGGGCCCCCGTACCGACTCCTCATGCTGCTGCCAGGCCTGTAATCTGTCATGGGCCCCTGTACCGCCTCCTCATGCTGCTGCCAGGTCCAGAGTGTCTCATGGGTCCCTGTACGGCCTCCCATTGCTGCTTTCTCCATCGCCACACTCTGCCATGTGCCACTTTTAGGTCTCCTCACACTGCTGGTGGGTTCCATTTTGTCATAGGGTGCTGGCAGATCACGGGCCTCCCATTGCTGCTGCCAGGCCCGTAATCTGCCATGGGCCCCCGTACCGACTCCTCATGCTGCTGCCAGGCCCGTAATCTGTCATGGGCCCCTGTACCTACTCCTCATGCTGCTGCCAGGTCCAGAGTGTCTCATGGGTCCCTGTACGGCCTCCCATTGCTGCTGTCTCCATCGCCACACTCTACCATGTGCCACTTTCCGGTCTCCTCACACTGCTGGTGGGTTCCATTTTGTCATAGGGTGCTGGCAGATTACGGGCCTCCCATTGCTGCTGCCAGGCCCGTAATCTGCCATGGGCCCCCGTACCGACTCCTCATGCTGCTGCCAGGCCCGTAATCTTTCATGGGCCCCTGTACCGCCTCCTCATGCTGCTGCCAGGTCCAGAGTGTCTCATGGGTCCCTGTACGGCCTCCCATTGCTGCTGTCTCCATCGCCACACTCTGCCATGTGCCACTTTCAGGTCTCCTCACACTGCTGGTGGGTTCCATTTTGTCATAGGGTGCTGTATGGCCTCCCATTGCTGCTGCCTCCACCGCCACACTGTGGCTCCACACTCTGGTTTTGGCCTCGTGACTGCCCAAATGAGTGAAGTGTGCGGTGATTCTAAGATCGACGGCACTCATCTGCATGTCATACTGACTGACAGTATTATTTCTCTTCCCCAGCAGACTCCAAGGGCATTTAAATTAAGGGTACAGTGTTCTGCACTAATATAAAGGCTCTCTGAAGCCTAGAAACACCCTTTTTATAAGTTAATTTTGCAGCGAATATATTCGCCTCGAATCAAATTTATTCCTCGAATTCGCCGAATCAGCCGAATCGAATTTTTGAATACTTCGCTCATCTCTAATCTTAATGTTCCTGTGTCCACTGAGCGCAAGTTTACAGCCCATGTCAATGTAGCTAATCTCCTTGGACATGGAGGAAAAAGAAAAATTGATCAAAGATTGCAATGAAGGATGGTGCGAATGGTGGAAAAAAACCATTGGTCTACTTTTAGACAAATTCAAGCTGACCTTTAAACACAGGGTACAACTGTGTCAGCTTGCCCTATATGTCGCCATCTGAATGAAAAGGCTATGGTAGGAGACCCAGGAGGACCCCACTGCTGACACAGAAACGTAAAAAAGCCAGATTGGAGTTTGTCAAAACTTACCTGAGGAAGCCAAAATCCTTTTGTGAGAATGTGCTGTGGACAGACGAAACAAAATTACAGATTTTTGGTAAAGCCCATCATTCTACTGTTTTCAGAAAAAACAATGAGGCCTTTAAAGAAAAGAATACAGTCCCTACAGTCAAACATGGTGGAGGTTTACTGATGTTTTGGGGTTGCTTTGCTGCTTCAGGCACTGGATGTCTTGATCATGTGCATGGCATTAAGAAATCTGAAGACTACCAAAGAATTCTGAGGTGCAACGTACAATCCAGTATCAGAAAGTTGGGTCTTCCTCAGAGGTTCCATAGTTCCATAGTTTAGAAGGTTAAAAAAAGACACAGGTCCATCCAGTTCAAACTCGGTGTATTTATGTGTGTCTGATTTTTATCCTCTACAAGTCCCATAGCCCTGTATATTCTGCTTCCTGAGGAAGACACCTACAGTTTTTCACATTTGCCAACACTATCAGCTAGTCTCAGTTCCTGGGGGATGGGGTTCCACAATTTACTATCCTAACAGTAAAGAACCCTTTCCTTAATCCAAGATTAAACCTAATTTTTTCTAACTTCAAATCAGGGCCTTGTATCCTCTTCAGAGACCTTAGAGTAAACAGTTTATCACAATTACTGAAGTCACTTTTATTATGTTTGTACATGTTTTATAAAGAGGTAGAATGATTGATTTATTATGTAAGTATTCTACTGCATGAGAGTAGTCTGCTGGCTTTGCTAGCTGCGGCTTGACATTGCGGCCCTGATTTACTATTGTGCCTAGGCGCATTTCCGTGGGCGAACGTCTAATTTTTATTAGCGACCATCTACTTTTACCCCGCTAAGAGATTTACTAAAGAGAAGCGTCAACAAGTAGACGCTACATCGAATTTACTAACGAGACACAGATCAGGAATCAGACTCAAAAAGCAGACTTGCTAAGAGGCACGTCTGACACCATGAAAAATCACTGCAGAAACATGTTCACATCGAAATTTGCTTTGCCAAATATCAGGACTTCACTTTAAACAATATCTGCCATTTCCAAAAAAAGTTAAAATGTGTTAAAAAGTTTTTTTTAAGCAAGTCGACACAGTGAAGAACTAGACGCTTGTGCAGCGTATTTGTCCGATATAAATGCGCATGTGCAGAACACATTTTAGACGTCCTCTGTGAGCGCTTGCTTTTTAGCCGTGTTCAATAGTAAATCTCTGTGTGGATTCCTCTGACAGCCGACACTCGGTCGCGACTACTGTGTTTAACAAACAGCACTAGGCATATCTTTATGTATTCTAATTTGATTTCCTTGGTTCTAGTGATTCTATTTTTGGTTTCTTACCCTTTATAATTATTTCTGTAATGATTTTACTTATTTTGAAGGTCTAAATAATATTTATTTTGACCGCTGAATGTAAAAATAAAGGTCTGCAATTAAAAAAAAAATAAAAACAGCGTGCGGTCCCCCCTCTCATCCATACCAAGCCCTTCAGGTCTGGTGTGGATATTAAGGGGTAACTCCACACCGAAATTAAAGAAAAAACAGCGTGGAGTCCCCCTCAAAATCCATACCAGACCCTTATCCGAGCATGCAGCCCGGCAGGTCAGGAAAGGGGGGGACAAGCAAGCGCCCCCCCCGAACCATACCAGGCCACATGCCCTCAACATGGGGGGGTGCTTTGGGGCAGGGGGGGCTCCCCCCCAAAGCACCTTGTCTCCATGTTGATGGGGACAAGGGCCTCTTCCCCACAACCCTGGCCGGTGGTTGTGGGGGTCTGTGGGCAGAGGGCTTATCAGAATCTGGAAGCCCCCTTTAACAAAGGGGACCCAGATCCCGCCCCCCCCCCTTATGTGAATGAGTCTGCGGTACATGGTACAGCTACTAATTCACAAAAAAAGCAAAAGTGTAGTGTAAAAAAAAACAGTACAGGGTCTTTGACAAGTCCTTTAATAAAACAATGTCCCCCAAAGTAGATCCAACGTCAATCATGGCGACCCGAAAAAAGAAAAAAAAAAGCTCCGCTCTAGACAGAGGCTAGCTGCCTTATGCAGGAGCCAGGCTGACAGTTCTTAAATAGGCAAGGGGCAGGGCCAGCCGGGACAAGTCCAATTTCATGTACTAGTTGAATGTAGCACAGTGGTTAAATGATTAGCACTTCCACCTGGCAGTACTAGGGTCATTGGTTCGAATCCCAACCATGGCATCTCCTGCCTGGAGTTTTCATTTTCTCCCTGTGCCTGTGTGTTTCCTCCGGGTACTCCGGTTTCCTCCCACACTCTAAAGACATGCTGGTATATGCAAGTACATGCACTATATGCAAGTATGTCCAAACTAGCAAACCAAAAGCCCTCTATTGCACCACAAGACCATGTTATGTACCAATGAATAGGTCGTGTTCAATGTGCAGCTAGCTATTCTTTTTCTACAATCCTCTTAACAGTAATAAATTGGGCCCCCCAATTTATGTTGACTTTGGGCCTTTACCAAATATATATTCGCCAATGTCATATACACAGTATAGCTGCAAGCATACATTTACCAATGCCAAATCCACAATAGAACTGCAAACATATATATGCGAATGTCATATACACAATGGAGCCACATGTAAAATTGTTATGGTGCACAAATAAACGCCAAGACAGCTGTTGGAGGAGGCACTAGAGCAGCTGTCATACCAGAAATACGCCATGACATTTGTGGAAGGATGTTTGCACATACCCAGAAGTGGTAGTGGGGAGTGTTAGTGGATGGGAGTATGTTTAGGAGAGTTTAGTGGTAATTTGCAAGTCTATTTTTGAGTTTTGTGAATTGTTCTTTTGTGGAATTCCAGACCACATCTAGACATGGCGAGATCGCTGTTCTCCACCGAGGAGCTGATCCTCATTTGCCGGGGAAACATTACTATTAATTGTTGTATTTTCAGTTGAAAACATGTCCAATTCCTAGATCCATTGAGGTACATAGCAGAGGTTCAAGGTTCTTCCTAACTATACAGGTGGCACAGACACAAGCATACACCCAAAGCCACTGTTAGATATCACGGGCCCCGTACAGCATACCTGACAGCCCCCCACCGTCAGAGAAAATATCCAAATTATTTATGGTAAAAAGACACTAAAACATTATTAATGGACATATTCCCAACCATATTCCTGTGAAATCTAAATGATAAAACTGTACTGAGTTCATAAAGCTGTGTGTGTAATTGAGGTCTTGGGGCTCATTCACATGGGTGCTGTGGCCTGTAGAGTGGGAATCAGTGGTTTGTTTTTGTGGCTATCGCCGTTTGCAGGCAACCTATGTTACACTATGGAAATGCTGCAGGTCATAATTTGACAAGCATATGGGTGCAGGTGTACAGCCCTGAACACAGACAGTGAGCATTCAGGGCCACTTCCCCACGCCTTCACACCTGTCAGATTAAAACATGTGTTCATACAGCTGCTGTGTCCCCATAGTGTAACAGGTGGCTCTAGCACACTCATTCATGCTGTACAGGCCAGAGGACCTGTGTGAATGGGGCATTTTTTACTTTTTTTTTTTCCTCAGCTCATTAATTTCAATGGGCTGCCTGATGTGTGGGAACATGCAAAAATACTGCAGGCATATTATTTTAAAAGTGTGTTGCACCTAACCGCACAGTAGTCTGGTGCCATGCGTTTTGGTGGCTGTGAATGGGTCTATTTTTAATAGACGTGTTTAGGTGCAATTACGTTTTCATCATGGTACCTGTGCAGATCTGCAAAGGGCATTGCATTTATTTGCTGTGCTGGAAAATGTGTGTTCTTGCATGCGTTTCTGCACCACCAATGGTGTGAACAAGTCCTAAGGGCCAGTTTACACTATAGAAACAGTCTATATGTGATCCTGATGAGTTTTTGCATGCCCTTTTGGCATGCACGTTTAGTGTGTTTCAGTACATTTTGGATGTGTTTTGGACACGTTGCATTGCATTTTTGTATCCCTTCTAGTTAGTTTTATCTACTTTCTTTTCATTCAATTTAATTAGGGACATGTGCGTTTTAGTACATTCAAGGGCGTTTCAACACGTTCCAGTACAGTTCTGTGCATAAACAATGCAACGTGGTCAACTTTGTTTACAGCACCTGCAATGCACTGAAAATGCAAGTGCTGATGTGAATTATGACATTGACAACCATATAACCTTCTTTGTGATGCCGAAAAAGCAACTGAAACACATGTAGTGTGAACGGGCCCTAAAGATTATTAGAAGTAAGGGAACGGGACTGACCAGAAATTGTGAATTCAATCAGACTAGTGGTGAGATACAATCAGCAATCGTATAATAATGTGAGATCTGAGCTGTAGATGATAGAAAATGAGACACATTCACTTGATCAGTAAATAAATAGTTAAAAAGAGTGGGGCGGTGATCCATAGATTTGCATATGGGACAGATGATGATGGGGTGGGTAAGGGGGTCAAGTTGTATAAGGAGACAGGTTTAAAAGAAGATAAAAAAAGTTACAATGAAATATACACAGCATGTAACTTGTACATTTCCAACTTGTCAGAAGAACAGGATGCAGGTAAGAGTCACCCCCTTTCCACTTTCTAGTCATTAGGCAAATTCTTAATTGATTGATCAATATTCCTGTCACTGACACAACCAAGAAAATTGATCTCCATTTTTTTAACATTCATAAATGTCAAGGAGCTTATAATCTAAGTGTAGAAACTCAGCCATGTACTAGGCCCAATTAACCTAACAGCATGTCTTTGGAGTGTTGGCAAAAACATATCCATACAGGGAAAGCATGCAAACTGGGATTAGAAGCCATGACCCTAGTGCTGTAAGTTCTGAGTTCTAACCACTAAGCCACTGTGGGAGACAGAGTTTGAGCTCTAATGTAGAATAATTACATTGTTTAACCACTAGCCGCCCAGCCACTGTATAAAAACGGTGGCAGGGTGGCACAGCTGGGCAAAAGCACATTTTAAAACGTGCTGTTTCAAAACAGGTAGGGGGCGCGCCGCCGCCCTACCTTCACCGCCGATCTCAGCCGTGGGTGTCAGTCGCTGGGTCACAGCCGGTTATTATCAGCTGTGTCCCGGCGATTAGCGGCAATCAGTGACAGAGAGCAGGGCTGCAGTAGCTCTGCTTTCTGTCAGTTCCCTGAAAGTTCCTGACAAGCTGACCAGGAGAAAAGAGTTTCTCTGTCCTGATCAGCATGTCTCCCTGCAGTACACACCC
Source organism: Staurois parvus (assembly GCF_062004578.1). Lineage (NCBI taxonomy): Eukaryota > Metazoa > Chordata > Amphibia > Anura > Ranidae > Staurois > Staurois parvus. Next base: position 3,158,442 of record NW_028317883.1, read on the forward strand.
CCACCCCCTAGTAAAACACTCCCTCACACAGTAAACCCTGTCAGTGCCAAAAAAAGTTAATTTTTTTTTTGCACTGATCACTGTATTGGTGTCACTGGGGATGTCAGTGACCCTAAGTCAGTCCCCCCCCAGTGTTAGAATGTCCGCCGCAGTCCTGCCATAAGTCGCTTATCGCCGCCATAAGTCACTGATCGCCGCCATTTTTAGTATAAAAAATTAAAAATCCAAGTATCTTTCCCGCCATTTGTACACGCTATAACTTTCACGTAAACCAATTACTTTACACGTATTGGGTTTTGTTTTAGCAAAGACATGTCGCAGAATGCATTTTGGCCGAAATTTATGACGAAATTTCATTTTTACATTTTTTTTACTGGACATGTTTTATAGCAAAAAGTACAAAATATTGTTTTTTTTTTCTCAAAATTGTCAGACTTTTTTTTTATGGCGCAAAAAATAAAAAACGCACAGGCAATAAAATACCACTGAAAGAAAGCCCTATTTGTGTGAAAAAAGGACATAAATTTCATTTATGTACCGTATTGCATGACCGCGCAATTGTCCGTTAAACTAGCGCAGCGCTGTATAGCAAAAAATGGTGTAAATTGCAGTATCTATACCATAGTTTTTAGACGCTATAACGTTCACAAAAAGCAATCAATATACACTTATTGGGATTTTTTTTTACCAAAAACATGTAGCAGAATACATTTTGGCCTAAATTTATAATTCATTTTGAGTTTACTATATATTTTTTATAGCTGAAAGTAAAAAATATTGTTTTTCTTCAAAATTTTTGATATTTTTTGGTTAATTGCGTGAAAAATAAAAAGCGCACAGGTGATCAAATACCACCGAAAGAAAGCTCTATTTGTGTAAAAAAAAGGACGTAAATTTTGTTTGGGTGCAGCGTTGCATGACCGCGCAATTATCAGTTGAATTAGTGCAGCGCAGAGTAGCAAAAATAGGCCTGGTCATTAAGGGGGGTAAATCCTCAGGAGAGCAAGTTGGTTAAAAATGATAAAGCGAGCGCTGGTCAAATTATATAGACTACTAAAATGGTATTACACAAGATAAATATAAATATAGGTATAGATATGAAGGTAGCAGCTAGCACTCAGGGTATTGGCAACAGTCCTAGAATAGAAATATGTTAAAGGAATAGTGCAGCGCTATAAATGCATGTTATCAATCATAAACGCATGTAAAATCCAAAAAGTGCAATAATTTATTTCAGGTACTTATATAGCGCTGTCAATTTACATTGTGCTTTACACATATATTGTACATTAACATCAGTCCCTAACCCTCAAGGGGTGTACAATCTAAGGTCCCTAACTCACATTCATACTTACACATATTAGGGCCAATTTGGACAGGAATCAATTCACCTACCAGCATGTCTTTGGAGTGTGGGAGGAAGCTGGAGTACTCGGAGGAAACCCAAGCAAGCACAGGCAGAACATGCAAACTCCATGCAGGAGGTGTCATGGTCAGGAATTGAACCCCTCACCCATTTACTGCAAGGCACACATGCTAACCATTAAGCCACTGTGCCATCCTTTAATAATGATGTAAACTGGTAAATGGTGCTAAAAGAAGTTCATATACTCATTCCTGAATAATTTGTGTTTACCTTTCACGAGTTCATGCACTACTGTCCGTCACGAATAAACCACACGTGCCATTCATAGGCACTCTCTTGGTACTCTCACACAAAGGACATTCCATTATTCAGGAATGATTACATGAACTTATTTTAGCACCATTTACCATTTTACATCATTATTGCAATTATTTGCACTTTTTGGATTTTACATGCGTTCATTATTGATCACATGCATTTATAGCACTGCACTTGACTTTAACATAGAATAGTTACGTGACTAAAGAGAAGGAAGCTATATCATTATATTGGGAACTTAGAACTAGACATTCCAAATTATTTGAGATATAAGTGTGAAAATGTTTAACATTTGAAAATAGAATGTATGACATTCAGTAGTAAATGCATTAGTTGTCTGATCATTTTGGAGAAACAGCAAAAAAAAAAAAAAAATTACAATATAGGTGTACTTGTTATTTTACATTCTAAGTATTCTCATATGCAAACAGAAAAACGCCAAGGAGACAAAGCCCACGCTTGTGCGCCACCTAGCGAACATATCTGGTATTGCACCTAAAAATGTGCCAGACACGATTCCACATTTACTAACAGGTAAGTAGACGCTTTTCAATGAGATTGCTAGACGCCTCTCAGAAGACTGACAGGTCATAATTGATTTAATTGAGTCTGCCTAAATGTTCAGAGTCTGCTGGTAGGCATTGTCATTCACCAGGAGGAACCCAAGACCCACTGCAACAGTGTAGGGTCTGACAATGGGTCCAAGAATTTCATCCCCATACCTAATGGCAGTCAGGGTGTCATTGTCTAGCCTGTAGAGGTCTGTGCGTCCCTCCATGGATATGCCTCCCCAGACCATCATTGACCCACCACCAAAACTGTCATGCTGAATGATTTTACAGGTAGCATGACATTCTCCATGGCTTCTCCAGACCCTTTCACCTCTGTCACATGTGCTCATGGTGAACCTCCTCTCCTTTGTGAAAAGCACAGGCCACCAGTGGGGGACCTGCCAATTCTGGTGTTCAATGGCAAATGTTAATTGAGCTCTATAGGGCCAGGCAGTGAGCACAGGGCCCTCTAGAGAATGTTGGGCCCTCAGGCCACCTTCATGAAGTCTGTTTCTGATTGTTTGGTCAGAGACATTCACAGCATTCACTCTTGAGACTTGTGCTGGGAGACACAGCAAACCTTCTGGCAATGGCACGTATTGACGTGCCATCCTGGAGGAGCTGAACTGTCTGTGCAACCTCTGTAGGGTCCAGGTATCGCCTCATGCTACCAGTAGTGACACTGACCCTAGCCAAATGCAAAACTAGTGAAAAACAGTCAGTAAATATTAGTAGGGAAAAGAAATGTCAATGGTCTCCACCTGTAAAACCATTCCTGTTTTGGATGTCGTCTCATTGTTGCCCGTCTAGTGCACCTGTTGTTAATTTCATTAACACCAAAACAGCTGAAACTGATTAACAACCCTCTCTGCTACTTAACTGACCAGATCAATATCCCAGGAGTTTAATTTACTTGATGCTATACTCTGATTAAAAAGTGTCCCTTTATTTTTTTGAGCAGTGTATATATATATATATATATATATATATATATATATATATATATACACACACAAGTGAAACTCAAAAAATTAGAATATTGTGCAAAAGTTAATTTATTTCAGTAATGCAACTTAAAAGGTTAAACTAATATATGAGATAGACTCATTACATGATTTTTAATAATTGTGATGATTATGGCTTACAGCTCATGAAAACCCCAAATCCACAATCTCAGAAAATTAGAATATTGTGAAAAGGTGCAATATTCTAGGCACAAAGTATCCCACTCTAATCAGCTAATTAAGCCATAACACCTGCAAAGGGTTCCTGAGCCTTTAAATGATCTCTCAGTCTGGTTCAGTAGGAAGGACAATCATGGGAAAGACTGCTGACCTGACAGTTGTGCAGAAAACCATCATTGACACCCTCCATAAGGAGGGAAAGCCTCAAAAGGTAATTGTAAAAGAAGTTGGATGTTCCCAAAGTGCGGATTGTCAGGAAATGTTCCCAAAGTGAGAGGATTATCAGGAAAAGGCCATTCAAAAGTGTTGGGGACTTTCACAAGGAGTGGACTGAGGCTGGAGTCAGTGCATCAAGAGTCACCACACACAGACGGATCCTGGACATGGGCTTCAAATGTCATATTCCTCTTGTCAAGCCGCTCCTGAACAACAAACAACATCCGAAGCGTCTTACCTGGGCTAAAGAAAAACAGACCTGGTATGTTGCTCAGTGGTCCAAAGTGTGATGAGAGCAACTTTTGCATCTCATTTGGAAACCAAGGACCCAGAGTATGGAGGAAGAATGGAGAGGCACACACTGCAAGATGCTTGAAGTCCAGTGTGAAGTTTCCACCGTCTGTGTTGATTTGGGGAGCCATGTCATCTGCTGGTGTTGGTCCACTGTGCTTCATTAAGTCCAGGGTGAACTCAGCCATCTACCAGGAGATTTTGGAGCTCTTCATGCTTCCTTCCGCAGATGAGCTTTATGGGGATGCTGACTTCATTTTCCAGCAGGACTTGGCACCTGCCCACACTGCCAAAAGCACCAAAACCTGGTTCAATGACCATGGGATTACTGTGCTTGATTGGCCAGCAAACTCGCCTGACCTGAACCCCATAGAGAATCTATGTGGCATTGCCAAGAGAAATATGAGAGACATGAGACCGAACAATGCAGAAGAGCTGAAGGCCGCTATTGAAGCATCCTGGTCTTCCATAACACATCAGCAGTGCCACAGGCTGATAGCTTCCATGCCACGCCGCAATGAGGCAGTAATTGCTGCAAAAAGGGCCCAAACCAAGTACTGAGTACATATGCATGCTTATACTTTTCAGAGGTCCGATATTGTTCTATGTACAATCCTTGTTTTATTGATTGCATGTAATATTCTAATTTTCTGAGATTGTGGATTTGGGGTTTTCATGAGCTGTAAGCCATAATCATCACAATTATGACAAATCACGGCTTGAACTATCTTGCTTTGCATGTAATGAGTCTATCTCATATATTAGTTTCACCTTTTAAGTTGCATTACTGAAATAAATGAACTTTTGCACGATATTCTAATTTTTCGAGTTTCACCTGTGTGTATATATATATATATATATATTAAAATGAAATATATTAAAAGAAATTGGACCGATGGCAAATTAATCAGGTGAAACATGTGCTCAATATTAATAACTTAATCAAAAGCAAATAATTTGGTCTGAGAATTGAGGCCAGTGTCTTAATGAGTCCATATTGAAAATCTATTGGGTTTCTGCTTTTGACATTGTTCTAATTAAATCCTCCCCTCTGTAGTCCTTATATATATTCTCTATGGCCCAATAATCAAAGCTGTGAAATCTACTATTATATTATATTATAATTCTTTGAAATGGTTGTAGAGTGAATGTTTCTATTTTCCTTGCAAAATACCATAAATGTGTTTCCTCAGTCTTACCTTAAACTCCCTTTTAGTGTGACCTATACACTGTTTTCTTCAGGGGAACACTCCTTTTGTATTACAAGTTAGTAACTTTTTATTAGCAAACCTCTTTTTTGGTGCATTTAGTGCATGGTGCAACTCCTTTAAATGTCAGTATAGCACATTTTTCCTTCTTTGTTTTATTTTATAGATACATTTTGGGAACAAGGTTGGGGGCATTCTTAAGAATTATGTTTTACCAAGTAGTGGAGAGTGCAAAATCTAGAGCAGCTCTGCATAGAAATCAATCAGCTTCCAGTTTTTTTTTTGTCAAAGTCTGCTTGCACAGGCTGAAGTTAGAAGCTGATTGGCTAGCATGCACAGCTGAACAAGATATTGCACTTTCCAGTTTTAGTAAATCAACTCCAATGTGTGGTTTATCAGGAAGCCTTGATCCTCTTCAGGATGTTCCAATGTTTTCTTAAATTTGTTTGTATTTTGTCTATCTGTAAGTTGTAGTTGAGGAGCATACTATAGTCAGTGTTTTAAAATATTACCACCTTCTTCATCATCTCACTATTGATCTTCCTTTTAAGTTTTTTTTTCCTCCATAGTGCACATTTCCTCAGCATTCTGCACTAAATTTTTTTCCTGATAACTTTTCTCTTTAAATTGTTTGGTGAGTGTTGCCACCTCTTCCCTGTAGTTGCTGACCTTAAAAAATGCTTAAATTGGTTTCTGGACACACTGGAGTTTATTTATTAAAACTGAAGAATGCAAAATCTGGTGCAAGTCTGCACAGAAACTAATCAGCTTTCAGGTTCAGCTTAATTGAACAAAGTGAAGTTAGAAACTAATTGGCTACCATGCACAGCTACACTAGATTCTGAATGCACCAGTTTCAGTAACTCTACCCCATTGAGTAACTTTCTTTTCAGATGGCAATTCTCCAAAATATTAATTTATTTGTGTCTACTAGTGTATGGTAGTTTTTGTACAACATAGGAATATTTTTTATCTTTACTAAAAGTCATAAGAGTAAAACACTCAGTTCCATCTTTGCTACTGGTCAGTTTGGATATTGAGGTCATCTTGATTAAGATCAGAAATGAAATGCTCCAGGTGTGTTCCATTCTAAATGAATATAATATAATCAATTAAATATTCCAATAGGTTGAGGTCTGGTCTGAGTTTGTTTTCAGTACAGTTACAATTGGACTTTCAGAGGGCCAAAACAGATTGGCATAAACCTCATCAACATTGGTGAAAACCTCATCAACATAGATGGTTTGTAAAGAGAAAGTGATATTCACTTGGAAGTAATTATGGGTAAGACTAATCTTAATTTCTTCCAAGATGACTTTCCTTTCTTTTTGGGAAATATATAATTGTGTATAATGAAGTGTCATAAAAAGTAGCTAACATGAAATCTGGTGACCATGTGATTGAGACTAAAATGTTTGATAGGTGTAGTATCTTTTAGATAAGCAACCATGGAGTTACTGTGATAGATTAGAGGTTAAGGTATCACATTCCACCCTACAACACTCCATAGTCAGTCAAAGTAAACTTTCTTCTTTTGAGATAAATGCTTTACGTTAATATATAAAATCAAATCATTTTATACACCCCTACCAGTGGTAAATGGATTGTCTAAGCCCTTTAAACTGATATATTCTGTTGGAGAGTTTAAAAAAAAATTAGACTTGCTGGCTGGATCACCAGATTAAAATAGAAGAAAGAAGTTGAATGCAGCCATCACATGTAAGAACTGGTAAACTGTAATGTATTAAATGTTTGCTTTTGGATTTCATAGAGCTTTAATACTACCATATTTTTCGCTCCATAAGATGCACTTTTTTCCCCCCAAAAAAGGGGGGAAAATGTCAGTGTGTCTTATGGAGCGAATATGGAGCGGCCGGTCCGGTATTTCCGCCGCCGCTGCCACCATGTCAGAATACCGGGCCGGCTGCTCAGCTCTTCTCTCCTGCAGGACCTTACCTGTTCCTCCGTCCAGTGCTGTACAGTCTTCCCGCGCCGGCTTCTTCCCGCGCCAGCTTCTGTGACGGCCGGGTGCCCACTGTGCATGCGCTTTGTGAATGGTCCAGAGACTTCTGGGACACATGACAGGTCCCAGAAGGCGCCGGGCCATTCACAAAGCGCAGCACTTCTCGCGCATGCGCAGTGGGCAATCGGCTGTCACAGAAGCTGGCGCAGGAAGAAGCCAGCATGCCCACACTAAAGAAAGGACAACTTCAGGTACCTGCTCTCCCTTCCCAAAGGTCCACAGTCTCTTGGTCATCCCCTGTACTGTCTGCAGTCTCTGGTCATCTGTACTATGTTCGCAGTCCCTGGCATTTTCCCTATACTATATTTACAGTCTCTGTTCATCTGTACTATGTCCACAGTCTCTGGTCATCCTCTGTACTATGTCTGCAGTCTCTGGTCATCTCCTGTACTATGTCCGCAGTCTCTGGTCATCTCCTGTACTGTGTCTGCAGTCTCTGGTCATTCCCTGTACTGTGTCTGCAGTCTCTGGTCATTCCCTGTACTGTGTCCGCAGTCTTTGGTCATCTCCTGTACTGTGTCCGCAGTCTTTGGTCATTCCCTGTACTGTGTCCGCAATCTCTGGTCATTCCCTGTACTATGTCCTCAATCTCTGGTCATTCCCTGTACTATGTCCTCAATCTCTGGTCATTCCCTGTACTATGTCCGAAGTCTCTGGTCATCTCCTGTATTGTGTCCGCAGTCTCTGGTCATCTCCTGTACTGTATCTGCAGTCCATTGGTTCAGAATATTTTTTTTCTTGTTTTTCACCTCTAAAACCTAGGTGCGTCTTATGGTCAGGTGCGTCTTATGGAGCGCGAAATACGGTATTTTAATTACTTTGGGGATATACTGTATGGCCTTCCCCCCTACCTCTGTTCTGCTTCTTCTATTTTTATGTAACTGTAAACAATGAGTTATCATGTAATTTCCCTCTATACTATTACTAGGGGTGAAGGTTGAATGGTTCACTTCTACATATTTCAATGGAAGGAATCTATTGGATGTTTCTTTATTTTCAGGGTACTTAACCATAGATTTTAGTTTTGAATGATTGTGGGGAGTGTATTTATAATGTTTAGTCTCATAAGCTATATTTTCAGGTCTAAATGTAGTTAGTTTCTGTGTCTGAGTATTGACATTTTCAGTATCAGTGGTTTCTCTCTTTTCTCTATTATAGAGACTCATGTCCCCTTCCTACTGTGTTAAAATTCTTAATACCTATAGTGGTATTAAGCCTCTTTTGATTGATGAGATTCATAAATAGCTTTGCTGGAGTGCTTACATGTACTGTACCTAATAGTGTCCTAATAATGTTCCTTATAGGAGCTGTTGCAGTTTAACTGGTTCTTTCTCATAACTAGTGCAGGGACAGCCAGGCATACAACAACAGTCCATTCACTCTGACTCAATAAACAGTCTAAGAGATGCCTTTTTGCATTTATTACTGAATAATAAACTTGGAAAGAGTGCAGGGTGGTATGGGATAGCCCAGAAACTTTGAATATTAATAGGAAGACACACTTCACTTTGCTATGTCTCTCTGAACAGTCTTTATGCAGGTGCAAAGAAAAATGGCCAGAACTGAGATTTTGTAAGGGCCGTCATTGCCAGAACTACCACTGATACTTTCATCCAAAGAAAAATAGAACACAGCCACTAAGACCTGGAGCTCAGGTTGCTGCTCATAATGTCACAGGATCATTGAACCTACAGGACCACTGGATACCTTACAGTATCCACTGGACTATTATACCACAGAATGAGGTTCCCCCCATTATTCAGTTCAGGACCTGGCAGGTCACACTGTCAAAGGCTGCACTAGAGTGTTCACAAACTATTCTGCATCCAGTTGTGTGTAGGTCTGTTACACGTAATTGAATAAGTCTCCCAACACTGTGTGGTCTGTTCAGTGTCAAAGTGTGCTGGGGCCCAAATTCCACCTGACAATATTACCTGTGGTTGATCCCTCCTAGAGGCACATGTGCTCCACATGCCCTTCTGACCAAGGTCCTGCCCCCACAGCTTTACTTTCATCCAAGCCATTCCAACCACTACTATGCAGAGACCATTGGTGGCTGTCAATGAGATCCTTGGTGAGTTTGGGCTCATATTCCTAGGAAAGTATCACTGGAACAGGAAAGAAAAGAACAGTCAACCACCACATTTGCTGTTCTTAGATAGGGGTTAATTCTACTTTTCTGACCCACTGATTGACTTCTGACCAGGGGCGGACTTACAACTCATGGGGCCCCCGGGCAATAGGGGATCATGGGGCCCCTGTGTCCTTGCCCAAACTCAAAAAAAACCTATGAAAAAGGCACCAGGGGCATCTCATGTGGCCTCCTACTGACCCCGGGTCCTCGGGCAGTGCCCAAGTTTCCAAATGGTCAGTCCGCCCCTGCTTCTGACAGTGCGGCATTCCAGTTTAATGGCTTCATTTGTGTGTGGCTGGGCAGTTTCTCTGGAGATGGCCCCCAAGCAAACAGCTAGTGGGTTTGATTCAAGGACAAAGGGCCACCTCACTACAACTGTAGTAATTGGTAGCAATTAGGCAAAGGCTCCCCCAAGTATCCTGGTCTTCAGGAGAAGCTGCATGTTATTATGTTCTTGCTTGATTGCCCGCATTCCAGTTCTGACAGTGGACCAATTACTAGGCTGCATAGCACTTGCCCAGCTACCTATGCTTTATATTTCTGGCCTTTCTTAACTGCTGATGAGGTAGCTGAGGGACTTATTTTCTCTGTGTGTGTTCAGCAACTCAAGGATTTGTGGGAAATGAAGATTAAACGGGACTGATCGTGGTGATTAAATGGGTGTGCCAATACAATTCTTGAAATCCAAGTGCAGAGAAACAAGAAAGCAGCAATGACAATATCACATGCAGCGCTGTAAAAAATTAATATAAAGTAACATATACAGTAATATGTGGTGGACTACTAGTGCTTAGTAGTGATTTATAGGTGTCCTCATAGCATAATATAATAGTCCCAATAAACTGTGCAAGACGTGATGAACTCCGTGCTGTAAAGTGTTTAATACTATGCTCTCACCAGAAAGCGCATAATATGCGCATTTGAGTTGTCAGACCACTCCTGGTCCCAGAGGAGTTGAACCTATATGGATCATCTGGCAAGCTGTCACTCGGTCACTCCTTGGCCAGCAGGGGGATTCCCGACATCCAGAGACCCTTATAGGGTTAATCCAGGTTCCTTAACCAGGGCACTCATATGAAGTATCCACCTTAAGAGAGGGGGGGCTTGACCAGAAAGCCCACCCCAAAAATACTGATAGTGTAGTATGTTCCAACAAAAAATCCTTTATTGAAGATAATGTAAACACAGGTCACTCACAGGATTTCCCAGATTCAAAGATGGCCGCCGGCCTCCACGAGGTACGGAACGGCGTGACGTCACCGGCTAGGCTCCACCCTGACGCGTTTCGTGCGGACGAGCACGTTATCAAAGGGAGCGAGCACTAGCCGGACAAACCTATATACAGTCATGGCCGAAATTGTTGGCACCCTTGATATTTTTCCTGAAAATCAAGTATTTCACACAAAAAAGGTATTGCATTAACACATGTTTTGCTATACACATGTTTATTCCCTTTGTATGTATTGGAACAAATATAAAACAGAGGCAGAAAAGCAAATATGACATAATGTCACACAAAACCCCAAAAATGGGCTGGACAAAAGTATTGGCACCCTTAACTTAATATTTGGTTGCACACCCTTTGGAAAACATAACTGAAATCAGTCGCTTCCTATAACCATCAATAAGCTTCTGACACCTCTCACCCGGAATTTTGGACCACTCTTCCTTTGCAAACAGCTCCAGGTCTCTCTTATTGGAAGGACACCTTTTCCCAACAGCAATTTTAAGATCTCTCCACAGGTGTTCAATGGGATTTAGATCTGGGCTCATTGCTGGCCACTTCAGAACTCTCCAGCGCTTCTTTGCCATCCATTTCTGAGTGCTTTTTGACGTATGTTTGGGGTCATTGTCCTGCTGGAAGACCCAGGATCTTGGACGCAAACCCAGCTTTCTGACACTGGGCCCTACAGTGCGACCCAAAATCCTTTGGTAATCCTCAGATTTCATGATGCCTTGCACACAGTCAAGGCACCCAGTGCCAGAGGCAGCAAAACAACCCCAAAACATCATTGAACCTCCACCATATTTTACCGTAGGTACTGTGTTTTGTTCTTTGTAGGCCTCATTCCGTTTTCGGTAAACAGTAGAATGATGTGCTTTACCGAAAAGCTCTATCTTGGTCTCATCTGTCCACAAGACGTTTTCCCAGAAGGCTTTTGGCTTACTCAAGTACATTTTGGCAAACTGTAGTCTTGCTTTTTTATGTCTCTGTGTCAGCAGTGGGGTCCTCCTGGGTCTCCTGCCATAGCGTTTCATTTCATTTAAATGTCGACGGATAGTTCGCGCTGACACTGATGCTCCCTGAGCCTGCAGGACAGCTTGAATGTCTTTGGAACATGTTTGGGGCTGCTTATCCACCATCCGGACTATTCTGCGTTGCAATCTTTCATCAATTTTCCTCATCCTTCCACGACCAGGGAGATTAGCTACAGTGCCATGGGTTGCAAACTTCTTGATAATGTTGCGCACTGTGGACAAAGGCAAATCTAGTTCTCTGGAGATGGACTTGTAACCTTGAGATTGTTGATATTTTGCCACAATTTTGGTTCTCAGGTCCTCAGACAGTTCTCGTCTCCTCTTTCTGTTGTCCATGCTTAGTGTGGCACAGACAGACACACAATGCAAAGGTTAAGTGAACGTCTCTCCTTTTTATCTGCTTTCAGGTGTGATTTCTATATTGCCCACACCTGTTACTTGCCCCAGGTGAGTTTACAGGAGCATCACATGCTTGTAACATTCTTATTTATCCGCAGTTGTGAAAGGGTGCCAATACTTTTGTCCAGCCCATTTTTGGAGGTTTGTGTGACATTATGTCGAATTTGCTTTCTTTCCTCCCTTTTTTTGTTTTGTCCCAATACACACAAAGGGAATAAACATGTGTATAGCAAAACATGTGTTAATGCAATACGTTTCGTGAGAAATACATGATTTCCTGGAGAAATATCAAGGGTGCCAACAATTTCGGCCATGACTGTATACTGTTCCACGCGCATGCGCGGTGAAACAAAAAAGCCGGTGACGCCATTTTGGCCCGCTCGCGCATGTGCAAAGCATGCGATAGCGGCCATTTTCTTGGTTGTCACGGCTCAGGGTAGGCGACTATTGTGCATTTCAGACGATCTCTCTCACCTGCCCTGTCATAACAAAGACAGGTATAACGGGGGGCGGCAGACCATGACTATAACGGTATATACTGACCGTAGGGAGTGTTATATGTATTATTAGACTGCCCATAACTCTCTTACAGTCGAGTTTGGTATAGGTGCAGTCGAGTTCACTGAATAAAGGCTAATTGCATAGCACTTATTGCACTTCCCTAGATATATATTTAAATATGGCCAAACATCAATCAAATTCAACAAAAATTTTATAAATGCTAGAAAACATGTCTAAAGACACCCCCCTTAGCCATGATACCATGATACCTGTCTTTGTTATGACAGGGCAGGTGAGAGAGATCGTCTGAAATGCACAATAGTCGCCTACCCTGAGCCGTGACAACCAAGAAAATGGCCGCTATCGCATGCTTTGCACATGCGCGAGCGGGCCAAAATGGCGTCACCGGCTTTTTTGTTTCACCGCGCATGCGCGTGGAACAGTATATATAGGTTTGTCCGGCTAGTGCTCGCTCCCTTTGATAACGTGCTCGTCCGCACGAAACGCGTCAGGGTGGAGCCTAGCCGGTGACGTCACGCCGTTCCGTACCTCGTGGAGGCCGGCGGCCATCTTTGAATCTGGGAAATCCTGTGAGTGACCTGTGTTTACATTATCTTCAATAAAGGATTTTTTGTTGGAACATACTACACTATCAGTATTTTTGGGGTGGGCTTTCTGGTCAAGCCCCCCCTCTCTTAAGGTGGATACTTCATATGAGTGCCCTGGTTAAGGAACCTGAATTAACCCTATAAGGGTCTCTGGATGTCGGGAATCCCCCTGCTGGCCAAGGAGTGACCGAGTGACAGCTTGCCAGATGATCCATATAGGTTCAACTCCTCTGGGACCAGGAGTGGTCTGACAACTCAAATGCGCATATTATGCGCTTTCTGGTGAGTGCATAGTATTAAACACTTTACAGCACGGAGTTCATCACGTCTTGCACAGTTTATTGGGACTATTATATTATGCTATGAGGACACCTATAAATCACTACTAAGCACTAGTAGTCCACCACATATTACTGTATATGTTACTTTATATTAATTTTTTACAGCGCTGCATGTGATATTGTCTTAGTGTGAAGGTTTGAGGTTTGTGCCTTTTATGCCAGCTGCTTGTTATACATATCCAAGCGCTCGTTAATTATTCGTTTTTCTGAAGAAAGCAGCAATGTACACATTACAAACTGTAACTATAATTCTTGCAATGTATATAGTTCACCAGAAAAGTGTTGTTTTTCTACTGAAGAAAACTTTAAATGGGGGTCCTGCTGCCAATTAGAACCAGGAACAGAAAAAAGGAGTATCTTTTTGGATCCTGAAGTGCTAAATCTGGGCCATCAATGGTTAAATGTAGACAATATAAGTGCAGCGCTGGTTAAATGGGGCACTGTTATATGAATATGATAATGAACTAGCAGCCTGTCTCCTTGCTGGATGTGCAGTAGCTTTGCAGATTTTTCTTTATGTGGCCTTTGTACAGAGGGGAACAGCATATCCCAGGGTCCAAAGCAGGATGGAATCAATTCTGAGAAAAAGTCAAAATGTTTATTAAAAACTATAAATTCTACTGCCCAAACACCTACCCATTCCCCTTCTTTTTCTATTTCTACACTGGGAGGTATGGGTTGTTTAGGCAGCAACATTTATAGTTTCTCATAAGCACTTTGGCTCTTTTCTCCAAATGCTGTTCCCCTCTGTGTTGTCTATCTCTCATACATTTGAGGTATGTTTCTCTTTGAACATATTTTTTAGCTGTTGGTGCATTACCTTGTGGGTTTGTATACATTCTAAATACTATTTAAGATACTATTTGTGTTTTCAGTGAAACCTATGCCGGTGCTTTACCCTGATCCAGTGATAATGTGGCTACATGGGACGTCCACACCATGCATGAACTTTTAGTATGTTAGTGCAACCTTTTGACCTTTCATTTTCGATAAATTTGCATAAGTTTTGTTCCTTTGCATATGTTTTATCAGCCATTTGCTCCACATTAATTCTGAAATTGTTATTTCGTGCATTATAGTTTATTGTGTTTATAGCACCCAACTCCTGATGAGGATGCAATGCAAAACATTAAATAGGAGGCAATTTTTACCAAGATACCAGCATTAGTATATTGTTTGTGTTGGCTTATTCACATCTATGTGACCTTTTTTATATTAGTATTAACAGGTTCTTCGCTTAGTCTTTTGGGTGTGAATATACTCTAATTAATTGCCATGCATGGTGCTTTTTAGCATTGGTTTTAATTTTTGTGCACTAATAAAGATATTGATTTTATGCTTATGTGTGAATCATTTGCTGAAGGGCATACCTTATAAGTTTTATTCCCTTCTTTATTTTTTTCTTTATTTTTATAGTAGGTTGTGGTGTGACTTGGTGCTCCCCTGACTATACCCCTAAGTATTTGACCTACTGGCAATAAGTGTACCAACTGTGACAACATGGAGGAATACATTGTTAGCTATGCTTCTAAAAAATCATTCATCTGTGGTTATGATTGCATGTTGTTAATCACAATACAACTATTCCAATTCAGTTTTTTGCTGTTTAGCTTAGTGTTACATACATGTAATATATATGGCTATAAAAGCTTTACGCCATTAGATTTCATAAACGCTAACATACATTCTTGCTATAGAGAGCTATGCAGCCTGTTATCAGCTCATTCATGTGCTTCCCACAGCAGTTTAAAGAAGATGTTGAATATTTTCCTTGCATTTAATATCTGGTAACTTTGAAATATTTAGCACTCTCCTGCATCCTTTCAAGCCCTGACACTTGCGTTCTCTGCATAATTAACTCAGTACAGATGTTCTACTTATCACTCAGGACATCTCCAAGGAACAAAATTGATGTCTAAAATACCTTTTGTACTTTGTGAAGTCCTTCTAATTTAGTCGTACAAACTGAAATGTGAGAAAGCAGAGAACACACAGGTACAGATCAAACACCAGCTTAAAGGCACATCTATTGTGACAGTGATGGCAGACACCCTAGTGCCCTCACCATATCACTGTGCATGGTAAGTGACAGATCAAGTGTCCCCCAGCTACCTGCCTACGTTACAGCCCGTCTATGTGAGAGGAGGAACTATTTCCATAAATAGTCCTATCAATAGAAGCCCTACATTTCACTCTCTTGGGACACAAATAAAATATATTTTTTAGGGAAAAAGATCCATGATATATTTGCATTTCTCCTTTTTGTGTGATTCAATGTTTTCTCCTAGGAGGTGTTAAAATTGACACGTATTACAATATTAAATAAAAGCAACATTATTCACAATCTTTATCATATATTAAATTATGGATTTGAAGGTGCTATTTAAATAATATAATAATAAACTTGTGTCTCTTTTTTTCTCTGCAGGAGAATGTGATCAGCTTATAGCATGCAATAAATTAGCATCTGTTAATCTTTTGAATACAATTTGTTTTTTAATTAAACCTAGCCTTTCCTGGGACCAGCAATCACAGAATTTGTGAAAGGCTGAACGGAACATATTTTTTTAAGCCTATGTAAATATATAAATACCAAGCTATAAATTAAGTCCAGGCAGCAACCATGTTTGTTATTTATAGATGCATGCTTTACTTCCTTCCTTCCTTCATTGCATTAGTCCAATGCAATGAATGTGCCAGACTGATATAAAATAAGTGATTCAGTGGCTGGCAGCAAGTCATCACTGGCAGGATCATTAACTATGCAGTAGCTCCCCTTCTGGCCAGGCCATCAATATGTCTCTTTTTTGTCTTTTTGCTGCTCCCAAGCTAGCAAAATAACTTTTTTAAATGTTTCACATCTTGCTTTTTGACAAGCTGTATTTGCTGCCAATGCCTGCAAACCTGGACAGGGGGCTTCTTTGGTTCTTCGCAAAATAGCAGATACCTGTGTTTAGGTAGGTACTTTGCCATTTTGTGTCCCACACACTCCAGGCCTAAGGCTTACTCCCTACATAGTAATTCCATTTTACTGGCCCAAGGCCCATCTTTTTGAATTAAAGTGGTTGTAAAGGCAGAAGGTTTTTATACCTTCATGCATTCAATGCATGAATGTAAAAAAAACAAAACTTCTCTATGTTGCTCCCCTTCAGCCCCCCCCCCCCCATACCTACTTGATCCATCCAGATCTTGGCAAACCAAGAACAGGAGAAGCCAGGGACAGTAGCAGGAACAGAAAAAGAGGAGGACTTGGGCTGCATAGACATTGCACAAAGTAGGTAAACACAACTTTTTTTTTGAAATAAAATATATGCCTTTACAATCACTTTAAGAATGTCCACGCAGGATGCTTTTCAACAATTTACGGTAGAACAACATAGGCTAACGCTTGGCACAACAGCTTAACATCTTCACCTTTTTACAGTGCAGAACACTTAGGTGCCACAAACTCCTAAAGTCTAGCCATCTTTCCAAATGCTCTTTCATAAGTCCCCTAGAAGTAAATATGCACATGGAGTCTTAACCTGGGCTTAGGCACAGAAGGTCTACTACTCCTCTGGCCAAAAAACCTACATTCTGTAGGTTAGGGGTAAGCAGCTTCCACCCACTTTCTGCCCCAAGACCCACACACACCAGATTTTAAAGGGCACAGTACTCCACCCACTAACATCACCAGGGGAGTGGTTTCTCTAAAAAGAGTACTACCACCTGCTTACACGATGCCATCCAATTAGAGAAAAATGGCTCCCTCATCTTAATGATTCTGCAGCTGCTGATACATTGCCACAATTATATAGTATCGATATATGGGATAGTAATAAAAATAGCAAAAAGATTACTACAAGTATACTTTCCCTATAAAATATGTCAATACGTTACTGATGTTTTGCAGTTTATTATACAGTGCATCCAGAAAGTATTCACAGCGCTTAACTTTTGCCACTTTTTGTTATGTAACAGCCTTATTCCAAAATGGATTAAATTCATTTTTTTCCTCAACATTCTACAAACAATACCCCATAAAGACAACGTGAAAGAAGTTTGTTTTGAAATCTTTGCTATTTATTAAAAAGAAAAAGATAAAAAAAACACATATACTGTACATAGGTATTCGCAGCCTTTGCCATGATTCTCAAAATTGAGCTTTAGTGCATCCTGTTCCTACTGATCATCCTTGAGATATTTCCACAACTTGATTGGAGTCCACCTGTGGGAAATTCAGTTGATTGGATATGATTAGGAAAGGCATAAACCTGTCTATATAAGGTCCCACGGTTAACAGTGCATGTCAGAGCACAAACCAGGCCATGATGTCCAAGGAATTGTCCGTAAACATCTGAGACAGGAATGTATCAAGGCACAGATCTGGGAAAGGATACAGAAAAATGTCTGCAGCATTGAAGGTCCCAATTTGCACAGTGGCCTCCATCATCCGCAACTGGAAGAAGTTTGGAACCACCAGGAATCTACCTAAAGTGGGCCGCCAGGCCAAAATGAGAAATCAAGGGAGAAGGACCTTAGCCAGGGAGAAAAACAAGCATCCAATGGTCACTCTGATAGAGCTCCAGCGTTGCTCTGTGGAGAGAGGAGAACCTTCCAGAAGAACAACCATCTCTGCAGCACTCCACCAATCAGGCCTGCATGGTAGAGTGGCCAGACAGAAACCACTCCTCAGCAAAAGGCAAATGGCAGCCCGTCTGGAGTTTGCCAAAAGGCACCGGAGGGACTTTCAGACCATGAGAAACAAAACTCTCTGGTCTGATAAAACAAAGATTGAATGCTTTGGCCTGAATGCCAAGTGTCATGTCTGAAGGAAACAAGTTACCGCTCACCACCTGGCCAATACCATCCCTACAGTGAAGCATGGTGGTGGCAGCATCATGCTGTGGGATGTTTTTCAGCGGCAGGAACTGGGAGACTAGTCAGGATCGAAGGAAAGATGAATGCAGAAATGTACAGAGACATCCTTGATGAAAACGTGTTCCAGGGAACTCTGGACCTTAGATTGGGGTGAAGGTTCATCTTTCGACCCTAAGCACACAGCCCACATAACAAAAGGAGTGGTTATGGGCCAACTCTGTGAATGTCCTAAAGCGGCCCAGCCAGAGCCCAGAGTTGAACCAAATTGAACATCTCTGGAGAGATCTGAAAATGGCTGTGCATCGACACTCCCCATCCAACCTGATGGAGCTTGAGAGGTACTGCAAAGAAGAATGGGAGAAATTGCCCACAAATAGGTGTGCCAAGCTTGCAGCATCATACTCAAAATGAATTGAAGCTGTAATTGGTGCTAAAGGTGCTTCAACAAAGTTTTGAGCAAAGGCTGTGAATATTTATGTACATGTGCTTTTTTCCATTTTTATTTTTTAATAAATTGCAAAGATTCTTTCAAACCAAACTTCTTTCATGTTGTCATTATGGGGTATTGTTTGCAGAATGTTGAGGAAAAAAAATAATTTAATGCATTTTGGAATAAGGCTGTAACATAAAAAATGTGCCAAAAGTTAAGTGCTGTGAATACTTTCTGCATGCACTGTATATCCAATTAGACCTGCAGCAAAAATGCATCAAAATGTCAGAATTTAGGCAGGAGTCATGGACACTGGATGGAATACGGTTTACTGAAGAAACCTATCTCACAGATTTTTTACTACTACCATAGGCAAGAGAGGTTAACCCAGAAGCTAACACAGGTTGAATAACAGTTGTTGCCATTTAACAGTGGTTAAAATGAATTTGTACTGACGTGAAAAAAATGTGAAGCGGCAGCACAAAGTCAGTGAAGCAGATTCTTTCATTTTAGTGCAAAGCTTTTGGCACATATTTTCTAATACTGATAATATGGCACAGTGTATATTGATGCCAAAGCTTTTATTACATGATGTTTTCAATGTAATGATATTTTTTCTCTTGTATCACCTTGTTAGAATATATTGATATGATAATATAGTACTTATTGCTGTATTCGTATATATACATTTTTTTCAACATTTTAACCTTCATTTTACTGTAAAATAGATTTTGTTTGACACTGTCACCTGATTTCAAGATCCTCTTTTTGCTGTGTAGAGAAGAGAGAGTACACAGGGTGTGTCTACGTCATGTAGGACATCCTGCAAACTATACTATCCTGCACTGGGAGCTGGTGGTGGGGTAGAGGAGACTGGTCACCCCAGACAGATGGTTGGATTAACCTGTCTATTCAACAGAAAATGATACTTCAACACAGTTAGTAGGCAGAATTTCCTAATTATTGCGGCAAAGGAGACTGGACATCTCAAAGAGGAAGTTTTAAGAATAACATAAGTGCTGAATTTATAGGTCAGGTGTAACAATTGAGCCTGCAGTTTTCTTGCCTGTGTAATTCTTACCTTAGTGCAGCCTGCCTTGCCTTAGCAACTTCCCAGTTCTCTGAGCTTCTGCTTGCCTACGGTTACGTGAATTCAATACCTCACTTCCTGTCCTGCCCTCAGCTTGTTCTTGCATTTCCCTCCTGGTTCCTGCCATTTGTACTCTGCACATTTGAGTGGTCTTTGCATGCTCAGCTGGGTGTACCTGGGGGCTCCGACTTGGTTCCGGATTGCTGCAACTCCATCCCCACCATCATGGGCCCTAGAGAAGAAGCAGGCTGCGTCTTAGACTCCTCACCCTAGGGAAGCCTGAGATGGCAATCTACAATAGTACTTTAGATAAACTTTTTTGGGGTTTGCTAATATTGCATGGAAAAAAGCTGGACAGACTGGACTTCAAACATGTCTGTCTTTTTTCATCTCCATTACATGGTGGATTGATGAAACTAGTAGTGTGGTTTATTTTCACCTCATAGGACATTACACGAAATACTGCATCTATATCAAGATCAAAAGGTATTTTCTGTACTTGCTGAAAAAGCTCTTAGCCTAAAAAAGAAAACTAATGTAGCCATCACACTTAAGGACTGAAAGCCTAAATATGTTATTGTATGTATTTGTTTTGAGTTTAAAAATGCTGTAAGTGATCTATTTACAAACATTTTCAGTAAAATAGATTTTCATTATACTTGATGTAGTACCTGGGACACAATAAACTAAGTAATTGCTAAGAAAACCGACCCTGACCCACATCAAACAGTACAAATTGAATGTAATATAGAAATTTTAAAGCTAGAGACTAAAATGTAATGTTCAAAGAAATGATGATGCTTAGCTCTGGTGCTAAAAAGTAAAATGGACTTTGCTTCTACAGCTTTCCCTGTTGCTTTCAGTGGCTAGTACCAGCAGCCAAAAGTAAATCATTCACGTTAATGGGACCACAGTGTGGTGGTGCATGTGTAAATGAGCCCTTACTCAGGTGTCATCATACTCTGTTTAAGACCAGGTTGCACTTTTAGTCATACCTATCACTTATAAAACAGGTTTCACTTCTACTGCAAATATTTATATGTTCCTGCTAAAGGCATTTTGCCAAACCAAATGAATTCCCTGATTCTAGCTTTTTAGCATGTTGCTGTCAACAAATATAATTTTTTTTGCCCCCTGTGAAAAATAAGTGTAAGTCTCAAAAGATATAGTCATGTAATGCCACCCCAGAAGGAGCCACTGGATTGGAAGGGTCCTCTGTTCTTTGCCTGGAACTTCTCAAGAACCTCAGCCCCTCTGACACACCAAGTACTGGGTGTACAAACATACAATATCACAGGAATCAATGAAGGTAATACTTAGTACGCAGTAGCATTGCTATAATAAAGAAAACAGGCACAAAACGAGGTAGTAAAGGAGCAGTGACTAGGTATAAGATGACATTTAGCATCCAGATCAGCATAAACAGTAGCAGGCTACTAAGTAGTAGTAAAGTTCAATCTACTGAGTGCTGGACCTATACTGCCAGAGCACATTTATGCTAGTCTTAGACTGACTGGGTAGAGAAGGTAGCGAAGGAGGCAAGACATCAAAAGGGGCTTGCAGAATAATCATTCCGGGGAGGGAGACAGTCATTTGAGATGTTCTTCTGCTGGCTATTGTCAAGGCCCTTTAAGAGCGTTGGTGCACTTAACAACAGTCCAAATTAACCTGCATGCAGTATATGTACAGTATAGGTCCTGTATATGTGACAAACGTGGTACCCGAACCCTTTTCACCAACTCACCACAAAGGACCAGCCAGTCTCACAGCTTGGTGATATTTGCATAACAATTCCACTCTCAGCTGCACCATGCACAAAGTTTTTCCAGCTCATGGGACCACAATCTATGGTAGGTGCCAGCAGCCTGAGAGTGATTGTCATTGGGTTAGGTTAATTAGCTATTATCCCTGCAAACTTTAAACTGCCACCAGATAGATTTGGGCCTATCAACCCTTCACAATGTTAGCAAGAACAAAGAACAAATGTGAACAATAAACACCTGTAACACACACTGTCAGCACAGACAGGTATATTCAGTGGATGATTATATACAGTAGCACTCTTCAAGAGACAGGGATTCTTTATTTTGCATTAAAAGCCTTAGAGGTAGTTTTAACACTTTTCAAAGTAGGGCTTATTAATCACTTGCCATCCAAAGGATTTACCCCCCTTCCTGACCAGGCTATTTTTTGTGATACGGTGCTGCATTGCTTTAGCTGACAATTGCGCAGTCATGCAATGCTGTACATAAATTAAACGTATGTCCTATTTTTTCCACAAATAGAGCTTTCTTTCGGTGGTATTTCTGCTTTTTTATTTTTTGCACTATAAACAAAAACAGACCAACAATTTTGAAAAAAAAACAATATTTTTGACGTTTGCCATAAAGCATATCCAGTAAAAACATTTAAAAAAATCACATTTCGTCATAAATGTAGGTAAAAATATATTCTGCTACATGTGTTTGCTAAAAAAAAATCCCAATACATGTAAATTAGTTGGTTTATATGAAAGTTATATCATCTACAAATGGTGGTATATATACTGGAATTTTTATTTTTATTATACTAGTAATGGAGCCGATCAGGGACTTATAGCAGGACTACGGGATTGCAGCAGGCATTCTGCCAGTGGGTGGGAACTGATTAACTTTCAGTGACATCCCAATGACACTAAAACAGTGATCAGTGCTAATATAAAGCACTGACAATGTACTAATGGCAATGGGCAGGAAGCAGTTAACATCTGAGGCGATCAAAGGGTTAGCTGCGCTGTTTTACATAATGCGCTCTCAACATGTGCAGGTTGTATTCTAGAAACTGACAGATTAATATTCAGAATTATACTTCATTTCCAGTGATACCAAACACTGCATACCTTGGAGGAATTTTTCACCCATGAGGCAGTCGACTGCTTTCTCCCCTTTTGTATGTGATAACATAGTCCTGTATGACCTTGATTTACTCAGTATGATATTCCCCATTCAAATAAATACCTAATATTAATGTGTCCTGTTTCTGTTGGATTTTAGGAATTGTGTATGGATTGTTAAATTGTGGAATAGATATTTTATGGCACGCTATGCAGTCCTAGAGCTTTAATGGCCTTACAGGTCATGAGTGACAGGCTTGACTGAGTTATTATGGTTTTATGATAGGGCAGAGGGAAGAGGTTTTCATGATTCATGCAAACAGACATCCTGCCAAGACTAATTAGCTGTTCACAGCTGGCATCCAGGCCTGGACTCTGGCATGTGTTTTAGTGGAGATAAGAGGCTCTTTTGAAGTGTGTTACACGTTAAAGCTGCAAATTCCATGGTTTGCTGGAGTAGGGAGGGAGTAAGATAACTGTTCATGAAAACAAAATGGCTGAGACCTTAACAAGATGACTGTCACCTTCAGCTTCCATATTCCTATTCCTATTGCACACAATTATTACTGTATAGTCTCAGCACAGGTGCAAAATAGATATGGTTTAGATGTGGTTAATGTGGCAGTTGTGCGCATGGATACATAGACCTGACAACCATTTTGTTAAGGTCTTCCATCTTGTGTTCTGGTCTGCAGATGTCATTCTCACTCTGTCCAGTCCCCCCTCCCCTCTGAATGGAATGTGGTCTGTGTGTGTGCACTGGGGTCACAAGTGCATAAGGCACAGCTGGTTAAGCTTCATGGTTGTAATCCCTAATTAAGCCTGGTGCCAGAGAGTCTGACAAACACTTTCATCTGCCCAGTCATAAAACTATAACTCAGTCGGTCACTTGACATGCAAGTATTACCTCAGAGTGGCCATAAAACACACATTCCACATAAGTTATTTCTCATACAAATTCATAAACTTCTGCAGGAACTGAGCACATTGATATAAAGCATATATTCAGATAGGTCATTTTAATATGAGTCACCTGACACCTTCCAATCGCTCTCAGGCAGCTGGCACAAAAATTTTGGTCCCCTGAGCTGGAAAATCTTTGTGAAGGGTGCAGCTGAGAGTGGCATTGTTATGCAAGTGACAGCGCGGTCTGGGATCGGCTGGTCCTTCAGTTACAAATTGGTGAGAAGGGCTGGGGTCTGATGCCCCGCACCGTCACAGTTATGGTTCGATGTAATGCAGTATAGGGTTGGAATACAGTAGATGTAGTCTAAGTTTGGGAGTGCATATGAATTGGGTACACTTCGTATCGTGCTCTCAGTAGTTCAGTTCCTGCTAGCAGTATCAAAAATGGGCGTGTAGCCCTCTGATCAGTTCCAATGGAGATGCGGTGGTCCCCCTCAGTCTTTCCCTGAAAGCCTCAAGTGATCAGCGGTGGGAAGCAGAGGGTAAGTGGAAGCTCCATTCTCCCTGCAGAAGTGGTTCACGTGCTGTGATGTGGGCAGTGCTGCACTATCCCTGGGTGTCATCACTCCTAGTCTCAGGCTCGGATCTTGGCTGGTATAATCTCCAGCTGGCAGGCAAAAGGTGCTCTCTCTCAAATTACACTGTATAAGCTGAAGTGTAGGTATGCAAATCCTATACGGCTATTATGAGTGTAGCACAACCACACAAATAAATTCCCTGTTTTTTTAAAAATATATTTTAAATATCTTATTGTTAACAAATAAAGGGTTACCTGGGTGTGGTCTATGACCAAGCTAAGGTAACCCATATAGAGCATCACTTTCCAAACATCCATATTTATTTACCAAATAGATGTCCATGGATTATTTACACCTCTGTCAAGATATAGCAAAATGAATTATGGAAGTGAAGACTTCAGCCATATAGGTAAACCGCTATGAATAGGTATTCCTAATAAAAACATGTGAAATATTAATTTCAACCTTTCATAAACAGGCCTCCTAATGTTCTCTGCTGTAGGGTTTTGAGATGAATAATTACTGTTCATAAATGTGGGAGTGACATGTTTTTGTGGCAGCAGTAAATACCTGGCAGTAAATGGTGACCTAGTAACTAGTCACTGCATTAAAATGCCAGTTGCTTATACAGCAAATATATATTGTGCCATCACATTGTTATGATGCCTTTATTAATCTCATACTAATGGCCTACTAGACATTTATATTTACACAACTTTTTATATTTTTATCAAATAACAGACATGACATTTGTCAAAAACAGAGTAGGATGTTGTTTATCAAAAGCCTTAGAGTGTGACAATGTGAGTCACTGCTTCTCACTCCTCTAGACTCGTGTGCGTTATTCCTGTAATGGCATGACCAAACTTTATGCCCCAATAATTTCCTTCTGTCTATCCTATTTGTGTCTTAGCAGTAGCAAGGATAATTGATACTATATTTTTTTGTTTTCGACTTGTGCTCTTGTGTTTGAGAATTTGTGGGTCAGCAAAACACAAACTCTGGGACAACACAGCACAGTCCTAGCTTTTATTTAAATTTACCACTACCAGCAACATTGTACTTTGAGAAGTCCTATAATCTTTCTGTGAAAATTATACACATAAACAAAATACAGCAATTTTTAATATATATATATATATATATATATATATATATATATATATATATATATATATATATATATATATATATACAGCGTATATATATATATATATATATATATATATATATTTATTTATTTTTTTCCATTTACACTTATGGTTGGTTCCCAAATAATGGTTGAAATGGTACAATGGGTGAAGCTACTATATTATGGAAGTAAAATAACATTTCTTAAACTTTGGGCTTTCATATTAAGGCTTTTATTATGTCTTCATAATATACATTTTCTTTTGATAAAACATCAGGCAGTAATGTCAGAAAATTGAAAAGTGGTAAACTGCTTGATATGTTATTTGGTGTTTTTGTCCAAAGTTGTAATTTATAAGTCACACTTATAAAATAAGCATAGAAATGTTTACACTAGAAAAATTTGGTTTAAAAAGTATGTATACTTGGCTTTTTTACTCAGAGAATAGGTGCAGGAACTCCCCCTTTCTGAATCCCTTCTTGTCTCTGTCTCTCTACCCACCTCCAAGCACGGTCCCTTGGTTCCACCCCTGACCCACCTCTCAGTACTGCTGGGAATAAGGAATAGGGAATACACACCCAAGTATCATTTTGTGGTGCTAAGTAATTTGTATGGAATTTGATACAAAGAAAAGCAGTATAAGAGATCCCCAGCAGTCAGCAGCAATAGACCCCCCAGCAACAATAGATTCCCCCAGCAACAATGGACCCCAGCAACAAAATACTACCCCAGCAACAAAAGCCCCCCAACAGCAGCAACAGTTCTCCCAGCAGCCAGCGTAAATAGACCCTCCCTCAACAGTAGATCCCTTCCAGCAGCAATATATCCCCCACCAGCAAAAAAAGACCTTCTCAGCAACAATAGACCACCATGCAAAAAATAGATCCCCTCCAGTGACAATAGATTCCCTAGCAACCAGCATCAATAGACCTTTCAGCACACCCCAGTACCCCTTGCCATTACATATATTCAAGGCTGAAGGTGCCAGAACTTCAGTCCCCCATGTTCCTTCATGTTCCTGCTGAAAAAAGCCCTGGTTTTATAAATGTAATAAACAAAATAAAATAATAATAACATGCAACCATGCCCTCAGCAAACTCATGTAACAGTGTGCACCATTAAACACCATTAAACACAAATTTACCCCAGTGAATCGAAGCCCAATTCCACCTAAGAACGTTTTGGCTTTGGATTTTTCACGTGCCCTCTGTCCATATATAATATTTTTAGCTTCTCTCCCTGTTTACTCTAAAACCCATTATGTCGGTAGGGTGTGAAAACAGAAATCTTCAGCAGTAAAATCTGGCTAGTGGAATAAGACTTTCCCACTCTACTAGAAAATATTTCCTGATAAAGCCACATGACCGATGGCGTAACGCGTAGGGGAGGGGCTTTGACGTCACAACGCTCTATGGATCTAGAGATACCAGCTGGCTGCACATATACCAGAATTGGTAGCGGTATTGGAGACAATTACTCTGCATAAAGTGCTTTTACTTACTGCACTTGTGAGTGTAACATTTTAGCACAATAAATGCTTGTTATAAGATAAAAAGATAAAGGTTTTGGTTATTTTTCTTGACATTGTAACCTATGGAGGAAAGCAACTAGAGGAGTGAAGGGGATCTGTTGGATACAATTCCCATCCATGCTTGACCCATTAAAGGGACACAGGCTTTATATGACCTCACTTAATGGTCTGGTCATATATCTAAAGTGAGCGCACAACTGGTGGGGGGTGGAAAAATGTTGAAAAATTACAGATACCAAAGGTGGACACAGAAGCATTTGATGTATTGAAGATAATCAAGGAATTAATAGGGACATTTTGTTATATTTTGTTGAATTAATTAAAATTTTGCACTTATGTTTTTAGTTTGGTACAATTTTGAGTAGAGCGTGGCACAATTTTGATATTTTACTACTAGAAAATATGTTTCTATGGCCGTGCTTTCACTGGGGGCACATCTAATGCCTTCCTGTTTAAACATCTATCAAATAAAGAGGTAGAAGGGATATTTTTGCTCATTTCTTGCTTGTCAAATAAATATTCAATAATAAGGATTTTTCCTAGTAAGAACACAGATAGCAATACATTGACTGAGGTAAACCCCTTCATTTTCTAATGAAACCTAAACAAATATTTTCCAAGAGGTAGGCTTTAACAGTCTCTCTGTAATTTGAGGGCTCCAGCAGAAGCAGTGGCACCAGACAGTCTCTGGTATTCCAGAAGAGATCGGAAAGCACTCTGCTTGCTGAGCATAGATGACCATCTAGTCATGGTGATAACTTTGAAGCCAGGAAGATTTGCTTCTGTAAATTTTCCCTGTCTATTCACATGATATATTCTGTGAGTATGCAGCTCCAGAAATGGGCATTGGCTTGCAACCTCAGGTCCTGCAGAGAAGAACAGGAACTAAGAAACTAGTCTATGTTGTTCCTGATCATAAGACCACAGAGAAATACTTTGCTACAGTAAAACAATATGCATTTCCTTTTCTCCCCTGCAAGGGGGACTACTGATTATTGGTCATGCAAAGCTTTATGCTGGAAAATATTAATGTGAAATGTAATGTTTCTAACAAATTAGAATTCTTTGTCAAGCAACCGACAACAACAGTTGTGATAAAACATGAAGACAGAGCTTGCGCTCATGATTTCATCACACAGTCAGACACAGGGGAACAGGCTTTTCTCTTGGGACTGCTACAAGTGCTTGTTCATGGTTTTAATTGTAAGTGGTTAGAATATATTTTACAATAATAAGGCATGGCTCGGTGCAAGGCACGGTAACATCTCCTGATTTCAGGCTCCCATTCACCCGGACCTTTCAGAGGCTATAGCAGGGCTCTGAAGCTTCAGTTTCTCAAGCAGACACCACCGATGCACTAGGGAAGGCAAGAAGGGTAACAACTCAACTCCTATTAACAACTTCTTTACCTGCTCTGCCTCTACCTCCCACTGCCAGCAATCCACTAAGATGGGACTTGCTCCTCCATCTCCCGCTCGCTCCCCACGCTACTTTCCTTCCCTCCAGGGCTCAGACTGGCTCTCTCTCCACTCTAGAAGTACCATTCAAAGCTTGGTGTGTTCCAGATATGGCTGCAACATTGAAGTCTATCTGAAACCTTTGCCTACTAAGCGGGACTTTGATTCACTGGTCACCAGGCTGGAACATACAGTACTTAAAAGCAGGAGATTGCTGACCTTAAGAAAGATATAGGCACCAGGCTGGAAGACCTGGAGCAAGTCTCTGAGGAATATGCCAGAGCCCTGAAATGCTGTGAGGTCACTCTGAATGAACATGCAGTTCTCATTCATCAACTGCTCTATCAACCAGATGACATAGAGTACCACAATAGATGCAATAACATCCAAATACCTGGTTTACCAGAATCTGTTGAAATTAAAAATCTATCTTCTGCAGCTCTTGTTATCTTTAACCAACTCCTGCAAAAACCTAAGGATTCACCCATCATGATTGATCACAATAATAGGGCTCTGGGCCCCAAGAATCCAGACCCAGCGTTTCCAAGAGACGTTATCTCTAGGATTTATTTCTATAAGGTTAAGGCTGAGATCCGCCAAGTGGCTAGATAACAGGACATGATCTTACTCCTTTGATCAGGGCTGCTGTTGGGGCCCCATACAGCCAACCAGCACCCCCCCAAAAAAAAAAATCAGTTTACTATACTTCAGTTATGAATGAACATAGCAAGTGATCAGTACCGATCGCTCATTGTGTTCATTCAGGAAAGGAAGGGTCTGGTAAATGGTAAATTTTTACTGGAACCTTCCCTCACTCTCCATCCTGATGGATCCTATTGGCCTAGTGCCTACAGCTGCCGGTGGGAAGGAAGGGAGGGTAGCTGGCAGCACTGTGGGGGTGGGGGGCCCTGGGCAGCAGGGGGAAACATATGGTGCACAAGGAGGGTAATGACGGGCAATTACTGGAACTGATCCCCTGTATGGCTCTCTCTCTGCAGCATCTGAAAGACGATGGAAGGGAGAGAAGTCAGCTGTCAGCTGCAGCAGAAAGAGCCATACATGGGATCAGTTTCAGTAATCACCCCTCCGCTGTTCTGATCACCCTCCCTGCCCACATCCGATTCATCCAGCTGACTGGGCCCCCTGCTGGCCCCTTACTGGAGGACTGATGGTACCCCCTTATCCACGGCCCTGCCTTTGATGTTGCTACCTGATTTGTCCCGTCCCACTCTGACCATGTGCAAGGAGTGCAAACCTATCACTGCAACTCTCCTCGCCAAGAACTCATCATCAACTCGCATCAAGTATTCACGGGCTTTCCTTTGGCAAATGGAAAATGGCAATACCGCTATCTTTCGCACCCTAGGAGACCTGCCAGACCTTTTGGGTACGCTGCAACTTCCCAACATTAATCTATCTGATTGGCCAATGAAAGCAACATTCCTGGGTCTGCCTCTAGTCTCTCCCGATCACCAGTGGCAATGCCAATCGAGAAAGAAGCACTCTCACTCCACTCCATGGAGATCACCTGATGATTGGCCTGGCTATATTGAAGCAGATGGTTTCCAGTGAATATTACTGTTGATGCCCTGCACCTTGTTTCCACCTGTGATCCCTCAGGTGGGATAAACCATATTTGATCTTTTTCACCAGTTTATTGGATTTTCTCTTTACTGAGCTAGGCTGTTTGGCACTGCTGAGGCTCTCTCATTATAATTTGAGGTGCTTCTCATTTGTGTTTATACATTAGTGCTCTCACCACCCCTCACATTTAGCCTACTTTATTTTTGCCCTTCGTTATCTGGGGTCTAGTCTGAGTGCCTATTTGGTAGTTATGATACCCTTCCCTCTCCATTCCCCACCCCCCACTGCCTTCCTTTCCTCTCCTACCATCCTACCCCCCCCTTCCCCCTTTCCGTAGTCTTCCCTCCCAGTACCTCGCTTATCATATTTCCTTTTACATGGCCCAGGTTAACGGGCTGTGCTATGTGTCTTCTACCCTCCCATCTAGTCCCGCAGGTTTAGTATCTACACTGCTTTTTTGTAGTGGTTTGTTCTTTACCATATTGTTAATGATATCCTGTGTTGTAAAACATTTTTTGGGTCTCTGCCTTACCTCAAAATCCATAATTGGAAAAGAGTTCCAGTTTCTGGCATGTACCGTTGGTATGTGTTTACATGTGCTGTATTGTGACCTTTGTAGGTCTTTCCTTCTCTAATCTGTTAATTTCTCTCTCTTTCTTTTTTTCTCTTTCCTTTATTTTTTTTCTGTAGATCTGGAGCCCCTCCATGTGACCCTTTGCATTTTTCCACGGCTAACATTCATTTGTCTTTTTCTTCTCTTAACTGTAGGGGGCTTAATTTTCCTGAGAAGAGATGACAAATTTTGTATCACTTCCACAAGTGTAAGACTAAGATCTTGTTTTTGCCTAGAAGCCCTTCATAAAAGGGACTTTTACTACTATTCTACTCTACACTTCTTGAACTTTCCAATGCCCGTTGTGAACTTCTTCGCCTCACTGAACAATGCTCCTTGGAAGCTAGGGATAGTGCATGCAAAACGTACTATGCCCTTGCCAATAAAGTCCAGAAACCTTTGTCCAGGGTCCTATACCCGAGACCACCTAGGACCTCTATTCCTTTTATTATGTCTTCCGAAAATGTTAAGCTACACAACACATCTGCCATTTTTGAGACATTCTGCAAATATTACTTTTCCTTTTATAATATTCCCCCCTCTTGAAACACCTTACCCTTCAATTCTGAATCTAATTCTTTGTCTTCCTATATTCAGGAAATGGCACTGCCAACTGTTGCCCCAGAGCAAACTTGGAAGTTCCTCTGTCATTTCCAGATTTCCTCATTAAATCTTTGAAGATGGGTTCACTCCTCGATTCTACAAAAAAATTTGCTGACCTTTTAGCCCTTATCATGGCCCATACTTTTAATCTATAGATGACACCCACTCTCCATCTTCTCAACTTCTTTCAGTTAACAAAGTTCTCATTCTTAAACCTGGGAAGGACCCCTCTAGTTTCAGCAGTTACAAGCCTATTTCATTGTTGAATGTAGACCTGAAAATTTACTCAAAGATTTTGGTTGTCGCCCTACCTACTCAACCTTATCCATCCTGACCAGGTTTGATTTGTCTCTGGTCATGAGGCCAGGGATAACACGACTAAGACTCTGAACCCCATAGCACATATTCTTAAACACAATTCTTAAACATAATCATCAATCATGGTAGGGTCAGTTGGCCTTTTTTACAACTCTTTGGAACAAATTGACCTGGGCCCTAAATATATTAACAAAGTTATGGCTCTCTATTCCTCTCCTTCTGAGTCAGTTTTTGTTAATGTTATATGCTCTAAGCCCTTTTTACTTTTCAATGACACCAGGAAGGGTTGTTCTTGTCATTGAACATTTAGCTCAAGCTATAAGACAAAACACCTCTGTTTTAGGCATCCCTACATTCACGACCCATTATAAACTCTCTCTCTATGCTGATGATCTACTAATACATTCAGCAACCTCACAACAGCTTGCCCTCTCGTTCCAATGTTTTGGTGACCTCTCTGATTTTAAAATTAACATTTCCAAAACAAATTCTGCCTAAATCCGCAGGTGTCATGGGTCTGCCGGATTTCGAATGATATTATGTTTCTGCGATCTTGGCATGCCTTCCAAACTGGTTCACATTTCCGTATTCCAAGGCCTCTGTTATGGGGATATGATAAATGATACCCTTCCTTTTCTTCCCTCTCTCCTTTCACTGTGAACACTCTACAAATATGGTATAAATATAGGACCTTCTATGCTCTAGCCACAGACCCTAGTCTGTTGTCTCCATTGTTTGACAATCCTGCCTTTCAGAGAGGTTGTCATTTGTAGGCTTTGAGGGGATTTCATTGTTCCACCTGGCCCAAAGCACACCATCTTTTATCTCTCTCTATTATAGACGCTTCAAGAAAGGGGCTGGACTGGTTGACAGCACATCAGTTCACAGCCTTTTGTAAATGCCTTCACTCCTCATATTTCATTAGGCACCCCTTTACTGACTTCGAACAACTGTGCTCCCTTCGAAGCCCCCCAGACACGTTATCTACAATTTATAATTTCCTTCAATCTTCAGTTTCCTCATATCCTCATCCTTTCATTGCAAAGTGGAACCAGGACTTGGGCTGGGAGTTGGACCCTGCTGCTTGGACCAGGGCCTTTCATTTCACCCATAAATCCAGTATTTTGTGTTATGCCCAGGAGAAAAATTATTACATACTCACCAGGTAGTACAGAGACCCAGTCTCTCTCCACCGCATTTGTCCACAGGTCTCTGAGACGTGCAGGTGGTGCAATCACGCTAGAAGTACTAACATTCATATCTGGTGGGACTGCTGCATGATCAGACCACTCTGGAAGAGAATCTTTGACGTTTAAAATGACATCTATGGTGAGTCACTTTCTCCTTTCCTAGAAATTACTCAGTTATCCATATTACCAGGGTCTCTACGTCAACAAAAAATTTGTCTTTTTTTTATGTCCACTGGTAGACAGTTGATACCTTCCCTGTGGAAATCACCCAACACTCGCTTACATTGGGTACATGTCATGAATGATACAATGAGAATGGAGGAACTACTGACTCAGGATAATGAGACCTCGGATAAGTTTTTTGCTTTTTGGAAGGTTTGGATAGTGTATTCATCTTCTGCTTTTTTTAAACCATTAATATGTGATGCATGAAATAGGGATATTCATTGCTGGCCCTCTTTCCAATTGAAATA
This sequence comes from Staurois parvus, assembly GCF_062004578.1. Lineage (NCBI taxonomy): Eukaryota > Metazoa > Chordata > Amphibia > Anura > Ranidae > Staurois > Staurois parvus. The sequence goes on from NW_028317883.1 coordinate 3,191,478, forward strand.
GTTGTGTTTGCTGGTCGTATTCCCTGGAGCTTTCCAGATACTCCCACTTTTCTTTCTTATTTTTCTTCTTTACTCTCTTACTTTTTTCAATCTTTCTTTTTTCCTTTTCTTATTTCTTCCTCTCTTTTTTTTTTCTTGATGTAACGTACCAGGTTCAGTTCTACAATAGTATGGCATAAAATTGTCTAGTTTTTTTTATCAGTCTCACATCTTGTGGGTTAGGCAGTTTTATGTGTGTATAGTTCAACATGATCCCTATGTTGGAGTTTAATATGACCTGTGTTATGGCATCCACATATCTCAGATTGCCCTTATTGTTATGTCTTGTAACATTTTCTCATATGTTCTCCTCTGACCTGATAATGCTCCCCCACCCCTTTTTCATGTTTGTGGGGGCCTTCCGGTTATTGCTTTAAACTGCACCTATTGTGCTTACTGTGTTTCTGTATGCTGTATCTGAATAAAAATTATATTCAACCATATTTTACAATAATTTTGTGTTTTATGGTTTTACACTATGTGAGCTTCCCTGACTTTTTTTCATCATTGAACTTTTTTTTACAGTTGAACTGAATGGTCTTTTGTCTTTTTTTTGTCTTTTTTCAGCCAGACTATGTAACTATGCAAATTGATGTTGAATTGACTACATGGAGGGATGTGGAAATGATACCAAGTTTACTATTAAGTCCTGATGGGTTTTACATGACAATGTGGAGGAGTTAATGTGTCCATTGTGGATGATTCATTAAATCACACGCTGTCTTGACTCTTTCTTTAACAAAAATGTGTTACAGTAAGAGTCCCTTAAACATATGGTGGAGGTGCACTCTGGTGCTGGAAGGTTGTGGAAGACCAAGAGTTCTGTCACTACATTGTTTTTGACTTTGAACAGTATTATTATTATTATTTTTATTATTATACAGGATTTTTATAGTACAACAGTTTGGGCAGCGCTTTACAAAATGAAGGTAGACATTACAGTTACAATATAATTTGGTACAAGAGGAAACAGAGGGCCCTGATCATTAGAGCTTATAATCTAGGAGGAAGGATTGAGTGCTACAAAAGGTAATAGCTGTGGGGAATGAGCTGATGGAGGAAATAAAAGTTTACTAGTTAGAAGCAGGATAGGATTCTTTAAAGAGAAAAGTTTTCAGGGATCATCTAAAAGGTAGATAGATTAGGAGATAGCTGGACAGATTGGGGTAGGGAGTTCCTTAGGATGGGAGAAGTTCTGGAGGTGAGCATGGGAGGAGTTGACACAGGAACTAGAGGTCTTGATTGAAGAGAATAGTTTGGTTGATATTTTGAGACCAGGTTGGTGATGCAGCTGGGGGCAGGGTTTTGTATGTCTTTTTAAGTTGTTGTTAGTATTCTGAATTTTATTCATTGGGCGAGTGGAAGCCAGTGGAGGGATTGGCAGAGAGGGGTAGTAGACACTGAACGGTTGGTAAGGTGGATGAGCCTGGCACTAGTATTCTTGATGTACTGAAGGGGGGATAGCCTATGTAAAGGTGCGCCAATGAGGAGGGAGTTGCAGTAGTCGAGGTGAGAGACAACCAGGGAGTGAATTAGGAGCTTTGTGGGATCATTTGTTAACAAGGGGCGTATTCTGGAGATGTTGCCGAGGTTGAGACGGTGTGATTTGGACAGGGGTTGGATGTGGGCCTGAAAGGATAGTTCAGAATCCAGGGTTACCCCTAGCATCCTGGCATACAGGGATGGGTTTATAGTGGTGCTATTGACCCTGACCGAGAAATCAGTAGAAGAGGGACGTGGGGGAGGAAATATTATGAGCTCAGTTTTGGATAGATTGAGTTTTAGGAAGTGGTGTGACATCCAGTCTGATATGTCTGTTAGTAAATTGATGATACGTGCAGAAACTGATGGGGTGAGCTGAGGAGTAGAGAGAAAGATTTGTATGTCATCAGCATAGAAATAGTATTGGAAACCATGGAAAGCTACCAGCTGGCCCAAGGAAAAAGTGTAGATCGAGAATAGGAGAGATCCAAGGACAGAATCGTGGGGGACCCCGACAGTAAGAGGAGTAGGAGAGGAGGAAGTAGTGTTGTAAGTAACACTGCAGATGTGGTGAGATAGGTAAGATTCAAACCAACAGAGTACAGTCATGGAAGCCAAGTAAATAGAGTTTTTTGAGGAGGAGGGGGTGGTCAACTGTGTCAAAGGCAGCGGAGAGGTCCAAGAGTAAGAGTACGGAATAGTGACTATTGGTTTTAGTGGTTAGTAAGTCATTTGTGAGTTTTAGGAGAGCAGTTTCTGTGGAGTTTTGTGGCCAAAATCCAGACTGAAGGGGATTGAGAAGGTTATTCTCAATAAGGTGGCAACTCAGCCGGTTGTAGACTAGACATTCAAGGAGTTTGGAGACAAAAGGGAGTAAAGATATGGGTCTTAGGTTGCCAACATTGGTGGGGTCCAGTAAGGCCTTTTTAAGTATGGGGGTGACTAGCGCATGTTTTAGAGAGTTGGGGATGATGCCAGTAGAAAAGGAGAGATTTAAGATATGAAAGAGTGAAGGATAGTGCCAGAGGGTGACCATAGTATTTGCGAGGGAACAGGGTCCAGGAGAAAGGTGGTTAGGTAGGCTTTAGAAAAAAAGTTTACTAACCTCCTCTATATTAGCTAGGTTAAACAAGGGAAGTATAGAATGTGCAGGTGGACAAGGAATGTAGGGTGAGGGAGATATCTGTACAGTGGAGATCTCATCACGAATTGTATCAATCTTATTTTTGAAGGGATTAGCGATCTCCTGGGCAGTAAGTGAGTTAGTGGGTGGAGTTAATGAAGAACAAAGTAGAGAGTTAAAAGTAGAAAAGAATTGACGAGGAGTGTGCGAGAGGGTGTTACTGAGAGTGATAAAATAGGTCTGTTTGGCAGTCTGGAGACAGGAGTTGTATGTTTGAAGGGCAGATTTATATTGGTTGAAGTCTTGCTGGGTCTTAGTCTTATGCCATAAATGCTCAAGAGCATGGCTACATTTTTTGAGGCATCTGGTATTGTCTATTTGTCAGGGCTGTAGTGGTTGGGGCCTAATTCTGTGTGTAGTGAGGGGGGGCAATGTGTCTACGGTTGATGACAGTGAACTGATGTAGACAGAAGTGGCCAGGTTGGGGCAGGACAGGGCTAAGATTGTGTCATAGGGACAATCTGTTGCTGAAAAAAGAAGAGAAGGGTTAGGATAACAAAGGTTTCTATGGGTAACTGTTTGGTAGTTGGAAGACAAGGAGGAGAAAGCCAAGGAGAAAGTGAAGCTAATAAGGGAGTGATTAGAGAGAGGAAGATGAAAGTTGGTGAGGTTCCAAGGAGTGCATAGGTAGGAGAATACAAGGTCGAGGCAATCACCATTAGAGTGAGTAGAAGCATTGTTTTAGGTCAAAAGAGGTGGTTAAGCTCAGAAGTTTAGAGGTAGCAGGAATGTTAAGATTAACAAGGATGTTGAAGTCAGCAAAAATGATTGTGGGAATTTCAGAAGAGAGAAAGTACGGCAGCCAGGTCATCAAAGAAGCTTGATACCGGTCCAGGAGGCCGATAGATCACAGCAATTCTTAAAGAAACCAAAGAGTATAGACGAATACAGTGAACTTAAAATGAGAAGAGGGCCAGAGAGGGAGGTGAGTGAAGGTCCTGAAAAGTGCTTTGAAGGGATAGGAGGATTCCGACTCCACCTCCTTTCCGTTCACTAGGCCTGGGAGAGTGAGTCCAGAGGAGACCACCATGAGAGAGGGCAGCAGGAGAGGGAAACTCAGATTCATGAAGTCAGGTTTCTGTAATTGCAAGTAGGTTAAAGGAGTTTGTGATAAAAAGGTCATGGACAGAGGTGAATTTGTTGCAGACAAAAGGGCACAGGAGAAGGAGAAACTTGTTCTAGGAAGAAGAGGAAGAAGAAGAGGAATAGTAACCAGATTGTGTGGATTGTGGCTGCTGTTAGGGGATAGGATTTGCCGGGTGTGTTGGTCAAAGGAAAAAGATGGTGGCCCAGGATTTGGGGAAATGTTTCCAGATGTTAGGAGAAGCAGAAGGGTGAGAGAGGTAATATGAGAGTATGACTTATATGGAGGGACACATCCCAGTATCCTGTAGGTTTTATTAGTATGTGGGTCCATAATTAGCAGGAGTTGGTGAGTGCAGTAATAAGGTGAAGACAGGAGTGAGGGTAATATTGTCAGCACCTGTGGTAGTGAGCTCTTAATCCACAGCTTGGGGTTCCCCAGGGCGCGGAGTCTAAGCCCCAGCCTGCTTGTTCACCAGAGCCCCTGATAGTGGGGATGGACTTGCAGCAGGCTGGGACTAGGTTGCGGCCCCCAGGTACACCCAGCTGAGGTAGAAGAGACCGTTAGCAGGAGCAGAGTACGATGGGAGTAGACTCAGGAGATCCAGTAGGCTAGCCGAAGACAGGCAATGTCAGGAACGAAGCCGAGGTCGGTACACGGATAGACAATATAGGAGGAATGTCAGGGACAAGCCAGGGTCAGTATACAGATATACTAGAACGGATTCTCAGAGGACCACAGAGGAGCTCAGACAACAAACGTTGCTCAGGCAAAGTGAGACAGACTGAGCATGTCTTAAATAGACAGGCCAGCTAGGAGGCAGGCCAGGAAGTGATGAAAGGGAAGCACATACAACCCAGGGAATAGCAGACGACACCCATAGGTGAGCACAGAGAAACACACATGTGAAAGAACAGCAAGGAGGTAAGACAAACAAACAAGAGGCTGCAGGCTAACTTGTGACAAATATATACAAGCTGTGAGGTAGAGAAGAGGGGTGAAGGAAAGGGTTTGCAGAGAGAGGATACAACTGTGAGAAGGAGGAGTAGGGAGTGCATATTACAGAGTGGTGAGATGAAGAAGCAGACTGGGTAAGAGCTGAAAGAGCTGGATGGGGAAAAAGGTCACCTGTAGTCTGATTAGTATTTGGAGTTGTGTGCTGTGATTTCTCGCTTTGTGCTTTCGCTGAATTGCAGAGCCGAAGTGCAATGCTCAATACTTAATCAAAGATCAATACTTTATCCAAGATGATAGTTGCCAATGCTACCCCTGGCTGTGCTTCCCCTGGCTGTGGGACTTTATTTGATTTCCAACACCATTAGGACTTTCATTTTCATATTTATTTTTGCTCAATTCTGTTTTTATTAAATGCATCACTTTGAATATTATGCATATATGATTTATAAGTTGTCACTTAATATAGTACAACTATACAGTATATATATATATATATATATATATATATATATATATATATACAGTCAGGTCCATAAATATTGGGACATCGACACAATTCTAACATTTTTGGCTCTATACACCACCACAATGGATTGAAGTGAAATGAACAAGATGTGCTTTAACTGCAGACTGCCAGCTTTAATTTGAGGGTATTTACATCCAAATCAGGTGAAAGGTGTAGGAATTACAACAGTTTGCATATGTGCCTCCCACTTGTTAAGGGACCAAAAGTATTGGGACAATTGGTTTCTCAGCTGTTCCATGGCCAGGTGTGTGTTATTCCCTCATTATCCCAATTACAATGAGCAGATAAAAGGTCCAGAGTTCATTTCAAGTGTGCTGTTTGCATTTGGAATCTGTTGCTGTCAACTCTCAAGATGAGATCCAAAGAGCTGTCACTATCAGTGAAGCAAGCCATCATTAGGCTGAAAAAACAAAACAAACCCATCAGAGAGATAGCAAAAACATTAGGCGTGGCCAAAACAACTGTTTGGAACATTCTTAAAAAGAAGGAATGCACCGGTGAGCTCAGCAACACCAAAAGACCTGGAAGACCACAGAAAACAACTGTGGTGGATGACTGAAGAATTATTTCCCTGGTGAAGAAAACACCCTTCACAACAGTTGGCCAGATCACGAACACTCTCCAGGAGGTAGGTGTATGTGTGTCAAAGTCAACAATCAAGAGAAGACTTCACCAGAGTGAATACAGAGGGTTCACCACAAGATGTAAACCATTGGTGAGCCTCAAAAACAGGAAGGGCAGATTAGAGTTTGCCAAACGACATCTAAAAAAGCCTTCACAGTTCTGGAACAACATCTATGGACAGATGAGACCAAGATCAACTTGTACCAGAGTGATGGGAAGAGAAGAGTATGGAGAAGGAAAGGAACTGCTCATGATCCTAAGCATACCACCTCATCAGTGAAGCATGGTGGTGGTAGTGTCATGGCGTGGGCATGTATGGCTGCCAATGGAACTGGTTCTCTTGTATTTATTGATGGTGTGACTGCTGACAAAAGCAGCAGGATGAATTCTGAAGTGTTTCGGGCAATATTATCTGCTCATATTCAGCCAAATGCTTCAGAACTCATTGGACGCCGCTTCACAGTGCAGATGGACAATGACCCAAAGCATATTGCAAAAGAAACCAAAGAGTTTTTTAAGGGAAAGAAGAGGAATGTTATGCAATGGCCAAGTCAATCACCTGACCTGAATCCGATTGAGCATGCATTTCACTTGCTGAAGACAAAACTGAAGGGAAAATGCCCCAAGAACAAGCAGGAACTGAAGACAGTTGCAGTAGAGGCCTGGCAGAGTATCACCAGGGATGAAACCCAGCATCTGGTGAAGTCTATGCGTTCCAGACTTCAGGCTGTAATTGACTGCAAAGGATTTGCAACCAAGTATTAAAAAGTGAAAGTTTGATTTATGATTATTATTCTGTCCCATTACTTTTGGTCTCTTAACAAGTGGGAGGCACATATGCAAACTGTTGTAATTCCTACACCGTTCAACTGATTTGGATGTAAATACCCTCAAATTAAAGCTGACAGTCTGCAGTTAAAGCACATCTTGTTCGTTTCATTTCAAATCTATTGTGGTGGTGTATAGAGCCAAAAATTTTAGAATTGTGTCGATGTCCCAATATTTATGGACCTGACTGTATATATATATATGTTAAGGCCCATACACATGATAGGAAAATCATACGAAAAGCTCTGTACGAGGAACGACTGGTCGATTATCTGTTTGTTAGTATAGTGCCTGAATGTCTGGACGACAAAAACAGTGGGTGCAAGCTAGAAAAATGTTATCGTACATGACCACAATGTCCAATTTTTGTTCAATATGTACAGTAATCATAAAGAAATCATCAAATCTAAAAAATGTGCATGATAGGAAACAAAGACCAACCTGGTAGAAGTTGACAACAAAAAATAAAAAACGTACACAAGAAAGAAGTTTTGTATTGTGGATCATTAAAGAGCTACAAACAGTGAACTGTAGAATATTTTTTTTCTGTGACAATAATCATGCTACGTTTGTATGCAGCTAAGTTTACCTTTGTCGTTTGAGAATATTCATATAAAACAATATCATTCTCGGTTACGTCATGATATGCACCTTCCTGGAAAATTGGATGATTTTTAGTCCAATTTTCTCATAATGTGTAGTGGGCTTTAATGCAGCATGCATCATACAAGCATTTTTCTCTTATTTGTAATTGATTAGGAGCTTTGATGTTTTTATTGTGATTCATTAAAGCAAACTCTAAAAAAGGCACCTGCCCCCTTTATTGGAGATGGAGGGGTTATAGAATATATTTATTCATTTAGGGGAGAAAAGAAAAAAGTATATTTTGGAAGATGGAATGTTTTAATGTTGTTTGTATAAGTATGAAATAAAAAGTCAAAACTTCAGGGTGTGCTGTAGAGCTGTGTGTTGTATCGGAAGGTGAAAGGTCATGACCGACACTGAATCTACATTGACATGATTGATACTGTTATAATTATAATTGGGGGACCTTGTTTACATTTTTTTAAAGTTGAAAATTTTTAAGGGACTTTTTCGCTGTGTATGTTTGATTACGTTTTACTTTTTTTGGGTGCATGAGTAATGAGTGGAACTAATGGACTGCATGAAGGGAAGAGGCCTTTGTCCCAAAACATTGGGACAGGGTGCTTTGCAAGGGGGTAAGAAGCTTGACAGCACCCTCATATAGGTACCCCCTATTTTAAAAGGCATTGGACTGGTATGATTCGGGAAGGGGGGGAACCACACATTCGCTTTTCTCTCTTTCTTGCTCGACCAAGCTGCATGCCTTGATATTGGTCTGGTTTGAACTTTAAGGGGAACTCCACATTGTTTTCCCCTTATTTTTTTACTGTCATGATTGAAGGACTACACTATACTGTTCTGTGACTTCAAATACAGCTTTAAGCTGCTCTCAGCTACCTTTTGCACATTTTTAATAATCATTCACAAATTAGCCTTGAACAGAGGCAGAATTAAAAAAAAAAAAAACAAGGTACCAACAAAGACCTTAGTAATGTTCGGAATTCAGAGACTTCTTTCTAAGCTCACTGAACCTCCGGCAAACTAAAGCTTGCCCAGTTTGCTCATCCCTATTGCCAATCAGCTGTCAGTACCACTGAACTGCAGAATGGGGTCTTGGAGCACCCTGTATTTTTAAGGAGCTTATCAATGCCTTACGTTCTTTAATATTCAGGTTTATTTGCAGTTCCATCTCTCTAGGAGCAATATGCCTCAAACTTATTTCTATACTAAAACCTCCAATCTAAGAAACACATCTGTTTCAACCTCCAATAAATGTTAGGAGGAGGCTTTACAGCTAGACTGTTTCCCTTTACTGAGACTTTACACTCCTTCTTTTACAGACCCACATACAGTGACCTGAATCCACCGACGACGCAGCAACAACGAAGCCTTATGGTTTATGACATTCATAAAGTCATTTTTATACCTTTCCATAAACTTTACTGCCAGGCAATGAAATTCTAATCATTCTGCTCCCCCTTGATAGGATAATCTGATTATTTGGTGGATGAAATGAATATGCTGTTTACTGGATATTCTAATGTATTTGGTGAATTTATGTAGCTGTCACAAAGTATCTCAGTGGTCTCAGAAATTCCCTGGGAAGTGAGACATACAGTAGGTATCTAGTCTGTTAAAAGGACAAGTTGTCTGCCTTCGCAAACCCATTCAATAGTTGAGCTCATATCCTGAATGTACTTATCATCCATCTGTTTGCTGTGTTGTATTTTTCCCTGGTAGGCTGTTACTATTTTCACTATAGTTTGCAGGTAATGGTATTATACACATTGCAGCAACAGTTGTTCTGACACAGCACCTTGTATATGCTGTTATTTCCTATAGTAATAGCATGCAAGGTTTAAAGCAGGGCTCTAGGTCCTTTTGAAAGTGTATACATACAAGGTAAACCCAGAGGGCTTGTGTTCATTGCAGTGCACCTAAAATATGTTGTCATATTTGTTTATGGGAAAAGCGGGTAAAAAAAGTATATTTAGTGGTGCATATTTTGAGGTATTATTACAGTGTTTTTTTCTTGGAGAGTCACAAGGAAGAATGGGCCTCCTGGGGGAAAAAAAAAAATTGGCCGGCTGCGTCTGGCTTAAAGTGAGCCTGTGCCCAAACAATGCACACTAAAGTATTTAGATATTCTGAACAAGCAGTAAAAGAATTTTGAAACAATCCTTCATTCCACTATGTAGCTATATGGATTGTGAAGAAATTAATAAACCCATTTGACAACAAGGGCACTGAAATCTTTTGGAAAAATGATTTTTCAAGATTATCTATACACTTTAATTACCCTCCACTGCTGTACCCTAAATTAATCGCAGGGAGGTGCCCCGGATGGACAGTGCACCATTATTAGATGGCTCAGCTCACAGACAAAGCTAAATGGCTAAATAGAGTTGCTAAAGCATGTGTGCTTACTGCTATGGCCACTCACAGTAATCTTTTGTGTAAACAATGTAGCAATACTATGGCCAGCTCTTCCCCAACCCCATTGAAATCAGTGATAGTCAAAGGTTGTTCTTTTTCAGGGACTTTTTAAAAGCCAGTTTGCATGCTTTTGAGAAAAACGGACATGAGTAGCTGGGTCCTGCTATGGCAGACATTACCAAGGCAAACAGATTTTAGGACTTACTGGCCAGCTCATTTACCATTTCAAAAAAGCTGGCTGGCAGCATTGTCAGAATGTTGGCGGCCACCTGCATCCTAGCAATTAATAACACTGAGTGACCACCTGTGTCCTAGCAACCAATGATACTTTTGGCTTGCACAGCAGCTTTGGTTTCTAAGACACAGGTAACTGGAGACACACACGGAGTCATTGGTTGTTATGGTGCAGGCAGCAGTCAACCTCCTAGCAACCAATAATGGAGCAGTGGTTCTGAGTGGGAAGGTGACACCTAGTAGCTGTAAATGGTACCACCACTAAATTAATTCCTGAAGTCTGAATGTCACAGTCAGAGGTCAAGTTCAGAGACCAGTAGCTATAGGAGCAGACCAACCAACAGGATAGGTAAACAAGCAGGTCACCCTGGGAGATGATGCAGTCTCACCTGAGGTGCGGGGTCTAAGCACTAACCGGTATTCACCAGAGCTCCTGATGGTGGAGATGGTTGATGCTGTTAGTACCAGGTCTCAGTTCTCAGGATCACCCCACCAGGAAGTGAGCAAGCCAGGATCCAGTAACTGATATGGCAGGTAGGGATCTAGCAGAAGCGTAGTCAGTAAACAAGCCAAGGGTCAGTAACAAGTGGCAGCAGGTTGGGATGAGGCAAAATCATAGTCAAGGAACAAGCCAGAGGTCGGTAGCGAAGGTATGGAAGGCAGCAGGAGAGACAAAAGCAAGATACTGGCTAGAGAAGGCCCAATAATCTTGCAAACAAGAAGTGCAGAGACATGGCTAAAATCAGGAAGCTCATGGGAGGAGCAAGGAGTTCAAAGTTCAGCAGAAAACAAGGCAGGAGTGTCCAATAGATCAGGCAGAGTGTTGCCCAGCATACCAGGTAGCTCAATGAGAAGAGTTACTGCCAGACACAGTAGAGGCCCGAGGTTCAAGTCCAGGCCCTGACACTGAAGTTGTTCTGTCACACTGAAGACCTTTGTAAAAATGTAGCTAGTCCACAAAAAAAAAGTATATTGTATTGTGGGTTTTGGGGTGTAGTTCTAGGAACATCCATGCAGTGTGTGATAAATAACTTTTTAAAATAACAACTTTGTGAGAACTAATCAGTTTTCATTTATTTCCATCATCTTTGGAAAACTTGTGGCAAAAAAGATCTTCAAAGTTCACATTATGCCTTTTAAGAAATACCTTGGTTGTCTACTTTCTAAAAATGGGTCATTTTGGGGTTGTTTGTACTGTCATGACCCTAGTGCCTCAAGAAATATGATACATATTCAGAATCGTGGGGTCCATAAATTTCAAAATGTCCAGTGTAAAGAAATGTAGCAGAAAATTGGTCTAAATTTATAAAGAAAGACTGTTTACTTTTTTTTCACGTCTGAGTATTTTTTCCATATACACACAAACAAAAACCAAACACACACACACACTATATAGTAAAATATAGAAAAAACCCAGTGATTATTAATTACAGACAAAAAAAAATGAATAACCTGTCTGTCTCCAAATAGGTTTTAAAATAATAAAAGGGGTTATAAAATTGATTAGGGTGCAGTGTTATTCGACCAAGTAATTGCCAGTTAAAAGCACTGAAAACTGAAAATGGCCTGGTAATGAAGGGGTAGACTAGTATTCAAATGGTTGTTGCCCATAGTCTAGACCAGGGGTGGGCAAACATTTTGACTTGAGGGTCGCAATGGGTTCATATATTGGACCCGGGGGCCGGACCAAGAGTAGATGAATGATGTGTATGTGTGAATTAATATAAATTAAATTAAAATTTGTAACATTAAATGTTTAGATTAATTTAAACACTACCATGCCATCCATAGTAAGTATAGTAATATTCCCCCATAGTAAGCATAGTAATAATCCCCCATATAGTAATTCATCCCCCATAGTAATTCATCCCCCATATAGTAATTCATCCCCCCTATAGTAATTCATTCCCCATATTAATTCATCCCCCATATTAATTCATCCCTCATATAGTATTTCATCCCCCATAGTAATTCATCCCCCCTATAGTAATTCATTCCCCATATTAATTCATCCCCCATATTAATTCATCCCTCATATAGTATTTCATCCCCCATAGTAATTCATCCCCCCTATAGTAATTCATTCCCCATATTAATTCATCCCCCATATTAATTCATCCCTCATATAGTATTTCATCCCCCATAGTAATTCATCCCCCATAGTAATTCATCCCCCATATAGTAATTCATCCCCCCTATAGTAATTCATCCCCCATATTAATTCATCCCTCATATAGTATTTCATCCCCCATAGTAATTCATCCCCCATATAGTAATTCATCCCCCCTATAGTAATTCATCCCCCATATTAATTCATCCCTCATATAGTATTTCATCCCCCATAGTAATTCATCCCCCCTATAGTAATTCATTCCCCATATTAATTCATCCCCCATATTAATTCATCCCTCATATAGTATTTCATCCCCCACAGTACTATTCCCCCCCAAGTAGTAAGCCAAGTCCCCTCTGTGTCAATTTGCTTACCTTTGCTCCGCGCGTTCCTCTCGCCGAGTTCCCGCGCCGTTCCGGTCTTCAGGGCGGACTGTGAGAGGAGCCTAGCTCCCCTCACATTCGTCACGCTGCCCCGCCTACACACATCCTGACAGCCAATGTTTGCCTGCCCTGGTTGTTTTTTTTTCTTATCACGCTCTGCGGGCCGGATTAAAAGGTCCGCCGGGCCGTATACGGCCCACGGGCCGTAGTTTGCCCATTGCTGGTCTAGCCCCAGGTGCACTTTTTGAGTTTTTTTTTTTAGTCACAGAACAAGTGTTTTTTAAATAAGTGTCAGAATTGCTTATCTCTATATGTGTTAAAAAAACACCCTTTACATCAGGCAATTGGTGAGTGTGTGACTCACTCCGGTTCCTCCTATGGGGCAACATTGGTGCTTGCTGATTGTCAGCACATAGAACGGGTTCTTAGCCATGTGTACACCCAAAGTCTCAGCTTGGTGTTCTTCTTTTGCTCCTAGGGACATATTTGAGTGAAGGAAAGGTAGGCAAGTGCAGTTGATGGGGTTGGTAACAAAGTGGACCTGTTGTTTAGTGTGGGCATAGAACAGGTTCTCTTTAACCCCTTTAAGGATAAGTTCACCTTACCTAACATGTTACATGGTACACCCGTATTCAAGTAACATGTTAGTGCTGCAGCTGCTTCCCAATCCCTGCTGTGACAGCAGACCAGGGATCTTCTTCCCGTGTCTGCTGTTACAATTCACAAAAAACGCTGCCATGTGCCGTGTATGAGCAACTTAAACTGACAGCCTGCAAGAGCTCAGCAAAGCACCCATGGTCTGCTGATTATGGGTGTAATGCTTTACAGGCTCCCAATAAAAAAAATAATAAATACACATATTTTTATCTGAAAAAAGATATGCATTTAATATTTTTTTTTAAGGGTGAATTTATCCGTTAAGGATGAAGGTCCAAGAAAATCTTATTGCCTAAAAACATTCTTGCAACTTTGGCATGTGTCAGTAAAACTGCACATACAGTATCTTTGTAACTACTTAGGCTAGGTTCACATCTGTGTGAGTGGTTGAACCACCCACACAGAAAAATGCAGACGTTGTGTGCGGGTGCCATTAATGCTAATGGCATGCTGCAAGCACTGGAACTTGCGGTTCCCTTGCAGGCTGCCATTTCTAATATGTTGTAGGGACCTTTTCCCTGGGTTTCAGGAGGGATACCACACAAACTATGGCTCGCAGAGCTGCACAGATATAAACCTAGCCTTATGCAGGCCATAGACGGGGAGAAAACCGGCCATTTTTTTAACAAAAAAATTTAAAATCGGTCGTTCAATAGGCCGACGTTACCAACAACAGTAAAAAAAAAATCAGAGGATTTTCTTCCCTTCTACGGCCGGCATTTAATTACTTCTGTCCCTGCAGAGAGCCCCGCTTTTATATTTGACATTAAAAAGTATTGCGGTTCCAACATTGTATCTATTTGTATCCATTTCGGTTACAGATGGGTTTTTTCAGATACAAATAGATTGTTGCAACCGCAATACTTTTTAATGTCAAATATAATAGCGGACTGGAATTCTTCTTCTTTCTCTTCTTCTTCCTCTTCTTTCACCTCTTCTTCTTTCTCTTCTTCCTCTTCTTCCTCTTCTTTCTTCTCCTTTCTCTTCTTCTTCTCTTCTTCTTTATTCTCTTCTTCTTTCTCTTCTTCCTCTCTCTTCTCCTTCCTCTTCTTCTTTCTCTTCTTCTTCTTCTTCCTCTTCTTCTTCCTCCTCCTCCTCCTCTTCTTCTTCCTCCTCTTCTTCTTCTTGCAGTTCACGGCTCATGCGCAGATTTTTTATCAGTAAAAAGATCAGCCAATTTGCCCATCATTGCCGCGAAAATCAGCCAATCGGCAGAATCGGACGATTTTTTTCCAACTTTACTGATCAAAAAATCCAACAAAATCCAGAAAAACGGCCGACCAATTAACCCATTAACGGTGCGCAAATCGGACAATTTTTTTCTTTCGGCTGCAAAATCGGCCGATTTTCGACCCATATATGGCCTGCATTAGTATTTCCAGGTTAACTATACCTTGTTTTTCCCACCATCTATTAGACCTTCATTTGCTGGTAAATGTTAATTGATATCACCTGGAACACTGCTCCAAAATAGTAAAAGAATGTTCAGTGTTGAAATGTAGTGTATATTTCTAGCCATTACCATGATCCACCACCAAAGGACAGCCCAAAATAAATTATTCTATTTCTGGTGATTGCAATGCTTTATTTTTGTTCAGAAATAATTTTGAAAAACATCTTTCTAGCATTTCCATCCTACCTAAAACACAATGACACGAACACTAAATAAAAAATAATTTAAAAAAAATCCTTTCTAAAGCACACTGGCCCAGAGCCCCTGACACTGACCTTGATTAAACCCTGATTTTGAGTAAGGGCAGATGATTCATGTAACATTAACTTTGTGGAATCCATCTGCTCTTGGCTCAGGCATGTAGGCAAGAGGGTGCGCTTAGGAGAGGAGAAGACCCCTCCTCCCCACCTTCATATGAAAGGAAAAAAATGCCCACGAAGACTCCTGGGATGTATGACATCATTTTGGCTTAGGCCAGAAATCAGGAAGCAACTGAAGAAATGTAACAAAAAATAGTTTAAAACAAGTAAATGTAATATATCTTCATAACCATTAACTAATGCAAGAAACATGAGACTTTAAAATGGTTAAAGTGTTTGTAAACCTCTGACATGAATTATGAACAAAGTCCTTCTATAGTGTGTACGTGTCTCAATCCAAAGCACTAAGTGTCATTTCTGTCTACTGCTTTGTTCCTCTGCTATCAGCATGAATAATTTCTGACAGGTTATCCTTACACCAAGAGAAGAAAGGTGACAGGGGAGGGATCTCCAGCAAATCGACAGCCTCAACTCCATTCCTGTGTGCTGTGTGAAGAGGGGAGGGGGGTGTCTATTTCCTCCAATCAGCTCTCAGAGCTCTTCACACTGATAGAACTTCAGCTCCCCACCTCCAGATTTTCAGAGCTGAGAGATCCTGTGTTAATTCCGCACTTTGAATGGATGTACAGGACAGACGGCTTTAGATAAACAGGTACAACTTGTGAAGGAAGATTTGTTTCATCTCTGTGTATCACTTGAGGCCAGTAACTTCATTGGGTATAAATAAGGTGCAAAAATAAATCTGTAGTGAGTACAAAGATATAAGTGAGCAGCTAGCACAAAGTGGCAAAACCTCCTATTCCACTACATAAACACATAAATAGTTATTGGTGAAAGAGGAATCAAGCTGTCCATATCACAAGACAGAGTCTGCATCGGGGTCACAAGACAGAATCCGCATCGGGGTCACAAGACAGAGTCCGCATCGGGGTCACAAGACAGAGTCCATATCGGGGTCACAAGACAGAGTCCGCATCGGGGTCACAAGACAGAGTCCGCATTGGGGTCACAAGACAGAATCCGCATTGGGGTCACAAGACAGAGTCCGCATCGGGGTCACAAGCCAAGATCAGTGATAAGCAGCAATAGAGGGATCAAAGAGCAGCCGGCAGGATTGTGTGATTCCTCTTTCACCAAGAACTGTGCTTAGCCTGAAGTTTCCGGCCACTGGTCTCCACTCTTTACAGCTTTTCCCTTCAAGGCTGGGCCATTCTGATTCTGAAGATTGAGCCACTTTTTTGGGGAACCAACTGTTTCTACTAAATTCAAGCGATACACACCATATATCTTTGCTGTCGGTGGATACGGCTTACCTGCTGGAGGAATTTACTATTTTGAATGCACATTTTTTTTGTGTTTCTGGTGAGTGCATTAGGAGGAAGAATTATCACGGATTCACCCACCACTTGATGTCACGTTTATTTACAATTTCTGGACACTATATATAAATATTGATTGCTAATATTACATTGATATTATGCACTGAATATTTGCTCACTCAAGTCACATTGTTTTTATGTCAAACAAATTTTTTCCATGTCACTGATGTTATTCACTATAGTGCTGCATTCCTTTCCATTGTATGTTTATGAGGATAAAGTGGGTTGATGTTTTTGTGCTAGCAGCTGATGCAATTTCTCCCCTGGCGCTCACTACATTCTTCTTTTTACATATTTTGTGTATATATATGGCCCCACGGATGGAGGCCCATCTAAGTGAGCTCACATATCTACATAAACACATTGGCAAGGAGTTAAAAATGCATGTTTTAGAATCATAGATGTTGTAAGAAAAAAATAGTAAGTGTTGTTGACATGCAGTACCATTGATTTCAATGAATGTGGCTTCAATATGTAGGCTCAACCATGGAATAAAATAGTTGTGTAGTCATACAAGATTTTCATGTGGTGCTCTTTTGTACCGTGATAGCCCGATGTGAATGAGCCCTTTCTCGACTTGTCTGGTGTCATTTTACTTTTCCTGGCCTCTTACAATGCTATGTTCCTTTGTGTCTTGGGCTGACTTTATTTCCATCTCTTGTTCTGTTGCATTCCTTGAACTTTTGACTCCCTCTCCACATGAGTATTTGCTGTTTGTTTGTGTAACATGCTGTTTATTGTGCACTAAACCCCATCGCTGATCCAGCCATCTACGCAACCCACCTAGGGAGCTCCGCATCCTGCAGACAAACACATCGATTTCTCCACTCAGCAGCTTTTTGCATCAGACGATGTGGATCCCTTCAATTACACTCAAAGCATCTTGAAAGGAAATTGGCATAACTAACTCAGAGCACATCCTGTCATCTCCACTGAAGCACGAATCCTCAGCCACTGGGGAGGCCTGAGGGTGTTCAGATTCGAGGATCCCAAATCACTGCAGGTGTGAATTGTTCAGAGGAAGGGGGGGCTCTTATGGAGAATGAGGGAACCACTACAACCCAAACAATAAAGGAGACAAATAGCCTGGAATATACATTCTTTACACTGCGGCATGTTCAAAGATAAAATGTAAAAAAAAAAAAATCAATGTATAAAACCTTGAAGGGAGACCTTTTAAAGAATAATCAATCCAGCAAACAGATCATGATTTATGTATGTCAAAACCCAAGCCTTTCTTATAATAAGTGTTGTTTTAAGGTAGTGATGACTATGCACTTTTCAAGCTTTTGTAGTTCCAGACAGATGTTCTCCTACAAGGGCTCAGTCATACGGACATTTTCTGTACGCCTTTACACGTTTTCATACTTTACTTTCTGATCACAGACACATTAAATCCTGCTCTGAAAATACTAAGGGAGTCGGTAATCATCCATCCCTGTGGCCTCTACTGTTTATATAAGCAGCAGCGTGGCAAAGGGCTGCTAACTTTACAGCACAGGTTTCTTTATAAAACCCAGTCATTATCTAATCGTTGCCAGCAGACAGTTCATTTACTTTTAAAGGAAAACTACAGAAAAATAAAGCATATTTATTGTTAACGTTCTAAAATCATATATTTATTTCCACATTGTACAAGGGGGGTTCAAGTCAAACCGGGACTTTTGAGTTTATATAATAAAAAAAACACTTTTCTAAGGAGTGGAAACATTTATTTCTCAATTTACCACCCTGCTACATTTATACACTTATCCCAGCGTAAAACGAATGCCTGAAAAGCTTCAGCATTGAAAGATTTGTCAGTACGCCTGAACCATCCTAGGACAGCCTGCTTCACTTTATCATCATTGTGTTCACCGTTCCCACAGAAAGATTTGCTTCTTGTGCAATTTCTTGACAGGTTTTTCTTTGATTATCCAGAATCAGGAGTTCCAGGAGCTGAATGTTCACAGGAATGACTGCTGTGGGCTGGGAACCATCACGGCTAGGATCATCACTAACGGACGTCCGGCCATTTTGAAACGTTTACATCATTCAAATGTATTACTGTGGCTGAGCATCTGAGTGCCATACATCTTATCACCATACTGTGCTTGAAGCTTTCTGTAGATATCTGCAGGTTTTATACCTTCATTCACAAGAAACTTCAACACCACATGCTGTTCCATGCATGCCCTAACACTGTTATCTGCCATCTTGATTAATGGTCTCTTGACTGGTCCTTGTCATGTGCGCCACCTATCAGTAATAGGACACACTTGCATGTAGTACCGCCACACTAGTATCCCTTTTTATACCTGTAAACTTAAAAGTCCCAGTTTGACTTGAATGCTCCCCGTGTTTTACAGTGATTGTAAAGGTTCTGATTTTGCACAGAGCAGCCCAGATTATTCCCTTCTCATGTCCTTTACTGACGCTCCTGACTCCTTCCCTCTGCTGAGTGCCCCCAGATCAGATTGCTCTAGGTGCACTTGTGTGTGCTCGCTCCTCGAGATGCTTGGCTCAGCCCCCCTCCCAAAGGCTGTGAATGACAATGGCTCCTGCTGCTGTGTCTCAGCCAATTAGGATGAAGAGACTCAGGAGAGCTGATGTTTTCTTGCACATCACTGGACCATAATCAGACACAGGTAAGTATTTGACAGGGCTAAGGAGGGAGCTGCACACTGAAGGATTTTTACCTTCATGAATAGAATCAAGGTAAAAAACGTTAGCCTTTACAACCAATTTAATTAATTTTACTCTACTCCTGGTAATCTGAATGATCTTGAAGTTTGTAAACTTGCATTGTAAAGATCCCCATGCATTTACTCCCCTGAATTCTGTGACATGCAATCATTATGCCCTGTTGATAGGCCCTGCTGTGTCACACATTTCATAGAGACTGTCTGATGAACTACAGAGGTGCTGAGAGGAGGATTTTCAGGAGGTGGAGTCAGTACAGAAATCACAGCTTGCATAAAGCTACTTTATGGGATACTAAAGTCAAAGGAAACAGCAGAGGAGAAGCTACAAAGAATACAGGGAGTTGTGGAAAAAGCCTGAAGACAGGAAGAACTTACAACATTAGGGCTTGATCACACCAAATCAAGGTGTGGGAAACCCATGTTTCATGAACATTTCCTGCTTTGCATTCAAATTGCACTGAGTATGCCATCTGATGTGGATCAGTGTATTCCTAAGGACCGCAGTACCATAGGATCTGGTGCACTGCATTTTTGAAAAGTAGGGTTTGCACTACTTTTGATGTGATCCAATGTGATCTTTGATCATTTGAATGGGCTGAAAACTGCAATGCACAGAATCGCAAAGGAATCACACAGGAACACACACTCCATTCCTCATTCAGGTGTGAAGTGGCCTTTAAAGCAGACCTTTACTTATAACAGCTTCATAACAATGAATGTTCTTTAAAGTGGTTGTGAACCACTTTAGATATACCCAGTGAAGTGACTGACCTCAGGTGATACACAGAGATGAAACATATCCTCCTACATAAGTTGTATCTGTTTATCAGCAGTCACCTGTCTTGTACATCCATTCAAAGTGCAGAATTTACACAGGATCTCTCAGCTCTGGAAAGTAGGGGGTGGAGAGCTAAAGTTACACTCTGCAGAGCTTAGCAAGAGCTGATTGGAGGGAAGGGACACCCTCCCTTTCCCACAGCACACAGGAACTGGAGGCTGTCAATCTGCTGGAGCTCCCTTCCCTGTCACTATTTTTCTCTTGTTGTCAGGAAAACTTGTCAGAAGTGTCTCATTCAGATAGCAGAGGAACGAGGCAGCAGACAGAGATTACACTTGGTGCTCTGGATTGAGACAAGTACACACTATAGAAGGATATGCTTTGTTCACATTTCACGACAGAGGTTTACAACCACTTTAACAAAAGACCATGCATTCCACATTCATAATATGCTACAAACTTAGTGTTTAATGTTTCTTCTTGCTGGAGGTTGCCATTTTGTTGAAGCCCAGAGCAGTGTCACGACTAGAGGTGAGGCTCAGCGATCAGTAGCTAGAGCAGTAGAAAGGCTTCCATTGACCAACAGAATAAGTACACAAGCCAGTCACCCTGGTGGATGACACAGGCTCATGGTCTAATCATTAAACATTATTCACCAGAGCTCCTGAAGGCAGAGATGGGTTTTTTGTTGCATGTTACCCCACCTCCACCTAAAAACAGTACTTGAATCACCTCCGCTAGATCATCCCCCGCAGCTATCACCTTTTTGTATCACCTCCTCCTTCCTTTAGAATGTAAGCTCCACGAGCAGGGCCCTCCTATTCCTTCTGTACTGAAATGTATTGTAATTGTACTGTCTCCCTTATATTGTAAAGCACTGCGCAAACTGTTGGAGCTATATAAATCCTGTATAATAATAATAATAATAATAATAATGTTAGTACCAGGTTGCAGTCCTCATGATTACCCACCAGGACATGAGCAAGCCAGGGTCTAGTAGCAGATATAGCAGCTAGAGATAAAGCAGAAGTGTAGTCAGTAAACAAGCCAAAGTTTGGCAACAAGTGGTTGCAGGTTGGGATCAAGCAAAAGTTTAGTCTGGGAACAAGCCAGAGGTCAATAACAAATGGTTGCAGGTTAAGATCAAGCAGGCACGTAGTCCGGGAATAAGCCAAAGGTTGGTAACAAGTGGTAGATGAGGACAGCTGCAATTGTTCAAAGGAGCAAGATATCAGCTGGAAAAGCACAATAATCTGGTAAATAGGAAGTGCAGAGACACTTAAATCAGGAAGTTCACAGGAGAAGCAAAGAGTTTAAGTTTTTCCGGAAACAAGAGACTAGACAAGACTGTCCCAGGGATCAGACAAGGAACTGTCACTAGCATTTAAAATGGCACAACGAGATACGTTACAGACAGACACTTTCTTAATGGAGAATCTGCCACTTTCCTTGGTCTTAAAAACTTGATCATATGTCTTGTCTCCGTTACAGAGGAAGGCTGACAGAAACTTTACAGTGCTAAAGTTCACAGGTTGGAAGAGGGAGAAAGGAGAGAATATCAGGGAGATAAGATAGCACACTATCCTTGTTTTTGCTCTTTTGTATTTCTCTAGCAGAGTTTGTCCTGTCACCTCTCTGGCTTTTTTTTCTCCCTCTCTAATCTGCATTCCTTGTGCACAGTCTATATAATTCCTGTTGCTCCCCCACCCCTCAACAACAGTACATCTTAAAGCTGTCAGCTGATCAGGCCTCTAGTGGCTTTGATTTTAGGCACAGTGTGAGAATAGAGAGCAGCTGAGCATGTGCAGAGAAGGGTGAGACAGTGCTTTACTGGATTTTAAAAAGTATAGATACATATTTTAAATGCTCATAGCTACACAAAAGGGGCCAGCCTGCCTGAATCCATCAGGACTTAATTATCTGAGTAAAGTAAGTAAGGAGATATTTCAAGTAAGCTTATATTGGATTGCCAAAAATAACTATTGCCTGTATTACTATTACAATACTAATGTTATAGAATGACAGTGTATGCTGCAGCCATAGACTTCCTTTGTTAAACAAATCCGTTGGCTTAGTTAAATATATATATATATATATATATATATATATATATATATACATATACAGGTGAAACTCCAAAAATGTGAATATTGTGCAAAAGTTCATTTATTTTAGTAATGCAACTTAAAAGGTGAAACTAATATATGAGATAGACTCATTACATGCAAAGCAAGATAGTTCAAGCCGTGATTTGTCATAATTGTGATGATTATGGCTTACAGCTCATGAAAACCCCAAATCCACAATCTCAGAAAATTAGAATATTACATGCAATCAATAAAGCAAGCATTGTACATAGAACAATATTGGACCTCTCAGAACAATCTCAGAAAATTAGAATATTGTGAAAAGGTGCAATATTCTAGGCTCAAATTGTCCCACTCTAATCAGCTAATTAAGCCATAACACCTGCAAAGGGTTCCTGAGCCTTTAAATGGTCTCTCAGTCTGGTTCAGTAGGAATCACAATCATGGGAAAGACTGCTGACCTGACAGTTGTGCATAAAACCATCATTGACACCCTCCATAAGGAGGGAAAGCCTCAAAAGGTAATTGCAAAAGAAGTTGGATGTTCCCAAAGTGCTGTATCAAAGCACATTAATAGAAAGTTATGTGGAAAGGAAAAGTGTGGAAGAAAAAGGTACACAAGCAGCAGGGATGACCGCAGCCTGGAGAGGATTGTCAGGAAAAGGCCATTCAAAAGTGTTGGGGACTTTCACAAGGAGTGGACTGAGGCTGGAGTTAGTGCATCAAGAGCCACCACACACAGACGGATCCTGGACATGGGCTTCAAATGTCGTATTCCTCTTGTCAAGCCACTCCTGAACAACAAAAACGTCAGAAACGTCTTACCTGGGCTAAAGAAAAACAGACCTGGTCTGTTGCTCAGTGGTCCAAAGTCCTCTTTTCTGATGAGAGCAACTTTTGCATCTCATTTGGAAACCAAGGACCCAGAGTATGGAGGAAGAATGGAGAGGCACACACTGCAAGATGCTTGAAGTCCAGTGTGAAGTTTCCACAGTCTGTGTTGATTTGGGGAGCCATGTCATCTACTGGTATTGGTCCACTGTGCTTCATTAAGTCCAGGGTCAACGCAGCCGTCTACCAGGAGATTTTGGAGCACTTCATGCTTCCTTCCACAGACGAGCTTTATGGGGATGCTGACTTCATTTTCCAGCAGGGCTTGGCACCTGCCCACACTGCCAAAAGCACCAAAACCTGGTTCAATAACCATGGGATTACTGTGCTTGATTGGCCAGCAAACTCGCCTGACCTGAACCCCATAGAGAATCTATGGGGCATTGCCAAGAGAAAAATGAGAGACATGAGACCGAACAATGCAGAAGAGCTGAAGGCCGCTATTGAAGAATCCTGGTCTTCCATAACACCTCAGCAGTGCCACAGGCTGATAGCTTCCATGCCACACCGCATTGAGGCAGTAATTGCTGCAAAAGGGTCCCAAACCAAGTACTGAGTACATATGCATGCTTATACTTTTCAGAGGTAATGAGTCTATCTCATATATTAGTTTCACCTTTTAAGTTGCATTACTGAAATAAATTAACCTTTGCACGATATTCTAATTTTTCGAGTTTCACCTGTATATGTGTATATATATATATATATATATATATATATATATATATATATATATACACTTAACTGGTATGAGGTTCATATTCAAACTGCATGTATGCTATTCTTGGACCAAGTAAACTAAATGGCCTGATTTGAACTGTTCACCCATTCAAGCTTCTGGCTGCTACTGCAGCAGGAAACCATTACTATTGCCACTAAATCACAACTTCCCACTATGCTGATTGCATTCTAGCAATCAATTATGCTGTGTGGGCCAGTTGTCTGCATTCTAGCAATTGATGATGTCATTGGCTGCTAGGATATGGGTAGCTGCACATTCACCATAAAAATCAATGATGCTGAGCAAACAAACTAACAAAATGTTGTGGGGATCCCACCAAAATCCATACCAGACCTTCATCCTAGATAGGGGTCTGATATGGATTTTAATGGATATCCCATTCAAAAACAAAGCGTGGAGTCCCCCAGAAAATCTGTATCAGAACTACACTGCTCAAAAATAGACTGGTTAATGTGTTAGGAACATAAGGATGCCCCATCGGTTGATGGAAATGAAAATTACCAACCTACAGAGGGCTGAATTCAAAGAAACCCTAAAAATCAAAGTGAAAAACTTATGCAGCAGGCTAGTCCATTTTGCTGAAATGTAATTGCAGCAACTCAAAATGGTACTGAGTAGTTTGTATGGCCCCATGTGCTTGTATGCATGCCTGACAATGTTGGGGTATGCTCCTAATGAGACGACGGATGGTGTTCTGGGGTATTTCCTCCCAGACATGGACCAGGGCATCACTGAGCTCCTGGACAGTCTGAGGTGCAACCTGGTGGCGTCGGATGGACCAAAACATGATAGCCCAGAGGTGTTCTATTGGATTTAGGTCAGGTGAGCGTGGGGCCATTCAATGGTATCAGTTCCTTCAACCTCAGGAACTGCCTGCATACTCTCACCACATGAGGCTGGGCATTGTCATGCACCAGGAGGAACCAAGGACCCACTACACCAGCATAGGGTCTGGCAATGGGTCCAAGGCAGGGGCAGACTGACCATTTGGAAACTCGGGCACTGCCCGGAGGCCCAGGGTCAAGGGGGCCCCATGAGATGCCCCTGGTACCTTTTTCATAGGCTTTTTTGAGTTTGGGCAAGGACACAGGGCCCAATGATCCCCTATTGCCCGGGGGCCCCATGAGTTGTCAGTCCGCCCCTGGTCCAAGGATTTCCTCCAGATACCTAATGGCAGTCAGGGTGCAATTGCCTAGCTTGTAGAGGTCTGTGCGTCCCTTCATGGTTATGCCTCCCCAGGCCATCACTGACCCACCACCAAAACAGTTATGCTGAACAAAGTTACATGCAGCATAACATTCTCCACGACTTCTACAGACCATTTCATGTCTGTCACATGTGCTCAAGGTGAACCTGCTCTCATCTGTGAAAAGCACAGGGCACCAGTGATGAACCTGCCAATTCTGGTGCTCAGTGGCAAATGTCAGTCGTACTCTATGGGGCCGTGCAGTGAGCACAAGGCCCACTAAAGGATGTCGAGCCCTCAGGCCACCCTCATGAAGTCTGTTTCTGATTGTTTGGTCAGAGATATTCACACCAGTGGCCTGCTGGAGGTCATTTTGTAGGGCTCTGGCAGTGCTCATCCTGTTCCTCCTTGCACAAAGAAGCAGATACCAGTCCTGCTGATGGGTGAAGAACCTTCTATGGCCCTGTCCAGCTCTCCTAGAGTAACAACCTGTCTCCTGGAATCTCCTCCATGCTCTTGAGACTGTGCTGGGAGACACAGCAAACCTTCTGGCAATGGCCCATATTGATGTGCCATCCTGGAGGAGTTGGACTGCCTGTGCAACCTCTGTGGGGTCCAGGTATCACCTTATGCTACCAGTAGTGACACTGACCCTATCCAAATACAGAACTAATGAAAAAGAGTCAGAAAGTTGAGTTGGAAAAAAATGTCAGTGGCCTCCACCTGTAAAACCATTCCTGTTTAGGGGGGTCATCTGATTGTTGCCCATCTAGTGCACCTGTTTCTAATTTCATTAACACCAAAGCAGCTGAAACTGATTAACAACCCCCTCTGCTACCAGATCAATATCCCAGGAGTTTAATTGACTTGATGCTATATTCTGATTAAAAAGTGTTTCTTTAATTTTTTTTTGAACACTGTATTTTGATTAGGCCTAGATATAAGATTGAACCTTGTTATAAGTTTTCTAACCCACCCACCATCTCTAGTAGCATTTGTGACCAAGCAGATGTCTCTTCTCTAGCTGCTGGAGCAGAAAAAAACAAATTTACCCCAATCGCCCCTACAGTATGACTATGGTGCTAATGCCAGCTTGGCTAAATGTCTGGCTGTTCAGCTACTGTCTTTTCAGCTAGTGGAGCTGACCTCCTTCTGAAACTTTATGGCCTGTGCTGCACCACAGTGGAAGATACCCAACTGCTATATTTATGCCCAGAGGGCCATCCCTACACTCCACCAGCATGAAAAATCTAATGTCTTCATGTTGATTAACCTCCATGGTCAGTGGCAAGGAGCATGTGACCCCAGACATGTGGTCCAGCAAGCATGGGCAGGGGTTTTACATCTATTTTACAGTGAATTGATAAATATAGTGCACATGTTAGTAGTGCTGTCCTGTATCCATAACCTTTGTTATGTAGAGCAGTCACATTTATCCCTTCCTTCTCAATGATTTCATCTGGTGTCTCCTCAGCACTACTATTTACCCAATCCAAGTACTCCAGAGGCAAAATGTTGTAATGTGTTTTGCAGCTGGTATGCTTTGAGGAAAGTCACACTGTGCCAGATGATCTGGAAGCTCTTCAGGGGCAGGCTGACAAGTGTCTGACCCCACGCCATCTTGTACCAGGCAACGTTATGTGTGA
Source organism: Staurois parvus (assembly GCF_062004578.1). NCBI lineage: Eukaryota > Metazoa > Chordata > Amphibia > Anura > Ranidae > Staurois > Staurois parvus. The sequence goes on from NW_028317883.1 coordinate 3,217,775, forward strand.
CAGTGGCACCAACCTGCTGTCAACTCTTCAGCAGGGTAAGTTCACATACATGTCTTGCTTGACACATGTCCTCAATCTGGTAATGCAGCATTTCCTAGTTAGGTATTTTGGATATCCTGCAACAGGCCAGAAAAGTGTGTTGCCATTTTAGGGGGTCAAGGTGTGCACACAGATTGTGCTTGATTTGAAAGTTACCCAGCTATAGTAAGCGTGGAATGACAGCGCTGAACCCAAAAGTGACATACAGTGAGGAACAGAAGTATTTGAACACCCTGCGATTTTGCAAGTTCTCCCACTTAGAAATCATGGAGGGGTCTGAAATTCACATTGTAGGTGCATTCCCACTCTGAGAGACACAATTTAAAAAAAAATTCAGGAAATCACATTGTATGATTTTTAAAGAATTTATTTGTCTTGCACTGCTGAACATAAGTATTTGAACACCTGAGAAAATCAGTGTTAATATTTGGTACAGAAGCCTTTGTTTCCAATTACAGAGGTCAAACGTTTCCTGTAGTTCTTGACCAGGTTTGCACACACTGCAGCAGGGATTTTGGCCCACTCCTCCACACAGATCTCCTCTAGATCTGTCAGGTTTCGGGGCTGTCCCTGAGCAACACGGAGTTTCAGCTCCCTCCAAAGATGTTCTATTGGATTTAGGTCTGGAGACTGGCTAGGCCACTCCAGTACCTTGATATGCTTCTTACGGAGCCACTCCTTGGTTATCCTGGCTGTGTGCTTCAGGTCGTTGTCATGTTGGAAGACCCAGCCACGACCCATCTTCAATGCTCTGACTGAGGGAAGGAAGTTGTTGCTCAAAATCTCACAATAAATGGCCCCATTCATCCTCTCCTTAATACAGTGCAGTCGTCCTGTCCCCTTCACAGAAAAGCACCCCCAAAGCATGATGTTACCACCCCCATGCTTCACAGTAGGGATGGTGTTCTTGAGATGCAACTCATCCTTCTTTTTCCACCAAACACGACAAGTGAAGTTTAGACCAAAAAGTTCTACTTTGGTCTCATCTGACCGCATGACTTTCTCCCATGCCTCCTCTGGATCATTGGATCATCCAGATGGTCATTGGCAAACTTCAGGCGGGCCTGGACATGTGATGACTTGATTTGAAACCATGATGGCGTAGTGTTCTACTGACAGTGACCTTTGAAACTGTGGTCCCAGCTATCTTCATGTCATTGACCAGCTCCTCCCTTGTAGTTCTGGGCTGATTCCTCACCTTTCTTATCATCAGTGATACCCCACGAGGTGAGATCTTGCATGGAGCCCCAGTCCGTGGGAGACTGACAGTCGTCTTTAGCCTCTTCCATTTTCTAACAATTGCTCCAACAGTTGATCTAATTTCACCAAGCTGCTTGGCAATTGCCCCATAGCCCTTTCCAGCCTTGTGGAGGTCCACAATTTTGTCTCTGGTGTCTTTTGACAGCTCTTTGGTCTTGCCCATGGTAGTAGTTGGCATCTAACTGACTGTGGGGTGGACAGGTGTCTTTAAAGAGCTCAGACAGGTGCTACTAAGTTAGATTAATGAGTGGAGTAGAGGTGGACTTTTTAAAGGCACAGTAACAGGTCTTTGAGAGCCAGAATTCTTGCTGTTTCTTAGGTGTTCAAATACTTATGTTCAGCAGTGCACAACAAATAAATTGTTTAAAAATCATACAATGTGATTTCCTGAATTTTTTTTTAAATTCTGTCTCTCAGAGTGGGAATGCACCTACAATGTGAATTTCAGACCCCTCCATGATTTCTAAGTGGGAGAACTTGCAAAATCGCAGGGTGTTCAAATACTTCTGTTCCTCACTGTAATACATGTCACTTCTGGGCCTATTAATCACAGGGGGTGAAATAGATGTTCCTTAATCTCCTCCTGCTCTCAATGTTAAATTAGCTTACCTGTTGTCCTGGGCTCCTTGAAGGAACACAAGAGCTTGAGAACCACCGTGGATGCCAGTGGAGAGAAGGTATGTACCTTTAGAGCCCTGTAAAGTTATAGGGGGGTTCTAGAGTCACCTGTATCATTTTTACCTGAAATTCCATTGCCAGCTTAAAAAATCCATCCCAAGCATCCATAACACTTTCTGTGCTGTAATTTTGCACCGTAACCGAAAGTGGCAAATATATAACAGATGAATGATGGCATAACAGTTCACATACATTGTCAATGTACAGGTCGATTGTTGCTAGTGATTTGACCAGTTCTAGCATCAATATTCCCCTCCTTATTTTACCCTAGTTCAGGAGAAGTTCCAACTTCTATACATTTTTATTAATTAAAAAATGCATTCGTGTAGAAAACCAGATATTAATGATTTATGAAAATGCATATTGTTATGGGATCTGTATATCAATTGTAACGCTAAATTAACTGGTCATTGATGTCTATTATCAAACATAAGATGATCTGTAACAGAGCTCTGTCCAGATGACTGCAAAAATGAATCATGTCAGGTCTGTATATTATACTTGCAAATTAACATTTGCATACCTTTTGTGTGTAGATGTTGAAGTATAGTAGTATATCCAAGTGGCATCAAGAAAAAAAGCAAAAAAGGAAGGTCACTGAAAACGTTCAATTGTGAAAAATAGTTATAATATGACCTTGCTATCTGATCTTGTCAAATGTATCTGTTGAAATGACTTGCTATTATTGTGAATACAGGTGTTACCGTTTCACCTTGACTTGTTTACTACAGTTGAATTTATTTTAGCTACTAGCCCAACACATTTTGGATGGACATTTGGTAATGTGTATGTTAGTGTAAAGCGCTAGAATGAAGGGCAGTAAGGCTACGATCAAGTGTGGTATCTCTTCTTATCAGTTTCCAGGGACAGAGTTCAGAGACAAAGTTCATGGCACCAGTTCCCTTTGTCAATTTGGAGAACTAGTTAGTAATTCCCCATGTAATAGGGTAGGTATGGTGGGAACTGCATCTAGCCTGGCTTGTCTTTGCTTGAAAGTAGGGCTTTCCCTAAGTACTACTGCCATTCTGCTAAAGATGGTGCTGCATTTGCCCATGGGGGCTGGGTTGAGGAATGTGCTTGTGCCCCTGAAGTGGCAGAAAAACTCATATTTTTAGTATAGCACCTAGGTCACAACACTGCTTTTTTTTACACCTGCCTCCTGGGCTGGGGCAGGAGGAACTGTTATACTGGCTTTAATGCCAGCCATTGTTATGCACATTGTTATTTAAAACACGTACCCCCTCCCCTTTTTCCTTTTACTTCATAAATGTAATTTTGCAGTGGGAGGAGTAGTGCCACGTCACTGGTGTCAGTGGGAGGAATAGTGCCACGTCATTGGTGTCAGTGGGGGGAATAGTGCCCCATCATTGGTATCAGTGGTAGGAATAGTGCCCCCATCATTGGTGTCAGTGGTAGGAATAGTGCCCCCATCATTGGTGTCAGTGGTAGGAATAGTGCCCCATCATTGGTGCCAGTGGTAGGAATAGTGCCCCATCATAGGTGTCAGTGGGGGGAATAGTGCCCCATCATTGGTGTCAGTGGGAGGAATAGTGCCCCATCATTGGTGTCAGTGGGAGGAATAGTGCCCCATCATTGGTGTCAGTGGGAGGAATAGTGCCCCATCGTTAGTGTCAGTGGGGGGAGGAATAGTGCCCCATCGTTGGTGTCAATGGGAGGAATAGTGCCCCATCATAGGTGTCAGTGGGGGGAATAGTGCCCCATCATTGGTGTCAGTGGGGGGAATAGTGCCCCATCATTGGTGTCAGTGGGGGGAATAGTGCCCCATCATTGGTGTCAGTGGGGGGAATAGTGCCCCATCATTGGTGTCAGTGGGAGGAATAGTGCCCCATCACTGGTGTCAGTGGGAGGAATAGTGCCCCATCACTGGTGTCAGTGGGAGGAATAGTGTCCCATCACTGGTGTCAATGGGAGGAAAAGTGCCCCATCATTGGTGTCAGTGGGAGGAATAGTGCCCCATCACTGGTGTCAGTGGGAGGAATAGTGCCCCATCATTGGTGTCAGTGGGGGGAATACGGCCCCATTATTGGTGTCAGTGGGAGGAATAGTGCCCCATCATTGGTGTCAGTGGGAGGAATAGTGCCCCATCATTGGTATCAGTGGGAGGAATAGTGCCCCCATCATTGGTGTCAGTGGGAGGAAGAGTGCCCCATCGTTGGCATCAGAGGGAAGTATAGTGCCCCATCGTTGGTGTCAGTGGGAGGAATAGTGCCCCATCATTGGTGTCAGTGGGAGGAATAGTACCCCATCGTTGGTGTCAGTGGGAGGAATAGTGCCCCATCGTTGGTGTCAGTGGGAGGAATAGTGCCCCATCGTTGGTGTCAGTGGGAGGAATAGTGCCCCATCGTTGGTGTCAGTGGGAGGAATAGTGCCCCATCGTTGGTGTCAGTGGGGGGAGGAATAGTGCCCCATCGTTGGTGTCAGTGGGGGGAGGAATAGTGCCCCATCGTTGGTGTCAGTGGGGGGAGGAATAGTGCCCCATCGTTGGTGTCAGTGGGAGGAATAGTGCCCCATCGTTGGTGTCAGTGGGGGGAGGAATAGTGCCCCATCATTGGTAATAGTGACACCAATGATTGGGCACTATTCCTCCCACTGACACCAATGATACTTACCTTGCTGACCCCTGCTCCAGCCTGGGCTCGCTCGCTCCCTCACTCTCCCATGGTACAAACACTTACCGGTCAGATGGCTTCCTTCTCCGGCCGCTTTCCTCCTCTTCACTCGCTCGTGCTTTGCGGTGCCGCTCGGCTCCTCCTTTCCAAGCTCCACCTCCTCGCTGGTGATTGGCCGCCTGTGTGCCTCTCTTGAGCTACAGTTCCGGCTGCCAATCACCGACGAGGAAGGATTGATCCCGGGGGTGTGTCCAGATGACAGGGACGGCATGTCATCCCGCCCACACCTGCAGACGGATCAAGGAGCGGTGTCTCGGTTCCTAAGGCCATCGGAAATATGTGTTTTCCGATGGTCTTAGGCGACCCCTGGGAAAGTGTCGTTCGACCCCCAGGTTGAGAACTGCTGTATTAGACTGTTTGCCTTGGATTCTCTCTCTGTTATAATGACCTTTTCCAGTACAGCGTTTCATGTCTTGTAGAACAGTCTTACAGAGAACATTGATGCTGATTTTCAAGGGCATGTTTATACCAATGTGGTACAGTAATGTGTTGCAACACAAGATAAATGCACCACCTGCATTGCAGCACACCATAGCACAATAATGACAAAACATTATGTGTGTTGTGATGTGCTGTGCTGCCATTAAAATGCAGCAATTTCTACATTTTCATGTGTTGAGGTGCATTCTGACAAAACTATACTTGTACGTAAGTGAAACACGTAGACGTCACTGAAGCATCACATGACGTCATCCAAGCATGCCCTCCAAGGCCCAGCTAACACAGCAGCCAAGTTCGGGGGAGAACGCAAAGCAACAATATCATGATGATCAACCTGGGAGAGCTGGGACACAGAACGATTGTCAGCTAGAGGCTGAATGCGCTACATGTGTGAGCACTGCACCACCAATGGTAATGAGTTCTCCAGTTCCCTGGAAAGCAGAAGAAACAGTCAAAACTAGCAGCAGCTAAAACACTGAGCAGACCCAACTAGTCACATGCATCTGCACTGATTACAGTGAGCCAGGGGCGGACTGACAACTCATAGGGCCCCCGGGCACTAGGGGATCATGGGGCCCCTGTGTCTTTGCCCACACTCAAAAAAGCCTATAAAAAAGGTACCAGGGGCATTTCATGGTTCCCCCTACTGACCCCGTGTCCTCGAGCAGTGCCCAAGTGCTCGAATGGTCAGTCCGCCCATGTAGTGAGCACAAATAGATTTACCTAACACAACAATTACTACACACTGGTTAAAAGCTAAATTTACCTAATAAGCAAAATTTCAGCTCCACCGAACATGAGAGCCAGCACTAAATTTAACTAACCCTAGCACCTATCTAGGAGGGTGCTACACATATATGTAAATATACCATGATGCACATCAACACGCATCAATGCCATAGATGGGACAACACGCATTAATGTTTGTGGATGCGTATTAAAATGCATTTTGATTCATTTCTATGGAAAAACCATCAGAGTGAAAAACACATGAATGTGGATTCAGCTTAGACTCCCTTGATATTGGATGTTGTGTCAGACTAACCTGTAATTCCTCTTACCACCATGCTTATTTATACACACCACTTTGTTTTTCAAATTGTATTAATTTTGTTTTTACATTTTGCATTTTTGTTCATATTTTTACTGATAACAGTCACCCATTTATCTATTAGCATATTCCATTGTTTAATACATTTATTCATTATATGAATACAAACACGATACATTTTTTTACACCCATACGTTATTTTTATTAAATGTACAATATATATATTGTGATATTTATTGGATTTCACTCAAGTGTAGTGCTTACCAATGAGTTCAGTCTAGACAGAAAATCCTGGCTTAGGGCTTGTTGGTCCATTCTTATTTAAAAAATAAAGGAAAAGTTCCACAGCTACCCTCTTAGGGGTTTCTACCTTCAGAACACAAAAGAAAAATATTGTGCAGCATTGCTGCTAGGGTCTCATGTTTAGACCTTTGGCTGGTCCCACAGTCCATTAGACAGCATCACTGTGCCTACGTAGAACTCTGTACCTCTTGGGGCTCATTACTGCTCTGGCCCACACCCTGGCCTCCAAGCAGGGACCTCCTATCTCCAGATTGGAGCCCTCAACAGCAGACAGACCCTTTATATAAAGGCCATGCGCACACAGCCTGCTGGTCTTCAGTAAAACCTGTCAACAGGTATAGAGGCTTTGTCCCTCCCAAAAATTTTCAAAGCCTCTGAACTCCAGAAAGCAATCTGGGAATTACAACACCCAGGAAAAACTAAAAAACTGTTTTTTTCTACTCATAACCAACATTTTGGAACACCTCAACCCACATCTGTGAGAACCCTGTGTAACCTCTTTTTTTTATACAGTGGCAGGGCCCAGCTCCATCTCTCTCTCTCATTATATCTTTTCATGTGACAACACTGAAGAAATGACACATGCTACAATGTAAAGTAGTGTACAGCTGGTATAACAGTGTAAATTTGCTGTCCACTCAAAATAAATCATGGGGCCCCCGGACAATAGGGGGTCATGGGGCCCCTGTGTCCTTGCCCAAACTCAAAAAAAGCCTATGAAAAAGGTACCAGGGGCATCTCATGGGGCCCCTACTGACCCCAGGCCCTCGGCCAGTGCTCGAGTTTCCAAATGGTCAGTCCGCCCCTGCACACAGCCATTAACCACTTCCTGTCCGGACACTTTTACCCCCTTCCTGTCCAGGGCAATTTTCAGCTTTCAGCGCTATCACTTGAATGACAATTGCGCGGTCATGCAACACTGTACCCATATGAATTTTTTACCATTTTTTTGAGACAGATAAAGCTTTATTTTAGTGATATTTGTTCACCATTGGGATTTTAATTTCTTTTGCTATGTAAATGAAAAAGTCCCAAAATTTTGAAAAAAGTGTTCTTCTTATAAAATTTTTCAAATAAATAATATTTCATCATAAATCTTGGCCAAAATTTATTCCGTTATCTTCTTAGTAAAAAAAAAAATACGCTAAATTAGTTTATAACCAAAAATTATAATTTTTAAACATTTTTTTTACATTTTTATTTAATTTTTTTATATTATTTTTTATGTTTTTTTTTTTTTTTACATACTGTCACCCTAGCAGTACAGTGTCACCATGGTGACACTGTGCTACTTGTGGGGGGTGATGAACATTTTTTTTTTTTTATTTACAGTGATTGCTTGTCACGTGGTACAAGGCTGTTGTGAATAGCCTTGTACCATGTGACCTCTGTGATCATTCACAGATTTCACACGTAGTAAGCAATGATGTCACAAGTTACATCTTGCTTACTACTTTGCATGTGATCACTGATTGGCCAATCAGTGATCACATGATCGGGACCTCGTACAGAGGTCCCGTCCGACGATCGGTGTTTCACTGTGTCCGGAGGACACAGCGGGCACTGGATCGCGGTGCTGCATGCTCCTAGGGAGCGCGCACAGCTAGAAATAGCGGGTGCCATTTATGAACGGCAACCCGCCCCTGGAGTGCCACCGTCCTGCCGTTTAAAAACAGTAGGCGGACGGCAAGTGGTTAATGTCTAAACTGCTGGCAACAAAAATGAGTACACCCCTAAGTGAAAATGTCCAAATTGGGCCCAAAGTGTCAATATTTTGTGTGGCCACCATTGTTTTCTAGCACTGGGCATGGGGTTCACTAGAGCTTCACAGGTTGCCACTGGAATCCTCTTCCACTCCTCCATGACAACATCACGGAGCTGGTGGATGTTAGAGACCTTGCGCTCCTCCACCTTCCATTTGAGGATGCCCCACAGATTCTCAATAGGGTTTAGGTCTGGAGACATGCTTGACCAGTCCATCACCTTTACCCTCAGCTTCTTTAGCAAGGCAGTGGTTGTCTTGGAGGTGTGTTTGGGGCCGTTATCATGTTGGAATACTGCCCTGCTGCCCAGTCTCCAAAGGGAGGGGATCATGCTCTGCTTCAGTATGTCACAGTACATATTGGCATTCATGGTTCCCTCAATGAACTGTAGCTCCCCAGTCCCGGCAGCACTCGTGCAGGCCCAGACCATGACACTCTGTCAGGGTCCTTGCCACGGCAGAAGCCCTGGAAGACCTGGCATTTCTGCCAGTACCCTACATGGCCGTGGAAATACACAGTGGCGAAGATCCATGAGCATTGGCGCACGGACACGAGCCGTCCCGCGCATGCGCACATACGGTAGTTGCACATGCATCAGGCCCAGTTTTGGTGCCAAACGGCCTTTATAAGGACGCTCTTCACTTCCACAAGTTTCTGGATGATCTCTAGCTGGTGTTATTGTGACCTGTGACTTCCTGATACCGACTTGGCTTGCTCTTGGACCTGTCTACTCTGCTTAACCCCTGATCTGACCTCGGCTTGGCTAACGTATACTCTCTCGCTCCCCTGTGTATGACATCAGCTATCCCATCTGACTACGTCTGCTCTGATTCCCACCTGGTACCTGACCTTGGCTTGAACCGGCTATCTAGTAATCCTCTATTCCCGGAAGGGCTTGCATACCTCGCACAGGCACCACCTGTCTGAAGACCTCATCTCTGTGCATCAGCCGTGCTCCTGGGTAAACCACCAACAAGCACTCTAACAGGCGACCTGTGCCACTTTGGGCCTGACTCTCGCTGTCCCACTCTCAGGGGAGTCTGAAACCTAGCCGCAAGGGAAGCCCTCTCTCCATTGGCCTTCATCAGCAGGTACCTGATACACTCCCACCACCATGCTTGACTGTAGGCAAAACACACTTGTCTTTGTACTCCTCACCTGGTTGCCACCACACACGCTTGACACCTTCTGAAGCAAATAAGTTTATCTTGGTCTCATCAGACCACAGGACGTGGTTCCAGTAATCCATGTCCTTAGTCTGCTTGTCTTCAGCAAACTGTTTGCAGGCTTTCTTGTACATCATCTTTAGAAGAGGCTTCCTTCTGGGACGACAGCCATGCAGACCAATTTGATGCAGTGTGCGTCATATGGTCTGAACACTGACAGGCTTACCCTCCACCCCTTCAACCTCTGCAGCAATGCTGGCAGCACTCATACGTCTATTTCCCAAAGACAACCTCTGGCTATGACGCTGAGTATGTGCACTCAACTCCTTTGGTTGACCATGGCGTGGCCTGTTCTGAGTGGAATCTGTCCTATTAAACCGCTGTATGGTCTTGACCACTGTGCTGCAGCTCAGTTTCAAGGTCTTGGTAATCTTCTTATAGCTTAAGCCATCTTTATGTAGAGCAACAATTTTTTTTTTCAGATCCTCAGAGAGTTCTTTGCCATGAGGTGTCATGTTGAACTTCCAGTGACCAGTATGAGAGAGTGAGAGCGATACCACAAAATTTAACACACCTGCTCCCCATTCACACCTGTGACCTTGTAACACTAACGAGTCACAGGGAAAATGGCTAATTGGGCCCAATTTGGACATTTTCACTTAGGGGTGTAGTCACTTTTGTTGCCAGAGGTTTAGACATTAATGGCTGTGTGTTGAGTTATTTTGAGAGGACAGCAAATGTACACTGTTATACAAGCTGTGCACTCACTACGTCACATTGTAGCAAAGTGTCATTTCTTCAGTGTTGTCACATAAAAAGATATAATAAAATACTTACAAAAATGTGAGGGGTGTACTCACTTCTGTTAGATACTATATATATATTTATATTACACACACTTTTTTTTATCTTATGCAAACTTTTTGCATACTATACTGCATTCATGTTAGTCCCTTAAGGTAAATTTTGACTCCAAAGGGAAGGGTTTAAGTGTAAAATACTACAGTGTTGATCAACATAAAAAAGTTGAATGACACAACATAAGAAAAAGGTCTGGTTGAATTTTGACTAGATAGCACTGGCTTTTTAAGCCTTTGTGTGGATATAATGGATAAAAAGTTCAAACATTGAAAAGCTTAGACTACTGATAAAACACAACAAAAATGAAACACTGCAGCCTTCATGTCCTTGTCTGAAATCAGAGTCACTGCTTGAAAACATTGTTTTGCACACTGCCTGTCTATTTCCTCTTGACTGTATTACAAATAAAGTATTTATGCTATTGAGTTTGAAAAAGAGGTGAATGATTTTTAACCTGAAATAAAACAGATAAAAGTCCACTTTCAAAACTGTTGCATGTTTTGTTCTGTTTGATTCTGAATGAGATTTTCTATTATAGTTTTTTTGTAGTTCATTGTTTTAGCTTTCTTTAACAAGCTGATGGAAGGATGTGAACATTTTAAAATGTGAGGTTGCCTTGCAGCTAATGTACCAGTTAATGGACATGCTCTACAGGTCACATCATATCTCTTTCATTATCTATGGTCAATTGATTTGCTTGACTTGAGGTTCAACTTGGATTTGGATAGTTCACTGGAGGCCAATATATTCTGAAATATTTGTTAAAACATGCAAACAAATGTTAACCATTCTGTCTTGCAGTCCTTTTGACTTTACCTATATATTTGCAAAAATATTGCATAGGTCCATATAGAAATGATCACATCTCAGTCAAAGAGTGCTACTCACAACTCTGACTCATTCATTATCTCCACCACTTCAAGAACATCCTATTCATTATGGCAGCTGTCACAATTATGTCCACTCATTTGCCACAAAGTTAATATTAGGCATTTGCTAAATGCTGGCCCTGATGATCATTTTTGGTTACATCTCACATCCAATTGCTTGGGGTGGTGACACAACAACTTGCCTGCCACAAACACAGCCATCAGGAGGGTTAAAGTGACCCTAATCCTTAATTCCCTAAATAATATATAAATAATATATCCTTAATTCCCAAAAATAATCCATACACATCGTCACTGTATCACATACATGTACATCATCCAGCCGAGGACACACAGTGTGCCACTCCCATGACTGCTGTGTCCACTGGACAAAGCGCATTGTGGCTTCTGGCCGCCTTGAGAGGAGAGGGGGTCACTGCTATTCATAGCAGCTGTGATTCCTATGTGACTGGCCCACAGCTATCACAAGGTACCTGGGCCATTCACGGCACCCAATAACATATGATAGCTGTGGGCCACTCGCAGTACGCAATAATCACAGCTATTATGAATGTAACCCCCTTATGACAGTTCAAAACATTGCTGTTACAGTTATCATCACTGTAACAGTAATCAAAGTGTAAAAAAAAAAAAGAAACCCTGATCACCCCCCCCCCCCCCCAAAGCAGTACAGAGTCATTATGGTGACACTTAACTACTTTGATAAAAGTATGTAAAAAAAAAAGAAAGTAAAATAAGAAAATCTATGCATAAAAAAAGGAAAAATGTAAAAAACTGAATTAAAAATGATTTATTTACTTTAACATACTGTCACCAGTTAGTATCCTGATCACCACCACACCAGTTACAGTATATCATGATGCTATACTGCACTGGTGACAGTATGGAAAAAAAATAGTAATAAAAGAAAATCAATGTTAAAAAAAGGAACTAATGTTATACAGAGCAGCCGGAAGTTCCATGATGTTTCCTACTGAGCCAGTGAGCCGGAACCATCCATGTGAGTCTAACCTTTCTTCCTTCCTTCCTTTCTTCCTCTCCTCCCTCTCTCCCTTCCTTTCCTCTTTTCCTTTTCTTCCTTCCTCCATTCCATTCCTCTTCTTTCCTATCCTGCATAAAACATTTAACACTGTCAATTCATGAAATAAATTATGAGGGTGTGTTTAGGGGCCAAATTAGGGGCAGGGTAGGGTAGGGGTTAGGTGGGGTAACTGGTGACAGTTAGCTCTTAACACCTAGCTAGTAGCTCAGGGCTTTCAACGTTGAGCTCTGTAATATACCATTGTTTGTAGATGCTACAACTTTCACACAAACCAATTAATATACACTTATTGGGATTTTATTTTACCAAAAACATGTAGAAGAATACATTTTGGCCTAAATTTATAAAGAAATTTGATTTTATTGAATATGTTTTATAACGAAAAGTAGAAAATATTGTTGTTTTTTTTCATATATATAGCAAAAAATAAAAATACCACCACTACAAGAAAGCTTTATTCGTGTGAAAAATTTAATTTATTTACAGTGCTGCATGACCGCATGATTACCAATTAAAGTAGCACTGTACTTAATAGCAAAAAATGGCCTGGTCATAAAGGTGGTAAATCCTTCCAGCAGTCAAGTACCATGTTTCCCCGAAAATAAGACACTGTCTTATATTTTTTCTTGGCTCAAAAAAACACACTAAGGGGATGCAGAGGTGAACTATGGCTGGGGGGTGCAGAGGCAAGCTGTGGCTTAGGGTGCAGAACTGAGCTGTTGCCGGAGGGTGCAGAGGTGGGTTGCAACTCACATCTGCACCCCCCCAGCCGCAGCTCACCTGTGCACCCTGTCTGCAACTCACCTGTCAATTTACCTCTGCAACACCTAACTGCAGCTCACCTTTGCACATCCCCCCTCCCCCTCCACTTTCCTCATATGATTAGCTAACTTTGCAAAACACAGCTGTGAGCAGCCGGCCCTTCTCTATAGTAACTCCAGTTTCAGGTCCTATCTTCCCACACAGTGCACCAAGCGCACTCACTCACCAATCCACCTCTTCCCCACTGGCCAGCGATCACCCCTGGGGCATCGGCTTCCATGCGTTAGGCCTCAGGATGAGATGCCCCGCCTCTCCCCTAAACACACTGCACCCACAGATATCTGTTCCTTCCCTGTCCCACAGTGAGTACGGAGGTAGGGAGGTTCTGTGGGAACGGATGGTGCTGTCACTTACAAGAGGGACTGTCACATAAAAGCCACTCTAGATATTGGTGTGCACAGGGCCAGTTCCAGAGGTGCCAGAATGGCGTTCCGCCACATTCTGGCTGCAAAAAGCCCTGATCACAACTAGGTCTTGTTTTTGAGATAGGTATTATACTTTAGCAATTCCCAAAAATAGCACTAGGTCTTATTTTCGGGGTAGATCTTATTTTTGGGGAAATAGGGTAGTTGATGGCCCTGTAATCTATTTTTTATAACATTTTTCCATGCTGTCCCTCCTTGTAACAACCATCCTGACCTCTCATTTTCTTCCTCACTTCTGTTTGTTTGGAATGAGCAGTGCACATTAGTTGTGGTCAGGTACACTGCTCTATGCATGTTACACATCCTATAGTCTTTAGTCCCCAGTCCATCTTGTTAGTTAAAAGTAGAGGTGGACTGCATTCCCACATACAATGGGACCATGGAGAACAAACATGGTCCCCCTTGACATTTGTGTGTGTGCGGATGCATGTTCCTGAATGTAGACAGTGTACTCTCAGGAAAACGCACCTGCAAGCTCACGTACTGACATGTGCAGCCACTGTGTCTCAGTAGACATCATTAGGAACGTTTGCACGTGGATGCATGGAACACCTATGCATCCCCATGTGGAAAAACACAGCCCTGCATGGGTGTTCGTTATTATACACTCCATGTGAATGAGACCTTAGGAGAAAAATTGGGAGTGATCAGGGGCGGACTGACAACTCATGGGGCCCCCGGGCAATAGGGGATCATGGGGCCCCTGTGTCCTTGCCCAAACTCAAAAAAGCCTATGAAAAAAGTACCAGGGTCATCTCATGGGGCCCCCTACTGAGCCTGGGCCCTCGGGCAGTGCCTGAGTTTCCAAATGGTCAGTCCACCCCTGGGAGTGATATGAACAAAGGTGTTTGGAAATTTACTCAGTATTTACTGTAAGACCTAGTTATTTTATAAGTGCTCATTTAGGGCCAGTTTACATTTATGCATTGCTAGAACATGCGAGTATTATCACAGCACACATTATATGCGCTGACATATTGTGGTGCAGTCTATTTTTAATAGCAACTCAGCACACTAAGACAATGCACCATAGTGCATTGTGCTGAAAAACGTTTATGATTTGTTCAATATTTGAGGTTTTGGTGTGTTGCAAGCCTATTGATTTCCAGCATCAGACAAATGTAAATGAAACAGTATCAATGGCTAATGAAACATATTATCAGTATGTTTAACTTTTTGTGGCTGGCTACTGTAAATAAATGGTCGATCCGCTACCCTATTGTTACAAGAGGATGTACCCAAAAAAAAAAAAAAAACATGTTACCCCCTTCATGATGGAAGGTAAAATGAATCTTAAGGTCTAAAATCAGTTCTGCAACTTGAATGTACTAGTAAAATCGCAACTACTTGTCACTAGTGTATCCAGGTGAATTATGCCTTATTTTCTTCAGGACAGATTGGGTCTTTATTTGGAATATAAAAGTTAATGGATATCTCCTGACCTTTTTATTATTATCAAAGGAGAACAGACCCAAAATAATACAACAAACTATTTGTTTTAAATGTAGTTACATTTCTTACCACCACCCCCACTACAAAAAAAATCTCCTACTCCTGATGCTAGTGGCTATGCCACATTGCATATATTATTTGTTGTTTGTAGCCATAGCATGGTTAAGAAACAATAATGAACATTTTGCTTTTTTATTTCTACCAAAAAGCAAACAGACCCAGACCATGACCATGACATTATTCTGGATCAAGCCCTGATCTAGCTAATTTACCTTTATTTACTATTATTATTATGTTTTTTCTGCACCCAGACATACTTTTTTGATAGCTGATTGCTTTGATAGGTAATTTCAGGCTATTACAGTGAATCAGTGATCATGTGATTGGGAACTGGTGTTTACAGCACAAATGCACTAGTGTCCTCATTATTATTATACAATATTTATATAGCGCCAACAGTTTGCTCAGCACTGTACATTATAATGGGAGACAGTACACAAGACAGTACAGTAACAATACAATACAATACACAAGGGGTTCAAGGGCCCTGCTCCTTGGAGCTTACAATCTAGGAGGGAGGGGATAGTGGTACAGGAGGAAATAGCTGTGGGGGGATGGAGTGGTAGGAAGAGTGGAGGAGATTGGCAATTAGGTGAGGGCGGGGTAGGCTTCCCTGAAGAGATGGGTTTTCAGGGTGCGCCTAAAGGTGAGGAGGGTAGGTGACAGTCTGATGGATTAGGGTAGTGAGTTCCAGAGGATGGGGGAAGCCCTGGAGACGTTCATGGGAGGAGGAGACCAGGGAACTAGAGAGTAGGAGGTCTTGTGAGGAGCAGAGAGTACGTTTTGGGTGGTAAATGGATATGAGGTCGTTGATGTAGTTTGGGGCAGTGTTATGGACAGCTTTGTACGTCAATGTTAGTAATTTGAATTAATCTCATTAGGGAGATTTCCCTCACTTCCTGTCTTTGTGACAACCAAACAAGAAATAGGGGGAGGAAGTGTCACTGAAATAAAAAAATACACCCCCCAAAAAAAAGGAACATTTTCAAATGTTCCAACCTTGCCTCATTCTAATACAAAATGTGTTTGTATTTGTTTATTGGATGGAGAGATTTCACATTACTTCCTGTTGTGTAAAAATTCGACAACAATGATATAAAAAAAGACAGAAGCTCTTGATCTTTCACACTGTCAAAAGCAAGCTGGAGTTGGGCATGTGACAAAGTTGTCACAGAATTTCAATATATGATTCTAAATACGTGATGTTATACAGTAAGTACTTTATAGTGTGAACAGAGTACAATAATGTGCAGTTGTTCATGGTGAATTAAGTAGATGTGGCATTTTCTTATTAGTGATGTGCGACATACAGTATGTGTTATAACATTTACTACATACACTATATTACCATTTCTGTATACTGTTTCTACAAACATTTGAGAAAGAATGGGTCGCTCTCAGGAGCTCAGTGAATTCAAGTGTGGTACCATGATGGGTTGTCATCTGTGCAATAAGTCCATCAGTGAAATTTCCTTGCTACTAAATATTCCACAGTCAACTGTTAGTGGTATTATAACAAAGTGGAAGCAACTGGGAACAACAGCAACTGAGCCACATAGTGGTAGGACGTGTAAAATGACAGAGTGGGGTCAGCAGCGCACAGTGCACAGAAGTCGCCAACTGTCTGCAGAGTTAATAGCTAAATACCTCCAAACTTCATGTGGCCTTCAGATTAGCACAACAGTGCGTTGAGAGCTTCATGGAATGGGTTTCCATGGCTGAGCACCTGCATCCAAGCCTTACATCGCCAAGTGCAATGCAAAGCATCAGATGCAGTGGTGTAGAGCACACTGCAACTGGACTCTAGAGCAGTGGAAACGTGTTCTCTGGAATGAGGAATCACACTTCTCTGTCTGGCAATCCAATGGACGTATCTGGGTTTGGCAGTTGCCAGGAGAACAATACATGCCTGACTGCATTGTGCCAAGTGTAAAGTTTGGTGGAGGGGGGGATTATAGTGTGGGGTTGTTTTTCAGGGGTTGGGCTTGGCCCATTAGTTTCATTAAAGGGTACTCTTAAGGCATCGGCATGAACATTTTGAACAAGTTTGGACAATTTCATGCTCCCACCTTTGTGAGAATAGTTTGGGGATGGACCCTTCCTGTCCCAACATGACTGTGCACCAGTGCACAAAGCAAGGTCCATAAAGACATGGATGAGTGAGTTTTGAGTGGAGGAACTTTACTGGCCTGCACAGAGTCCTGACCCAATAGAACACCTTTGGGATGAATTAGAGGGCAGACTGTGAGCCAGGCTTTCTCGTCCAACATCAGTGCCTGACCTCACAAATACTCTTCTGGAAGAATGGTCAAACATTCCCAGAGACACACTCCTAAACCTTCTGGATAGCCTTCCAGAAGAGTTGAAGCTGTTATAGCTGCAAAGGGTGGGCCAACTTAATATTGAACCCTGTGGACTAAGACTGGGATGCCATCAAAGTTCACGTGCATGTAAAGGCAGGTGTCCCAATAATTTTGGCAATATAGTGTACATACACTGCTCAAAAAAATTAAAGGAACACTTTGAAAACACATCAGATCTCAATGTGGAAAACATATCATGCTGTATATCTATACTGATATAGACTAGGTAATGTGTTAGGAATGTAAGGATGCCTCATCGTTTGATGGAAATAAAAATTATCAACCTACAGAGGACTGAATTCAAAGACACCCCAAAAATCAAAGTGAAAAAATGATGCAGCAGGCTGAAATTTCATTGCAGCAACTCAAAACGGTACTCAATAGTTTGTATGGCCCCCACATGCTTGTATGCATGCCTGGGAACATGCTCCTAATGAGATGACGGATGGTGTCCGGGGGTATTTCCTCCCAGATTTGAACCAGGGCATTACTGAGCTTCTGGACAGTCAAAAACATGACAGTCGAAACATGATATCCCAGAGGTGTTCTATTGGATTTGGCGAGCATGGAGGGCATTCCATGGAATCAATTCCTTCATCCTCCAGGAACTGCCTGCATAATCTTGCTACATGAGGCCGGGCACCAGGAGGAACCCAGGACCCAATGCCCCAGGAGGAAGCCAGGACCCAATGGGTCATCTCAATACCTAATGGCAGTCAGGGTGCCATTGTCTAGCCTGTAGAGGTCTGTGCATCCCTCCATGGATATGCCTCCCCAGACCATCACTCACCCACCACCAAAACGGTCATGCTGAATGATGTTACAGGAAGAATAATGTTCTCCTCGGCTTCTCCAGACCCTTTCACATCTGTTACATGTGCTCAGGGTGAACTTGCTCTCATCTGTGAAAAGCACAGGGCACCAGTGGTGGACCTGAAAATTCTGGTGTTCAATGGCAAATGCCAATTGAGCTCTATGGTGTTGGTCAGTGAGCAAAGGGCCCACTAGAGGATGTTGGGCCCTCAGGCCACCCTCATGAAGTCTGTTTCTGATTATTTGGTCAGAGACATTCACACCAGTGGCCTGCTGCAGGTAATTTTTCAGGGCTCTGGTAGTGTTTATCATGTTCCTCCTTGCAAAAGGAGCAGTTACCAGTCCTGCTAATGGGTTAAGGACCTTCTACAGCCCTGCCCAGCTCTCCTAGAGTAACTGCCTGTCTCCTGGAATCTCCTCCATGCTCTTGAGACTGTGCTGGAAGACAGAGCAAACCTGGCAATGGTACGTATTGATGTGCCATCCTGGAGGAGTTGGACTGCCTGTGCAACCTCTGTAGGGTCCAGGTATCGCCTCATGCTAACAGAAGTGACATTTACCCTAGCCACATGCAAAACTAGTAAAAAACAGTCAGAAAAGATGAGCAAGGAAAGAAATGTCAGTGGCCTCCACCTGTAAAACCATTCCTGTTTTGGGGGTCGTTTCATTGTTGCCTATCTAGTGCACCTGTTCCTAATTTAATTGTTGCCCATCTAGTGCACCTGTTGTTCATTTCATTAACACCAAAGCAGCTGAAACTGATTAACAACCCCCTCTGCTACTTAACTGACCAGATCAATATCCCAGGAGTTTAATTGACTTGATGCTATACTCTGGTTAAAAAGTGTTACTTTATTTTTTTTGAGCAGTGTATATACATACATATACATGTAAGTTTAATTATGACTTGTTAAATGCATCACTAATCATATATGTATTACAACTCTGGATACAAGAATTTATGGATTTGTCTACCTCTGTGTTAACATATTCATAAGGTATTTTGAAATTCTAAATTTATATCCTATGTCGCTATAATCTGAAAAATTGCTAACATGAAACACTTGCCCTCCCCATGTAGAAACTGTGGTACTAATGTCCTAATACATGGAGGTCCTTGAACTAAGAATCATCTAAGAGCCCATCTATAGCTATATGCTAATTATGCATTCACAAATTAAAATCCTTATTTTGAATTTGCTTTTGTGATGTTCAGTTTGATACTTACTTTGTGCGTAGCCCACGTAGATTGGCAAATAACAGTACTAATTTGTTTAAATTAGCTGTGTATATTTCTTACCACGCATTAATCATGTTACACTGTATTTCTCATCAATTGTGTATTTTGGCTTTGTGAAATACAGTGTATATAAACATATATATATATATATATATATATACATACATACAGTATATGTGTGTGTATACTGTACTGTATGTGTACTTAAACACCTCCTAATAAGTGGTTATATTTTTGTATGGAAGGTAGAGTAAGCAAATCATGTTTTCTTTTTCTTCAGCCATTTTTTAATCACCTGCTTGAGTTCAGAGTAGTTCAAGAATGCTGAGCCCCAGTAGTGGAATAGAAGGGTTGCAAAGATCACCCTTGCGATCGGGCTCTGGTGTTCCACCACTGTGGGGGGGCAGGCCTCCTCTATCTCCTTCCTTTCCCCTGCTGCAGTCGCTTTCAAATTCACCTGACCATTGCACCGCTCCCCCCTAGCTGAGCTCAGTCGAGTTCTAAACAGCCGGCTTCAATACTGTGCATGCTCAGTTCCGGCTGATTAATAATCAGGTTAAAGCTTATTTAATAAAATTGGCTCAATAATATACTTGTTCCAAAGTAATTATTCACCATGCTTCTAGAAAATGAACCCCATTGTCTATCAAGTGCATGTTATCTCTTACGCATATGTTTACCGCTGCTCAAGGTAGAGAGGCTCCCAGTCTCCAAGCACAACTCTTCCTGTAGGTTCTAGCCCAGCTCATGTGCTGCATAGATGAGAACAAAGGAAGTCCGATCGGCTGCACTCCAAACAATCCGCTTTATTGAACCAGGATAAAACCAATACAGACAGTGGAAATACGGTAGGGGACCGGACTTCCTTTGTTCTCATGCATGTTATCGCTAATCTTGTTGTACCACCCCCTGTGAACATAGTGTAGATAGTGTAGGTAAATTTAGTTAGGCTCCCCTGTAGCAAGGGGAGCCAGGGTTAATTGGTTTTGTTAATAGTTAGCTGTCAGGCTCTGATGGCTGAGTCCCTGTTATCTCTCTCTGGCATCTGAAATCTTTCAGAAGGTTCTGGACCTTAGAGAACAAAGGGACAGAGACAAAGGCCTGAATATTTATGGGATCTCTACCAATCCCTGGGTGAGGATGATCCTTAAATATGCTGGAGCCTGGCCATGTGGGGGACAGTCCAGAATCCAGAGGCCTGGAGGGGACCCCTGTGCTGAGTGGGCTTGCCTGCAGACAGGAAGGTGCCAGGGAGAAAGTGTGCCGAGAGAGAGAAGAATCAGAAAGAGGAACTCTCACCTCTTTCAGCTTCAGCCAGGCTTGGTTGAGCCTGTGGAACCTGTTCAGCGGGAAGCCTGTGCAGACCTTGCCACATATGCTGCAGGACCTACAAGGGACTGAGTAAGTAACCTCTACTTATTAACCCCCCCAAGCTTATAGGGGAGAAGCAGCCAAGTGCAATACCCAGCTAGTCTTATGAAGGGGCAATCTACAGCTAACCTTCACTCCTGATTGGGGAAATCCTGAGTTTGGAGTCAGGTGCATTTATATTGGAGTCCAAGTGCTGTGATTGGTGCTAGATTTGCTTTTTGACAGTGTCTGTACAATTTCCCATGGGAACAAAGTCTGGAGTTCTTTGCTGAGAAATCAGAGTCAGTTTCAGTTTGTCCTTAAAGTTCTACTCAGTTCTGGGCATCTTCATTTCATACATATAAACAGAGGAGGTATTTAAGCAAAGTACATCGTCAATTACATATAACGTGTTACAACTTAACACAATAAAAACATTTCATTCATATAGTATATCAGATCCAAGGAGCAATATACAAAACATTGGCTGACGAATTTCCTAGACAAAGTCAATTTCTTCAGAAGCCAAAATATGCATCAATATTCTAAAATAATAACAATATTCAAAATGATTTGTTTCACAAAATAGTTGTAATCAACATCCCACTATAAGAGATAAAAAGGGGGGAAGGGAACCCAGGGGACATTCAAGAGGAAGGGGGGGGGCAAAACAAAAGCAGGCGCCTAGTGAAGACCTACAGTACCAGGACATCCTCCCCCCTTCCCTCCACCCACATCCTCCTCTGTTGGACTGGTATATTGCAAGTAAATTAGGAATATAGGTACCTCTTAAACTAGATACATTGTAGTAGGTTTATTTTTAAATATTCACACGCACAGAGGGGCTGATTAGAACTGGAAGGCTAATTACCTGAGGAGACATCCATCAACCTGCCAGTGGAGTAGGGGCAGTGGCTACCATATACACATAGCTCTCCAGAGGGACAAAAACAGAAAAATAGTATACCCTATCCTAGATTTCCTTATGTAGATCTTTAGTGGGACCTCATTTAGAATACAGTTTCCAGTTCTGGAGAATTCCCTTAAAACAAGATATTGATAAGATAGAACAAGCCCAGAAATGTGAGATGTCTGAGGGATAAAACATATCAGGAGACACTTCAGGAAGTGAATGTATACAGTCAGGAAATAATACAAAGGGGAGACATTATTGAAATATTTAAATATATCAGGCTGGTAGTACTTTCAATATGAAACTAAGAAGGAACATGGGAAAATGACCTCAAACTACCAGGAGGAAATTTCAAAATTAATCTTAGAAAGTATTACTTTACTGAAAGAATAGTTTATGCTTAGAATAGACTTCCAGCTGAGGTAGTGAGTCAGTCAACAGTAAGACTAAATTCACACTATGTGTACTGACCAGAATTTTAACACACCTGTCACCACAGGGATACATAGAAAATAGTTTTCTATGTGTCCCATTCACACTGCAAAGCAGCCTGGAGCTGCACTGCAGAGAGCTGCAATAAAATGCAGACATGCTGCATTTTATTGCAGTGCACTGTGTAAGATTGAATGTCACTGTACAGCAGCACAGCCCATTGTGCTGCTGTACAGTGACATGAAGTGTACTTTTGTACACATCAAATAAGAGTTCAGTGAAAAAAGGAGCTGTGTGATGCGCTGAATCATGCACCACACTGCTCCCTACTGCAGCCAGAATGGACAGTTACCAGAGAGGAAACCATTGTGGTTTACCTGTTTACCTCTCCAGCAGCTGTCCGTTCTGTGTGACTTAGCCCTCTTCACACTGCTATATATATCCTTTCTCACAAATGTTTGTATAAAAACAGATACACTTGGTTTGGAACAAACATAGATCTACAATGATTTACAAAAGAAGTAAAAAAAAAAAAAAAAGGGCAGACTTGATGTTTTTTTCCTGCTATTACTCTTCTATACTATTCTGCTGGAAGTGCATGACCACATGTATTACTAAAAATTATCGATTAAAGTGACATTAAAGGCAATTATTTTTTGAAAATACCAAACATGTCATACTTACCTACTTTGCGCAGTAGTTTTACACAAAGGGACCCCAATCCTCCTTTTCTAGGGTCCCCTGCCAGCACTCCCGACCCCTCCAACCTGCCAAGCCCAAGTAGGCTTGCTCCTGAGCCTCTGCTCTGCATGTCCATTCTCGTGTGGATTGGCCCTGTCCCTTCTCATTGGCTCACTGGCTATGATTGACAGCAAGTTAAGCCAAACAGGTATAGGCTCCAGGAAGTGTGTGTGTATATGGCAGGAGGTATACAAGTCGACTGACATGTAGAGGATTAAATACTAATTGGTAGTGTTGAATCCTCCTTCCCATCATCAGATCCAGGTGTGTAAGGTCTAAAGTGTATCCATGATTTCTTCCTGAGCCCCAAGCCTTCAGCTTGCGGTGTCACCCTGCCCACCAACACATGATGACATCACGGTGCGTGATAATGTCACATCTTGGAGGCCTGCTGACACGTATGGAATGGGTGACACACAGGGAGGCAGATGCCATGGAGTGCAAGCGTCACCCAGGCAAGCTGGAAATAGGAGAAGCCAGTAGCCATCCTCCAAAGCCAAACACTGGCCACACATGCCAGGTGCCGCTGATTGTACTCCATGGAAACTGGATACCTGCCATTTTATCGTATATGAACAGGCAAACATTATCTTTTGTAGGGATCGCATCTGCTCCCTAACCCTCAACCACCTGCAGCCGAATGGTGCTGCTCTTATGAGACACAAGGAGCTGTCATTCATACTGAATTCATTCTGAATGGCACCCCCACACATCTCAGCACGTTTGCTGGAACCACAGGGAAATTGCATGGGCAAAAAGAGCAAATATGCAGGAGGAACATACTCTTCCTAGACACAAACATGTCTACTGCTATGACAGATTCAGCTCCCATTGATTGTAATGGAGTGTGGGTTCAGCATCCAAATTTATTTGAACCCTGCTCAAACCCAGGGTCATTTGGCTCATCCCTAGTGATAATATATTTCAAATAGCCTAGAAACACAGAGTAAAGCAAAAACTTAAATCTATAATAACTGTTTGAGCTACTATGTTTTAAATCCAGCCATGACGGGGGCGCATGCGCGGCCGGCTCCGGGATGGCAGCGCTTTGAAGGCAGCTCCGTCCATCTGCCAGCACTAAGCGGCACACACCGACCCTGGGGACCACTAACGGCTTACAGCCCTTCATGAAGGGTGCCCGCATCTCTACTCATATGCCCCGCAGGAGGAAAACCCCGGGGCAACCCGGGAAGCTGACAAACTTCTTCCCGGCGGTCGGGCCGGGAATCCAAGATGGCGCCCGCAACAGCACACAGGGAGACAGACAGGGAAACAGAGGCAGCACTGAGGAGGACTACAGGGCCCAGCATACGGATCCCAGCTTGAGGCAGCAGCTATACCCAGGGGACCCTGGTGAGTTGTCACCCCCATTGTCCCCCACAACCAGCAGCCCAGCCAAATCTCGGCCACGCTTAGATGATGACCCTGACCCTGCATATCAGGCCCTAAATCTCCCATCTCCAATGCCACACGCAGCCTTTACTGAAATTGATGCGTTCCCTGCATCAGACAAACCGCTGACAGAGATTTGCATGAGAAACATGCTCTCATCATTACGTCAGACCCTACATACTGATATTTCCACGTCGCTCAACCAACTTACGAGCATTATAGGTCAACAAAAACGCAGAATACAGCATATAGAAACTAATATGGGAGATATCATAACGGCACATAACGATTTGATTGATGCTCACGCAGATCACACTTCGGAAATTGAACAAATCAACCTAAAACTTGCCGATCTAGAAGATAGATCGCGCCGCAACAACATTAAATTTAGAGGGATTCCTGAATCTGTTACTAATGAGACACTACTACCTTATCTACAACAATACATTAAGCTTCTCATTCCAACGATCCCTGACTTGGAGCTGGCGATCGATCGAGCCCATAGGTTGCCCAAACCTTCATTCCTATCCGCTGCTATTCCAAGAGATGTTTTGGCTCGTATACATTTCTATCATATCAAAGAGAGAATCATGACGGTGGCCAGAAATCCACCGTCACTCCCAACAACACATGCAAATATTAGATTATATGCTGATTTATCAAAAGCTACACTTCTCAACAGGAAAAAAATGGTTACCATTACCAAGGCCCTAAGAAACCATAACATAGCTTAGCAATGGGGTTTCCCCACGAAGCTAACAGTGCAACACCAAGGCAGAATTTTCACGATCAACTCTCTAGAAGCAGGCCTAGACCTACTTAAAACATGGAACATTATACCCAGAGATTCGCAGGGAGATGCACTACCTTCCCTCCAACATATGGAGACAACATGATTAACGACGCAGATCAAGATAAGTTGAAACAAACTTATATTCACGCTCTTCCCCAGAGGCTCTAGTTCAATACCGAGTTACTGGCGATCGGCCTAGAACCGATGAAAATTGTTTTACGTGTTTACATCTGGTTTGACCCTTCTGACGGTCAAAGCCCGTTCAAACCCCCCCGTTTTGCAGTAGCTAAGGAAGCTACTTGGTTTGCTTGCATTTTGCGCAAGATTTTTTTTACTATTGTTCTTTGTGTCCCTTACCTTCCCCTAATGTGGCACCACCTAGTACTCAACATTAACTCTAGACCTGCTTACCTTGAATATTTATGGAAGACCGATTCTAATCCACCAATTGAACCTACTCCGCATAACAAAATCAGAACCCTCTCTTCTCGCATATGGCCATACACTGAGCTACGATTCTCTCAAACAACACGCCACTCAAATATACACCTCAAGAAAAGACCATTAAATGATTAAAATCACATCCCTTAATGTACGAGGCCTTAATTCTCCCTTCAAGAGATCGATGCTCTCCAAAGAAGTCCGGAAATCCCAAGCCGACATCTTCTTTATACAGGAATCCCACTTTGCCACAGGAAAAATTCCTACAATACAACTACACAGATTCTCCAAAGTATTTATGGCAACTGATACTAAAAAAAAGAATGGAGTTCTCACCGCCATTAAAGACTCTATCGCATTCCGAACTATCTCAACCATAGCCGACCCGCATGGTCGTTACCATATTTTGGTGTGCCAAATAGACGATATCATCTACACGCTAGTGAATGTATACGGCCCGAACAGCAAACAACTGTCTTTTTTCCGCAAACTCCACAAAATCATATCACAACACAAACAAGGCAGACTTATCATCGGAGGCGATCTTAACATTATGGGCAATCCGCTCTTAGATTCGTCTTCCACTAAAAAATCCACCAAGCCTGACTTCAACCATTTTTTACATGACCATGACTTATATGATATCTGGAGATGTCAGCATGGCACTGAGAGAGATTACACCTACTACTCCCCTCCTCATCTCTCTTATTCAAGAATCGACAATTTCATCACTGACAAATGGACATTACAGCACGTGAGATCATCTAACATCGGTATCATAACTTGGTCAGATCACGCTCCAATCAGTATATCCTTAGATGACAATCCACGTTCAGCAATACCACCCATCTGGAGATTGAACTCTTCACTACTGAAAAGCCCAGAAAACCTGAAACATATCCTAGAAGCTCACAACCTTTTTTTTGAAACAAACTCTACTCCTGATATTTCTATTACTACACTTTGGCAAACATACAAAGCCTACATGAGAGGTATCCTCATACAATTGAATTCCCGCACAAATAGACACAGATCCCAACAAATTGACCAACTACTGACCTCCATCCGCGCACATGAAGAGATAAACAAAAAGAACCCAAATCCTTCCACGTCCGCGGCCCTCACCCTAGACAGAAACAGACTACGAACCATCCTACTCCACAATTATGATAACAATCTTCAAAAAACAAAAACCAAATTTTACGCACTAGGAAATAAAGCAAACTCACTCCTCGCCAAAATTGTCAAACAAAAACGACTTAAAGCTAAAATCTCCACAATTCAACACCCTAACACTCGCACCACATTAACAAACCCACAGGACATAGCTAATGCGTTTGCGACATATTACCAAGATCTGTATAATATAAAGGATGACCCAAACACAATCCAACCAACAACTCTCTCCATTGGAAACTTTCTACAGAACACAAATCTTCCTTGTATCACTCCTCATCAACTTGAATCTCTCTCTATGCCGATAACACCCTTAGAGATTAAAAAAACTATAAATACTCTCCCTTTAAACAAATCACCAGGAAACGATGGTTTTATTAACGAATTTTACAAATCACTAACACCCAATCTTACTTCCCACCTAGCGGCCTTATATAATCATGTCGCA
Source organism: Staurois parvus (assembly GCF_062004578.1). Lineage (NCBI taxonomy): Eukaryota > Metazoa > Chordata > Amphibia > Anura > Ranidae > Staurois > Staurois parvus. Next base: position 3,244,820 of record NW_028317883.1, read on the forward strand.
ACCTATGGGGAATTTCCCCCGGACATGCTACAGTCCATAATCACCACTATCCCAAAACCGGGCAAAGATCCCCAATTAGTACAAAATTATAGACCAATTTCATTACTTAATACAGACATAAAAATATATGCCAAAATAATCGCCCTAAGATTACTCCCATATCTACCTACATTAGTCCACCCAGATCAAGTGGGATTTATACACGGTAGACAGGCCCCAGACGCAACAAGACGAATTATATCCATATTGCATCACCTCGAGACCACAAAACAACCCTCCCTTCTTCTATCATTAGATGCGGAAAAAGCATTTGACCGAATTCATTGGCAATTTATGAACCTTACATTACAAAAATTTGGAATAACAGACTGGATGCTTTCAGCGATACTATCCCTCTACTTCTAGCCCACCGCCAGAGTACTGACTAATGGCACACTTTCACAACCTTTCTGTATAACGAATGGTACCAGACAAGGATGCCCACTATCCCCCATAATTTTTGCCTTACTCATCGAGCCATTAGCAACCAATCTTAGAAATGACTCAAACTTTACGGGAATTAAAATGTATCAACATGAGCACAAACTAAGTCTCTTCGCAGATGATATTATTCTTATGGTTACAAACCCCTATAAATCAATTCATTCGATACGTTCACATATCCGTAGTTATGCGGATGTTTCGTATTATAAACTCAACGAACCCAAATCATCTATACTCAACCTGCATACACCTATTGATACTAAAACTCTAATTTCCAAACATTTCCCCTTTACCTGGGAATCACATAGCATACCCTATCTAGGGATCAAACTTACCGCAATCACTAGCCAACTTTTCGCAACTAATTACAAGTCATTACTAGAAACCATCCCCCAAGAAATTAAAAATTTACGCACTACCACACTATCAACTTTAGGTAGAGTAGCAACCATAAAAATGTCTATATTACCTAAAATACTATATATATTTTTTTCGAACGCTTCCTATACCAGTCCCTCATACCTTCTTCTCTAAAGTTCAAGCTATGCTGAATAAATTTCTATGGAATTCTAAAAGACCCAGATGTTCCACGAACGTATTATTACGCCCACCCTCCAGAGGTGGGACAGGTCTCCCCCACCTAAAATCATATTACCAAGCAGTCCTCTTAGACCAACTCTTCTTTTGGTGGCACCCAACCGACGAGAAGATCTGGACCAAATTAGAAAACTCCTTATGCTCACCACACACAATAACAGACATACTGTACATACCCAGGACAACCCTACCTAAAAATTTGCAAACGCACCCGTGTTTCCAGGCTTCTTTAAATGCTTGGTTTGACTTTTCAGCCCACAATCAAGCAAACAAGGGTAATGTGAAAATTCCCACCCCCTTTTCATCCCTACGCCTTCTCACCCCTCACTTAAACATATCAACATGGAGCAGCCTTGGTATAATTCATATCCAAGATCTCTACACAAAACACAAACTAGACTCATTCTCCGTCCTCCAAAAGAAATTTCATCTTCCCGACAAAGAACAATATACCTATATGCGAATTGCCCACTCTCTTCACAAAACACAATTACCATTTGAAATAGAAATTCCTGCAACTGCACGACAATTCTTCCAAAAGACACAATACCCTAAGAAAGGAAATTCGACTTTCTATTCACTAATAACCGAAATGCAGTTCATTACACACAACTCTTCCTTACTCAATTGGGAAAAGAATTTCTCCCAACCAATCACTCTAAACACTTGGGAAAAAACATTCACTGTCACCTTTAAAGCCTCTAAATGTAGCTCCCATTGGGAGACATACCTGAAAATTCTACACCAATGGTATCTGACACCAACTAAACTATCCCAATTTTACCCTCAACACTCACAACTCTGCTGGAGACACTGGAGAAAAGGGATCTCTCCTTCACATACTATGGGACTGTAAATCCCTTAAATCTTATTGGAACAAGGTTTTCCAGATCATCTCATCACTCACAGGAACTTCAATTACTCCAAATCCCGCCCTAGCTCTTCTCCACGTCGGAATAGACATATTCCCTGTAAGTGTACGCACTATTATCATCCATATTCTAGCAGCTGCAAAAATTAACATCACCAAACTATGGAGATCCACCACAACTCCTTTATTATCCCGCCTCATCTCCGATCTCAACCTCCAATGCGAGATGGAAAGAAGAACCGTACTTTATAACTCCTCCTATCATAAATTTATAGCCCATTGGTCACGATGGTTAAATAACCCCAGTTGCTCAATAAAATGACTACTATTCGAAAGGAATACAATAATCTCTGCTCATTTAGAATTGGTGCTTACCCCCCCCTTCCTCCCCACTTCCTTCCCAGTTTTTCCACTACCCTCATGTTCTCCCCACTCTTATGCCCCACTAGTCTCCTAGAATGGTTCACAACATACAGAGCATACCTCTCATGTAACTGAATCACAGAACTACAGGTTCCCCGGCCACTTGGTGGGGAACCTCCAATTTTTTCTTTTGTCTTTATATTTCGTATAATGTTATTCTCGATGTGAACCAAAATGTTCGACTATCATATATTACTTATGTATGTTTAAACTTCAATAAAAACTATTTGAATATAAATCCAGCCATGACTGGGATTGCATGGGCTTCTTATGTGCTTTTTTCTCCCACTTTCCATAAGTATACAGAAAGGTTACTTGTCAACAGCTTAAACTGGTCCTAAAATAGTATGTAATGCAATAGTAGCCTGAATCTCGGATTGCAATATTTTTACATTTTTATTTGGTGGGTGATGATCATTACTATATGACTATGCCTTGTAGCTGGCTTGTCTTGCTGATGTGTAGTCCCATTGCAACTGCATAACACTTCATTGCAATTTAAACTCTTAAGCTTTACCCTCATTAGTGCAATTCTGTTTGCAATTGAATACATTCCATATGTAAAGAAGTTTAATATATGAAGTGTTTTTTTTCTATGACTAGTCTAAAGACACTTGAAAAGGACTAGAAATTCAACATTTAGGAGATTCAATAATCTGAAACAACAATAGGCATTTTGAACAATAGTAATTAGAAGATGGCTTCTTTGCTACTATTAAAACGGATTTATTACACTAAGGCAGACTGACATATATTGCCACACGGAAACAGGATTTCACACTCTCCAGGCATAATAAATCCTTTTTTGGGCAGATTGCCGAGGCCTTCTTCTACTTATGACATTGACATGCATTGAGATAATGGAAGGGATGCTAGGTGATAAGTTAGGCCAGGATTAGTTTAGGAGTATTTAAACAATTGTGCCACTTGCTCCATTAGTTACATTTAATGAGCAGGTTTTTAAGGCTGCATAAGGTTTGTGGTATTCAGCCAATGATACCGGAAACATATGCAGATTAAAGTATGACTGCTTTTCAGAAAGCTTAAAGTGAGACAGTATTGTTCACATCTAGCGAAAGTTCAGAAAATCTGAAGCAAATTAGCTGTAATATTTATTGAAATGTACAACATCCTGCGTCCTTAAATCTGTGAACTGTAGTGTTAAGCTGGCAAGGAATTAAGCAGAGAATTTCTAGATGCTATGTTTTCATGAGCTTATTTATGGCAGAAGAGTTGAGCTAGGGCCAAGCTATAATACATTTTTTCTTATATACGGTATCTACATTAAATTTTAAAAAAAGGAATGTGCTAAAAAAAAAATAAAAATGGAAAATCTGCTTCCTGATATCCTGGTCTATGTGTCCTTTCCATAAACATGGATCTAAGTGTAGGCCATAGCTACGAATAACCATACAACTTCACCCTCTACATTTACAGCATAGGTGTAGTGCTACTCCCATAGGAGCCGCAGGAATACTGCCCAGGTCCTCCCCGGTTACTTTGCCCAGTAGCCAGGCACATAAGCTTATTCACTTGTTTCTCCAATAACCAGTCTAGGGGTGTTGTTTTTGTTGTTTTTATTTTTGAAGAATTGGGATAGGGATGAGGGAGATGAGTGGGGTATGCCAAAATAGTAACTATGTACATTGAGGACATTGTCTAATCTTCAGGGCAAGCTATATTGAAATCCTTGCTTGAATCAAACAGTGGACTTCAGCTTAAGGCAGTAGCAACAAGTAGTAGCAGTAACAGCAGTAACTTCTTCAGAACCCCACAGCAGTGTCCCTTTTAGTAGAAGTGGACAGGTGGGCAAAGCTTTTTGGAACACCAGCCAGTATTCCCTTTGTTAGATCTGCAGCTGACTTCCTAGCATCAGAGGGGGTTAAACAGCACTCCGTCTCTAAAATCCTTTAGCAATGTCTGTATCCAGAAGGCCCAAGAGAGCTGGATGCCTTTCTCTATGATACCAGACAAGATCTTCAGGAGACAGCCTCTCAGTCAGCATAGCAGAACCTAGGTCTCAGCAATTTGGGTGGGCCCTCAGGTAGCCAACCCTAGGCCTATGGCAGCAGCTGCCTGGGAGGGCAACATGCCCTCTCCCAGGCTTGGGCAATCCTATCCAAGAAAGACCCAGAGCCCTGTGTGCTCATTGAATATATACAGTTACCCAGCATGCCTTAGAGCCCCTCTCTCTGGGATAGGCTGTATCAATATTCCTGCTGTCATCTGTATAACTCTGCACCTATCATCCAGAAGCCTCTGAAGTTTCCTGGATACAGAGGAAGCTAGACAGACTGGTAGCACCTGGGCACACAGAGCAGAGCTCACTAATTAATAACCACAGCTCACTCCATAAAGTGAGCCAACTATACTTTTACCTAGCAATAATTACAGCCACTGAGTGACAACTAAATTTAACTATCAAAAAAATAACTAATCCTATTTATCTAGTCCTAGCACTTACATAGAAGGGGGCTACATTGGTTAGATATAGAAGCCTGACATCTGACTGGTTGTCAGCAGCTCTGTATTTCCATTAGGGAAATGAGCCCCACGATGCACAGCATGTGTAAGGTATTAGGGACATTTACTGCTAATTCCATTAGCTTTTAGTTTGATATTTCCCTCAAAATGTTTGGCATATCTGAGATTTTGGGCTAATTGTATCAATGTCTTGGATGAGGGGTGCATCTCTTCTAAGTGACCAATGGTCATTTGTAGGGCTACTGGACAAGTCAGTGAAAAAAATGGCATGGGAAGCTAGGCCCTACCTTGGGGAACCTGTTCCCATGTCATTTTTTTTTTATACACTGAGCAGGGGAGAATCCTTTTTATACAGCTTAGAGGGTAATACACACACCTTATAATTACACCTCACAAATGTGAGGGAAGCCCTAATGCTGCATATGGTGCTATAGGACAGTATGATTTTTTGGGACAGCCTCAATTACAGCATATTTCGGCAGTGCCTTTTTGGCCTGTGGAATTATTTCTACTTGCTAAAAAGAAGGATTTTTTTTGGTTTTAAAGTACATTTAGTAGTTACGCAAGTGAGTGAAACAGGCCCAGAGGTTGTGACTTTAGACTCAAACAGATGTCAACACAAAATATACACCAATATATCCCCAAAAGAAAACCCTAAAATACCACAGTCTCAAAGTCTAAAACAGAAGTTACTATTTTGTTTTATAGGAAAGTCTTGTTGCTAAGAATATACAAAAATGCAGCAGAGAGGAGGATTACCTAAGCCTCACAATGCACACAAACTGACAAACAAGTGCACAATCTCCTGCGCTTGAGAGTCCCCAGGGATAGTAGCTTCCTATATTCAAGTCCAACTTTCATGGACATGTCAAACGTCACTGCCTTCTCAATACTGGGGAAGTCTGAACACACTGCAACCAAAGAACAAAACAGAGGGTGCACCAGGCTAGTGCATTATCCTCAAAGCATTGTCTTTTATTGGTAAACAGTGGTAAGTAATATAAGCACAAAACAACAGGTATATCAAAGCTTGTTATAATACATCAGCTTCAAGTCCTCGATATATCACATCTCATCGAGGGACAGTACAAATCTGGGAAGCTAACACGTTTCAAGGGACTGACCCTCTTCCTCAGAGGGTTCTGAGGACTTGTATCTTTTTTCAGCCAGAGTAACTATGTAACTATGGACAATCTAAATAGTGGAAAGATCTGTGATGTTTATCAAGTGGAGTTTTCTGAATGAAGAGAACATAAAATCAACATATCCAGCATACCAATTGTTCATGGGGATCCTGAAGAAGTGGCTGGTTCACAGAGAAACACGTTTGGATATGATTGGATTTTCCTGTATTTGGAGTGAATTATTATCACTGAGTTGGTTGCAGTTAACATGATAAACCAATCAGCCATAACATTATGACCACTTAAAATTTAGTAGATCCCCTTTCTGGTGCCAAAACATCCCTGACTCATCATAGCATGGACTCCAAAGTAACATCCACATGAATGGCTGGACCCAAGGTGTCCCAGTAGAACATTGCTGAAAGCATCACAATACCTCCACTGGCTTGCCTTCTTCCCATAGAGCTTCCCGGTGCCATCTCTTCCCCAGCTAAGTGAGGCACATGCACCTGGCCATTCACATGATGTAAAAGAAAAAGTGATTGATCAGACAAAGCCACATTCTTGCATTGCTCTGTGGTCCAGTTCTGATGCCCAATGTAGGTGATCGTAGCTTTGGACAAGGGTCAGCATGGGTCATAACCCCATATGCAACAAACAGCGATGCACTGTGTGTGTTCTGACACCTTTCTATTGGAACCCACAATAATTTTCCCAGCAATTCAAACTACTTTAGCTCTTCTATTGGATCAGAATACACGGGCCAGCCTTTGCTCCCCATGTGCCTCAATGAAACTTAGCCACCCATGACTCTGTCGTCGGTTCACCAGCCTTCCTTCCTTGGACCACTTTTGATATTGTACTTTTTATACTTTATTTGTGTTTGTAAATTCTACATTATGAGTGTAAATGAAAGTCACGTATGTATTAGTTTATCTATTTTGGATGAAGTGGTTTCCGATGCTGGCACTCACAAAGGGACTTTGATAGGGCTCCTTACTTGTTAATATTTACGCCTAAATCAGACATTAGTTGCTAATATAAGAGGCCAGATCCCTGAATTTATGGCTTCAAAATGGCTTCATCCACTGAGAATACTGACCTATGCAAACCAGAATGTCCATATTGTCATATAATCCTCTTTAGCACCCCGAAAATCAAGTCAGAAAAATAACACAAAACTTCTAGTCATAAATATTTCCCACAGTTTCTAGAATAAACTATTGATATTCATTTTAAATCTCTTAGCTTCTTTAATAAAAGCAAGTATGTGTCTTCAATGATAACAGACAATCAGAAGCAGACTTTGATCATTTTAGCTTTTATTGCTAATATTTGAGTAACTTCAAAGGTTAAAAACATCATTATTTTTGGTGTTTATAATTTGAAATATTTAGTAATCACTTATTCATGTTAGATCTTTTTTTTTTTTTTTTTTTACTTCCAGTAGTTTTTCTCAAACATGCTAAGTGCATGTCTGGGCTAAACCATATCCAATACACCGGTAATCAAGTGCAGTTAGCTTCTTTGCTCCTAAGTGGATCTGTCCCCAAAGAGTGTGGTAATAGGGAATTATGTACAGTAAGTGGGTGTTAGGGAACCTTTTAGACAAAGCCTTTCTGTAGTGATGTCATGGGTGTAGTCAGTGCCCATATAAAAGCAGGAGAGGAGGAGCCTTAGACAGTTGAGGCATGGGAGCAAAACACCCAACAGACCTGCAGATATAGTCAGCTATTGCAAAGGCCCTGGACAGGACAGAAGGCCTCGGGTGAGATAGTCTAATACCCACAAGAGCCATCTGTAGTTGTCCTGTGTCACAAAACATAGTCTTATTGGATTAGGAGGGGTATGCAAAAGGACTTTTAGGCCAGGTCAGTTGTCTCTATTGCACGTTCTAATGCCTCTGGAACGTTTGGTGACACCTGGGCAACATGCACAGAATCTAGAGGTGCAGCTGTAGCAGTCCTGTCTCTGAAACGACATGAAGAAAGTTGTGAGCTGAATTCCTAATGGGCAAGTAAAAGCCCTCTGAGTGAGCACTAATGACCCTGAGAAGTAAGAGAGTTACATCAGAGGGTGTACCCAAGTAGGTAGGGCTATGGAGTGGAACACAGATAGAGAGGCTGGTATACTATAGAAGGCACCTTGTTAATCTTGGCTGACAAGGCAGGATGCTTCACCTTGTAAATCTCAGTTTGAATAGAGCAAAATGCTACAGATATAATATATAGGGGGATTGATTCCATCACTGTCTTATCCGTGATATGCAATGTGCAGCTTTCACAATTGACTGCTACGGTCAATTCACTATAAAGTATGTGATTGGCAAAGTAAGCAAAGAGACATAGGTTAGTATGTCTATGTGATGTGTCCCTGCCATCTTTGGAGAACAACAATAAAGTGTGTAAACTATAACTTTTGTGAACATTCCTTTCCTGTGAATATAAAGGCTAATGGCCAGGGATGTCATGGGGAGGCCTATGGCAAGGAGTTGGGCACAATATGGCAGAAGCTAAGAACTACCATCAGTGGGTTATAGTTCAAGAAGTGAATGGAAGCTTGGGTGATTTGGCTCCAACAGGCCACCAACACATCTTGCAATGCATGCATATTTCCCTGATGATTAAAAACATTGCAAGTACAGAAAAATACTCATACTTTCTGACTCTCTCAAAAATTCCCTCAGCCCCAAACTTCCCCTGACAGAAGAGGAGAACTCAAGTAGGTCTGATGTCACTGCTTGGGATTTCAGGGCAGCAGAGGCAGCATTGCCAGCACACAACATGATGTTACAAAATTACTGGATTTTATAAAAAAAACAAGACATGAACATTTTGTATGTAATTATAGATGCAATAAATATGTTTATTTTTTATTTTTATGTTGCCCAGACATAAACTTTTAGATACTCTAAGTCTACCATCTATGGTCTTTAATAATAAATGTACTTATTTTAATGTTGTATTACTTGTCAAAAGCAGATATTTTATCTCTTGAAAGGAAACAGTTGTCATATTGTAGAAACATCTGTCCAGTTCTCTGATTGGATTCCTGGGTTCATGGTAATAATTGTAAATTTCTGTAAAGAACAACACAAAAAAACCTCATTCTGCTGATTGCTTGGCAAGCGATGAGACTTAGCAAAATGTATTAAAATATTTATTCAGCTAAAAATCTCTCAAAACTGGAGAAAGCATGTAATAAAATTAGTATGAATTATGTACAGATTGTTAAGCACTGGAAAAACAACTACAAGTTACTCTGACTAAGCTGAGCTCCGTATGATATTTTGGAGTCTGGGAGGTCACGAGATATTAAACAGATTAAAACACATTAACAAGGAACTCAAGGTGATTTTACACCATCATAAATCAAGAGGGATATTGGGATAACTATAGGTGGTTACACTGCTTGATTTTATCTAATGTCACTGAGCTGCCTACATATAGTATGTGCATGGATTTTAAATTCTAAATTTAACACGTTTTATCCTTTGGCCTCCAAAAAGAACTCTTGGTTTTCAATTATTTAGTTTTTATTAGGAGTTCCAGTGATATGGTAGGCAGTGGTGTATTTAGGTTTTATGCTGCCCTAGCCAACACAAAAATCAGACCCCCCACCTGCAGAGAGAGCCTGACAGTGACCAACAACACCCCTGCCTCCCCACCCAAGAGAGCCTTCCACTAACACAAACCCCCCTGTCTTCACAGCGAGGGGGAGAAAGACATTCACCTTCACAGCTCTGGACATCCCTGGGAAGGAGAGTCAGGCTATGCATACACCATCAAGCAGCCCGCAGTCTCTCTCAGATCCTACCTGGTCCCCATGCCTCATGTGTACCTTTTTCTGTCCCTTCTTCCAGGGAATGGTGCTTCCCCCCTGAAAAATGCCGCCCTAGGCAAATGCCTTGTTTGCCTTGTGGTTAATACGCCACTGATGGCAGGTACGGATCTTTTGGCAATTTGGGTCCCATGCTGCAGCACATCTGAAGCATGGACATATCTGTAACTGATGACACTCTGGGGGATAGGAAAGAAATATTGTTTACTGTTAATGGTAAAACTAACTAGAAATCATAATTTACATTATGGTAAGTTAATTGTCTGAATTTACCTGTAATTTTAACAAGTAGGGATGAGCAGGACAAACCTGGGTTAGGTCCAGGGGAGGTTGTTGAACAGTTCACAACAGTTCTGATTTGTTAATCCAAACCCCACAGATATCCTTAGGAACGAAATCTTTAAAAATTATTTTAATATTGTTTAAAGTTGAATTCCAGGTATGGGTTTTTTTGTGCTTAGTTACATTGGTCCACCTAGGATTAATGTAAGTATGCATACTTTATACCTTGCCAATGCCTATAGAAGAGGAGAATCACTGTAGTAGTAATAGTGGCCTCAACTATAGTGGTCCTTTCTGTATTTGGGGCCCTGTGCTGAGAGACTGCCCTGCTACATAGTAACCACAGGACATTTGTTTTTCAGGACAGGCACCATTCAGAGAATGCTTTGTTTTTCTCATTGAGTGCAAAACTTTCTCCAGTTGGTCAGGGTTAACAGGTAAGTGATGATGTCATATTCTCCAGACTACGCCCCTCTTTTCTTTTTTCTTTTTAATGTCAGCCCTCATCTCACCCCTTTGTTTACATTCACCTGTCAGCCAGATTCTCAGGCTGAATGGCAGGATATGTCACATGTTGCCAGGAAACCAGTTTAACATTCCTAGAAATTTGGATTACGGTTGAATACGGAACATGTAAAATTCAGATAAAACTTGTGGTCAGTCAGAATCCAAAGCTCATCCTACTAACAGGTTTTGGCATACCACAAACTTTTAATTACTGAACAACAAGATGAAAGCAAAGAAGTGACAGCCCATTCTGTCTAGGAAACAATCTGTCTACATTCTATTTTCACTAAGCAAGTGAAAGAGGTGACATCCTAAAAAGGATCACAACAAAGTATCAGTAACCAGGCTGCATAAAGACATCAGAAATTGCCTCTCTGATTTCTTCTTTAGGCACCCCAGGAATGATTGGTGTACACCCTTGTGAGGAGGGGTTCGATATTGGATACTAAGTAAGGAGGAAAGACACAAGAGATCTGAGTTTGCAACAAAGTGTATTGCATGAACATTCCAACAACACAGTACAGAGTCTAAGTGGAAGCAGTGAACTGATAATAGCACTCACAGGAGCTATGCAGTCCCTATAGAGGGCAACACTTGAATGCCAACAGCACCTGGCAGAAGATGTGGCTTGCAGACAATATTGTAACAAGAGGATGCAATGTAAAGGCTCCAAACTGATGAACCATTGACCAGTCTCTATTCTGTCGCTCCTTCTCTGGAACCTCTCACTACACTAGGCAAACTCTCACTTACCAGCAGGTTCCTGTCCTTATGCTACTCACATGCAAAATGCACGCCAACTATAGGGAGTCAGTGTTTTTATAAGCACTGCCCTCACTAAAGATGGCTGCAAGGTCATTCAAGGCAGCAGTGTCCATTCAGACAGCTACTCACCTGATAGCCCCTATAGAGGCCTGAGAGGAATGTGAGTTCCTCCTGACCCCCATTCTCCCTGCATGGTGGTGCTGTCAGTGCCACCTGTGCAGGGAGGCCAAAATACACCTGTCTACCATTTGCTTCACTTTGTGCAGCTGCAAGCCTGTCCTTGCCTCAATCCTTGAGTGGCTCCTCCAACCTTAAGAAGTGGTAGGTTTAGTGGGATGTAAGAGGAAAGCTAAAAGCTGTCATGGCTTAGCAATGAAGAGGGAGTTTACAAACAGAAACTGAAAATAATGAATGCAAATACAGTATATTATGGTATTAGAAATGTGTGAAAAATAACAGCATGAGGTAAGTATACAATGTATGTCTTTATGTAGGTCCCGTCACACTGGTACACATTTGCTACACTTTTCCAGGGCAACAAAAACACATGAAAACTATTCCCTTAAAGTGTTGTAAAGGCTGAAGGTTTTTTTGCCTTCATGCATTTTATGCATGAAGGTAAAAACCCTTCTGTGTTCAGTAGATCCCCCAGCCCCCTTAATACTTACCTGAGCCTCAGTATGATCCAGTGATGTGAATGACAGCCTCGGCTGACCCGGGTCTCTGCCTCCTGATTGTCTGAGACAGCAAGTGGGAGCCATTGGCGTACCCCTTGGAGTACCCCTTAACGCATTAAAGTATGTGTATACATGCCTTTTTTCAGGTGTCTTCACTATGTATGGGTGATGTCACAGGTTCTCTTTGCCTTTTTCCTCCTTTGGTGGTGGCTGGATCCTAAATGCTGCAGAGTGAGGCAGTGAATGATAACATGGGACTGCTCTCTGCAGCACTGTTGTGTGTGTCCTGGGTGAAGAGGGTAAGCCTTGACACCCAGGGTTTACAGGAAGTGGGTTTAGTGATGCTGGGAGTCAGTTAACCTCAAGGAGGTGCGGCACCACATCACTGAAAGAGATATTCTATGGGGTACATCACTAGATTGAGTAGAATATAGCAGCCAGAGCCATTTTAAAAGTGTTGCCAGAAGATCATTTTAATTGTGTTTGGTCCTAGAGTTTGGTTGTGGGTTAAGCACTAAGGACAGGCTAAGGCTTAGGTATAGCCTAAAGATCAATACTTTCTTTTAGTGTATACTTATTTTTCAAGTTTTCTGAGCCAAAATTCCCACGCTGAAAACTAATTTGCCAGGATCAGGTTGCTTCTTTTTCGAGAGATAAATAATGAATTCAATTTACAAAGTTTATTATCTTACTGTCCTGCAGTACAATATCACATTTGTCAAAACTGTGGAAGAAAGTAAAGTTAAATATGTGCACCTTTTTAAATTATTTAAATAAAGCAGATGATAAATTATCAATTCCAGAGCTGATTATAAGTAAATATGCACACACCTCTTATCTAATAAACACTGCATGTTTTTAAGCAGCCCTAAATATCTAGTGTTGTTTGTTACAGCCAGTCTGTCAAATGCATTGTATCAAAGTACAATGTAGCAATTTAATCCAAATACCAGTTAGTTTATTGAAAGTGGTGGTTTTCATAAGGGAGACATACAATATGTTTATGCACATTACAAGACAATAACTTTACAGCCGAATCAACTAGAGGAGAAGCTCTTCTAGATATGGTTGTGTCTAATAGACCAGATACCATAGAATGTGAAGGCCTAGAAACCCCTTTGGGTCAATAATGTCCATGGTATAGTAATACATCAGTTGTTTGTTAATAAAATATTGAAGAAGGAATAATAAAACAAATTTTAAACATCTCAGATATCATTTTGCAGATCAGGGTTGTGTACTATTAAGTAAAGACACAGCAAGAAAATGGAAAAGTAGAAAAAAATGTCAGTTAGTATATAGGACAAGTATATTCCCATGGGAACAACAAATCGAAGCAGATATAGAAGATTGAGAAAGGTTCAGGTATGATAAAGCATAAAAAGGACACATTTAAATTACAACATTGTGAGGATATTGAAAATTCATTATTTTAATTTAAGGGTTGTAATAGAATTGAAAAAAGTCTGAATATAGAAAACAGATTACTAACCTTCATCAATGAAACCTTACAATAAATTTCAATAAATGTTAAATCTCTTATAAAACCTTGAAAAGTGATGTGCACATAAATATAGACAAGCCATAGCAAGAGATACAGAGTGCATGTGACGTAAGCTTAACTTTTAGCTATTGGCATAAGTTCTCAAACAGGTAATGGAATGCTGTGAATATGATTTTTAATAATAGATAGTCAGGACAGTTCAATAATTGTCCTGTAGGCTTTCTATACTGTAGGGCTAAACATGGTGAAAATAAAGGTCATTTAGGGGAATCCTCGACACAAGTTGCAAATGTCTCTGAGAAATTAGTGTGGGGGTTCATTATGGTTGATATTATTATTATACAGGATTTATATAGCGCCAACAGTTTGCGCAGCGCTTTACAATATAAGGGAGACAGTACAATTACAATACATTTCAGTACAGAAGGAATAGGAGGGCCCTGCTCGTGGAGCTTACAATCTAAAGGAAGGGGGAGGTGATACAAAAGGTGATAACTGCGGGGGATGATCTGGCGGAGGTGATTCAAGTACAGTTCTTAGGTGGAGGTGGGGTAGGCTTCCCTGAAGAAGTGAGTTTTCAAAGATTGCCTAAAGGCAGGCAGGGTGGGGACTGACTGGACATGCTGTGGTAGGGAGTTCCAGAGGATGGGAGAGGCTCTGGAGAAGTCCTGGAGGCGAGTGTGGTAGGAGGTGATGAGGGAGCTAGAGAGGAGGATATCATGGGAGGAGCGGAGTGGGCAATTTGGGCGGTATCTGTGGATGAGGTTGGTGATGTAGCTAGGGGCAGTGTTATGGATGGCTTTGTAAGTTGATAGGGGAGTGAAGGCTATAGCAAAAGAAGGGAAGGGTAAGGTTGGAGATATGGGGTGCATGGACAAGGTTTTCAGTGTAGCACAAGAGGTGAGTTCCCTGTACAAGGGGCTCAAAAAATGTGCACAATAGTGTTCCCACAGCCAAGGAGTCCATATGGAAGGCAGTGGGTAAGTAGGATTCAATCCATGAACCCCATGTCTTTTAATTTTTTTCAAAGTATTGTTGTATAGCAGCATTTTTTGAACCCTCCCTTCCAAATCCCCACCACATTTTAAGAAGGCCATGGCCAACTTCTCCAATGTAGTATCAGGAGTGAGTTCCTTGTAGTAACTGGGAATCCTCACAAGAGACCCAACAAATGTGCATAACAGTGGTGCCATAGCCAAGGAGTCCATTTGGAAGGCAGTGGGTAGCTAGGATTCAACCCATGGACCCCATATTTTTTGAAATTTTGGCACAGTATTGTTGCATAGCAGTATTTTTCACACCCCCTCTCCCCCCTCAAGCCCCCAGCACATTTAACAAGAATTTAAACACATTTAAAAACATATATGATAATATACTGTATATATAAATCGGAAATATAATTGCAGAATACAAGGAAAGAAGTTAATATTATATACAATTTTTAGCTTGTAGTTATATATACATACAGGCTACCCAGTCACTATAATCCAAACACTATGGGGTCATGAGATGGAAGATAGTATATGCAAGAACATGATTGGAGGTATGAAAATCTGCCAAAACACCCTGCTCTAATCAACTGAGATACCACTCTGATAACTGGTGAAACACCTTTAACATTGCTAAGTCTGTCTGATTTAATGTGAAATAATCATAGTGTTTGGATTATAGTGACTGGGTAGCCTGTATGTATATATAACTAAAAGCTAAAAATTGTATATAATATTAACTTTCCTTGTATTCTGCAATTATATTTCCACCTAGATTGTAAGCTCGAAAGAGCAGGGCCCTCAATCCCCTCATGTTTTGCATTGTATCGGTATTGTTCTGTCACATGTTCTGTCCCCCTTTGTAATGTACAGCGCTGAGCGAACTATTGGCCCTTTATAAATACTGTATAATAATAATAATAATACTACTATCCCTACCATGACCTAGATAAGTTAAAACCCGCACAGATTTACACAATCTTTGTTTTATAAATAAAAAGCAATGCATAACTATAATTATTGGTTAGCTAAAAAGACAATAGACCATTCATTATCCCCTTTTAGGCAAGCTGTCTCTCACTGAGAGCTTGGACAAAGCCATCCAATACGAAACAAGCCACTGTTCTAAACAATAAGATTTTTTCAACATAAGAAAAGGAAAGAAAAAACAAAAACATCAACATCATAAATAAGGGCTATAACTCAACCTGGTGTCTTAAAATGCAAAATATTAATATGAAATATTTGTCATATTTACATCACTAAAATAAAATATATATATATTCTAAATTGCAGCCCAAACATAAATAAATACAGTACATATATAAAGAAAATATGTATATATCACTACACATTCTCTCTAAAAAAGTAATTTTTTTACTGTCTTTACAAGGGAGTTGTCATTGCCAGATAATATGGTGGGGAATGGTTCTCTGTTTCTAACACTGGAAGTGGGTCAGTTATGCTTAAACAAAATTAACCCCTTGGCGCCAACGCCTCACAGAACTGGGCCTTTATCCGAGGGGCCGCATATTTGCGTTTTTGTCTTTGTGCTGGGAGCGTGCCACACGGCGTGCTCCCAGAAAAAAGACCGGGTGTCACTGAGAGCACCGGGTCTTGTTCTAATGATTGAAACCAGGAACTCCCGATTTTGGATCAAATGATCACTGTGATAGCCTCTGATTGGCTATCACAGTGATAAGTCAGTGTGAAGCCCGCCCTTTGTTTTTTTTTATCTCTGAATGGAGGAGAGAAATTTATTGCATCTATCTCTCTCCTAGCAGAGAAAAAAACAACAACTGTGTGTAAATAAATAAATATAAGAAAATAAAATAAAAAAAAAAAAAAATACTTCATAAAAAATAAATAAATAACTAATAAAAAAACTGGTATCAGTGTCAGTTAGTGTCCGTGTCAGTGTAATATTGGTAGGACAAAAAAAAACAAAATGCGCACTATTGTTTCTGGGTTGTACTACAGGTACAAACAACAAATAACATACACATATGTAGTATCTCTGCGATTCTCAGAAGCTGGAGAATTTATTATAGGTTGTTCTTTGGTGGAAGGTTATGGTAGTAACAAGAAACAGACATCTGCATAAAAAAAAAACATTTTTTTTACTATTTTGGGCCTGTTTTCCTTTGATAATAAGAAAAAATTCAGGAAATCTCCATTACCATTTACCACCAAAGGAAAGCCCAATTTATCCTGAAAAAAAGGTGTACCTTTTTTTTCAGATCTCAATGCCATTCCAAAGGAAAATTTTACAACTTTGACATGTGTTAGTAAAACCATACATATCATCACAACTACTTTGTTCATCCAGGTGGATTATAATCCACCTGGATGAACAAAGTAGTTGTGATGATATGTACAGTTTTACTAACACATGTCAAAGTTGTAAAATTTTCCTTCGGCATTAAGATGTGTTTTACTCTTAGGCATGAAGGGGTTAAAAAAGATAACCCACTTTAACATCCATCCTTGTAGGCTAAAGAAACTTGGTTACTGATAAGTAACAAAACCTGAACTTATCTTGGCCTTTAACTTTATCAATTCAACAAGATTACAAGACTGTACAGATGATGAGGTATAAGTACTGGTACAACTGATGCTATACCAGAAAGCTAGAACCAGGAAATGATGCATCAGTAAGTGTGACCTCTGTAGTGCATAATATATTTAAAGGTATAGTACAGATGATATTTGAAAATACATGGTTACATACTGTACATGCATTACTGTGTTAGATTCTATTTAACTAAAATGCTCAGCTTCTCACAATGCTTTCAGGGGACAAATGCATGATTGACAGTGCTTTTGTCATTCTGTGAATGCTGGGGAAGAGGTGTGTCAGTTTAGCACTGAACAACTAAGATACACTCACAGCAGTGATGTTCCTGTGCTGCTCACACACATCATGTCTGCTTATTAGGTAGTGGAATCAGAATGAGACCCCATTTTTAATTACAGAACTTTGCATGGGGTTTTCATAACAAACAATACATTAATTCATGGAAACTTCATGTAGCATCCTCTGAGATAGGCAGGGGCGGACTGACCATTTGGAAACTCGGACACTGCCCGAGGGACCGGGGTCAGTAGGGGGCCCCATGAGATGCCCCTGGTACCTTTTTCATAGGCTTTTTTGAGTTTGGGCAAGGACACAGGGGCCCCATGATCCCCTATTGCCAGGGGGCCAAATGAGTTGTCAGTCTGCCCCTGGAGATAGGTGTTAGGAGTAGAGAGATTCAGTTTTCTGTAACTGTATCCAGTGGAGCAGATTTTTTGTTGTTAGGTAAATTTAGCTTTTCGCTGTACTCAGTGTGGCTACAATTCTGGTTTAGTCAAATTTAGTTCTAGCTTACTGTAGTCAGTACAGCTGCATGTGACTGTTTAGGCTATACTCTGTGTCTCACCCAGATAGTTCTGGAACATAGGTGTGAAGTAATGTAAATGAACAGCCTAAATATTTAAATAGTCCCAGCCAATCTTTTGGGCCTTGCTCAAGTGACTGCTGGGAAATGGGTATAAATAGTCTGAGATCTAGAGTCTTTTTGTCTTGCCCTGGAGAGGAGTCCAGCCTAGAGGGCATTCTACCCTTTGGGCAGTCCTGGCATGTGCTTGCTGTTCATGAGATGTCAACTGGGCTAGCTTGGAGGCCATGAAGCAGACTGAGGGACTGTCTCTTGTTGGATCTGGTCTGGGATCACCGGCAGAGGTATCTGGAGGATATTGGAAGAAGGCACTCATTTTTTTGAAGATATTTGTGAGTACAGACTGTGTGAGAAATCCTAGAGACCATGGGCTGTTACTACAGAGTAAGCTGAGAGTGCAGGAAAAGGGGATACCAGCTGGGATCCTGAAGAGCCTAGTCCATATTGCTCCATGTTAAAGGGACTCTACTTGAGTTGCTTAAAGTGTTACTAAACCCAGGACCCTGCATCCACTATATCTAGTCTCCCACAGTACACAGAACATGGAAATGTAATTATTTTAGTAAACAGAAGCTGCTAAATACCTTTTCTTGTGACTTCGATCAGTGTCCAGTAGAGCATTGGTTACAGCTTGTAGGAGGAGTTTTCATTCTCCTGTAGGAGGATGAAGAACCCCTGACCTCTGTCTGAACAGTGCTGATTGGCCCTGTGCTGATCACATGCACTCTCCCAAGAGAAAAAAAACTCTTTAGCAATATATACCAAATTGAACATGTGCAGCATGCCTCAGTGTTTTATCAGGAGATATTTAGGAGACACTGGAAAAAGGGGAGGATCAGAGAAGTCAGGATCAAACATCCTTTTTACACAATGCAGAGGATTAACCGCTTACATTCCACAGCGAGTATAACAAGCATGCTTTACTGCATATACAGTACAGACTGATTTTACTGTTGTGGGTTTAGTAACCCTTTAAATAAAGAGGTTTGTGCCTTTGTCTGAGTCAACTAAGTCTATTACTGGGGTCTATGAGGACAACATTTTAAGTGCTACATAAGAAAATTGGTATCCTTATCTTGTACATAGGTCTTTTTGGAGCATCCCATCCATTTCAAATCTCTATCCAAGTTATCCCTAAAAATAAAAACACCAAAAAGAATACCTCTGGATTGTTTACTGAGCCAGAGTGACTTTGTTCGTGTGCCTGGCTGTGGGGCAAAACTTCGGGAAAATACCTTAGGAACCTATCTAACTGCTGGCCCCTATGGGGGTACTGCTACATTCATTTTGACATCACTGCCCCTCCAAACTTGTCAACAGACACAGCATGTGTAAGCAAGAACTGTGCTGTTGTGACCATGCCTGTATTAAAATGACAAGCCCCCTTTTTGGTAGGAAATTACTAGGCAGAATTTAGGGTGTGTTGTCACATTCTGGATCTCAGCTTCTACAGTTCCCCGAAAGATAGAACAAAGTGCTATATGCACTTTGTACCCTAGGGGATTGGAATATAAGTGGATGGACTTTTGTCTTTTTTCAGCCAGACTAACTATGTAACTAGACTCACTGGACATAAAAGCCTCTTTTTTTACAGATTGGCTTATAGCGTTTGTGAATGCATCCTCCATAAAACATGGCTTCTGGTTCCGCATTCACATTTTGATTGGATTCCCCATGTGGTGCATAGAGCAAACAGAGGCTATTATTTTTGTATTTTATTTTTTTTCTGTTCGATAATAATGCTGGTTGTCAAATTGTGAAACCTCGACAGATGGAAATATAGATTAATTTAGAATAATTGTCTTATAATTGGCCTTCAGCACACTCACCAGATCCTTTGATTGGTTGTGGTAATTGTGTAAATTCTGTTAAAATGCTCTCTCTATGCAACAAAAAAGATTTCTGCAATTGTCAACTGCAAAGCATCTTTGACATTAAAACTACTAAGGATTCTAATACAGTCATGTTTTTGAAAGATAGTGACTCTGATATGTCATATTGGACTTATTCTGTATTTTCTGTAAATATTTTCTTGCTCCATTTAAGCAGAATATTTGAATGCTCTAACCCAGGGGCAGACTGACTATTTGGAAACTCGGGCACTGCCCGAGGGCCGGGGTCAGTAGGGGGCCCCATGAGATGCCCCTGGTACCTTTTTCATAGGCTTTTTTAAGTTTATGCAAGGACACAGGGGCCCCATGATCCCCTATTGCCTGGGGGCCCCATGAGTTGTCAGTCCGGACCTGCTCTAACCAGAAATAAAGTAGAGCCTATCTCCCAAATGGGAGTTAGTTTCAATTAAATATCCCCCTCCCCAGGTAGAAGTGTTTTCCCTGTTTTTATTAATTTTTTACTTTACACTTTACCTGGTCCTACAGCTTCCTGGGATACTAAAATTACATTTTCCAGGAGAGTGTCTGATCAGGCACACAGAGTGGTGGGCCACAAGGTGGGCCTGGTGCATTATCGGAAGTTGACTGCCTGCAACCACATGAGGCAGACAACTGAAAATTATGGCATGGGACTCACCTGAACATCAGATCACAGTGGGGCAATGCTAGATTCACTTTACAATATGTGTAAAGAATTAACTGCTCAGTTAACCTCCTCTAGTGATGTCCACTCTCAGTTTGCTGGTACTTAGATTATTGTATCAGATGTAAACCCTAACTGTCACAAGTTAGCCTGCAGTTTCTTGTTTGTGTTCTCACCTTCTTGCTGCAGTCCTGTTCCTGATCCCCTCTCATGTTTGTCTGTGCTCATCTATGGGCATCGTCTGCTGTCCTCTGGGTTTTATTTCCTTCCCTTCCATCACTTCCTGTCCCGCCTACTTTGTTTGCCTGTCTATATAAGACTTGCTCAGACTAGGCCACTTTTCCTGAGCAACTTCCTAGTTGCTGGAGCTCCCGTGTGTTTCTGTTGTCTTGAATCCTATATTGACTACCCGTGTACCGACCCTGGCTTCGTTCTCTGACCTTGCTTGTTTTCCACCTGTCCTGACCTTGGCTTGCCTATCAGATTCCATTTGTCTTCTCCCGTGATACCCTGCTCCAGCGAGCAGTCTCCTCAACCTCAGCTGGGTGTACCTGGGGGCCACGACCTGGTCCCAGCTTGCTTCAAGTCCATCCCCACCATCAGGGGCTCTGGTGAACAAGCAGGCTGGGGCTTAGACTCTGCGCCCTGGGGAACCCCAAGTTGAGGATCCATAACAGCTCACTACCACCGGTGCTGATACTAACTACTGTAAATTACATTTAGTTTGCTAAACAAGAGCATTAAAAAGACTTATTTTTACATTTTTCATTCTTTGTTGCATTTCATTGCTGCTTATTTCTTGCAATCTCTTGTGTCAGCTTCTACTTGTCATCTCTATCAGAAGCATGCATGAAGTGATAACAACACAGGAACACAACTGGAAGACCAAGACAGAGTGTTGTCACCCTATTACCAAATTGAACAAGGACCTTCATTGCAGGAGAACCTGGCATTATTGAAATATGAAAAAAAAAATGTTGAACAAAATATCATGTTTGTTTGATTTATATATAAATTCTTCTTCTAAAGGGCAGATGATTGGATACAATATTATTCCTATATAGAAAAGAAAAACCATGAGCTATTGCTCATATTATTTTGATTGATTTTGTCAAATAGCAAATTCACATCAGAAATAATGCCATAGATAGAACAATACAGATGCCAGGTCTGCATTTAGGAAAACTGTAAATATTTCACTACAACAGTCCATTGTAGTTGCTAGGCATAATTGTATAGTTTATTTCCCGACCTTCTCTTTTTAAATCATGACTTTCAATGAATTTTTCAGATTAGAAAGTATATTATCATCTGCTTCAGTAATTTATGGTACTTACCAATATACATATCCAATACTTTATTTTGTAATGTTTTTTCTTCCAGAATTCTCAATGAATTTAGCAGTTTGTACTTTTCTAAAAAAAAAAAATGTAAAAAGTCTTTAAAAAGTCTTATTCTTACATGAAGCTATCATTATAAATATGTTTGTAATTTGTATTATTTCTTTTTTTATACAGAGAACTAAGGGGGTGATTTGATAAAGACAGTTAGTCTGTTCACTTAGCAAGGGATGTTTCCTTTATCCTAGTAAATGTGGTGAAATTTCACTTTGCAAAGAATAGCCAATCATGTGCAAGGAAAAAAAAATAATATTCTTGTTTGCACATTCTGAGATGATGTCAGCAAGTTTTACCTTGTTCATTAAGCTAACGGGAAAATTCCCTTGGAAAGTGAACAAGCTATTTACTTTTAGTAAGATAACCCCGTAATGTCTTTTATCTACAATTAAATGCCATAAAAAGCTACAGGTAAGGCTTTGAAATCTGGTGAGAAATCTGGTTTAATTTTACCTGTTGGCAAGAGAGTACGCAAATACAGTGGGGATCGAAAGTTTGGGCACCCCAGCTAAAAATTTGTATTAATGTGCATAAAGAAGCCAAGGAAAGATGGCAAAATCTCCAAAAGGCATCAAATTACAGATTAGACATTCTTATAATATGTCAACAAAAGTTAGATTTTATTTCCATCATTTACACTTTCAAAATAACAGAAAACAAAAAAATGGCGTCTGCAAAAGTTTGGACACCCTGCAAAGTTAATATCTTGTACTGCCCCCTTTGGCAAGTATCAGAGCTTGTAAACGCTTTTTGTAGCCAGCCAAGAGTCTTTCAATTCTTATTTGAGGTATCTTTGCCCATTCTTCCTTACAAAGTCTTCCAGTTCTTTGAGATTTTTGGGCTGTCTGTCACGCACTACTCTTTTAAGGTCTATCCATAGATTTTCAATTATGTTGCGGTCAGGAGATTGTGAAGGCCATGGCAAAACCTTCAGTTTACCCCTCTTGATGTAATCCCCGGTGGATTTCGAGGTGTGTTTAGGATCATTATCCATTTGTAGAAGCCTGTCAGGAATGGACTGGCCAGCAATGGTGGGACTCACCTGCCTTTTGATCTGCAGTACCAGGGCTGGCCAGCGGGTGCTCCCAGCAATCAGAGACTCAACCTTTCAGCCAGCTAACACCTGGAACTGATGATACTGGTGTATTTAAGGGATGGCCAGACTTGCAGACTCTGCCTTGGTGTTGTGTTTGTCCTGGGCCCTGTATCTGTCCTGCATCCTGTTTCTGTTCCTTTGCTACCTGTTCTGATCCCTGGCTTGTGACCCTGACCATCCCTCTGCCTGACCCTCTGTACTACGCTGCTTGCTACCTGTTCTGATCCCTGGCTTGTGACCCTGACCATCCCTCTGCCTGACCCTCTGTACTACGCTGCTTGCTACCTGCTGAACCTGGCCTGTGACCCCAACCATTCTCCGCTTGCTCCCCCTGTACCTACCTGCCCAATTGATATTGACTCGGCCTGCCTGACGACGCTTGCTTGTATGTACTGTTATCTGTGGGTGGTTGGTTGGGTTTGTTTGCACTGTATTATGTTTAGTATTGCACTGCGTTTATGTTTGTATTGTTAGTGTTAATAAATTACATTGTTAATCACATATCTGAAGTCTGCATTTCCCTGCTTCAGTCACACACCTCTGGTCATACCCGGGAGCCCTGACATTACACCAAGGCCAATCCTGACCAGAAGTGGCTGCACAGGGAAGCCATCTTGGCTTGTTGATGGGAAGGATGGATCTGGATGAGGTTGCGTATTTATATCTGCTAGTGTTTGATGACAGGGAGGATGCTTATCAAACTCTGAAGGAGTATCCCCGGGATGAACTGCTAGAATGTATACGGCTCGCTCATGTTCTAGTAGATCAGGGCACAGAGTTCTCTGAGGTGCAGCCTTTGATTGAGGTTTGTGCAGAGTTGGTTTCATCTGGTACCCCCGAATGCAGGGATGAATTTTTGCCACCATTTAGTGCAGACCAGGTAGAGTCCCTGGTATGGTTATTAGAGGATGATGTGGGTTACTTTCTGGAGCGTTATTCCACATGTTCACCACAGACACTAAGAGATTGTATAAACGCAGTGCAGTCATTGACCAGACAGGCTTTGTGTAAGCTCAGCTTTGTTCAACCCATACTGCAGACATGGACAGACTTGTTGCACCCAGCCTCAGTCAGCTTACAACAACCCAGTCCTGCTTCTAACTCTACTCCTGTATTCCCACCAGCTCCTCCAGTTACAGCCCAGTATACTTGGCTATCTACCGCATGTCAGTACCCTGTTCCCACTCGCTGCACCTATCCTGCCTTTAACCCTGTAAAAAAGCCCTCTGTAGCAACTGCTCCCTCTCCTGTTCCATCCTCCAGTTCTTCTCTGTCTCCAGCTGCTCCATTCGTTTGCAGACCTGCGTTTACTTGCAGTGCTCCAGTAGTTAAAACCAGAAAAAAGCGAAAATTCTTTCCAACCAATACCATCCTGCCAGTATCCAAACCGGTGAGCCTGCCTTCCGTGGTTCAGCCTGAAGCCTCTACTCAGCCTGAAGCCTCTACTCAGCCTGAAGCCTCTACTCAGCCTGATGCCTGTACTCGGCCTGATGCCTGTACGCAGCCTGATGCCTCTCTTCAGCCTGATGCCGGTACGCAGCCTGATGCCTCTCTTCAGCCTGATGCCTGTATGCAGCCTGATGCCTCTCTTCAGCCTGATGCCTCTACTCGGCCTGATGCCTCTACTCGGCCTGATGCCTCTACTCGGCCTGAAGCCTCTACTCGGCCTGAAGCCTCTACTCGGCCTGATGCCTCTACTCGGCCTGATGCCTCTACTCGGCCTGAAGCCTCTACTCGGCCTGAAGCCTCTACTCGGCCTGATGCCTCTACTCGGCCTGATGCCTCTACTCGGCCTGATGCCTCTACTCGTCCTGATGCCTCTACTCGGCCTGAAGCCTCTACTCGGCCTGAAGCCTCTACTCGGCCGGACGCCGGCATTCAGCCTGATGCCTCTACCCAGCATGATGAACTGATCCAGCCTGACAATCCTATTAGGCCAGTTGACTCGATGCCCGCTTTTGATCCAGATGATCCGGTACCTGATCCGGTGCCCGCTGTCGTGCCAATTGACTCAGAGCCCGCTGTCGTACCTGGTGACTCGGTGCCCACTGCCTTGCCAGATGACGCGGTGCCCGCTGGCGAGCCAAATGACCTGATGCCTGGTGACCCAGTGCCCGCTGTCATACCTGGTGACCCGATGCCCGCTGTCGAGCCAGACGATCCAATGCCTGGTGACCCGGTGCCCACTGCCTTGCCAGATGACGCGGTGCCCGCTGGCAAGCCAAATGACCTGATGCCTGGTGACCCAGTGCCCGCTGTCATACCTGGTGACCCGATGCCTGCTGTCGAGCCAGACAATCCGGTACCTAATGACCCGGTGCCCACTGTCGCGCCTGTTGACTCGAAGCCCACTGCCTTGCCAGATGACGCGGTGCCCGCTGTCGAGCCAAATGACCTGATGCCTGGTGACCCGATGCCCGCTGTCCAGCCAGACGATTCAATGTTTGCCCCAGTGCCCGCGGTCATGCCAGTTGACTCGGAACCCACTGCCTTGCCAGATGACGCGGTGCTCGCTGTCAAGCCAAATGACTTGATGCCTGGTGACCCGATGCCCGCTGTCCAGTCAGACGATCCAATGTCTGACCCAGTGCCCGTGGTCATACCAGTTGACTCGGAGCCCACTGCCTTGCCAGATGACGCGGTGCCCGCTGTCGAGCCAAATGACCTGATGCCTGGTGACCCGATGCCCGCTGTCCAGCCAGACGATCCAATGTCTGACCTAGTGCCAGCGGTCATGCCAGTTGACTCGGAGCCCACTGTCGTGCCTGGTGACTCGGTGCCCGCTGCTCCGCCTGGGGGCCCGAGACCTGTCGCTCCGCCTGGGGGTCCAGCGCCCGCCGCTCCACCTGGGGGTCCGGCGCCCGCCGCCCCGCCTGGGGGCCCGAGACCTGTCGCTCCGCCTGAGGGCCCGAGACCTGTCGCACCGCCTGGGGGTCCGGCGCCCGCCGCTCCGCCTGAGGGCCTGAGACCTGTCGCTCTACCCGGGGGTCCGGCGCCCGCCGCTCCGCCTGAGGGCCCGAGACCTGTAGTTCCGCCTGGGGGTCCGGCGCCCGCCGCTCCGCCTGGGGGCCCGATGCCTGTCGCCCCGCCTGGGGGCCCGATGCCTGTCGCCCCGCCTGGGGGCCCGATGCCTGTCGCTCCACCTGGGGGTCCGGCGCCCGCCGCTCCGCCTGAGGGCACGAGACCTGTCGCTCCACCCGGGGGTCCGGCGCCCGCCGCTCCGCCTGGGGGCCCGAGGCCTGTAGTTCCGCCTGGGGGTCCGGCGCCCGCCGCCCCGCCTGGGGGCCCGATGCCTGTCGCCCCGCCTGGGGGCCCGATGCCTGTCGCCCCGCCTGGGGGCCCGATGCCTGTCGCCCTGCCTGGGGGTCCGATGCCTGTCGCCCCGCCTGGGGGCCCGAGGCCTGTCGCTCCATCTGGGGGTCCGGCACCCGCCGCTCCGCCTGAGGGCCCGAGACCTGTAGTTCCGCCTGGGGGCCCGATGCCTGTCGCCCCGCCAGGGGGCCCGATGCCTGTCGCCCCGCCCGGGGCCCGAGGCCTGTCGCCCCGCCCGGGGGCCCGAGGCCTGTCGCCCCGCCCGGGGGCCCGAGGCCTGTCGCCCCGCCCGGGGGCCCGGTGCCTGTCCCCCCGCCCGGGGGCCCGGTGCGTGCCGCTCCGCCCGGGGGCCCGGTGCCTGTCGCTCCGCCCGGGGGCCCGGTGCGTGCCGCTCCGCCCGGGGGCCCGGTGCCTGCCGCTCCGCCCGGGGGCCCGGTGCCTGCCGCTCCGCCCGGGGGCCCGCTGCCTGCCGCTTCGCCTGGTAGCCCGATGTGCCTCTGCCCGGGGTCCTGCCCAATGTGCCTCTGCCCGGAGTCCTGCCCGATGTGCCTCTGCCCGGAGTCCAGCCCGATGTGCCTCTGCCCGGTGTGCCTCTGCCCGGAGTCCTGCCCGATGTGCCTCTGCCCGGAGTCCAGCCCGATGTGCCTCTGCCCGGTGTGCCTCTGCCCGGAGTCCAGCCCGGTGTGCCTCTGCCCGGAGTCCAGCCCAATGTGCCTCTGCCCGGAGTCCAGCCCGATGTGCCTCTGCCCGGAGTCCAGCCCGATGTGCCTCTGCCCGGAGTCCAGCCCGATGTGCCTCTGCCCGGAGTCCTGCCCGATGTGCCTCTGCCCGGAGTCCAGCCCGACGTGCCTCTGCCCGGAGTCCAGCCCGACGTGCCTCTGCCCGGAGTCCAGCCCGATGTGCCTCTGCCCGGAGTCCAGCCCGATGTGCTTCTGCCCGGAGTCCAGCCCGATGTGCCTCTGCCCGGAGTCCAGCCCGATGTGCCTCTGCCCGGTGTGGCTCTGCCCGGTGTGCCTCTGCCCGGAGTCCAGCCCGATGTGCCTCTGCCCGGTGTACCGCTGCCCGGAGTCCTGCCCGGTGTGCCAGTCTTTGATATCCCGCCAGTTACCAGACCCGGGCGGTGGAACATTTTTCCCAGCTAGGACTGTTTGGAGCGTCCTGAGGCTGCTCTTTGAGGGGGGGGTACTGTCAGGAATGGACTGGCCAGCAATGGTGGGACTCACCTGCCTTTTGATCTGCAGTACCAGGGCTGGCCAGCGGGTGCTCCCAGCAATCAGAGACTCAACCTTTCAGCCAGCTAACACCTGGAACTGATGATACTGGTGTATTTAAGGGATGGCCAGACTTGCAGACTCTGCCTTGGTGTTGTGTTTGTCCTGGGCCCTGTATCTGTCCTGCATCCTGTTTCTGTTCCTTTGCTACCTGTTCTGATCCCTGGCTTGTGACCCTGACCATCCCTCTGCCTGACCCTCTGTACTACGCTGCTTGCTACCTGTTCTGATCCCTGGCTTGTGACCCTGACCATCCCTCTGCCTGACCCTCTGTACTACGCTGCTTGCTACCTGCTGAACCTGGCCTGTGACCCCAACCATTCTCCGCTTGCTCCCCCTGTACCTACCTGCCCAATTGATATTGACTCGGCCTGCCTGACGACGCTTGCTTGTATGTACTGTTATCTGTGGGTGGTTGGTTGGGTTTGTTTGCACTGTATTATGTTTAGTATTGCACTGCGTTTATGTTTGTATTGTTAGTGTTAATAAATTACATTGTTAATCACATATCTGAAGTCTGCATTTCCCTGCTTCAGTCACACACCTCTGGTCATACCCGGGAGCCCTGACAAAGCCATCCTCTCTTTAACTTCAGCATTTTCACAGATGTCATCAAGTTACCATCCAAAATTTGCTGAAATTTTATTGAATCCATTTTTCCTTCTACTCGTGAGATGTTCCCTGTGCCACTGGCTGCAACACAACCCCAAAGTATGATTGATCCAACCCCATGCTTAACAGTTGGACAGAGGTTCTTTTCATTAAATTCTGTGCCCCTTCTTCTCCAAACGTACCTTTGCTCATTCCAGCCAAAAAGTTCAATTTTAACCTCATCGGTCCACAGAACTTGTTTCCAAAATGCATCAGGCTTGTCTTTATGTTCATTTGCAAAGTTCAAACAATGATTTTTGTGGTGAGGACGTAGAAGAGGTTTTCTTCTGATGACTCTTCCATGAAGACCATATTTGTACAAGTATCTCTTTATAGTGGAATAGTGTACCACAACTCCAGTGTCTAGCAGATCTTTCTGGAGGGATCGTGCAGTCAAACGTGGGTTTTGAATTGTTTTTCTCACAATCCTGCGAGCTGTTCTGTCTGATATTTTTTCTTGGTCTTCCAGATCTTGCTTTAACTTCCACTGTTCCTGATGACTGCCATTTCTTAATTACATTCCGAACAGAGGATATTGACATCTGAAAACGCTTTGCTATCTTCTTATAGCCTTCTCCAGCTTTGTGAGCGTCAACTATTTTCAGTTTCAGTTTTCTAGACAACTGCTTAGAAGAACGGATGGTGCTGATTGTTGGGGCAAGGTCAGACGAGTCTGGGCATTTAAAACCTTTGAGATTGACATCACCTGGTCTTCCCAGACGATGATTGAGAACAATCCATGACACTGGCAGGTCTCAGCTTGGCAAACGGGGCAGTGCATGCTATAAATTCTGCAGGGTGCCCAAACTTTTGCAGACGCCACTTTTTTGTTTTCTGTTATTTTGAAAGTGTAAATGATGGAAATAAAATCTAACTTTTGTTGACATATTATAAGAATGTCTAATCTGTAATTTGATGCCTTTTGGAGATTTTTCCATCTTTCCTTGGCTTCTTTATGCACATTAATACAAATTTTTAGCTGGGGTGCCCAAACTTTCGATCCCCACTGTATGTGACTGTGCGCAAATATGTGGCCTTTCAGTGGCCTGGCCTTGACGCTGAGAGGCCGCATATTTGAGTACCTAGAAAAAAGCACGTGTCAAGAGTGTGCACCCTGGTACTTCAAGGAAAGTAGTGATCGGGAAATTTCCAATCATATGACTGCTGTGGCAGCCAATCACGACAGTCACATGACCCTAAACCATGCCAGCAACACAAACCTTAAATGCCGGCGCCAAGAGGTTAACTTACACAGTAGTCACTGGTTTTATTTTCATAGTGGGACAGCAACCTGCCATAACCTGTGATAAGAATGTGAAGGGAGATCAAGAATAGCTCTTATTAAAGTGATTGTAAAACTTTCATTTTTTTAAATTAAAACAACAAACATGTTATACTTAACTACTGTAATGGTTTTGCACAAAGCAGCCCTAGTCCTCCTTTTCATGGGTCCCCCGCTACTGATCCTGGCTCCTCCTATCCGCCAAAAGACCCTATGAAGAACTACTTCCTATGGGGGCACTCATGAGTGCTCGATACCGAGCCGCGCTGTTTGCATCTACCCAGCACACAGCCCAGCTTGGCCCTGTCCCCCACTCTCTGCTCACGGGTTTTGACTGACAGCTGTCAGCCAAGTCTGTGAGAGCACAGGCATGCACAGCACTTGATCAAGTTAGGGCCCAGGTGAGTATTTGAGGGGGCGAAGACTACTGTTAAAAGGTTTTTTACCCTAACGTAGAGAATGCATTAAGGTAAAAAAATAAACTTTTACCTACAAGAGGCTGACGCAAAGACAGAATGAGAAACTGTTTATAATTACATGTCAGCTTCCAGCAATTTGATCAGTTTAATCAAATTTACTGATGACAGGAAGCAGAGAGCCAGACGAAGGCATGATTAGACTAGCTACTGGAGCAAGAAGACAGGAGGACATGATAGGGAACAGTGCCCTGGTGGGAACTTACCCTAAACCATAGTCAGAGGAAACAGGCTCTAGAGATGTGCAGGAGGAGCAAGGAAAGGAAAACCCCATAGCTCCAGTGCTTTGGGAATCTATAGATCCAGCTGACAGCATGCCTGGTACCTGATGCAACATTGTCCCTAAAGAGTAACTTCACTTTTTTTGAGAAAAAAACATTCCTCTCTGGGTGATCTATGTACATAGAAAGGATTTTATCATACTTTGTTGCAGATTTTTACTTATGGTTATTCTGAAGAAATAACTGTTTGTCTGTGTAAAAGTGCAGAGTGATTTCACAATTATGAGTTAACTGCTGCACCTGCAGGGCTCTAATGAGGAAAATTGCAGGGTCTGCAACCCTTTGGGAGTATCTCAACAAAAATGACATTTGTTTTACAGGGGATGCTAGAACTGTGACTTATATCTTAGTGCAGACTTCTGGGAAAACCAATACGTCAATCACACAAGCAGGAAACCTCAGAGTATTGCCCCCGTGATCAGCAAATCCCAGGTGCAATGTGAGGATTCTGCTGACTCTCAGTATAGCTGTCTGCCTGTACCTCCCATAAGGGCAGACAGTTACTGAAGTCCAGGAAGATCAACGAATTATGAGAGCACTCCCCAGTACATGAACAGTTCATTAAAAACTACAAGCCATCAGCAGCGGTGGAAGGCAGTACATGTAGTCCATTCATTCACAGAACTCTATGAATGAATTACGCTTCTGTGTGGGTCCAAATTGTGACAGTATGAACGAGGAGCTGATCCCCTGCCCATTGTTACAATGAGGGATGGAGGGGGTGAGCGAAGGTGCTTTAGTAACATGTAACACCCTGAATATGGGTGTAACATGTTCCTAAAAGTGAACTTATCCTTTAAGTTACCTTATCCTTTGAGATTTCAACTGATATGCCTTGCTATTAAATTAATGTTTTTTTTATCTTTGTATATTTAAAGATCTGTGGAGTTCTTGCTGATATAGAAGCTACATGAGAATTTCTAGCAAGGACTTTCAAATATTAATAGTAATACTT
Source organism: Staurois parvus (assembly GCF_062004578.1). Taxonomy (NCBI): domain Eukaryota; kingdom Metazoa; phylum Chordata; class Amphibia; order Anura; family Ranidae; genus Staurois; species Staurois parvus. The sequence goes on from NW_028317883.1 coordinate 3,276,062, forward strand.
GTACATTAATTTAGATACTTCATAGAAGATCTTTGATTGCATAAAGAGCAGATTGAGTTGCAGCAATATTTTTTATTTCCAACTGCTTAATAGTTTACATGGTAAAGCTAAACTCCAGTCTTAAGAAATATTCTCCCCTGGAAACTGAGTACTCTCAATTCCCTTCCAACTAGCATCTCCACAATATAACCCCCTTGAAGTCGCAGCAGCTATCTTGAGCCACCCTTAATTTCCTGTCTAAACAACTTCATTCACCAATCAATTTCCCCTTCTCCTGATCCATACTGTTGTTTCACACTTTTCACAGCAGCTAGCTTTCTCTGCCATCAACCATTTTCCCCTTGAGTATAATATGCAAGAACACATCCCGGCATCCCTTTAGATGTGTATGCTCAAGCAACTGCACAGCTTAAGCTTGCAGCAACCAGTGGCCTGCAGGGAGTAGTATGTATATCCAAAGGGATGCCAAGGATGTCATCTGTCTATAATGGTCTTGAAAGAAGATCCAAGTGCTGTGCTGTGGTTAATTTAATGACATGTCATAATGTGCCAACTCAACTCTGTTCTAAGTCTATAAGAATTGACCCCAGGCTCTCCTCGGCAATGATTATTGAGATTGCAAAAAAATGTGGCCATCATAACAACCCAGGTCACTAACAAATTAAATCATGTATCGAAAGCATACAAAGAGAGTAAGGTATGATAAAAGAATGTTGTCAGTCATTTCGCAGAAGGAAGAGGCAGAAACGTGAATCCCTGCTTTAGAAGATCAAATTATTCAATATAAAAGTGTATAATATAAGCCAAGATGGAAAAAATTATGGTAGAGGGTCTGCTAGAGTCTATAGTATGTTGGGCAAAAAATTTGAGAAGTCCCCAGGATAGTCCATCCAATGAAAAAAAAACTAGAATTGGTATCTTTAGAGTTCTGAATGTTTAGGAGATGAGATGAGATATTGATTAAAATCTTACTTTTCTTTTACAATGGATTTTATTATAGACAACACAACAACAAAGAAACAGTCAAAAGCAAGATCATTGACACAAAAGAATAAGGTGTACAATTCATCTGATGAGGGACATAACAAATGCACTGAAGTATTAACACAGAGAGAAATGGAGTACATAAACACAATATATAAAAGGATGGACTGAAACCTTATAAATTGTGTTAACAGCAAACAAGTAGTGACCAATGAGCTAGTAGCCAAGGTCCAAGGATAATCACCAAAATCGCATATAGAGGGTGGGAGTCTCACTGGATGCACATCGGAACTATACACCAAGGACTCTCGAGAAAGTCTGACAGGTATATAAAATATTACAGGCATGATTCTCTAGGAGTATTACAATCAGCTCAAGTAATATGAAGACTGACAAAAACAAAGGAAAGAAAGAGAAAGAAAAGAGAAAAGCGAAGAAGGAAGAAACAAAAATAGTAAATACAAAGAAAAGGCTCCAGGGGATCGCGTCAGGAGAGTCTTATGTCGACAGGAGGGTCTGGTCAAATCTAGACGGTTGAGCCACATCAATCCAGGGACGCCAGATCTGCAAAAACTTTGGGTGGGTGTCTAACAGCATGACCGTTAGCTTCTCATTTTAACCATTATAAAATTAATCTGGTTCTTAATGGCTTCAAAGCTAAGAAGAGGGGTTTTTCAAGCTCTCTTCAATTTGGTAGCCATAAATAGATGCAACGCCAGCTGCCTCTCAGGATGGAGTAGGCTTACTAGTGGTTTAAATAATAGCGCCTCGTATGGGTTGCGCTTAATATCTGTGTGTAGCATAGTGCAGAGAAGGGCATAGACCCTAATCCATAGTCTGCAATCCTTGGGGCAAGTCCACCAAATATGAGACATAGTGCATATTTGTTGAAAACCCCGAAAGCAAGTTGGAGAATATGAGGGGATAAAATAAGTCAGCCAGGCAGGCATATAATACCATCTGTAAAAGACCTTGTAGGCATTTTCTAATATAATAACATTCCTCGAACATTTAGACAATGCTTGAGTCATGATCCGCCAGTCTTGCTGATCTAGATAACCCCCGAGTTTCGATTGCCAATGCTGATGATAAGAGCAAACCAGGGGTGTCCTATAAGAAATAAAAGCAGAGTAGACAAGGGAGATCAAGCCTGGCGCATGAGGCCTGTGCCTGCAAAGACTTTCGAACGGAATCAGCCTATAGGGTCCAGAATGGGTTGGTAATAATGTAGTAAGAAAGTGACGGAGTTGGAGGTAGCCAAAATGCTACCTGAGCGGTATTTCATGAGAAGAACGCAGAGTCTCAACAGTAAGTATCTGAGTAGGAGAGAACAAGGAACGTATATCATAGAAGCCATGAGCTGGCCACCACGCAAACTGTCCAGGATTGTCAAGGTCCGGGGGAAACAATGGATTGTGGAGTAGGTGCATCAATGGTAAGTGAGCAGAAATGAGAATATTTGATGGAGTCCCAAAGTCAAAGCGTGTGCGCTAATGTCGGACTAAGAGGCGAAGGGCAATGAACACCGGGGAGCCACGGCAAAGTGGTGTTGTCGGGTGGGAGTCCATCAGATCTACTGTGGCCCACAGGGGAATATTGCGAGATGTGTGAAGATGGGCTAGTGGAGCAATATTTGCTGTTAGGTAGTAAGCATGAAGATTCGGGACAGGCAGTCCACCCTCGGTCCTACGGGTAAATAAAATTATTTTATTAATTCTAGGGCGTGAAGACCCCCAGATAAAAGACAGAAGCTTCCGTTGATGAATACGTAAGATATGCAAAGGGACAGGGACCAGTAAAACCCGAAATACATATAATAATTTAGGGAGATAAGTCATACGGATCGCATTAATTCTACTGAACCACGAAAATGAGAGATGAGCCCAAGAAGACAACATCTCCATCAAATCCTTAAAGACAGAGGGGAAATTAGTCTGATAAAGTCCTTCGTAAAACAGGGTGAGCTTAATCCCCAAGTATTGCAAGACCGAAAGCCATTGAAAAGAAAATGATTGTTTCAGTGTTGTCAGCAGTGAAGGGGAAAGGGTAATAGACATGGCTTTAGATTTAGCGTGATTGACATAAAGGCCTGAAAGAACAGGGAAGAAATCCAGAACTGCCAGTAGGTTGGGCAGAGTAACCCATGGATTCGTAACTGACAACAATATATCATCCACAAACAACTACAACTTATGCTGGGAATCGGCTACATCCAGCCCCTTAATATCAGGATGCATATGGATAGCTCCTGCCAGGAGTTCCAAAGCCAAAATGAATACTATGGGAGAGAGCGGGCAGCCCAGTCTAGTTCCTCTACCAACTGAAAACGTCAAGGACTCAAAAGTTTTTAAGTTTTGCTTGGGGCGTGTATATAGCAATGAAATCCAACGCAAGAACGAGGGACCAAAACCAAAATGGTGAAGGACGGACATGAGGTAAGGCCAAGATAAGGTGTCAAAGGCCTTATTAACATCCAGGGATAAGAGCATCATTTCAATTTTGCGAGCCTAGTGTTGTAGATGTAAAATTTGTCTGATTACGTCTGCTGCTTGCCTATGGGGGTCAAAGCCCACCTGGTATTTTTTGATCAGACGAGAAAGAAAAGAGTTTAAATGGGTAGCTAAAATTTTTGTAAGGATTTTCATATCGATGTTTATAAGAGAGATATAAATTCGCCCAAGAGGAATGGTCCCGGTACGGTGTCGTGATCATGACCACATTAGCAGTCAGCAAGTCGAGGGAAAAGGCTGAACCTCCTTTCACCGCATTAAACATAGCTGAGAGGTGAGGGGCCAGAACATCAGCCAGTTTCTTATAGTACAAAGCCGTGTAGCCATCAGGTCCTGGGCGTTTTCTTGTCTTCAAATCGGCGATACAGCGCAAGACTTCCGATACTTGAATATCACGGTCCATCAAATCTCTATGAGCTTGAGTCAGAGTAGGCAAAGACAGTCAAGACAAAAAGTTGGAGATAGCATGTGGTTCAGCCCAAGTGAGGTTTGTGTAAAGATTAGCAAGGTGATACCAAAACTCCTCCAACACTTTTGCAGGATTACTAGTTAGGACATTATGATGAGTACGGAGGGAAATCGATTTAGGATTGTGCGTAAAAGAACGCAACCTACGCGCTAACATAGAATCCGGTTTATTTGCTTTATTGTACCACACTTGACTTGTCCAGCCTAAGGAGCGCTCGGCATCATCTGTTAAGCAAAGATCCAATTCCAGGCAAGCCTGGTCCAACAACCTTCGGTTGGAGTCGGTGATTGTTTAAATTGAGATGACACAGTAGCTATTTGTGACTCAAGCTGACGCTGTTTATGTTGCCTCTCCTGTTTGTGCCTTGAAGCTACTTGAATAATATGACCTCAAAGGACTACCTTGTAAGCTTCCCACAGTGTCACTGAAGAAGAGACAGAACCTGAATTGAGCTGAAAATATTCTTCAGATTTGTGCAAAAGGTCCGCCTGAATCTCTTTCAGCGAAAGCAGGGAGTCGTTCATAATCCAAGAAGAGAAGGAAGGATTGCAAAGAAGGGATCGACAGACCACCAAAATGGGGACGTGATCAGACCACGGCACAGTAAGAATAGAAATGGAGCACACAAGAGGAAGGTGTTTTCATAACACTAGAGCATGGTCAATTCTGGAGTGGGAGTGGTGAGGGTGAGAGTAATGAGTGTAGTCTTTCCCCCCAGGGTGGAGCTCACGCCATAAGTCTACCAAATCATGAGTCCTTAAGGTTTGAGCAAAATATTTGGCTGCAGTAGAGGGATTAGAGTCCTCTGGGGGATACTTATCAAGGATAGGATTCAGAACTAAATTTGAGTCCTCCGCTACCAGAAGAGTGCCTCGTTGATGGACTGCTAAAAGGCAGCAGATATGTGATAAGAAAGGTCCAGAATTAACATTGGGAGCATAGTAAGTCAAAAGTATAATGTCTACATTCTGAATTGTACCCTGCAATAAAAGATACCTACCATTTGGGTCCGCAATACGCTTCACACAAACAAATTAAGTTTTCTTATGGAAAGCAATGAGGACTTCCCTTTGCTTTGTAGGGCCAGTAGCCTGCAAAACCTGAGGAAAGCGGGCATCAAAATACTTCGGGCTGGAGGTAGCAGAAAAGTGAGTTTCCTGTCGGCAAGCAATATTCACATGGTGAGCCCAGAGGAACTTAAATATCTTTACTCTCTTTTGGGGGGAGTTCATACCCTGCACTTTCAGGGACAACCAATTTAGCGACATGGCAACTGAAAAAGAAGAGGATAGCCTCCGTCACAATCCCGGGAACCCTGAAAAAAAAACACAAGGTACACAGAACAACAGACAAGGGAAAGGAAAAAAAGGCAAGAAAGAAAGTAAGCCATATACATTTGACACAATAAGATCAGCACAAATAGCATAACAACCAGCTGTGGGGGATAAACCCACATGTAGGCTGGGTAGTGGGTAGGACAACGGTCCAATCCAAACACCAGCTCGAGGGGGACGCAATGGTCCACCGGAACCACTCGGCTTAACTAAAACAGAAAATTATTTAGTAAACAACATAGGCTAAGTTACTCCACTATCTAGTAATCATCTGATGGTGACTATGCCATGTGAACTGCAGTCAATTAGCGACACAGAGGCAGGAAAAACCCAGGATAGCCATAGGCGCGAGACCGCTCACGGGTCCAGCACCATTAAGTAGGGTCACACCCATAGCAGAATATCCACCCCCGGTGCCACCCACTGTCAGCAAGAGAAGTGGGAGCAACTAAGTAAAGCTAACATGTCCACAAGGGCCTAGGCCCCAATTGAAGAGGTAATATATCACATGACTACTCAGGAGCTGGAGACTAACAAAAAAGAGCGCTCATGGGCAATGTCACCCGTACTGCTAAAATGGAAAAAAGTAGGATATTCAACAGGATACAAATTATCAGCTCGTAGAGACTTCCTGGAAGTGTTGAGCCTGAACAGTTCGAAGAGCTTGAGAGCTGTTTTGATGCAAGGGAGGCGACTTGTGTGAAGATTGGGATCCCCGCAAATGTGCAGGGATAGAGGCCTCTTCAGCCTCGGAATGTGGAAAGTCAAGTTTCAGTTCCTGGAAGTGACAACGAAGATCCGCAGGAGAAGAAGCCTGGAACTGACAACCTTGATAGGAAAAGGAGAGCTTAAATGGAAAACCCCATCTATATTTGATATCAGCAGACTGTAGTATTTGTAGATAGGGTCTGAGGGTATGGCGTTTTGCTTTTGTGACTGGAGACAAATCAGCAAACAGTTAAAGGAAGTTACCCTGAAATTCCAATGTTGGCCAGTTTTGAGCCACCTGCAAGAGGCGTTCTTTAGTGCGGTAATAGTGGAACTTAATAATAATGTCCCTTGGGGGGCCCTCCGTGGGTTTGGGGGCTAAAGCTCTGTGGATACGATCAAATTCCAAACGTTCCAGAGGGATCTCAGGAGCCAGTTCTTGAAAAAGGGCAGTAGCAGTACCCTGTAAATCAGTTAGCACTTCAGGTACTCCACGAATGAGACGGTTATCTCTACGGGTCCTATTCTCTACCTCTTCCAATTTATCTTTTAAGGTGTCCAGCTCTGCAAGGTGTCCACCTCCTGCTCATGGCCCTCCAAGACTGTAGTCACCAGATCCATACGCTGTTCTAATTGATGAGCATGATGGCCAAATTCCTTTAGACCTTTTACCAGATAGGAGGACAGCTTGCGAGAGGCAGTTGTAATCTCTTCCAGCACAATGGAGCGGAATTTATGCAGTAAAGCTTCAGGATTTACTATATGTATTATAACAAACTATGAAAATATCACCCTGAATGAGGTTGCTGGGTAACATTTACTCCATATCTCCATGTATATTGGACTCTTCTTATAAAATGTGATAATTTATATTAGATGTCATTTTTTTAGGATCCTCATTTTCTTTCTTTATTTTCTTCTTGGCATCTATATCTCCAAGAGATATGAAAAGTTATATCTACTTATTGTTTATGATCATTTCTGGTTTTGCTGTTTTTAATAATTTCCCTTTAGGATTAATAAAGTATTCTGATTGAATGATTGACTGATGACTCCAGCAATTGTTAGGTAATATCAGGGAATCCATTCCTATATGCCTCATACCCTCAAATACTAAGTTTGCAGTCTTACTTATATGCAGTCTTACTTATATGAAAGTGCAAAGTCATATAACAGAAATGATTGCCTTTCAGGATCCTATTTCCAATAGCTGTGTTTAGTTATATCTACCGTACTTATGTGATCCCGGAAATTAGTAGGAAATATTGAGCATTTTTTTTCTTCCATGCCTAAATTCATAATCCCTGGACATGCAGGGGGAGGAAAATAATCAATCATGTGATTTTATTCATGGATCACAGATCTTGTAGACAGCCACCAAAACAGCCCCACTAGGTGTCAACCAATATTGCAACTCAACAATATATGTGATACAGCCAATGTCTTTTAATGCACTCAGAAAAAGTTTTTAATCTGCAGTAATAAAAGATCTGCTTTATGATTTGTATGCCGGTTTGTGTGAACTCATTTGCATCTGTTGTTCCTTACCTCATATTTGTTTAGGTCTTTTACAAAATTTAGGGATGTCAATTTTTTTTCTAACCTTTGATACTTATCTTTCTATTTTTGAATTTAATTTTTTTTTGTAGAATAACAACTGGTGCTTGTGTGAAAAAAAGAAACATCAGTGAAAATGCTGATCTCAGCTATTAATCTCCTGAGGGATATCTGGCCTTTCTGGCAAAGAAACCTCTTCATGGATGCTTGACAGTTCATTAACTATTTTCTGGCGCCATGCTCCCTGAATCAGCGTATGTCTGAGGAAAAGCCTGACAATAAATGCTTTGCAGGAATAAGTGACATGATTGGTTCAAAAGGCCCCAACACAAGCAGTTTACTGCTAAAATGAAACACACGGCAAAGAAAAAATGTCATCTGCTCTGAAGACACAGCAGTATGTGGGATAACTTTGCCGATTTGTGACTCTTTTCTGTATTTTGGGAATTGTGAGGCTGGACACACTGCTCTCGTGGATATAATTATAGTTTTGTGGGGGATAATATAGTCTGTGATGTATGCTAGTGGCTAACAATTGATGTTTGAAATGGCTCATACAAGAAATGACAAAAAACAAGGATATTAAAATATATCCAAGGGTAAAGTTTTTTTTTTTTTTTAGTTTGGATAGAGGTAATAAGGTTAGCAGCTCTGTTGGATTTTTACGATGTCTGTGTCTTCATCAGGGAGATTCATTCTTTCTATTTGGCCAGAACAGGAATAGAGGGGGAATCTTTTGTTCTGGTGACAACTGTCCAAATGGGATGTCCTCCACTTATGAGATATTTTCTCCAACTTTATGTTGTGCATACAGGAAACAAGCAAAGGGAATTCTCTTCAATAGAACACAAAAGCACAGTCCAAGCACTCTCTCAGTCCCAGAGTTCTACTGCACAGGAGACTACTAGAGTCTGTTATCAAGACAGATTCAGACAGTAATACCAGGGCCATAGATCATTTTTTTCTTGCGGTCGGGGGGGGGGAGGGGGTCAGTCTTGGGCACCCAGAGGACAATAATTCTGCAGCGTGCCTGCCATGTTGTGACAAATTGTGAGTGTGAAAGGGGCTTAAAACTTCAACCTTCTCCCTGTTTACACGGTAACATATGCCGCAGTTCTTGTACCTCAAAAATATGCTTTAGTTATTGTGCTACAAGTTAGAGCTTAACAGACATGTACAAACCTCAGCTTGCTGATTTGTAAAATATGATACACATACTATTACATACGCTTTTGTACACACAACCTTCAAAAGGTGAATTGCATTAGCAGTAACCAGCATTTATTGTACAATATAGCATAAATTGTGCAGGGGTCAGGTGTATGTCATATACAGTCTAGCGTATGCAGTCCCCATTAGGCAGAACACTACTGGTGGCAGCAAATCCCTGTGACAGCAAACAAGTATAAAACAAATAAGGGTGACCAAAGTCCTCCTGATGGCACAAGGGCGGACTGACAACTCATGAGGCCCCCGGGCAATAGGGGATCATGGGACCCCTGTGTCCTCACCCACACTCAAACCACACCCAAAAAAGCCTATGAAAGGTATTAGGGGCTTCTCATGGGGCTCCTACTGGCCCTGGGCCGTCAAGCAGTGCCCGAGTGCCCAAATGGTCAGTCCGCCCCTGTGATGGCAATATATCTCACACATTCTGTTCTAAGCTGGCGAGAGATAACCAGCAATGCTCTGGGTCAACCTCTCAAACCTTGCATTCACATGGTCCTCTGACTCAGCAGTCCATCCCCAGATGGCGATTTCTGTAGGTTGGACAGAGGTGGAAGAGCAGGACACACTGTCCCTATAGCACAGTGGAAGGCTTATAACCTAACTCCACGTTAATGCTGATTTTGAATACTTTGTTTGGGCCAAAATGGTTCAAATGAACAACTTCCTTTGCTAATATTAGCCCTCGCTGCAGAACGTTGTATAAACTGTATGTAACATGAGGTACATACAATATACAGCTTTGTGTTCCAGCAGTGAGATGGGGATTTCCCACCTGCTGTTGGAACAAAATCGAGTCCACCTGACCACTGCACAGCCATTCACAGGAAGTCATGTATTTTATCAGCAAATACAGGTATTTCTCTGATTGGCTGAGGCGGAGATTGTGATGTTATCTGCCTGCCTCAGCGGTGTGGTGTTTCTATTCAGAAAGCCCCTTCAACTGTCAAAATACAAACAGGTATTCAGAAGGCAGCAGTGTTACCTCCAGAATGCCTTTCAGCCAGGCCTGCAACACTCTCTAAAAATGGATCCACTGCGGATTACTCTTCAAAGAGTGACACAGGTGTAAATGAGCCCAAGAGCTATAGAAAAACAAAAGTAAACAAAAACAAAACACCAGTAGGAAGAGTTACATAGTTAGTCTGGCTGAAAAAAAAACAAAAGTCCATCCAGTTCAACCATTAAAAAAAAAGAAAAAAAGTTATAATCCTATATCCACAGTTGATTCAGAGTAAAGAAGTAAAAACACGAATCCCAACATTTTAAGGCCTGGTTCACACCAATGCGTTTTTAGTGCTTTTTGCATGTTGCAGAAACTCACCACAGTCCATTTAATGTAGTTTCCTATAGGACATGTTCACATCTATGAGTTTTCAGCTGCTGCATTTTTGGACAGGGTCAGGGACTTTTTTACCCCCAGCAGACTGCAACTCACATAGGTTTAAACCAGGCATTAAGGAGGACTTCAGACAATAATTACATGGACAATCATTCTGCACAGTAAAGAAATGGTCAAAAACCCCTACTAAAATGATGTAAATAAAGGTCTATACCATACCTGGCCAATGTCCTTGAAGCTGTAAATCACTGAAATAGACACTGTTGCTACACTGATATCTACTTGCTTCCAGGTCCTGTGCTGAGCAGCTGACCTGCTGCATTGTGAACACAGGAGGTTGGCCACTTGGCAGTTGCGTCATTCAGGCTATGCTTTGCATTTTCTGAATGAATGCAAAGTATTCTCTGATCAGAGTGGCAGTGAAAGTAAACCACCCATTCTTTTGGTGGTTATGGCAGTGGCATTTTACCCACCATCCCCCCTTCTGCATTTGTGGTCATACAGAGATTTAACCCACCTCCTCTCTTTATTGGTGGTCATGGGTTAAATTTAAATGTGTACACACATGAAAAACCCTGTAAATGTCACCGCTCAGAGATCTACTGAAGTGGAAGATGACCACAAATGATGTACTATATACAATAGAACATGAACTTTGCCAAGAATGTGTAATAAATGCTGCCCTCCTCAACTGGGCAAGTCTTGTGAAAACTACAAAAAGAACAAACAGGAGGGCGCAAACACCTAGTGCATTACCGACGATTTATTGTTCACAAAACATAGATGCCAAGTGGATCCATGCAATCCACCTGGCTGGCAAGCTGACATGTTTTGGAGGCATACCTCCTTCCTCAGAGTTAATGCACTAGGCGTCTGTGCCCTCCTGTTTGTTCTTTTTTAAATGTCAATGTGCTCAATCCCAGCCCTCTCCACAGACCAGTTGTTGACCACTTACCTGATCAGAGGTTCCTGCAATGCTCTGCCCACAGTGCGGTGTTCCTTTCATTGCAGGGTGCTGGAAGGCAGAGAGGGCTCCAATGCCCAGCATCTTGTTGCATACACTGATTGTTCTTGCAAAAGGGAAGGGGACACTCCTGTTGTCCCCACAGCTCAGATTCTGAGACATGGATGCAGCCACTGTGCATGCAGAGCTTCAGCACTGTGGATTGTTGCTCTGGGGGGGTTGGGCCCCCCTTACTACTCCCTTATCTACGCCCCTGACTAATAGTAAATGCATTTACAAATGGCTTGATTGGTGATTGAGATGGTCACTTAGATCTAGAGCTCTGGCCTCTTAGATTCAGAGCTCTAGACCTGCTCCACTTAGCAACCCAAAGGGACAGCAACTCAGTGTTCTCTGATCTGACAGACTTTTTCTCTCCTAGAGATGTCTGAGGAACTGCTACCTCCCTGAAAAAGAAACAAGACTAAGAAGGTCAAATAGTTCTTCTCAGTCTCAGAAAAGGATGACTCACAAGATGGAGCTGGTGAAGATGCCCAGTCTGCAGGGAAGCGCATTTTCCAAGACTCAGACCAGGATTCAGATAACACCTTAACTAAACAGTCTGCCACCTCATCTTTGCACCACAAGATTCACTTTTTGAATATAAAAGAACTAATTCCGGCTGCCAATCACAAGGTGGACAAACAACCTGATTCCTATGTGTACATTACTATGTACATAGACATATCTCCAGGCACAGCTCAAACAGTTCAAAATAAGTAATAATTTTTACAGATTTCTAAAGTTCTTCATAACCATAAAATTGACTACAGATGAGGTTTCCCACCTAGGTTTGGAAAGATCCCCGTAGATTGATTATCGCCTCCCAAACTCAGACTCTTGTGCTCTTATGCCTGAAAGAAACAATAGCACAAAGAATTCTTCCTGCACTAGGGGAGTTGGCCCAAATGACATAAACAGGCTGAAGTCACACCTTGGCCTTCATGGGATGCACTTGCCTTGCTGCCCTCAAAAGACTGGGGGGCTCTAGGAGTACTGCAGGAACAATATACAAACAGAGGGCGCACTGGCCTAGTGCATTCACTTTTTAAATGTTTATTTGGTAAAAAAGTAAGTAATATACTCACAAAGTCATAAAAGGTACATAAAAGCCTGAAGGTTCTGAGGAAGAGGATAGGTCCTCGAAACACGTCAGCTGTGGATATTCCATCATTCTTTCACATCCCGATGTTTTGCGGACTGTTTGTGCTGTACTCATGAAATGTATTTGTACCATTTATGATTTTGTGAGTATATTACTTACTTTTTTACCAACTAAACATTGAAGAGATTAATGCAGTAGGCCAGTGTGCCCTCTGTTTGTCTATTGTTCCTGCTGAAACAATAAAACTCCTTGGCAAATGGGGCTTTATAAACAGCCCACCACAAAATACCTTCCTGCAACACCTTTTAACACCTCTGGATATCTCCTGCATCTCTGCAAACTGGACTGAACACTCCAAAATCTAAAAGTTAAAGTGGTATTAGACCCAAAAGCAAGAATTTATTGTATTGCAGCTTACCAATTCTTAGACGTGATGGCTGCATTAATTTTCTTTTTTAAACTTCCTTTCTTCTGTTTTCATCTGATGATATGGTCAGTAAGTCTGATGTTTTTTTATATAACAAGCTCTCCAGCAGAATGTATCACTTACAGAGATGGTAAATCTAAGAAAAGTAAACTAATGCAGCCACCACATCTAATGATTCATAAGTTGCTATATGTTATATCTTTGGTTTGAGGTTTATTACCCTCCGTTCCGTTTCCGCCACCCCCCTCTGCCAATCCCTCCACTGGCTTCCGATTGCGCAACGGATCAAATTCAAAATCCTAACGCTGACGTACAAAGCTGTCCACCATACTGCCCCGAACTACATCACTGACCTAATATCCAAGTACCACCCAGCAAGCACACTCCGCTCCTCACAAGACCTCCTTCTCTCTAGTTCCCTGGTCTCCTCCTTCCATGCCCGCCTCCAGGACTTCTCCAGGGTGTCACCCATCCTCTGGAACTCCCTGCCCCAACCCATCAGATTATCACCTACTCTCCTCTCCTTTAGGCGCACCCTGAAAACCCATCTCTTCAGGGAAGCCTACCCCGCCCCCTGCTAACTTGCCGACCTCCTCCACTCTTCCTACCACTCCATCCCCCACAGCTATCTCCTCCTGTGCCACCATCCCCTCCCTCCTAGATTGTAAGCTCAAAAGAGCAGGGCCCTCGATCCCCTCATGTTTTGCATTGTATTGGTATTGTTCTGTCACATGTTCTGTTCCCCTCTGTAATGTACAGCGCTGAGCGAACTATTGGCGCTTTATAAATACTGTATAATAATAATAATAATAATATTACCACTTTAATCAGCCTTTTTTTCCTTTTTTTCATTGAGTTATTACTACTCACTAAGGTTGGCCATACATTATACAATTTCCTTATTCAATTTCCTTTATAATTACCTTCAACTATGTAGTACTAAGGACCTGCCTGATTGCATACAAATTGAAAGTGTTTAGTCTTTGATAAGTTTAAAAGAAAATTGTGCAAGAACATTGTATAATGTATGCCCAGCCTAAGGCTGCTTAAGGTTGCACTGTTTTTGGGTGGATTATAGGTTTTAGGCTCCATCCACGTTGCTTCTTCCTCAAATGCTCAGTGTAATTGTTATGCTGTATATGACTTTTGTTCTTGGTACTTATTTTTACAGGAAATCATGTTTTGTATGTTTATGGTTTTAGATATAGAAAGTATACTAGATACCACTTATCCCAAAAGGAGACACCCACATTTTCTTAAACTTTTCTGCAGTGAGGACCTCTGTGGTGCATGGAGATGCCTATATGGAACTGAAAAAGATTTTACTTTTTTCACAAGCTCAAACGTTTTCCTAACATATTAATTTGTTCATTTTGGACGCATTTTTACAATCTGTTGTTAAAACAAATATCAGGGTAAATACTTGGTCAGATTATGCAACAATACCTATCCTAATATTGAATGATTCCACATACTCATCTTCATCTCCCTGGAGATTAAATGTCTTCATACTATGCACCCCTGTCTACCAGACACAAATTAGAACCTACTTTCAACATAATGCCCTCTCAGTAAATGATCCTTGCATATCCGTTTGCCTCTTGGGGGATCAGGAAGGAAGTTTTTTCCCAGCAGGTGCAAATTGGATCATGCTTTGCTGGGTTTTATTTTGCCTTCCTCTGGATCAACTGTGGGTATAGGATTATAACTTTTTTTTTTTCTATGGTTGAACTGGATGGACTTTTGTCTTTTTTCAGCCAGACTAACTGTGTAACTATGTAACTATATTATGGAACACACATAAAGCTCTATTAAGGAGCCTATTAATTAAACTTGGTGCTTTAGAGAGGAAGAACAGACTTCAACACTTAACTGACCTGACTCAATCTATTCACACAGTAGAAGATCAAAATAAAACAATACTACTCTTCCACAGAAAAATAACCCAGAGATCTTAGACACAAAGGTGGTCTCTGTTTTATAGCTCAACATGAAAATGTTCACAAAAGACTAAAATAACCCCATTATGCATTATGCCTATGGAATAAACCTGATATGCAGTTGGTTGAAGAAAAAGAAAGGAAAATTACCAACAACCAACTAATAACCAATCAATTTGCCCAATACTGTTTTAGCTTTTATAATCTTTAATACTACCCTGATCACCCATCTCCTACTGTACAAATGCATTACAAATTTTTTAGACACTATAAAGCTCCCTTTAATCATGTCAGAACACTTAGATCAAATCTCTAGGCCCTTTTCTATTATATAAACACAATCTGAGATAGGAAAACCTCCCCTACATAAATCCCCTGGCTCAGATGGCTTCAGTAATGAGTATTATAAGACCTTTGTTGTCTATTTAACCCCATACCTACATTCTATTTTAACCCTACTTGACCAAACAAGTATTAACCCTTCTGAATCACTGCAAGCCTTAGTAGTCACAATGCACATGCCAGGTAAAACTTAGGTCTCCTATGAATTATCATCCCATCTTTCTGATAAATACTGAGACTAAAGTATTTGCCAAATTCATAGCATCTAGATTAGACAATTTTCTTCATTACCAAATCAAATAAGACCAGGTGGTTTTACTAAAGGCCTTCAGGCTTTGTATGGAACTAGAAGATTTTGAACCTAATACAATGCACAGAAAAGTGGCAAATCACTTCTATGCCTCCTTCATTGGATGCAGAGAAGGAATTTTACTAAGCTCACTGGGGCTACTCGGAGCAAGTCTTTCTCAAATGTGGACTACATGGTTTCATAAATTGTGATACATGCATTGTATACTGTACTGAGTGATAGAGTTTTCAAATCAGGCCTTGTCTCTAGCCCATTCCCAATCACCAATGGCACCAAAAGGCATGGGAGAGTTCTTCCCACCTGATTTTTGCCCTAGTAATGGAACACTTCAATGAAAGTAATAAGATTTAACACAAATAACAGTGGAATACAAGTTGGTAACTACAAACACAAAATAGTATTCTATGCTGTGATTATGTTTATTACTAGTGATACTATTATTAACCCTATTTCCTCTTTAATGTGGGTAAAAAAACACATTTGATGAAGTATTACTATATAAAGAAAAAAACACAACCAAATCACAAATGCTAGGTATTCATACGTTTTGGCTTTCTCTCAAAAAGATATCCCAGTCTTCCCTCTTCTCATGGTTTCCATCTAACATGCTACCAAACTTAGGGATATGTCTCATCTCCCTTAACTCCAGTCCTATTCATATAAAATACAACTAACTCTTTAGAGAGGCTAAAGACTAGTTTCATAATGTTTACATTGCCTAAATTTCTCTATATATTCATAATTCTTCACATTCAATTCCCATGGTCTTACTAAATCACAAACTCTTATGAACCAATATATCTGGGGTGGTAGTAAACCAAAATTCAGAAACTTTTTACTTTATTCCCCAAGAACCAAAATAGGCATGGGAGCACCGAATATTCATTACTACTACAAAGGTATGGGCTCATACTGATTGTACCTCAATAAGTACTGATCTACATGACCTCCTAGAAGCACTACTCTTGGGTCACAATATGCGCCAAGATCACCCAACACCCAAGATCACAATAGAGGCAGGACAAGTCCTAATTTTTCCACCTTACAGATCATACACAAAACATAGACTATAAATCCTTTTCCCTGAGAGTGTTGAAAGTATTTATTCAAGATCTCAGCTTACACAACTGGATCCAAGAGGGTATAGATACAGTAATTTTATGCCATGAACATCCTCAAAATGCTTTCAGACCTATAGAGGGAATTTTTCTTACCACAACTTTATTTCTGCAAATATCTTCAAATCAGATGTTTTTTATCCACAAAACCTCTTGCCAAATCACTCTTATTGTTCTACAACACTTACAAATCACTTAAAAGCATTGCCGTATTTTATCATCTTTTTACTTCTTCATCACCAACTCGAAAATCAACAGTTATGATCCAAGAACAAAATTTCTCTATGATGTTTTCAGACTGTTAAAGGAATAAAACTTAATATTGGGTCCAGAAACTATCAAAATGCATTACTTACTGGGAATTGCAAATAAACGTATGCATGGATGGTATTGCACTCCCCAAAAGCCCTCTTATATCTTTCTTACTCATTCTCCTTTAAGCTGGAGTGAATGTGGCCACACAGGTACCTTATACCATCTTTTTTTGAAATGCCATAAAATCCCTTTTTGAAAAAAATTATTCCTTCTCATCCTCACAGTAACATCTACCAACATGGAGCCAGACCCAATCCTTGCACCTCTTCATATATGATCTGATCATTGGCTTTCTGACCATAGATCTTTCTTGACCCATAAATTTATAGCAGCAAAAAGGCTCTTACAACAGATACAATCCTGGTGAACTGAGGGAGAAAGGATTCCTTTCTCTCTCTTTTTGTTAACACCACTGTGTAATTCTACTTACAGTCTCCTCGTTAAGTATCTAGATATGTATAACAACATAATGAAACTTTTATACATTCAATCTATACATTGTATTGTAAACTATAAACTATACATGATTCTACAACATGTGGCAAGGAAGCATGCACTGTGACTGACAGAATGAGGTGGGTGGTATGCACAGTAAGCTGAGAAGAGAGATTAGTGGGATGGATTTGTTGTTACATGGGGAGCTGTAAAGGGACTCCTGATTAGCCGACTGTTGGCACCAAATCACCTAAGCTCCAGTCCCCACTTTTTCTTGAATAAGACAGCAACCCACTGCTATAGCTAAAAGCCTCCACCATATTGTGCCAACTCCTTGCCATAGACCTTCTCACAACATCCCGATCCATTAGCCTATATATTCACAAGAAAGGAATGTTCAAACAAAAGTTATAGTTTCTATACTTTACTGTTGTTCTTCAAATATGGCAGTTACACATCACATACCATACACAGCTGTAGCAGTCATTTGTGAAAGCAGAATATTGCACATCACTTCTAAGCCACCTTCCCTTAGCATCTCCTCTCTCCTCTCGTTGAGAACACCACAGAGTTGGGACCCATCTCTTTGTACACTAAACCTGTAGTATTCTGCTCTATTCAAACCGAGATTCACAAGGTGCCTTCTGTAGTATTCCAGTCTCCCTTTCTATGTCTCATTCCATAGCTATACCCATTTGTGTACGCTCTCAGATGTCACTATCACTCCCAGTGTCATTAGTACTCACTTAAATGGCTCTGACTTGCCAATTATTATTATTATTATTATACAGTATTTATAAAGTGCCAATGGTTCGCTCAGCGCAATTAGTCTTTATGTATCCAGGTCATGTCTCCCTCCACGCCATTCCAGTGTCAGGACTGCTGCAGCTGCAGCTCTAGATCCTGTGAACTTCTTCCAGGATCTCCAGTTGGATTGGCACACTTGACAGAACACTTAGCCTAGTCCCGAAAGCCTTTTGCATCCCACTTCCAGTCTTATAGACCATGCTTTGTAAATTTTTTGAGTCAGGATGACCACAGCCTGCTCTACTGGGTGTAGGCCTATCTCAGCCTGGCCTTCTGCCCTGTGCAGGGCCTTTGCAATAGCTGACTACATATGCGTGACTGTTGGGTGTTCAGCTCCCATGCTCTGTCTGACTAAAGCTCCTTCCATCTTGGCAATGACTGCACCCATTACATCACTACTAAAAGGCTTTGTCTAAAAGGAGCCCTAACACCCACTTACATAATTCCCTATTACCCCACTAATTTGGGACTGAGCCACCTAGTGGCACACTAGCCAACTGCACCTACATACAGGGCTAAGTGAGTAAAATGGTTGTACTGTGGTTGATAAGGTAGGTGAAAGGGACGTGCTGTAACTGGGCATGGTATGAGGCATGAGACGCAACTGTGGAACCCTGCAGCCTTTCTTCCCCAATTTTTATGATCCCCATGCAGATTTTCCTCCCCAGTTTTATGAACCCATCCGCAGTATTTCTTCCCAGTTCTGTGGCCACCCTGCAGCCTTTCCTCCCCACCTTAATTAACCCCTGTAGCCTACCTAATCCAGCTCCTTGTGGTTCTGTGTGTATTGGGGGTGGATCAGCCATTTTACTGCCAGACAAGGGAATTACTGTTTTTCTGTAGTTGTATCCTCCCGAGCCAACTCTTCAACACTGGCTGCATTACTGAAGAGTTGGCTTATGAGAAGACTGTCATCCCTCCACTGAATATGTTACCATAAAGTGCTTTAGTGCCAACATAGGAGTGCTGTAAAGGGGACTTAGGGTAGTGTACTGTAAATAGAAATAAGGCACAATGTAATATAAACCTCTTTTTCTATTTCTGTCTAGGGTTAGTACTTATAATATTTATGTATATCTAAAACAAAAATATGTGTTCTCTTTGGAAAGAGTAGGAGATTATTTTTTTGTCATCAGAGAAGATTTTTCTTAATTTCCTGTCCTTTAAACTTTACAGGAAGTGAGATAATATCTTTCCAATGTTTGGGAAATCCTCCTTTGAGGTTGCCATACACAACTTGAATTTCTTGACAAATAGGCCTAAATTCCAGCCATAGATATTCTTGCTGCTTCCAAGTATGACAAAATTCAATTGTTCAATTGACTTTTGTTGAAGATGTCTAGTGGAAAATTGTTCCAATCAGATGCAGCCAATGTATTTTGGCAGCCGCTGATTTGACCATCTTTAAAGTAAAATTAAAGACAAAACTTTTTTTTTAAATTTAGACAGTGCAGTGAAGGGTTAGAACCACTGTCAGATTTTTATTTTTGAATTTGTCCTCATTATGGAGATTTACTCTCACTAACTGTGCTGATCACCAATGTCACCAAGAGTGAAAGTGAGGGTAAAGTAAAAATGTTGAATTGCTACTATAAAGAGGTTAACAACCTTTTGAGCCACAAAAGATGGTCCCATCAGTTGATCATTCCTACCACAATTAAGCAGTACTAGGGTCGTTGGTTCGAATCCCAGCCACGGCACCACCTGCCTGGAGTTTGCATGTTCTCCCTGTGCCTGCGTGGGTTTCCTCTGGGTACTCCGGTTTCCTCCCACTCTCCAAAGACATGCTGGTAGGTTAATTGGATTCTGTCTAAATTGGCCCTAATATGTGTATGTATGAATGTAAGTTAGGGACCTTAGATTGTACGACCCTTGAGGGTTAGGGACTGATGTGAATGTACAATCTATATGCATAAATTGACGGCGCTATATAAGTACCTAAAATAAATAACTAAATAATAATTCACCAAAGAGGTTCATTGCATTGTCTAACACACTGATGGACACTAAGCAAAGGCGTATATGAAATACAATTGTGCATAATTGAAAATCTCACCATCAATTATTTCAGCAAAACTTTGCAATGTATACTTTCTTATAAACAATATAGCTCTCCTTTAAGGTTATATCACAGCTGTCTCTTATGTTAGTTGCACCTAATGTTCTGTATGTAGAAATAATTAAAGAAATGGTAGATCACAGGTGTAGTTTGAGATTCCTGAGAGTGCAGTGTAAAGCATAATTAATAATGATACAGATACAGAAGTGGAGAGGTGCATAATTCAGATTTTCATGAAACTTGATGTTCAGTGATAATATGTAGCATTCTAATAGTGAATATTAGGGCAGATGATTATTTTTGTACTGAAAAGTTAATGACTTGCTGATCAGACCTGACTGCTGTTGTTAATCCAACTCGTCACTGATAATTATATCAGTGAATCAGCTAGCATGGATATATGACCAGTTCTGAGTGCTGAGGGATCTCACAGGAGGAACTGACCAGGCAAAAAGCATCGTTAGGCTAATTAAACCCACAGCCTGTCAAGTTAATCAAGACTTTTGTTATCATGGGGGTTAATTAGCTGTACATTTTAGAGTACTAGATAAGAACACCTATGTGCATATGTATGTACATCTGCCTCACTGTCTGCTGTCTGTCTGTCGTCCGTCCGTCCGTCCATCCGTCCGTCTGTCTGTCTGTCTGGTTACAGTTGTACTATGTGGTTCATTTAATTTAATATACAGCGAGGTTTGATTATTATCAGTAAGGATCAGTGTTCATTCATTTTTTCCAACATGTCAAACAATTGACAGAAAGCAAAATGTAATGTTTTAATTAAAAAAAATTCTGTAAATACAAATACAAAGTTTACATGAACTAAAGCAAACAATGCCAGGTTGGCTTCTGACATAGCTGCAACCTGCTGTTGACTCTTTCCTTTCTTCTCCACTGGTCCCTCGAAGCCCTCTCGAAGTGACTCTGTCATGAGGGCTTCCATTACTGACCTTTCCTTTGAGAATGTTAGTTCTTTGGCTGTCATGATGATGCTTTGGCTTCAATGCTTTCCTAATCTCTGACCTGAACAAGAAAAGAGATAAGGAATTTTGACACTCATTTACAACACGTTTGTTCTTGGTTTGTGACTCAAAAGGCAGTTAGCATTTCTAAAAGAGGGTCAGCAATGGCAGCCACCATACTCTTTCCATGACAGAGTCATTGGAAACCCTGAGAGAGATATGAAGGCTGCCATTGCTACTTCTCATTCTGCAAATGCTAATCTCACTTTAATCTGAATTTATAGATATGCACACTTGTTTCAAGTCAGTGACTCAAACCTATTGAACCAGTTGTCCAGTGTACTAACCAGACAAATAACATCTTCAGAAAGTGTTGGCAAAGGCATATCTCCTATTACAAACAGGCAGGCTCTCTAAAAATAAAAAGTACCCTCCTGTTTGCAGTATTCAACAGAATGTGCAGGCATGCATAGCTCTGTGTACATTTCCAGCACTGTCCCAGTATGATGAACAATTTACACGCATACACGGAAGTGACGTAATCCCGACCAATAAAGACAGTTGAAGAACGGCAACCCAGAAGAAGCCAGGGATTAAATGCCAGTGCCAACAAGTGACCCAGAGGCGTAGCTAGGATATTTTGCGCCTGGGGACGAACGGCCACCTCACCCCCCCGCTTCATATGGTCCCCCAGTCCCGATCACATTGATGCCCCCCCTTCATCCATGGCACTACTCCCCTGGCTGGGCTCTCCCCTCATCCTCTTCGGCACATGCCTGGCTCACTGCCCTCCTCTCCGCTCCTCTCCCGGCTGGCTCCTCTCATAACTCACTGTGGATGGCAGATGTATCAGATGACACGTCTGCTGCAGCCGCTGCAGTGATCTTGTGAGCTCATTTTGGGGCCCCTGTACCTTGGCACCTGGGTACATATGTACCCCCCTGCCCCCCCCCGCTATGCCTCTGAAGTGACCTCACAAGCACTGGACTGTTGAAGTAATGCCAGCTTTAGTTCTACTTTAAGTTGGAAATATGGAAAAAATCTAAGTTTGCTGCAGTTTGTCACTATTATTAATACAAAAGTTTTTGAGTCTCCCTGCTTCCTGTAAAAGTCCAAACTGTGTAGTAAAAGAGTCAGTTGTAGAGTATGGATCAAGTCATATTACACTTCCAGGGGTGCTTACAACTGCCGACTTTTATTCATATGGCTTTCCAAGAGAAATGATCTGCTATAACTGTTTGAAAGTGTTAGCTGATGTTGAGCTTTAAGTTCCGTTCACATTGCTACGACTTGGGATCTGACCTGTGAAGCTCCAAGTCGCATGACATGTGAAATCCCATGTTAGTCAATGAGAGTGTCTTATTTAGCACTACTGGTGTCGTTCTGACTTTAGAAATGGTTCCTATACTACTTCAAGGCAACTTGTGGCCATAGACTTTAATGGGAGTTGCCTCCAAGTCGGATCTATAATGACGTGATTTAGATCCGACATTACAGGAAGATTACCCAGGCATGAAAGTCGCGCATCAAGTCCCATCAAAGTTATGCTCAAGTTGCCAGCAAATCGCCAGGAAGTCGCCTGGCAAAGTTGCACCATAAGTCGCGCAACTTTCAGGTTGCAATAGTTTGAACCAAGTCTTAATGTGTTGGTCTTTTATTTAAAGTGAAGCTAAACACTGCGAGACTTACCTTCCTTTCAATGGTTTGTTGTTCCTCTCTAATGCTGGTATCTTTTACCTGACTTCTTCCAGGTGCTGGGCTGTGGTTGTTCTCATTGGCCAGTCCAAGATGACACCACTAGCATACCCAAGAGTACAGTCATCCCGGCACACAGGCGCTGTGCCTGAATGTAAACTGAGCTGCACTTGCGCACCTCAGTGTACACTAAAGAGGATTGCAAGCAGGACATTAGGTTTCTTTTATTGCAGCAGAGACATTCCATGTCTCTGCTGCAATAAATTGCCTGCTTGCTCATAGTTTTTAAAAGCGGGAATCTTTTAAAATTGAAATTCCTGCCTAACTCTATGTTTAAAAATGTTCCTTCCCCCCTCCTGATACCTATCTTGCCTAACCTGTGTAAAAAAGACCTATTTTAGGTCTCCTCTGGTCTGGTTTCGTGGTTCATCTCCCCGGTGTCAGTCAGTGGTGGCTGCAGGGAAGAGGACAGAGCACCGGCAATGGCTGGGAATGTCCAGGTACTGTCAAGGCTAGGTAGATTAACCCTTTCTGTTTAAGAGCGAGGGAAACATTTAAAACATTTTAGTTGTCATGTATCTAGGAATAGAGGGGAAATCTTACAAATTTTGTTCAGGTGACAAGTTACGGAGTAAAGATTTCCCTTACACTGGAGAGAGCTCTTCTCACTTTCAGCTGTGTCTCAAGACAGGAAGTGAAGAAAAACCTTCCCAATTGGAAAAGAACAAAAACAAACTTACCAGGGGTTTTATCTATAACCCATTCCACCCAAAACTAAATGTAAAAGTTTGGGCTTTAGATATACTTTAAGTTGTATCACTGGGATTCATGTTTTTCAATTTCACTTTTTAGATGGCTATCATTATTGATCATGTTCTTTTTACTCGGTCACATTATTTAGATTTATGGATTTATTCAATTATGCATTTTATATGCATCTGATAAACTCCACTGCTAATTCATTAGATGTACATCTTCTGTTTTTTAGTTAATTAATAGGGTATAGGATTTAATTGTCAAGATCCTTTTGGGAGTTTCTTTCCCTGGCGTGGGTACATCTCATATTTAATAGAAGGCTTTTTTATTCCTTGGGTGATTATGAGTCACCAGAATTCTTAAATGTTTTATAGACTGGGTTTTGTGCCGCTGTAAGACTTTAATATATTAATGAAGTGTTATGGATTTACACAATATTTACATGACATTTGTTGTGGAATGTGTACTTGTTTGGGGCTAATGTTTATATCCACCTTTCTCTTATAATCTATCAAATTCACATTTGCATTTCCTTTAAGATATCTGATACTCAATCGTCCGATTCAGCAATCTATAAATCCTTAAAGACCATGACTTATCAAGGTCCAACAAGAGCATTGTGATTGTTTTCCATTGAACAACTTCTACATTTTTCCTATTTATTATACATCAAAGAACAGTTTTCCCTTCTTCCTCTCTCTGACACTTTCAATTTTGGCATACTGTAGTGCAGAAGTCAATTCAAAATATATATTTAACTAGCTTATCAAAGCGCCTACATGTGTTTACAAGTGTTATTTTTAGTCTAGTAAAATGTTTGCACCACCTCATACTAGGCTAAGGCAGACATAAATGCTTTCCTTCAATAATTAGTTTTAACATATATATAGTAGTCAGCAAGGAGATTTTATTTGTTTATGGATTGATTGATTTATACATTTTAATGGATAAAAGTTGGTCCAAACCTCAAAACAACCCATACATGCCCCAGTTTAAAGTGTTACTAAACCCACAACAGAAAAATCAGTCTGTATATGCAGTAAAGCATGCTTGTTATACTCACTATGGAACCCAAGGGGTTAATCCTCTGCATTGTGTAAAAATGCTGTTTGGTCCTGACTTCTCTGACCCTCGCCTTCTTCCAGTGTCCCCCTCTTATCTCCTGATAAGATATGTTGTGGCGACACTCTGCACATGCTCAGTTTGGTGTGTATTGCTAGAGAGGTTTTTTTTTTTCCTTGGGAGAGTGCATGTGATCAGCACAGGGCCAATCAGCACTGTCCAGACAGAAGTCAGAGGTTCTGCACCCTCCTAGAGCAAAATGAAAACTTCTACTATAAGCCTTAACATGTGCTGAAGTCACAAGACTGCTCTGACTGCTGATGAGAAAAGGTATTTAGCAGTTTATATATACTAAAATAATTGCATTTCCATGCTTTGTGCGCTGTGGGAGACTATATATAGCAAATGCAGGGTTCTGGGTTTAGTAACACTTTAAGCCCTGTTTTATCATAAAAATTAGCTATTGCAGCCAAGGTTGATGCATGTGTTCACTTCTGCAGGACTAACCACTTAAAGTGTTACTAAACCCACAACAGTAAAATTAGTCTGTACAGTATATGCATGCTTGGTATACTCACTGTGGAATCGAAGGGGTTAATCCTCTGCAATGTGTAAAAAGGCTGTTTGATCCTGTCTTCTCTGCTCCTCCTCTTGTTCAAATGTCCACATCTTATGATCAGACTAAACCCATGGCCATTCTGCACATGCTTAGTTTGGTGAGTATTGCTAGATAGTTTTTTTTTTCTTGGGAGAGTGCATGTGATCAGCACAGGGCCAATCAGCACTATCTAGACAGAGGTAAGGGGTCCTGTATCCTCCTAGAGCATAAAGAACACGCCTCCTACAAGCTTTAACCAGTGCTCTGCTGAACACTGATAGAAGTTAAAAGACTGCTTTAACTGCTGATGAGAAAAGGTATTTACCGTGCCCCCATCCGATATGTGCTGTCATTCGATACAGCACAAGTCATTCAGCATGGTTCCAGCCAATGATTTATGGCTGGGGCCTGCTCACCGACTTAGTGAACCACAGCACAGAGCCCTGTGTTTACTAACAACACAGGGCTCTGTGCAGATAGCAGTGCTGTAGCTGTGTTTTTTCTCCCTGAAAAGCAAGGAGAAAAATCAGCCACATCTTTCAGAAAAAGCAACACATATTACACACATTAATTTGTTTGAGACACAGTTAACCCTTTGATCGCCCCTAGATGTTAAGCCCTTCCCAGCTAGTGCCATTAGTACAGTGACAGTGTACATTATTCACACTGATCACTGTATTAGTGTCACTATTAATATCAGGGTCAGTCAGTGTTACTCTCAGCCAGCATCAATGTCAGATTGCCCACCATAGTTCCACTAGAAGTCACTGATCACCACCATTACTAGTATAAAAACAAGCAAACAAACAAACAAATAAATAAAAATGCTATAACTTTCATACAAACCAATCAATATACACTTATTGGAATTTTTTTTAACAAAGACATGTAGCAGAATACACATTGGCTTAAATTTATGAAGAAATCCGATTTTTTTTTGTTTTTTTTTGGATATGTTTTATCACAGAAAGTAGAAAAGATTGCTTTTTTTCACAATTTTGGGTCTTTTTTCGGGTAATAAAATAAAAAATTAAAGCCCATTGATGATTAAAATGCTCTATTTGTATGAAAAAATTGATATAAATTTAATTTGGATACAGTGTCGCTCAAGCATGCAATAGCGCAGTGCCGAATAGCAAAAAACAGCCCGGTCATGAAGAGGGAAAACTTTACGGCACTTAAGTGGTTAAAGAGACACTCATTTTCCCTGAATATCCAATTACCAGGCCTTAGCACTGTCATATGGGGGGACCCATGATGTCCTCCTCCTGTCTAAGCTCTGACACCTGTCAAGTTTTTATTGCTGGGAAACAACAAAGAGAACATGCTCTACTGCAAATTACCAGGGAGAATGGCTATTGATGCTCTGGCCCAGATGCCTTTAAATTGTAGCAACAGTCCTCTAATACAATGAAGCCAGCTACTCGCTAACCAGCTTCATAGCTGAGTGCTATGAGTAAGGCTTTATCGAAATTTTGTCAGCATGCTACCACTGTATCCTGCCATATAGTCAATAAAGAATTGTTGCAATGGATGTTACTGAGTAGCCGCCTAATTGTATTCAAGGTTTTTATTGCTGTCCCTGTTAGAGAGATTCACCCTTTCTATTTGTCCTGTTTACCGTTATCGTTGAAAGTGAAAAAAAAAGAAAATCCTACATTTTGGATTATCCCCAGGACAGTAATAGAGGGGAAATCTTCCAATTCAGAAACTAGTTATGATGACCTGGGGCTTTGCCTAATTGGGAGGGATTTCCTCTCACTTCCTGTTTAGGCTATGGGACAGGAGGTGAAGGTAAATTTCCCCAATGGGACACAGGGGGCAAAGAAAAACTTGGGTATAACCCTCCCTTGCTCATTCCAAAATGATTGATAAAAAATTGTCTATAGTTAAAGTTCCTCTTTAAGTGTCCCCATTGAAGATATTTTTCCTTATTTCATTTCCATAAGACATATGTCAGACTTGACAAAAAAAGAAAGGAAATTTCCCCAGACAGGACACAGACAGAATCTAAAGGATGAGGAAAAAAGTAAGACATTTGCTAGATGTATTAGCTGTTGTAATATTCCTGAAAGAAGCAACAACATAAACAGTAACAACATCAGCAAAGAGTTTGTTTGTCTATGTAACAGAGAAAAAAGAAGCACATGGTCAACACTATGAGGGCTCAGGCACATGGGCATCAATCTCCATAGCAAGTCAAATGCAGCAAGAGATGTAAATCCAACATTTCATATTCCTGATATGTGCCTGCAGTACCATGTATCCAGTTCTCTTTGTATTGCTTCCTTTGTGTGAAATCCTTGGTGTTCCTGCCAGTCCCTCTGATTTCCTATTAAAAATTGACCACACTAAACAGGGGAGGACAGCATGGTCAGTTTTCTTGTTGTAGTGGGAACTCAGGCTGCTCTCCTCCAATCATCAGGGTTGTCCTGACACCTCCAACACACACACAACCTTTCACTGGGAAGATCAGTGTGATGCTATTTTTCCTCCCCCAGTTTTATGCAGCTGGGAACAAAGGGAATGTGATCACTTAAAAGCTTATAATTTTTTTATATCCATACACACATGTTTTGCCTTTCATTTCCATTTTAACCACTTGCCGACCCACCGCACTACTTTTACTGCAGCGGGTCAGCAGCTACAGCAGTACTGTTATGTTGCTACCTGTTTCCGGGTCTGGGGAGCCTGCCTACTCCCCTGTGATTTAACACAGCAGGAATTCGTCAACAGATCCTGGCTAATGATTCCTTACCAGGACCCACTGATTGGCTGTGTTAAATCACAGCCTAGAGTTCTGTGTTGTTAAACAACACAGAGCTCTATACAAACAGAGCAATCACTTTGTTTTTTTCCCTGCTAAGGAGGGAGAAGAAATGCATCGATCTGTGGTACAAAATAGCACACAGTCAATACATTAACACTTGCTGGGCACACAATTAACCCCTTGATTATCCCTAGATGTTAACCCCACCCCATCCAGTGTCATAGTACAGTAACACAGTATATTTTTAGCATTGATGACTGTATTAGTGTCACTGGTGATGTCAGTGTCAGTTAACCAGTGCCCACAAAGTGTCAGTTAGTTTCAGATTGCCTGCCGCACTATCACAGTATCGCTTAAAGCCACTGATCACTGCCATTACTAGTATATCTAAAAAATAAATAAAATAAAATTCCAGTATATATCCCATAGTTTGTAGATGGAAACCAATTAATATACACCTTTTAACCAAAAATATGTAGCAGATTACATTTTGACCTAAATTTATGAAGAAATTAGATTTCTAAATCTTTTTTATTGAATATGTTTTATGACAGAAAGTAAAAAATATTGTTTTATTTTCTTTTTAAAATTTTAAGGTCTTTTTCATTAATATAATAAAAAATAAAAAAAATCCAGTGGTGATGAAACAGCACCAAAAGAAAGCTCTATTTGTGTGAAAAAAATATAAATTGAATTTGGGTACCGCGTTGCTTGACTGTACAATTGTTAGCTAAAGTAGCACAGTGCTTAAAAGAAAAAAATGGTCTGGTCATGAAGAGGGCAAAACGTTAAGTGGTTAAACTGAATGGGTTGTTTTACAAGGTGATGGTTTATAACAGGGGCGGATTGACAACTCATGGGGCCCCCGGGCAATAGGGGATTATGGGGCCCCTGTATCCTTGCCCAAACTCAAAAAAGTCTATGAAAAAGGTACCAGGGGCATCTCACGAGACCCCCTACTGACCCCGGGCCTTCGGGCAGTGCCCGAGTTTCCAAATGGTCAGTCCGCCCCTGGTTTATAATCACTTTAAGCTGCTTTTGACTTCCTCGGTAAGTTGTTTTTGAGTTGTATGGACAAGAAAATCAGTTCAGATGTAAAAAACAACACAAGCCCTTTCTCAGTTTATAATCTAGCACAATACCGGTGTGAGAGTGACATCAGCCCTCATCTGTCAATCAAGATGGCCAAAGACCTCCACCCAGGGAAAAGCTTCTGGTGCCGGTGAGGGACCTCACAGAGTCAGGCCATCAAAGGTATGTATTTCAAACTTTAGTTCCTCTTTAAAGCAGCTTCCTTGGCTGTAAAGGATAAGAGGGTTTAGTTATGCTTTACTATCCCTTAAAAAAATAATAAGAAGAATTAAAGTAAATACAGTGGTTCCTTATTCTTCCTATCTGCTTTAGCAGACAACTCTAAATTATCTGCAATAAGCACACAGTATAGGGCACTAATATGCAGAAACCTATAGCTCAACTCTAGCTCTCAAGTGGTCATAGGTTCTTTACCTGAAGCAGGTCTCTATCAAGACTTGTGGGTTGGAGTTCCTTTAACCTCCTTCAGTCCACCATATAAGGAAATGACGGACGGGTGATGGTTCTCTCATTCTGGGAGTATGGCAGATAACGTCCTCCTACCATAACTGCGCATGTGCACCCTCAGGGGCCTATGGCACGGCCATCAGTGGTGTATCCCTGGGATAGAGAGGATCACCGATAACTGTAAAGAGCCGATGATGTTGGCTTTGTCACTTGATCAGCTGTGTCCAATCACAGCTGATCACATGTAAATAGGAAATGCCAGTTATCGGCAGTCCTCTCCTCATGCTGTCAGCTCATTTACAATGATCATCAGGGCACTGATGCCACATATCAGTGCCTACCAGTGCCCATCAATGCCACATATCAGTGCCCATCAGAGCTGCCTTTCAGTGCCACCTATCAGTGTCGGTCAGTGCCGCCTAACTTTCCCAATCAGTGCCGCCTATCAGTTCAAGTCAGTACCACCTGTTAGTACCCATCAATGCTACCTGTAAGTGCCCATCAATGCCACATACCAGTGCCCATCAGTGCACATCAATGCCACATATCAGTGCCTGCCAGTGCACATCAATGCCACATATCAGTGCCCATCAGAGCTGCCTTTCAGTGCCACCTATCAGTGCCAGTCAGTGCCGCCTATCAGTGCCATATGTGAGTGCTGCCTTTCAGTGCCCATCAGTGATGCCTGTCAATGCCCACATGTGATGCCTGTCAATGCCCATCAGTGCCACCTATCAGTGCCCATCAGTGCATCCTATCAGTGCCAATCACTGCAGCCTCATTAGCACACATCAGTGAAGG
Organism: Staurois parvus; assembly: GCF_062004578.1. Classification (NCBI taxonomy): domain Eukaryota; kingdom Metazoa; phylum Chordata; class Amphibia; order Anura; family Ranidae; genus Staurois; species Staurois parvus. The sequence continues at coordinate 3,306,237 of NW_028317883.1, forward strand.
AGAAAAATTACTTATTTACAAAATTTTAGAACAGAAACTAAGAAAAAACTTTTTTTTTTCAAAATGTCTTTTTTAGTTTGTTTAGCAAAAAATAAAAAAAAAAGTGGGGATTAAATGTCATCAAAAGAAATTTCTATCTGTCTCAAAAAAAAGAATAAAAATTTAGTTTGGGTGCAGTATTGCATGACCGTGCAATTGTCATTCAAGGTGTGACAGCGCGTAAAGCTGAAAATTAGCCTGGGCAGGAAGGGGGTAAAAGTGCCCAGTAGACAAGTGGTTAACATACAGGGAGGTATACTAATATAAGGAACGTAAGGAGATCAGAAGCACTACTCCACATAACTATACTTAGGAATCCAAGTTTGTTTTTACACTCAATTGCCCAAATGAAAATATAGTTGTCATTTAGAACATAGCCTTCACTGTAGTCGGAGTGGTCAGTGTTATATAATCTTAATATGCTTGATTTATTGGTTTTATGTTGTGTCACAAATGCTGATGATTGCCAGGAGTGGGTAATATAGCTGTTCTTGCTGCACGTTTTCATAGATTTCAATACATTAAAAACGTTTGAACATAATTGGATTTGCAAACAATTTTACATATCAAAAACGATGAACTTGGAATTTTAAATGCTAGAAACAAGGCAGACACTAACAAAATAGCTGCAAGGAACTTTGTCATCGAACAACTAATGTTTTCTAATTTGGTTAATTGAGCATCTTAGTGTCTGTAATACAGTAGTATTAAAATCTTGCATCCAGCATACTTATTGCCAAAACGTGATTGTTTGCTGACTAGTGTTTTCATTCATATTCTCCGCATGCTGAATGGCTCTGAAAATTGTATAAAAAGCAAATATCGCTTTAGCAGGGTTTGTAAACAAACCAATGTATAACGCATAAAAACATAATGTGGTGATATTGGGCTTGTGGTTCCTAGACAGGTTTTTATGGAATTCTGCCAATAGGGCATAAAGACGTATGGTGCTTTTACGAACCTGCGGGCAAGAGATGCAGCTTTTAAACACATCTGCTCCAATCCCACAGTTCCTGGCTATATTATTTATCAGGAATAGAAGTGGTGGTAACAAGCACAAGCCAGAGGGGTGTTAGAGGAGAATCAGGAGGCCGAGTAATCATCACCAATTTGGGAACAATGCTGCAGATAATTATTGAAGAGAGACATGCCAGGACCTTGCTGCTTTTATGGAAATGTGATGGGTTGCAAAACATCTTGTGCTTAAAAAAGGCTCGGTAATGTATGAAAAGTAATACAGCATAACAGCATATATTCATTGCTAGCCTGCTTATAAATACCTCTTCTTTTAGGAAGAGCTGGTACAGTACCTGTGATTGGAAGCTTTGATTGTTTCATTATGTGGCTCTGAAAGCACTGGCTTTGGCACTTGCTGCTTTTATTTTTGTAATATCTATGGTGTGTATTTTTGAAATAATGGAAGCACAGCACCAGCAGCTCGGTATAAGACCAATTTAAATATATGTGTTCTCTAAAGTGTTTGTTTTTTTTCCAACAAACAATTATATTAAAAAAAGGTTATGATGCAGTTATTAGACATACAATAATTTATAACGACAAGCGTGGTTTGTTGTACAAATAATAAAACAAATAAGACATAAATTATCGCCCTATCATCAAAGCAGGGGGAAGAGTGGATGAAGCAATTTGTTCCTGGAAAGTCAAAGATCTTCCATTCATTGTACATTTTACACAAATGTGGCAGAAATTATGATAAGGCATGTAGCAACATTGTTATAACTGTATATATTGTAATGTGCTTTATACTGTATCTATCATTCATTCTATACATAAATGCATATAAAAATCCAATTTCAATGGTTTTAATTAAATCCATTCATACTTTTATGCTAGAAAACAAAAACACATGTGTCACATATCTGGTAGACAATTGTATGGTATGTATGGTAAATTTTGTGCTTCTCTTTAAAAGTGAAGCTCAGTTTAGGTATTATTGCAATGTGTAGCTTAAAGTAGATGTAAACCCTAACTGAATGACATTCAAATTGCCAAAAAATGACATTTTTATTTTTAGTTATATTTCTATGCTGATGATATCCTGCAGCCTTTTTGCATCCACTGCATGTCTACACGAATACACTCCTGCCACTCCTGAACTACAGGCAGTTTATACTTACCTTTCCTTTAATGGTCTCATCCCTCACCACCATTTTCTCCTGTGTGCTGGTTTTCAGCCATATTAATTGGCTTGCAGGGGATGATGTCACTCCTACACATATCCAGGAGGCCATCATTCTGGAACACAGGGAACGGGCTAGCCATTATAAACTGAGCTGCTCATGCGCAGCTCAGTTTACATGGCAGGGGATGCTACAAAAAGGCAGGTAAGTGTATTTGGTTGCAGAAATTGACAGCAGTGGTGAGGGGTTCCTTCAATTATATACCAGACCCTTCAAATTTGGTAAAAATTTCAAAGGAGTACTGAGCACAAGAAATGGAAGGTACCTGGCCACAAAAGACCCCTTGCAAGGCACCTTGTTCCCATGATGTGGGAGACAAGAGCCTCTCCCCCCCCATCCCTGGCCCAGTGGTTGGGGAGCTAACTGGTATCCGAATATCCTTTAAAATAAGGAGGCCCTTAAGTACCCCCTCGTGTGAATAAGTACAGGGCACCCCTATTCATTCACAAAAAAATAGAAAGTAAATAAACACACTACACACAAGTTCTTTATTAAGGAAGAAAAATACCCCATAGTGTAAATCCATTGCCATCATGTGGCCCAGTGATGTAAATTATAGTCATTCATGATAAACAATGAACTGTCAAAACAAAACCGACTAGTTGATGTGCTTGGATCACACTCCGAAATGTGAATGACATCCCTGAGCCTGCAGCTTATTAGTAAGCAAGGGGGTGGGGATAGTGGCTTATCTCATTGAACAATTATGACCATGGATATAACCATGTATGGCCATGTAACTTCAGAGATATCAACTTAATACACACCGTTTCATAGTTTTCTTAGACCAGCCTTTTAAATAGGGGGCCTTCAGGTTTCTTCGGGGGTGCCTTAGCAAAACTGCCCATAAATTATATACAGGACAGATTTGGATCAAAGAAACAACCAGAGGGTGCATGGGCCTAGTGCGTTAACTTTTTAAAAGATCATTTATTCAATAAATAAGTGGTAATATACTCACAAAGGAATTGAGTATATTGCCACCTATTTATTGAATAAATGATCTTTTAAAAAATGAATGCACTAGGCCCGTGTGCCCTCTGTTTGTTTCTTCGTATGCAGTATTCTGGATCCCCCTGGTCCGTTGAGGGCAGCAAGGCCTACAGTTTCCAGGCATCCCACTTGTGGTCTCATACCTTTGTGGAGTCCATCCTCCAGTGCAGGAGTATATATTTATACCATTCTTTGTCAGAGGTTGGATCAAGCCTGTCTTTCAGTTACAAACAATCATAAGTTTTCATTCTACATTATTACAACCTTTTAGCCACTGGCATTGTAAAATCTGATGATATCATTGTTTGATAAGAAGGATGCTGGGCGCCTGCACAGAATCCTTGTTTGCCCTCCCCTGCTTTCTGTCAGCACTGGGGTCACATTAGCTGAGTGAGGGAGAGAAACTGAGGGAGAAGAGAAACACCAGAATACTAGTCAGTACCAGTGTGCAAAGGTGTATTTGCTTTAGGAGAATAAATCACATCTAACATCAGGTGTACTATGTGTGTGATGATGTTGCTACATTATGTAAACAAATAATTTAGTTTTTACATTTTAAAATGAGGTGCCTCAAGATTGTGAAATATTTTACAGGGTGACTTGACTGGAAAAAGGATTCAGAAACACTGTCTGAGAGTGTGCATGCTTTTTTAGAGTCTACTGCCACATACAATACGTACCAACACTGATTTTCCCAAGAACACTCAATCCACAGATGTCATCTAAAATGTATCAGCTAGCTACTGTCAGTCGTTATAATTTACTGTGAGGTCTGTATTCTGCAGCATTGTGTTGCCAGAGCCTTTCATTGTACTTTTTTCTGGATTGTTGCTTTTGTGTCCTCTGTTGCTTTTCTGTAACTTAACAAGCAGTTCTGAACTCAAAACCGAATCTTGCAACCAGGGGCGGACTGACCATTTGGAAACTCGGGCACTGCCCGAGGGCCCGGGGTCAGTAGGGGGCCCCATGAGATGCCCCTGGTACCTTTTTCATAGGCTTTTTTGAGTTTATGCTAGGACACAGGGGCCCCATATCCCCTATTGCCTGGGGGCCCCATGAGTTGTCAGTCCGCCCCTGCTTGCAACCATGTGTAGATAATAATTTCATTGCTTCCTATATTAATGACAGCTTAATGTTCAAGAAATGTCTTCCGTCAGAATTGTTATTGAATGTCAAATGTCCCTATCTTTCTATGAAGAAGATTGCAATATTAGATATCTCTGTGTAACTAGCAAAGTTCTACATTTCAACACAATATAGCAGAAAATCTACTGTTATAAGGAAGCAATTGCAATTAATTGCATAAATCTAATACTTTTTTCATTAGTGCTAGAACAGCCTTCTAAAACCACAAAGCTTGTCCACCCTTTTTGGAAGTCATAATTCTTATTTATTAATGAAGTTTGATTCTGGGTGGACTTCCAAACAAGTGCCACATGGGTTTTTTAGGCACTCACATACAACTTAGATTGAAAAAGTACAGAATTGTTTTTATTACAATCTGACAATAAAATGGTTAGAGCAAAGGAAGCCATCATACAGACAGATGTATTTGTTCGCATACAGAATAGTACACCCGGCGTGTTTTGATTCACAATGAATTAATTCTTCATTACTTCAGACTTCATCACTATATTGGTAGGCTCTGTGGATATAAACATATGTTTATCAAGATAGAAGCTCATAATCATTATGAAATATCACTACATAATTATACAGACAAAAAACTTACAAATATCAAAACCATTGCTAAGTAAGTGGAGTAGGTATGTTCCCCAAGCATAGTCCCCCAGAAAGGAGACCAAATGGACATATTCAGAAAATAAAATATTGCAGATTTTCAAAATAAATAGTGCTAAAGTCAATATGATAAGACAAATTACTTACTTCCAGAAGGGGGAAAAAGAACTATGGTAGATGTTCCAAGTTATATTGGGCAAGTTGTGGGAAAGGAGGGAACTGTCCTATATACATTATATATATATATATATATATATATATATATATATATATATATATGAAAACAATATTTAATTAATAAATTGTTCATATATATTTATCCTATAGCTTTTCTTCCCCTTTCTGTGAGTCGGTATTTTTTCTTCTCATATTGAAATTAGCAATATTTATTTTCAAATTTGCAATATTTATTTTTTTCTGATGTGTCAGTTTGGTCTCCTGTAGTGGAAGAACCATTTTGGCTTCCCTGTTCCCTAAAGGATCTTTTTGGAAGATTACACTTGTACTCCACATATTTGTTGTCTGTATAAATATGTAGTGATATTGTGTAATGAGTGTCTATCTTGATATACATGTGTTTGTATCTGCAGGGCCTACCATTACATTACCCCTTTCGTTTTTTTTTTATTGTCGGATGTCTTTTTAATATGACTGTGATAAAACATTCTGTACTTTTTACATTTGTGTTGTATGTGAGTTCCCAAAAAAATCCATCCAACCAAGTTATTATTCTCATTTTTCTTATTTTTGCTCCTATTTTCTTCAGGACTGCTTGGTTGCTCTGTTCTACTCTTTGTCCCCATTTGGTCATTTAAGTTGTTCCTTTCTCTGTCTCTCAGTATTTCTGTTGTCTTCAGCTTTTCCAAGAAAATCTCTCTCTACATCTAGAGTTTATAAAATCTTTAAACTTTCTCTGGTGTTCAGTGGTTTTTGTTAGTAATTTGGGAATGTTGTTACTGCCTTTCACTTTCAGCTCCCTTTGGCATCCAACTCTGGGAACATCCAGCTAACTGTAACCTGGTGGATATGCTGTTTATAACACAGTCTATAGTCTTTCCTCCAAAACTTAATCTGCCCTAGACAAATAACCATGTGTATTAAGAAATGGATTGTGCTATGCCAGCGGTTCTTAACCTGGGTTCGATCGACCCGACTCATATGATTTGTGATGACATGCCCCGCTTGTCCATCATTGGCTGCAGGTGGTCACGCAACATCGCTTAGCCCAGTGGTCGGCAAGCCGCGGCTCTTGTGTGCCGGGCGCCCGCTCCCCTCCCTCCTGCCACTCACATCCTGATAGCCAGTGATTGGCTGTCAGGATGTGTGTAGGCGGGGCAGTGTGACGAACGTGAGAGGAGCTAGGCTCCTCTCACAGTCCGCCCTGAAGACCGGAACGGCGCGGGAATACAGCGAGAGGAACGCGCGGAGCAAAGGTAAGTGAATTGACACAGGGGGGACTTGGGGACTTAATATGGGGGATGAATTAATATGGGGAATGAATTACTATAGGGGGGATGAATTACTATATGGGGGATGAATTACTATATGGGGGATGAATTATTATATGGGGGATGAATTACTATATGGGGGATGTATTACTATATGGGGGATGTATTACTATATGGGGGATAAATTACTATATGGGGGATGAATTACTATATGGGGGATGTATTACTATGGGGGATGAATTACTATATGGGGGATGAATTATTATATGGGGGATGAATTACTATATGGGGGATGTATTACTATATGGGGGATGTATTACTATATGGGGGATGAATTACTATATGGGGGATGAATTACTATATGGGGGATGTATTACTATGGGGGATGAATTACTATATGGGGGATAAATTATTATATGGGGGATGAATTACTATATGGGGGATGTATTACTATATGGGGGATGTATTACTATATGGGGGATGAATTACTATATGGGGGATGTATTACTATGGGGGATGAATTACTATATGGGGGATGAATTACTATGGGGGATGAATTACTATATGGGGGATGAATTACTATATGGGGAAGGAATTACTATAGGGGGGATGAATTACTATATGGGGGATGAATTACTATGGGGGATGAATTACTATATGGGGGATGAATTAGTATATGGGGGATGAATTACTATGAGGGATGAATTACTATGGGGGATGAATTACTATATGGGGGGTGAATTACTATATGGGGGATGAATTACTATGGGGGATGAATTACTATATGGGGGATGAATTACTATATGGGGGATGAATTACTATGGGGGATGAATTTTCATACCGTTTGTTACAACATATCTTTGCGAGCAATCCTTTTCGAGGATGCTGGACATAAAGACGAAGAAAAGGAACAGACTTTGTTGCGAAAATGACATGAGAGTGGCACTTGCCAAGGTAATGCCGCGCATTTCTGAACTGGCCTCTGAAAGACAACAGCAGAAGTCACACTGATTTGCGGTAAATATTCATTATTTTGTTTTTGTGTGAAAATCATGTTTTAATGGTTTTGTTCTTTGTTCTTAATGGTTTTGTTCATTTTGTGCACCTATGTATAAATATATACCTATGTTTTGAATTTTAAAAATCATATTTTATTTTTCCAATTAAGAAGGGTTCGGTGAATGCGCATATGAAACTGGTGGGGTTCAGTACCTCCAAAACGGTTAAGAACCACTGTGCTATGCAATGTTTACTAGGGGAGAATGTTACTCTAATCTTGTACTAGTAGAAATAATGGACAAGACTATGTACTAGTACCAACACCATAGGCTCTAACATAGGAGGATTGGAAATACTCTCAGCTTTAGTAAAGTTGGAAAATGCATTAACAATCTCAAATACATTTTTTCCCACAAGCCCCTTACTAGCTTGTTTCCTGTCTGTGTCAGTATCCTATCCTGACTGCTTTTCTGGTTTAATCCCAGTCTATACCTGTATCAGTATGTCTGCTGTCTACTCACCAGGGCCACTGATAAGGGGGTACCCCCGGCCCTCCTTTAGGGGGCCCGGCTCCATCAGCTGCAGATGTGGGCCCGTGCAGCTGACAAGCCATCTGCAGCTGCTAAATTCCATTGTTAGCCTCCTGTCATCCTATCACACAGCGGCTCAGTGTTGGGATGTTAGAGACGCTCCTGCTCTGCTCCATAAGTTTGACACTTTCATGTTTTCTTCTGTTTATATTTGATTGCAACTTTGTTTCTCTCCCCCAGACTGCTGATCCCTTTCTGTTCACTGCTATAAACCTCTATCCTTATACAACTTGACCCCCTCACCTTCATCTCTGGTTCCCTCTGCAAATCTATATATCACTGCTTAACTCTTTTTATTTAACTATTTATTTACTGATCTAGTTAAGTGTCCCATTTCCTATCATCTACAGCTCACATCTAGTATTACAGTATTAAAAGATTCCTAATTGTATCTCACCACTAGTCTGATTGCATTCACAATTCCTGGTCAGTCCCATTCCCTTACCTATAACAACCTTTAGGGCCAGTTCACACTGCATGTATTTCAGTAGCTTTTTTCTGCATCCAAAATGCACAGAAAGTTGGTCATATGATTGTCAATGTCAAAGTAGAACATGCTGCATTTTTTCTGCACAGAACTGTACTGAAACACGGTAAAATGCACCAAAAACACACTAGAATGCACATGTCTCTATTTAAATTGAAGAAAAAACTGGAATGCATAAAAAATGCACCACAACATGTTAAAAATGCGTAAAAAAATGCACATGCAAAAATGCATCGGAACACATCTGGACTGCGTTTCTATAGTGTAAACAGAAAGTAGGTTATATGGTTGTTAATGTCATTCACATCAGTGCTTGCAGTTCAAGTGTGTTCTGGTTGCAGAAAAAAAAGTAGAACATACTGATTTTTTTCTGCGCAGGACTATACTGTAACATGGTAAAAGGCATAAAAATGCACCGAAACTCACATGTCCTTAATTAACTTGAAGAAAAAGAGGGGAAAAAATGAACTGGAATGCATAAAAATTGCACTGGAACGAGTAAAAAATGCATCAAAAACACACTGGAGCGTGCTACAAATGCATGAAAAAACGTGCATGCAAAAACGCATCCAGAACACATCTAGACTGCATTTCTCTAGTGTGAAGCAGCCCTTAGGACTTGTTCACACCATTTATGGTGCAGAAATGCATGCAAGAGCCCTTTGCTGATGTGCACAGGTACCAAGATTACGTAATTGCACCTCCTCACAGCAAGTAAACACAGATGCATTCACAGCCATCAAAACGCAGGGCACCACATTACTGTGCGGTTTGGTGCAACACACTTAAAATAATATGCCTGTAGTATTTTTGCATGTTCCCACATGTTAGGCAGCCCATTGAAATTAATGGGCTGAGGAAAAAAAATTGTCAAAAATGCCCCATTCACACAGGTCCCCTAGCCTGTACAGCATGAATGAGTGGGTTGTTCATGTGGCTGGAGCCACCTGGTACGCTATGGGGACACAGCAGCTGTATGAACACAGGTTTTAATCTGACAGGTGTGCAGGAGTGGGGACGTTGCCCTGAATGCTCACTGTCTGAGTTCAGGGCTGTACACCTGCACCCATATGCCTGTCAAATTAGGACCTGCACTGTTTCCATAGTGTAACATAGGTTGCTTGCAAACAGCTCCAAGCATCTCTAACCACATAAACAAACCACTGATTCACACTCTACAGGCCACAGCACCCATGTGAATGAGCCCCAAGACCTCAATTACACACAGAGCTTTATTTATGAACTCAGTACAGTTTTATCATTTAGATTTAACAGGAATTTTGTTGGGATTACGTACATTAATAACGTATTTAGTGTATTTTTACCAGAAATATAATTTTGATATTTTCTCTGGCGGTGGGGGACCTGGCAGGTAAGCTGTATGGAGCCGTGTGATATCTAACAGTGGCCCTGCTACTCACACTCTGATCCATACTGATGGCATCACTGTTTTACAGTGTTGCACCTTGCCTGGTCTACTACAAGTTCAACCAGTGGAAAATCCAAGAACAACTGAATTGTGACACCATCCATGCCAACCTTCTGTTCACAGGTGTGAAGGTGACCAAGAATTCCTAGGGCTTTGCACCTCAGTGAAAGCAAACATCTGCTGCTTGAAACATGAAAGATTCACCTATATATGTGAAAGATTTACAGAAGCTTTCTTGGCATTTGGGATCAAACTATACACTGTGTATGGATGCTATGTATGGAAACCTTATACACTGAATAGTTTTGCTTGTGCACGTTTCTCAGCAGGTATTGGTCTTTCAGCTGCTACGTCTTTGACAGTGTTGGAAAAGGAGATACTTTTGTCTCCATTAATAAACGATCACCACAAAGATACAATCATTACAAGTATAGTTTGCATCCATATCAACATTATCACATATTTGCACATGCAAGTGGAAGACCCTGATAACTCTCACCCATAGTGGAGAAACTGAAAAGTCATTACAACCTCTGTCAACATAGTGGCCCACCAATTAACTTATTGTGTAAAGTGATGGAATTGAAGAAGATTGCTGCAACATTTCCAACAATAGGTCTGTCTCTGTAACACATTCTTAATGTTTACACAATGGACTTTTTATGCTTGTATATTGTTATGAGTTGGATTCATATTTGTGACTATAAATTATATCTGTAACATCCTTTAGTATATTTTTGAACAGTGGTAAAGTTGAGCTGATGAGTTAGAAATGTACTGCAGTACAGGATTACAATTACCTATTACCTACAAATAGTAATGTTCATTAATGCCACTAAAACTCTATCATTTTAAATAAAATATGGCATTTTAGTCTAGTCTGCAATACTAAACGTTTTCTACACCTCTTTTTTTCTGCAGTGGTAGCATGGGGCTGAACTATTGTTAGTTCTGAAGTTATAATAAGAAGATATATGTACAAGAAAAACGTAGAAAACATGCCCCTGTTATTACTTAACGAACATGGGATGTATAAATTGCAGCTTATGAAATATTGTTCCTCATGTAGAAATTCTGATGTGCTTAAACTAGCCATTAAGAGACAGATGTATGGATTAAACAGAGAGGCCCCAAGTTATTAACTTTGGGAACATAAACTGACTAGCAGGGGATCATTTAAACCAGAAAATAAATGTACCTACTTAGTGTGGTGTTTAGAAGCCACAAATTGCCAATTTTGCTAATTTTTACTGCTTGGATTGTGCACACTTCATGGCTTGTCAAGTCTACTATTCTGAAGGGCTTGTTTACACATTCTTCACAATGTGGCATTTAAAGCACTCTGAATACCAATCAAAGCACCTGTCACTAAATAAAATAAGTTCACATCCAGCTTGTCGGTCCGATAAAAAGATAGTGGTGGCGTGACTTTCCAGGCTTGGCTCCTCTCTCCTAGATGCGTTGCACCCCCTCTCAGGGCTTCCTGAGTAGTTTTATCTTTTACATCTGTAAGTGTTATTTTAGTGGGGAAACAATAAAGTGTTATGTGTAGAACAATATGTGTTGTTTTTTTTTGTTTCATGAGTCCATTCCTGCTGGATGTCTGACCAAAAGGAGGGTGAGATGAGTTAAGAGGAAGATTTGAAGCTATATTGGAAAAGGCTGTGTCTATCCAGAAGAGCGTTAATGACCTAATTTGGAGGTGAGCAGGTCTTTCACCTGGTGTGGTGGTGGTGGTGCACCGAATAGTGAAAAGAAGAGGATATTCACAGTGTCACGTACTAACACCAATTGGTATATTGTATGGACTTTATGTTGATGGGACATTTATAATCACGATTGTTTATCACTATTCACTATTAGTAGTGGTATATGTTATGTTTAGGATAGAGATGCTGAGAGAGTTGTGCTGCACTTTTTTATGAGGAATATCTACTGAGAATGAGGTGAAACTCATTTGACTTGTGTTCAGCAAGCAACAAGGGGGTGGTTTTGTGTACAGCATTTTATATTGTTCTCATAATATTTATTTTTAATTGAATTAGTTTGGTCACATCTGGTGTGCATCATGGAGCAGCAGGAAGGTGAGTGGGGTCTGGAAGAGAGCAGAGCAACTAGCAGACAACACATGTGGTGTGCAACATGGGAACTCTGTAATGGAAGGTGAGTGGGGACCGGAGAGAAAGGACTGAGCAGCATAGGATCAGCACACACATGGAATGCAACATGGGAACTCTATAACAGAAGGTGAGTGGGGACCAGAGAGAAAGGACTGAGCAGCAGAGGATCAGCACACACATGGTATGCAACATGGGAACTCTATAACAGAAGGTGAGTGGGGACCAGAGATAAAGGACTGAGCAGCAGAGGATCAGCAGAGCTGGGGGACCAGAGCAGGAGAAACTAGCAATGTCATACATGGTGTGCAGCATGAGAGCAATATAGAGGTGATTGGCTACCAGAGAGAGAGCATCTGCAAACCAGAGGATCACCAGAGCTAGATAAATACTACTGAGTTATGGATCAGCAGACCTAGGGGTTACTACTGAGGGGGGGGTATCATAAGAGCTGTGGGTACTACTGAGCAGGGGATCTGCTGAATGAGGGTACCAATGAGATGAGGATCTGCTGAATGATGGTACTAATGAACTGTGGATCTGCTGACTGGGAGTACTACTGAGCTAGGCCACTTCAAAACATGGGAACTCTGTGACAGAATGTGAGCGGGAACCAGAGAGAGAGAATTCAGCAGCAGAGGATTAACAATATTAAATGTGGTGTAAGCCTGTAAAATTATGGCATCTCCAACAAGGGTCTGGTGTGTCTTCGGAGAAGGAATGCAGGACTACCAATAATGTTGACATTGATGGAACCTTTAAGAGACAACATTTTAATGGGTTCCCTTTCATCTTTTGCAAAGCATTTGTTGAGGTCCCCTTTCCAAACCCAAGAGAAGGGACGTTCTTTTAAGGACAATATTTGAAATAAACTAGAATAGACTGTCAATATAAGGTAGGAAAGTGGATCGGATGGGGTACAAAGGAAGGGGTTAAGTATTTTGGGAATAGTGGTGAATTTTTGGTGAATGTTGCATTCACTGGTTTATAGATATGCCTGTTACTTCTACCTCATAAAACCATTAGTGCGAAAAATGTATCAATGACTTATAATCCCATTCGCAAGAGTGTATTACAGTATATATTGTATATGAATATTTTTTTTAACCTTTGTTGTAATTTGAGAAATTTAGTGCAGAATGCGAGGTCAGTCCTGCTAAGAAGGCAAAACTTTCAGAATCATTATTTTCCATAACAAATGGAAAAATATCAATTTTAACTTCTTATAAATATTTTTCCTCCACAGGGACTTCTTTTTCAAAAGTTCAGTAAAGCTCTTTATATTCTATGCTTCAAAAAAAGCTGTATTGGCTTGAAACACTGAAGTTTTTAAGGTTTTTTAATCACATACTATCATATGATGAACCTAATAAAAGAGCTTTTTTGAACTTTTAAGATAGAAGTGTAGATCACATTGTGGTGTTTGTGCACAGGGCTGTTGTTTGATCAACCTTTTAAATATAGGCTCCAATGTATTATCATGCTGGACAAAGTTTATCTTTTTCAAGAAGTCTGTTTTTTTTTTTAGTTTTTGATGGGTTCTAGGTAGTTTAATGACCTACTGGCTTTTATCATACAGTATCTTTGGACGTCTGGTGGCAAAATTACCACACCAATCCCAGCTTGGCTTCCTTTAAGTTTGTTTCATTCCTTCTACTGTATTCCCCATATTATACAGTAAATTAAAGAAAAGAAAGAGTATATCCACTTGCAATGTCTGCAGTTGGTGAGTTAACCTAGGAACTCAAGTGCAGAGATCTTGCTTTCACAGTCACTGATAGATAAAAGAAGTCTGTGGGTGAATCATCTCTCCAACATGACAAGCTGGGATATTAGTTTAAGATGGAATGACCCTTCAAATTAATAAAAACTAGTGACATATGTGAAAAGATGTCAAGGTGATTTAACTATCTCCTACCAAACTGATAAGCAGTATCTTCTAAATATTATTACCTTTCACAAAATGGCCCTGTTCTTTGTGTATAGGTGACAAAAGCATTTTGTGCCACTGCAAGACTTTGTGTCACCACCTGACTATGTATCACTGAAAATTGCTGTATCGCCTGCTATAATGCTATTTTGTCTTTAAACAAATCATTTTCACACTTTGGTTCATGCAATGTGCCTTGCTTAGAGATGTAGTTTCCAACTCACTATAGAAGAATAGACAACCCATTGTACTGTTGTAATTTCACAGAACCATACATAGCTATACGAGTATAATTACATAGCAACTTAGGTTGACAAAAAACAAATGTACAATATTTTTCAACCATTAGACAAACATAAAAAATAGATTTGGGCTCAATCTTTAAGAAATAGATTTCATTATCCAGACTTTTCTCACCCAATACCTCCCTAACCCCATACCCCAATCACAAGCTAAAGAATTAGATGGAGCTTTAACATTGACGGAACTATTTTACAATTGAAACCTGGCAAAAGCCTGGGCCCAGATGGTCTTATAACCACATATTACAAATCCTTCCTTGATGTTCTAGCACATCCATTCCTAAAAGTCTTTAATTCGCTAGGTACCCCAGGGCAGTCCATGCGGCATCTCTCTGAAGCACATATCACGCTTATACCGAAAGAAAACAAAGATCTGACATAATTACCGTCCGATCTCCTTACTGAATGTTGATCTAAAGATCTAAAATATTGCCCAATCGCCTATTACGCATTATAGACCCCGTTATCTCCACTGACCAAGTGGGGTTCGTAAGTTCGTACCTGGTAGAGAGGCCAGAGACAATACAATCAGGGCCATAAATATACATCATTGGTTGACACAAAAAAAGAAACCTGGCTTCTTCTTATCCTTAGACGCGGAGAAGGCCTTCGACAGACTGGCCTGGGACTACATGAAGGCTGTCCTGACGGGTCTTGGTCTTCCTCCATGTCTCTTGACCTTTATTATGTCTTTGTATGCAATGCCAATGGCCAGAGTGAGAGTAAATGGCCTCTTTTCAGATGCTTTCGCGATCAGCAATGGGACCAGACAGGGTTGTCCATTATCCCCCCTACTATTCATTCTCACATTGGAACCTTTTGTGAACTGCATTAAACAGAATGACAGTATTAAAGGGATTTTGATCAATGATAAAGTTCACAAAGTAGCAGCCTTTGCTGACGACATCTTGCTTTTCTTGACAGAACCATATATTACGCTGCCTAATCTACTACACGTTTTCAAATTATTTCAAAACTTGGCCAACTTTAAAATAAACTTCACTAAATCCCAGGCCCTAAATGATTCCCTGAAACAGGATGCGATCAAACAAGCAACAACTAATTTTCCCTTTGTATGGCAATCCGAGGCCATCTCTTACTTAGGAATTCAATTGCTGACCCACCATACAGAGCTCTATACTAAAAACTTCTTACCCCTACTACAGTACGTAACACCACCAAAGATCCTCAGACATGGGACAAACCGTTTTTCTCTTGGTTTGGTAGAGCTGCTATCCTTAACCACTTGAGCTGCAGAGGATTTACCCCCCTTAATGACCAGGCCTCTTTTTGCTACTTGGCACTGCACTAATTCAACTGATAATTGCGCGGTCATGCAATGCTGCACCCAAAAAAATTTACATCCTTTTTTTCATATAAATAGAGCTTTCTTTCGGTGGTATTTGATCACCTGTGCGTTTTTTATTTTTCACGCTATAAACAAAAAAAGGCCAAAAATTTGGAAGAAAAACAATATTTTTTACTTTCAGCTATAAAAAATATATAGTAAACTCAAAGTTGGTTATAAATTTAGGCCAAAATGTATTCTACTACATGTGTTTGGTAAAAAAATCCCAATGAGTGTATATTGATTGCTTTGTGTAGAAGTTATAGCGTCTACAAACTATGGTATAAATACTGCAACTTACGCCATTTTTGTGATATACAGCGCTGCGCTAGTTTAACGGACAATTGCGCGGTCATGCAATACGGTACATAAATGAAATTTACATCCTTTTTTTCCCCACAAATTGAGCTTTCTTTGGTATTTGATCGCCTGTGCGGTTTTTATTTTTTGCACTATAAAAAAAAAGGCTGACAATTTTGAGGAAAAAAAAACAATATTTTGGACTTTTTGCTATAAAACATGTCCAGTAAGAAAAAAATGCAAAAATCAAATTTAGTCATAAATTTCTGCCAAAATGCATTTTGCGACATGTCTTTGCTAAAAAAAAACCCAATACGTGTAAATTAATTGGTTTACGTGAAAGTTATAGCATTTACAAATGGCGGGAAAGATACTGGGATTTTTAGGGTTTTTTTTATACTAATAATGGCGATCAGTGAATTATGGCGGCGATCAGTGACTTATGGCAGTGACCAGTGACTTATGGTGGGACTTCTGGACTGCGGCAGACATTTTGACATTGGGGGATACTGAATTGGGGTCACTGACATCCCCAAAAACACTAATACAGTGATCAGTGCAAAAAGAAAAACACTGACACTGTACTAATGACACTGGGGAGAAAGGGGTTAACTTTATTTTGCAGGGAAGGGTTATCTGAGTGAGGGGGAGTGTTTTACTAGGGGGCGGGGGTGTGTGCTGGACGGGACAAGGCTGATCGAGAGAGAGAAACTCTTCTGTCTCGACCAGCTCGTCCTCGAGCTGACAAGGAAGTAACAGACAGCACAGCTACTGCAGCTGTGCTCTCTGTCACTGTTTACCGCCGATCGCCGAGAAACAGCCGCTAAGGATCGGCTGTGACCCGGCGACTGACATCCGCGGCGGTGATCGGCGGGACAGATAGGGCGGCGGCGCGCCCCCTATCTGTTTACAAAACACACGTTTTAAAACGTGGTTTTGCCTGCCTGTGCCGCCCTGCCGCCATATTTCTACAGTGGCAGGGCGGCAAGTGGTTAAGATTAATGTACTCCCTAGACTACCATACCTACTGCAAACGATCCCAATTAAATTACCCAATTCCTTTTTTAAGTCTTACAAAACACTGTGTACCTCATTTCTATGGGGTACCAAACACCCCAGAATTAGTTTCGACCAACTAACTATGCCTAAGAAGAGCGGAGGTATTGGACTACCTGACATCACACGATACTACAAAGCTTGTCACCTGGCAAGAATAGTTGATTGGTCGACAAATGGCAACCGTAAGGCTTGGGTTACCTTAGAAGCGGCCTTTTCGGAGATCCCGCTTGCAGCCACTCCTTGGCTGAAAAACACCCACACCCCACCTGAGTTCAGGGAACATCTTCTCATAGGCCCAACGCTATCATGTATCAGATGACTTGGAAAAGTGATTTCTCTTCCACCCTTGGCCCACTCACTCTGATTAAAATGAACCCAGAATTTCCACCGGGTATGTCGAGTGCCTTCCTAGCCGGATATAGCTCCACAGACAATTTGAGGGTACATCATCTTTTTAAAGATAAGACACTCTTATCCAGAGACCTCATTCTAAGCAAATGGCCATCTCTGACCCTGACGCCGTGGATGTACAGACAACTCCACCACTTTATACATAGCTCGTCACATCTAAAAGACTACACCAGACCACTTACCCCATTTGAAAAACTATGAGTTACAGATTCTGTATTTCAGCTATACACATGCCTCGAAAACACAATTGATCTCCAGTCCAGGAAAGCTTGCAGGGCCTGGAGCTCCGAACTGCAACTCCAACTATCACTAGAAGACTGGGATCACATTTATGAACATATACACAAAGGTTCCATCTGCGTCTCCACACAGGAAAACAACTTTAAACTGTACTCCAGGTGGTACAGAGTACCTTCCCTGCATCACAAATTCGATCCTAATGTCTCGGATTTGTGTTGGAGATGTCACCAGGAGATAGGGACACTCTTACATGTATGGTGGGACTGCTCTTTGCTACAACCCTTCTGGAGAAAAGTTCAAACCATAATCACACAAGTGACTACGTACGCTCTAGACCTCTCTCCCGCACAATTCTTGCTCTACCACTCCTCACTCCCTTTTAAGACGTACTGTAAATCGTTGCCCTGTATATGGTGAACGCAGCAAAACAGTGTATCCCAGTTCATTGGCGCTCCACACATGTCCCTACTATTCAAGAATGGTTTACCAGGATCAACAAAATTGAGGAAATGGAGGAACTGATTTCTGTGGCGCAGGAACGCCCCGAGAGATTCAGGAAAGCATGGGGATGTTGGAGTCACTTCAAAACCAACGCTACCTAACACACAACACTACATGACCAATCTTGACCCCTAGACTGAATGGTTATACATAATGATGTTTCAGAGAATGCCCAGTTCATTAGGGAGATTTTAGATTTACAATTAGATGGGTTGAAAACTTGTTGCATAACGGGCGTCTGAGTTTTTGACCCATATCTTGCCCTATTAATTAATATTAATTATTCTGTTATTATTATTTAACAGAAACAAGGCAAGAGTCTATGCAAGTCCGACAGCAACAGCGGATGACTTGGTAGGACAGAAGTTCTCCTGCCGAGGTTGTCTTCCAGGATAATCAAGTCAAGAACCAGCGGGAATCGTAGCCAAAGCCAGAAGCCAGGAAGAATGGCCACCAGAGCCGGGGTCAGAAGCCAGGAAGAATGGTCGCCAGAGCCGGGGTCAGATGCCAGGAGGAGTCTTTGCCAAAGCCGAGTCGGTATCCAGGAGAACAATGAGTTAACTGAACAGGAGCTTGCTGCTGTGCAACAGACAGGACACAAATGCAATGGACAACTACAAACAGCAGACTTAAATAAGATAAGCCGCCACCTCCTGGGAGGAGCCGCAGAGGGCTGAAAGCATAAAGGATCCCACAATGCTTTGCAGACCTAAGATGGATGCTAGCACATGGAGCAGCACAAGCCCTGAGGAAAGGTAGGACCTTGTTACTGCTAAACTAAATAATGACTTTACTGACTCGGCTCCTACATAAGAATATGATCCAAATTCATATTTGGAGGAGGGAAGGGGAGAAGGAAAAGGGGAGGAAAAAGAAGTAAAGGAATAATTTTTTTTTCCCCTCCACACCCCCCCCCTCCAATTACACCACTTCACATTCCTTTCTCTACCTGTTCTATCCTCTCAGACTTATCTTTATTCTTCCTTTAGTAAATACTCACATCATCCACATTGCCTCAACAAAATATAGCAGTTACTTTCTTACAGACGCAAATACTTCTAGGTAGCACACATTTTCTAATCCGGATACACAACACAGAACACACAACCTCTTGAAAGCTACCCTTACCCGACACTTCGTACCCCCTCATCATTAAAGCTCATTATTACATGGGTCAGTTCCCTTTACTATCTACATTACCTCATCTATTATACTCTTCATATCTGCAGATATGTAATATACACCTGTCTTTACTGCATTGTTACGCTATGATTGCATTGTAATCTACATGTCTGACCCGTCTGCGATACGGGACGCCGTTTATTGTGTCTATTCTCGGGCTGCGATCCGTAGTTGTATTTGCTTTGCTATGCCTTATTCTTTAATAAAATATTTTTGGAGAGAAATTATTTTAAGGAGAAATGGATTTCTAGTCTTTATGCCCACCCTTAATCTACTATTAATGACTTTCCTCTTTGCTTTACAGTATAAGACAGTGGCGTCTCCCATCTCAGCTTTTAATCACCTTGGCATTTGAAACCCTTACTGTTAAAATATGACAGATAGAGTACTACTATGGTATCAGTTTAAAGGAAGAACAGAACCTATAGTACTTAATGCAGATGATTTAATCCTTTTTAAACATATGCCATTTTCACAATAGAGGAATTTAGCAAAAATTTATTGGCTAAATTGGTTATGCCTCAATATTTGTGAGTTGTCATCACTAAAGACCCCTCTATGGTGTCATGTAATTGGTTGGAGGCCAGTGACGAGATGGCTTTCCTTGCAGCTAAACACTGAGCACCCCTGGAGGTGGGAACAGGGAGTGCAGAGCTCAAAAAAATTACAAATGCCGTTTAGGTGGCTCTGGAGAGGATTGCTTGCAGAGGTGTCAGCTGAGTGGTTGTCAGACAATCCATCAAGGCTGGTGGCAGGAACACAGGACCTTCTGAAGGTGTATCAGGTTTGAGGCAGTGGCCACAAGCAACATGGAACCCAAGTCAAGAGGGTGGACACACTGGTAGAGCTGGACCTGTAAAAAGGCAAGATCATGCATTGATAATTAAGCAGGTGGTGTGGCAGAAACATGGAGCCAAGGTCATTGTTCTTGAAATTTTAAAGATAGGCAACTCCTATCCTCATTTTGATCAGCAGTTCCAAATGAATAATAACTACTGCAATAGGAAACAGGCACAAAAAATACACACAGCATCTTTTCAAATTACTGTTCTGTTTATTTGGCACAATTTGAAGATTTGTATACACATGCTTACATAGGTATCACATTAATATTAAGAAACAAAGGAACACAGTGCCTCTAAGTGTGTACTGTAATAGTATTTAATAAGAATATAAGTAATAACTCACAACTTAGAAATTGAAAACAAGCTCATGTAGTGGAGAGGTAAAATGTCTTCTAGCCAGATGTTGGGTGACTGTACCAGAAGGAGATAGCCTAGATCTGCCAGCAGATGGTGCTGTGTATGTGTAGTATAGGTGGTGAAGCCTGGCAGAGTCTCCAAGATGTCCGCCATCTTGGAGACTCTGTGGAATTAGTGATAAGTAGAAGTAATGTAACTAAGATGATTCACCTCCCTAGATGTCTCTATATACTTGCTCACGTGACTGAGTATAGAATAAACAGGTGGCACACACACCTAGTGCATTATCCAAGGTTTATTGAAAGGTATATAAGATAAAAACATACTCACAGACGAAGCATGTATCTAAAAAGCATTTGCATAATGACGATGACCACAACTGCAAGCAAGGTGTTCCAACTGTCAGTGCGGTCAAATGGCTGACATGTTTTGGGGATGAATCCCTTTCCTCAGAGCTACTGACCAGCCTCTGGTGCAGATGTGTAGTGAATGGATGATGGGAGCCTTGCTGGTGATGTCTGTTATTACTCTCTATCTAGTGGCTGATCTCCCCGTCTGAGGAGGGTGCACCCCTGAAGCATTTCCTTTGGTTGTCGCTGTCCTGGTTCCCTTGACTTCCCTTTTGGCTGTGCATTTCCTGAGGCGCTGGAGAGTACATACGATATCTTGCTCACATGACTGTAATAGTTCTGAATTCTTTTTTTTTTACAGAACTGAAATAAAACTAAATTAAAGTGATACTAAACCCAGGACCCTGCATTCATTTTATCTGGTCTCACACAGTACACAGAACATGAAAATGCAATTATTTTAGTAAATATAAACTGCTAAATACCTTTTCTCATCAGCAGTTGGAGCAGTCTTGTGACTTCAGCAAAGCACTGGTTTAAGCTTGTGGGAGGTTTTTTCTTTCTGCTCTAGGAGGATGTGAAACCTCTGACCCTCTGTCTGGACAGTGCTGATTGGCCCTGTGCTGATCACATTCACTCTGCCGAGAAGAAAAAAAACCTCTCTAGCAATACACACCAAACTGAGCATGTGCATGTGACCACCAGTTTAGTCTGTATCAGGTGTTCATTTCAACAAGAGGAGAGGCAGAGAAGAAAGGATCAAACAGCCTTTTTACACAATGCAGAGGATTAACTCCTTAGGTTCCAAAGTGAGTATAACAAGAATTCTTTACTGCTTATACAGGCTGGTTTTACTGTTGTGGGTTTAGTAACATTTTAACTATCAGCCTAAGGAGGAAGCAGATATGAACCTCCCAGATACCTGTATTACCTAGTAGGGTAGTTGAAATGTTTAACATCCTGTTTTTTTTTTTATATACCCTCAAATTAGAGGATTACATAGCATGTGTCAAGGAAACAGAACTATTGTTGATTTTTTTTCCTCTTGTAAAATACTGTACATGTACTTATCCTTAAACTGGTTGTATCCATAGTGGATAGTGACCAGGAGGCGGGTTTCCATTCAGGATTTGCCTTTGTGGAATAATCCAATTCTTGATCAATTGTGTATGATGCCTGATCCTCTTTTTTTGAAAAGTCATAGGATTTTAAGATTATCAGATATTCATGATAAAGGTGTATTGTATTCCTTCACCCAGCTACAGCAGAAGCATGCCCTACCCTGTTCCTTCTTGTATAGATATTTACAACTTTTTTTTTGACAACTATCTTATAGCTATCTTGAGACCTCAGGGTCCCAAGGGGCTAGCCTCTAATTTAATTCCCAATTGAGTATCTCTCCAGTTTATGGTTAAAGCTAAATGGCAAGTTCTTATGCCTACTTTACCAGATGATGACTTGAGTGATTTGCATGTATCACTTGGGGTTCAGCATCAGTTGATACAACTATCCTTCACAAAACAAACCTCCTCCTGCGCATGAATTGATAGTCTGGTAATGGTTTGAAATAAATATCTTCACCATGCGGGACAACTACTTCAAGCCTAGCTGCCCTCCGAAGACTGGAGAAGTCCTGAAACCAACTTTAAAACACAAGCAAAAGATAGTGCACCAGCCTATTGAATTATCCCATGTGACATTTATTAATAATCCACATTAAAATATATTCACAAACCATGTGAATAAAACAGCACATCAAGTTACATATCTGTAGCAGAGTTGTGTACTCCACTAGGTTCCTAGCTGGCTTAAACATTTCGAGGGCTATACCCTCTTCATCAGAACAAACCTTCACTACCCTCTCAGCACAGTTATTTATAACACACAGTTCATGACATGAGAACCACAAGCCCATCCCTTTGTGGGGCAGGCCAACTTTCCCCGGGCCATTTGGCTAAAAAAGTAAACAAATCTGCCAAAAATGCATGACTTATTGTTCTCATCATACCCATATTAATCTCCATATTGTATCATTTTTCAATCAGTTAGACAATAAATACACATGCACTCTCCAGTTAAAATGTTCCTTGCTTGGAAACCATTAAGTCACTGCAAAGGAAAAATAGGAGATTCCTCATAATCTATTCACATAGAGGGGAAGAGACTAGGACAGGACGTTATGGCTGGATATAAATTCCAGCCATCACTTCTGGTCAGGGTCCATGTCACTTCCGGTCTTGCCAGGTCACCCATCACATTGAAGCCTGCCTCAGTGATAAAACGGCTAAGACAAGAAATTACACAGGTGAGGGTGGCACCTACCAGCCCATCACCATAGTAACCTCATAACCAGTCATGAACCTGCCCCACGAAGACACATATGCTCTTGTGGTGGTCGGTGCAGCATCCACCTGTGTAACATCTTGTCTTAACTCTAGAGATACGGATTCCCGCGGTTTCCACTTTGTCAGAGTAACAGAAATGCGCACTCACCGGAAACGCATGGGTTATGCGCATGTGTGATTATGCATCACGGGCAATGGGAACATCAGAATCCAGGCAGCCAGGCGTCTCCCTCACGGTGGGTCATCACAGACTCCTGTTACAGGTCCGGGGGATCCCCTTAAGGTAAGCCAGGTGCTTCAGGAGAAAACTCCTCTCAGGATGGCAAAGTGCTTTCTCTATGGGAGTGAAAGCTCCAGACAGGAGCCCCAGAAAACAAATGCCCAAAATAGTGTAGTATGTTCAGAATCTCAGGTTTATTTATAAAAACAGCAGCAGGTCAGTATGCATATGATACATCATGAAAATATGAAATGCATAAGGTAAACGATGCAGTACTGACCCCAGCGGTGTAGAACGCCGGGCCTCCTCGTGGCTCCGGCGGGTAAATGACGTCACGCTCTGTACAGTTCCTCCTTAGGCCTTTCGTGCTAAAGGCACATCATCAGAGGGGAGACTGCACAGAAGCGTGACCGACGCCAATGTCAGAAATAGGGGAATTGGCACATGCGCAATGAGCCGCGGCCATTTTCCCGAAGACGAACACACACTGCGCATGCGCGAGCACGGCAGCGCCATTTTGCCGTGGATCCGCGATCTACCATGTAGTGAGGAGGAGACAAAAAAGTCTCAGTGTGCAAACCCAGACACGGTTGTTAGCTATGTCACAGACCCCAGGGAATAAGCTGTAAACACTATACCATTATAGGGAGTGGAAGTGCAAATATCTGTAACATTAACCGTGCACAATATGATCTATGGGGTATAGAGATCCCCTCAGTGAATGGCATAAGCTATATAACGGACCATGGCAAGATGCAGAATACAAACGTATACATGCTACAAACTTCAGATATCAGGAAATAAAATGAGGATATAAAATTAAAACACAGATGTTATATATATCATGTATTGGGTCTGGCAGAATAGCATATCTAATATCACAATACCAGACCCAGTCAGGGTATTGGATATATGTCCCATAATAAATATATATGGAAACAACTGGAAATCAGGATAAACAGAGGTAAAAAACCAGAAACGCTTTAAAACTAGAAGAAAGGTTAATAAAAACCGTATACTCCATTCTTGCGCCCGTCTCCCAAATGAACGCAAGAAACAGGGCGGAGGCAATAAGTAATAAAAAAGACTGGTATAACAGTCAGGATAGATATAAAATAAAATGCCAGATAATAGAATGTTATGCATATGGAAAAAAATGTCTCCCATAATAAATTCCAAATGCTAAAATGTTATACACATGGAAAAAATAATATGCGCTTGGAAAAATAACTCTCATGCTGGAAATAATCACATGATGAGAATCCAACATAATTAAAACATAGTATACAAGAGAAGCTCAAATCACAATATATGATTAAATGAAAAATAAAACCGTCAGTTGTTAGCAATGAAGCAATTGACGTCTACCTCAATGTTGTGGCCCAAAGGATGTAAAGTTTGGAGGTCAAACACCCATTTAGTTTCGGCTTGGGAAACTGCCCTAGTTTTATTAATACCCCTCCAATGGTTATTGATCACATCAATACCAATAAATTTGAGTGAAGAAGGGTCTTTATTATGGTGGAGGCGGTAATGATTTGATAATGAGTGCTCCCTAAAACCCTTCTTGATATTGGAAACGTGCTCACGTAACCGGTCACGTAGACGTCTTGTTGTCCTGCCAATATACTGTTTTTGACAGGGACATTGTAGTAAATATACTACAAATTTGCTTTGACAGGAGATGAAATGTTTGATGTTATAAATTTTGCCAGTAACTGATGATTGGAATGTACTGACTTTCCTCTTTCTGGTATTGTCACACTTACAGATGATGCATCTATTACAGGGGTGAAACCCTTTTAGATCATTAAACAAAGAAATGCTATTAGGAGGATCCACAACATTTGGTGCAATCATGTGCCTAACAGCGGTTGCTTTCCGAAATACAATTTCCGGTTTCTCCGGTAGTATTGCTGTTAGAACTGGGTCCATTTTTAAAATACCCCAATTATTGTTCATTATTTTATTGATTGCCTTATATTGGGTTGAGAAAGATGTGACGAATGGGCAGATTTTTTTCCCTTGATTGTTCCTTGTTTTATCCATCAACATGGTGTTTCTATTCATCTGCGCCACTACCCGAATAGTCTGATCAAGGGTTGCCTCACTATATCCCTTCTCTAGAAACCTGTGTTTTAAGACATTGGCCTGAACATGAAAAGTCTCATCATCCGAGCAATTGCGCCTAATCCTCATTATCTGTCCTTTAGGAATATTAGACAGCCATTTGGGATGATGACAACTCCCAAGAGGAATAAAGCTATTGCGATCTGTTGCTTTAAAGAAAGATCTAGTGGTAATCCTGCCCATGTAGTTGACAAGAGTTAAATCTAAGAAATTAATCTCATCACGGCTATAAACATATGTGAGTTTGATGTTAAGAGTATTGTTATTTAATGAGTTAAAGAAGTTTATGAGAGACTCCTCCTCCCCATTCCATATAAGCAAGATATCATCGATGTATCTTTTGTAAAACAGCAGTTCAGGCCAATCTCTGGCAAAAATAAGGTCCTCCTCCCACCTGGCCATAAATAGGTTTGCCAGGGAGGGGGCAAACTTTGCCCCCATTGCCACGCCTCTTATCTGCAGATAGTAATCTTTGTTAAACCAAAAATAGTTCTTAAACATAGCAAATTCTAAAAGCTCTAGAATGAAATTCTTCTGGGTGACAGGTAAGGAGCTGTATTGTGTTAAAAAGAAATCAGCTGCTTCCATACCATCATTATGATTAATATTTGAGTATAGAGAAGCGACATCCGCTGTAACTAAAAAGGTGTCGGGAGAAGTAACTAAGGAGCTGACCTCGTTTAGAACCTGTTTAGTGTCCTTTAAATATGCTGCAGTTTGTAAAACGAGTGGCTGGAGAAAAAAGTCCACATATTCACCAATCCTAGAGGATAAGGAGCCAATACCGCTTATTATTGGCCTCCCCGGTGGTTTTATGGGGTCCTTATGAACCTTCGGTAATATATATAAGACTGGTAACTTAGGTGCTGATGGACATAAGTAGGACTTTTCTTTTTTATTCAGAATACCTTCTACATACCCCCTATTAATGATGTTTTTAAGAGAACGTTTGTACTCTATTTTAGGATCCTTAGGTAAACGGACATAAGTGGTATTATCACTCAAAATGTTGTTGACCTCATTGATATAATCTTCCTTGTTGAGAACCACTACACCCCCACCTTTGTCCGCTGGTCTTATTACCGCCTCCACCATAATAAAGACCCTTCTTCACTCAAATTTATTGGTATTGATGTGATCAATAACCATTGGAGGGGTATTAATAAAACTAGGGCAGTTTCCCAAGCCGAAACTAAATGGGTGTTTGACCTCCAAACTTTACATCCTTTGGGCCACAACATTGAGGTAGACGTCAATTGCTTCATTGCTAACAACTGACGGTTTTATTTTTCATTTAATCATATATTGTGATTTGAGCTTCTCTTGTATACTATGTTTTAATTATGTTGGATTCTCATCATGTGATTATTTCCAGCATGAGAGTTATTTTTCCAAGCGCATATTATTTTTTCCATGTGTATAACATTTTAGCATTTGGAATTTATTATGGGAGACATTTTTTTCCATATGCATAACATTCTATTATCTGGCATTTTATTTTATATCTATCCTGACTGTTATACCAGTCTTTTTTATTACTTATTGCCTCCGCCCTGTTTCTTGCGTTCATTTGGGAGACGGGCGCAAGAATGGAGTATACGGTTTTTATTAACCTTTCTTCTAGTTTTAAAGCGTTTCTGGTTTTTTACCTCTGTTTATCCTGATTTCCAGTTGTTTCCATATATATTTATTATGGGACATATATCCAATACCCTGACTGGGTCTGGTATTGTGATATTAGATATGCTATTCTGCCAGACCCAATACATGATATATATAACATCTGTGTTTTAATTTTATATCCTCATTTTATTTCCTGATATCTGAAGTTTGTAGCATGTATACGTTTGTATTCTGCATCTTGCCATGGTCCGTTATATAGCTTATGCCATTCACTGAGGGGATCTCTATACCCCATAGATCATATTGTGCACGGTTAATGTTACAGATATTTGCACTTCCACTCCCTATAATGGTATAGTGTTTACAGCTTATTCCCTGGGGTCTGTGACATAGCTAACAACCGTGTCTGGGTTTGCACACTGAGACTTTTTTGTCTCCTCCTCACTACATGGTAGATCGTGGATCCACGGCAAAATGGCGCTGCCGTGCTCGCGCATGCGCAGTGTGTGTTCGTCTTCGGGAAAATGGCCGCGGCTCATTGCGCATGTGCCAATTCCCCTATTTCTGACATTGGCGTCGGTCACGCTTCTGTGCAGTCTCCCCTCTGATGATGTGCCTTTAGCACGAAAGGCCTAAGGAGGAATGTACAGAGCGTGACGTCATTTACCCGCCGGAGCCACGAGGAGGCCCGGCGTTCTACACCGCTGGGGTCAGTACTGCATCGTTTACCTTATGCATTTCATATTTTCATGATGTATCATATGCATACTGACCTGCTGCTGTTTTTATAAATAAACCTGAGATTCTGAACATACTACACTATTTTGGGCATTTGTTTTCTGGGGCTCCTGTCTGGAGCTTTCACTCCCATAGAGAAAGCACTTTGCCATCCTGAGAGGAGTTTTCTCCTGAAGCACCTGGCTTACCTTAAGGGGATCCCCCGGACCTGTAACAGGAGTCTGTGATGACCCACCGTGAGGGAGACGCCTGGCTGCCTGGATTCTGATGTTCCCATTGCCCGTGATGCATAATCACACATGCGCATAACCCATGCGTTTCCGGTGAGTGCGCATTTCTGTTACTCTGACAAAGTGGAAACCGCGGGAATCCGTATCTCTACAGTTCACCATTGTGATACTAGATTATCACTCTATTGACTTTTCATCCTTCTTAGCGCTGCACTTTATTATTTTAGTTTGATTGTTTATATTTAAGGCATTATGGTTGCCTAATGTGTTCTAGCTGCTGACTTCTATTAGAGCGCTCACTACTTATTTTATATTTATTTCTTGTCTTAACTGCTTTACCTCTAATGGCAGGCTTCAATGGATGGGTGGCCTAG
Source organism: Staurois parvus (assembly GCF_062004578.1). Taxonomy (NCBI): domain Eukaryota; kingdom Metazoa; phylum Chordata; class Amphibia; order Anura; family Ranidae; genus Staurois; species Staurois parvus. The sequence goes on from NW_028317883.1 coordinate 3,334,765, forward strand.
ACCAGAAGAGATGACTGGAATGCATATCCAGTCCAAACTTCCAGTCGTGGGCATTGTTATGCTGTCCAGAGGACCCAGAAGAATAACTGTCTATACAATATGAAACAAAGGGGCGTGGTCTGATCCTGACCTAAGATGGCTGCCTGATCCCGGAGCTCCGCATCCCGGTTCCGCTCTCCCAGGGACCAAGGCACGCAGCTGGGGAGAAATATTCCATAGATATTCCGGACCTAGCACAGGGACAATATGGCGCTGTCCCAGCTCTCCTCTCAGGCCTTCCCTCAGCAGCTGCCAGCTAGCAGAGATCGCTCTCCCAGCCATCCTGCACAGACAGCCAGTGACCATAACTGTAGCACAGCCTGTGATCATCCCTGCTTCCTGTGATCACCCCAATTCTACAGCCCATGACCACTCTAATGTTGCAGCCTGTGATCACCCCAACTCTACAGCCCATGATCACCCCAATTCTGCAGCCCATGATCACCTCAGTTCTTCAGTTCGTGACCACCCTAGCTCTGCAACCCTTGATCATACCAGCTCTGCAACCCGTGATCATCTCAGTGCAGTAACATGTAGCCTTCCCAGCTATGCAGCGCTTGACCATCCCCGCTCTACAGCCCCCGAGCATCCACATTCTGCAGCCCAGGACCACTCCTGTTCTGCATTGCCACCGCACTCTGCACCCTTGCTGAACTTAGCGGACCTGCAAGAGGTAGCAGGAGACATAAAATCCTCAGTATTTGTAGCTATCTCAGATCTCAGGGAAGATTTCCAAACCATGGCTTTTAGACTTGATGATGTTGAAAGAGTCACAGCCCACCACGACACAGCCTTATGCCAGGTATAGAAAGTGACAGAAACTCATGCCGTACTCCTCAAGGAACTACAACGCCATATGGAAGATCTCGACAACAGGGGCCAATGCCACAACCTCGGGGTAAGAGGGATACCCAAATCTATAGAACCTTCACGCTTAACTCAAGCTGTACTTACCATATTCAATGATTTGCTGGAAAGATCTCATAATTCTCCAATAGAAGTGGATCACTTTCACAGAGCTCTGAGACCCAGGCACAGAGATGCAGTCTGCTGTCTAGTGAACTTTAGCTTAAAAGAAGAAATCCTTAGAAGAGCTAGAAACCGCAACCTTATCTCCTTCCAGGGCACAAAAGTCAAAATCTTCCAAGATCTATCCAGTATCATTCTCCAGCGTAGAAGTGAACTCTGCCCATAAGTGGTGAACTTACCACTTGTTGACCTATCAGATTGGTATAGCGACATCCGCATTCCCCTCATTAGGTGAGTCACCTCGATGGAAGATATTCGAGAAGTGGGATGCTCAGATCACTGATGCCGCCGGCTCTCCCTCCACTCCTCACCACTACCAGCTGGAGGTAGAGCCCCCAGAAATGGTAGCTCCACGGCTTCACCAGCCCATTGAAGAGCCCGCCATTCTTCTTAAGCCTGAGGCCCCTAACTTTGCTGATTGGAGGGGGGTTTGTTTACTCTCTTTTTTTCATGTTACTTCAGCCTCACTTGCTAAAATCCTGGAATGACTCTTAGTCTCGCCAGAGTCTATTGGCACCTTGACTCACACTAGTACATCTCTCTATGCCGAAGCAAGTATACTTCTGACCTCTTACAGATAGGCCCATTTGAGGATACAGTATCCACCATTGGAGGAATTTAGCTCTGTAAACTGGCTTCGATATAATTCTCCTGACACTTCCACTCGGGCGACCAACTTGCCCTGACATAACACATATGCTCAACAACCACCCTCCTTTGCCTTTTTTAACTCAGTTACTAGAGCTTTTCACGCCTTCTAATTAATCCCATCAGTCATTGCTGGGGAACAATGCTACAGGACTATCAAAGATATACAAGAACCTAGAAAGAAGATCAATCTCTCTGGAATGCCACTCTCAGTATTTTCCAACGCTCCTGCGGCACATTATTATTATTATTATTATACAGTATTTATAAAGCGCCAATAGTTCGCTCAGCGTTGTACATTACAAAGGGGGACAGAACATGTGACAGAACAATACCAATACAATGCAAAACATGAGGGGATTGAGGGCCCTGCTCTTTCGAGCTTACAATCTAGGAGGGAGGGGATAGTGGTACAGGAGGAGATAGCTGTGGGGGATGGAGTGGTAGGAAGAGTGGAGGAAGTCGGCAAGTTAGCAGAGGGTGGGGTAGGCTTCCCTGAAGAGATGGGTTTTCAGGGTGCGCCTAAAGGAGAGGAGAGTAGGTGATAATCTGATGGGTTGGGGCAGGGAGTTCCAGAGGATTGGTGACACCCTGGAGAAGTCCTGGAGGCGGCATGGGAGGAGGAGACCAGGGAACTAGAGAGAAGGAGGTCTTGTGAGGAGTGCCTGCTTGGCGGTACTTGGATATTAGGTCAGTGATGTAGTTCGGGGCAGTATGGTGGACGGCTTTGCACGTCAGTGTTAGGATTTTGAATTTGATCCGTTGCGCAATCGGAAGCCAGTGGAGGGGGTGGCACAGATGGAACGGTTGGAAAGGTGAATGAGTCTGGCAGCTGTATTCAGGATCGACTGAAGCGGGGATAGCCAGCGGCGAGGCAGGCCAGTGAGGAGGGAGTTGCAGTAGTCGAGTCGTGATATGATGAGGGCGTGGATGAGCTGTTTAGTGGTTTCTGGGGTTAGGAACGTGCGCATTTTGGAAATGTTGCGGAGGTGGAGTCTGCACGAGTTTGTTAAAGATTGGACTTGGGGCTGGAAGGATAGGTTGGAGTCCAGAATGACACCAAGTACTCTGGCCTGTGGGGCGGGTTTGATGGTGGCGTTGTTGGATGTGATGGAGAAGTCAATGGGGGGTGGTGTCCGGGCTGGGGGGAAGACAAGAAACTCGGTATTGGAGAGGTTCAGTTTAAGGAAGTGGAGCGACATCCATACTGATATGTCGCTCAGTAGGTGTGTGATTCGGGCAGAGACTGAGGGGGTGAGGTGGGGGGCTGAGAGATAGATTTGTGTGTCGTCGGCATAGAGGTGGTAGTTGAAGCCGTGAGAGTGTATGAGTTGGCCAAGGGAGGAGGTGTAGATGGAGAAGAGAAGGGGCCCGAGGACAGAGCCTTGAGGGACCCCAACAGAGAGGGGGAGTGAGGGGGAGGTGGTAGCATTATAGGTAACGCTGAAGGAGCGTTGTGACAGGTAGGATGAGAGCCAGGAGAGAGCAGAATCTCTGAGGCCGAGGGAGTGTAGTTTTTTGAGGAGGAGGGGGTGGTCGACTGTGTTGAAGGCCGCAGAGAGGTCAAGGAGTAGGAGCACTGAATAGTGGCCATTAGTTTTGGCGGTTAGAAGGTCGTTGGAGAGTTTGAGTAAGGCAGTTTCGGTGGAGTGTAGGGGACGGAAGCCAGACTGTAGGGGATCGAGGAGGTGGTTGTCGTTGAGGTGAGAGCATAGGCGGGTGTAGACGAGGCGCTTGAGGAGTTTAGAGGTCCAGGGAGGGCTTTTTAAGTATGGGGGTGATGTGTGCATGTTTCAGAGGGTAGGGGAAAGTGCCTGAGGAGAGGGAGAGATTGAAGATGTGGGTGAGGGAGCGTAGGATGGAGGGGGAGGGAGGTCGTAGGAGTTGTGAGGGGATAGGGTCGAGGGGGCAGGTGGTGAGGCGGGCATCAGAGAGGATCTTGGAGACTTCCTCAATGGTAGTAAGGTCAAAGGTGCGGAGTGTTGGGGGAGCTTCAGTAGGAGGAATGTAGGGTGGGGTGGCACATCTGACTGACTGCCTATCGGCTGCTCAACTCCCACCACATCGCACAATCACCATTGGCTCTGATCACCAGACTGACACAACACCCAGAATCTCACTTATGCCATGTTTCATGAGTAAGAGAACTGTGGAACTCTCTGGCGTTTATTCTAGTATTACCAGTACTGTTCACATTAACGTGACTGAAGCTGATTTTTACTCCGCTACGTCCTTACCTTATCTATTCAACTTCTAACTCGCTCATCTTTTTACTGAATGCTCATAGCCTCTTCTATCTCCTGACTCACTTAAACTCATTAATACCTTTTCTTAACTGCTATACCCTACTCCTCCACATCTCCCCCTCCCCCCTCTCCCCTCTAGTTCTTTTCTTTCCTTTCCCCCCCCCCCCCTTTTTTTTTTCTCTTTCCCATTCTCCTCTTATTATCTCCTCTTTACTTGCAACTGAAATGTATTCTTATGCATGCCGATAGTTCCAATTATAAGTTATTATGTTATTTGACTAGCTCCTGTCACCTGCAATGTGATTTCTTGTATGCTCTTTTTGAATGTATCCATGTGCATTAAGGTGTTTTACAGGGTACATTACAAATGAAACTTAAGAGGATGATGTGATTCCCTCCTTAGCCTCTGCTCCTAAGCAGGCTTCCTCCTAGACTACAACACCGTTCAACACCTCGCCTTTCTAACGCGGTCTCCCAGCTACTTTCTCTTCTACCAGCTTGGCTCAATAAATCAGTTATTCCTACATCATAACCGCCGCTGGCTCTCTGTTAGCCCCCTTCTTTTTACGCCTTCTCTATATGCTACCCGGACCATGTCGAGGCTCGGGACCTCTCTCCATCAAAGGTCGCTTTCTACCACTCCCACACACAGCGCACGCTTATAGTTTTTGCAGAACGTCATCAGAATCTGTTTAATTTTTGGTGGGATAGCTGGTCTAACCCCACTACCGATACCTAACTCCCTACTCCTATCTTTTTCCTCCTGCTTCTCCTATCCCTTTCTCTATCTCTTTCTGCCCCCCCTTTCTTTTTCTCCTCCCTCCTTTTTTTCTCTCTCTCTCACCCCCCTCCTTTTTTTCCCTCCCATCACAGTTCTAAGTTTATTTGTGCTCTTTCACCCCTCTCCCTGGGATGTCGGAGGTACTGTATATATCACACCCTCCCCGGAAGGTTGCTACACTTAACACCAACGGGTTTTGGAATCCCTGATTGTACAGTGGCACCCCATAAAACTGCCCACTCCACCTCTTCCCTCAAACTTATTACCATGAATGCTAAAGGTCTCAATAAATTCATTGCACTGGCCTCAGCAATGAAGCAAGATAAACAGGAAGCAAGGCTAAAGGAACTATTCACTAAACTTAATCTCTTGGAAACCAAACACAAACATACACTAGCACGCAATGTTCTTCAGGAACTCTCTGACACCCGTGCTCTTATCCTTGAGGAAATGGGTCGTAACCTCCACCAAAGATATACTTTGTTATGAAAAATATTTTACGAACACAGGAACAAAAGTGGACACCTTCTGGCCCAAGCAGTAGGCTCTAAAAAGGCGAAGGCAATGGCCCATCAACTCAGATCCCACAAAGGCATACTGCTGGAAAACAATGAAGATGTTTAGTTCCTCCTTATGTGATCTTCATTCCATGGAGACACCCCTTCTCTCTCCTTCATCCAGATCGACTCTTTTGAAAGAGTTCCTAGACAAACACTGAATCATCTCCATCACTTCGTCTATAGCTGAAAAACTTGATCGCTCCATATCAACCAAAGAATGGGATCTTGCACTTCAACAACTTAAGCCTGGTAAAAGCCCAGGCCCTGACAGGCTTACAACCTCCTACTACAAGACGTTCTCAAATGTCGTCTCTTTCCCTTTTCTGCGTGCCTTCAATTCCATCTCACCTTCTGTATCTCTTTCCACTGAAATGTTAGCTACCCACATAACTGTTATGCCTAAACCAGGAAAAGATACTACACAAGCTGCTCACTATCGTCCAATCTCACTACTAAATGTAGACATTAAGATTTTTGCCAAAATATTAGCTTCCCATTTACTTCCCTTTCTTCCATCTCTTGTCACAAACGACCAAGTCGGCTTTATCTCCGGACACGAAGCCAGAGACAGCACTATCAAAGCCATCAATCTATACCACTTTTTGACTGCTTTGAACCAACAAGGCTTTTTCCTTTCCTTGGATGCAGGGAAAGTGTTTGACAGGGTCTCATGGGATTATATAGAGAAAGTATTACAGACGATGGGTTTTGGTAAGCGTTTGCTGACCTTTATAATGTCTCTATACGCTTCACCTTCTGCAAGAGTTAGAGTAAATGCTGCCCTGTCAGACACTTTCTCCATCCGTAACGGTACTAGACAGGGGTGCCCACTTTCCCCTATCCTTTTTGTCCTAACGCTGGAGCTTTTCCTACACTGTCTCAGACACAACCCTGATATCAGAGGTATTTGCTCTGCAGGTAAAGAGTATAAATTAGCAGCATTTGCTCATGACATTCTGCTTTTCTTATCAGCTCCTCACACTACTCTTCCAGTCCTCCTATCAGAATTTCATCACTTTCAATCCTTGTCAAACCTCAAAATCAACTTTTCGAAGTTTTATGCCCTCAATGTGACCCTACCTTCTACAAACGTGGTCCGCTGTCAGCAAACCTATGAGATCCCCCATATATCCCCGGCTTTTTCCAGGCTGCTCATCTCTGATGATGGGCTTAGGCGTTTGGAACTTATCTGATTGGGCTCCTTCCTCTTCACCTCACGGCCTTCTATGGTGTGGGGAGGGGGGGAGGGGCATTACCCTTCAACGCCCAGCAGAGGGGGTGAGAGACAAATGCTACCCCCCTTTGTCACCCTTCCTCCATATCTTAAGTTACTTCACCTGATACCCATCTTTCCCTCCCCCCTCCCACCTTCCCCCCTCCTCCCTGTGACAGACTTGGCGTCAGACCCCCAGCCCTTCTCACCAAAGGGCTAGCCAATCTAAAACCGTGCTGTCACGTGTGTAACAATGCCACGCTCAGCTGCACCCTGTACAAAGATATTCCAGCTCACTGGGCCACAATCTATGTGCCGCAGCCTGAGAGCGATTGTTACTGGGTCAGGTTCATTATGCAATTAACCCTTCACATTGCCACCACCGCCTTTCTGTATGGAGAAGGAGGAAACTCGCCAATCTTAGCAGTAACACTATGATGTTTGAATAAGCGTCTGTTTACACACTGTCACCACAGGCAGATGTATGCAGAAGTTTAAAACAAACAGTAGCACTCTTCAGAGACAGGGATTCTTAGTTTGCATTAAAGAGCTTTAGAAACAGTTCAACACTTTTCAGAAAATAGGATTTATTACTAAAAAGGTCAAAATGGTGCAATAAAATATTTACAGAAAAAAGATGTAGCCAATATAAATATATATATATATATATATATATATATATATATATATATATATATATATATATATACACAGAGAGCAGAAACACAACAGAGAGATAACAGAAAGAAGTTTAGAGAGGTAGAGTACTTGCCAGAGTCCTGGGTTTAAGCATATCAAGTGTCCTGAACAAAAGGATACTGTTTCTCCCAAAGTTGGTTTCTGATGTTAAAAGGGAGAATCTCTTCATCTTACCTCTCTCAGGCCTGACAGCCTCTTTTCTAGTCCACCAGCAGGGGGTTTATATTGAAGCCAAGGGCCAATCGCCTCATTTGGGGAGGGGAGTCTAGGCGGAGACCCAGGCTATGACCAAATCCCTCCTAAGTTATACCCTGGCCAATAACCTTCCATAGGTACATGTAGCATCCTATCCACTGGTAGGATAATATGCAGAATGATATTCTGAATGCTGACTGCTTTGGAGTGAGAATGACACAAGATGGAGGATCTTTAGCAAAATGGACGTCCTCGTCCATATTTGTACGTACAATTGCTACACCCCCCCTCTTTTTTTCTTTTTCTTTTTTCAATTCTCTCTCTCCCCCTCTTCTCCCCTTTTCTTATTCACCACACTCTATCACTACCACACCCTCTCTCTGTTTCCTGCCCATAGATTCCCCTCTTCTTTTTTTCCCCGCTCTCCCGCTGGGTTGGTGCCTCCAGCACACTGAAATCAACATTTTCTGACTTGGAATCACAATAACAACTAACGTACCTCAATGTAACTTCTCCGCACCCACCATTCCAAAAATTACATATATGTCAATGATTCTGTCAGGGATCGGTGGTTCTGCCACGATGCGCCAGGCGGCGCATGCGCAGAACACTGATGCACCCAGCGGGACCTGGGCGATTGCGATGGCCGCGCATGTGCACTCACAATCGCAGACATGCGCCTGGCACCAATGACAGCGCAGGGCGGGCTATTTAAACAGGACAGGAGGTATGTCAAATTGCCGTTTGGTCTTATCTGCTCTGTTCCTGATATCTGATCCTGTGAATCTTCTGTTGCTGACCTCTGCATCCTTCCTGACCCTGCTGACCGTCTCCTGTTTAACCCCTGACTTGCCTGACCATCCTTCTGCCTGATCCTCTGTACCGCGCTGCCCCTAAGTTACTGAACCCGGCTTGTGACCCTGACCATTCTCTGCCTGCTCCTCCGGTACCTCGCTGCCCGCACGTTGCTGACCTGGCCTGCCTGACTACGCCTTACACTACCCAGACGATCCATCCATCCCGCACGGATCTGTCCCTGTTACCAGGTCTGCCAGCATCTTCACGTCAGGCTCCATTACCCGCACACCTCTGGCGGCGCTCTCTACCATTGCCGGACATACTCAGGGGCCGCGACCTGATCTCAGTCTGCTCCAAGTCCATCCCCACCATCAGGGGCCCTGATGAATAAGCAGATTGGGACTTAGACCCCGCGCCCTGAGGAACCCCGTGCTGTGGGCTGCTAGAGACGCCACCAGGCGGTGTTTAACAGATTCCATGTTTCGGTCTATCATGAATCTACGTGCGATATTGACAATATGTTCTCAAACCATATTCACTCAACTCCTCTTCATTTCTCGTCTTTCTAGACTCACGTCCTCCTCTTAGTTCTCTAAGTATTTGTATGGGGTCCGCCCCTTTATTCTTAAGCGTTTGAATTACATGCTATGTCTTTTGTCTGACATGCTCCCGTTATAAGGCTAGATGCTCCTAGCAAATTGCTGTTTTGATATAACCCATGTCTTTGTCTATGTTTCTGTTTTTCATTGCTCAATAAATCTTTTTTGGAAAAAAAAAACGAAAAAAAAAAAAACATTATGGAGCCCTCGGAACGTGAGGTCTAGGATCCTGGAGAAGTTCTTCTGAGCTTTGGAGTACCCTGAGTTTTGTTTCATTCACATAGTTTGTGAATATATTTTAATATGAATTATTAATAAATGCCACATGGGATAATGCACTAGGCTGCTGTGCCCTCTTTTGCTTGCATTTTATAGTTGATCCAACTATCACTCATCAGACTTATTTGACTCTGGTCATTTGATTCTTCATTAAATGGGATGCCTGACCACTTCTAATAACAATTTTATTTGTTAGATCCTACTTTTGGAAACAAGTAGCTATTTTCCTTACCACTTTTCTTACTTTTTAAATATCTCAGTTTTATGTATTTCTGAGATCCGTCTATTTGGTTTACTGAATAAAGAAAATTGGCCACATTATACAAAAATATTTTTATGTGAAACATTATTCATAGCCTGTAAAACCATAATTATTAGTTGGATGAACCCATCTTCCCCTAACCTATCTCAATAGAAACTTTTCATTAACCAGGTGATTAAGAAGGTCATGTATGTCCAAAGAAAGTGACCTCTGAAATTCCATTACATTTTGGATCCTTGATGTGAATCCAGACTCACTTTGAATTCAAGACAATTGCCCCATGGTCTTTCTCACCACATTTCTATTTTGACTATAAATCTGTATTTCCTTTATCTACCATACATATCTAAAAATGACCAGTGGCAGAACTGGCTATGATCAACAACATACGGAAAATCATTGTAAGTTCCCAGTAAAGAAGAGTAGTGAATAAGACAGATTCTCAGTAGACTTTTCAGGTTCTGTAGATGATGCAAAACCCTGCCAATAAAGAATAAAGTCCTGAGGCTTCACTGCAGTTCTGGGAATATCCCATAAATTATAAATAAAATATGGGACATTCTCAGAACTGCAGTGAAACTGCAGGACTTTAATCCTTATTGACAGTGATAGACATACATCCAAATATTTCTTCAGACTTTACCATTACCTAAATGTGAATGCAACCAGTAGTATAAACAATTATTTTGGTTTTTGGATCTATTTTGTCATTTCAAAAGCAAATCACTCAACAGCTTATTAAGGTTTTCTAAATAATGTTTTACAAACAAGAATTATATGAGCTTATGCAGCTACACTACAGGAACTGATTTAGGCAAGGATTATTTATTTTAAAAAAAAAATCTGAATCAAATTTCAGCTGCTGGATACCTAGAATGGAATTAAATATGGCCTACGGTCTGATCACAATGTCCAAGCTTATTTTTTTAAACACATAAACACTTAATTAAAATTATCCACACATCTTTTGAAGGACATGATTTGCTGGCTATTATTTTTGAAACAGCAAAAGAAAGCATTAGTGGTATATTTGTGTTCTTTGATGGTATGTAATATGTGTAATTAATCCAAACATCACACAGTCTCTTAATTGTTTATATCATAGTACATTATGTTACCTATTCCTCAGTGGAGCCCACTGGCTTGGCCTAGAACGCCTTTAGCTGACACCATATCCAGAAAAGACTGTCACCAGTTTTTCAAATGAACACTGTGTATAGTTCACTGGTATATATTAGAGTTTGTCAGGAATAAAGGGGGCTGTCACTTTGAAGATTTTCTGATGTTTAGTTCTTTAACACTGGAGAATATGGTGCCAGGAACAAAGGCGCCTGTTACCTCTAAACACATTCAATGAATACAGAACAGCATAAATCTTAGCTCCCTCTGTAGCCTGTAACGGCAGCATGAAAAGTGCTATTGAAATACAGCATAATAAGCAAACAACGACAACCTGTTTTCTGTATGCAACACCTGTGACTCCTATAAAGACAGCATATCCTTCACTTAGAGCTTTTCGCACATTCTTGTGAAGACCTACTTAGTTATTATAAGGTCAACCCTGTCAGGAATACAAAAATCATGAAAAATCAACAGAATCAAAGGCAGAGAGGATTAATACATAGAATCATTGTAAATAGGATTCAGTTTTATTTAATAACACCATTTTTTAAAAAACATAGTTTTCTGAAATATTTGTAGCAACCTGGCTACTATGTCCATCTTTGATTGTCTGAAGTTCTACCAATGCTCATGAGGTCCAGGCTCGCAATCTGGCAATTGTGGAAGTTAGTATCCTGTATGTCTGAGTGTCTCTGAGCTGTCCTGGGAAAATGAGCATTGTTTTCAACCGCACTTGGTACCAATGAAATAATAAATATTACTGAAACCTTCAGAGCACAATACATAATCTGTAGGAACTAGATGTGATTGTACACTTATTTATCCAGTACAAAGATCTACAGTTTTTAGAGCTCTTTAACCCTTTCGCTGCCGGGCCCTGCGCTCCACTTTTAAACTCAGCTGGCCGGACCATTTTTGCAAATTTTCTATTGCTTTTTTATTTTTCCTTTACAGCTTTCAGAGTTTGTAAAAGACCCCCCAAATGATAGATTTTATGAAAGCATATGACCAGTAGAAAAAAAAAAGGTGCTACTGATTTTTAAGGCCCCATGATATTTGCGTAAAGGTTTATCAAAGCAATATTTTTGCTGAAAATACACTAAAATCATTATTAGTAGATAAACAGCATATTTTACAAAATTCCTGCTAAATATAAAAGTTTAACATGCATTGAGTTAATAAACGGCAAATATTAGTACATTTTAAATTGCTCCTTTTTGCGACATGGTGAAAATCGAACGTACACAAAATTTTAATATCTAAATTTCTCAAAAAATCTGAAGGTTTACATTTTTCACTTACAGCTTTCATAGTTTGTAAAAGACCCCCCAAACCACATATTTTCTGAAAGCACATGACCAATAGAATAAAAAGAAGATGCTACTGATTTTTAAGGCCCTGTGATATTTGCACGAATGTTTATCAAAACAATATTTTCACTAAAATACATTAAAATCATTATTAGTAGATAAAAACACCACACATTTTACAAAATTCCTGCTAAATATAAACTCTTAACCTGTGTTGAGTTAAAACACAACAAATATTTGTAGATTTTAAACTGCGCTTTTTTGCAAAATGGTGAAAATCAAAAATATACAAACATTTCTCTAAAAATCTGGAGATTTTAATTTTTCCCCCTACAGGTTTCAGGCAGCTGAGGGGGGTGTTTAAATGCTGTGGCTGCGGCTGCTATGTTTTGCACCTGCGGCACAGTTGACCTGACTTGTAGTGATGCTGCCTTCCAAATGCTACACATTCAAGTCTGTGGAAGCGCCGCAAAGGCCACGCAACTGCATGCAATGCTCGCAGTTGCAGTCCATTTAATGATAAAAATGGGATTAAAACAACTGGTAAGGAAGCATTGAATCGCTTCATAACCTTCTGTCATTAGCCTCTGGAGCACGAACCAAATGCGGATCAGGCTTCAGCCGCAAGGGAAATTTAGATGCATGCCTAAGACCCCATTCAGATTGGGCGGATCCGTCAGTGGATCCACCTGCTCAGCAGGGGATCTCTCCGCTGAGCATGCCGATGACAGGTCTTTGTCCAGTCTGCTTTTGCAGAGTTGACACATTCTCCTGTCTTCTATGGGGCGATCATATGGAAACAGACCGCCTGTCCGTTTCCACCCGACTGTCATCTGATCTGTTCCATCATACTGATGGGGAACAGATCCCCATCTGTCTGTTTTTGGCAAACAGGATCGCATCAGATGCCAGCGGGTGTCAGCAGACGCTGGTCCATAGAGGCCTATGGATGGTCCAATCGTTCTGCCTGAAAAACTGACAGGCAGACTTGATCGGATCATCAGTGTGACAGGGGCCTAATCTACCGTTACTGGATTTTTTAATTTTTACTCATTTTTACAATATTATTTATTCATTTATTTTTCTTAGCCACTAATCATAGCTATTGTTTTGTTCAGCAGATTTTGATGAACATTTCTGTTATAAGTATATGGTCACTGAAGTGATCACGAGCTTATAGCAGTAATGTAGGCCCATACTGCATACGGATCTGGCTTGCTGGACCTGGCAGTGAAAGGGTTAAAGGGATGAGCTAACAGCAGCACAATGGCTTAGTGACTAGCACTGGGGTTGTTGGTTTGAACCCAGGTCAGAGTGCTATCTGCATGATTAGAAATGGTAAATCCATAATTTCGTCAATGACTGACAAACAAATCTCATAAAGTCCTCCCCTTTTTCTATGGTGTTCACTGATCACCGCAACATTACCTGGACATTTGGTTGACTGCAAGAGAGGATTTTAACCTAAAAATCTCATTGTGTATAAGTCCCATTTATCCCCACCGCAGAGTCATGTTATAACCAACATGACTTTTAGGAATGTGCTTTTTGTTTCATTTAGATTCATTTTTCAGATCCAAATTTCTGAATGGATATAGTAACAAATGTAAATGAGTAAAAAAAAAAAGGTATAACAACATTAGCATTTATTGCATTCCGATTCATTGTGAATAGCTGGTTGTTAAGGATTCCGCAGCCGCTGCATCCTTAACAACCATGACTCATCTGCTGTCAGTTGACCTATGGATGGCATAGATTTTGGAGGGGACCTCACACCATTTTTTTACATTTTGACATGGGGTTCCCCTCAAAATCCATACCAGACCCAAAGGGCTAGGCATGGATTGGGGGGGACCACTATGATGTTTTTTTCTTAGCATACTTTAATGCCAGCACTTGCTTTGTTTAGATTCTGCTGTAAGTGGGGAATCCCACTAACAACAGATGAGTCATGGTTGTTAAAGACATGGTGGCTACTTTCTCCTTAACAGCCAGCTATGCTGAATGAAACAAAATGAATGCCAAAGATACAAAGCGAATTCTGAAAACAAATCTGTTCAATTAACAAATGCATCTGAAACAAAAGCCTTCAATTAACAAATGTATTAAAATGAAACAAAACGAAAATGTGCGACGTGCACATGCCTAATGACTTTCTCAGGAGGAAAGTGCTTAGTACAGTGGGGATTTTTTTTTTATTATATGTGCCCTGTTGAGTAGATATCTTGCACTTCCTGTTTAGTCACTAAGCTAGAAATTAAGAGGGATGTCTATCACTGGGTCAAAGACCACAATGAACCTAATAGATAGACTAACCCTCACTCCATCCAGAACTGAAAAAAAAATGCTTTGGATGGAGCTGGGATACATAGAATAGTGTATACGGTGCTACCAGATAGCATATAATTGCAAGGATATTGCCAAGGTGTAAATTATTTATATCCAAGAGATCAATGTTGCAATGTGATCAGTGGGTTCCTTTAATAGACACTTACCTAATGCAAGCCATTTTACTGTAAGATATCAAGCTAAGAACATCTCATAATAATGTCTTTCTTGTGTGCGTGCATCAATTCAATGACCTCTAAAATAGCTTACTAGTATTTGAGAGAAGAGCTAAAAGATGCTGACAGCCATAGGTTACAGTATATATTTGGGCAATAAACATACAGTATATCATTATTATTATAATACAGGATTTATATAGCGCCAACAGTTTGCTCAGCGCTTTACAATATAGTATACTGTATGCTGAGTAATTGATTATAAGGCAGCTTTATAATTATTATTCCACATATATGTACTATATTAATTCATCACATAATTCACAACCTAAATTAAATATGATACTTTATTTAATACACAGGTCAACTAAAACATTTAAAATATCCCATTGAGCCTTGCATCAGTAGAAAATGCATGCACGTATAAATGTAAACCATAGCAGACAGCCCTATATTCAGTGTCTTCTGTGCACTGCAATGCACCATTTCAGTACCCTTTTACATAATCTACTCCACAAGACAGATCCTGATGTGTATTTAACAGATTTGTGTTAATGGTTTCCGCACAGTATTAGCTCACAAAGCAAACATACACTATATTAATACTGAATGAAACAAGTCTCTCACAGGGAATTCGTATGGACACAAAGTGGTATCAGTGTGTTATTCATCTGCCAAACCAAAAGTGTCATTTTATTTCTGTGTTTTGTGCTTTCTGTTTGGTGTGAATTATATGATTTTATAATGTATCCTCTGTGTGCTGCTTTTATTGCATATTTTATGTGTGTGATCCGTGCTGTGTACACTGCTGGCATCTGTGCTGTGTAGTCTATGTGTGATCTGCATTTTCAACTCTTCTGACTGTGTATACTCTGTGCTTTGTTCTGTGTTCTTTATACAGTGTGGCATGTACATTCTGTGGCGTGTATACTGTATTCTGCATACATTCTGTGCTATGTATGCTTTTTGCATTCTGCATCATGTGTGATCTCTGCTATACATTATCCAGTGTAACTGTTTTAACCTATATGCTCTGTGTACTGCCTGTGCAATGAATGCTGCATGTGCTCTGTGATATATTTATGCTGCTTTTTCACAGTGTTGTGTATGCATTTAGACTTGTATTGACAAAACTGCCCAAGTTTACAAACTTCCAATTGGGAGGGTGCCACATTGGGGAACACCCACAGTTCTGTGCAGCTTGCAGAATAGTGTGGGTAAGATACACCAACAGCTTCTGTCTTTGAGGGTGGAATGCGGCCTGACCTGTCTGGGCCCAAAGGCAGAGGATTCTTTTGCAGGTTGGCTGTCCCTACTTGTCAAGAACCTACCACTAGTCACTTTCCCTGACAGACAGCTGCTCTTTCCCTACACTATCCTACACAATGTCTGGGGCAGGCACTGAAAAAGGCTTTGCTGACCCAAGATAGCTACTGGAGTCTCTTGGATGCAGCATAGCCAATGGGAATGCTGCCTTCAGGGGCCAGGAAACCATAGAAAAAAACAGGTTTTTCCTGACTACCTCTCCAGCTGCCGCACCGCTGAGTGGCCCCAACAGTGAAGAAGGCAGACTGTAGGTGAAAGACGACACCAGTCCATCTAGTTCAGTCTATGTGTGTTTGGATATGTGTGTGTGTTTATGTCAATACAATTTCCCATATCACTGTATATTGCATTTGCTAAGATGCCCATCTAAGAGTTGTTTGAAATTATAGACACTGCGCGCTGACACCATAGTTTGTGGAAGGGGGTTCCTCATTATTACTGATCTGACAATAAAGAACCCCCCTAGTTTAAGGTGCATTGTGTGGCTTTGTACCTTCTTAAGCTCTATGAAACTGAATAGTTTTTTCCTATGCTAGAATGACCATTGAGGTATTTGTATATTGCTATCATATCTTCTCTCAAGTGATCAGAGAGAAAAAGTTTAAAAAACGTCGTTCCTCATAAGTGAGGTCCTCCAGTCCACTTATTAATTTTGTTGTCCTTCTCTGGACTCTGGAAATGGTAAACAAAAGATCCATTATCTCCTGCGCTCAAGGACTCAGATCAAACAGGCGTTAGTGACAAGCAGCGTGTTGTGTATTCATCCACTGGTGATCAGAGGTTGTGCAGCTCTATCATGAAGCTGGGGAAGCTTAATAAAACTGTAGAGGAAGATGAAAGAAAGAGCGCACAAACCTTGCGCATTACCTCAATAAATAGTGACTAATTTTATTAATAAGGAAATATACTCACAAAATGGTTGTATAACAGGCTGAACTGCTGTAATACTGACACTCAGTGGCTGAATATCTCCTTGCCATGGGAACTCTACCATACTGAAGTCTCTATCTGCCAAACCCAGCTCTGATGAAGAAGGGAGCACCCTTCGAAACGCGTTAGGCTTCATACCCCCCCCTTTTTGAGTTACCTGTAACCCTTTTTGGATTCTGGTTACTTATGCTTGTTATACAATCATTTTGTGAGTATATTTCCTTATTAATAAAATTAGTCACTATTTATTGAGGTAATGCGCAAGGTTTGTGCGCTCTTTCTTTCATCTTCCTCTACAATGGTAAACAAAACCCAGGCTTCTCTGTACCTAAAAAATATGCTTTCATTGCTGTGCCAAAAGCAAGACAAGTTTCATAGACACATTCAGTATAAACCCCAGCTCCAAAATTGTATTTAAAAAGTTCTATTAGAGATTGTTTTGTAAAAATCGATGAAAAGGAGCTAACACTTTGTCTGAGCCTATTAAAATAGTCGAGGACTGCTTAGAAACCTGTCAGCACCTGTAGTAGTGAGCTCTTGTGATACTCAGCTTGGGGTTCCCCAGGGCGTGGAGTCTAAGCCCCAGCCTGCTTCTTCACCAGAGCCCCTGATGGTGGGGATGGACTTGCAGCAAGCTGGGACCAGGTCGCAGCCCCCAGGTATGCCCAGCTGAGGTTCAGGAGCAGAATATAATTGGAGGAGACAAACAGAATAGGCTAGCCAAGGTCAGGACAGGCAGAAAACAAGCAAGGCAGAGAACGAAGCCAGGGTCGGTACACAAGTAGTCTATGCAGGATTCAAACAGTAGTAACACACGGGAGCTCCGACAACTAGGACATTGCTCAGGCTAAGTGGGCTAGACTGAGCATGTCTTATATAGACAAGCAAACTAGGAGGCTGTCCAGAAAGTGATGGAAGAGAAGGAAATAAAACCCAGAGGATAGCAGACGATGCCAATAGGGGAGCACAGACAAACCACACATGTGAAAGGAATCAGGAGCAGCAAGGAGGTAAGAATAAACACACAAGAGGCTGCAGGCTAACTTGTGACAAAACCAGCAACTGTTGAGACAATGAACACTAATGAGAAGTATGCAATGTACAATAGTGTGTATTTAGTGTAGGAGCCTGTAAGGCAAAGTGCAGGGGTCAGGGGTATGCGATGCACAAAGTCAAGATTATGTAATGCACAGAATGCTGCAGTCGATATTGGGTATAGGATACTTAAAGTGCAGGGGTCCAGGATGTGTAATTCAATGTGTCCAAGGATCAGGAGTATGTAATGCACAAATGCTGTAATCAGTGCCAGGTCTAAGAGTACATGACACTCAGAGAGCAGGATCCAGGAGACCTGCAGTAGATGCAGAGCACATGTACTGGGTTACTGATGCTAGTGCTGCAGACTAAATTAAAGGAACCAAGTGTCGTAACTTGTTCTTGCATGGGGTTCCAGGACACAGCTTGGCTCCACAGGGTGCCAGGATTTTTCTGAAATCTCAGGGCGCTCCCACGGGTTCCGGGCCTGTTAGGAGGTATATGTCAGACATGTGCACACCGGAAATTGTCTTTTTGTTTATCCATTGAAGATTTATGTTTCATAATATTCAATATGTTGAAAAAATTAGTTTTCTAAATTCATTATATATTCGGCATTCGTATTACATATTCGTTGGTCTGGGTCAGGGGTAGGCAACCTGCGGCTCTCCAGCTGTTGCAGGACTACAAGATCCATCATGCCTCTGCAAGTCATAGCTGTAACTGTCAGTTTTGTAATGTTGCTTTGCCTCATGGGAAATGTAGTTCCACACCAGCTAGAGAGCCGCAGGTTGCCTACCCCTGGTCTGGGTGAATTCAAAAAATGTTGCAGATTTTTCAGAAGATTGCTATGTTATAGTTTTTGAATTTGATATTTCTGGTAGACTTCTTATTTATATATCAAAACTATTTGGAAGGATTCAATATTTTTGGAACGCAACAGACTAAATAATGGTAAATAGCAACAGAATAAATAATGGTAAATACCACGGCCCCAAATTTTTAAAACCTGAGAATTGAATCAGACTGTGAAACTGAACTGACTGACTGTGACAATTACACATCCAATTTAAATCACAAAGTTATTGAATCCAAATTATCAAACAAATTCAAAAATGGGCCTGAGCTACTATCACTTCACGTGACGCCATCTGAATGAAAATAATTAAACAAATGCATTTCATTTTGCTATAAATTTTTAATTCATTTACATCCATTACTATGTCCATTTAGAGATTCGTATACATCTGAATCTCTAAAATTCTAATTTTTTTAATGAAAACTGATTAGTTTTGAAATGAAACACACATGTCTAGTATGTGAAGGCTCTACTTTTTGTGGTGGAAACCTGCTGCTGGGAGAGCTAACTGAACAATAAAAAAGGGTACACTTACTGCCGGTTTGTTTTGGGAATCCTATTAGGGGGCACCGTGGCTTGGATAAGCAGATATTTTGTTTATTGTATGCTACAGACTTGCTGTACAAAGCCTTTCTGCATTGAAACAGTAACTGAAACTGCCCTACTGCATAAAAGGTCTGAACAAACCTGCTGGGACTGTTCCTGGGTACCTCATGCATAGTTTACCACTGCACATACCAGTTTAGCATGTCCCACATACAGCTTGACACTTGGATGAGGGCAGTGCCTAAAGAGACAGATACCTATTGCTTGGCACTGTAAAGGTGCCACACATAATATTTCTGCAACTGGTTTATATCTGTAAAATTCTTATGTATGCTGCAGGGCAAATCATGCATTATAGCTCAGTGTATGCAGCCTATTCTGATGCTCTGGCATTGTAAGGTGCCACACATTGGGGGTTATTTACTAACACCGAAGAGTGCAAAATCTAGTGCAGCTCTGCATAGAAACCAATCAGTTTCCAGGTTTTATTGCCAAAGCTTAATTAAACAAGCTGAGGCTAGAAGCTGATTGGCTACCATGCACAGCTGCACCAGATTCTGAGTGCACCAGTTTTAGTAAATCTATCCCATTGATTCTTTAGATGGGCTTTAATTGCCAAATTTCTAATGTTTGCCTCAGGATAAATAATGCTCTGGTTCTCCAAGTATGTGGCATATTCAGGTGCTCTGTATATGCACGATAGGCCGGAAAAAAAGCCTGATATATGGGCTACATTGAACAGGGGGTTATAAAGTCTCTAATGGACAAGGCTAAGACAAGTAAAATTTGCCCTG
The DNA here is from genome assembly GCF_062004578.1 of Staurois parvus. NCBI lineage: Eukaryota > Metazoa > Chordata > Amphibia > Anura > Ranidae > Staurois > Staurois parvus. Next base: position 3,354,539 of record NW_028317883.1, read on the forward strand.
AACAGTGTAAACAAACAGGTTACACCAGAAATTGTATGATTCTGCCAGTGGTTTTTGCGTGACTTTGCTACCATGGCAGCTCCACTTACAGATTTCAACAAAGGGGCCACGTCCATAATGGTGAAATGGAATTAAGAGTTAGAGAGAGCATCTCAAGAGCTGAAGGTAGTATTGTGTAAGAAGCAGTGCTGACCACCCTCACCTTAATTTAAGATTTCATGGACAAGCACATGCCTTTGACATTGGCCAAGAAGCAGTCTGGTCCTATGAAATTACATTGGAACAAAGAATTCAATGCAATGATCATAAGATGATTTCTGTCTCTGCAAGACTTTAAATTTAATGTATAACACAAGCAAGGAAACCAGCAAGAGAATGCCAATGGACTGTCATGGGTCCACTATATATTGGCAGGTAAGAGTGAATGGAGGGTGCGTGAGGCAATGGCTGGCAGGATAGTGGACAGTTTAGGTGTTACCTAAGTTTCTCCCATATTCATGGTGAGGGGCTCAATGGTTTATGACTGATGTGGAGAAAAGACACCTTTATTCTGTTAGACTCTTAAGTTCTCTCCTGGGCTCTGGAACATGGAGGTTTTATAGAGGCTTGGATGAGATAAAGCCTCAGTTCCTAGCTGCACAGCCTACCTGATAGCCAGGTTTTACTATTTGTTTACAGGCCTTTATATACTGTATGTGGGCTGACTGATGCTCAGGGCTTTTCTTCTTGCTTTATCTTCTGTGGGAGCCTGCTGGTGGGTGAAAAGGCTGAGTGTTGACAAAAAACTAAAAAAAAGTACTGATGCTACCTATTTGTATTAGGGAATCCATTAGGGAATACCCTGTTAGTCAGAAAGTGCCTCTGACAAGGAGATGTTTGTTTTACGCTAAGGAATTGCTGTACAGAAATCTCCTGCGTAAAACTGTGTTTGCTGCTCTACTGAATAAAAATTCAGGACAAACCATCTTGGACTCTGCTGGGTGTCCCTATTTTGTGCATAGTTTAGTTTGATATCATCTGTGCCTGCTATTGTCCCTTTACAGTATAAATGTATTGTTTTTGATTAGTAATTTATGAGGTCTCATCTTTTGTGATCTGATTTCATATTGTAACTTTGGATTTGAGGAAGAGAGTCCCTTTACATTGTCCAATTTGTGTTCAATTTTGTGTTTTTCAGTGATTACCCAGTCTCAACATTTTTATAAAATAAATAGCACTCTGGACTAATGTTGCATCTAACACACAAATTATGCAGTTCTCTATGCTGCATCTTGTCCCTGAATGTTATTATACTGTTTAGTCCATTAAAGGCTATAGCTATCTGTATGCAGCTTTGATATACTGTGCTCATAAAATCTCTCATTTGACTCCAATGATCACAGTTCACTACCATTTCTTTTCTAAATGTAATTTTATTTCTGTATTATTTTTAACCTTGGCAAGTTTTAGAATTAATTAGCATTTGTCAGATATATGTGTATGGCTGTAAAAATCTGGAGACTCGCACTGATCCCGAATCAATGTGGCTGCTGCAAAATTATAAGCAAACAACTGGAGATTAATATGACTTAAGGTGATAGACAGACTGACAACAAAAAGCAATAAACAGGGCCAACATCAAAAATATGTATATGATATGTTTGTTTATGACTATGAATGCCAAAGGTGGATAAAAATGCCCAGTGTGTTTATGGGTGTAGATGAGATGCTGGAATGGGGGGTATTATCAGTAGGCTGTGATCAGAGCAGATGCAGGCTTCATCCGCTTAGCTGGCAGCAAGATGCCGTAATTTATCCCGAAACAGACAGCCAGGGGACCACCGATCAATTTGTAATTTTTCTCTCTGCTGCCAGTTGAACAAACGTCGACATTAAATCCTTGGGAAGCTGAAGCGGCTCAGCTCAGTGCCTTAAATTATTCAATTAATGTGAGGAGGTCTCTTTTTTTGGTAATAAACGAGCTTTTGATGTGACAGGTTTGATTTCTGGAGAGAAGGACAGAGGGTCAGATGAGATGGATAAATCATCAAACTGGACAGAGAATGCAGAGAACTGGCAGGATGGTGGCAATGAGAAAAAGACAGCTCTCAGTCATGGATTTCCTCCCTGCAGCTTGTAACGCTGGCCCCTGAAGTCAATATCCAATAGCCAAATAAAAATAAGAGAAGCTGCAGCATGCAAAGTGCTCGAAACCCTCACTTGCTGTATTACAGATAAACATTATTGAAGGTTTAGCATGAATGAATCTAGTGACATTTACTGCGCCCAACTATAAAACGATTAATCCCTGGTATTTGCAGGAAAGACATTTCTTGATCTCCTTAGTGAATAGAAAATTCAAATTTCCTATGTCAATGCTATACTTTATCAGTAATGGCAGCATACTGTTTTAGTGTAGGTAGGGTTAAATAAGACTGATAAAAGTAGCAGTTAGAAAAGGACACAGACCATAAAATGAGATATGAGAAAACAATGCTGCGACATGTTTTCAAATAAATTAATCTGTAGGGGTGATTAGCAGGGAGTGTGAGTTTTATATGCTGTCTCTGATGTTGTTTGCAAACAAGAAGCTTGTGAGACTCAAGAAACAGAAAGGAATCAGATTGGCCTCCAGCCACAACGGAGGCTTCAGGGATCAAAGCTTCGCTGGAGGGTTACCGCTGATACGCAGCCCTGCTGACTCCTGAAAGACTTCATCGTGTGATTGTATCAAGATTCCGTCAAAGTAAATAACACATGTATCCCGCTATTCAAGAGGTATCAGGTATATGTATCCTCCACTGTGGTTAAGAAGATTTTTTCACAGCTATTCTTTCCCATGCCTATATTTGTGGTTCTACCTATAGGAAAAACAGAAAATGCTTGAATGATACATACTGTAGATACAGTCCTTACATACAGTAAAGTCGATACTTTATAATGAGAGCACCAATAGCTAAAATTAACAGATCATCAAATCAGATCATATATTATAGAAATATAGAACAAAAGTTCTAAACATTTATTTTCACCCCACATGACTCACTCCACTGAGCACCTCTGTCACATTCACTCTGTGGGGAGGTGCAAAATGGTGCTGCTGCAGTGAACACAGAGTCCGGTTGCTGTAGACTTGAAACTTGTTTTAGACAAAATGCCAATGATACAAACATCCTAGTGGCAGGGCACCACTTAGGGAATAAGTCACAGTTCTGGGATGTGGCTGAGGACAGATGCTGACAGTGTCTGTCTCAGAGGAAGGAATGCCCCCTGGTAGTTTTAGTCTCAAGCAGGGAGGATTCCTGCTCAATAGCAAGTCCCTAGCCTTTCCCTTCTCTTCTGGAACCTTTCCCTACCACTAAGAACTTTCCCTAGCAAGCAGGGTCTCTCTCCTGGCACTAGCCACTGGCAAACTGTGTGCCAAAACCCGGGGTAGGGACTTATATAGACCCTGCTGACCCAAGATGGCTACCTGTAGCTGCTGTGTAGCCAACCAGATCACTGCTCTATTGACCCAGGAAACCATAGAGAAAACCATGTTTCCCATGAGTTCTTCTCCAGACTGTGGTACCACTCAGATTGAGTGCCACCAACAGTGGAGAAAAAAGGCTGCACCTGCCTACAACTTCCCCTGCTTCACTCCCACTAAGCACATCTGTCACCTCTACTCCACCTGGATTATGCTTGCTGAATATCTTTTACTTTATTTTTCCACTGGAGGTGGGGGGTCACCTTGCAGGGGATCATTGTGCACCTAGATATTAACTTCATACCACACACTTCAATTACTCTGATCATTCCTTTCATCTCCATCACATTACTGTGCACCCATCAGTCACCTCCACCTCATCATCTTAAATCTCACCAATCACCTATCTCACCTTCACCCCACCTATTCACCCTCACTAAGCATGTATATAACCTCCACCCCATGCATTTCATCCCTAATGTCACTAACATCTCACCTGTTTCACTGTTACTGGGTACTTCTGTTTCCTCAACCCCACCTGCTTCATCCTCACTAAACATATCTGTAACCTCCACTCCACCTGCTTCATCCTCACTGAGCACCTGTCAAGGTCCTACCTTTCCCCAGAGGTTACTGCTCCATGTGCTGGCATCCATCTTAGGTTTCTGCAAAGCATGGTGGGAGCCTTTTATGCTTTCAGGTCTCTGCGGTCCATCCCCCAGAGGGGTGTGGTTGATCACATTTAAGCCTGTTGTCTGCACTTGCTCTTTGAATTCGTGTCCTGTATGATTGTGTTGCAGCAAGCTCTTGTTCTACTCTCGTGGCTCTCCTGGAAACCGACTCGGCTTTGACTAAGACTATTCTCTGCCTTATCCCTTTATCTGACCTCCCGTTGCTGAACCCGGCTTGTGACCCGCGTATTCTTGCCTAACGTCCTGTACTGTCTGTCCCACTGTTATCGACCCGGCCTGTCCGACTATGCTATCGTTTCCCATCTGGTTCCCACCAGCTATAAGCCATTGGCGGCGGCCATTACTGCAGCTGGGGTTACTCGGGGGCCGCGACCTGGTCCCTGGCTGCTTCAAGTCCATCCCCACCATCAGGGGCCCTGGTGAAAGGCAGCCTGGGGCTTAGACTCCGCTCCCTGAGGGACTCCGGTCTGTGGGTGGTGGTTGTCATCAGTCAGTGCGTGACCCTACCATTAGGCCTGCCTGTCCATTCTACCGCTCCTGCCCTGACAGCACTCCTTTCATCCCCACCCTTTTGACCCTTATGGAGCATCTTTGTCACCTTTACCCTATCTGATTCACATTCACTGAGCACCTCCCTCACCCCCCTCATCCTCACTAAGAACCTCTGTTACTTCAACCCAACCTCACTGAGCACCTCTCTCACTGCCACATCCCAACCTCACTTTTGCTAAACATCTTTCACCTCCACCCAGCCTACTTCATCCTTACTAAGCACCTCTGTCACTTCCATCCCACCTACTTCACTCTCATTGAGCATTTGTGTCATGCTTTACCCTCAACAAGCCCCTCTGTCACCTCCACCCCATTTTTTTTAACCTCACCAAGCACCTCCACCTCACCTGTGTTGTCCTCAATGAGCACTTCTGTCCCTTCTACCCAACATGCTTCACACTCCCTTCACATCTCTGTCATTTACACCCTACCTGTTTATCATCACTTAGCACCTCTGTCAACTCAGAGTGTATCCTCTATAACACCTACTTCATCCTGAGTACCTCTGGCATGCTGCCCCACCAACTTCATCCTCATGGAGCACTTCTGTCACCTCCACCCCATGCCTTGCTTCATTCTCACTGAGAACGTCTATAAACTCCACCCTACCTGCTTCATCCTTACTGGAGACCTCTATCATCCCTAACCAAACGTTTTTCTCCTTTATTTGGGACCTTTGTCACTTTCACCCCACCTGCTTCACCCTCACTGAGCACTTCTCTCACCTCCGCCTCACCTGCTTTATCCTCACTAAGAACCTCTGTCAACTCCACTTAGCTTTCTTCACATTAACTGAGCACCTCTCTCACCTCCACATCACTTGCTTCATCCTTACTGAGTACCTCTGTGACTTCCACCCACATTAGTTTACCCTTACTGAGCACCGTTGTCACCTCCACTTCATCTTCTTAACCCTTACTGAACACCTCTGTCACCTCCACCCTGCCTGCTTTACCCTCACCAAGCATTTATGCCACCTCTACCTCACTTGCCTCAGCTGCAATGGATGTTTGATAAAAGTTACATTAAGTGCCTTATAAATATACCCCTAAATTGAATAAAATATACTACCCTAACTACACTAAAAAAACATACCTTCTAAATAAAACAGTAAAAAATAGATTTTTTTGTTCCAGCAGCTTGAATGAATTGAGAACTTCCAATCTGGTGAAATTTTGCCTAAGGCATAATAGGTAAGTTTGCAGCAAAATTGATTTAGCTGAAACCTCTCTTAAGAATATAGTGCATATTTGTATGTGATAATCAATACATTTCTTTTTTATTTTATTAAGTCAAAGTGGAAGGAAAATCTATTTTTCACAGTTGTTATTGGATTGGATGCTTTCCCCACTTTCTGTCCTGGTGATAATGGTGACCAGGACAAACAGAAGGATGAACCCATTGGTTATATAGACAAGAAAAAACTGGTGAAAGTTCTAACTCCATACTCCCTCCATCTAAAACTTGAAACACAATTTGTATCCACTTTATTGATGCATTTTATGTGATAATTGGTAATGATATACTAAAGTGAAGCTAAAGAGCAGTTCAATTATTTTCTTCTAAATATTTCTAATCACTTTATAGTCAAAATTGCCATCTATTAAAATATATTTGACATATGTAAAATACTTCTGAAATAAGCAACAGAGTACAACATTATCTGGGAGTGCAAATTATTTTCAGTGAGTAAATGATGAGGATGGTTTTCCCTGTGTTTTTGGTACCATCAAAGTTTATCCTTTAATTGTTTATTAGATCCATGTCTTCTTAATACTGTCCAGATTAAAAGTGAAAGGACTGAACACCTTCAATCTGTACCTGCCATGTATAATGGATCCCCCTCCAGTGTAGTTAGTGTATGCCAAGCCTGGTATTGCTGGGTCAAGCATGAAATATGCATAGTGACTTCTTGTTTAATGCTCTTTTTCTACTGAGTGCTGCAGCCCAGCCAAGCCTAGAGCTAACAAGAGACGGGCAGTTGATAAATTATTCATCTTCAAATGCTCAGCTTCCTCTGTAGGTTGTGACAAGTTGGAAATGCACAGATCCATAATCCTCCAGCTTGTTTCTTATTCCAGAGAGAAGGTTCCTGGGCCAAAAACCATAGACGCAGTCCCTGCTCAATGGGGCTCCGTGTTTGTGCAGGACATTTGCACAGGAACGATACAACACATAAGCCAAACTCTTGTAAATATGGGCAATAAAAAATGTATAAACTATCTGTAGTACAGAATGACCCTGCAGCAATTTCTGAAGGAGCACAAATGTAAAATAATATTTTAGGAGGAGCAAAATGACAAATCTGTAAAACTCTTCATATGCCTTTTTAACTCTTTTTTTGGGACCGGAGGTCATTAATGCCTAAATGCCCAGACTAACTTTAGAAGCATCAGCATGCATTGATTACTTGACAATAACTATGGCCAATTTGTCTACCTAAATGTTTTCATTTGAGCAGAATATTTAATAAAACATTGCACCAAATTAAATATTTAAATATTAACGCTTATAAGAATTAAAGGCTTACAAATAGACAAAAATGTGAAAGAAAATATTTTGTCACATTTTTATTATTTCATATTATTATAGAAAAGTGGTTTATGTGCACAGGGAGTGCACAGACAAAAACTATTCTGGCAGATGACACTGACAGCTGTTTGAAAACAAAGCCATGTGATCACTGGGTCATAGTTGACATGGCAATCACATGATTGGAAATCACACTAATAGGGGACAGTACAGGATTGGAATGAACAGTATGCATAAGTGTGTGCTACTCACTTAAAAATGGATTATAAATGAATGCTCCCTCTGCATTGAATATAGTGCAAGATATAGTGTAAGAGAATGTTCATCTATACATTGCAGATGCAAAGTGATTACATGATGGAATGAGAGGATTTGCCAAAGTTTGATCAGAAATAAAACTTGCAGAGGAGATAATTGTCAAAGGTCTGCAGCTTTGCTATAGATCTGTCTCTTCTATTCCCAATGATCAGCAGCCATGCTAATACATGTAGTTCCATTGCTTTAGCTAAGGTTCTGCTTTTACCTTTTATTACAAAAGACTGGTTAACCATCTGCCATTGACTCAGTTAGATACCATCCCAGCCCAGCCAAGTCATCTCATTCTATTGAAAGCTGATCTCCACTTTTTGATATACTTTGCAAAGTTCATTTGGACCAGCTTGGCCTGAATGAATGATGTCTCTCACTAACCTGTGAGCCTGCTGGATGTGTGGTATAAACTGTATGTACCTGTGTCTATCTGGTTGTCTGTCCTGTGTGTCTCTGCTCCTCAGCACTGTTTATCAGTCTTTAGTTCCCAGTATATGAATGATTGGGTGAGTCAGCAGTGCAAACCAACTCTGCTTTCATGAGCTTTGGGCAAGACCAGGCAGTTCCTTGGTTTCTATACTGAAGCCCTTCCAAGGGCCCTCAACTTTGCTGTCTGTGCTGGCAGGCTGGATTCCCAGACAGTACCAATAGGCATTCCCTGTACCTCAGTGTGTCTCTTACATATTGGTACCTCTGTGTTCCTGTAAGCTCAGTATCCATGTGTTGCTAAATACTTTTGTCGCTCTGTGAGCCCTGCATCCCAATGCAGTGTTTATTAGTATTCCGTGTCTTGCCTGCCTGTAAGACCAGCACCCAAGTGCTGCAATATGCTCCTACCATTTTTGTGAGTCCTATATTCTGTTCCTTCCTCATATCTGTGCTTTCCTGTAGCAAGTGTTCTGTAGCCTGCATAGGTGCTTACTCCGAGCACACCACCATTCATCATGGAGGGTCCATGATTCCAACCACACCTGGTAGTTCCCCTTCATGACAATAAAGAAGGACTAGAAATTAGAACCACTCATTTCTTTACACAATGAAGCACTGATACAGAAGATAATTAAAAAATAATGCAAATAGGTATTTGTGACCACTGAATTATAGATTCTGATAGACTACTTAAAGAGTGTGTTCCCCCAGCATTTCATATTCCTGATATGTGTCTGTTGTACTATGTACTTTAAAAATGTCTGCTGACATGCCCTCCCCTGCACAACCATGTACTGTGAAGATCCATCTACTGCTCTTTCTCCACATTCAACTCTCTAAGCCCTTATGCAGCTAATAACAGAGATTTTGTTATAAAAAAGAAAAACATTTATTTATGCCTTTTCTATACAGTATATACACACATATTTTGCCTTTCATTTATATTTTACCTGAATGGGTTGTTTATAAAGGTAAGGGTTCACAATACTTTAATGAAAAAGCCCCCGCTTATAAGAAGCAGCAAAGTCCCTGAAATCTGTTCAGAAGAACATAAATACACACATGCATGTCATATGACATCCCCCCAGAATGTGCCCTGAGCTGTCACCACTGGACACAGCAGATGACAGATCAGTGTACTAAACCACTGCCAGTATCATGTGATCGCTGTCACCAATCACATCAGATCACATGGAGATTGTACACAACGAATGGTGCCCCTTCATAGCCATTCATTGTGTACTATTGTGTTTGGTCACAGTGATCACATGGTACAGACAGAATCAATCACAGCCCATCTATACTATGTAATTAGCTGTGTCAAATCACAACAATGCACACTGAATGAATGGATTCAGTGACAACAAATGGTTGCTTATAACAGTGATTGTAGTGTGTAAAACAAAAATCCTGATCACCACCCCATAAATATATATATTTACATATTGTCACCAGTCAATTCCCTGATCACTGCCATACCAGTTATATAATGATGCTGTGCTGCACTGGTAGTGATAAAAAACAATTGTGAAAAAACACATTAATTTTCCCAAAAATTGTAACAAAAAATTACAACTTCAAAAACTTGCCATGCCTCTTACTAAATTCCTTGGACTGTCTACTTTCCAAAAAGGGGTCATTTGGGCAATATTTGTATTGTCCTGGCATTTTAGGGCCTCAAAAAATGAGATTAGCAGTCAGTACATTAGGATTGATACATTTTCAGATATATATCTCATAGTTTGTAGACTTTATAACTTTCCTGCAGACTAAATAATATACACTGATTTGAGTTATGTTTACCAAAGAAATATAGCAGAATATATTTTGGCCTAAAGCTTTGAAAAAAGATTATTTATTGGCAACATTTTATAACAAAAATTAAGAAAAACACATTTTTTGTCCACAAGTTTTGGTATTTTTTTAGAATTAGAAAAAAAAAACACTGGTGATCAAATACCACCAAAAGCAAGCTCAATTGTGGATATAGGATTATAACTTTTTTTTTAAAGGTTGAACTGGATGGACTTTTGCCTTCTTTCAGCCAGACAGACTATGTAACTATGTAATTTTGTGAAAAAAATAAAATAAATTAAATTTGGGTACAGTGCTGCATGACTGAGCAATTGTCTTCCAAAAAGTGACAGCACTGAAAGCTGAAAATTGGCCAGGACAGGAAGGGGGCAAAAGTGTCCAGTGTTGAAGTGGATATATTTTTAGATACAAATATATATATATATATATATATATATATATATTCTCTGTATATATGCACACTATCAAACCAGTTTACAAGCTCAACCCCTTTCCACCATCTGGACACATATATGCGGCCTTACAGGGTATTTTTCTGTGGAGCTGCATATATGCTTCACTCTCTTTATGCTGGGAGTGCACTGCACAGTGCTCTCCCAGCAGGGAGACCAGGCTATCATTGAGATCGGAATGACTGGGACTCCTGCTTCCAAGTCACCTGATCTCTGGGATAGCCTCTGACTGGCTATCACAGTGATCAGTCAGTGTGAGCCTGCCCCTGTGTTTACTTCCTCCTCTGAATGGAGAGGAAGTTATGTTGTATCTTCCTTTCCTCACAGGGGATGAAGTCATAAATAAAAAAAAGTAAAAGAAAAAATCAAATTAAAATAAAAAAAAATAGTAAGATCAAGGTTTGCCAGGGTTAGTTTTAGGTTCAATGTTGGGGTCAAAGGTCAAGGTCAGCATATTTTGAGTAGTATTTATTTATTTATTTTTTAAATTTGTATCAGTGTCCGTTAGTGTCAATGTGTTTTAGGGAAGATAAAAAAAATACAAAAAATGTGCACCATTGTTTCTAGACCCTACTACGAGTACAAACAACAACTAACATATACATATGTGGTATTGCTGTGATTTACGAAAGCAGCAGAATTTATTTTGGATTGTTCTTTGCTGGTAAATTATGGTAATAGCAAAAAATATACAGTTACTTTTAAAAAAATGTTTTCTTTTTTACTATTTTGTGCCAGTTTTCCTTTGATATTAAAAAATCAGGAGATTTTTAAGATTTACCACTAAAAGAAAGCCCAATTTGTCCTGCAAAAAACAAGGTATAATCCACCTGGATACATAACATAGTTGTGACAATATGTACAGTTTTACTAACACATGTCAAAATTGCTAAATTGTGCTTAGGCATTAACATTTGTTTTACCCTTAGGTGGGAAGGGGTTAAACAAGGGCCCAAGTAAGTAGAAATGAAGAAGAAATCTGTTACTGCAAATGCTCTCTAAACCTTGAAAATACTATCTCTTCGAGAACAAAGTGTACTAATAGGATGCATCAATGCCACAGAATAGCATCAGGAGTTTCCAGATTTAAGGTTTGACCATGATGCTCACAAATAATATCAGTTCTGGAAAAATTATCCACTGACGTTCTGCATCAACACCACAGAGAAACATAATGGATCATCTGCCTAAACTTAACGTTCATAACTTTAAAAATACACAAGGAGAATCATTTTACCTAAAAAATATTTTTCTTTATGAAAAAAGATCCAATGACAAGCTGGTTCGACACCACATGGGAAGTTGCAGATTTGGAAATCAGCAGAGAGGCTCTGACAAGTTAAATTACACAAGTATAATCAAGGAGACAGTGTATTAGCTCCCCAAAAAAGCACAGGAGTGCTAATCAAACTTATGAAACTTGTCTGACTAGAGATTTAAATATGCTTGAAATACAAAAAGAAAAGTGTATTTTAACATTTCTAAGCAAAAAAGATGTACTGATGGGGTGCATAAATGTCATAGAAGAACAAAAACGTTGTGATAAAACAAAAAGATATAGCAACATTGAAAATGTTTCAACAGAAAAACAAATATGTCCCTATAATCTAGCTATAAAAAATATCTATTCGGGGTATGGCATATTCACGGAAGAAAGGGAAGTTTTAGGAAACAACAGAGAGGCTCACATGCTTCATTTAGATGAAAGTTTGATTAGGATAGTAGATTGCAAACAAAAGTCATGTTTAATTATAGCTGTGTAGATTACATGGTGGATCAAGAAATACAATCTTTTCATGACATGGGCACTTTATTTTTTTCTTCCATGCCATAAAGAATTGATAATAAATGCATGCCTGCAAAAAAAGGGTACTACACTTAAACCTTAGGCCTTTCATTTTCCTTTTAAACGGTATTTCACAAGGGTTTTTTGCTTTTTTGATAAACACTGATGTGTATGACATTTTTTTCTCTGCAAATGAAAAACTTATGTGATATACAAAAGGCATTCATCTATGTAGATAATACTTTGAATGAAAAAGTAGTATGGTACTAAATAGCTGGTGAGACCTGTTTTTCTTCACCAGTGTAACAATAATGCTATTTTGTACTTTCTCTAGTTCTACTTTGTACTGTGAAGCCAGGTGCAGGGCTACAGCAATATGGAGCTGGAAACATTGTCCTTTATACTTCTCTCCCTCTACTGAGATACTGATGTCATGCTGCACCATCCTCCTCCAGCTAGCAGGGGGAGAGCTAAAGCCAAGCAAGCCCATAAACTTCTATGCAGAGCGTTGAGACTCCCAGGAGTTGTAGTTTGAGATGGTGGGCATGTAATGGCTACACTAGAATGGTTACACTACAGATCCCAATAGGCACTGTGCAGTAGGAGGAGAGGAGAGAGGATTTTTATTAAACTGCCTGGAAAAGTTCTTCCTCTTGGCACCAAGGGGTTAGAGAGGGAACACCTCTGTCGGACTATTTGCCTGCCAGCTGGAAACCATACCAGTGGAGATCCGAGCCCGAAACGGAGAGTGAAGACACCCAGCGGCAGTGCAACACTGACCACATTACAGCACTTGCAAATGGATAAACCTAAAGTGGAACTAAAGTCTTGATTAAAAATATTGGCAAGTAGGATTTTACTGCAGAAGGGACTCTATGGGGTTTATTTACTAAAGCTGGAGAGTCCAAAATCAGACTCCCTTCTGCATAGAAACCAATCAGCTTCTAACCTCAGCTTGTTCAATGAAGCTTTGGCAATGAAACCTGGAAGCTGATTGGTTTCTATGCAGAAGGGAGTCTGATTTTGGACTCTCCAGCTTTAGTAAATAAACCCCTATGGGTCTTGTCTGCTTTAAAAGCTCCTTTTTAGCCTGCCAGTTTTCTTCAGATTGTATACTGAATAACCAATGTACAGCTCAATGTACAACCTCAGGATGTCTTGGACACCAGGAAGAATTCATTAATGTGCAAACGTGTGGGATTTACCTTGTCACCTCTTCCCGGGCCAGCCAGAATTTGATGGTTGAGGATGCTGAACCTGGAAGAAGATTGGGAAAAGATGTCAAAGATGTGAGAGGGGTATCATGGACTTCACATGACTAGAGGAGGGTGCTATGGGAGCCATAAGTGTGCCATATCTGCATGCTTGCACAGTGTGGTAAAAGCCCAACTGCCACTGCAAACGTTAATTCCATTTAAAAAACAAAAGGAAAATATAATCAGCTCAAAATCATCATGGCTTCCATTTAATGGAAAGCTCAAAAGTATTTTTAGTGAGCATACTTGTAATTATTTTTTTACAAAGTTTTCCTCAAAGTAATCTGTGGGATTGCAAAATTATTTCATGCTAGTAATATTAACCACTTCAATACCGGCACTTTTACCCCCTTCCTACCCAGGCCAATTTGCAACTTTCAGAGTTGTCGCACTTTGAATGACAATTGTGCGGTGGTGCAACACTGTACCCATATACATTTTCTGACAAATTTTCACACAAATATAGCTTTCTTTTGGTGGTATTTAATCACCGCTGAGTTTTTAATTTTTTGTTAAAAAACAAAACCCTGAAACTTTTGAAAAATAACACATTTTTCTTTGTTTCTGTTATAAAATTTTGCAAATAACATTTCTTCATAAATTTAGGTCAAAATGTATTCTGCTACATTTCTTTGGTGAAAATACTCCAAATCAGTGTACATTATTTAGTCTGTAGGAAAGTTATAGAGTCCACAAACCATGGTATATATCTAACAATTGATCAATCCTGATGTACGGACAGATCATCTGTTTTCTTGAGGCCCGAAAATGCCTGGCTAGTACAAATACCCCCCAAATTACCCATTTTTGGAAAATAGACGACCCAAGGTATTTAGTAAGAGGCATGATTAGTTTTTTGGAGGTTGCAATATTTTGTTACAATTTTTTGAAAAATGTAGAAATTAAAAAAAAGAAAATCACAATTTTTTTTTTTACATATTGTCACCAGTCCAGTACAGTGTTATTATATAACTGGTGTGGTGGTGATCAGGGACATTGACTGGTGACAGTATGTAAAAAAAAAAAATATTATTTTTTTTGTTATTACATTATTTTATTTTTTTACTATTTCATTTTAAACACACTGTAACCAAAGCAATGCAATGTTACCATAGTAACATTGAACTACTCTGAGCAAGTGATCAGGATTTTTTTTCTATTACACATTGTGATTGCTAATACCAATGTATTTCATTGATAATTGCAATCATTGTTACTGAATGAAACCAATTCATTCAGTCTTTTGTTGTGACTGGGCAAAGCTCATCACATGATACAGATGGACTGTGATTGACCCTGTCTTTATCATGTGACTGCTTTGACCAATCACAGCTAACAACTTAATTGTATACAATGGAGGGTATGACAGCAAGCCATCCATTGAATACAATTGACATGTGATCTTCTGTGATTGGTCACAGTGGTCACATGACACTGGCAATGGGCAGTGTAGTGATATGTCATTGGCTGTGTCCCGTGGACATAGTCAGTGACAGATCACGCTGCTGCGCAGCCCGCGGTTGCATGAGTGGCTCCTTCTGACGCTCAGTCATATGGAGTGTCCCACCCGACCATCAATCTGCTATAGGGAAGGTGTTAAAGTGGAACTTAAATTGTAAATAATGGGTGAATCAGGCAGGATTTTTAATGCTGAAGAGACATGCTTTGCATTAAACTTACCTATCTGCCTGTCCACCCCTGTACAGTGAGCTGTGCACGTGCAGCTCACTGTACAGATTCGGGAACGCCGAAGCCGACTGAACTCCTGCGCATGCACAGAGTGATGTCATAACAGCCCGGCCAATGAAAGCGGCCAGTACTCAAATAGCCAGACACTCACAGAGGTCAGAGGCCAATGGGGAGCTTCAGGATGTCGCATCTGTGGAGCCAAGGTGAGTATAGTTCCGCTTTAAACCCTCTCTGCTTTTTTAACATTTAAAGCGGAGTTACGCCCATTTTTTAAAGTGCCTCTATTTACATTGTACCTCTGTTGTAAAGCACGATTTGGATACACTTTTTTTTTTCCGTATTATAAATACAGTACCTTTAAATTAAGTTTCAGGACCGCAGTTCCAGTCCCGGCCGCCTAGGCAATGACGTGTTAAGGCGAAAGTCTCCTGGGACATCGGGTCTTGTATCCCAGGAGTCCTTTGGGTTCCTAGTGACTGACTATCGCGGTACTTCAAAACAGAAAGTGACATGAATGGGAGGAGTTTGGCGCCATTTTACCGGAGTCCTGTGTGGGTAAGAAGTGTAAGTTGTGTGCTGTTCTATGTTAGCTGGATATGCAGAGTGTGTGTATAGCAGCACCAACTCCAGGAAGTAAAAACTCGCGGGTTTCAGATGCCCATAGTCATCATGGCGCCTGTCTGCTTCTGAGATCCAGGTAAAGTTTAACATATTTAAAAGTAATTACACGGCTATAACTAATAACTATGTCCAATTGTTGATATTAATGGAAAGGCAATCCTGGGTTGCTTTAAAAAAAAAAAAATTCTTCTGGGAACTGGAGCTCTGCTTTAACACTTTGAGCGCAATTAAATAAACATTTCCCAGTTTACAACTTTCATTGCTGCTGCACCTGGTCTCTCAGTGCCATTTCAGTGCTGTTTCCCTGAACTTCTGGTCTTCATAGGGAAGAGTTAACAGTGGACAGTGCAGTCTCCAACCAGTCTGTTAACTTGGGAAATGGAGGGAGGGAGGAGCAGGGGAATGCCTTGACATCCCAGCCTATGGGGCTTTGTGTTTCTATTGATACACACAGTGTGAGAAGACACAATTCAAGTCTCTGCATACAAGGGTGGCTTTATAGGATGCTGCAAGTGAAAGAAGCTACCCTGAAAACAGGAAACTTGGGACTGTGATCAAGGCACCAGCTGAAACTGGAACATAGACAAGGATTAAAAGATCAAGAAGCTGCCTAGTTAGTAAGTGATTACATCAGCTGCTGAACGTGCTTATGAACTGAGGGAGTTTCTGAGATTTTAATATTCTCTTTCTAGTGGTTGTCTGTATATTAGTCAGTATGGTCAGCAACATTTCTGAACAACTGCTAAGGTCAAATTAATTGTGCAGACAGTTACACATAAACTGAGAAGAAGGAACACAAAAGTACAATAACTATGCTTTACTTCTACACTTTGCAGATATAAGAAACAAAAATGGCTGTCCAATATGCATATACATTTGGAAAATCAGCATAGACACAAAGGAGATTTACTAAAACTGTTGCACACAGAATCCTTGTTCAGCTGTGCATAGTAACCAATCAGCTTCCACTTTTTTCCTGTTAAAGCTTAAAAGCAGAGTTGTAGTTACATTGAAAAAACATAAAAGTCAGCAGCTACAAAAAACAGCCACTCACCTGTCCCTCGATCCCGCAATGTCCATTTGGTGAGGCCGGCATCTTCAGTGTGGGCACCCAGCTGTGACAGCTTGAGGCTTCACAGCCGGGTGCCCGCTGCGCATGCGAGAGTAGCGCTGCACTTTCTGAATGGTCCCTTAGTCTTCTGGGACTTGTCACGTGGTCCAGAAGACTACGTAGAAGGAGGACAACTTCTGAACACATAGGCAATCACAGCAGTGGTGAGGGTGGGTACCTGTCAATTTCGGGTACCTGAAGGAAGATGGCAATCCTTAATGGGGAGCGGTGGGCCCGTCTTTAAATGCCCAGCTGCACCAGATTCTGTGTGCAAAAGTTTTAAAAAATCTCCCCCCAATTTTTTTAAATACCAGTCACTAAGGAATTTACAGTAAGATTATTACATATATCGCAATATGGGGAGCCTGGATTGCCAACCATCAGCTTGTAAAAGTAAACCTGTTTATTGTTAGTTAAAAAGAAAGCACACGAAACAGATTTCTTCAGCAAAGTAAACATAAAACAGTCCATAATTCTAATACAGCTCAAACTTTTGTCACACCACTTTCAAACTTATTCATTAGGACCGGTTAACACAAGTGTGAACCTTGCAGCCCGCATTTGCTTGAGCATAGCCGCCCATTCATTTGAATGTGCTGCTGTGCCGTGTGACCTGCACAAAAAAGGTGCATGTACCTTTTCAAAAATGCATTTGCAAGGAAACCACATGGTCTGTTTCACCATGTGGTTTTCCTGTGGTTCCTGCACCTGTGATCATGCTTCCAGCCAGGGCCAGATCTAGCCTGTCTAATTTGGGGGTGCAGTGAAAAATGTCAGGGGGAAGAGGATGCAAGGTCGACAGGGCAGTGTATAAGAGGTCAGCAGGGCAGAGGATAGGGTCAGATGTTTGTAGGGCAGTGTACAGAGGACATTAGTTTGTAGGGCAGTGTACAGAGGCCATTAGTTTGTAGGGCAGTGTACAGAGGACATTAGTTTGTAGGGCAGTGTACAGAGGACATTAGTTTGTAGGGCAGTGTACAGAGGACATTAGTTTGTAGGGCAGTGTACAGAGGCCATTAGTTTGTAGGGCAGTGTACAGAGGACATTAGTTTGTAGGGCAGTGTACAGAGGACATTAGTTTGTAGGGCAGTGTACAGAGGACATTAGTTTGTAGGGCAGTGTACACTGGGTTATCTAGTCAGTGTGCAGTTGTTGGCATGGCAGAGGACAGGGGTCAACAGGACAGAGAACAAGGGCTAGCAGGGCAGGATACAGGGGTCAGCATGGCGGAAGAGAGTGGTCAGCAGAGTTGAGGACAGGGCACTTAATAGATTTCCTCCTCCCCACACAGCACATAGCTGAGAACGGTATCCCTCCACACAGTGTGTAGCTGGCTACTGCAGCTGCCAATCCAGTCAGAGAATTTCACAGGTCAGAACTGCACCATAGCAGCCAGCTACACTTTGTGTTAGGGAATCTGATCTCAGCTACATGTTATGTGGGGAGGAGAAGATCTGTTAAGTGCCTTGTGTGCAGTGTGGGCAGTGCCGGGACAAGATCATCTAGCAAACTGCACCCCCACATTTCACCCCTCCCTCCAAAAAAAACAGCACTAAGCAAAGCGTTCACCCCCTAAGCAAGCTCAACCAAAAATGCCCAAATTCCCCATCCTCACAGTCCAAGTGCTCCCCCCAGCAAAAATCTTTGCCCCCCAATTCCCCCTTCCAGCTCAAATCCCCCACAATTTCCCACAAATCGTTCATGGCCAAGAAATCAAACTCTCATCCAAATTCCCCTCCTAGTATAAATGCTCTTCCGAATCCCTCCCAGTACAAATCCCCACTCCTAGTGTAAATCCTCTCAACAAATCTCCCCTTGCAGTACAAATCCTCCCCCCTAAACCCCCCTCTGAGCACAAATCCTCCCTCCAAATCACACCTCTTAGTACAAATTCTCCCCCCAATCCCCCCCTTAGTACAAATCGCCCCCCTTATTCCTCCTCCTAGTACAAATTATCTCCCCAATCCCCCCCAGTACAAATCCCCCCAAATCCCCACTCCAAATGTAAATCCTCTCCCCAAATCTCCACTCTTAGTACAAATCCTCCCCCCTAAACCCCCTCCTAGCACAAATCCTCCCCCCAAATCACACCTCTTAGTACAAATTCTCCTCCCAATCCCCCCCCTTAGTACAAATCCTCCCCCTTAATTCCTCCTCCTAGTACAAATAATCTCCCCAATCCCCCCCAGTACAAATCCCCCCAAATCCCCACTCCTAATGTAAATCCTCTCCCCAAATCTCCACTCGTAGTACAAATACGTCCCCCTAAACCCCCTCCTAGGACAAATCCTCCCCCCAAATACCACCTCTTAGTACAAATCCTCCTCCCCAATCTCCCCTCTTAGTACAAATTCTCTCCCCCAATCCCCCTTAGTACAAATACCTACCAATCCCCCCTCGTAGTACAAATCCTCCCCCTAATCCCCCTCTTAGTACAAATTCCCCTCTTAATCCCCCCTCCTAGTTCATATCTCCTTCCAAATCCCCCCTACCAGTATAAATTCCCCCATCCCCCCTCACACAACCACCTGAATACTATCCTTCCTGGCACAAATCCCTGCCCCCACCCAAATCTCCTTCCTAGCATGAATCCCCCAAATTCCCCCCCTTGAGCAATAATCCTCCCCAATCCCCCCCTCCTATCACTAATCCTCCCCCCTCAATGCCCCCCTCCTAACACAAATCCTCCCCAATTCTGCCTACTAACACATTCCCCCACAATTACCCTGTTACCAGCAAAAACAGCCCCCCCACCACCCCTCCTTCACTGGCTCCCCCTCCCCCAATCTTACATGTAGGAACTACAGGAGTAGTGATGAAATGCGGTTTCTCTGTGATCTCCCTCCTCCTGTCATAACAGCGATCCTCCATACAGCAGGTTACACAGGATCACTCTTAGATCTGACAGTATACAACTTGATTACCCACCCTTACCCGCATTTACAGGAGCTGATCAGTCTTTGGAGGAGATAGGGGCGGGTAATGAAGCCGTGTACTGTCATATCTAAGAGTGATCCAATGTAACCTTCTGTATGGAGGATCGATGTTATGACAGGAGGAGGGAGATCACAGAGAAGCCTGCACCTCCTCCCCATTCTCTCCTCTCTTGCACTGTCACTTCTCCTGTCTGAACTGTTTACTGTAGTTAATTGCAGCAGGCCCTGAGTACAGGGATGAGGGGGAAGCTCAGCAGTCATGGGCATAATCTACATAGGGGGCACGCAGCTTGGGAGAGGCACAACTGAAATCTGGGGGACACCGCCCACCCCAGCACCCTGCTAGATCCAGCCATGCTTCCAGCTGAAATGCATGGGAATTCTATTCGGAATGAATGGCAGCCCCGTGCATTCTCACAAGAACAGTGAGATTCAGCTGCGGGTGGTTGTGGGCGCAGGAACAGTTGCGATTCCTGCACCCTCAACCATCCTGCGGGCTAGTGTGGACCTAGACTTTACACTTTTCATGTCCGCGCCTGCCTCAAGGCTCCTAGCAAAGGAGGTTTCCACCATTTAGTAGTGTCTTAGTCATCAGCAGTCTACCACTTTGTCCCCTATATGTGTCCTGCTACACATTCCACTTCATAGACACCTGCTAATGGTTTCCTGTTCTTTTTCAGACCCCTCCTGCAGGCAGGTTAACTAATTCAAGACCAAAGTCTCTGTAATCAGAGTTGGAGGCTTTCTCACCCAAAGTCTCTCTGAGTCTCTGAATTGTGGATCCCATATAAGGATTCGACTTTGGAAAATGTTAAGCCAGTTTTTCCCTTTTTGTAACCTGATTCCTTCACCCTGCATGGGTGAGAACCCCTGAATACTCCCAACTGTCTTCAAATCATCCCCCTTAACCTCTTGCCGACCGCGCATAGCCGAATGACGGCTTCACCGCGGCCGGCTAGTTCTGAGTGGACGTCATATGACGTCCTCCCAGAACGCGCTCTCCTGCGCGCCCCAGGGGGCGCGCACCCGGCGATCTCCGTGATCGCTGTGTCCTACGGACACAGCTGATCACGTGATGTGGTGAAAGGCCGATCCCACCGGCCTTTTACCACGTGATCAGCGGTGTCCAATGACACGCTGATCACAGGGAAATGCAAGTGCCGGTTCTCGGCTGCACTTTCCTCACGCTGTCAGATCGTGAGGAAAGTACTGCCGAGAACCGGCAGTTGTCAGAGCGGGGATCGGCACCGATCATCAGGGCACTGATGATCAGTGCCCTGATGATCGGTGCCCAGCAGTGACACCCGCAAGTTCCGCCCAGCAGTGCGCCCACTAGCCCCGCCCACCCGTTCCCAGCAGTGTCCCCACCTGTGCCCAGCAGTGCCCCCACCTGTGCCCAGCAGTGCACCCACCTGTGCCACTCTGCAGTGCCACCTACCTGTGCCCAGAAGTGCCACCTACATGTGCCCAGCAGTGCCACCCACCTGTGCCCACCCACCTGTGCCCACCAGTGCCACCCACCTGTGCCCACCAGTGCCACCCACCTGTGCCCACCCACCAGTGCTGCCCACCAGTGCCACCCACCAGTGCAGCCCAGCAGTGCTGCCAGTCAGTGCCCAGGGGTTGTGCCAGTCAGTGCCGCCAGTCAGTGCCCAGAAGTGATGCCAGTCAGTGCCGTCTATCAGTACCCATCATCAGTGTCACCTATCAGTGCCGCCTATCAGTGCTGCATATCAGTGCCGCCTATCCGTGACCCCTAATTAGTGCTGTCTATCAGTGCCGCCTATCCGTGCCACCTCATTAGTACTGCCTATCAGTGCCCTTTAGTGCTGCCTATCAGTGCCCATCAGTGCCGCCTATCAGTGCCCATCAGTGCCGCCTCATCAACGCAAATCAGTGAAGGAGAAAAAATACCTGTTTGAAAAATTTTATAAAAGAAACAAATAAACTTTTTTTTTTTTTTCAAATTTTTTGCACTTTTTTAAATTTATAGCGCAAAAAGTAAAGCGCCCAGTGGCGATTAAATACCACCAAAAGAAAGCTCTATTTGTGAGAAAAAAATGATCAAAATTTCATATGGGTACAATGTTGCATGACCGCGCAATTGTCAATCAAAGTGCGGCAGCGCTGAAAGCTGAAAATTGGCCTGGTAAGGAAGGGGGTATAAGTGCCTGGTAGGCAAGTGGTTAAAGGGACCACAACCCAAATAGTGAGGAAACGTATCTGCCTTTCAGGACCCATCCCTGGCATCCTTTACATTACATACTGTATATCTATATAAATGTAAATCCCAACTTGAACAAGTGCAGTGCTAAAATATATATATTTTTTCTTTTTAGCACTTATAGTATCTTGGTATATCAGTATCCATTGCATGCAGCTATACTTAATATTTGTTTATTTTTTGGATTAGTGCTCACTTTATTTCGTTTTTTGTAAATCCCAACTTACTTACAATTTTATTTACAAACTTTGTCTCTCCTCTGGGGTCCTCTTCAGGTGCCACATCACTGCCTGCTTGATGTGCATGCCTCCATTGGTGAAGGCAATGTTCCCAGTAGCCAGGTCCTCTCTTATAGGCTCCAGAGGCAGGTGAATTTACGGGGGAGATGGAGAGACCAGTGCTCAAGAAGACAACAAGTAGGGAAAAATGTCTGGTCCCCAGGGCAAGATATTAGCTTTGCTCATAGAGGAAACTCTGACGTTGATCTATTACACTGCAGGGTGGCTTAGGAAGAGGAGTAAGGTAATTGATGACCCAAGAACTTTTTAGATTTATTTTTTTCCTGGAATTAGGCTTTAAAAAGACTACAGATCCCTCTTTGTGAGGATCTTACTTTCTTTAGGGTGTCATGTTGCCCTATAGGGTGAACCACAAAGCCAGTGAAGAATAATGAATCTTTCTGTACACAGGGTTATGGAAAGCATTTGAGGGCACAATAAACACATGTAATCAGGGATTGTTCTAGCCAGAATTATCTGCTGATAAGAGCAAGCAGCAGCATTCTGTAGGCATATGAATTATTAATGTTCCTCTGAAACGCTCAGGCTCGTTTTGAAAAGATCATTTCTTTGTGAGCAAAGGACTGAAAAACACACAGCACACAAGGAAGGGGGGGATTTTAAATCCTTTAGGGGAAGGCAGACGCCCCTAGTTTCATCTTTGTGCACCCTGAAGATTTCCCCACTGAGGAAAGGATGAATGGAGAAGATTGGCAGTTTCCATGCAGTCAATCCAGATAAAAGTGACTGAAAACAAACTCAGAGACAGCTCACTTACTTTGAAACCAGCATCATTGCACCCCAGGGACAGAACTTCTTTAACCCTTGTAAT